>NC_066615.1:10000000-11373750 GCF_025231255.1 Drosophila biarmipes | reverse complement strand
TACCAATCCCAGCTTTATGGCCGAGCCAAAGGAATTATTCAAATTTATTGTAGCTCCGCAAATTGAATCCTTGACATGTATTGTTTTATATGGCGGAAATATGGCGGGAAGGCTGACCAATTTGCATTTCATAACCGCATTTTATTTAATTCGAAGAGTTTCAAGGGTATCACGTTCTTCCAAAGGAATCCTGGTTAATAGTCGTTCCGTATTAAACCAAATCGTTAAAGGATTGGGATTTCCTCAGTGGATTTTCAGTGTCAAGATAATGAATTCCATTTCGTTCGCAATTGATAAATATTTTCCTACCTGAGCGATTTTTCCTCAAGAGATTTGCCATTGCTGAAATCACACAGTTTCCTGCTGTAATCTACCTCAAATAATCTGCGGTAGACTTTTAAAGGTTTACCCAGATTAATGGGAAAATTCGGTTTATTCGGGATGTTCCTGATCCTTCGACAGTTGAGCTGCCATAAAATCAAACTACCAACCCGGCAAACAATCTCCTTAAGTAAAGATGACAGCGGGGGAAAACAGATTCTGTTTGCTCCACCAAATGGGTGGCCCAATCTGGAGCACGGACCACCTGCTGCTTGGGAATCGGTGTCCTGCCTGTTTGGCCACGATAGTGCCAAAAGGTTTTCATTCGCCGTCAGCGGGAATTGAGTTTTCCCCTCGCCAGCATTTCACTCCTTTGTCTCTGTTATCGCCAATGAGAAAGGCTCCGCTGGTTTATTGTGTGTGAAGCTGAACTTTCCACCGGGCTGCCATTTCCTTTGTTCGCTTAAATAAAAACAATTGGGCCTTTGCTGATTATTTGCCAAACAAAAGGAGGTGTCGGTGTTTCAATTCAATTAAAGCGCGAACGCGATCAATAGACTTCAATAAAGTGGACAGCACGTTATGGGATTGCATTACATTTCCATATTTCTTTAACATCTGTTTTCAAGGTAACCAATATCTCAATTTCGGTTCAATTTTGCTATGGTTAAATGCTTCTATGGCTCAATTTATTTTCCCGACTGTCAAATGTCACATGGTCCAAAATACCGCCACGGCCA
The DNA here is from genome assembly GCF_025231255.1 of Drosophila biarmipes. Classification (NCBI taxonomy): domain Eukaryota; kingdom Metazoa; phylum Arthropoda; class Insecta; order Diptera; family Drosophilidae; genus Drosophila; species Drosophila biarmipes. The sequence goes on along the minus strand of NC_066615.1, from coordinate 11,372,689 downwards.
CTAAAACCGATTTATAGCCATTTTAAGGAAAAGTGAATAACATAACAGCAATACCTATTGGAACTCAACTAACAGGTACTCTTTAAAGTACAATACTCAATGAAGAATAAATGTTTTGTTCATGGTTTTGAAATTCATATTATTTATTGCTTTCTGATAATGACATTTTATATCTTTCTTATAGTTTAAATAATCCACACAATGTTCTAAAAAGCAGTAAATAAAAAACATCAATCTATCAACTAACTGATACCCCTTAAGTATAATATTCTAGGAGAAGGATTATTGTGCTGGGAGGGATTATTTTGCCTTTTTCTTCTGCTTCCTTTACGTTACATAATCCACGTGATACCCTGTCAGTCTTTCAAAAAAAATGTAGGAAAATAACTAAAAATTGCATGGCTCAACTTTTGTGCAATGGCGTGTGCGGAAAAAAGCAAAGCTGTCACAGACCCGAGGCCGGGGTGTACATCTATTTTTTTCGCCCGTAAAACAGCGCCACAAACTTTGATGAAAACAAAAACAGAACGGCAACCGAGGAGCAGTTAGTTACTGGGGAGGTTGGATCCGGAAGGGAGCAGGAATATATATCTAACCGGGCCAGGCCCACTATAAATCAATTTCACAGTTGCAGCGTGAATAACACCAGAAAAAGGGTGGGAGACAGAGAGTGAAAGTCCGGAAGAGGAGCAAAAATAGCAGCGGATTCCGAGGCAGCAGCAGCGGAACCGGAAACAGATTCCGCTTTAAGCAACTTGTGTACAATCGAGACATCCGCCCTCTTCCTTTCTTCCAGCTGGGCGTGGCCGTTGGCTTTGTGCTGCCACCCATGCTGGTGCCAAATTCCCCGGATCTGGAGACGGTGGGCAGTGATCTGCAGATGATGTTCTACTACGTGGCCGGTCTCACCAGCGTCCTGCTCATCCTGATGGTGCTATGTGAGTGCTTCCATTTAACACTTCATAAAATTTATGTTAAGTTAAGGTGATAAAGTGGGGTCATAAACAGTCGACAAAAGTAAAGTGGTTATATGCTTTTAACCATTAAAAATATTTTATATCATCCATTTAATCTACTAACATGCTTAGTTTAACGGTTCCTGGATGTTTAAACACACTTTAAATTAAGAGGTTAAATATCTGAAATTTTATTTAAGGTAATCAGTAAAGTGAATATGAGGGGTTATCTTAGTGATTTTTATGTTAACCAACTATAATTTTTTTATTGACATTTTAATACACTATCATGCTCATTTAAAGGGCTGTAAGGATGTTTTGGAAATATAATACGTATCTTATCTTCCTTGAAAATGATTATTAAATCGTATGACAGCTACAAACTCAAGAGATATCAGTTTGATTGCATTTTAAAGTTAATATAATATAATAGAAAGATATATATTTTAATTATTTTCTAAATTAAATAAATATAATGTATTATAATTTTGGAATACCAGTAACAGCTTTAAAAATCTTACCATCTCTCAGTTTTCCAGGACAAACCGCCCACGCCACCCTCCGCCGCCCAGGAGGCGGCCCAACTTTTGGAGAGCTCCGGGGAAGAGCAAGTCAGCTTCATGCAGTCGCTGAAGAACCTGATAACCAACCGAAACTTCATCTTCCTGCTGCTGTCCTACGGCATCAACGTGGGCGTCTTCTACGCCATCTCCACGCTCCTGAATCCGGTAAGAGCCCGGGCCCTCCTCGCGCGATTAATGAGCGGTTAATGGGGGCTAATTGCTGGGATTTGTTTGCAGGTGGTGCTGAAGTATTATCCCGGCCACGAGGTGGACGCCGGCCGTATTGGCCTCAGCATCGTGCTGGCCGGGATGCTGGGCTCCGTGGTATCGGGCATTGTGCTGGATAAGACGCACAAGTTCAAGTAAGTACAACAATAAACACAGCTCAAGGGCCTTCCTCCGAGCATGCTCGAAACTCATTACGCATACGCCGCGTGGCCCCGATGAGAGTGGGCTGCTTGAGAAAGTTTTGGCTCGGCAGCTGCAGAAGTTGTTATTAACTGGAATGGGGGGCTCTCGATGCTTAATGAGCGGTACTCAATGTGGTTAAACCATCTATCCAGGGAAACCACGCTGGCGGTCTACGCGCTCTCCATGGTGGGCATGTGGATCTTCACCTTCACCCTGGACACGGGTCACATCGCGGTGGTCTATCTGACGGCTTCGCTGCTGGGGTAAGTCAATGTTGAAGAGCACTAAGTACACCTTATATTTAAGTTTCACCAATTTACTGGAAACTATGTTGTAAAACAATATTTGAAAATAATTCTTAGAAGAAAGCCCTGCTGAACATAAGATATCAATTTATTATTTTTAATACAGATATATTAAGTGGTCAAATTCAGAAGAGGTGACAACTAATACTCTTAAATCACGAGACTTTAACTTATATTAAAAGATATAAAAATAAAAGTTTTTTCTTATGGTGTTCTTTCCATTTTCATTCATCTTTTAAAAGACCTTTACTTTATTATTCAAAAAGTATGTAGCTCTGATGAAAACGGTTTTATATATAAACAGAAAATATTTATCATAAAAATATATGCTTAAATATTACTTAAATTTTAAAGTCCCTTGAATATCTGTTATTTAATAGTCAGTGATATTATAAGTAGAGTTTTTTACATTTGTTATTAAAGTCCATAAACATTTATTGCATCGATCAAAATATGCTTTTAAAGGATCAAAAAAATTTTCCAGTCCAAGTGATTTTTAAATATTTCTTATTTTATTTCAGTTTTAAATAATTTACTAATATTTTTTAATAATTAAAATAGTAGGGAACATTTTTTCCGAGATTTGCCTCCAACTAAGACAAACCCCTTTGCAGCTTCTTCATGACCGGGTACCTGCCGGTGGGCTTCGAGTTCGGGGCCGAGCTGACGTTCCCGGAGCCCGAGGGCACCTCCTCCGGCCTGCTGAACGCCTCCGCCCAGACCTTCGGCATCTGCTTCACGCTCTTCTACTCGGAGCTGTTCACCACCTTCGGGGACATTGCCGCCAACATAACCATGGCCGTGATGCTGATCGTGGGCACCATCATTACGGCCACCACCCAGTCGGATCTGCGGCGCCAGAACGCCCAGGTGCCCGCCAGCGGGGCTGGCAATCCGTAGGGAACTCAGGCAGGCCCGGCGACTGTCTTTTATGTATAGTATTCTACGCATATCGTTTTACCATTTAATTTATTTAATTGTTTACTGTACATTCCGTTGTAGCCTTAAGTGTTGAATTTTAAAATGTTCATTAAAGGTGCATAGCAACACGCAGAACACGAGCACACGCCACACACACACGAATATGAGTAGGCTTAGGCGGTTATTTTTTAAATTTTATATTGGCCACCGATTAAGGTTTAGTGCCTAGGTTAGACGAATCTAAATTCAGCAGCCCCAAGACTTGCATCGAAATTCAGCTTTACCTTTGCGTTGCAACTGCACCAAACAAAACAGCCTCACAGAAACAGACAAGTGTTACGCATAAGGAAGTATCCTTCAGTATTATACCCTATACCCCTAATAATCTAGCGAACGTTGACAATTTGATTGCTACACGGAGTATCCAAAGCAGTTTGAGGCAGTGTATCCGAATCCAGCGAATGCATTGCCAAACAGTAGCGGCTCTCGACTTCAATTGTTCCCTGCTCCTTCCGCCACAGATGTGTATATACTATATATAAAATTGTATTCCGAACCCGAGTCCAGCGAGAGCGCTGCTGTTGTACAAAGCACAAGTATATCCTGCATATCTGGCAAACTGTAATATTTTGGAGGATTTACAACTAACAGCAGATTCAAGTCAAAATATATATACCTATACGAAATATATACATATAAATATATCTATACATTGATAGTGTTGTGAACTAGAGGAAACCCCGAACACTGAACACTCCGCCGACGCCGACGGCCATGCGTAACCCACTTTTTGTAGATAGCCTTTAGGCCGACGACGGCCAAGTGACATACGTAAGGATGTTATCTCCAACCTAGAGTCAATTGAGAACGGCCAAAGAAGCAGACACACTGAACTACCTGACATGAACCACCTACACAGTACAGCAAAACCAAGCGAGCCGTTCAGCCGACATACGGATGCGGATCCACCTGGCGCCGGAGCGAAGTTGGGCACTAGAACAGCCGGCGTCGTGATAACACGCAGCTTTAACTCTCACTCGTTGTTAGATTTCGAAAGGCCAGGAAGACAGAGATACAAAGATTCAAAGATAGTTAACACGCGGAAACCACGTAGCCACTTCTTCATAGCCACGAGTTCTTGCAAAACGATTTATGTGAATGTAAATGTGTACGTGTATAAAAGTATTCAATAAACTATATGAAATATTCAGTGTATAACTGGCGGCAGCCTTTTACTGGGATTTACACATATTAAATATATTTAGCAAGACATCCTAAATGCAATGTACATATGTAAAATGGTATTCAATCAACACCTTGTCGGTATAGTACGAACACGAACGTGCCAACTCGAATACGGAATACGAATAATTTTAACCGGAAACATAAAACAAAGAAAAGATAAACGCGAACGCGATTAAATTAGTAAATTGGAGTAACTTAAAAAGAGAAAACTTTAAACAACCCGCCCGTTTGGTGTCAGTGTCAGTGCTGCTGACTGGATTGCAGTGGGCCAGCGGGTCAGTGTGTGGTTCCCCAGGCGCGCAGTAGTGTCAGGGCCTTGTTGAGGTAGGCGCACCACTCCTCGCGCTCCTCCTTCGTGTCCGCGGAGAGCAGATGCCGCACCGTGGTGGTCGGTCCGTTGGGCACGATTATCAGCGACTCCTGGTCCGTCTCCAGCGCCGGTCGTTCGCACTCCAGCAGCATGGTGTTGAGGCGGGCGCAGATGTCCCGCGGTGCTGTGGTCACCTTCTGCGAATTGCAGGCATTTAGATCGATGCTGCCCATGGGCGTCTTGCGCTTCTCATCATCCGGATACTTCCAGTAGTTGATCACGGAGCCGTTCAGATAGCACCAGCGCCGATGCCAGGCGCCAAAGCCAGAGATGTCCTCGAACATGGTGAGGAATCCCTTGTACTCCACGCTAACGGATAGTTCACAGTTGACTTTCATGTGGACTACGCCTTCCAGCGGGCTGACTCCTAGCACCTGGGTCAGCGTCCAAGTAGTGCGCTGAATTTCACGTAACGAGAAGATGGCAAAGCCATATTGCACCAGCTGAGGTGTCCTAACCACATGGGGTCCGGCCGGACTCTGTACCGGCGGCATCACCAGACGATTCTCGCCGCCCTTCTTCTTGGGCGTCTTCACGCCGCCCTTCTTATTCAAATTGATGTGGTACTTCAGCTCGTGGGGCAGCTGATCGCGCTGCGCCAGCATGCCATAGATTTCCAGCGTAATCTGCGAAAGAATTTTACACAATTAGAAGGGGATAGATTTAAAAAAGGTATTTAAAGCTTACCCTAAAATCAGCATACACATTGTTCAGCTGCAGGACATCGGGGAACTTGACAGACAACAGGCCAGGCATCGTGGGCACCGTCTTGGTGGCCAACACGTGTTCGTTGTACTTCAGAAGGCACACAAGATGATGGCCATTAATGTTGTTGGAGGCCATTTTACGCACGTACTCTTGGCGCAGGGGAATGGTGATGTCTTTAACAGTCAGCAGGCCCTTTTCTTTTGGTGCACCCACGGGACGGATGCTGTTCTCGACTCTCAAGCGCTGGACTTCATCCAAACAGGCCTGGCGACGATGGGCTGCAAGGACATAATACGTTAGCTTGATTTGATAAAGGAACTTTAAGAAAAGTTCGATTTAGATAGCCAATGGAATGGTAGGGATCTCACTTAAAACAATAAAGATTTTCCGACTTGGAATACTCACTTGCCAGAAGAAGATACCGTTCTCCCTCCACGGACTCCGTGGAGCCAGAAAACTCGACTGTTGCGGCACACAGATTAAGAGCCTGACTAGCCTGCCCAATCACCTGTTGTTGCTTGCACACCTCACTCAACAACTTTTTAATTTTGTCTTGTGCCTGCGAGGCCTCGTTTAGTTCCCGCGCATTTTGCAACTCCTCATCGTCCTCATCGGTCTGATTATCTGTGACATCTGCTCCTGCGTTTTGACCCTGCTGAGGAGAGTCGTACTCCAGTCTGTGCTTGGCATGACAATCGCCTGCAAGGGCTGAACGCATCACTTGCTGCTCGCGACATATCTTGCGAACAGGTGTGGAGTTGGAGCCCTACAAGAAAAGCCCAATTCGTTAGATTTCTGTTATACTCAAAAGATTTGTATGACTTACATTAGCGCTCTGCTGGCGGCGATAGAAGCTGACCGTGTGCACCAGGGTGACCAGGTTGTCATTGTCCTGGTTTACGCTTAACTCAGACTTGACAGGCTGCGCACCACTGAGCATCGGCGTCTGCAGGTCCATCATCTCATGATGTTCATCGATGGGCGTGCAAGCCGTAGCGGGATTCTTTCGGAACGAAAAGCTGTTGGAGGCCGTTGTTCCTTTGCTCTAAAAATGGAATGAAAGATAAATTACATTACGTGATTATAAAAAACTAATCTTTGAGAATACTTACGCCCAAGGACAGCCGACTGGCATTGTGCTCGTCCCCGCTATCACTCTGGTCATCCTGAGTACTACCATAATCGTCGGCCAGCGCCTCATCGAGATAGTCATCCATTCCGGCAGAGACCTGCGACGAGTTCAAAGAGCTGTCGTCGTAGTACATGTCCTGGTCCGCATAGCGCACAGTCTGAAAAGGTGTGAAGTGTGATTAATGGAGACCGCCCGCTGGGTTGTCAGTTTTCTACCTGTACTCACCTTCTTGCCTGGCTGCTGCTGCATCTCCGCCTCGTTGCGCTGTACTGCGCTCATAATCTCGCGGCCCAGGCTGCCGTTGCACATGCCTGCGCTGCTGTCCTCAGTCTGCGACTGGTCCTCCGACTCATCCATGCAACTGCACGAATTAAAGATAAGCGGTTAGTTAAGAAATTGATTTTATTGTTGGTCTTGTCTAGGGGATGGGGGTTTAAAGCTATGCGTCTTAGGCCTATCAGTCTTAAGGTGCTACTCGATGCAAAGCAGGAATAGCAAGCAGGAGTAGCATTTGTCAGCGCACCTTTCTGATTCCTCCTCCTCCAGCTGATGGCTGTCGTCCGTGGCGGAGGCTGTTTCGGTGGCACAGCAGTTGTCACCGCTGGAATCGAGGTCGGACAGGGCGGGATACAGGCGATCGGAATGCGATCTGCGGGCCCGCTTCGAGTCCTCGTCAGTGATGGGCACATCACCAGCTGAAATGGCGGAAACATCAGCTACAAGCCCTGGAATGCTGTGGTTAAGAAGTTTCTTACGTGATCGCCTCTTACTGCTGGCCAATGCGGGTGAGAGATTAGCGACCGGCGGCGGTGGAGGGGGCGGCATGGGCCGCACCACTTTGGGAGCTGGCGCGGGCGCTCGGGGTGGATCAGGCGCCGGTGGTCTAGCTGCAGCAGGCGCTGAAGTGACTGCTGGTTGAATGTCAAACAGCTCCTTTTGTTTGTTGAAACGATTCGATATAATCTGCATGTCCTCCTGCCGCTGACGGTCAATGTCCTTGATGCGGGTTTCTGCACTTGATTGGGCATTTGCAACCAAAGCGGCAACCTTGTCTCGCAGCTTGTTTTCCGGCTTTGCCTTGCTCGCTGCAACTACAGTAGTAGCAGCTGCCGCTGTCACCGGATGCACTGCCGCCAAATGCTCTGTTAATTAGGAAAAATAAGTATCAAAGCTATGAAAGCATCCTAAAGGGCTGCTGGACTCACGTTTCACCTCCTCTGCCCGTATTTGGCTTATACTGGGAGCAGATCCTATCGGTGCCATGGGCAGCATGGCCTTGTTGTTGCCCGTCTCGAAGAGTTTCATGCGCTCCTTCAGCGACAGCTCGCAAGGATCCTTCTGGTTGCGTAGGTTGCTCTGAGTCTGGCCACCGGCTCCTTTGTTTTCAAAGATGGCGGCACGTCCGGAAACCAAGCCGGACTTTACACCAACTGCAGGCGGTGGTCCTGATGGTTTGGGCGCCTGAGCAGAAGTAGTAAAGTTTTTGGCCACCTGGCTGACCGTCGTTGACTTCTCCGGTACTGGTGGCTTCGCAGCTGGTGCCGCAGGTTCCTGTTTGTTAAGTGGCGCTGCCTCTTCCTGTTTGGCATAATCATAGGTGTGTTTAATGGTCGACGATTCGCGGCGCTGAAAACCTTGGGCCTCCAGAGAGCTCAGTACCTTGGGATCCCATTTCAGCTGCTTGGTCCTGGCGGCCTCGTCGACTTCGTCCTTCTTGGGCGGCTGTGGAGCCGGTGCCTTCTCCTGCCGCCGGCTGGACAAGTGGGGCTTTGGTGGCGGAGCCTCAAGCGGTCTGTGCACTTCGTGGTGCGACGTGTCATCCTCCCACTGATTGATGGTGTCGGCCAAAGCGGCCAGTTTGCCCAATCGCTGCTTGGGCTGCCAGCTGCTGCGATTGCCGCTCTCCTCTTCCTCGCCCGTTGTCACATGGAACTGCCCCTCTGTGCGGTGGATAGGCGAGGATAGGTCGTCCGTGTTAGAGTACAGGGCGCCCATGCGCTGCAGCCGGCTGCGGGAGGTGTCCCTTAGCCTGGCCAGCGGCTGGTTTACTGGCTCCGCATCCAGCAGGGGCTTGCGCGCTCCGGCCTCTTCCTCCTCCTCGGAGTCGGTCACCTCCTGCTCTTGGATCTCAACTTGCACCTGGAGGAAGGCCAGCACAGATGAGCAATGGGGTGGGGAAACTAGTGATATGGCGGGAACTTACCCCAATTGGCTTGTCCGTGGTTATGTTTATCTCTATGCCCATGTCCATGTTCTCCTTGTTGACCGCCGTGTAGTGCCGCAGCGGCTTGGCCGGCGACGCCTCCAGCGTGGCCTTGCCCAGCACCACGACCTTGCCGCCGCCACTGGCCGTGCTCTGGACTCCAGGCGAGTGGCTCCGCGGGGCCAGGACTCCCACGTCCCCAGCAGAGGAGAAGGTGGTAGTGGTGGTGCTGACGGAGCTGGGAACGCTGCACTCGGCGAGGGGAAACTTGCTGGCGTTGCTGATGCCGAGGGCGCGACTGCGCTGTTCCGCCTTCTCGAGCATGTGCTGCATTTGATGGAAAATGGAAGACCGCAATGAAAATCTGTGGATGCAACTACCAATACCAGTGCACACATCCCAGAACAAAGGGCTTCGTTGTGTGTGTGTGGAATGCGAAATTCCCTCGTACCTGAGTAAACGGATCCATCGTTGTTGTTGCTGCTGCAGCTGCTGCAAATGCAAATGCGAACTGTAATTGCGCGCACTGGGAATACTGAATCTACTGTACTGCTCTCCGCTGTCCGCACTCCGCGCTGCCGATTTCCGACGATTGTTTGCTGTTTACTTTACCACTTGCGGGCTGCGCGTCCGTTTGCATTCGAAATTATGCGCGTCGCTTCTGCTCTTTTCGGCGGTTGGTTTTCCAGATGTGTTGAATAATTTCAAAACGACGCGCAAATGCCGTAGGACCCTCAACTGACCACGGCGAAATACCAGATTAGGTGGGTATGTGGCAGTGGTGAGTTTAGGGAGGGTTGCCAGACTGGTTTTATATATTTCGATTTATTTAAAATCGGTTGGGGAATCGGGTATTTTACCGGTCTATCGCTGCGCGTCGGAAATCAGCTGTTGTAACTTTCTTACGGCGTGCTGAACAATTTAGATTTTTAAATGTTTTTATTAAAATTTATACATAACTTGTGAGGTGTACTTCCGTAAAGACAACAAGGATCCTTTGGTAAGTTGAGATTGTGGGGCTTCAGGCTTAGATCCCTGACTTCTATTGTTCAGTGTCGCACGTTGCGACATCAGTGCTGTCTGTTTTGGCTTGAAACTAGCGGTCTTAGTTTAAATTCGATTTTGTTGTTAAAAATTCAAAAAGTCATTAGTTTTTAATAACAAAGTTTTAAACATGTAGCTTCTCTTACTCGTTTAACGCAAGAGTCTCACTTATTTATAACTTGGTTTGATAGAATGGTAATATTTTGAAGCACAAAAAAAAAACAAAATAACTCTTAAATAAATATATAAAAAATAGGTAAAAAATATGCATTTATATAACCCAAATAAAAAAAATGCTTATTTTATATTGAAAGTATGTCGTGTAGCACCTAAAATAATGTATTAGATTTATTATGTATCTTATTTGCAAAAGCGTTTTTTTAATTTTCTATTTTGTACAAGCTAAAAAATAATGTTTTTATATAAGCATTTTTAAAAAATTGTAATTTCACAGATATAAACATCTACTTCAGAACTAACCATGACTGATCAAAAGACGGTGGATCTGCTGTGGAACTGTGCTTCCAAACTAACCGACCAAACCCACACAGAGCGGCTCCTAAAGTCGTATTACATGTGAGTTCCAATGTTAATTCCTCAAACACCCACTTATACATTACTTATTCCGTGCAAATTCAGAACCACCTGCCGAAAGCTGGCCCGGCACAATGTCCAGTTGCCCGAGGACAGCTTCGGACCCGCACGCATGTGCTCCCGCTGTGGCAACCAGTGGACCGATGGTCGCTACCAACTCCACCTCGAGCCACAAAGACTGCGGCAGAGTGCCAAGAACCGGAGACTCATCGCCCAGCTGGAAGCCGTGAAGGCCAAGCCAACGAAGGGCGAGATGAACAGTGGTTCCAGAAAGCGGGCCAAGTGGCTGAAGAAGCGCATGGCCAGCCAAATGGTGAGTGCCAGGAGCTGATGACCACGAGGAGGAGCATGAGATTTAGCTTACTTGCTAGTTTTTAAGCCATACCTATTCAAACCAAATTCAATTTAAGGATACTAAACGGGTGTATCTTTTAAATAGACTTTTTAAAATATGATAAATAATACTTAGTACTTTAATATATCAGTCACAAGGTGTTGGTACTGGTTTTTGCATCATTATACCAGTATATGTTCTATATCCTCTTCTAATATATTGATTAAATATTAAGTGCATTCAACTTTTTGAAACAATAAGGTCCCTAAATCTTTACTGACTAAATCTCTTTTCGCAGGCCGTGGACTGCGAAGTTTGCCGGCACAAGACAATGCTGCCTTTGGAGAAGTCCAGAAAGCGCGCCAAACTCATAGCCACGGCGGAGACAATGGCCACCACAACACAACCTGCGGCAGTGGTCCAGAACAAAAAGAAGGCCAAAAAGAAGAAGTCCCAAGCGCCGAATAAAGATATCAATGCAGGCCTGAAAATTCCAAAGCAGCAAAAACCGCAGCAGCAACTACAGCAGCCAGCGCCGTCCAAAAAAACCTCCCAACCAGTTGGGACGGCTGCCCAAAACCCAAGTCAGACGTCGAAAAAGAAAAAGAAGAAGCCGGCTCAGCCGGCGCCCGCAGCCGCCAAAACGCAGTCTAAGACCCAGAAGCAAAACGCCCTGCTGCAACTGGCCGCCCAGCTGAAATCGAACGCGTTTAAAGACGCCAGCAAATCGCAGCAGAACCGCCTGCAAGCCTTCCTCAAGTAGCGATGAAAATCGGTCCGACAATGCATTAAGCGCAAAGATCGTGGTTCGGCTGAATGGAAATACTTGTTGTGGCACATAATTAAGCGTTAGCAGAATACTAGAATCAGGCTCTTTGTGCCGGTTGTTGATAAAGCCAGCCCAGGTGGGAACCTGTTATCCAGCCGCCCGGTCCTCTGGGTCGAGTCACGCAACGGCTTGCACTTATCACTGCAGCCCGAGAGTCGACCCAAGGTTGTCCAGATATTGCGCAGCCAACATGGTCAGCATGCTTAATTTATTTCTCGGAGCGCAACGTTTAATTAAAATTGAGTTGTTTGCCATAGCGTCCCATGAACGCGTCCTTCAAAGCTGCTCCCAAAAAGGGCAGCGGATCGGGCTCTCGAACAACAACTCGCTTTATCTACCGCCAATTGCACAAAGAGCACACGCACGGCAGAAGGCTCCGGTCCCCAGATTGGCTTCGACTTCGACATCGGCTTTCCTCGTTGTGCAGAGAAGACTCGGATTTCTCGGCAGCTGCGGCAACAACATCTGCCTGCCACATTAGAAGATTTCTGGTTTTACAGTGCAGACTTCTTTAGAAGAACCACTTCAGCCATGTTTAAAATGTAGCACTCATTGTATGTTAACTTTGATTTAAATTAGTTTTAATATTGAGGAAATAAATAGAAAAATTCTCAATCATACGGTAGGGATAGGTAATCTGTAAACATTTTCTAAGGGTTATTACCATGAAATAAAAACAGTCCATATTTTACTCTGGCTACAATTGATAATTATTCCTGATAATAATTTACAAAACTAATGTAGTACATATACATAATAAAACTTAAAAATAATAATTTTTCTTAAATATCGATTACGGTCCTGGTTATTACTTATTTACCTGACTGACTTTTGTAATGTAGTAAAACGTTCAATTCAGAACACATTTGTGCATTTAATAACACATGATTCTGCTTTAGTTAGGGTGGTTCTACTGTGTTTGGTCAGCCTGTTTTGCTTTTGCCAAAATGGGCTTGATGTTCTATAAAATATGATATCAGCGGCGGGATCGACTCTGTTAGAACGATTGAATTTTTGGGCTACCTACTCGAGGACGGGATCTGCGAAAGGAAGATGCGCATTGGGCGTGGGCCTCTAACTTCAGCAAGCCGGCCGGCAGTTAATATAAAAAGCAAGGCAAAATCCAGCTCATTTCGTATACACGCTTAATAAACGGGTAATCACTTTGTAAAATAATAGTTAGTTAATATGATTATGTTAAAGAGATGTTTTCAATATTCCCTCTTTGAAATACCCTTTAGACAAAGTACTATATCTATTATTTTTTTTTGGTTTTTTAATCAAAGTAAATTAAAGGATAGGTATTTTTTAATGATTTTATTAATCATTCCCTCTTCTTTTTTTAACATTCCCTCTTCAGTAGTATTTTGAGTTTTCCATCACAAAAAATAACATAAAGTTGAATATAATATTTTGATTTATTGCGAAAATGTATACAGACTTTTTCCGCAGTGCAGAGCCAGAGCCGAGGGCACTTCGTCTGCGCTCGGGCGCCCATCCAGAGCTCCAGAGCAGAGCTGCTGCCGAGGCCCCAAGACAGTCAGTAAAGCTCGAGTGATTCATGGTGGCGCACCAGCCGGAAAGTCGCGCTTGCTCTTGGCCTGGCTCCACCGGCGATGAAGAGTTCGCCCGCGAGCGAAAAGGTGTCAACGTTGTCAGAACGCAGTGGAAAACCGGATGCAAAATCGACTCTGTGCGTGGATGCGTTTCGTAATTCTCTAATTGGGGCCTCCGCCGCAGCGGCAGGAAGCCGACCCGTCGAAACTGACCGGAAGTGCGGAAGGAGCGCGGGGGGAGTGGCGAGTAGAGGGGGGTGGCAGACACGCCTGCGCACAGGTTTCCACCGAGTTTGCGTGGCCGGAAAAGTCTCGCGCGAGTGCAAGACCAGCTGGCAAACAGTTTGTTTGGCTTTTCCGCGAAACAAAACTGGCCGTCGAGCGGAGCTTTCGTCGTTCGGTTATCAATTGCAAACAAAGGTGTCGTCGGTGTCGAGTTGCAAATGTTCTGAATCAATAAATACGTATTTTCAACGGCTGGCACAAAGGAGGCAAATCAAACAGTCCGGCCGGCCGTCCAGTGCAAATTGAATTACATTTCTGTTTTATGGTCATGATAAATAAAAAAGAACCGAAAAGTAAAAGCAGACTCTAGACACGTACCTACAGCAGGTGAATAGTGTGGCTCACAGAGAAATGGTCAGCAGTTTGCTTATACAGTAGAACTTCTGTGGGTCGAAACGTTGTCTTCTGAGTTATAAGGATAGGCCATCAATAGGAACATAAATAAAATATGAAAATATACATATAATTTTCTTTATTATTTCTTTATTATTTAGATATATAAATGGGTTTTTATCACCTGCAATCTAAGAATTTTATATACAAATATAACTGATATGGACAGGTTTAATTGGCAAAATTTTCATATTGAATAAACTCGCCTTCAATAACAAAAGTAAGACTATATTTTTTTTAGCCATTTCTTGAATTTTTTTAATGAAGGATAATTAACTTAGAGAATTTATAAGCTAAATATTTAAATATATAAACCCATTTCCCATATCCGCTTGCCATTAAGATATTGTATCTTTCTGTGTAGCAGTTACATTTTTCGGCCACAGACTTTGGGTAGTATTTGCAATTTTGTGGACAGACTGTTGCTTCTTTGTGGCGACACGCGTCGCCTTTCAGATGAGTCACAATTAAAAGGCTTGGCCCCAAGCAAGGGTCCCCGGTCCCGGGTCCGAGCTCCTCTGCGTGTGGGCAGCCCGTATTTGTATTCAGTTCTTGGCCGCAAAACAGTGGAAACCGCAAATGACTCCATGGAAAAGTGAAAAACCAAATTTAAACAAAAAAGAAAAAAGCATAAAAACGGAGACACCCAGACAAGTGCAGAGGGGCGTTGGGCGGCGTCGAAGGGGGGATTTCGTAATGGCATTTAATGGCGCTGGCACACACACTCAGCGGGCAACAGTTTCCCCACCAACGAATCTAGATACTTTAGCCGCCAGATACTCAGATACTTAGATACCCAGATACAGTACATAACGTCATCGGTTGATTTTCCATGAGGCGCCAAACGAAGCGTGCAACCGAAAAAAGCGAAAATAGTAGGCACAATAGTAAAAATAAAACGAATAGACCGAGAACTGCAGGCGCAATAGAGATTGTATTGTATTTCGACGCGTACGGATATCTGAATAGGACGGTATAGGATGGCTATGGCGCTGGAGTGCGGTGCATCTCGCTGGTGCGTCTATTAATAGGACAGCTCCACAGCAGGTTCGCAGCGGGGGAGGTGTTTGCCCCGCGACGACGGGTAGCCCGTAATCCGGCAACACCTTCAGTATCTCTCCGGTCGTGTCCCGCGCTCGAACTCCCCAATCCGATCAAGAAGATCTTGCATCCCCTCGGTGTCGCCGTCGCTAGCTGTTTTGTGCATGTGATCTTATAAAAATGTGTTATCCCCTTTTGACAGCAAGCTGTTAATTTCTAAGGCAAAACACTGTGTGTGCAGTTGGTGGATATGCCAGATACAGATGACTGTTCAAACCCAGATCGGAGAGAAGCCACAATAAAGCCCGGGCGAGAAATCAAACGATCGGCAGCACAACAAGCACTCAACGCACATTAACGCAAAGCGCTGCGAATTAACACTGGGCGCTAGGTTAAAAACACAAAGCAGCAAGAATAATACACATCTAAAGACATGGATACAAAGGCAACTACTAAACGGGCCGAAATTGAACAGTTTTTGTTGGGTAAGTTCGTGTTTTTTGTATCTCGTAGTTACACACAAAGAAACGATCTTGGGTGATAATTATTTAAATGGATATTTGGAGTTATCAGCCAATAAAAATGGACAAATACATGATGATAATATTTTTAGAGCGAAGGGGTTGATAAATATTATTATTAACATGTTTGAGTAACTCATTTTAATATAAATAATATATATATGACTTAGATTGATTTTATCAACATGTTTCATAAAATTTAGATACTTTGTTTTGGTGTAGCGACAAGAACATTAATTTAGAAAACGAAAACTATTGATCCTAACAAAATCTTGCTTAGTATTTTATTTGTTGGTGTACCATAACAACATTTTAATAACATCGGTCTTTTATAGGATTTTTTCCTATCAAGAAAATGAATTTATAAAGCCATAACTTATATTCAGATTTGGAATATCATTATATTTTTGGCTGTGCATTTGACATCGTATTATTTTTTGTAGCTGAATATGGAAAAGCAAAATTGAAGCCAGTTAGTGTGAGATAGATCAACAGAAACTTTGTTAATTTCGCCAGGCAAACAGCGCCATCAAAATTACAAGCCGACCTGAAGTAGAGGAGGAGGAGCAACTCCGACACATAAACGCTAACAATAACAATAACCCAGTGCCGGATCGGAGTAACATTGACTCATTCCGCAGGCGTCCAAGCTTAATACTCTTTGTTCTGGTTCTGGCTCACGGCCATCCGACTCTTCTGGCTATTTTCGTGCCCTCCTCTGTGCATATCATCTGTGTATTTCGTACATTTTATCGAGTCCGATTTGGACTCCTCGCTGGACTTTTAGCTCTGTTCCCCCGAATCGTTTATAAGTCGTTATAGCTATACATGTGTATATGCAAAAGGCAGACAATAAACAGGGGATTGGACATGCCGCAAAACTAAGCCCAAAGCGCTTGATTTAGCCCCTTTTGCCTCTTCTTTGGCCAGTTTAATTTTCTCAGGTCTCGGTTCACTGGCTCTGGGCATGGTGAAGGGCATAGGAAGCATATCAAGCCCTCCTCCGATGACTGTTGCCTTAATTTATCTTTGTTTGAGTAAATCGCCGCTGAGGGGGCCTCTTGTTGTTGATCTTTTATAATCGAACAAATAAGTCTCTGGGAGTTTCCAGCAGTAATGGTTAAACTGCTTATCAGTGACTTTCCTTAAGAAAATAAAAGGCATATAATTTTTACGTTCCTACATGGAACTCAACAATAATATAATATATCTTAAAGTGCAACTTTAGGAAAAGTTTTAAAAACAAGCAGGTTTAAATCTAAGCCACTTTCCCTGAATGTAGAACTGAAACCCAAAAAGCCTATTTGCTGATTTGGCATAAACTATAAGCAAAATACTTTTTTATGTCCCTTTCCCTTATTTGTTTTGGCAGCAAGAGATTATGCATTCTCATGAACCTCACTTACTCACTTTCCGGATGAGAAAAGATCTTTAGATTTTTAGTTTGGCGAGTATATGAACATCCGGACCGGAAGTAAAGTCTATCTTTGTTTGAAATTGTAATACATATTAAAAAAAAAAGTTCGGTAGTTAGAAAACGCGTCATCTAACATGTTAGGAATTCATATGTATTTAAATTAAAATTAATTGAAAAAATTGTTTTAATATATAAATTAATTAAGAAATTAATACCTCTTTTTGAGCAAATTGATCATTTAAATTTTACTACATTCACATTGTATTTTAGGAAAAATATTAATTCTTTTTATACCCTCTTTTGAGTTGTTTTGCATATTCTTAAGGCATTTCCAGTTCGGTTCGACTTTCGGGTCTTTTTCTTATTGCCATATTCGGACGTATTACGTTTAAAGAGCTGCTCTCCAGAGCTTTGCGTGCTCAACTTTTAACAAGATTTCTTGCAAATTTCAGTGTTTTCTGTTTTCTGCTTTACCGTTAAATAATTTATACTTCTGGATGAGCATTTCGATGTGGAAGTGGGCATTCCAGCTTAGGGGGGACCAGGGCGGCGACACCAGAGTTAACTTTCTTGGGCAGTGAAATTATTTTTAATTGCCGCGGTCAATTCGCAGTTGACTCTTGAGCGAGAGCTTTATGAGGTCACTTATGTGTACTGCCCATACATTTGTGGTCGGTCTTCTTACTGGGAACCGGAGTGATAGTACTTAACTTGCCGCTCCGTGAGTCACAGCTGCAGAAGCAGTAACAGAAGAGACACCGCCACTCCGCTGGCCCACTAATTGCCCCCCATGGAAACTACACTGTTGCTCAACTGCCTTGCCATTAGGGCCAATGATGCGTTTAGAAATTAATAGCTAATGGGGCCGCCGCCTTATTAAGCCAGCTGAAAAGCTGAGAGCGTACATCAGAACTTACGATCCCCTCCTCCGGTTCCATTGCAGATGTCCGCGCCCATTTCCGAGCCTCGCTGGAGACCTCGGAGTACGAGAACGCCTCGAATCTCTTCCACATGACCGCCGCCGAGCAGACCGCCTCACTCCTGGCCCGCTGCGAGATTCTGCTGGCTGCATTTGGATCGGGACTCGGATTGGGCTGCGCAGACGAGCAGGCGGCAGCAGGCCACAACCACCGGAGCAGCCTGGCCGACTGCGTCGACAGCAAGGTGGGCGCTGAGACCGGTCCCAGCGGCTATCTGGAGATGCTCGCCTCCCCGTCCTCCTCGAAAAATTCGCGTGAGTGCTCCAGGGATCATAACCCATATGTACAGTGGTACTTCCATAACACGAAACATGCTTCCTTACGTTTGTCAATAATATTTAAGATAAGATATTACCAACTCTTACAGAAGTATTAAAAAACCAACATATTTATCCAAATTTAAGTCAGTTATAGTCATAAACGAAACTTTTTTTAAGATCGTTAAGATCGTCAGCTCTAATCTAATACTAATAATATACCTATTAGAATGGTAATTTTTCTTTAGAAACCGCTAATTATTTGAAACATTTATCAATAATAAGAAATTCAAGATTTAAAAGCATATGCATAATATGTATAATATAAACTGTGCAGAAGTCACAAGCTTTTAGTTATAAAAGTTAATAATTTTAAGAAAATTTAAAAATTAAATTCCCCGAAAATGGGGAAAAACTAGTAGGCAAGGTGAAGTTTCAGAAGACCGTCTGTACTTAATGCCTTTAACTATCACTAATTACCCCTAATTGCAGTGTCCGCCTCGCGAGAATACATTGATCTGGGCAGCAGCGGGTCCCTGGATCGGTGCTCCGTCAGCCAACCGGTTACGGGATCGTCGGACAAAGAGCCACATCAGCAGCTCTACGAGATCTGCCAGGGTCAGGGAACGGGCCAGGACGAAGACGAGGCCCAGCAGGCGATCACCTTCACCCACGAGCTGATCATTGACTGTCCTTACGCGGATCTGCCCGCTGGCCACCTGTCGCTGCAGAGGTCCACCAAGTACGGACAGCTGCAGCGGATCGTTCCGAAGCGGCTGTTCTTCGACCAGACCCGCAAGTGCTACTGCGGCATCCTCAACGACTGGATGCTGTGCTATGCCGATGGACCCACCGCCTGCCGGCCCAGCAGCACCCTCTACCTAAAGTGCTCCTCCATCGAGATCGAGCACTTTGGCGAGGGAAAGCGGCGCGACATCTGCTTCCAGATCACCACAGACGACCCCAACAAGAAGTTCGTGTACCAGGCCAACAACGAGGTCGATGCCAAAGAGTGGATACACGCCATTGAGGCGGCCATCCGCGGAGAATCCGGAGCACATCAAGCCCTGAAGAGCCCACCGCCCCGGAAATTGCCCACTCCGCCGGTCCAGAAGAAGTCCGCCTATGTAGCAACGGATATTATATACGAGGAGCCCTCGCCCATCTACGGCCTCATGGACTCCTCGGCCATGGTGCTGCCCAAGCTGCCGGAGAAGAACAACAGTCCGAACGCCCTGGCACGGCGCTTCGAGTACGATGTGCCCAAGTGTCCGGCCCAGCCGCTCCAGGAAGCCACCGCTGGCGTTGCCTCCTTGGGTGGCGAACCGGAATCCGTGGAGCTAATCAACGCGGAAGAGATCAAGGTGCAACCACTGCCCTCCCGTCTGCATGGAAACATTTCGCTAGATTTCCAGGCCAAGGTGAAAACCGTGCACAGTGAGCTCTCCACCCAGCTGTCGGCGGGCGGAGCCAGTCCAGATCGTCTAAAGAAGGCCGTGAAAAAGACCTACACCAATGGCAGCGAACCGGAAATGCTCTCACCGCTGACCAGCCCCGTGCAGACGCCCACCAAGGAGCAGAAGAAGCAGCGCAAGACAATCACTCCGCAGTCAAGTCCGGGCAGCAAGGATTGTGATAAGGATAAGCTGGCCCGGAACTGGTTTCTCAGTCGCCTGAACAAGAGCACTAAGACCGCGACCAACTCAGTCAGTGGATCGCCGAACAATGCCAAGTGCAAGCAGAGTGAGAAGGAGAACCTGCTGACGGACGCGGAACTGGGCGAGGGCTACGACGGGAGTCCGGGTGATCGGGACCCGGGCCTGCCGGGCAGCCAGCCCACGTCGCCATGCCTGAAGGCGGCGGATGCCAAGAGCAAGGTGAACATGATCATCAACCAGTTCGAGAGCAGCGGCCACCTGTCCACCATGTTCAGCGTGGAGGCGCTAGCCGCCAATGCCCTCGCTTCGCTGACATCCTTCTGCGAAAGCGATGGCTACAACAACTACGAGCCCATCATGCCCCTGGCGACGACACCCAGCAGTTTCCTGAAGAAGGTGTAGACTCCCGCTCATCCGTCACTCGCTATCCAATCCAACACCCGGCATCCTGGAGAGCTCGCGTTCGTCTCTGTATTCTAGATTTAATCCTTAGGCTAGTGAAAACCACTCTCCGGGTGTCACATAAACTTTGACATAAAATTTTAATATCAAAAACATAATGGTTGTTGTTAACATACGTAAAAGTACGACACGTGAGTGTGAGTTTTCCGAATGGGGTGTGCATGGTGCATGGACAGACAGAATCTAGGGGATCGAGGTAGATTTCCATGTCGTTGCCGGTGCCGTGGGGATGTGCTTGGATTATAATACAGTTGGGAAATAAATTCAGGTCTAGTTCTGCATGTTCCCCGGATAGGAGATGGTGGCCCTCAAAGGATTGGGGTCCGCGCGTTGAGATTCAATGATGTCCAATAGGGCGACGCGCTTGCGCTCGTCTCCCAGCAGCACCAGCTTTCGGGGTGACTCCTTGCTGCTAAACAGACCCAGCACTTTCTTGCCGTCCGCCTTGACTGTGATCTGGACACCGCGACTCGTGGCGGCGACGCTGCTGATTTCGCTCCACAGGTATGACCACAGAGACTGCGTTTAAAAAGACTATTTAGTCTATCTCCAAGGGTGAAGGCTAGCTGTATAACTCACCGTCCAGACGCCGAACATCTCGTTGCGTTGCACATACATCAGGCGGTAGTTGGTAACCACCAAGTACTCGGACTTCTGGATGATCTCCTCGCAATGAATAAAGTTGTCCGTGGTGGCAAATTTACCCTTGTCGGTCTCCCTGCGAGAAAACCATTAAGAGTGTCCTTTAGATGAGACAACTTCTGGAACACTTACTTCATTATCTTATTGCCCGTCGCCTCCATAAGACAATAAGGTCTCAGAACAAAGTCATAGTGCTGGAAACGAGGCGGTCGCATGCGCTTCACATCCTCGCTCGCATCCGCCGCTCGCTTCACAGCCTCGAAGCTGCCACTGGCGAAGTCAACCACGCCGGCGGTGGGGCGAGCCACCAGGCCGATGGCACCCTTGCCCAGGCCCTTGAAGAAGCCCTCGACTCCATTGTCGCGAGCCCCAGTCACAGGTTTGGTTACAACGCCAGTGACACCGTCAACAAAGCCCTGATTGAAAGAAAAATAGTAATATTAGAGTATGAACATACGGATAATCGGCTATGGCCTTACCATCACTAGACCCTTGCTGCTGCGGGCTAATCCTTCATGGAAGTTCTTGGGTTTATTTTGAATTCCCTGGCGTCTCTTCTTTTGGTAGTCCTCGTCAAAGGTCAGCGCAGCCAAGCCCTTGCCCATAGCACCAGTAATTCTTATGGTGGAATAGGGATATATAAAAATACGAGTGACATTAAATACCAATGAGGGTAAACTTACTTGGACACCGCTCCTGCGGCACCGCCCACCGTGTGGCCAAATAGGGACTTCACGCCTAGTACCACTCCTTCAGCGAATTCTCCAGGTCCTTGGATGGCGCCCTTTAAAGCAATATGGCTTATAATTCAGTTATAAAAGATATTCAATTTTATTTACCTGGAATGGTTCGTAGAACAAGTCCTCTACACCCTTCTTGAGCCCCACTACTAGGCCATAGGGATTGCCCAGGACATCCAAGCCGAGGACAAGCACATACAGCTGCTTCAGCGCTTGGCCAGTGTAGTGCGATGTGATCTCGTTGACCAACTGTTGCTGTGTGAAGAACTGGTACTCGCGCTCGAAGAAGGCCAGTCGGAAGACCACATCGTTGACGTCCGTTAGGGTCACGCCCACGCCCTGCACCAGTGAGCCCAGGAAGCCGGGCAACGCCTTCGTGTCCGAGCCGGCCATCGAGAAGCTTACATGGATCTTTAGAGGACCCAAGTGCAGGTTGTCGTAGAAGCTCTTCTGTTCTTCCAGCGAGTGCTCCTCGAAGAAGGCGGATAGCGGCAGCTCAATGGAATCCACGTCCTGTCGGAACTGCTTGGCTGCTATCTCGTCGTTCACCTCCTTGGCGAACATCTCGGCGATGGCAGTGAGGAAGTTCAAATCGACTTTGAAGAGGAACTCTTGGATCAGGATCTTGGCGTACTTGAACTGGCGCACCGTCGAGTTGGGCATGATGCGCTGCACCATGCTGCACTCGATGAACGGCTTGAGCGAGGTGGTATTCGCCACGCTCTTGGGCGGCGGAATTGGCGCCAACACAACTGGGAAGATGGGGTCTATGAACTGGTTGTCCACCTGTATACGATTGATTTTCACATGCAGCTGGTTCTGGAATGGCGACGACTTGCGGGATACCCAAATAGCTGGGTAAAAGCTGCGTCTTAGGTTTCGCTCCACCGTTTTCTTTAGGATCATGTGGTCAAAGTCGATCTGAAAAGATTCGACTTAGTATCCAACTGTCAGAAAAGCAATATAAGGTTTTATTACCGGGAACTTGTTGTCCAGCTTGTAGGTCTGCACATCGTTGACACTCTTGTGCACTAGGTACTTTTGATATTCGATCTCCAGGAGTTCGTTCTCTGCAATGGTGAAGTCCTTGAAGCGCTTCTTGGTTATCTTCTTTGATTCCCAAATGATTCCAGAGCTGGTGATGCCCAGGTAAAGGATATCCAGGCCCGTTTCATTATTTATCACTGAGAGACCAATGCCGTGGATACTCAGATCGATGCTCTGGGTGATGGTCTGCAGGGAATTGGTGGTCTCTGTGCGGTGGGCAATCGCTTCGTTCTCCGTGAAGAGCAGCACACGTTGCAAGCCGTCGAGGAAGGATACCCACATCACTTTCTGACCATCCTGCATGCTATTTATACGGAGGGATATTTGATTATTATAATAGATATTCTAGTCATGAAGGATATCAAATTACTTACACCACTTCGCCGATTCCATCACGTTTCAAGTCCGTCTCCTCCTTGTTAGCGCCAAATATGAGCACCTTGGCCCCAGTCGGGTCGTCCCAGGCGAACATTATGTTGCTCTTGGCATTCAAAATTTTCTCGTTCTTCGTTCCCTTCTCGCAGTAGGTTATCTGTTTGCCAGTGTGATTGATCAGCAGGCCGGGAGCATCGGCTGGCTTGTAATCCGTGAAAGTGATATAGACACCGCCCTCCGTTGTCTGAACATCCACATTGATGCCACCATACTTGCTGTCCTCCAGTTTCAGCAGCGTGCAGATTACCTCCGTAAAGTCGAAGGCAGGCGTCAACTTGCCTTCCACACGCACCACCAAGTTGTTCTTGGTGTCGTTCCTGGGCCAGAGTGGTTGAAGCTCGTTGGGCTCGAGGTGCATCCACGGATCGGCTGGGCGACTCTGCTCCTGCAGCTCAATGTCGAAGCGGCACTTATTGCACACAATGTAGAAGGGGATGAAGGTGATCTGCTTGGTCAGCGAGTTCTGAGTCAAGTGGTTGTGAACACCGATGGGGTACTTCTGGTTGTTCGCAAAGCAGGTCACCTCTCCAATCGCACCGGCCACGTCCAGGGGGATCTTTTCACTCCACTGGCCGTTGTCGATGCGAATGGAGGCCTTTTTCTTGTCAAAGAAGATCTTATCCCGGAAAGTGAACAAAATGGGTCCAGAATATTCGGGAGGATGGTACAGCACTTCCACGGAGGTCGTTTCGGTTTTGTATGTGAGCATCATTCCTGTCTTGTTTATCATCCAGAAGGGGCTGAAGAGTGTAAGCATCAAGCTGCCATGACGATTCTCGGTCCTAAAAAGCGGTATTTAGAAATAATTTCTTGAATTTTATAATTTGTTACTACTTACTTCACACACAGATCCATGTCCACCTTCAACTCTGAGTCGTACGATGAGAACGTCCAAGTATAGATATCGTCTGTGTAATCCCAGACCTCGGTGGCGCAGGACCAGTCTTTCTCCAGGTATTGAACCAGCTAAACAGGTGAATAAATAAATGTTGGTCGGATTTCAATTTGAGAGCAGTCGAGAGTAACTCACCCGCACAACTAGAAAACTTTTCGCCTCCTTGTTCGTTGCGGCCAATCGGACCGTGGGCAGGTGGAGCACATCGCCTGAGTTCACTGGTTTTTCGCCGTAGTCCAGGAAATCCTCCTTGCTGTATCCCCTTTCCGTGACCTGCACCGAGGATGCGGTATCTAGGGCATCCTCCTTTCGCACCGAGCAACCAGCCACCGACACTTGTATGTTGATGGGCAGGGAGTTGCGCAGATAGAGCGGCGGACGCAGATGGATCGTGTAAAAGGCGCTCAACAGCGTATACTTGGTGGTGTTCTCGTAGTAGACCTCTGACTTCTTTCGTCTGGCATTGATAATGAGCGACTCAAATGTTTTGGTCGGATCGCAGTGCAACTGATGCGAATAGTTCATGTCCGAGGGATTGGCCGCCCACGAAATGCCCTGCACGGATGTTTTGTAGCCGCGCATCGAGAAGTAGAGCTCCTTGGAATCCGCGTAGATGGCGTGCAGCGGCACATGGAACACCGAGCGGGGACCAACGCGTCCCACGAAAATATCCTCAAAGCTTTCCGCAGTGGGCGCAAGATTGCGTCGATAAATGTTTACACTTGTCGTGAAGTGATTGTGAACCTAGAAGTAATAAAAAAATTATAAATGGCCCTGATCAAACCAATATGTCTAGTACTTACCAAGACTACACCATGGATATTGACTTTCGTGGTGCCATAGTCCTGTGTTACTTCGGAAATAATGCCCCAAGGCTCCTGAGAAGTGCTGCGCATCAGATTGAAGAAGCGGGTGTCCGACTTGGACACGGGCAGTCCAATCTCCTTGTTGATATCGCCAATCTGTCAAAAACCCAGTTTAGGGGAATCTTTTACAAAACAAGAGGTCCACCTACCGTCACATAGAGCGTGTAGTCCTCGGCATCCTCCTCTGATAGAGTGCTCAAGTCTTTAGTCTGCAGGTATGCTCTGCCGCCCGACGATATCGTGGCTGTTTTTATCGCACTGGGATCCACCTCCTGGATATTGTTTGACATAAGCAGGGTGCTGCTTACACCCGGCAGGTTACCACCGCGGTGCACCTCATGCAACGTAAAGATGCCCTTGCGCAGATCCAGGTTAACATCGAAGCCGGTGTCGTTCTCTAGCACATAGGGAGCAACAATTTCCGGCTTGGTCAGACCCTTCTGGTCAATGGCCTGCGAGAACGCTTCGGCCAGTTCATTAAGCAGACCCAGGCACGTCTTGCTCAACGTGATCTCAAGCGTCTCCTCTGAGTGGATGTTCATGTGCATGGCCTGCTGCTCATCGTCTTCATCCACCTCGTTCACAACCTTCTCCATGCCCATTTCGAACTTGAGCTCCCAAGGCGTGTATTCGTGGACTCCGTTGCGACCAACCACCTCGTTCAGCTCTATAATGGGCTCCCATTCAGCAAGGGCTTGGTTATAGTAGTTCTGTAAGAAGAATGACATCGATTATTTTATGGAAACTTTTTTGGAAGTTAACTAATCGTAAATACCATGTTTAGAGTCAGTGAGCCGTGAGCGGTGAGATTGCGGCTCCAGTTGTTGAACACGGCTGTGATGCGGGTGTCCAGCGAGATGAGTGGCTTTGTGTAGTATCCCACGCCGGACTCGATCACGAGCGTAATGCTGGGGATCTCGATCACGCACTTCTCCGTCTTCTGCAGCTGCGATTCGGTGCTGGTGCGCTGCTCAGCCTCCAGAGCATCGACGCCCTGCTCCACCTTGGTGAACCAGAAGGTGCGGCTGTGGAAGTGGCGCTGGTTCCACAGATTCGAATAGTTGCGCGACTCCTCGGCAATGGCGGTCTTGGCCATGCTGCCACTGGTGACGCTCAGCATCGCCTTGTTCAGCAGCTCTATCGTTGCTGGTGACACGTTGATGATGATGTCGCTCAGCTTAAGGCTAATGTGCATGCCCTCTTCCTCGGGCGTGGATCCCTGCAGGCTAATAACGCACGGGTGCAGGATGTAATGGCGCGTCATCTCCCGCCGCTCAGGCAGAAAAGCGCTCATGTACATCTTCAGGGCATCGATCTGCCCGTTTACAATCTGCTTGTCGTTTATGCTGCGGTAATTCAGATTAACTTGAGCCTGGAATGGTCAGATAACTATTAGCTAGCATACGAAATAGCAACTTATCCATCAACTCACATTGAAAATAATGCAACTGGTGTTAAGGTCCTCTAGGTTTTCCACCAATATAATATCTGGTTCGTCGATGTGCAGAATAAGGTTCATTTTTTTGTTTGGGGCAGCATGTCCTGAAATCGACAATGGATTTGGTTAGGATGGTCTCAGATCTTTTACTGCAATTTGCACTTACTGGGTCCCTCCACAGGAACAAGTTCGGTGGCGGCTATCTTGGCGGACGTCCGAATGGAGTGCTTGGCCTCCCGTGCCGTTTCCGCAATCGTTTCTGGCTTCACAAGAACAGTGTCGCGCGGCGAGTCGTCAGGCGGCAGGGTAAGGAACTCCGTCAGTCTCAGCAGGAAGTCGATGCAGACGATCAAGTCGAAGCCACGCACACGGACCTCGGCTGCAATGATGGACTTACAAGATCCGAAGAACTAAAAGACTCAAGGTAAAACCCACCAAATGTGTCGTCCTCCTTTATGATGGCTGTCACATCGACCATAAAGTTGCGTTCGTTGTAGCAAGCATCGATAATCTCCTCTGTGTCCAGTTTGGGCTGAACCCAGTCCTTGCGACTTAAGTACTGCCGGATCTGGCTATTGGTATTCTTTCGCATGTCGTCCATCTGGATATTGCACAGAACCACTGAGGTACTGAGGGTGTTGTTGTCCAGCTTTGTTCCCTTGACGGATAGGAAGTATATTCCAAATCTGGCAAGTCCTGCGTCTTCAGCTGGGATCATATGTTAGTTGGTTAGTAACGTTCTATATGCAACCTTTCAGGTACTTACCCTCCATTAAATTAATGACCACACCATCGAATTGAAAGTTAAACTTGATCGATTCGTGAATCTTCTCCCTTTTTGGAGTAGCTTGGATGGTCCGTGGAGTGCGTTCCCCGCTTTGGGAGACACGTCGTTCCGGACGGTACTTTGGCTCCACAGGTGCGTCTTCGCTTGGAGGAAACTCATCCAAGCCCTCGTTTAAGTTGCGATTCAGGATCATCATGACCAAAGCGTAGTCATCCGCAAAGAGAGTAAGCTATGGGTTGAATAAAAGGTAAGTCATAGCTAATGTCGATTTGAGTTAATATTACCTCAATGGACTTTAAGCGACCTGAAAGATTAAGTTCGGGCACATCCCTGTACCAGGTGTATGACAAATTACGGGTCACCAACAAGGTGCAACTCATTGGATTCATCATATTAAATTTAGAGAAATAGCCCACGGCAGCATCCAATTCTGTGAACAAATCAATTGTTTAGGTGCTTTGGTCGGTATATGGAATAATATTCTTACCATCGACTGTCGATTCGTTGCCATCCAATATGACAACCTTTGAAATCTTAACATCGCAGATGTGCAATTTGATCTCGTCTATAACAGCCAGCCGTTCCTCATTAGGCACCGCCACCTCCACGGTGTTGTTCGACAGCTCCAGCAGACCCAAATCGAGGGACAGGGCGTTGGTGTCCTCGGAGCTAATAGGCACGATGATAATGGGCGCCTTGATGCGGATATTTAGCTTCATCCTAGTTGCTGTTTCGTAGGCATCCATTGCCTTCTGGCGAGCGGTCTCCGCAGCCGCAGCACTGGCCTGCGATATGGTAGCTTGCGCCTCGGAAAAGTTGTTTAAGAAGTTCTGCAAGGCCATCGGTAGCATTAGCATATATCAACCTTTTCAATAGAAAATATTTACCAAGACTCCCGCCACAAACCAATTGAGGAAGATGATCTTCATGCAGCCAATGTCCACAGTTATCTTCATGTCATCCGAGTTGTAGTCGAGGGTCTCCTCTTTGTTGTAGAGCACCACTTGGCAGTTAAAGGCATCCTTGCCAACGATGCTCAGGATCTAGGAAGAGCTAAAACATTAATTTTTAATCTTTGGCGGTAAGGTACCACTTACATTCTTGTGAATTGTGTAGGGATTTAGGTCCAGCACCTGAATGTCCTTCAGGCCAATGTTAACCTCCGTGTAGGATGACTTCATGATCAGGCTAGATACGAATTTCTTCACGTTCATCTCGGCCAACGGCCGGTTTTGGGTGGTGAGCAGCAGACCCACTTCGTCCAGATTTGCGATCACACGAACCTTCACAGTCTCTACGACGCGACTGCGCTTCGTGTTCTTGCGGCGCTTCATTTGGTTGGTGGTCATAATCTCTTCAGTGTCCTCAAGAATGACATTAAGCTTCTTCTTCAGGCCATCGCCACCGCCTATAGAGCCCATCCGGTCACGCGGCCGAGTGCTTAAGAGTACATGGTCCAGATTTCTCTGGAAATTGTTGACAACCTCCAGGAGCCGCTGCAGGCACTCTTGGTGCAACACGATCTGAAGCACCTCGAAATTGGCCACCACCAGCTGCTCGGTTGAGTTGTACTTTGTGCTGAACTCCGGCGACGTTTTGTCTGCAATGGTGCACGAGACGGTGAACAGATAGTTGGAGCTATTCTCCTTTTTCGGCGTGTGGATTACGTCCAGTACTTCCAAGTCGTTGTCGTTGCAACCATATTGTCGCAGGTTAATATCCCCAAGCCTAAAATAGAGTTTAAATTTAGTTCATTAAGCAAACGCGAATGTTTCGGAATATACTTACTTGACTGTGGCCAGAGACTCATAAGTTCGGGATACGAAATGGGCCTCCAGGCGGCGAATGTCGATGGAGATAATCTGCTGAGGAGGCGTTCGTGGTGGTCGTTGCACAGGCTCTTCGTCTGGCAAAGTCAGCGTCAACTGGTGAGGAGCGGGGTCACCTTCAGGGGTGAGAAACTCGATGGTTACGTCAGAGCTCGTCTCGCTTCTTCTGCTGGACTGGAACAAGACGAAATAGATCTCCCCCAGGGAGAAGTTAATTTCCAGATTTGTGTACTGGGTGATCTCGTCCACCAATGAAGCTTTGTGGCTAGCTGCTGTCGATGCCGATGGGCCAATCTTTTTCACCTCCTTGTTTATGAAGTTAGATATGGACATTGAGCTGCGCGAATTCGTCTGTGTGAGCTTTCCACTTTGTTGGGGTTGCTCTGGCAGCGGAATGCTGAGGGCCACTCTGATAGCAAGGAACACGCGATCCTCCGAGACATTGACCAGGATTGCCGGCAGATCGATATCTATCTTGACTTTGGGCAGCCGCGGGTCATTGTCTATGACACACAGTGCGGCAGTTACTTTCAGGGAGACGGGACGCAGAACGTGCATCTCCGTTGAGTTGGCTTCACTCAGCGCAGTCTGCCAAGGTTCTCCAGCTCGTACCACCAGCATTTGCACGTCGTTCAATTCGACCGTGAATCTATCGTAGGCATTGTCCATCACCGTCTTCAGAATCTCGTCCTTATCCTCGCCGGCAGAGAACAGATTGTGCAGCTTTTTCGCCTCTGCGCGCGGTTGAGTTGAGAGGCGCACTTCGCCCATGCTCACAACTAGCAGGGATGTAGTATCCGCTTCGTAGACTCCTTTATGGGGCACGACCAGGATGTTGGGCATCAGCAGTATGTCCGCATCCAACACCGCCTTCTTGTCGATCATGTACTGCATTCCGGTTGCCGAGCGCTCCTTGAAATTGGATATTCCTGTGCTGGCCGCATCCTCAAATTTGGAAAGTGTGACATCGCCAGGCGGCTGGAAGGCGCTGATTAGGGCCAGGATGGTGGGAGCATCGTACACAATCTGCAGCGGACGCGCCACAACCTTCACCCGCTGGTCGCACAACTTGTCTAGGGGATTCGTCTCGAAGAACACGTCCAGCAGGTTGAACTCATCGGTGATCTTCGACTCCACCAACAAGGGTGTGTAATCCTTGCGTGTGAGACCAGTCACCTTAAGCTCCTTCATGCCAGCAGTGATGCTTATGGCTTCGGCAGCAGGCCGTTGGGTGATAGACGCAGTTGCCATCGAGAACTTCAGAAGGACCAGAGAGGGCAAGTCATGATAGTCGTAAGACAACAAGGAACTAGCACGCTCGTCCTTGTACAGGCCAACCTCCAGGGCGATCAGTTTAAAGTTCATCTTGATGGCCTCGTAGCTTTCGGGCAGATCCGTGGGCTTGGCGTTCTCTTGGTAGCCAATTGCCCGGTACATCTTTTCCTTCTCTTCGGCCGTCATTGCCGCCTCGAACTTCTCGACTGAAAGATTAAAGATTGAAAACTCAGTTCTTCAGACAACCTCCTAATTACTTGCCTAGTTTTTGACCGGCGGTCTGATCCTCTTTCTTGGCTCCGCCACCCCATCCCCAGCCGCTGAACCAGCCCTGCTTTGGCTCGGGCACTGCCTCCCGCTCTTTTGCTATCTCGATGTTAACCCTCTGCCGTATGAGCAGCAAGTTGAACACGTCTAGCTCAGTTTCCAGCAGACGGCAGGTTTCTGTAAGCACTGCGGATGGCTTCTTGTTCAGGCACTGCTCCTTGTATTTCTGCAGTGGTAAAAAATCATTATAAAGGTCCTATATTCCTTGTTTCAGATCACTTGACCCACCTCTGCATATGTGTTGCAGCGTTCGCGATGCTTCCTTATGTGTCGCCAAGTCCAGCTCTCTCGAGGCTTTCTTACCTCCTCCTCAAGAACAGAGGTTATTGCAAAGTGCCACCATTCTTTGGCATGACCCTTGTAGGCTACAAGATAATATTGAACTATGACAAACTGAAAAATATGGAGATGATTTATATTTACGTAAGTCGTAAGGGCGATATTTTCGGTAGGGAATGCCCAACTGCTGACGATTCATAGCATCCCCCAGTTTCATGAGATTGTCGAACTGCGTGTTGGTCATGCCCACGTTCAGCTTTTCCATCTCCAGGGTGAGGTCAATCTTCGGCCTTTCAAATGGCGGATCGTCAAACTCCGGGTTCATATTCAGCTTCAGCTTGGCATTGCAGGAGATGGGACCCAGTACTGTAATCATAAATGATTTAATGAGGTGTTTTAAACCTATCGAAAGCGAAAGTTCTACCATAGTTGTAGTTGGGTTTCGCCTCCTTGGTGGCAATATTCGTCTGGAACTGGTCGGCCAGCTTGTCCAGGTGGTTCCCGTACAGATGCCCACCGCAGTTGAGATAGGCGGAAAGGCAGGAGAGATTCGCTATTTTGAAGACCTGGGAGGCTTGCTGGGCCATGTAGGTTTTCTCCCAGTTGCAGTCGGTGGTGTAGAGCTCTAGCTCGTGCAGCGATATGCCGAAGGAGAAGGGACTGCCCGTTGTGGTGGTGTCCTCGTAGCGCAGGTGAACATTGGTTATCTTCACTTGCAGGTTGTTCACGATCTGTGCCGTCAGCTTTTCGGCAAACCCAGCATCGGGCTTGGGCTGATCTGCAAGGGAATAGATATATTATTTTTGATTCGCAGCATGAGAAATGCTAACTTACCCTTTTCCAACTCTTTTTTGCGAGCTGCCTCCAGAGCGTCCAGAGCCGCCTTCTTGAGATCCATCTCATACTTGGCCTCCCTTTCCGCATTGTACCTGACATTGTTGTTGGGCGACACGAGGACATATAAATCCTCGATGTTAACCACCACCGGCTGGCTGTACAGGTTCTTCCAGGGGATCTTGAGCACTAGTTTGCCTGGAAGTTCGAAACGAAGATTGTCAATAACTTGGACTCACTTGTTAAACATCTGTCGCTTACCAAGGTACCCGTAGATAAGCTGCACGGGCAGGTCCAACTCGTCCAGGGCGTTCGCCCGTATCTTGAGGTTCTGCAAGACCACATCGCCTGCCAAACAAAGATAGAATTCGCCTCCATTAGTCTTATCAGGGCCAGTAATCAGTCATTTGCAGCAGTAGAAACAAATGCCCATTGATTAATTACTGATTAATTGCGGGGGTAGGGCACAATAACTAAGTTCTCTACGACGAAGGCCAACACATTTTGAGCATACGCATAGCTATGTGTATGAGCAACAAGCTATCAATATTGTTTACCAGCGTCTGGCGTTTTGGGCACGCGGCTTTTTTGTTGTTTTTAAGTGTTTGTTATGCTTGGAATGCAAAATGAGCCGCGCAAAACGGTGAATTTATTTCGTATTCGGCATGTGGGTCAATAGTTTAACGACCAAGCAACCCCAATAAGCTTATGCAACTCCCTGACGGGGGTTTTCTGCTGATAAGAACAGAGTCTGATTCCTCTGACATGGTATCTGCCAAATACAATTAATTCTACAAGTGGCTTTCAATTGCCAACATTCGATACAAGAGCTTTATTATAAGGTCGCTCTGATAACGGAGCGGTTACAAGTGATTAAAGTAGATAACATTAACAAAGAAGTATGGTCGTTAACCTGTGTTTCTTTTGAAATCGTTGATTTAACTTGTAGATTGTAAAATTGAAATAAATATGATTCATTTGGAAAAAAGACTATACTATTTGTAATACATAATGATTGACTTTTTTGGGTCAATGTTGATAAGATCAGCAAATTAGGTTTGTAAATAAATTATACAATTTTTAAGGCATGTTCCACAAATTGGAAAATTTTCATTTAATTTTAATGTGCTCGAAACTATGTATGTTATTTGTTTCTTATCTCTTTATTATTGTAAGACACAAACAAAAAGCATGAATCATAAAAAGAATATAAAAGTATTTCACAATTAACTGATTGTGGTAAATCTGATAAAAAATAAATACGCCTTTTTTAATAATCCTATACCAGGAAAAGAATTTTTAGCAAAAGTGACAGCCATATTTCCGGCTCTTTAAAATAAAGGTATGAAGCTTAGAATACATTTTCAAGAAACTTTCTTTCTACTGAAATATATTTCTTACTAAATAAAGCAATGAATTATATTCTGTTTTAAGAAACACAGAATAAAGTGCTAATTAAGCAAAAGTTTCAGATCAAATTGTGAAGCCCCGAGCCAGCATTATGTCACCAAGTTCAAGCTCAGCCGAAATTCAACAGGCTGCCCGCCGCATGTCACTCCCGACCTGTGTCACCATATATTTGATCAAACCAGTTTGTTTGGCTCGTCGTATGTGACAAACTCGGAAACTTGAATTTTCTGTGGTGATCTTGGGCCTCTGGGGTTCACCCTATTCACCCTATTTATAAAGATTTACAAACATATTTGGTATATGGAATGCCAACGAAGAAATACGAGTGCCTTCCGATAAAAGACCAAGAGTTGTTTACGTTTTCACACAGACACCCGATATAAGTAAATTTGTATATGGCAGATAAGCAGGCGGAGAGGAATGAGCTCATGAGGGGCCGAGAGAAACCACAAAAGATGCAACAGTTGTCCCGCCCATCCCATACGATGTTTTCTCTCCCTAGCTACATGACGAGATCTTGCAAATTGTGTTCTCATGGGCCTGCGAATGTGGCTCATTGTTTGCCGTGACAGAATTAGGTCACTAATCGTAAATGTGGACAAGGATAAGGTCACCGCCGCTGTTCATTTTCCACTTGCGTGCAGATAGAGCAATAAACAGGGGAAACTACTCCGCGATGATGGATGTGCGTGAGAGCACAGCATAATGGGGTCGCGACGCCCAGGGGAGCTGGACATGGCACTGGAACTCACCTCCCCAAATGCCTATTTTCAGCTGGTTGCGATCCAAGTTCTCGATGTAGTCGCCGAGCACCTTGTTCAGGACATCGGTCACCACCGCCTCGAAGACCATCCTGTCCTGGCAGCTGCTCCTCTATTGATTTTTCTTCGCCGTTCTAGGTATTCCAATTGCTTGCGGCCGTCCCTCAAAATCGTTTACCTTCGTTGTGTGGTCCAAAGTAATCCTGAAACATACGTCAACACAGAAGCCAAACAGATGGAACGGAGAGGCGGATTAAAAACACAATCACAATGGTGACGATGATGTCATCGGAGAACGCATTTCGAATGTTTTGGCACACTTCACTGGGCCCCTTGTTCCCAAGCTCAAAGTGGCGAAGTGGGGCGCAGTGTGATGGGTATTAATCAGCCTGTTCCACAACTCCCTGTGCACGTGTGCACCCGAAGGCGTTATCTCCACTTGGAGCCCCATTTACCAGCGGCATTTCCACGCAAAATCAGAAATCAACTCGGTGCGACGCGCCTTCGTGGAATGTTCGCCCGGAACTAACAGCTGTTGCGGCACTCGGTGTCGTTCGCCTGGCGGCGGTGGCAACATCATCAGCTGGTTGCCCGCGCCTCCGGGCGAATGGCAATCCGATAGGTGACGTGTAGCGCAGTGTAAACTGAGCAAAACACAAGGATAGACCATGCAAACCCGGCTTATTTTGCTGCTGCTGGCCCTGGCGCCGCTGGTCCTGGCCAAAAAGTTCAAGGAGGAGGAGAAACCAGCGTGGGCCAAGAAGGACATCCGCGACTACAGCGAGGCGGACCTGGAGCGTCTGCTGGATCAGTGGGAGGTGAGTGGGGACAGGGATATGACTCCTTAGGCACAGCCCCTATAAATGCTCCCCAATAGGAGGACGAAGAGCCCCTGGAGGAGGATGAGCTGCCCGAGCACCTGCGACCCCAGCCCAAGCTGGATCTGTCCAACCTGGACAGCAAGAGCCCCGAGGAACTGCTCAAGGTGTCCAAGAAGGGACGCACGCTGATGACCTTCGTCTCGGTGACCGGCAATCCCACGCGGGCGGAGGGCGAGGACATCACCAAGCTGTGGCAGACCAGTCTCTGGAACAACCACATCCAGGCGGAGCGCTACATGGTCGACGATAACCGGGCCATTTTCCTCTTCAAGGATGGCACTCAGGCCTGGGAGGCCAAGGACTTCCTCGTCGAACAGGAGCGCTGCAAGGGGGTGACCATCGAGAACAAGGAGTACCCGGGCGTACACGCCCAGAAGGATGAGCTGTAGGCCAGAGCGGCGATAAGGTTATCAAAACATTCTCATATACACTCAAGTATTTTAAGCTCAAAGTTGAACAAATTTAAATAAAGTGAATTTATTGAAGAGTACCCCTAATGTTTGGCCATTCGCGGCGAAACGCCGGTCTTAGCGTTTAAAAAATAGAGGTGGGTGTAGGAATCAAAATATAAGTTTAAAAAAGCATTTTAATTTATATCCTTATTTACATTGGAGAACATCTCAAAATCAAGTAATAGAACCGAATTTTTGAGGTATTTAGCATTCGTGACCCCTACAACCCACTCAACTCACTGTACCATCCCTAGAGTTATCGTATCGCTTTTCAAATGTTCCGAGCTCCAGCTCCCCTCTGTGTGACCTCAAGTCAACAACACGGCGTCCACAAAGCGCCCCGTGCTCCGCCTGCTCAGTAGCTGTACCACCAAGAAGATGCCCGTGCAAGCCAAGATCGGTCCCAGCATCCTCAACGCAGACCTGTCCAACCTAGCGGTGGAGTCCCAGAAGCTGCTGGACAATGGAGCCGACTACCTGCACCTGGACGTCATGGACGGCACCTTTGTGCCCAACCTCACCTTCGGTCACCCCATGGTCAAGAGCTTGCGCAACAAGATCAAGGTGAGTTGGCGGTCCCCAGAGCCAGATATCCATTTACATACTCCGTATTACCATTCAGACGGCCTTCTTCGAGACACACATGATGGTCCAGAACCCGGAGCAGTGGATAGAGCCCATGGCCGATGCGGGTGTCAATCTGTACACGTTCCACATCGAGCCGGTGGAGGATGTGGAGAGGGTGAGCCGCCTGGTTCAGGAATCGGGCATGAAGGTGGGCCTCGCCATTAAGCCGGGCACAGAGGTGAGTTGAGGTTATGTTTTGAAACTCCTTCTTTAAGGTGTTAGATCTTTATACTTTTATACTAGAATTTAAAACATTATTATCTTTATTGTATTATGGTTGCACTTTCTTTATAGGTAAAAGACCTGGAGAAGTACATAAACATAGCCGATATTGTGCTGGTGATGACCGTGGAGCCTGGTTTCGGAGGACAATCGTTCATGGGTGACATGATGCCCAAGGTGCAGTGGCTGCGCGAAAACTATCCTACCCTGGACATTGAGGTGGACGGAGGAGTGGGACCCAAGACCATCGAGTGCTGTGCCAGGGCGGGAGCCAACATGATCGTCTCGGGAACGGCCGTCGTGGGAGCCTCCGATCAGAGGCAAGTCATCAGGCACATGCGCGAAGTGGTGCAGAGCTACCTCAAGTAATGATGAATTTACCAAAGCATTTTCGATGCATAGCATTAAGGCCCGTTTTCCCATTCTCTTGGTAAAATAAAAGTGGGTTTTAAAACCTCAACTTATGCTTACCATGAGGATGTGAAATCGGGATCAGGAAAAATTTATTAGTTAGGCGCAAAGTGTTGACAAAATTGCCAGAATTCCTTGGGAAGACTACTATTAAAAGACATTTACACTCCGATATGGTTTTATACATTTATTTTCCAACATTTATATAATATATGTGTGTAAGTATATATCATGTATTGTATGACATGTTGCTTTTAGCATTTAGTTGGTTATACGTGTTCTGTGTGTAGTTTATGTAGTTACATTTAGGATACTGCACTCTCCCAGTTATTGTAGGACACTGCCTTATTGTCATGGTTCCTCTCTCTTTGTTTGCCAAAATAAATGTTCAACAATATTCTCTGATTCGCGTCAAAACTTCAAAATCTGAATGTAAAACTTTTCATAAATTCTCAATGCTTCCGATGCGCTTGACCAGCTCACGGGAAAAAATTCAGTTTGTCTTTTTATTGTCAAAGTTTGTTCTTGTAAATTCTTCACAAAGTTCCGTCTGTGCATAAATAACAAGTGCTTCTCATCAAATGATCATCTTCAAACATTTAAATATAATATTCTGATACTTGAGTACATATACTATGCTTCTTTATTTTCGCGACACATGTAAATTCAACTAGTTTGTTAATCAGCTTCTGGTTTTAGATTTTGCTACATTTTACACATAACTTTTCGCTACAATTTCTTGTTTTCTTAGGTTTTTATTTTTTTTTTGGGCTTGAGTATATGTAGTGTCCTCCCAAGCACATGGAGCATGCGGAACTGAATCGAATCCTTTGGGGCCGAATGCCCTTCAAGCGCAGAAATTCAACTAAGATGTGGGACTTGTGCGGTTCTGAGTTTGCGTGTTGATTGTATGCGTATTGTACTTAGAAATTATCTATTCTGCTATCCGTGCCACGTGTAAATTAGTTCACTCACTCCACTCGCCAATGCTAAGCATTTTACATCTACAATATATATAGTATATGGGTTGCGTTCGATTTAGACTAAATGTACATAAAGCTAAGCGTTT
Organism: Drosophila biarmipes; assembly: GCF_025231255.1. Taxonomy (NCBI): domain Eukaryota; kingdom Metazoa; phylum Arthropoda; class Insecta; order Diptera; family Drosophilidae; genus Drosophila; species Drosophila biarmipes. The sequence goes on along the minus strand of NC_066615.1, from coordinate 11,335,277 downwards.
TGATAGTAGCCTGGAGCATGGGGTGTATAAAAATAGCTCGCCATGATCAGTGATCAGATCGTAAATGCACAGGGGGAGTGGACCCCGGGAAACTGAAAGGGTGAAGAGCGGCTTACTGACTTCGCCTGAGTTCAAACACAAGGGTATAGAGCGGAGGTGTTTCTGAGGACCTCGGGAACCCACCGATGTGTGGAGGTTCATGCAGCACACAATATCGAAGTAAGCACAATCTCTGTGATATGGGTATATCTTTATAAGTTTGCATTGTCCTGGATCTGTCCGCTGTGTTCTGTCGTTATAGTAGTGTGCTCGGTCCAGAACAGCCCACAGATTTGTCCCGAGTATATCTAAGCTTTCCAGCTACCGCTTGGTAATATGCATGTATAAATTTAGACACCATCACATCTGCTTAATAGCTACCACTACAATATATATATAGAATATATGTATCCGTTATATGTATATTTCTTGTATATATTTCAGTTACATATTGGTTTGTGTTCATGTTCCGCCCGAAACATCGTGTGCCTTGTGTAATATGCGCTTCATTTAACCCCCCGTTAAGACTAGTAATACTTTCCACATGTAAACTGATTGTACAAAACATGCATATATATATATTTAGGCATAGTATGTCCAACTAGAGCTAGTAGTTATCGGTTATACGTTTGCAATCTCTTGTCTAAAGCATTTCAACAGGTTTTAGCTAGAAACGATAAGTTAAAACATCGAGCCGCGGAGTGCCGACCCACTCTGGCTTCCGGTTCCGGTGCTCGAAAACAATATCAAAGCTGTACACATCGCGAAGCTCAAGAGTGTGTGTGTTCGTGTACCGTGTGTGTGTTGAAACAACCAATTTTGAGTCTTTAGTTACGCGTATTTTATATTCATTCCCGTGCGGTACCCCTGCTAAATCGTAGTGCCCACGAACTCCAGATGGCCACCGGGGTTACGGATGGGTGGGGGTCGCGATCAGGGGCGTTGCCTTGAGCTTCGGCTAAAGCGGCCAGTCTAAGTGGGGCGTGACAAACGAGTTGCGCTGGCGTGTAAATAGTTCTAAATATTAAGTTACATTGACGTGACCACTATCGAAGCGTCTATACCTTCCGAGTTCACCGCGTAAATAGTACGATTCGTATGCTATGTGTATAAGTATAGTCCTTCTGCCTGCCCTTCCGACTTCCGTCGTCTGCTATTATACCATTCTTTTTGTGTTCTTTAAAGCTGAAACCCACGCATTTTAGTTACATATTATTTTCATGACTTACGGCTAGATACAATTTCTTGCTTATTGTGCATTTCTCATTATTGTCAACTGCACTTTGCTATTCCTCGATAGACTCTTTGTTGTAAGACTGCATATTTGGAGAGGAGCTCAGGGCCACGTCCATCAAATGCCCAAGATCAGCAAATTTTCCTTGTTTCTCTTTGGTTTAGTTATAGTTACACATTTTCTACATTTGATTTGCTTATTTCCTGTTTAATTGTCAACACTCAATAGCTGTGATTCTACTACTATACTTCACAATATTGTTTCTGAATTTCTCTTCGTTTGTCGTAATTTGGTTTCACTTATAATAAGACATGTTTCATTTTCCGGAACTCTTCAAACACAAAGTTAATCTACAAAATCGAATTATTGTCTGGATTTCGGGGTATTTAGACACATTTATCGAGTGGTTAGATATCGGGTACGTAACGCTTATCTTGGTTTACTTGTAAATATATAAATCGCGTATGTATTGACATATAGTTTCACCCGCCTGGCGCCTGGGGCTAATTGTTCCGTCTGTCTGGGTTATTAATTTCATTGGATTTTACATAGGTTCATAAAAATCTCTTTGTAAAAAATTGACAAATAAATTCGGCAAATTGACACATGATTATGTTGCCCAAATCGGTGCTAGCCGGCTGGCTAATACCCTAAGTTCAGTAGCAAAATATATCTATGCATCCCGCAGGATCCATCGGTTCTGTGTTTCGTTTGTTTCATATGTCTAGTACTTTGTGCAATCGTTTCGTGGATATGCTCGGTTCCAGTGTGACTTGACTCTGGCCCTTCCTCGTGGCCAGGATTAGTTTTTGGACGACGTCCTGGAGTGGCTGAAGTGGTGGGGCTTACCCTCGTGCATTGGGTCGGTGGCTATTTTGGACAGGATGTCGGGTCCACCGGGATGCAGGTCGTACTTGTTCACCCGATCCTCGTTGATGGGGCGTGTGTGCTTCGCGATCTGCTCCTGGATCCAGGGCACATACTGTACCACGTTGGCGTAGACGCCGGGCAGACGGGGATGGGCGCACATAATGCCCCAGGACACGATGCCGCCCACAAACCAGCGGTCCTTCTCCCCCGGATACGGACACAACAGCGGACCGCCCGAGTCGCCCTACCATTAGGGTTGTGTTTACACATTTACTTTCGTTAAATTTAAAGATTGGGTAAGACTCACCTGACAGGCATCCTTGCCGCCATCATCGAATCCGGCACAGACCATGCCCTCCGACACAGTCAGGTTGTCCAGCCACTCGTCGCACTGGTTGTGCGTGATGATGGGCACCTGCACCTCGTTCACTATGAACTCGTACGTGGACTTGGCTGTGGGTTAAAGGAGAGGGATTACTATTGTTCTTGGTCCGGAATTCACCATAATCCACTCACGATCCTTGTCCTCCCGCTTGCCCCAGCCGATGACGGTGCACAGGGTGCCAGGATGCAGACTCCTCACGCTCGGTGGCGGCAAACACACTGGCAAAAGGTGCTCATGGAAGGCAACGCGTGTGGAGAGCTGCGGGAGCATCCGAAAATAATGTATAGAAAAGTTAAAGCTTATGCTAAAACCTAAGCCCACCTGAAAAAGGGCTATGTCATTGTCGTGGGCAATGGCCATGTTGTACTGCGGATGGGGGATGACAGCCTTGACCTTGACCTTCTGACCCGAGTAGGTGAAGGAGTTGCGACGCGTAACGCCCAGCTGAATGGTCCAGTCCTCCAGGTCGATCACGCTATAGCTGTCAATCGAAAAAGAGTTTTAAGGGCTAAGGTTTTTTGAATTACCCAAGCACAACTCACTTTCCCACGCAATGCGAGGCCGTGAGCACCCATTGATCCGATATAAGAACCCCAGCGCAGTAGAAGATCTTCTCCGGACCGCCCAATATGGCGGCCAGGAATGGCCAGTTGCCGGGACTGGCCTGGGTTCCTCCTATGATCCTCCTCGAAGGCTTGTGCCTGCCCCGCTTCACTCGGCCACACTCTAAAAAATTAAAAGGTAGAGAAATAGTTATGATTTTTCTGCAGGATTACCCACCGTAGTTGGAGCACGTGAGCTCGGCCATGGGATAGTCCTCTGACTTCTTGCAGTTGGCGAACTCCTGCATCAAGGTTGACTTCCTCTTGGCGTACATCTTCCAAATGTCGGTGGACACGTTAACCGAGGCCAGAAGCGGGCGATGAGTACGTTGGGTCAGGACACTGGTGGCATTCACCGCGGAGTAGCCCAGAATGGAGCAAACGGCACTGGGCGAGACCGCCCGATCCCAGTTCTTCACACAGGCGGGCATCCACTGCCGCTGACCAATGCGATAGACCTCCAGAACCCCAGTGCCCACATCGCCGTTCCGCTCGCTCAGCCTCACTGGGAGGGATTTGAAAGTAAGTAAGGGTCCACCAGGAATAATGAGCTCCCAACTCACAGCAATTGCGCTCATCCTGGCCGTAGGGGCAGTCGATGATCCCGTCGCATATGTGCTTGGTACCGATGCACTGGCTATCCCCGCAGTAGATCTCGTCCGGACCGCACCGTTCGCACGAGGCCTCGTCCGCCTGGTCCATGCAGTCCAGGTGGCCGTCGCACACGTACTCCTGCGGCAGGCAGCGGTTCTGGTCGCACTGGAAGCCATCGCACTTGGGGTGCGTGGCGGCCTTCATCACCTCTCGCACCTCGTCCACGCCCACGCAGTCCTCGGGACTGGGAAAGTCCTTGAAGAGCTTGCAGTTCAGGTACTCCGGTAGACTCAATCCGAACACGTCAAAAAAGAAGCCGCAGCGGCGCATCGTCTCCGTGCAGAGGGTCTTACAAGGGGGCACAGTGGCGCTGTACGAGATCAAGGTCATTATTACTTGTAAGAGTTTTTGTATTTTGAGATACAATAAGTAATTGTTTAATAATTTAAATAAATAAAAACTATTTGGTTACTTGAAATATTTTTGCTATTTGGTATTGGGGTTTTTGTATAAACGATTACTAATAGTTATTAAAAAGACTACCACAAAAACATATTGTTTCTTTTATTATTACTATCACTTTAATTAGGAAAACTATTTTCATTATTCCATATTATAAGACTAGGCTCATATAACTAAAAAATATATTTAATGTCCCATAAATGCTTTATAGATTGAACTCACCCGCTCTGCCCGCACTTGGGCACAAAAAGCGTGCAGAGAAACAGGGACACCAGCTCGTAGCACCTCACATCCACCAGGGCCTCATAGGAGTCCAGGTCCTTCAAACAGTTTCAGTTAATGCAACCTCAAAACAAGTAAATCTATCCCCAATATTACCGTTTGCGTCTCCAGCTGCCCAAAGTGGCCGATGTAGTTGGGGAACACGGTGTAGTTGTAGGGGAACTGGGGACCCTGGCAGAAGCGCACGATGATGGGCAGGCAAGTGCCCGGGGCTGGATTCTTGCCGAAGCTCGTAGTGTCCTCCACGTGGATCGTATTGATGATGGTCTTGTTGACGAACTTGATCGTTGGATAGGCATTGAAGTAGGCGGCCAGGCCCCCGGCGATGGCCAGCAGGGCGAAGGCGTTGATCAGGATCTGGAAGAGGCGGAACTTCAAGCGGCCGTTGGTGATGTACGGATTGGAGCTCTTGCGCCGGTTGATAATCTGAAATGATAAGATGCGGTGACTTAAGATCCCTTTACTCTCTGCGGTTCCTTTGGTTCACCTGGTGCTGCAAGGACATGGTGTGCGGTGCTCCGTTCTGGAAGCGCACGATGGTCTGCAGGCTGCTGGGCTGGCCAGCCGTCTTGTGGAGCGGCGAGATCGTCTGCGGCGGTTCCAGCTCCTCAATGGGCTCGTGCTGTACTCCCTGGCGGCAGACAATCGGAGCAGGAGCTGGGCAGGGGATTACTGTGAGATAGGTCGGTTGGGGAATGGATTAGCCACTTACCACTGCACAATCGCTTGGCGGACAAGGAGGGCAGCAGCGGCGCCTCCATGAGCTTGGGATTGTAGCCCGGACTGGACGTCTGGCTGAAGCTGTCGCTCGAGATGGTCGAGTCCTGCCGGAAGTTGATCCTGCCCCTGGGAGGCGGCACGGCGGGAGGCTGCTTGCCACTTGCCGAGGTGGATCCTCCCAAAAATCGCGTTGGTGCCAAGTCCATGAGAGGAGTCTGTCGCTGGGCGGAGCCGGGAGCATTGGACTTGCGCCCCGAGCCCAGCAGTGGCACCTCCATCAGCTTGGAGTTGTAGCCCGGACTGGAGCTGATCGAATAGCTATCGCTGGACAGAGTGGAGTCCTGGCGCTGCTGCATCCGTGGATAGGTGATGGGCGGCGGCTTGTTGTTGCGGCCCAATTTATTTCGCACTGTCAAAGGAGGAGGCGGATGACCCCGTGAGCCCGAATCCACCACCTGATCGAAGACAGTGGCCTGGCGCAATGGTGGCTCCGGAGGCCCTGGACGTTTGGTAGTTGAGTCGCTAGACGGCAAAGCCCCTGTGCATGGCCCTGACATGGACGACATGGTGCCACTGGAAATGGTGCTGGATCCTGCCGAGGCAGCGGACGAAGTGGAGGCCGAGGCCGAGACGCTGCTGGGTTCCTTGGAGGAGGAGCTCTGGGATTGGGTCTCACCCACCGAGTTGTTGCTGTTGCCACTGGCCTTCAGGGGTGGTGGCTGCTTACGGGCAGGTACCACTGGTAACTTGGAGCTATCAGCTCCTCCTCCCCCTCCGATGCTGCTGTTACTGCCGTTGTTATTATTACTGGCCGGATAAAGGGGCAATCCCAGGCTGGTATTATTGTTGTTCAGCTTGTGCATGGCATCTCGGTACGCATCCCTGGAATCCCTGGCCAAAGGTGAGTCAATCGAGCTGGACAGGGGCTTCTCGTCCAGGGAGGACTGCGTGTCCACCGAGGAGAAGCGACTGCGAAAGTCCACGCTGGTGGAGCTGCTGGCGAAGCGCTCGCTGTGCCCGCCCAGCGATGAGCCGTAGGCCGAGTCCACGGTGCTGCTGGACGAGCGCTGCGCCCGCTTGGCCATGTGGCTCAGTCCGGAGTAGCGTCCGGCCAGATAGCCGGCGACCTTGACGGGCGTGGAGGTTAGCGACTCGTCAAACACGGAGTTCTCCAGGCTCATGCGGTCGTCATCGGAAATCCCATCGGCATCCGCATATCCGGGCGCAGGACGTGTGGCTATGTCAACAAGCAGCGCTGATTGTAGCCCGGCTACTCCTCCTCCGTCGCCCGTTCCTCGAGCCACTGCCTCTGTGGTCACGTTTGCTGGCTGCGGATAAACAAACACAGTGCCCGTGCCATGGGCGCCTTCCTGTCCGCCAGCCGAGGGAGGAAGTGGAAGTGGGTGGGGCGTGGACGCTTGCCAGGCGGATTTGCCGCGCAGAAGGCGTCGCGGAATGGGCGGTGGGGGCGTCACCGGGGTGTCCACCCGCTGCTGTTGCTGCTGGATCAGCTGGTGGAACTGCCTGCCTCCTGCGATGGCCGTGCCCGCCCCCTGGTGCGATGACTGGCCATATTTCTGCTCCGTCATGTTTACCTGCCGGCGGGAAAATGAGAAAATCGAGGAAAAGGCACTGAGAGACATGGCCGTGCAAATACAGTGGGAAATCAAACGAGGGATATACATCAGAGCAAACATGAAAACTGACTCATTTTCCCCAGAACTTTTCATAATTAAACTGTACATTTTTTATCAATAAAATCTGCCCAGGTGCACTTGATGTAATATTTAATAAAAACCTGTTTGCGTTTTACAAAAAAAAAATGATAAATAAATGAGCTTTTTTTTGAGTTTAAATAAATTAATTTTTTAATTATAAAAATCTAGGTATTTAAAATATCTAGGTATTTAAAAAGTGTTTCTCTGAGGTTTAAATGAAATAGTCTCTAACTCTTATATAAAGGAAAACCCGGAAAGTTTTGGGTATCAGTATCAGTAATATTTACTAATGAAATATGTAACCCATTATATTCAAAGTACACTTTTTAACATAACTTTGTATATTACATGTTCTTACTAAATGGAAAACTGTTCCATATCCAGTGTGTGTTGTTTTCCCACGGTAATGTTTACTCCTTCCACATTCTACTGCGGAAATATTATCCAGTGGCATTATTCTGCACTTTAAGCCCCTGCCAGGTGTGGAGGATGATGGCGGGGACGGGCACTAAGCCCTCGCTAAGCCGAGTGCAGAAATCCCGGCGCGGCCCCGGAAAATAAAATTGAAAATAGCTTGCTGCGGATTGGGGCCCCCTTCTTCAGAAGGTATCCGGAACTGGCGGTGTGGTTTTGGCTGCCGTCATCATCGATCTTCGAGTCAGGCAAAGGCAGAAAAACTTTATGGTGGTCCCAAGGATGCTAATCCCCACCAGAAGCTTTCCCCTTTGCAACGCCAGCCAAATAGTGCAAACAATGAGGGCCACAGACTCATATTTATACTATTAAATCCATAAGGGTGTCTTTACAACTTAAAAAAATTGTGCAGATTAAATTGCATTTCACGGAAATTTAAAAATTCATCAGAAAATGCATTCGGACTTCGCTTGTGGCTGCTGTTATTTACACAACATTTAATAGACTTTACACAACATTTAATAAACTGTATTTATGTTATACCATTAAGAGTAAAGGCTTATAATAATAAAAGCTGGGTGTAAACAAAATTTTCCCGGAACACTCATGTAACTTCTGACTTTTCCCTACTTTGGTTTTCAGTAAAATGTTCATGAAGTATGTATAATTGTGTAGTGCTATGATGAAGGTCATTTTCATCTGAAAAGCTTAAAATCAATTAATTTTAGTTAAAGGTTACTACAATTAGAAACTAACGAAAAAAATGTTGGACTTGTATAGCAAGAGGAGTGTCGTCGCACGGAATTTGGTAATATCTCAGACCTGGCATTCTTTCTCTATAAGCTAATCCAAGCTTCGTAAGGAATACTTCGGGAAAAAGGAGGGTTGAAAGTTCGCTTTTTTCCAACATGGGTTAAACCCCCTACCTCAGTACCTGCAAAACCCCTTCCCCAGGCAACACATTACATTACATTAGGTAATCAGTTCAATGTAGAAAAGATCAACATATGAGAATATGGTGAGATATTTCGTAATATCGACAGAGCATATTTTATTTATAAACTGATAATTCAGAAGATACACCCAGGGGAAATGGGAAGAAAGTCCTCTTTTTCCAACATGAGTCCTCTTTTTCCCCTGCCTCGCTGAAACCCTCTTCCAGGGAACACATTCCATTAGGTTCCCATTAGTTCCCCAAAAATTGAACATATTGTTGTACTTCTCAGAGAACTTTCACTCCCACTTTCAATGCAAAGAATCCCATATACCTAGCATCGCTACTTACAAGCATTTCGGTGGCTGCCTGGGGCAGCTGCGACGGCGTCTGCTTGTCCTCGAGCATGGGATAGTAGTGGGAGGAGTGTCGCCGCACGATGCTGTTGCTGGCGGAGATGGTGCTCCCGTCCCCGATGTGGCTGCAGTTGCTGGGCAGTGGCAGCAGGGTGACTGACTTGCACTGCTCCTGCTGCTTGTCGTAGAAGTCCAGGAGGGAGTTGAGCGGCAGGGCCAGGCTCGAGGCACGCTCCGATCTGGAGAGATATACATCCCATTATTAGCTGGTATTCAAGATGGTAAATACATAAATAGCCTCACCTGGAGCGACTCCGCCGGTCTGCCACCGAGGTCGTCTGATGCTGATGGTCCTGGGAGACGCTCAGAAATTGTTTATTCGTATCGAGTGCGTTCATGACTTAATCGTCGAGATTTGGCGGAAACAATCTGCAAGTTCAGTGGGAAATCGGATTGGTTTAATCAGGCTGGCCAGACACATATGTGATCCGCTTGCGAAAAGCGACCTCCCTTTTGGTTATTTGTTTTACGCCGGCGTTGAGCATGCCGTGCATACTAAAAGAGAACTGCTCTATGCGGAATACTAAGTTCAAAAACCGAGTCCCGAATCCTGAATGCCCGCACAGGCCCAACAAATACCGGCCATGCAAATAGCTGCGGGGTCTTTTGGCCACAAGAACCGAATCAATTACACAATGGCAAGTCACTCACCCACACACGTTTGGCCGCTCACGTGACAATGGATCGCACAAAAAAGACCACATGAATGCACTTTGTGTCTGTGTGCCCCATGCGAACACGTATTATACTGCCACATATATCGATGCCATCGGAATCGGGCCCAGCAATTTGGCCTTTTGTGTCTAATGGATGCCATTAGTCGGCTCGCAGCACAAAAGACCCCGGACTCTGAGCCCCGAACCCCACTGTCCCCATGCTGAGGCTCATATTGTGTGGCCGAAAGCCGGCTCCAAGCTAATTTGACCACTCTGCACCGGGGATGACACAATTGGAACCGAGTTGGTTCTTAGAGCCTCGGGCACGGGCTAATGAAGTTAGCTAATTAGATTTGTTATAAGCACTTTGCAGCACAGTCAGAGCAGAACACTATAATCTTAATAATATATATACCATATGATTAATCTCATGTGCATATGTCTTCAAATACATCCGTTGTTTTTTTGGACTTTCCCTGAATAAAACATAGACAAGCTGGAAATCAAAAACGACTTATACGTGTTTGAGTAATCAACAACTTTTAATTCATTTAAAAAGTCAGCCCGAGAACAGGCCTCTCTTCTTTGCGCTCTGATAAGACCTAAGCTGGCCCATTTTGCTTCAGTTCGTTTTCGCCTTCCGTGAGATGAAGTCATTCTGTGGGATTCTTCTTTTCACTTTTTTCCTAAGCCAAGAGGCTACTTCCCAATTCCTGGAGCAGCCATGTGGAACTTCAATTGGATTTAAAATTAACGGTGGCACAAACGCGATCGAAGATAATGCCGGCTGGATGGTAGCCATTTCAAGTGCCAGGCAGTTCCTGTGTGGCGGCACGCTGATTCATCATAGTTCGTATTGTTATATATTGATATATATTGGCGAGATAACGTACCTACATATGTACTTATGTATAATAATAAACATATTTTGTAGGCTTTGTTCTGACTGCAGCGCATTGCTTGAATGACGGATACGAGCTGTGAGTAGACACCTTCAAATAGTTACTTAACACGAAAAGACAATTTCTGAACAAGTTGCATTAGCTGCAAAGTCTGTGCCTATATGGGGCTTTCGTTAAATTTTTTAATCTATCAAGGAAATAACCGGGGCACGTATATTTTTCTACGAAATTTTAACTGACCTGAGGGTCGTATGAGTAATTTTTACGGAATATTTCAGATCATTGAGCAGCGACTTAATCTAAGTATACGATTTATTATGCTTTCGAATACATTTACTTTCAATTTAAATCTATCACTGGAGAGGTAACGAACTCGGCAAATCTCATGTGTTACGTCCTGTAAAAAATGTAAATTTATTATGGACAATTTCTACACTCAGAGAAAAACGGTTCTCCGCGTTCTTGATTTGAGTATTCTCGATCTCACAAGTGAGCCAAGATCAATTCATACTGAAGTTCCTAGAACCGGGCTTCTGAGCAAACAAGACCAAACAATAGTTAAACCTAAAAATTGAACAGAGCGAGAGCTTCAAAATATGTTTAAAATTAAAAAATGTTGTTTTTCTTAAATTCATTTTAGATTGTTTAAAATGTGTGTTGATCACAACTTTCCAAAGTTTTTTAAGTTTAACAAGAAGAGAAGTTAAGAACTGTATTAATGATAGATAACTTGGCTGCAGTTTTAACACAGCACTTATACAGAAGTGTCACCGACTTCCTGCTTTTATAAAAACATAACAATAATATTACAGGTTCGTCCACTTGGGGGCTTACAACAAGAGCACTTACGCCGCTAGGCTCGGAGTAAGTAAGTACATTCAGCACCCTGAATACCGAAGAGGGCGGTCCACAGGAAATGATATAGCGCTGCTTAAACTGTCCAGCAGTGTCAAATACGAACGTACGCACACTAAGTAAAGTTACTTATAGACAGAGTTTTCTAATTCAGTTCCCTGCAGGCCGTATCCAACCAATTTGCATTTATTTGGATAAGACAATTAAGGATGCTGTAGAGGGCGAGCAAACATTTAGTGCCTTTGGCTGGGGCCATAAGAACGGCCGTGAGAGCGAAATACTTCAAACCATCGTTCTGAACCGGAAAAGCCGTGAAGTGTGCAACAGGGAATTTGGCGTCATTCATAGTATGAAACAGATCTGCGCAGGAAGCCCTTCTGGCGACACCTGTCTGGGCGATTCTGGAGGTCCATTGACAGCCACTTTAACCAACAGTGAAAACAATTCTCTAGAAGCACAGTTCGGGATCATAAGCTACGGAACTCGATCGTGCAATGGACTGGGAGTGTATACCGATGTGATGAGCTATGTCGATTGGATTTATAGAACAATTCATAGCTATGATACCCAAACAATGGTAAATCCCCCACCATTTATCCCCCTAAAATCTTCAGGCTCAGGTCCTCCGATGGATTATCCGGTGAGACAACCTGCGGCTCAACCGGTGGTTCAACAGGTGTGGCCGGTTCAGCCAGGAGGTCCGTACAGTCAAAGGATTCCTCCAACAGTTCATCCAGTGGTTTATCCGGTAGCCGCTCCTCCGGTCGCCTATAGAGGCTGCAGTGAAGATAATATGAGAACGATCATGCGGCCTACCATTTATGGCCCTGGTTTTAAGGGCGTGGGCGTGCTCATTACAGACCGTAAGTATCTATTTCCGTTGATATAAATTATAAACTTGCCTAATCGGAATAGATATCCGTTTAGAGAGCATATATGAACTTCCAATTCACTTTATCAGCTTCGATCTAAAATAAATTATTTGCATTTTCAGGATTCGTTCTCACCATCGCCACGGACTTGCCAGAAACCGCAGCCTCTTTGTAAGTTGTTCCTAGGGAAGACTAGACCCTGAGTTAATAACATAATAACCCTTTGAAAAATTCCCAGAGATGTGTCGGTAATGATGGGAGAAAGCTATGCAGTATTCAGAGTTGAAGCGGTTTTAAAGCACCCAAAAAATACAGACGATTACAAGAATGATATAGCACTACTCAAACTGATTGGAGCGGTAAACATCAAAGGTAACATTATTTGTTGGTCCTATCAATCGCCTTGCTTGCAGAGTTTTCTTTTCCAGATGGTATCAAACCTATATGTCTAGCGGGCCCAGGAGCCCCTGGCCATATCGAAGGGTATCCCTTTGTTTTTGATCAAGCGAAGGGTGAAGCACACAGCCTTCAGACCTTGACCAGCCGAAAGTGTTCAGAATATGTCGGATCTGATATCGATGAAAACCAATTTTGTGCAGAAGATCCTTCAGATACAAATCATTCCCTCGATAAGCGTGGAGACATTCTGGTAGCAACACTGAAAACATACGGCATCGTGCGATACTATTTGTTGGGAATTGTCAGTTATTCAGCTGAAGGAATTCACGTATACACAAATGTTATGCGATTTGGGGATTGGATCACCTCTACCATTAATAAGGAGCTAAATCAATAACAATTGCTCTGTATGGGAGTTAAAAGATTTCAATAATAAAACCGCATTGGATACTTTGTGAGTTTCTACAAAAAACTGTTTACTTTGCATACAAATATGTGCATTTTTGTCGATGGGTTTTTGAAACTTTAACAAAAATGTATCTTTGGCAACACTAACTAAATAAAAATTGTCTTATATTTCATTTTTATTTTCTGCACTTTTCATCGATTTAATGGTTAACACACGCTTACTAAACCAAATACTAAATATTACGTTTTCGAGAGCGATGTGCCCTCCACGAGAACCAAACGACTAGTGCCCTTAGAGGTGAGCCAGGAGCTACAGGTAATGCCACTTTCGAACATATGGGCCCAGCTCGACAATGTGCAACTATGACCTACTTAAATCAGTACCCAAGAGAGAGCGAGGCGGCGGTCAACAGGTGAATTAAGCCAGTGTAGAATAGCTGAGCGAAAACAAAACACACACACCATGCCCCCTCTGACCAGGCCACGCCCACGTGGGCGCCGACAGGGGCAGAGTTCGGGCATCAGAGTTCGCAATGTGTCAAGGACGGGTATTGACACCCGTCAACCCGGACAGGTGAGGACTCGCAGGCGTCAGTGGGTCAACAAGGGGGAGTTCCAGCTGCGAACCCAATTAGGTTCAATCACGGCAGTTTGCAGTTTGCAGTTCACCAGAGGAGCAGGCCAAGTGGCAATTAGCATATGCAAACTTTCCTGCTGGACTATAAATGTGCAGAGTGCTTGCTATGAGTTAAGTTTCCCATAACTTTCCTTTACCAAACTAAGGCAAATGTATGTCATTTAATCAAAAAAGCTAAGGAGTAATTATAAAAACTTTAATTCCTGTGGGATTCTAAAAGGGAAGCCCCTAATTTGCTGAAAATTATTTACAATTTAAGGAGGTAAGGGTTGTTTACATTTTTGTGTAATAAACTAGCTCAATAGGACATAGGCAGGAGGTTTTGGGTGTTGCACACCAATGCAAAAATATTGTCTAAAAATGGTAGGGGAGTGTATGGTGTGTGCACGATCTTACTTTATTCAGGAAATTGAATTGTTGTCGCTTTCTTTTGCATAAAAGGACCTTCAACATTACCATATAACTTTAACTGCAGCAGTTTTGTTGCTTTTACATATTTGTTAAGATACGCCGTCAGTTAAATCAAAGTTAAAAAAAGAAGAGTGGTTCACGCCAAAAGCTGTAGGACCTACTTTTTACTTTTACAGAAACATGGTGAATAGATGTAGGCAACTTACTGCTTTTACATTTTTGAACATTGATTTTTGGGGAAGTTACATAACAAAAACCCAATCGTTAGTTACCTTGCTCTACCCTATAAACGTCTTTTTTGTAAACCCCTTATCAATGAAATGCCGGCTACGCCACTGCTGTGCTTAAATGAATTTCATTTTTAACCCTCTTACAAATGGGAGGGATTGTAGGTACTTAATTAAGTGAGAACGGAATGCATCTGCAAATGGTAATCTTCATTAACGGGTTAATGAATGACCACTTTCGAAAGTACGTGTGGGAAATAACAATTGATTATCGTTTTCATTGGATGAAGAAAAACCCAATTTGGAAGTTAATAGGCGATGGCCCCAACTTGCTTTTGCAAGGTTCATAATCGCTTATGGCAATTATACGTACGCAGCCTTGCTGGCAATCAAATATTTGACCTTCCACCACTTTATCCGATTTGAGCGAGCAAATATGCAGCCACACATGGCTATGCATGGAGCACTCCTCTTAGGGCGCACGAGTTCGGGACAGGATAAACACACAAATTCTATTTGCCCGGCATTTGTATGCTGAACACCAGTTTCCAACTCATGTGAACCATAAATTGTTTGCTTTTGTGTCGTCCCGATTGCCAGCCTCGCCGTCTTTCCAACGAACTTGCAGAACCACTCATAGCCAGAGTGGGAAAATCGAAGGCGTGTCTTTGGGGGGCTTTTAAATTGTATTAGGTTGAAGGCCGGCGCAGAGTTTATGGGCAGACCTGCCCGGCTAACAGCATTTGAATTTAAGGTTATTACCCAAATTGTTGGCGCATTTGCCAAGTGTCAGCCCGCTCGAATTCCAATCGCAAATCACAGAAATCTTGGCCCTGTCACAACAAAAAAAAGGTTGAAATTCCAATCCCGCCCCGTGAGCGACTCCTGATTGCTTTGGCAAACATTATTAGGCATACGCCCGATGGTCCCTCGAAAATATTTGAACAAAATTTCATTTTGCAATGGCACTCGGAGTTAATCAGCAGACAGTTAAATAGGGGCCGCAAGACCTGCGAAATTTCCCTGTCTTGCCACGACGTTTTCCCAGAAGATTAGCACAGTCAATTGGTGTAGTCAATTTTGGACTGGGGCCGACATTGCCCCGAAGCGAGTTTCTCTTGAATTTCTGTGGAATTTCTCGCCTCGCGCAATGAGTTCAGTTGGGCAACAATTCTGGGAATCCCCATTACATCTTCAAACTAGAGGGTTAGGCACAATCAATCTTTTGTAAGCTATTGTCCGAATCAAAAGGAAATCATTAAAACGACACCATATGAGTCCCTAGTTGGGTAAGACTTGAGCCAATTACTGCATGTCAGGCGGACGTCCCTCGCTCACCCCGGGCCAGCCAGGAGCCAGTCCAGCCAATACGCCACATGATCTGGGTACGACAGATTAGGTGTATATAGTATACAGTACGCCACATCGTACGAGTCAAATTCAAATTCCGAGACGGAGTCCTGGGAATTTCATTACAAGGACATCCTGGTCAGGCAAGAAAAGTGGGGGAAAAAATGAGATGAGGAACGTGAGAGCCCCTCGAGCTATTCGTTGGATTTTTGTAGGCAACCATTTTTGCACGCACTCGGGCTTATTTATTACGTATTCACTTCCAGCCGGGCATAATTTAAATTTATGGCCCCTCACTGGTTGTGTCCCCATTTGTCTGGGGCACACATAAATTACGGCTGAGCGTTTAATTAGTTTGCTGCAGCAGCCCAGCTGGCAGGTGTAGCCTTTGTGGCACAGATAAAGACATGTTCCCCTAAATTATACCAATTTCCGACTCGTAAAAGTATGCTATTCTATGCGTCTTTCCCCAGTCAACAAAAATTAAGTATACGCACGAGCACTTAACAAGAAGCTGCTTACCAGACATCAAAGAATTGAAATAAAGGCCTTTACTTGTATTAAAAAGATACAAATAAAAATCTGGCATATTATGTACACGCCGGGCAACACCTGTTCACCGGAACTGCAATCTAAGGGCAAAATGAGATTATAAAGGCTTGTCTTGACTTCCCCGCAGATGCAATAGTCCTTCTTGGAATTTTCCACTTCCAGCTTACGTAACTGGCACACAGCATTCAGTCCGCATATGGGAGTTGGGTGCAGAATTGTTGCTCCTCAGACAGCACCGAACAGGAGGCGGTGGTGAGTGGGCGTGGCACCAGGCACGCCCTTACAATTAACAAACAAAATATTAGAGACCTGCTCACAGATACAACCGCACACACTCGCACGCGCAGAACAAGAGTGCCATTGTTGGTAATTGTGCAATCAGCTCTGCGATGGTGTGCGGCATAATGCGATTGTGTGGCGTGAGTGTGTGCCTGTTAGCCAGCGCGTGCTGCGAATGGCTTTAAAGGACTGGCACGAGCGAGCTGGAGGTGGAGGTGGAGCAGCCCCCAAGAAGCCCTCAAAGTTTCAACTGGAGGCGGGCCTCCGATGTTGCCAACTTCCGCTCGACGCCCGATTCGATTTCCATTTCCATCTCACATTCAAAGGGCGTTCCGTTGACTGACAATCATCCTCATCGTCCTCGATGGGTGTCTGTTTACCATCACCGCCTTAGTGCCAGCGGGGCACCGCGGTCCAATCTCTTCGCATCCATTTCATTGCGTCTCATTTCCGCCGACAGTTCGGCCACATGAGATGCATTCAGTAAAAAAAAACAATGAAACACGCTGTGATGGAGTGCCTCGACTATCAGATACCCCTTACTCAGTCAAAGGGATCAAAAGACAGATCTAAGGATTGAAAACTTTATTTGCTTATAACATTGTTTGGCATATAGATGGACATTAACAGTCAAAACAAAACCTTATTTAAGTTTTTACAAAATATAAAAAATGTGTGTGCCTGGCAGATTTGGGAGATTGGGGGCCTTCGTAGTTTTTCGACACATTTTGAAGATTTTGTCAAAATATACATGCAGTTTTATTTTAAATATTAATATCTATATTCATGCCAAAAATTGTCTAAATCGGGCCAAACATTGAAAAGTTATAAGTGTTCGATATTGTAATAGCATTCTACTGATATGCAAGTAGAATAACTTGTTTTCTTTGTATAGGTCCACTGGAATCGGACCCTGTTAAATTACTGGTGCGGCCTTTGTTTGCTTGCCACTCAGTTTCCCCTCTCTGTTTGGATAGGGCTATTAAACCTTAGCCCCACTTTTTCAACTTTCCAAGCTCAACAAACTGATTTAAGTAACAAAGATTTACTATACATTCACACTGGTTTAAGAAATGCACTTGACAAAGAGAGGAATTGTTTATTTGAACTTAACTCGTTAAAACTGTTTACTTATATGGGTAGAAAAATCATTTGTCATTTATAATGAGTGGTATAAAATCCCTAATCTCAAACAAAATCTACTGATGCCAATTAGCTTTCTTGTTTTGTGCCTGAATGCGTGTAAAATGCAGCAGTTAAATGTTAACTTTATTAAGAGTCGTAGAAAAAAATGCAGGGAAAATCCCTTCGGCTTATGAAAGTTGGCAGCTGCCATTTGCCATCCACTACAATAGGTAAGAATTCCACATAAATGCTATTACTGGAAGTGAAATGCTGCAACCGAGAGCCTACATCGCATTAATAGGTGAAAAATTTCGAAAAAATTTAAATCAGAAATCAATAACTTTTACGTTTTTATTGGTTTTTCAGCTGCAGTTTTTGTTCAACAAGAAGGAACGTAACGACCATAGGAAATAGCTCTGCTCGAATGTGGCAATGATCACAATACAATACAATGTATTGCACTTAAATCAACGTTTTCCTCCCCATGAAATTGGTTTTAATTCTAATTGCAGAGCATAGTTAAGTTTCTAAGGTGCTTGCATTATTTTAGGGGGAACACGTTACAGTATCAGTAAAATGCTGTTTTGTATTAAGACTTCTTATTTAATATCAAACAGGCATTCAATTTATTCGTGAAGTGACAGTAGTGGAGGCTTAATAAAATTAAAATGGGTAACATATTTTGGTTGCACAGTGTACACTTTCCCTACACACTCGGTCAGTTAGTGTGTCACGCAGTTAGTCAGTCAATCAGGATTGCAACTGCCACAAGCCACCCACAGGCGATAACAATGGCGAGCATTGTGCAATTTACTGGATGCGTTCGCTCAATTCAGACTATTTGTGTACGGATACATTGTACGAACAGGATTTACTGTCATCGTCAACGCCATTGTGCTCTTTGTCAATTTACGTTCCGATCAAGGATGGGGGTCCCCTTCCCTTTCCCTTTCCCTATTCCGAGCTCCTGTTCTGTTGGCCCAAGTCTGGTCTGGAGCCGGGTCGCCAGGCCCACTTTCATTAGTCAATACGGCAGCGCTGGCGCTTTGTTTCTGACATCCCAACGGGCGCACGTGGCACTGGCCGCGATGTCCTGGGGGGTGGTGGTTGGGCGGTTAAGTGGGTGGTCGGTGGGGGAGGAGGTGGTGCCAGCTGGTGCGGCGCCATGCGATGTGGTGCGGCTTATGATGCCTGGCCGAGCACTGATGGCTGCCTGTCTGTCAGCCAGTGGCTCTGGCAATGTGTGTGCAAATAGATGGAACCACGCAAGCGGAAGTTAAATCGAGGTTTGAGATGCCTCCAGGCATTCAGAAAAAATCCACAGATATGTGGGTTACTTTCTACAACATTTGTCTCATTTTCTAGATCCCTTGGTAATAATTTGAAACACAATAGTTAATAACTAACATTTTCCCTCGAAAAACACTTTTTTAATCCTAGGAGCATTAAAAATGTTCCAATTCAGTTCACTAAGTCAATTTCTCAATGTCATGTTAAGTATATCGTTTGCTATCTGAGAGAGAACGTTAACTTGAGATTAAATGTTTCTTAGTATAAGGATTTACTTTTGCCATTGAGCTACAATGAATTTTTGGAAAAGGTTTAGTTTATTGATATTTTATCTGATCAAAAATGTTAACTGGAGTTCAAGTTATGGTTAAATATGTTGTTTAATTGCGAAACTGATAAGTCTCAGAGCCTTAACTCTCCTTTTTCTAGTTTGACACAGCGGATTACAAACTGAATCGGAAGATGATTCTTAAGCTGTTCAGATTATGTAGGGATATGTTGTTCGTTAACTTAACACCGCATTGAGAAAGGAGGTTGTATTTTTGAATAGTTAGAAAATTTGAAACTCACCCTCAAAAAAGGGTTATAGCAATTTTTAAAGATTTTTTTAATCACACTAACACCAGCAACTTTATTTAATCACAATATTTACAAAGTCTTAATCGGTGGAACTTCGTCCACCTGTTTTTGTTCAGTGTAGGGTGTACATCGTGTGCATCGAATCGTTTACGGCAGACAGTTGAGCAGTGGAGCAGTCGTACTGCGTGGAAGCCGTACATCTGCGGTCATATGCAGCCCATAGATAAAGCGGAAAGGACGAGGAATCGAATGGAACAGAGCCAGAGTTCTCAGGCCAGGCCCCTTCGATTTCAGCTAACCGTTCTGTTGTCCGACACTGTCGATGGTCTCAGCGGAAATTGATTTTCGTACTTCGACGCTTCTACCGCCCGCTGGAGGGTGGTAATTTATGAGCGTTTCTCTGCCAGGGCAGACAACCCCCCCATAAAGTACTGGGAACCCACTGCAGTCTCACCGCTTTTGTCAATTAAAGCTTTGCGATTGCAATTGGAATTCCATGAGCAATCAGTTGACATTCAAGTGAAACCTTAATACGGGACTGGGTGGAGACTGAGTGATGACTGGGTGGTGACTGGCTGGTGACTGGGTACTGACTGGGCTCACTTTTCAAGGACAGACGCAAGCCACGGGCAAAGAGCTGCAGCTGATATAAGGAGATGCCGGCTGGCTGGAGCACAATGCGCAGTTCGCAGGCATTTAATTATGCCCGCCCACCGCCCCCTTTACATTTAATACGCCCGACTGTTGCCTCGGATTCCGATTCATTAAAATCATATCAAGGCAGTCGAAGCCAGCAATTTATCTATTCCATTAGGTCGAGGCGCTCTTTCGGTCCGCTCTTCTTGTCCAAGGCATATTTGATGTCTTTGTTTGTGAATTCCTTGGCAATTTACCTTTTGCACAGGTCGCAGACCAAATACTTGCATGCTGATTGGGGACTTGGCAGGTTCAAAAGACTTCCAAGGCATTTTCGGGGAGCATTAATTGAACAATTTAATTTGATTAGGGATATACCGTATAGAGAATTCAATACGCCGAATTAGGATATAATCTTAGCTTGCACAACTTGTAATTTAGTCTATAGGTAGAATCCATTTCATGAAAACCTAAAAACAATTAGTAGTATTAAGTCAAACATCAAAACCTTAGATAAATTAAAATAATATTGTTTAATAAAATAATAAATAATGTTTTATAAATAAATAACCTCTTTGACTTGTTATACGAGTATAAAAATGTATAAAAGTATTTAATACACATATACATTTTTTAAAGCAGAAACCTGCATGTATAGTGCCGTCTTTTTTAAACATCCTTCAGTTCATTTGAATAACTTTTGCGTTCCATGAACCCATAATATTGACTGTCTGGTCTGGGGAACGGTTGGGACTGTTCCGCTTTTTGTTTTTGGGGTCCAGACGCTGCTAATTGATTTCTCATTAAGGCAAAGCGAATTTTATGGCAAAATTGTTGATTCGAGAGTCGGCCAGAGTGGTGCGCAAATTTCGACGCCCTCCCATCCGAATGGCCGTATACCGAAATTCAGATTTGTGGCAAATAAAAGAAAGCCTGATGAGTTGAGGCCGGCCAAGGACCAACTGGGAAAATGTTGTATTTGCCTTTGGCCGCCTTTTTGCCATTCTTTTTCGTCCCATCGATTTTCGTGTGCAGGGGCGAGTGCGAGTGTGTTGGTATTTGGTAGCTGGCATTTTGTATTTGGTCCTTCCAAATTGAGTTCGAATGCTGCGCGAAAGGCCGAGCTCCTTGGGACAGCACAAGTTGATACAACTTGGGTAGCGTTGGGTAGCGCTGGGTAGCGGTGGGTAGCGAGCGACGTGGCCTTTAAGTGAGGTTCCTTGTAGGCTGTGTGTGCGTGTGCGGCTTCGACATGAATACACTCGAAGGTATAGGTATGGGTGTAGGTGAGTATCTGTGTGTGTGTATCTGCCTTGTTGCCCTGTTTATCTTCCACTTCAACTCAACTCTGCCTGGGCCTAAGGCCGCAGGTTCAGCAAATTCGTTCTCTCATCTCACTTTTCCTCCGCTTTCTCTCCGTCTTCCGCCGTCCTGCTCTCGCTCTCCTCTCCCTTCCGCTTCTCCCTCTCGCCGTCTATCTCCGGGAAGCTTAGCATTTTCCGTGCCTAAGTCAAATAATGCGCTAACACATCATTTCACACTTAAATGCTGTAAAAATATGCATAAAGCTTTCGGCCCCAACTCGATTCGCAGTGAGTGTTCAGGATGACTTTTCTAAATCGAACTCCACAAGTGAACTTTATGGCTACATTTGTATGGCATGTATTGCAGTACGAATAGTCCGCCATAAAGGGTAGAATATAATCATGGTTAGTTTAATAAAAAAAAAATATTAAGCTATTAGGTAACGCAAAAAGTCACTTGGGAACATTTATAGATGATTTACAAGACTAGTGTAACTCCAGGGAAATAAGTAAGGACCACAAATTATTGATTTAAAGCATTAAAAACCCATCTTGTTTAGTAAATTCTGGTGAAACAAGTCTAAAACTGCGTTTATTTCACGCTTTAATTTCATGAAATGTACTTATAAATCCGACAACACACAAAAGTTGTCTCTAAATTCAATCCGAAATCATGAAACCCACAGCATAATCATAGTATAAGCCACTATTTTGCATACTTTCTAACCAATGATTTTCCGAGTTTATTATATACTACATATGAGAGTTACGAATCAAAGTATGCTTTCAATTCTAGTAATTCTTAAAAAGAGAACTGACAAAAAGTGTACTGATTTCCCGCCTGAACGTGCAAAATAATTGCACAATTCAAATATGCGTCAGGGCATATTCCTAAAAGTATGCAATCATTTTGACGATTATTGTTATAATTACTTCTGAAATTGTATTTTTTAATTGAATAGCTTAAAAATACTCAGGAATCCTTTTAATTATTTATTATTTTAATTTATTTTAAATGGATCGAAGTAGGGCCAAGTTTTTTTAGAAATGTTACTTCCCTTAAAACATATCAAAATTCTCAAAACTTCTTCTATTTAAGAAATTATTTCCCTAAACTATTTTTCAGGCTATAGTTTCCAAAATTCAGGCTATGACAGCTTCCTCAACTCCTCACAAACTGTATTTTTTAAATTAGTAAACAATCAATTAAATGGATTTTCGCAACAGCCATTATCTTGATTGCAACTAAGGGGCTCGACTGTATCCATGTGGACCTGCGTCTGGGTGCGTTACTTACGTATCTCAATCGCAGTCGCTCGTCTGCTCACACTTGGCGGCTGTCACTGCTGATGTTGTTGTCGTTTTCCTTGGCCTTGTTTTTGTTATTGCAGCTGCTGTTGTTGTTATTCTGGTAGTTGCTCCTCGTCGGCAGCCAGCATCAATCTCCGTCCAGCATTTTGGCATCTTTCTGATTCCGATTCCAATTCCGATTCTGCTTCGCTCTTGCTTTTCTTTTTGCGGCTCTGTTTGCTTGCCTTGCCTTTGGGCCGCACACCTCAGCGTTGTCGGGTTTATTTTATATTTATTTCGTGCGGTTGCTTTCTTTTCTCGGCCAAAAATATGAACCTCCTTTGGGGCACAAGCGTGTGTGTGTGTGTGTGTGTGTCTGTGTGTGTATTTGCCTTTATATTTTAAGTATCCTGTTTGCGCTGCTTTGCTGCGGCTGCTGCTTCTAATTCTTGTGTTGCCTACTTATTCGCATGCTCTGCTTCTTCCTCCCTCCCTTGTTCAGTTTGATTTGCGTAAATAGCATTAGCGCGTACGTTTGTGTTGGCAAATCAACTTTGGTTACTTGTTGTAGCAAAAAAAAAACAGTTTAGGTGCAAATAACAAGGTGCAGCTTACAGTTAGGTTATTGTCGCATTCTAACACTCACTCCCCCTCGCTCGCGCTCTTTCACACACGCTCAGGCAGTTAGCCTGCATTGGTGTATTGTCCTGCTGCTTCCTCTTCTTCACCCGCCTGAATTTCACTTGAGTTAGATACTCTCCGCTCTCCCCGCGCTCCTCTTTGCCTAGCCCAAAGCCTTGGTTGTTGCGTTAGCAAAGCGTGTGTGTGTGTGTGTGCTGTGTTGTATGTGTGGCTTGTGTTGTTCTTGTAATGGCTGCTCTCCGCCCGATGCCGTAGTTGTTGTTGCTGGCCACCACAGCTGCCGTTGTGTATTTTTTGGATTTTTTGCTGCACGCGCGCCTCGGTTAGCACGTGCTGTTGGCCACGACGTCAGTCAACGACAACCTACGCACTGCAGGCGCCGAAGCGGCCACGCTGGAATTTCAATTACAATTTTCACTAGCTCAGGCACAGGACACCGTCGCTCTTGGGCGAACGGCCTCTCTCTTCTCTCGGTGTGGTGAGTTCGCCGACGGAAAGAGAGCGTATCTGACGGCTGAGCCGTTAGCTTAGTTTCCAAGGCAACCGGAGTTTTCAGCAGTTAAGTGGCTTATGCAAGCTTGCGGCTTTCAATTACAGTTAAGAGTGGGAGTTTTATCCTCCGGTTAAATCACTAACACTATTCTGTAAGTTATGGAAAATTGTGTTTCTTTCATCCTCAAAACCATATTAACTGGAAAACCTTAGATTCGTTCTCTTTTGTAATTCAGTTATATCCTTTTACATATGAAATATTTATCATTTTTTAAAAAATATAAATATAAAAAAGAAGCAATACAAATAATAAGTGCCTAAACGAATATGAAATAACGTATACGACTCGTTGAATACTGTTTATTCCTGTTCAAAATTCTAAGTAAATCATTTTTTTTAATATTATAAAATATAAGTAAATTATGCGAAAATTATAAAAAAAATTAAACGAAAAAATATAAGTAGAGTTTTTTTCAGCATTTTTTCTAAGAGAATTTATTTATTTATTTTCACACATTGAGAATTACACTTGAAACACCATTGTTTTTTGTTTTTTAAATAAAAAGTTTTACAAGGCCAACACTGCGTATGAGCAATTTATAAACATGTCTCTTACAACATTGTCTTTTTTATTTATTTCCTCGAAGCAATATCACAGATATATTCGTCAGGATCATTCCTTTAGACAAAGATATTCTCTTAAGGAAAAGAGAGCGCAAGGCAAGAGAGAGTGGGCAAACTTCCTGGCACCAAACTCACCACACATCCGACGGCTGTGGAAGGAAAGTGAAAGCCGTGTGCCGGCTGACAGCCACCTCCCCCTCTGCCCGACACACCTGACCCCACCAGCCCCCGCCCCTGCTCTCGCTTGCATAATGCGCTTTGGGTGCAAATTAATATTCCTAGTCGTTGTTGCCTTCGTGCTTTTCTGTGTGGTGTATTTGTGTTTGCATTTGAATGTGGAGCTGTTGATTTTATTTGAGGGTCTTAGCCCTCTCTGCCCTCCCTCCGCTCCCCTCGTCGCACACACCAACAGTTGAGCACACACAAGCACTACAACAACAGGGGAAGTCATAAATTTAGCAAAGGCTAACAGGTGCAATTGAAATGCTCGCCCTTAAAAGGAGATAAATGCACAGACTAGCGTGTGTGCACGTGCTTATCGGGAGATAAAATGCAGTGGGCACTTAGAGAGCGCCATTTAACTTTAAATGTGTACTTCCTAACTATTTGAATTACTAAAAACATATCATGCACACATATATTAAACAATTTGTACGTGTAAAACACTTGTTTAACTGTAAAAACATAAACTAAGCTGAGTATTCGAGAGTATTGCTCTAGAATTGAGAACATTTGTTCTTGAAAAGCGTTAAAGCACATGAGTTTATTTCCCATTATAAGAAACAAATCGTGGGAAGAGACAATTTAAATTGAGTTTATTCAAAAATGTTTTGATAAGTATACACAACCGACTGTAATTATTAATATAAATTCAACGAGTTTCAAGCTCATTAAAAAAATATTGCTCTAGAATTGAGAACATTTGTTCTTGAAAAGCGTTAAAGCACATGATTTTTTTTCCTATTATCAGAACCAAATCGTGAGAAGAAGAGAAAATTTAAATTGAGTTTATTCAAAAATGTTTTGAAAAGTATACACTACCGACTGTAATTATTAATATAAATTCAACGAGTTTCAAGCTCATTGAAAACATTTTCAGCATAGAATATTTAAGGACTTTTCAATTCAATGGAATGGGAATGTCCGAATTTTTTCTGTGTAGTAATATTATTGGTTAGTACTAAGCTAGTAAGTTGTTTAAATAAAATATTAGGTTTTTCTTTTCACGATTCAGAATTAGGAATCCCTTATTTTCCCTCACAACTTGTTATTTATCAGACTTTTCCTAATTACTTTTAAAAACTGGTTTCCTCAACTTGTAAAGTAAAGCGAAAACGTAAACCACACTTCTTTTATTTTTGAAAATTCAAAAAAGTATCTTCAATTTACGGTTGCATCTCTTCCAACGTATCTTGTGCTGGACAACGGACTAATGCACTAATTATCGCCGGCAGCAGATCAATCATCGTCAGCAGGGCGACAGCATTTTCCCCGTCACTTTCTCCTGCCCCGCTGACCTGCGCTCAATTTATCAAACTGCGACCCACTGACAACGGACTCACCGCGCAATCCTTGCCAATGTGCTGCAACTGGAGCCGCGAGGTCGTCGAAGTGCACTGCTCAACGGTTAAAGCCCAATTCAAAGTCACGGCCAAAAGCGACAGCGCCGGGGCAGCCGCTAATCGAAATTCCGCAATGTAGTGTCGCATTCGCTGGCAATTTATGCAGAAATGCGAGCTGTGAGTCAGCGGGATTACTGCGAGGGAAACTGAAACTGAGTGACGCGCTGACAGCGAAGCTCGGAAAACTCCGTTGCCTGTTGCATGCCACCAAAGCCACCCACTGCCCACCTCCCACCGCAAGTCGCCCATCGCCCATCGCCCATCGCCTGAGTGGCAGCCCGGCGTGGCGTTAATAAGCGCCGTTTCCCGGGAAAATCCCACCACTTGAAATGGGAGTGCGCACAATGCTGTTGTTTAATGAAAGCTTTCATCACAGGTTGTCCATTAAGCTTGAGTCCAAGCAAACACTCTGGCCCCTTGGAAAGCCCCAGTGGCTAATCACCCTGGAGTCCTGGCCGAGGAAACAAAGGAGAGTGTCCTTAATCAATTTGTGAGATGCGGAAACCGGGAAACCGTTTGGGATGCATCCAGGAACAAAGGACTGACAAGTGAAGTTCTTTTTCTTGGATATACACATACCACTTTTAGGTATATAGTTTTAGTCATATGGTCCCAAAACATCTAATTGTCAAATTAGGCAATAAAATATTAACTATCAAGAACAAAATGGAACGCAACATACAATTTCGAGGCAATTTGTCTATTAATTACTAATAAAAACAAAAATAAAATATCGTCACTGTTTTTCATAATTTTTAACCTTTTTTGATGTTACTTTACTTCATTTTACCCACAGCCTTGTAACTTTCTGGCAATCCTTTGGCTTTTAATTTAAAAGGTTTTCTTAATAAATCAGTCACACAACAAAGTGACAGAAATATGAAAACAAAAAAATTGAAAACTTCAATACCCAAAAAATTTATTCATTTTTGATTCGCAAAGGTTTTTTTATTTTTCGCGGCAACGAAGATCTTGAACTTTTTGCTTAAATCTATGAAATGACTCACAATACAATTAACGAATGTGCTGAAACAGAAGCGGAAAGCAGTTTTCCCCCATTGCAGAAGATGTAGAACACTAAGGTGAAAACCAGATGTTGATTTCTCAGTATTCTCGTATCATTCGTATCTCTAAAAACCACTTATCCCAAAGTGGATTTAGCATTTCTAATTATTACGAAACTGCAAAATGCACCTGAAGCTGCAGGCTTAAGGTAAAAGTGGTCAGGCCTCTCCAGAGACTGCCAAGTAAAACTAAACTCCGTTTTAATCTTCAGGCTTTAAGGCATGGTTAATTAAAATTTCGGTTTTATAATGCTTCCTTTGTTGAGCTCCGCAGACAATATCAAGGTTCCAGTGGGCCCAGGACCCGCCCCTTTGGGAATCCCAGGCATATTGGGAGTGCAGCAAGTTGCCGACGGCAGCGAGAATTGCCATAAGGGCTCTAAAACTTTCCACTCTCCACTTGCCACGCCGCACTAATCGGATTTAATTTAATTAGTTGCTCAAAGGCGGCGAGCTGCAGAAAGTGGAAACTGCCGGCGGCAACAACAATTGCGAGGCGAAGTGCGAGTGCAGAGACAAAGTACTTTTTCATTACAAATCGCCAGACAGAGAGGCCAGATGCAGATGGCCGCATGTCGCGCGGCAAATTGTCAGGTGCTAAGCTTTGACAAAGTGCGCACGCGAAGGACTCGAAGGACGACGAATAAAAAAGCTAAGCTCGGCCAGGTGAAAAGTTGGCGAATTGCCCCCAAACAAAACGCAGACAGAAACATTTATTAAACGCGCGGAGCGAGTGGCCCTTTGTTTGCCTTTATCCGCAGCCAAAAAAGCCACACATCACGTTTATGCGAAGCTGATTTGGCTAAAATAAACATACACTACGGAAAAACGAAATTCTTTTTTAAATTCGTTTTTAAAACCAGAAGAAATGTTGTTCTTAACTTTAAATAAAGTTGGTTAGTCTTTATTTACTCAATAAGATACATTTTCAATCTTTTGGAAAAATGCATCATGAGATAGTTACTCATCTTTGGTGTTATTTTTTGATTAAAAAAATCAAGAAATAATGATTATTTATTATTGATAATAATGATTATTTTTAATGCTTACGATTATGTACAACTCATATAATAATCATAAAAATGTGGTTTAAATAATTATATATATGATGCCTAAAAAATGGTTTCTGAACAGAACCTCTAACTCTAAAAAATTAAGCACTTAAATTGTTATTTATTTTTTATTTATGTTGAGCAAATAAGTAAAATTTAAAGAAAATGCACCTAAAATTGTGATTCCAATGATCTAGTATTGTTTTAAAGAGATTATAAACTATTTTAAATGTATTCATTCTTTTACACTCGACTTTATATCCTTTAAACTTCTTTTATTCTTAAAAATATATCAATACAAGTTTCTTATTCTTTCTTAAAGCCCCCATAATTTGGTTTATCCAACCGCTATTTTTATTTTAAATAACTCTTAAGGACAAATCTCCTTAAAACAGTAATCATTTTGCAACACTGGTACGAAGTTGAAATATCTAGATAACGAGTTCAAGAAATCCGTTGCATAAACCCAAGCGCTCTCTTCTTCTTACGCCACCAACCGCAGTTCAAAGTTTTCCGTTGAAAGTTTCATATGGGAAATAACGGGAGAGGCCGGTGGGGGGGAGCTCAGGTAACGGTAACTGAAACGTTGCCACCGTTGAATTCAAGCAAATTGGCTGTGCCCCTCGTACCTGTATGTGTGTGTGTGAGTTGGGCTCTTTGTTTATGGAAAGTGTTATTGTTTGACTTTGAACTTTCCGCCTGTTTGCTGTCCTTACGTTTGCCTGTGTGCGTGTGTGCTTTGGACCAAAGCCGAGAATGGCCCGAACAATATAATAAAATTTAATGCGCTCATATTTCTTGGCCCAACAAACGCACGCACGCACGGACCTGCACAGAGCGGATTCGAAAACCCAGGGCTGGGCAAATACATAAATCATCCAGCCAACTTTATCACTTTATTTTTAACGCACTGCCAACATGATAGAAACGTTTCAGTCGAATAAAACGGATTTACATACGCAAAAACCGCTGGCTCTTACCGAAGCGATTTACCTTAGCGTTTTTCAGTTGAGTTTTTTGCTGCCTTGGGCGGGTTTCCCTGATAGCAAAAAATGGTATTTTCGGTTGCTGTTTTATTTTGAGCTTGGCGATAAGGCAATATCTACAAATTGGATTGTCAAGCGTTTATCATTTTACCATTAATTGATGTGATATTAATTTAGAAGCTTTCGGTGGTCAAAGAATACTTTTTATTGCGATCTCTGATAAAATATTTCGCGTTCAAAATCGATTAACGTAAATTATTGAAAAGCTCAAGTGCTTACCGCAACATTTTATAGAGTCTCGGTACACGTGACTGATTTTATACAATCTACAGTCGGAGGCCTGATTAAAATAATATTTTTTTTCAAGATTTTGAAACACGTCTGAAAACTTTATTCGCATATTACTAAATTTGTTATTAAAAAACTGATTACATGTAAATATTTTAAAAATAATGTTAAATTTATGGTACAAATGTAAAAACTACTATAAAAGAACTATTTTAAAATAATCGTAAGCTTCCGTATAAAGCCCAAACCAATCCAATTACAAGTCAATATTGCGTTGGAAATTCCAACCTAAATTGCACTAGCCATCAGAATTTATGTTTACATTTTCGATTTAAGCCCTAATATAAACCAAAAATATATGTTCTGGATCTCTGAAAAAAAAGCTTCTGACCGATCTTCGTTACATAAAATTTTACATTAAATCCATCAGATTATTTTGGAAAGCAGTTGGAATCCGACGATCTTAAAAATTCATAGTCAAAAATATAGCTTTAAGGTTTTGATTCACAAAATAATTTGGTTTTAAATCAAATATTAGTGACACAACTCATTCGCATATGTACTCTCCACATTTAGACATTACATTGTTATCTGTTAAGAAACGCGTTGTTTTTTTTAGTTCTTAGTGTACGTTGTAGTTATTGTGCACCTTTTTAGTAGTTAATATGTCAATACAATAAAATCCTACAACCCACTTATGTTAAATTAAGAACGTGGAGTTTGTTTTAAATTAAATTACAATTATAATTAATAACTTTCTAACTTTGGTTCCCTAATTTACTTACGGCCATTTTATTCATATTTAAAGTGCTGGAACAATTATGTAAGCGGTGAACTCAAGTAGGTCTATCTCTTAGGATAAGAATTACTTTACAGTAGCCACAATGCGTCACAGCTTCCGCATAGTATTCGAGATAAGGAAAAAATCTTTAAAGCTTGGGATAGTGGACGGAAATCGGTGGGTAGCAAGGAGTGGTGCGAAGATACTGGAAATCGAAACTACAAACGCACTGCGTTTTACGCGGACCCATAAAGGCGGAGGTGTTTTCGCAACTATTTTTAGTAGTCCATAGCTATAAGATTTTGCTTTCTTTTGTTGCTCGCTAATGTTTTGATAAGCCCGCGATTTGCACAATTAACAGAAGTAGGCTGTGGTGGCGAGGGCAGCGCGGCGACGGGGCAACATCCGCGGCACTTATTGTGAGCGCGCTTTGTGCATTTAATAGGCACGATAAGAGGCAGATCTCGAGAAATTCACGAAGCAACGTTCACAAAGCAGCGAATATGGTTATCGGCTTAAAATACATTGAATTTTAGAGCTTTAGAGCGCAGGCAAGTGATAATGCCACTACTGATCAACACCAAGCCATTTGAAACTTCTTATTTGGCGCCAAATAAGGAAGTCCATCCCTGGCTCATCAAACCGCTCGTGATCAGCTGTGCCCTGCCTATCGATAACCGCGTTGCCGCTGCTCCAGCAAATTCGCAGCGAACGGCCACACTCCTCGCCAGAATTCATATTCATTGCAATTAATTTTACTTAATTTCCTACGTGTCTCGTGCCTCGCTTCAGCTGGCATTATGGTCGACAATTTGGAGCCGCTGGAGCCCAGCCTGCAGAATCTCGTGGAGCAGGACTCGCTGAAGTGGATCTTCGTGGGCGGCAAAGGCGGCGTGGGCAAGACGACCTGCAGGTAACAACAACAAACCAGCTCTTGGCCAAAACCATTTGAGGCATGTGAATTAATAGGTGTTATTCCTATTTTGCAGTTCCAGCCTGGCTGTTCAGCTGTCGAAAGTGCGCGAATCGGTGCTGATTATATCCACAGACCCGGCGCACAACATATCGGATGCCTTCGATCAGAAGTTCACCAAGGTGCCCACAAAGGTGAGTTTAGAAGTCCAGGAATTCGGAAAACTGGTGTCATTTCTTGGCAGTTGTGTGGGGATAAAGTCATTAAATGATTTGTTCCATTAAGCAGTGGTAATCATTAATGTAATCCATGTCTGCCCCTGTGCTGCTCCCCAATAACTCATTTATAAGCAAGTTAGAAGGAGAAACTTAAGGGTTATCAACTAAATTATTGTAATATTATTGTAAAAAACTATTCTAACTGATTTCTTTTGCTGTAAGTAACTCAATAACATATAAAACTTAATGAAACCAAGTCACTTTCATATGATTCACTCAGTAAATTGACCCAATTAACCCACATTCCCTTTCTCCCCCCAGGTCAATGGCTTCGACAACCTGTTCGCCATGGAGATCGACCCAAATGCCGGACTCAACGAGCTGCCCGACGAGTACTTCGAGGGCGAGAACGAGGCGCTGCGCGTCAGCAAGGGCGTCATGCAGGAGATGATCAATGCGCTGCCCGGCATAGACGAGGCCATGAGCTACGCGGAGGTGATGAAGCTGGTCAAGGGCATGAACTTCTCGGTGGTGGTGTTCGACACGGCGCCCACGGGACACACGCTGCGTCTGATTGCATTCCCCCAGGTGGTGGAGAAGGGACTGGGCAAGCTGCTGCGGCTCAAGATGAAGGTGGCGCCGCTCATATCACAGTTCGCCTCCATGCTGGGCATGGCGGATGTGAACGCGGACACACTCTCCCAGAAACTGGACGACATGCTGCGCGTGATCACCCAGGTCAACGAGCAGTTCAAGAATCCAGTAAGTAAAAGCCTGTCTATAAACCCCAGCAACTTCCAATCCACCTTTCTTCGTTCACAGGATCAAACCACCTTCGTCTGCGTCTGCATAGCCGAGTTCTTTTCGCTGTACGAGACGGAACGGCTGGTCCAAGAGCTAACCAAGTGCGGCATCGACGTCCACAACATCATTGTGAACCAGCTGCTGTTCCTGCAGAACTCGCACGACTCGTGCCGCATGTGCGCCTCCCGCGTCAAGATCCAGGAGAAGTACCTGGACCAGATTGCCGACCTGTACGAAGACTTTCATGTGACCAAGTTGCCGCTGCTCGAGAAGGAGGTGCGTGGTCCGGAGAGCATCCGCTCCTTCTCCGAGAACCTTATGAAGCCGTACCAGCCCAAGGAAAAGCCCAAGGAGTAGGACGGCCCCTCAGCCCGTTTACCCATCCGTTTGTAAGTTTCCTTCCCCCTAGTTTGTGTGAACAGAAAGTGCGTGAAATAAATTTGAGTCGTGGCAGCGATCCCCCAAAGGGTCCTCTGCCCCTACGTGTAATGTGAAGACGGTCAATAGATTCTGTTTCCAAAAAAGAGGGCGACAAAGGGAATACACTCAAAGGCCGCCACCGGCCCGCTCCATTTGCATTACCATGGGATGGTTGCTGCCCCGCATCTCTTTCTTGTGATCCAAATACAAGCGAGCGTAGCGAAGGTATTCCGTGTCGCCCTGCACAATGGCCGACATGAGCAGGAGGAACTCGTACAGGTTCACCTTGCCCTGGGCATGCACATCGATGTCCCGCAGGACATTGTGCATCAGGTCGACGGGCACCTCCTTCACGCCCATTGTTTTCATGGCTTTGCAGCAGTTTGCAATGGACACGTACCCCGTTTTGTTCTCATCCATCTGCCTGAACTGCGCGGCAAACTTTCGCACCTGGCGCACAGACATCTTGATGGGTATGTTCATCTGCGAGGCGTTCTCGTTGGTCAGCTGGCCCATCTGAGTGTTCAGAAAGGCTCGCGTTTCGCGGATCTGCCTTTTCGTGTGCTCCCGCGACCAGTTCAACTCCTTGGCCATGATGTTGGCCACCTGCGGCAGTATCTCCTGGGCCACCTGGACATTGAGGAAGGCAACGCGTAGCCGACGGGCCACCATGTCCTCCAGCGTGCAGGCAAAATCCCGAACGCCCTGCCTCACCTCCGCCTCGATGTACGGGAACTCCGAGTGCAGTCGCTTGCCCACAATGGGCCAGGCCATCCCACTGCTGTCTGCATTCACGGCCACCTTGAAGGCATTCGATCCATAGGTGTTGGACAGGTGCTGGGCCACATCCCGCTCCATGCCGAAGTCCTGCACCAGCCGGATAAACATATTGGGCGTCCAACCACTGGCTCCGTCCAGTTTACACGACTCAGCAGTCACCGAATCCCTGCGCAAGGGCGAGAGATCTCCATGACGGATGGCTGCATTCACTGTTTTCTCGGACAGCGCCCGGAAGGAAGACCAAGTGCCACCCACGATGGAAATCATGTTCCTGGGACCCAGCTGGATCACGTGGTTCTTGAGCCGAGTGTGATGCAGGGAGTCAGATGGCACTGGCAGGGGCTTGAAGCCGCCCCAAACTGCCATAACATCGCACCTCCGCACATCGAAATTGGGCGACACAAAGTGCTTGATGCCGTCCAGCAGAGACTGCACATCCGTCTCCGTGGGCTGAGAGTCCTGACCGGGCAGATAGCCAGGCTCATCGCTGGATCCCACCAGCGTGTGGTTCTGCCAGGGCAGGAAGAAGATGGACCGACCATTGGGGGTGTGCGGATCGAAGACGCCCACGTCCTGTGGGCAGTAGAAGCGCGGCAGCACGATGATCGAGGACCAGCTGCGCGTGCACAGCGGCTTGGCCTCCGAGTCTTCCATCTGGCGCAGGCTGTCGCTCATGTGGCCCGTGGCATTGACCACCACCTTTGCTCGGATGCTGTACTTTTTGCCCGTTAGCTGGTCCACCGCCTCGGCGCCGGCCACGTTGCCCTCCTTGTTTTTGATCAGCCTCAAGACCTTCATGTGGTTGCAGATGTCCGCTCCGTAACGGGCGGCTGTCAAGGCCACCGACAGGCACATCCGGGCATCGTCGTGCTGGCCCTCGTAAAAGACGAAGGCGCCGAAGAGCTCCCGCTGCCGCAGCATGGGAAACACCTCCAGCGCCTCGTCGGAACTCAGGTACTGGAAGCTCTTGGTGCCCCTGGGCGCCATCAGGTGGTAGATCGTCAGCTTGAGGTAGTAGAGCGGAGCCTCCCACCAGTGGTGGACGGGCAGCAGGATGGGCACCGGCTGGCTGAGATGCGGCGCCAGGTTGCCAATGTGACTGCGCTCCTGCAGCGAGCAGCGAACCCTTCGGAATGCCGCCACATCCAGCCGTGTGATGGCCTGCTCCAGATCCCTTAGGCCGCCGTGCAAGAGCTTGCTCGATTTGGATGAGGTGCCGCTTCCAAAGTCGTTGGCCTCCACCAGAGCCGTCTTCAGGCCCCTCGTGGCCGCGTCCAGGGCACAACCTGAGCCCACGGCACCGCCGCCAACGATGAGGATGTCGTACTGGGTGCGCTTGAATGCCTCCAGGCACTGCTTGCGCGTGGGCAGCTCCCGCTTCATTTGCGGCACTGGCGTCGAGTCCGTCTGTCGCTCATCGAATCCGAAGGCGCCGTGGCCCAGCTTGGAGCTACCCAGCATCACCGCCATCTGAAGTATCTTGGCCATGGTGTTACCCCCTGCGATACACACAGAATTTTGACTTTATCTGTATGAGGAGACAATATTAGTGCCTATGGAACAGACTAACTGACGGAAACTTAAAAATTTCGAAGGGTTTCTTTCTTTTGGAAATATGTTTAATGTACATACATGTGAATTAAAACGTTCTGCTGTCGTTTTGTGCCTCAAATGTTGGAATATCATTGGGAAACATAGCTTTATAGTCTAGACCCGTTGTTCTGAATTACATGTGTAGAGGGTGTACAAAAATGCCAAATGCCAAAATTAACATTAAAACTTAGCACAAAATTTACTATAAAAATCATCGCTCCCGCTCCACTGGTCCTCGCCACCTCCTCCTTTCCTCCCTCTCGTTCCGGAGCCCTTGACTTTTGAGCTTAACTTAGTGACTCCGGAGCGGGCTGGGAAAGTCTCTGCTGGGCTCTGTGGATTGTTAACTACTGCTTGGCACCGCCGAAGAAGAACTTGTAGAAGAGCGTGGCCACCAGGCACAGCACCAGGGGCACCAACCACGACTTCACCGAGCTCTCCTCGCCCTGCTGCTCCGTGCTCCAGGTGGGCTCCGACTTCTGGGCCACCTTGGTCCTTTCGCTCTCGACCAGCTCGCCGATTTTGTACTTCTTCATCATGTCGCGGGCGTCGTTGCTGTGGCCAACGTCCTCGAAGTTCTCCGTGGCATCCTTGCCGGCCTGCTCGATGAGCACCTCCTCGCCACCGGGATGCTGCGGAGAGAAGACACAA
This sequence comes from Drosophila biarmipes, assembly GCF_025231255.1. NCBI lineage: Eukaryota > Metazoa > Arthropoda > Insecta > Diptera > Drosophilidae > Drosophila > Drosophila biarmipes. The sequence continues at coordinate 11,299,905 of NC_066615.1, read as the reverse complement.
GAAGAGGTGGATAAATATTCGCATACATAATGGGTGTCTGCTCTTCAAGAAATGGTAATGGGCGTCTGACCCTGAATTTAATGGATCGGCAGGCGGTGGGGCGCGTTACCCGGTGCAAAGTCTGGAACACGCTGTCGTAACATCCGTTTACCCGGAATCTAAATGGAAATCCTAGTTTGCGTTTTCGTCACGTTTGATAAAAGTCAGAATAAAATACAACAGGTGGCATTTTTCGAGATAACTGATGATGAAACTTCTAAATCTACTTACAGATAACTAAGTGCTACCAGCTTAGTAATGAGCTACAATTAGTCATTAAATATACATTCACATTCACCCTCAGTTGCTCTAATAAAACAATTGGTTAAACTTTGTACTATACTTTAAGTTGTATTAAACAGCCGCGAGCCAAGTAGTGTTTACTAATTATTATATCACATTGTCAGAGGCCAACAAGCTAATGTAACATGACTAGAGCTCATGTTTTGATTGTAGTAAACAATTTGTACTCCCCTCTTAATGATCATCTACGCAGCTATTGTTTATTCTACAGAGAAACCAGAAATAATCTAATAAACAACTAATTTTCACAATTCTATTGACGATTACCTAGTTCTGTTAGAAGTTAACTGAGGTTTTAATTTGACTCATCAGAGCTGATAAGCTGATAATAATAACTTTCATCATGGTTTGTAGGATTGCCATTGTAATCGCACCTAGCATATGTTTTAAGATAAAGAAAGTTGAATCTAATGCTTTCGTATTAAACTACTGTTCTGACAACGGTGAGTGGCACAAAAGTTATAATTTTCACCATTACCTAGTTATATTGAGACGAGAGGTAAGGTTATTTTAGGAACAAATCGCCGAAATCTGTAAGTCTAATTTGCTGTTCGTCTGGTGACGCTGTTCGAAGATGTGTAGTGTTCCAAAACAAAGGCAGAACAGAGGAGGTGCATGTTTTAAACATGGACTGGATGGCTTCGGCCGACAGTCGACTCAAACTTTGGCATGGAATTATAGGCGGGCCGCCTGGTCACCCTCACTATTGTTATTTTGAGGCGCACAAAGTGCAACGTCATCGTTAGAATGCCATTTTCACGCAGCTTATCTTATAAGAGCAGGCGATCCTACAGATAGCCACATGTAGTTGTACTGAAGACCCCCGATCGCTGCGTCAGGGTGAGCCACCTTTCGGAGCCGGCACGGCTGTCGGTGCACTTGCATAAGAATATATAGTTCGGCCACATTCAAATGCGAGCCCACAGCTCAAATGAGATGCAAATGCAGACGCGGATGTCGCCTAACACTTGACCCCCGCACACACGCGAAAACTACACGCAGAGTGTATGCAAATGGGCGAGAGTTTCGCCATGTGGAGCTCTTTCAGCAGCTGGGAGTTTCGTCAGGCGAAAGTGGCTGCTGGAAGCTTCGACGTCGCTGCGAAGCACTGAAATCCGGACGCAGGTCAGGCGCTGGCCGGGGTCAAAGTACAGGTCTAATTACCCAGCTGGCTTTTTCACCCGACGGCGGTGGGGCGCATGTGTCTACGTGGGTCGGGGCTCGGCCTGTCGACTTATTGCCTCATCGGAATGGAACCCAGATAACACGCCTAATGGCTCCGCTGACCCCTATTCGGCTGCAGAGGCGTGGAGGCGGAAGGGGCTCCGCCGCTCGAGCCACTCGACGTGTTCCCAGTGCTCGCAGCAACTCTCACCTCGTTCAGGAAGGCGGTGACGTCGTAGACGCTGTTGTGGATGAGCAGCCAGGTGTCCTTGTTGGTGTTGTGCTTGGCGACCTCGGCCCGCGTGAAAGTCTTGGTTCCCTCGCTCGACATGGCTGTGATCACTTGTTGAATTCTGCTGCGCGTTTGATTTGAAAATTTGAAATTTGAAATCACTAGGCGTATGCTCGATTTTGTGTTTTTTGCGTTTCAACGTAAGGGGACGTGAGTGGACGTAAGGGAACGTGGTGGAACGTAAGGGAACGTGAGGGAACGTAAGTGTCAGTAAAAAGGGAGATAGCCTCAGCGTAAGTGTCGGTTAAGAAGCGATATGGAAGATCCCTGCGTTTTTGCTTTTGCGTTGGAACGTAGCGAGCGTAAGCAACCGTAAGGGGCAGTAAAACGTAGTTGACGTTGCGGCGCCACGGCATGGTCACCCTACGAGCCGTTTCCACTGCGCCTATCCGCGATATCGGAGAAGATTCAAATTCAGTGGTTGCAAAATTGAAATCGACCTGAACGTTGGAATTTTAAAGTTTGAAATCAGAGTCTAGCCGTATGGTTTTTTATTTATTGCCCTGTTAGTAATCGTATGGTAAATGTAATTGCATTTAAATGTAGTGTCAACAGTGGCACAGAGTCTTACTGGTCAGTTCACCTTACGAGCCGTTTCCACTGCGTTCAATTTCAGTGCTTGGTTCAATGGTCACAAGTGGTTGACAACTAAATGGGATGATTTATTTATGTGTATGTGCGATTTGGAGAAAAATCTTATACATTTTTATGTGAGCAATGCCTTTTTACAGCTGCGGAGATAACATATATATGCTTAAGAGATGTTGCAGCATCATATTTAAAGAATCGAAGGTCCTAGTCTCCTACAATCGACAAATGTACTTAAAAATGTCTGATACACACTGCTCCTGCTGAAGAAAAATTTTCTGCATATTTGAAAAGTAAAAAACTTTATACCAGCCATAAAAATTGAAATCAAAAAATAAGTAGCCCCAGTAAAAGCCACCAAGATAAATATAAGGGCAGAGAAATACCTTACAATTGAAATATAATCATAGAAAAGCCTAGTGCATTATGATGCAGAGCTCTAAGGGCCGGTTTCTTGCCTGCTAAACGAAAGTCAAAATTTTCGAGCCTCAGGTAACCTTGACAGGGACTCAGACTTCCTGGTAGGTCTTTTTCGACTCGATAAAGTGACTGCTTATTTTAGTAAGCTTATTAAGATGGAAATGTTCAATATTATATATAATAAATTCTAAACAGCTAATGCAATAATCAGAGCAAGCCATTATTTTGTGATTAACAGCACTCTGTCATTGTTTCTCGTTCAGATAAATGAAAGGAGTCAAGAAAACCAATTTGCTTCTACGACTTCTTTATCTGGTCTCTAAATTTTTTCGGGCAGATAGCTCCCAGGGACTTGAGAAAGCGGTCTTAAGTCAAGTGGAGACATACTATTTCAGCAAAAAAAATGCCTAGTGCTTTGCATACTTTTGGGTGCGTTAGGAGCAGTGTTATAAAATGCCTTATTCTTAGGCGCCTATTTGAAAATGTAGAAAAACGCGTGGTTATATCAATAAAAAAAAACCGAAAGGTACATACAAAAACCCATTGCTTAAAGTTATATTAGAAAATACATTTATAGCTAACTGTTTTTAATGCTCGCCAAAACGAACCGGTTCCGCTGCAACAAGACTGCGCAGACGCGGATCCTGTATTTACACTTAAACCCTGCCTTTATTTCACACTCGACAAAGGAGACTTCAAAGTCAAACGTATCCTGCTGTACGCCGTGCGGCTGCGGTGCTCCTCGAATAAAAACAGTCGACAAGTTTTACAGAAGCCACGGGCGCTGTCCAGGCGTTTTGAGCAACAACTATATAAAGTTAACAACTAGTTAAACGTAGATTGATAAGTGACGGCGCAAGGGTTTTGATACACCTCGCTTTTAACTTTTTTACAAGGGTAAGTTGCCAGCAAATCCATATTACGCAATTGTCGTCCTGGAGTGGTGTACGTGCAGGTTGCCATTCTAATCGAAACAACTTCCTTTCTTGGGGTAGACATCCTGTTCTTTCCGGCATTCCTTCGCCCTCCCAGCGCGTACTTTCAGACCCCGGTTTTAAAAGGGGCATATGCACGACATGTTGAGTTCTTCGAAAAGGTTTCTCAATTTTCAATCATGCCCTGGGACCCCAATCCATGCGTGCTGTACAGCCCCGAGGGTAAACAACTCTTATAGGGGCCAATTTAGAACTTGGTTGAGTGGCCCTGTAAATCATTGAGCTTGTTTGTGTCTTCACAAGTATCAAAGTGTGGGCTCCCGTATCGTAGAGCACTGAGTTATCAGCACCTGGAGATTTGACTTGGCCACAAGCACTTGGGGTAATCTACCAATATGGACTGCATCTTCCTCCGATAACTAGCTTTTTCTGTATTCATTAAACTTCCGATTTGCTCTAAGGGGTTTGGGTAGGCAAAATATGATTGATTGCCTGACATTATCGAACTGATACCAAGGGGAAGGTATATTCTTCTTAAATCTGGGTGGGGCATTCATTAATTTATAGTTATATTTACCGCAGCACACTCCAAATGTTATAAACACACTTATTAAAACACAATCAGGCATTGTAAATTTGTGCCAATCATGTGTGGCTGAAAGCAGGGAGAAAATGGGGAGAACGCACTTGGAAATTCGGATCTCGATTGGGATCGAGGGAATTATTGTTAATCGCATTCACACAAAGGGTCTAAAAATAGCCATAATTTTTCACTCGGAGTTCACTTCCCTTGGCCGACAGCCATTACAATAAAATTGTATGGCTCATTGCTGCATAATTGGCAACATTTTCCATTCCGGGCTGCAAAAACGGCAGTGGTCCACATTTCTTGGCGCGACAGCCCACAAAATTTGCATAGCCAATCCATCATTAGACTCGATTGATTCCGTCATTAAAAACAATTGACTGGAATTGACCAACAAATGTTTTCCAGTCAAGCGCAGCGCCACGCCAATAACAAATAAATAAATAATTCAGTAAATATTTTGCTCGATTGCTGATCTCTTGATCGCGACGAGGAGGTGGGGGACATATCTTCGGGGACTGATTTTAACTGGTCAAGTGCGGGGTCCCAGCTTTTAATTGAACACATATTGTTTTTAATTATTCCTTATGCGAATTTCGCTTATCGAACATTAATGGCACTTTCGCTTTTGCCGCGGACCAGATGTTCCAATGACTTTGGACCTTACATGTGTGTATATGTATTTATAAGATAGTTATGGAAGGCTTTTATATAACTCTTATTCAGCTGTTTAATTGTTCCTTTTTTTATGTTCTACTGATAACAGCCAAGGCAAAATTGTTTACGCCCTTGAATAGAAAGTACTTACTGGCATATATTGCAGTAAAAAATATTTTAAAAATCTTACTTTGAAAAGTCTTTAAAATACGAATCTCAATATATAGAATATTAAATATATATTTAGCAATAAACACTTTGATGATTTTCTCCTTGCATTCAGAAACTCTATTAATTTTATAGTTTATTTCGAGAGGAATAATTAATTTTTCTTAGTGCTCTTTTGGAGGCTGTTGTTTGAACCCGAAAAATGAGATACATTTTGGGTGTCAGGATGCGAGTGTGTAAAATGTAACTGCGTAAATGTAAGTCGTATTTATAGCGGCTTTTTTACGCATTGTTGTTGTGTATCCAACAAGGAACAACAACAAGGGCGCACGCACAAAACAGTGATGCCCATTTCTATCTTTGTTCCGTGCAGTTCTTCCTCCGGCGAAGAGGGAGCGAGAGAGGGCGACAGATAGAGAGAGATGAAACAAAAACAAAGCGGCGTCAGCTGGCTCTCTCTCTGTATCTGTGTCTCTTTCGTGCACTGCCACTCGGCCAGTGCGTGATTATCATGCAGCGAGCACGTGTACATGACTTTGGGTTTGTTTGAGCTCTCTCCCCCTCCTCACCCTTCCCCCCCCCCCTCTCACCGTGTCATTTCCATGCAAACATCCACCGTTCCTCGCTCCACAAACACAAACAACAAGCAATGGCAAACAGATAGAGATACTCAGATACAGCAAACTTACGGATTGTTGAGCGGCCTGCTAGAACTCAGCAGTTTTAAAGAAGTCGTAGCTACTAAATCTATTACTTCAAATTAATATTTTAGAGATAGTGGTCCTTAAGTGTTTTAATAAAGTGGGAAAATTGTCATGCTTTAAGTTTTTTTGTGGTCATTTATCTATAAAAATAACTAATTTCTGGTACCAACTATTTTTCAAATTTCGATCAATATTAGAATATAACTACAAAAAAACAGTAATTAGATACTCTGACTCTTTTTCCAGAAAACTAATACCTTATGTAGATAGTTAAAAAAATAGTTTTCAAGAACGTTCGCCTAGCAAAGTTCTACTGTGCGTTGTATCTACAAGCTTCAATGTGCACTATGCGATACCGAGTTGTTTATTTATTTTGCATTCAAATCGAGGACACAACACATTTTAATTGTGAATAATTCTATAATTTCCACTGGCTCGTAAACATATACTCAATTATCAATGGGCAACTATTTGCTGATCAGTTGCCACCCGCCGAGAATCCAAAACTGACGTGACAAATGGGGCATCCCACTCCCGGTCTCCCCCACAGCATCGCTAGAAAACAGATTTGTCATCGAAAGTTCTATAAACAAATTTGACGGCCGCCTGACAACAGAATCTAGGTGCTTTTCGTTCTTGGAGAGGGTTTTCGACCAGCTCCTGAACTTTGTTTTGGCCGTAAATCTGTCGCACGCGTTGGCCCAATGCATTTGTTGTTCCTTATTAAATTGTTATGATTGCCCCTGCTTTTGGCGTGTTTGTTTTTCTCTCAACTACTGCGTCCTCCGTGTTAACTCGAATCAAATGTGTAAACAAAAGATAAACAACAATCATACACTGGTCGAAAACGGTATCCATCAATTGCGAAATGGTCTTCAATGACCATATACAATGGGGCAATGGCCTATTTCAAATTTTGAAACTCATTTTTGTGTTTTCAGATGTACAAACTTTCTCGATAAAAGTTGGTCGACATTGACTTTAAAATGTATAAAATAAACCCAGTTTATCGTACTTCTCCAGTAGTGTAAGTAGAATAGCTGGCTATAAATAAATATGAAGCGTTCTGAATTCACAAAATATTGAAATGCATTTCTATACCTGCGAAAACGGCCATGCAATCCTCTCGAATGAATAAACTCATTTCAAATGTTTCACGCATTCCCTGCGTGCTGTGTATGTGCGCAGGCAGTGGTGTGGCATTTCTTTGTTGAGAGGGGGTTAAAATTGAAAAGAGATTTCGAGTTTTTAAAATATCGGAATCTGTATCGAAAGAAGTTGTATGCCTTGCAATAAGGGATTTTATAACCAATAATGTAAGGTCCTGTCTTAGAAAAAGCACTCTATATTCATTACAGATAGCTAAACTATTAAAAAAAAAATTTTATTGAAGAAAGTTAATTAATTAAATAATAGTGGATAGTTTCAATACTCTTACCTGATAAGCTTGTTACTTTTAAGGGGAATATTTTTTTTGCTTTTTTATTGTTATGGTCCCTGTTCGAACCCCTGGCAACCCCCCTTCGGCACGCCCCTGTGCGTGCTGAGTGCGTGCGCCTGTGTGAGAGTTCCACTCGTTCCATTTCGTCACCGGCTTTTTTGCTTTTTAGCTGGCGCATCGACTGAAAACGCCTCAGATGTTCTTTGGAAGTGCGCTGGTCAAGACGTGAGAAAATCGTATCCCAAGCGAGTGCAGCGAAGAGAAAAATCTAGCCAATTCACAAGTAAAAGTGTTAACCAGTTTACCCCCAGTGCAACACAGAAAAACCAAACAAATAAGAAAAGTAAAGAAAACCAAGAAAAGAGTAACGAAAGACACAAAATGCCGGTCGATATATGCAGTCAGCCACACAACTTGCTCGGTTCAATGAGGTAAACTATTAAACGACGCTGATTTCAGTTTTTCCATATTCCTAATAGGGCTTTCCAATTATAAAAACATCTATCTGAAAGAAAATCTTTTTAACAAATTTGTGTCATAATTAAACATTTTTTTTTAATGGTACAGTGATATATTTCATTTTAAATGAGTAAGAGTGTCAGCATACAAAAAAATTCCATAAAGCTGGGGGAAAAATACGACTTTATTTTAGAACATTTTTCCGTTTTTTTGGTAGAAAAAACACAAATTTCTTAATGTAAACTTTCGTAAGACTCATATGGGGCTGGTTCATTCGTTTTATTTCTTTTCTCTACTCCGTAGTCGAAAGTCAAACACTTGCTGTAGAGCTGAACATTTTCGATCAGTTTAGTTAAAATAATGAAGTGAAAGTACTCCCAGGATTTCGTCACTAATTCCTTATCGATCTGCCATATGAACCAATTGAAAAGCCAGACACTAGACCAGACTAATAACGAACGAGCCCACGCATATATCCGTCAGCTTTATGAGCCATAAATTGCCAGCTCTTCGTATATTAACCAAATCTAATGCGATATCCTAGCGATAGGAGTTATCACTTAATTGAGGCTTTTGTCAGCTCATTGAGGGGAAGGGATCCGTATCAGATGGTGATTGCTGTGTCAAATTGTCAATAAATCCGGCAGAACTCTGTCCTCACAAAACCCAACCACTTGACCTTTTAGATATGAGCGTATTCTGTAATAACAACACACAAAAACTGGCTAGCTACACCCATATTTATATGGAAAATTCAGAATTGTGGCTGGCATTGAAAATCAAGATTATCGTTAGGAGTGTTTGTATATAGGAAAAGCAGCCGGAGAATACGAATCAGAACTCGCATATCATGTGCTGGCATTGAAGCGATTGAGAAGTACCTAATTCGACCTCGGAATGTAATTACTTGATGTATGGATCAATTAATGCGTGGAGACTGGCAGAATGGGTTTACATTTTGGAAATAGGTCAAATAATTTAAATTTCTATGTTATTAGCAGATTATTACTTTTTAATTTGAGAAATACTAAATACTTGGGAGCAAATTGTATATATATGAGAACCTGTTACATATAGATACATCGTGGTATATTCTTGGAATAAGAGAAGGAAAGCAAAGTTTGCTGACCACATCATATACATACGTATTTTTAGTCCGAAAAATAGAACACCGCTAATGTGTATTACCCATTTCTTTGTGCGATTCCAGCGGAACAACAGATACCTCGTTGTCGTTGAACTCACTGTCCCTGACTTCCGCTCTGCCGCCGACGGATCCCGATCACCACAATCCGCACAACCCACACAACATGAACAAGCTGTGCCGCCAAGTGTCAATTGAGTCGCCCGGCCCGGGCGCCAAGAACTGCGTCTTCAATTTCTTCGTGCCCATCGAGGACACGCCGGCGATGGGCGCCCGCATCCGGATCGTGTGCGCCGGAGCCTGCTACCGGCGACGCGATCGCGCCAACTCCATAACCAGCATGTCGTCGGTGTCCTCGGAGCTCAGCGACTACTGTCCGTCGGTCAACTCGATCTCCTCGCCCGCCCACCAGGGCATCCGGGAGGGATCCTTCTTCCCCGGCTTCGAAGTGGCCGGCGTGATCGAGTCCCTCGGCTCGGAGATCACGGAGGCCAACAACCGTGGCCTGCGCATTGGCCAGCGCGTCATCGTCTATCCGTTCGACGAGACCCCAGCCGGCTACGCCGAGCTGCTGGTGGTGCCGGACCTGAAGCACGTGGTCCCGATCCCCGACAGCCTGCCCATGGAGGTGGCCGCCATGCTGCCGACGGGCGCCCTGCTCGCCTGGAACGCCGTCTTCAAGGCCCAGGCGGTGGTCACACAGATCCTCAGCCAGCGGGCTGCCACAGAGCCGAAGCGGAAGCCCAAGATCCTGATCGTCGGAACCGGAGGACTGGCCCTCTGGGCCGTGCGCATCGCCTCCTATCACTTTGCCACCACTGGAGCAGATGATGTGGACATCACAGTGGCCAGCCTCAGGGACGAGGGCTTCCGCCTGGCCACGGAGATCAAAAAGTAAGCATCAGAACGGTTGGGGAAAGGTAGAATCATTTTTAAGTAGGTAACGGGCCCCACCTATTGGTCTATCGGTTCATAAAATCAATATTTAGAAAGCATTGTTGCAGCTAATTGGGATTGCTTAATTAAATCATAAGCCATAAAAGTGTCAATTTGATCAACTAAATGTGAAAAATATATCTATTTTAAATAATAATCAGTAATTCGGAACCGATATAAGTTTTTTAGGCTTTTAACCAACATTTTTCCAATCAAATACGATAGATCATGGTTTTTCACTTTCGTCTTCTGTGCCAAACTTACACCTCAGAGTACTAACCATATATTCTCCATTCAATCTCTTCAGCGTCAGCGTGGTGCAGTGGAACGAGTGTCTGTACGAGCCGCAACTGATCGAGCGCACCAAGGACGTGTGCGGCGGAGCCGTGGACGTGGTGATCGACTTCGGCACAACCTCCAGGAGCCTGCACCGCTCGATGCACTGCCTGTCCAAGGGCGGCGTGGTCCTCATCAGCGACGAGGTGGCCGAGAAGCTGCTGCCCAAGTTCTCGCGGCTGTCGGAGCAGTACCAGCAGGAGATCATCGCCATCTCGAACGGCACCGCCGAGCAGCTGGCGGAGGTGGTGGAGCTGGTGGCCAACAAGAAGATCGAGCCGCCGCCGCACTCCGTGTTCCCCTGCGAGCAGGCGGCCGAGGTCATCGCCAAGCTGTGCAACTCCGAGATACCCGGACGCGCCATCCTCCGCTTCCACGACATAGAGTAGGCGGTTTCAAGGGAGATCAGGTTGAGGAGGAGGCTCTCCATCAAAGCATTAACTCATACGAATTCAATATGGATATCTGTTAGCTGTATTCAGAAAACACACCACCCACACCCGACAAAACAGTGCAACACCTGCAACACTCTCGAAGCGGATTCACAAATGTGCTTATTTTGTAGCCGGCCATTGTTTTGTAACCTTAATTTCTTTAGGACTGCGGACGAAGAACTCCTCGTTTCATTGATTTAGCGTTTTAAGCATCTTTAGTATTATGTACATATAGATTGTGATTTATTTTATTTGTAAGCGAACCCACACACAAGCCATGATTATACTTTGCAAAGTCACCCACCATCAATTACATCACAAAATTAGCCGGAATCGAGATTCGGACATGCTTCTTTAATGATTTTCGATTAAGTAAAAGAACGCAAGCAGAAGCGGATTACAAAATAAATGTTATACATACTATATAAAAAATTGTTATGCATGCGATGCAAAATGTTTGATTCAATTGCTTGATGTTTGTACTCATTACGTACCCAGCATTATACTCTACTCTTATTCACAAATAAAAACCATAAACTATCAATGCAAGGGGGCTGCTCTAGGCTTGTGAATTATGCGACTGACAGATTTAGTTTAGGCAGTATGAGTTTGGAGTTTTCTTCCCCTGAGGAGTTGAGAGCAATTCGGTTGAAGGAAGATCTAATATGGAAAGTTATACAAGATATAGTTTATTACTATTACTTACTTATGTTGGTATAAATCATATACAGTTTATTACTATTACTTAGTTATGTTGGTATAAACCAAGAAGGATTCAATTTTTAATCATTTTAAAGCTAACATAAGTAATCTTTATTTATTATAATCATGATTTTAAAATGTTTGAATACTATTTTAAAAACTTCCAGGTGGAGAAATAAAAAATTTTATTTTTTATTTATTTAAATTGAAATCCTACATTTCTTAGTTCTATTTTATTTTTTAACGGCTTTTTTAAATATTTAAAAACAACCCATGTGGCAACCTTGCTATCGCGTAGAACACAAGTTGGCAGCCCTTCCGGCCAGTTCCGGTGTTGGTAAACGCCCGCGGTGGAATTGCGCCAAAAACGGTAAACAGCGCGGCAAGCTGATCGAAGAAGAAGGAGAAGCGAGTCGCAGTGCCACAAAAACCCACTTTAATAATTGCTGACGTCGGCGAATTGTTAAACAACTGATAGCAAGTCGCAGCGCGATGGCTAACAAAGAGAACGCCCGCAGTGTGGCTCAGCAGGTGAAGTGGATCGGAGGCCAGGAAATACACCAGCCGGTGAAGGGTCTCGAGCACAAGAACGTCTTCTTCTACCAGAAGTGCATCTACGGACCGCTGACCCTGAGCGTGGGCGACTTCATCCTGGTGTCCAATGCAGACGCAGCCGAGCCGGACACAGTAGGCGGTTGCGACGTGGCCCGCATCCTGCACATGTACGAGCTGCGCGAGGTGACCGATCGCGAGACCTGCCGCGCCATCGTCCAGTGGTACTCCTGGCCAAAGGCCATTCCGCACAATAAGTTCGACGACGACGAAGTGGCCATTGACTTCAGCCTGGAGGTGATCGAGGAGCATCGCCCCTACGACAACGACGTAGCTCTCGGCGCCATCTACCGCAAGTGCATCGTCCTGGAGAGCGACTCCAAAACCTCAGCGCAGGATATACTCAGCCGCCACACCGCCAAACTGAAGTCCACGGCCTGCCCCATGTTTGTCAGCCGGTACCGGTTCGTCAAGGTAAAGCGGAGCTACCGCTTGATCCCCTTGGAAATACGACTGGAGCAGCCGGAGGATAGACCTCGCGCATCTCGCAAATCTTTAAACGCTCACAAGGAATCCAAGCGATCAGGTTCTGCCCGCCAGAATGGTGCAACCCCCGAAAGTGGAGAAACTGTGGAGAAGCGACGACGACGTGCCTCCATGGCGGCCGCTAGTTCCGTGGAGTTCGTCGATGTCAACTACTTCAACTGTGAGAATAAGGTGTCGCCCATCAAGATCGTGGGCGGACGCAGCGTGGTGCGGCTGTCCGAGAAGAAAAAGGACGCCCCGGAGATCAATGCCAACTATCTTCCAGCATCGCCACTCACCGAGAAGAATGCCAAGGTGGAGACACCCAAGTCCCGGGCCTCGGCCGCACGCCGCAACCTCAATCTCAGCCTGGATCGTGGACCAGATTCCACAGCCGGCTCAGACTGCCTGAATTACTCGATTGTCCAGCAGACACCCGATCCCAAGACGCCGTCCAATGACATGAAGATCAAGCTGCGCCTTTCCGAGAGAAGGCGTTCGGTGCGTCTCGCCTCTCTGGATGCGGATCCCCTGGCGATAGAAGAGCCCGTCGAACCAACCAGTAGCCCGGGGCGCAAGCGTTTGGGTGTGACCAATGGCGACATCTACCATACGCCCACCAAGAAATCCAAGGAGCCACAGGAACCAGCCGTGGCCATTGAACCCACGCAATCAACAAGGCGTAAAAGTATCCTGAAGTCAGCCACCAGTCGCCTGGGTAAGTGGAAGATCTTATACTCTAATCAGGGATATTAATCTAAGACGTTTATTTATTATTTAGCTGAAGGCACGCCCAGGCGCAGTATTCACCTGTCCAACATTGTGGAGCAGCGCGTGTTTAAGGACGATGACATTATATCCACTCCGAAAAGAGGGCGGCCCAAGAGAGTTGTTCAGGACGAGGACGAGGACTACTCGCCAAAGAAGACGGTTCAAAAGACGCCTACGCGAACGCGTCGATCAAGCACCACCACCAAACCAGCGACGACTCCAAGCAAAGGGACTACAACCACCACTGCAGCCCCGATGACGCCCTCCCAGAAGATGAAAAAGATTCGTGCCGGTGAGCTAAGTCCCAGCATGCAACAGCGCACGGATCGTCCGGCAAAAGACTCCAGCAAATCGGAACTGCAGCTGGCTCGCGAACAGCTCCACGTGTCTGTGGTGCCGAAAAGCCTGCCCTGCCGCGAACGCGAGTTTGAGAACATTTACGCCTTCCTGGAGGGCAAGATACAGGACCAGTGCGGCGGCTGCATGTATGTCTCGGGCGTTCCGGGAACTGGCAAAACAGCTACTGTGACCGGAGTCATTCGCACACTGCAGCGGCTGACCAATCAGAATGAGCTGCCCGCCTTCGAATTTCTAGAGATCAACGGCATGCGGCTAACAGAGCCGCGACAGGCCTACGTGCAGATCTACAAACAGCTCACGGGCAAGACTGTGTCCTGGGAACAGGCACACTCCTTGCTGGAGAAGCGATTCACAACTCCGGCACCTCGCAGGGTTACCACTGTATTACTGGTAGACGAACTGGATATCCTGTGCAACCGGCGCCAGGATGTCGTCTACAACCTGCTCGACTGGCCCACCAAGTCGGCCGCCAAACTGGTGGTTGTCACCATTGCCAACACCATGGATTTGCCTGAGCGGCTGCTTATGGGTGAGTGTTACTTCCCAAACTAGAAGAAAGTCCTTTGTCTAACATCTTTATCCCTTATTAGGCAAAGTCACCTCTCGCCTCGGACTCACCCGACTCACGTTCCAACCGTACAGCCACAAACAGCTGCAGGAGATCGTCACAGCCCGTTTGGGAGGATCGGAGGCTTTTAAGGGCGAAGCCGTACAGCTCGTGGCGCGCAAGGTGGCCGCCGTATCCGGTGATGCTCGCCGAGCTCTGGACATTTGTCGAAGGGCCACAGAAGTCGCGGACACCGCTCAGGTCAAGTGCGTGACCATGCTGCACGTGCAGCAGGCATTGGCCGAGATGATAGCCAGCGCCAAGGTGCAGGCCATCAAGAACTGCTCGCGGATGGAGCAGATTTTTCTGCAGGCGGTGGCATCGGAGGTTACGCGCACCGGCGTCGAGGAGACCACCTTCATGGGCGTCTATCAGCAGGTTGAGACGATCGCCGCCTTCATGGGCGTTACCCTACCACCTCCAGGTCGTGCTCTCCGCTTGTGCGCCAAACTGGGCGCCGAGCGACTCATCATAAGCGAGCACTCCCGCAATGACCTCTTTCAGAAAATCCTGCTCAACGTTAGCGCTGATGACATTCACTACGCCCTCCGAGTTGGAGAGGTGGCCCACTGAAAGAGTATTATAAAATTAAAGGAGTGAGGAGAAGGTCTGGACCATTCACAGTAGATTCTCCAAAACCAGGATGGCTTGAACGATCAATTTATACTTTTACCCCTCTACATTTTTAAAGAATCAACTATTAGTTAAATATCCTCAACATTGTAATAGATTAAGCGTTTTTAAATTATTTCTTATTTAAGCGTCATGTTTAAACAATTTAAAGTACAAACTTGTTACTAAAAATACCAAATAGAACACCAGCACAGTGTAACAGTCGTAAAGAACTTTGGGGGAGAAGACGGAATAGATGAAGAGATGGTAGCGAAAGCCGACCATCAAGCAGAGGTAGAAGGCCGCCGGTAGCATGATCAGAGCGGCGTACAGCGGAGCTATCAGCGAATCTGCGGCTATGGAATAAGGCGGCTGCAGCTGCATGATGCCCACACTGCGCAGATCCGAACGCAACGTATGTACAACTAAGTAGAGGAATGCATGAATCTCGGCACTGTAAGTGTTGAGCGTGACAAAGAGGGCTACAATCGAAGGGTTGTAGCTAGTCTGGCCAATGTATCCCGGCGTCAGGTCAATGGTGGACAAGCTGTTCGAGTTGCCCTGGTAGAAGAAGAACATCCTGGCCAGGAAAATGGTCATGATGATCTTGTAGACATGCACCAAGCGCACGGAGAACTTCCGGGCACTGGTGCCGAATACGTCGCACAGCTTATATGTTTGCTGCAGGGCCACGAGGAGCACGGGCAGCAGTAGGATGTTCTGCACCTTTTGCAGAAGAGCAGCTAGCAGCAGGGAGCTGCTCAGGTTCGTCTGGAGCAGCTGCAGCAAAACACTCTTGGGCGGCACCTGCCCGAAGCTTTTCGTTTGAGGCAGCGCCGCCCGATAGCCCAGCACCAGAACCAATGCCAGGCAGCACCAGAAGATCACCAGCGTGGGCACCATAAGCTTTGCACTAGAATTTAAAAAGGATTTAGTTAAGGTTAATATTATATATACCAGTGTAAACCTACGCCATGTACGGAGGCACCTCGAAGAACTGCACCTGGCCGTTTAGCCCGCGAAAGCAGTAAACCATAAACAAGGCTGCTCCACTGGCCGCCGACTGCGGCAGCTGGCTGTGACGATGTAGACGCGCCCACAGCAACAGAAGTGAGAATATCATTATGGTGCTCCGAATCGCCTGCAGCCTGTGAATGTATCGCATCAGGGTGAGCATCATTAGCATCACAAACACTTTGCGCATCTGCCACAGACACGTTGATGCAATGGTGTACAGATGGCGGCCGTCTAGTTCCACATTGGTTTTGGTGATGCGCCGCCGCAGCGTTCGGAATGCTGTCAGCAGGATAAGGGTATTACCCAGATAATACCAGGTCTTGTATTCGTACTCAATGAACGAGGAGGAACCCAGAGTTAAGGTGCGAATAGCATAGCAAACTAGCAGAGGTAGTGGCAACGGAATGGAGATCCTTAGGCGACGTGTGTATATCGGAGGCAATGCAATCTTGAGCAGCGCCTGCGCCACATCGATTGTAAGATAAACAGCGATGGATATGGGTACCATCAGCAGGATGCTAGCGAGCGTTGAACTGGTCAGGATGATGTCCAGTGCATGACTAGTCACATTTAAAAGGACAGCTGCAATCACAGAGACCAACAGTTGTCCCGGCTTCAAACTGTCCAGCTGCAGCTGTTCTGTGAGATCCAAGTACAAGACGCTGAGCACGATATGGAGGGATGACTGGAAGATCAGACCAACTATAATATTATAAAGACTTTAAAGCTGGCTGATAAACTCACCGCTGTGGTCAAAGCTAATCCTAAGGCTATGAATCCGTAATCAAACTTCACCAGGGACTCAGAGAGCAGTCCGGAAATTTCGCGAGCCACCCGCATATAATTTAGCTTGGCATTCTGGTAATAAACCTGGCTGGCTCCACCACCACCACCCTCCCTCAAAGGATGCAGCAGTTTCTTATGCAACAGGGTGGCATTCTGGTACCAGGTGTAGTAATCTATTTGATAAATAAAATATAGATCGCAGAATTTAGCCCAAGAAAATAGCCTTCTCACCACTTCGATGGACTCTGTCGTGGCCAAACTTCACTCGCGCCTTGTTGAGCAAGTGGTGGGCATTGTAAAAGTATGCGTACATCTGGTGTTCCAAGGACAACGATTGCAGCATCTCTGGTATCAGGCAGCCAATAGAAAGAGTGGGTATCTCAACAGACAGAAGCACTGCAAGAGTGGGCGCCAAGTCAATTTGGTTGTAGCGCTTTGTGCTGGATCTATAATGGATAATGTAAATGGAGATAAGGTATACGTTTCCAGTTTTCCAGTTCCAAAAGCTTACGTAGTCTTGCTGCAGTTGTTGGAATACAAAAAAAGGGGCACCGTAGTTTCAACCGGCGTGTTTCCGCCATGTCCTCCGCCATCGGCCATGCCGTGATCCCCAGTCAGCATGAGCAAATAGTTGGGAAAATTCTATAACATTGATTATTTAGCTTCCGTTAATATAAAGATGTTTAGGGTTTAAACGCACATTGTGATCCAAAATCTTCTGCACCGCCTCATCCATTTCCTTTAGTTTAAGGGGCACTCTAGGACTGGCACTGCCCTCGACATGCCCGATGTGATCCAGCCCCAGATAGTGTAAGATCAGCAGAGACCAGTCGCTCCGCTCCAACTCAGACTCAAGGGTTTTGGTAACATTTCTGTCGCCCTCATAGAAGTCGTTTACGTAGAAGGAATCGTGGTTCTCGGCTTGCCGCGTGAACTCGCTGGGGAAGAGCCTCACCCAGGTGTGGTCACCGGCGAAGGAGACAACCTTATTCCGCTTCTTGAGGCGATGCAGCAAGGAGTCCTGCAGCTGCTCCGTGTGGCCAACATTCAAGGCAATGTCGATGAAGTTCGAAAGTGTGCCGGTGGTGATGCTCTTCAGGCGTGGCATCGTCACCGTCGGTATGTCCACATGGAGCGTGAGCTTTTCGCAGGCTCTGGAATGAGCCACCGGCATAGACGTGGCACTGGGAAAATCGTCGCGCAGCGCATCGATCAGGAACAGTATGAAGGCGTCGTGGGCCGGTGGCGGTGGCGTCACTCTGAAAAGGGTAAACGAGCGTTATCGCAATCCTAATCTCACGCAACCATCGGCTCTGGAACTTACTCTACGCCGTGCAAGGTGGTCGGCCGGCCTTCCGGCACGGTGCTGTGGGGCTCGGCCACGGAATAGGAGGCCGGAAAGAAACCGATCAGAAAGAGCACGGCGCCGCAGAGGAACAGCGTGAGCATGCCGATGGTGTAAACCAGCCGACTTTTGTGCTGCTCCATCGTCTTGTTCTCATCGAAAGTTCCGCGCTCCACAAAAACCACAACACCAAAAATTTACCGCCTGTCAGCTGGAACAAAATGTAAACACCAGTCTATCGATATGTGCAGAATGCTATCGATAGGAGATTGGAGAATGTTCCACGAGCGTCGGGATCCCCTATTCGGGGGTTTATAAATTAGCTCATTAATTGCACAAAAAAATTTGGCCCTTCCAGTACTTTATTGTAACATGTTCATGTCTTTTTTTAGATTAATAACAAAAATTAGTTTGAATCTGCTCGGGTGTGCTTATATATTTAAAGATAAAACATTTATCAGATCATTCCGCGCCCACTCAAGCATTTCTGCCTACGCCCATGACCTCTTCTTGGTCGCGTTATAAACAAACGCCTTCGAGTCTTGCTCTTAATTTAAAATGGAAACTTGCGGACTTATTTGTGTAAGCGGGGACTACGAGAAGTTCCTGATGCGCTGCTCCCACTGCCCCACGGATGTGGAGGTGGCCCAGTGGCAGGAGTTCGTGCTGCACATCCGGAATATGCACAGCAATGTGAGGCCCGTTGAAGACGAGATCAGCAAAAGTGAAAGAGCTGAGGCTGAAGAAGGTGATGTGGAATTTGTGAAGTTGAAGCCAGCAGAGGAACCCCTAACGGAAGAAGATGATGAAATGAATGACCAGGAAAAGGAATCGGAGGACGAGGAGGACGTCAATGAGGCAGTTGAAGGAGAGGAGGTTGGTTCATCGATGGACGCGACAGAGGAGTCTAATCCTTCAGAGGCCACTGATTACGAGGAATCCGACGAGGAGGAGGAACCTAGAAAATGTCCTTACAAAAAGGAGAATGGACCCGTATATAAGGTAATCCCACTTCTAATAATCGTAACCGCTGTAAACTAATCTCTTCTTGGTCATCAGTTCAATCCATCCTTCTTTCGGCTGGATCCCCGAACGCAGAAGTTCATAGAGATCTACAAAGGACACCCATGCCTCTGGGATACCGCCCATAGCGAGTACAAGGAACCCAGGAAATGCAAGGAAGCTTTGAAGCAGATAATTGCTGATTTGGAGTCGACGGTGGCTATATTCTTTAACGAGATTTCCCTGAAAATGGCCATCAAGAAGATACACGTGCAGTTCCAAACCGTTCACAAGCGAGTGCTATCTGGAAAACAAAAACCTCACTCGTTGCCCTTCAAGATTTACACTTTATGCAGCTTCCTGAAGGATAGCATGGAGGAGGAGGCGGAGGCCAACCGAACTGAAAAGATCAAGGCAAGAACTTTAGATTGATCACATTGTAAAACAATTAAGAACCTTATGTTATCGACAGCTGGATTTCTCCGAGAAAAACAAGCTGACCACTGACCTGATAGAGAAGTATGCCAATTTTCCCCAGCTGTATGACTCCACGCACAAGGATTTCTCCAACATGAGCTCTCGAAAACAGGCCTACGAGAGCATGGCCTCGGAGATCTCAGTGCCCAATGAGGACATCAACAGCGATGACATCCTTCGCGCCATCCAGACTCTACGCCAGTGGTACTACAGGACCACCAAGCATCCCATTAATGCTGGAGGCGGGGCCGAGACATTCTACCTGGAGATGTGCCGGTTCATGCCTCCCAAGATGTTCAAGCAGCGGTTGGTCTGCGAGCATTGCAACCAGGCCACGTCCTCGGATTACGTCCTGCAGGCACACATCTTCAAGGAGCACAACATCGGCGAGTTGCCGTTCAAGTGCTCGCTGTGCGACCGAAGTTTTGCCGGACGTGCCGAATTGACGACTCACGTTCAAAGGGTCCACATCGGCAAGACCCGCCAATGCACCTACTGCGAGATGACGTTTTCGGTTATTTCGGACCTGCGACTGCACATCCGCACGCATACGGGTCACAAGCCGTACATCTGCGAGCACTGCGGCAAGGCATTCCGGCTGAGGTCCCAAATGACGCTTCATGTCACGGCCATTCACAAAAAGCTGCGGGCTTTCAAGTGCACGATGTGCCCCAAGGACTTTGTGAAAAAGGTGCACCTTACAGACCACATCAAGGGCCATCTTAACATTCGCGACAAAATCTGCAGCATGTGCGGCAAGGGTTTCACCAGCTGTCATTCCCTGATTCGCCATCGGCAGATCCATTCGGAGGTGAAGAAGTTCGTCTGCAAGGTCTGCGACGCCAGATTCTCGCAGTTTGTAGGTCTCAATAGCCACATGAAGCGCACCCACAACATTGTCCGCAACAATGCACAAAAGGCAAAAGAGGAAGGGGAATCGGACCACTAACGTCGGTTAAAAAAAGTATTTGGCAAGGGTAACATAGGATTTGTACGCAGTTTGAAAGCTTCATTTTTAGATACTTTCCAAAAGGCGAAGCTGCATAAATGTAGCTTTTCTAAAAATGTAACTTGAATTTTTATTTAACGTGGTATATGGTAGACAACGGTAGATTCATTAAATTCTTATTTCTTTATCAATGGTTATTTCCTTCTTGATTTCCCATTGAAAATTTGTTTATTAAATACTTTAATAAAACGTTTATAAGCAATTTCAGGGAAAATAATTTTAAATATTATTTTGAAGTAAATATTTCGATAGACATCGTTACTTTTTCCGATAAGCCGATTGTTAAGCAGTTGATATCTTTCCGTCGCTTACCAACACTGCTGAACGCTCAACAATTTCATCGGCGTAAATAAATGAGAATTTCGCAAAAGAAATAAGGAATTCTGATCTGAGCGTGAAACAGGGGCCACAACCTACCATGGAGGTGTGTGGCAGTGTGCTGACCAACTCCAAGTACGAGACGTTCCGGCTGAAGTGCATCTACTGCACGATAGAGAGCGAGCTGAAGGATTGGGAGCTGTTCATCGTCCATGTGAAGACGGCCCACTACTGCGAGGAGGAGGACATCAAGGTCGGCGAAGTCAAACAGGATGCCCAGGAGCTCTATGTAGCCGTCGATGCTTCGGAACCCGCCATTGCTTACGGTCCGGATGACTTCTTTGAGGTGGTCGAAAACATCAGTGCGGAGGATCAATGGATAATAACTAATGACAACGTGAGGCTCTTTATTTGCCACACAAATGTTACCGCAGTAATTGGCGGTTTTACAATTTCTTTCATAGGAAGACCAGTATATGGAAGATGCCACCGCTTGGTCGGAACGCACAGCTGATTTATCCGAGTACCAAGCAGATGGCAACTCGTCTGAAGTTCCCACCGCAAACAAAACCACACAATTGGACGACGCATCTCAGAATCACATACCCCCAAACACAGATGAAGATGACGGCGAGGTTAGCGATTTCTTCATGTCTGAGGATGACGTAGCACCCAAAAAGAAACCTGGACGGCCGCCCAGACGCACCAGGCCTGGGCAGGTTTTCAAGGTATACACGCAAAGCATTCCTGTGACCGTCGTCCAACTAATCAGCTTCCTTTCAGTTCAAAGTGTCGTTTATTCGAAGCAACCCCCGTGTGCTGCACCTGATTCATGCTTATAGAGAGCATCCCTGCCTGTGGGATCCCTCGGATAAAAACTACGAAAACGAGACGGTGCGACAGAATGCCTATGAGGCGATAATGTTACGCATGGACAACAGGGCTAATGTACTCTTCACCTTGGAAGAACTTAAGAAAACCATCGAGCAGCTGCACATCCAGTACTCGCTGGCCCAGGAGACACAGGAAAAGGGCAAGCTAGTGGGACTTGCGGCGCGCTACTTCGCCAAGTGCGATTACCTCAGTGTGTCGCCCGTCGTAACCCCCAAAGAGAACGAGGAGGACGACGATTTGACTGTAATTAAGGTTATATCCAGCCAACTTGCATTTGTATTATTTCTAAATGTATTCCTTGCATTGCAGCTTAACTTTAAGGAGGAAAATCTGGTCACCAGCTCGTTCATAGAGACCTACGCCAACTATCCTGGGCTCTACAACTCAGCGCTGTCGGACTTTACTTCGGTGGAGGCGCGCGCCAATGCCTACAGGCGGATGGCCAAGGAATTTCAACCCGTGGTGAAGGCCAACGAGACGGACGTTTACATAGCGGTTAACAAGCTGCGCCGCTGGCTGTACGATGCTATGCGCCGCCTCAAGTCTAAGGAGCTGATTCAAAAGTGCAGCCCGCAGGAGGTTCAGTATCTGCGAATGTGCAGCTTCCTGCCCGCCAAGGGTTCCGAGAGCCAGGTGCTTTACTGCGATTACTGCGAGAAACGCTTCCACGGCGACTACAACCTGCGGGTGCACATCTTTAAGGCGCACCAGGTGGGCGACCTGCCATACCTCTGCTCCCTCTGTCCGAGGCGCTTCGACCGTCAGGTGGACATGGACCGGCACAAGCTGCGCTCGCATTTCGAAAGAAAGCTAAGGTGCGAGTACTGCAACAAAAGCTTTGCCGTAGACAACGACCTGAAGGTGCACACACTCATCCACACGGGCGAGAGGCCGCACGTCTGCGACATCTGTGGCAAGGCATTCCGGCTTAAGCTGCTCCTGGATCACCACGTGAATGGCGTTCACCTGAACATACGGCCCTACAGGTGCGAAATGTGCAACAAGACCTTCCGCAAGAAGTTCGAGCTGGCCAACCATATAAAGGGCCATTTGAATATACGCGATAAGAAGTGCGAGTACTGTGACGCCTCGTTCTACGATCATTCTTCGCTTTCCAGACATCGTCGTATGCATAAGATGGGAATGAGTTAAGCCAGTCAACATCACTCGTTCCAAAGCATTTAGAAGTGGTTCGTTTACCTTTAACTACATTTTTAACTTGTTAAAATGGCTTTGTCATAAAACATGAAATATACATTGCCTATCAGGACCTATGTATCGGGAAATGTTTCTATTCATTTATTTAAACAAATTCATATGTATATTAGCTTAATGTATAGTTTTTGATATCTTGAAAATATTCAACAAGTTTTCCATTACGTTTTGATGGCATGAAAATCATATATGCAATTCAATAATAAAACTAAGATATTGTTCTTGTGAGAATAAAGACAATTTTATTTTAAAGCATTCAGAAAAACATTTTAATAAGTTTCATTTTTACATTTCTTATAGATATTATCTTGGATTTTACTTTCTTCAACAAACTGTAAAATTACCTAACTACTAATTTAAAAAGAAGCTACAAAGATCTTTTAATGGTCAAAATAAAGTAAATTTTTATTTCGCGTGCAAGTAAGTTAAAATATCTTTTCTTTTAATATCTTGTGGATACCCCTTTTATCAATGGAATTCCCCGAGCGATTGCACAACACTGACCAGCAGGTGTTTATCGATACATGGCGTTGTTGTGCGTCTTCGCATTGGACTCTTTTTGTTTAAGCAAACTATGGTGATTTGCGGGAATATTCTGGCCAGGGACAACTACGAGCACTTTGTTTTGACTTGTGCGCACACAAATGATTGCTTCGTGGAGATGGAACTCGAGCGGTGGCGGGAGTTCATCCTGCACATCAAGGAGCACCTGGGATCGCATCCGGAAGCGATGGAGTTGGCTGCTTCCGGATATACTTCGAACGCCGAAAGCGAGTGCAGTGTTTCGCCAGCAAAGGTGTTCATAGTGGAGCAGCCACCGGAGGATTGCCTGGCCGAGGACATGTTCGTTGACTTGCCTGCCTCCTCAGAGGACGAAGACGCCAGCGAGGAGGAGGACGACGAGGAAGAGGTGGATTGCTCCTTCATCCCAGTGGACTGCGAACTGAACACCTCCGATGCCACAAACTTCGCTCCCCTTTCCAAAGTAAGCCACTGTGATTACCATAAACCAAAACCACCAATTCAATCAGATGCTTTGCTCCTTGGCAGTTCAATCCCACCTTCTACCGACGCAGTCCACGGATCACCCAATTCATCGAGCTGTACAAGCAGCACACCTGCCTCTGGGATCCTTCTGATGAGTCCTACAAGAACAAGCAGGTGCGCACAGCTGCCTACGAAGATATGCTGGACAAATTGAAGGCCACTGTGAACCTCAACCTTACGACGTACAAGCTGAAGAAGTGCATCGCAAGTCTGCATGCGCAGTATGCCGCTATTACGCGGCAGATGAAGACTCAGAAACTGACCAAGGTTCCACTGTACTACCATGGGAAGTATGGCTTTCTGGCCGAGCGCGGGAGTCTGGAGGACGCCGAGAGCGATGAGGATGACGGCGATGGCAAAATTAAGGTGGGTTCGACTGATGCACCAGTGATCTTAACAACTCTAATGTTTACCCCTTCGGCAGCTGGTGTTTACCGAGGAGAACCGACTGACCACCTTGTTCATTGACCTGTACTCCAAGTTCCCCCAACTGTACGATCCGGCGCACAAGTACTTCTGCAATCTACATGAACGCAAGTCGTCGCTCATAGAGATCACAGACCTGCTGACTGCGGAGTTTTCGCTGGGTCTGGTCACCCACTACGATGTGTACGACAGTATTCAGACCATGCGCAAATGGTATTCGCGGCGGATAAAAACCCTCACTGACGTGCAATCGGTGGGTCTTTCGCTGGCCGAGAAGCGATACATCGAGCGATGCAAGAGCTTCATGCCCACCAAATCATACCGTCAGAAGCTCAAGTGTGAAGTTTGCGATAACGCCTTCAGCACGGATCACGCCCTGCAGGCCCATCAGTTCCGGGATCACAAGATGGGCGTGGGTGGCTGGTTCGGGTGCACGCTGTGCGAGCTGCATTTCGACCGCAGGTGCCACCTGCAGCAGCACATCCAGCGGGTGCACATGAGCAAGACGTTCGTCTGCGACATCTGCAGCCGGAGCTTTGCCTTTGGCAACCAACTGGCCGTGCACAAGCGCACCCACGACGAGAAGCACGTGGCCAAGCCTTTTGTCTGCGAGTTCTGCGGCAAGTCATTCAAGCAGAAGATTCAAATGACCACCCACGTGACGGCAGTGCACACCAAGATTCGGGCCTTCAAGTGCGACATGTGCCCCAAGGACTTTCTGACCAAGCGCGACCTCAAGGACCACGTGAAGGCGCACCTCAACATCCGCGACAAGGTGTGCGAGGTCTGCCAAAAGACCTTTACCAATGCCAACGCCCTGGTCAAACACCGCCACATTCACAAGGAAAAGACGCTGCAGTGCACCCTCTGCACGACGCGTTTCTCGGAGCGCGTTAGTTTGGGCGTCCACATGCGCCGCACCCACAAGATCATCAAGAGCACTCTAAAGGTGGCGGAGACGACGAGCGATGCTTTTTTTGCACAAACATTCCCCAAGCCCGAAAACATTCCCAACAAATAAAAGATATTTACAAATAAGTATAAGGTAATATAGTAATATGACTATTCTAGAAAAAAGTGATTATTTTTGTATTTTTGTTGTATTCAATTACTATTTTATTATTATATTAAGACCACAAGACTTACTTTTTGTCTTACATTACATTTACATTTTAAAAACTTCCAAGCTTAAAAAGTGCAATTTGTGTAAAAAAATATTCTTTACATACAAACAATGTCTTCTCGTTTGCTTTGTTTTGAAATGAGGTTGAAAAACCCTGTTTATATAGGGTTTGATTTATATTTAATTTGTTTCAAATGATTTTAAAATGATAACGCAGTCTAGTTGTGCGCAATTTGCCCGGCCAAAGTGCAAGAACGGCAGCACGAATTTTTGAAGTATGGGTTGTTACAGTGGAAGTTCTGGACGACCATATGGCAGTTGGAAAAGAATGGGAAGTCCGAGCACCCCGGAGGCACCTGTACATCAGCTGCAAAAATATAAAGACATTTAGTAACGACACAAGTCGAAAAGACTTTACTTACAGGGAATAAACACAGTGGCCTCGGCACTAGCCTGAGTGAACCCATTATTGGCTGTGCAGGTGTAGTTGCCCGAATCATCAGGGGTCGCAGCCCTCAGCACCAGACTATTTAGCTTGGCTGTTGATAGGAAGAAGATGCAATATTATTTTAAACATTTTAGAAAAATATCATATATATAATATAATAATATTTATGTCTTAAGAGAGGCACCACTCACGTGCAATTTGAATCCGCTCACTGTTGTAAAGGGGCACGTCGTCCTTGCTCCAGTTCACATGGGGTTCTGGATAGCCTTGTACGAGGCAGGTCATGGAAATGGTAGAGCCGCTTGTGTAGCTATTCTTCCAATCCAACTTCAGTGCGGCATGGACATCAACTGTGGGTCAAATCAAAAAAAATAATGTTCTTTACTCGATCACAAAGTAGAAACCCTTGAAAAGGGGGGCAAACTGAGGCACCTACCCAAAGCGGGAACATCCCTGCACTGCTTCTCGCACTTCTCGCGCGTCTCGAAGCGGTTTCCGTTTCCGCCGCAACCGCTGTAGGTGAAAATCGTGCAGACCTTGAATTTATTATCGTAGAACCAGGCACTAATGCGATCATCGCATCCACCCGCCTGCGGAGGGGCGTTGCACTGGGAATAGATCTAAAACAGAGATATCTATAAGAAAATGTGGAATGTAAAATATATAATACTCTTACGGGTGCTGGAGGCGGTAGTTCAGCAGATTCCACTTCTTCTGGACTTCGGCAGTATGCGAGGCATTCGTTCTCCGTCAGGAAGTTGTTGCGATTACCGCGGCACCCGGTGAACTCGAACTCGTGGCATCCGCCGCTGGACTCATCGAAGTACCAGCGCCTGGAGAGGTCATTGCATCGGCCCTCGACACGTGGCAGTGCACAGGTGGTCTGGGCATCACGGCATTCGTTTTGGCACTCCTCTTCGCTGGCGTAGTTGTTGGAATTGCCGCCACAGCCGGTGTAGACGAACTCGTCGCAGAGTCCCAGTTGGCTGTTGTAGTACCAGCGAATCTTGTCCTCGAAGCAGTGGCCCGGCTCGGATGCCAGGAAGCACTTGGAGGTGTCGGAGGAGGTAGGTTTGCGTTCCAGCAGTGGTTCCAGTTTCTTCTTTACGGCTCCCTGTTCGCAGCGAGCTGAGCATTCCTCCTCGGACTCGAAGCGGTTATCATTGCCCCCGCATCCGCCGTAGTAGAACTGATTACAGCGACCCTCTGCGTCACTGTAGCTCCACTTCAGGACCCAATCCCCGCATTCACCTGCAGCAGCGGGCTGTTCACACTGGTTCACAGCAAAAGATACATCTGGACTTGGAGAAGGGACTCCTAGATTGGGACTAGAGGTGTCGGAGATGTTGGGATTACTTTCCGGCAGCGAATTCTCTTTCTGTTGGTTCTCATAAGCTCCCCGTTCGCAACGAGCTGAGCATTCCTCCTCGGACTCGAAGCGGTTATCATTGCCCCCGCATCCGCCGTAGTAGAACTGCTTACAGCGACCCTCTGTGGAATTATAGTTCCACTTCAGGACCCAATTAAAGCATTCACCTGCATCGGCAGGCTGCTCACACTGGTCCTCAGATGGAGATACATCTGGAGTTGGAGAAGGGATTTCTAGATCGGGGCTGGATATGTCGGAGGAGCTGGGCGACGGCTCCTCTTCCTGTTGCTTCACCACAGTTCCCTGTTCGCAGCGAGTTGAGCATTCCTCCTCGGACTCGAAGCGGTTATCATTGCCCCCGCATCCGCCGTAGTAGAACTGATAACAGCGACCCTCTGTGGAAGTGTAGCTCCATTTCAGGACCCAATCCCCGCACTCACCGGCATCAGCAGGCTGTTCACACTGGCTCACAGCTAAAGATACATTTGAAGCTGGAGTAGGAGGAGCTTGATTGGAGCTGGTGGTGTAAGAAAAGCTTGGACTATTTTCCGGTAGTGGTTCCTGCTCCGGCTGCTTCTCCACTGCTCCCTGCTCGCAGCGGAATGAGCATTCCTCGGCGGATTCAAATCGGTTTTCGTTGCCTCCGCATCCGCCGTAGTAGAACTGCTTACAGCGACCCTCAGTGGAATTATAGTTCCACTTCAGGACCCAATCCCCGCACTCACCTGCATCGGCAGGCTGTTCACACTGTTCCAAAGACGGTGTAGGGAGTGCTAGGTTGGGCTTGGGGGTGGTCAGCACACGGGGCTTGCAACGCATCAAGCAGGATTCCTCAGTGGCGAAGCGGTTTCCATTGCCACCGCAACCGCCGTAGAAAAACTGGACACACGACTGAATCTCAGTGTCGTAGTACCAATTGAGCATACTTCCGAAACAACTACCTATCTTGGGGGGCAGCGCACAGATGTCCTCACTCGACTCAGGAGATTCTTTGGTGGCGTTATTCTTTTTATCCAGATAGGAGCATTCAACTACGCAATCCTGTTGGGAAACGGGCTTC
This sequence comes from Drosophila biarmipes, assembly GCF_025231255.1. Taxonomy (NCBI): domain Eukaryota; kingdom Metazoa; phylum Arthropoda; class Insecta; order Diptera; family Drosophilidae; genus Drosophila; species Drosophila biarmipes. Next base: position 11,271,634 of record NC_066615.1, on the reverse strand, counting down.
GACGCCTGGTCGCACATAGTGTTCCCTTGTGGAGTTATCGTCTGGCCGTGGAGCACCTCGCAGAATACGAGCCGGGTCTGGATGCCCTTTCCACAGGTAGCGGAGCAAGTGGTCCACTCCGAGGAAAACCACTTGGCTTGGGCCCTCAGCGACTCGCAAGGACGGACGAGTTCTGGGACTGCCAACCGGCAGAGCTGTTGCGGATACACTTTTCCGTCCTTATCAGCGCAAATCGCCGAGCGGGTCTCGGTTTCCTGATCGCATGCTTGGCACTGAAAGATGATAAGAAATATATATACAAAATTTGGCTGCTTTTGAGTGGCAGAGACCCACCCCGCTCCACTCGGAGAGAAGCCAGTCAAGGTCCTCTGGATGCCTTCCTCCGTCCCTCTGAAAGTCCTGCGGCGAACCCTTGTTTGTTAAACTTGCTATACTCTGCAGTGGACCAAGCTGACAGAAATTGCAATGGGAATCCCGGATGCCTGCCACCACTATAAGTGCCACTAAGGCAGTGGAGCTGTCAACAGAAAGTTAATGAAATAATCTAAGAGAACCACTATCAAAAACTTACCAAAAGCGTCTTGACAAATCCATAAGGACGATATTTGATGTCCTTATTTAAAATGTGATTCACCGGAAATATGCTCACTTAATGCCCTTTCAAATTATATTCCACCGGAAGCCAGCACCTTTTGGTTGTGAGAACCCAACGACAACTGATCTCCTCAACGCGAAAGTTCCCAAATTTATGTAGAGCCATTTCCAGTATTAAATGCAGCAAAAAGTTTGTACATTCCAGCAAAAACAATGCAGGAGGTGATAGACTATAGTCTAGCTTTTTGGTTATTTTTGATTTTAAAGAGAGAGATTAGAAATTTATGTATATATATAAAAAGTATGTATCACTTATTTAGTAATCTTTAGATGTCCGTAAAAATAAAAGCTTAGGCAAATGTATTTACTGAGATATTTCTTTCGTGATTTTAAGCTTGCTTTAGTTTAGTCTTACAATTTGTTTCTTAGTTGTACAGGAAATGCCATTGACAAACCAAATAGCCAAAAGGTGGTAGATGATTTATTTATAAATATTTTATATAGTTGGTGGATTTCAACATTTTATTGACAACACTTGCGCCATGCTTGAATAACATGTTTCACGTTTAAATTTAATTATATACACATGTACTATTATCGTTTTATCTCGTTACTATTTTTGGTTTGAGCACATTATATCCTTTTATATAGTTTAAAATCGCGGGTTCTCGAAAAAACTTGAGAGTACTTTCGTCTTAATTGGAAAAATGTTTCTTCTCAAATAATTTAGATTATAGATTCAAAATTTAATTATAAACAAGAAAGGAAGTTAACTTCGGCAAGCCGAAAGCCAAATAAAAAATGCGTAAAAAAAAGCGTAGGAGGTTATAAGTTTAAAAACACCGAAGATATAATTTTTCAATATTATTTTACCACTAATTTTTCGATTGTTCCTATGGGAGCTATATGAAATAGTCTTCCGATTTTGATAAAATTTAATTCGAAACTCAGAATTAATTTAAAAATGTGATATCCAAAAAAAAAAAAACACGAAAGATATAATTTTTTAACAATTTTTTCCCCGATAGTTCCTATGGGAGCTATAAGATATTGTTGTCCGATCCGGCTGGTTCCGACTTATATACTACCTGCAATAGAAAGAAGACTTTCAGCCCGATAGCTTTAAAACTGAGAGACTAGTTTGCGTAGCAACGGACGGACAGACGGACGGACAGACGGACGGGCAGACGGACGGGCAGACGGACGGACAGACGGACGGACATGGCTAGATCGACTCGTCTTGTGACGCTGATCAAGAATATATATCCTTTATGGGGTCGGAAACGTCTCCTTCACTGCGTTGCAAACTTCTGACTGAAATCATTATAACCTCTGCAAGGGTATAAAAAAAACATAAATGGGCATACTTTTAAATAAATAAATATAATCAACTGTGTACTTCCTGGACTTTAAATAGCCAAAATGCACTTTTAAACTGTTGGGCACTTGGTATACATTTTCGTTGTACTTTAAAAGTCAAACAAAATTCCAATTCTCCCGTCTTATCAACATTTTAGAAATTTTGCTGCTTCTCAACACTGGCCAAGCAGCTGTTGTTGTTTTGGTTGTTACGTGCTGTGCCCTGCACCCGGTTTTCGGATCTTCAGGGGAGCGATGAGTGGACTGCTGCCAAAGTTGTGGCGTCAATGTGACGCAGTGTTCCGGCATCGGATCAACCAGGCACTGATCCGCGCCGGAGCCAAGGAAAACCGCTGGAGGGGAGCTCGACTACTGGCCACCAGTGCGGATAAAAATCCAGCCACCGGATTGCGCGAGCTGCCGCACTGCAATGTGGGCACCATTGGGCACGTGGACCACGGCAAAACCACCCTTACCGCCGCCATAACCAGGATACAATCCCAGAAGGGGCTGGCGGAGTACCTTTCCTACGACCAGATCGATCGAGCGCCCGAGGAGAAGGCGCGCGGCATAACTATAAATGCCTGCCACATTGGCTATGCCACCACGGAGCGCACCTATGCCCACACGGACTGCCCAGGTCATGCGGACTACATAAAAGTATGGTAAGATAATGGTTTTGTAACATGACTAACGCCTCTTCTCTTGCAAACCGCAGAACATGATCTCGGGCGCCTCCCAAATGGATGGCGCTATCCTGGTGGTTGCCGCCACCGATGGCCAGATGCCGCAGACGCGGGAGCACCTGCTGCTAGCCAAGCAAGTGGGCATTCAGCGCATTGTAGTCTTCATAAACAAAGCCGACTTGGTGGACCAAGAGGTGCTGGAACTGGTTGAAATCGAGATGCGAGAGATGCTGAGCGATTTTGGTTTTGATGGTGTGAATAGCCCCGTGATTTGTGGTTCCGCCTTGCTGGCTCTTCGTGAAGACCAGTCAGAATTTGGCGTTCCGTCCATTGAGAAGCTATTGGAGCAGTGCGATTCCTACATCCCAACGCCACAGCGTGATATCACCTCTCCATTTATCCTACCCATTGACAATGCTTTTACGGTGCCCGGCAGAGGAACCGTGGTCGTGGGCACCATCAAGAGGGGCACCATTCCCCGGAACGCGGATGCCGATCTGCTGGGCTTCAATCAGAACCTGAAGACGAGCATCAGCGACATCCAGATCTTCCGGAAGAGCGTGCCCCAGGCGCAGGCTGGCGAGAATGTGGGCGCCCTGCTGCGAGGCATTAAGATATCCGCCGTGGAGCGGGGCATGCTGCTGTGTGCGACGGGCTCCGAGGATATTTCCAACCACTTTGAGGGCTCCATGTACTTGCTGTCGCGCGCCGAGGGCGGACGCGTCAAGCCCATGCTCTCCAAATACATTCAGCAGCTCTTCAGCCAGACGTGGAATGTTCCGGCACGAATCGACATAGGTAAGAGACCACATCATAAGATGTCAGTTTAAAATACTCATTAAAACCCATTTAATTTCAGTTCCAAGCGAAGCAATGCTGATGCCCGGTGAGCATGGCCAGGTGCGGGTCACCCTGCTGCGGAAAATGGTCATGACGCCGGGCCAAGCCTTCACGATTCGCGAGAACGGAGCCACCGTGGCCACCGGAATGGTCACGCAGCGGCTGCCCTCCCTCGACCTGCCCAAGAACAAGTTATCAAAAGTACTAGTGGATTGCTAACGACTCGCCATTATATTTGTAAAAATTCATAATGCTGCTCTTATACATGCGTACTTGATTTGTTAATATAAATATTATGTGTTTAGGTAAATTGCTTGGAATGTTTCAAACACAAATGCCAACGTATTTTGGGTTTGATAATCTATTTAATAGTCTTCTGACATGGCCGAGTAACACACATAACAAGTTACAAGCTACACAGAAAATGAGAATACATAAATATATGGAATTCAACAGCAATGCTTCGGTGTTCTCTATGAGTCTTAGTCTATCATCTGTAGTTTCGGTGTTACAAGCTTTTCTTTAAGGCAACAAATCGGCCTGGTTAAGTACATTCATTGTATATATATTATATATCATATTTATGTTCTAAGGTACAAGGTTCAGGCAAGGAATGCTCTTTTTATGGTCGGAGTCTAACTCCCGGCACTTATTGCGTTTCACATTTAAAGGTTGGTTCTTAACCTTCCATTGCTTTTGCTACAAATAGTTCGTACAACAAAAACTAACTTTTGGCAACTTGGGACGGGTGCCGTTGGATACTCGAAATGGTTACAAAGGAATGCAAACAGGAGGGTAATTTAAACTAAACAGGAACTACACGGACTTCGGCAAAACTGCGCTAAGCATGGTTTCATTAGCTAATAGATTCTCTAAATATAAGAACATTAATAATTTCTACAATCGTTATACTCGTATAATACACAAAAAGAAAGCGGTGTGTCATGTCATCATAAATGGCAACGTTTTCGACCGACATTGGGCTCTCCCACAACGCTCAAATCTTTGTGAGAAACTCATCCAGGTTGAGATGTGACGGCAGATCAATGTCCTCCAGCTTGATGTCGCTGTACCTGAAGACCACCTTGAAGGGTTGGATGAACTTCTGGTCGATGGTAAATTCGTCGCTATTGCTCTTTTGCTGTGGGATAGAATCGTCCTATTAGGGAAATGTTTATTCAGAGGGTTTATTAAACATACCATTTGTCGGGCATTCAGTTCCTTGGTCAGTTTCTCCAAAAACACGTTCGTTATCTCACTCTCGTAGTCATCCAGCTTGTAGGACTTCATCACCTTGAGCACCTGTGCCGTGCTCAGCGAAGTGCACAGATCGCATATGGTCTGGACATCCTGCTCGCTCTTCCGGGACTGCAGCAGCTGGGAGACCTGATTCAGAGGCGCCAACGGGGCCAGCACATCGTTCGACTGAAATATTCCGAACAAGTTAAAATAGAAACTTTCGTATTAAGAAATCTTGACCTACCATCTTTTTGCTGCGCACCCAATCCTCAATGCAGCCGATGTTATAGCGGATTATCATGCCCGTCTCCCACATGCAAATGTCGCCCCTGAGCATGAGGCAATTGAGCGCCACAGCGCATATGAAGTAAAGTAGTTGATGGAATATCTGCTCGGCATAGCAGTTGTCCAGGCCAAAGTGCTGGAACTGCTTGTAGAAGTGCTCCAGCTGTCCGATCAGCTGCTTCCAGGCCGGGCCACCGCCGTGCTCCGGCGACGAGGATGCTCCAATCGACGGCGCTCGACTGCGCATCCCGTGCGCCTGCCGTCCGCGCTGAATCTCATCGTTGTTGAGTATCGCTGGCACTATTTTCGGGTCCAACAGACCCTGAATCTGCATGATCAGCGCCTGGTACAGATTCACTATTAGGTCAAGAATCACGCGACGGTACTCAAACAGATTAAAGTTCTTCAGCTGCTGCTGATTCTGCTTCTCAGTGTTGAACTTTACGTACTCCTCCACATCGCCGTATTGCTTTAGAAGATTAAGCAGTCTAAATGGGGGACAAAGGTTTGCTTAATCATTGGTGTCGCAGGGTTTTCAAGGACTTACGTAATGGAGTTGACGAGCCAAATAACGCGGTTCTCAATGGGATGCGGCGTGCGGTGCATTTTCTTGATCTGTATCACGAACTTGCTGAGCAACTCGCGCACATCATCGTCGGCATTGGTCAGATCGGTATAGCTGGTTAGGAAAATGAGTTACATTAGTAAAGATAACCATAATCCTCCCTCACATTAATAACCCACCGAATACACATAAAGATGAGATAGGCTGGGAAACCAGGTAAGAGACCGACCACTGTGCGTGGAGTCAGGGCGCTCAGCAGGCGCTGGAGGATCTTGTCCAGATCGCTGCTGTGGAACTTCATGAGACCCTGCGGATTTTGAGATCTTTGCTTGGTCACATTTGCGCCCACGTCGGTGGCCGTGCCGTTGGGCTTGTTGCGGCTCATCTCCTCCTCCAGCTTGTGCTCCAACTGTCCGCCATCCTGGCGATAAGCCTTTAGCTTGGCATGCGCCAGCTTCAGTTCTTCCTGCACGAGCAGGAACTCGGCCACAGCCTTCTGCAGTTCACGGCGCAGGTAGCGATCGTTCTGTTTCAGAGTGTCCACGTTGGCGTCCTCGAACTCATCGAGGCTCTCGAAGATTACCTTCTGCAGCTCGTCCTTCTCTTTGTTTAACCTTTCGATCTCCTGAGTCATCTCAATCAGCTTGCTGTTGTGCTCCTCAGTGATGGCCTTGAGCTCGGATTCCAGTTGGCTGAGAATAGGGTAAGAAATAGTTTTAGTTTTGCATACGCACTACTTAGAGTATCACCCACCGATTGATGAACTTCTGGGATTGGAATGCCTCCATCACCTCGTTAACATCGTTGCCCCGCAACTGAAGACTCTCCGGTTCGAGGGATCTCATGGACTGGCTCTGCTGCAACAGGACCGCCTTCAACTGGATGCACTCCTCGCGGCGCCTACGTACCTCTTCCTGCAACGCGGCATGCTGGGCTGCAATGGCAAAGAGTGGAAGGAGTGGGGAGAAAGGGAGGTGGGTCAGTAGGACAACTCCGAGGGTCGCACTGCGTGCGCGGGCGGTTACCATTGAGCTCGTTGATCTCAACACCGTGCTTAATGCTCGTTCGCAGCTGATCGTACTCGCTGCGCAGTTTCTCGTTCTCTACCTCAAGCTCGGAGACGCTATGTGAGTGGTGAGTGGTGAGCAGTGTGCGGCGGTAATACATAGATGTAGACAAATGGAGTTTTGTTCAAGTTTTAGTTGGGGTAGCAGTGCATGGAAGCCACACCGATCTCGGGTGGCATCTCGTGTCAGCGCAGTCTCAGTATTCTGGCGAGGTATGACCTAAATACTTACCGGAACGAATCCTCGGTGGGCTTGTGGCGGCTGGCCAGCTTGATGTACTGCTCCTGCAGGTTCTTGTGCTTCTGCTTCTCCTCCTCGAGGATGGCTCTTAGCTTTACCACCATACTTGTGGAGTCGTACGAATCTTAAACAAAACGTACAAGATATTATTAGCTTTACACATACTTCCTAACTAGTGATCTCACAATTCTTGCTTAACAGATCCGGCGGCCGATTGATTTCCAGAGTGTTCTTGGCCGAGGCGTAACCCACATCGTCCTCATTCTGGCTGGATGCGTTGCTAGCCTTGCGTCCGTGCAAACTGAAACTGCCGGCTGTGAGTCGACTTAGCTCCTCCTTCAGCATGTAGTTCTCGTTTTCGATCACCTCCTTGTCCTTGATCGCTCGCTGGTAGGCCTCGTTCAGCTCCCTGTTGTCAATCTCGGCCAGCAACCTGTCTTCCTGGTTGCGTTGGCTAACCTCTGCGTTCTTAGCCATCTCGATGATCTCGTCAATCTGGCGGCGCAGCTCCTCGTTTTCTAGGCGCCACGTCTGCTTCTGGCTGAGCCACTCCTCCTGCGCATGGCCGTTCTCCTCGAGCAGCTGCATCTTCTCATCACGCTCCGCCTCCAGTTGCTTGTTTAGTGCTTCGATCAGCCGATCCTTGTCCTGGCAGGCGGCCTTCACATTCTTGAACTCAACTTCCAGGGTCTTTTTCAGCTCAAGCTTCATTCTGCAAAATTAATAAAAAAGGGTTCCGTTAGGGAAATAACCAATATTTGTGCTTATAATACGGACTTCAAGACGCTGATCTCGCTGGTCTTGTGCTTCAGGTTACTGTTGTCGCGGTTCAGCTCATCGATGCGCTGTTGCATGGATATAATCTTGTTTTCCAGACCCATGTACTTGTTCTCTATGTGCTTGATGGTCTTGGCCTCGGCTTTCATGCGCTTAAACTGACGGCGAGCCAAGAACCTGCGAATTGCCGCCTGGCATATGATGATGTTGCGCCGCCGCTTCTGGTAAGCGCGCCGCGCCAGGGCACCACGAACGAAACGCTGGATCTGAACCGCCCGGTAGTGATCCCGCATCGCATGGAACTTGCTACGGGCCAACATGCCGCGGGCGTAGGTCTGTATGCCGGAAATTGAATGGCGCAGGCGCAAATAACGACGACGGCATAACCAACCTCGAGCGTACTTCGACAGGATCAAGCCCGCCCGAGCCTCTCGCATCTTCTGGACACGCTGCCGGGCGAGAAAGCCGCGTGCATGCCTCTGGATGCCATTGATGACCATTTGGAGACGCAGGAAACGGCGTCGGTAGATGAACCGACGCACCACCGACTGCACAATAGTAATGTATTTCTTGCGCAGATTTGCCCGCACTTGTTCAAGGAAGGCCACTTGACCGGCGCGGAAGAAGATCTGCGTGTTGCCAAAGCGGTACTTATCCTCGTCCTGGATCCACTTCATCACAATGTTGCGGCACGACTGCTTCATGTCGTTCTTGTCGAGCTTGGAGCGGTAAACCAGCAGCTGGTAGCGCATATAGAAGTCAGGATAAAGCCATCTCGAAGGGAATCCCGCTGCGGAGATGCGGACCGTTTCCAGCACACCGCAGGCCCTCAGCTGCTGGATAATCTTGGCCGTTTCCCATTTAAAGGCAATCTTGTCATCGTTGGGCTGCGCGAGTAAATCATAGCTTAAGGGTCATTTTTGAACTATAGATCTGCATCCTCTTCCTTACCTTGATGCAGCGCACATAGTGCGGTGTTGTAGCATGTAACGTGGATATCAGCGAGGCAAGACTCTCCTGAAACTGCGAACCCACTGTTTTCCTATGCTGCTTGGAAGGCACCACCTTATAATACGAAAAAAAGAGTTAGTAAAGCTACTTTTTTAAATGGATAAAAACACACAGTAGATGTTAAATAAAAATGAATGGAGTAATTGTAAGTGAAATTTAAATTGGAATTAGTATATAAAAAAAATTAATTAAACTATGAAGTTGTTAAAAGGAATAATTATTAAAACTAAACATTTTTTGTTAACTTTTTTGGATTAGTCATTTGCGGTAAGTTCGAATAGGTTGGTAACTAACTCTTCGTCTTGTGTCGTTCCCTTGCTGTTGGGCATTCCGAGGGAGTTGGCGGTGAGCGAACGACAAGCGTATGGAAAATACAAATAGCAATAAGACAACGATTACATGTGGACAAGGTATACAAAGCAGTTCGATTTATAAGTTCCATGGCGCCTTCGGGTAATCACAAACCTGTTTCCGGCCAGCACTGATCACGACACGACCGCCCAAGGTCGACGATTTGGCGGTGTCCACGCTCAAAGTGTCTATTTCCTCGAGGGTCATCACCTGCTTGACCAGCGACATGTTGGACTCGCTCAGCACTTGGGTCAGCTCCTTGGAGACAGTGTCACGATTCTTTTCCAAGAATCCGTTCACGTCATATTCGACCGTGTCCGAGAAATGTTTGATGAAGAAGCCTGAAAGGAATTGAATTGAAACATTTGATATATAGCCAATGAATATGGTAATATATTGAATAATCTCTCACTTGTGGTGCCAAAACGTGGCTTCTCGAAATGCGGAAATTTGCTGCATTTTCCGATGAGCTTGCCAGCCCAACTTTCGTCCGAACCCTTGGGCATCTAGAGATTCACACAATTAGATACAGATATTATAATAGAATCCATCAAATCCTACTCTACACTCCTCATCAAGGAGGTCCAGCACTCCCAGTCGAGATTCAATTAGATCAATGCACGGCTGATTATCGTAGAAGTCAATCATCGTCCAGGTGATGCCCTCTTTGAGGTACTCCTCCTGCTCCAGCTTGAAGACATGCTGGTTGAACTGCTGCTGCAGCTTCTCGTTCGCATAGTTTATGCAAAACTGTTCGTACGAGTTCACCTCGAACGTTTCGAAGCCGTAGATATCGAGGACGCCAATGAAGCTGCACTGCTTGCTACCGTTGTTGAGGCTCTTGTTCAGCACACCGACAATGTACTGGAACAGTTTCGCATAGATGTGCTTGGCCAGGGCGTCTCGCGCCGCCTGCGCCGCCTCAATGCTATTCGGTATCAGCACATATTCATTGACCGACTCTATCTTACGCATCAAAAGCCACCGGCGCAGATCCTCGGCGCTCACCCGCAGCAGATCGCCGGTGATCTGCAGGTGGATGTCGTTATGCTAGGGATGGATATTCATTAATATATCATATATATACTGACAATAGGTGTTGTTAAGGTATAGCTTACGAATATCTCGCAGGAGTCAGTGTCCTCTTCCTCGCTGCCCTCGTTAAACTTCTTGGACACTTGGATATTGCCCAAGTGGAGTATGCCTGCCAGGATCTTCACGATATCCGCTATCTGCTGAATGGAGAAGCCCAAAACGGTCATCGCCTGCACGGTTTCGTTGAACTGGTCCGCATCCGAGACTCGTTCTATGTCCGGAGCACCGCCCATGTTGAGGAACTGGAACTTGTCCTGGTGGTCTGCAATAAAGGGAATAAATTTACTATATATTTCTGCATTGGATTAAGGGAGCCATTTCAAGATTACCCAGCACCAATTCCGGGTACTTGGACCTGGCCGCGCACAGCTGGTAGAATATGTGGTAGTTACGCTCTCCCTGCGCCTGGTACACCACTCGGGACTTCTCCAGCAGGTAGGTGTGCATAGTGGCGCCCTGTAAGTACATTACACCCATCTGGTTCCGGAAAAGAAGCTTGGTGAACTTTCCGAAGCGGGAGCTGTTGTCATTCCGAGTAGTCTTGGCATTGCCAAAGGCCTCCATGATCGGCGAAGATGCCAGCACCTTGCGCTCGACCTGCGTCTCCGACTCGGAGCCTCCGACGGCGGCGAAGTACCTCATGGCGTATTTGGCGGACACCGTCTTGCCCGCTCCCGACTCCCCGCTGACGATGATGCTCAGGTTGCAGTTCTCGCGCTCCAGTTTCGTGTAAGCCTCCTCCGCCAGGGCGAAGATGTGCGGCTCCAGATCGCCCATGGCATGACCCCGGTAGGCCCGGATGATGCTCGGCCCGTAGAGCGGCATCTCCGCGTACGGATTGATGGCCACCAGGATGATGCCGCAGTAGGTGTAGATAATCTGGCGCTCGCAGAAGCGGACACGCAGATTGTGCAACACCCCCGGTTCATGCAGGTAGGACAGAGTGGTCAGGTCGTTCTGTCCCACCAGAATGGCCGGATTGCGCAGGGGGGGCAGGTCGCTGCCATCGGCCTTCAGCTTGACCTCCTTGAGGCTCCCGGACTCGGTGCAGATCTTCAGGAAGCCGGCACCCTTGCGGTAGCTCTCCTCCAAGGTGGCACTCTCCCACACCTGCTCCGCATGCGGCACCCAGATCTTGGCGCCCTGCGAATGAGATAGGGTCGATTAGTAGGTGTCGTGACCTGCAGTTAACCCCAATCGCAAAAGACGCCCCCGCCACGGCGGTGTCTTATCAACACAGCCGAGCTTATCGTACACAGCCCATGCCCGTACCGATAAGACAGCTCTCAGTGAATCATAGCCAAACATTTTTCGGGGGCTGCGATGCAGTCATCAATAGCTAATCACCTGTCATGGGAACAAATCAGGGCCAATACCTGGAGAGTGGCCCGCACACTCACGAACACACACACAAAATCTCGTTATGGGTGCAATTTTATATTGGCACCATTTGCAGACGACACCGACACCGCCGCAATCTGCCACGATGCACTTGTGGGGCATCAATATATACTGTGTAATACCTGCGCGTATAGCATCTCCTCGCTCGACATGGTTCCACTGGCTCCTTCTACTCCTACTCCCACTCCTCCTCCTCTTGCTCTTCCTCTCCGTCCTCTGCTCTCCTTCTTCCTACTCCGCGTGAGTGCGAGTTGGGCTCATAAATCCCGTTAGCTTGATTCCCTTTTCTGTTTTGGTTGCTCTTTTTTCCAGGCCCTGGCAGCCGTGATTAAATGACCATTTTCGTTGAGTTTTTGTGTGTTTTACTTAGAATTTGCAGTCCGAATGTGCTTAAAATTAGTTATTTGCAATTTACGAAAACATTGATAATTTCAGGATCACAAATCAAAATGTGAGAAAAACAAACAAACTTCCGTCTCTGTCACCGACCGACTGACTGGTGTTTTGTTGTTGCCAAAAGGGCAGGGTTGCCAAAGGGCCGGCGGTTTGGGCCAGGTTTAAAAAGTGGGCTAATTTCCATTGGGGGATATTTTAAGACATTGAATGTCTTGCGAAGTTGGTCGAATAACAGCTGACAAACATTATTTTCTTGGGACAAACGCCCAGGAAACCGAGAAACATTTGGCGCGCAGTGCCCTGCTGCGTGTTTTCCAACACTGCGCTACTCACCCAACGGTTCTTGTCAGCACTGGAACCCGCGTTTTCCCGCCAATTTGCACTTGGGCTGCTGCGACACCGCATCGTCTGAATTTCGGTCACAACAGCTCTAGTTTTCGTGCAGCACAGATTGAATATATATACAGCTCTAAGGAAATGTCAAGTCCCGCTCGTTCGCCCAGTGTTGGGGCTGCCACGCCCAAACAAGGAGCCCGCACGCCCACCAGAGGTGAGTTTTCTGTTGGCGTCCCAAAATGTGTGTTCTGTTTTGCAAAGCAAGCGTCTTTTTGCCCACAGGCATTGCCTCCCAGGATGTAGAGACGCCCATGCGCATGGGTCCCGGCCGGGCAGGAGGCCGACCCTCGGACAACATCAGTTTGCCGCCTACTTCGCCGGGGAACATTAGTTTGCCGGCCACCAGTCCGGCTCAAGGATTGGGTGCCAATATGAGCGAGATCGACCTCAGTTCGCCGCTCAACTACGGCACGCCTAGCTCAATGGGCTCCATTCGCACTCCGCGCTCTGGAATACGAGGAACTCCGTTGCGTGCGCGTCCTGATATCCGGACGGACAAACGCATTCGCCAGGTGGCCATTGGCGGTGGCTCGGGGGTAAGTTCCAGGCTGCAGCTCATTGTTAGAATCTAAACTGATTTCCGCTCCTTCTGCAGCTGGAACCCATCTCAGAGAAGGGCTCTGAGACCACCGATCCCGTCTCCGAATCCTCCCAGGCACCGCAGCTCGTCGTCTGGGGCACCAATGTGGTTGTCAGCCAGTGCAAGTCAAAGTTCAAGTCCTTCATAATGCGCTTCATTGACCCGGGTGCCGAGCAGGACGAGATCTCCGAGAACATTGATGTTAACCAGCCGCTGTATCTGCAAAAGCTGGAGGAGATTCACACATTGGAAGAGCCCTATCTGAATCTCAACTGTGCTCATCTGAAGACTTTTGATCAGGACCTGTACCGCCAGTTGATCTGCTATCCGCAGGAGGTTATCCCCGGTTTCGACATGGCCATTAACGAGATGTTCTTTGAGCGATATCCGGCTGCCCTTCTGGAGCACCAGATTCAGGTGCGCCCCTTCAACGCCGACAAGACGCGTAATATGCGCTCCTTGAATCCCGAAGACATGGACCAGCTGATCAGCATCAGCGGCATGGTCATTCGCTCGTCGAACGTTATTCCCGAGATGCGCGAGGCCTTCTTCAGCTGCAACATATGTTCCTTCAGCACCACCGTCGAGGTGGACCGCGGTCGCATCAATCAGCCCACGTTGTGCACCAACTGCAACACGAACCACTGCTTCCGTTTGATCCATAACCGATCGGAGTTCACAGACAAACAACTTGTCAAGCTGCAGGAGTCACCGGATGACATGGCCGCCGGTCAGACTCCGCACAACGTGCTGCTGTATGCCCACAACGATCTGGTGGACAAGGTTCAGCCAGGAGATCGTGTCACGGTCACTGGCATCTACAGGGCCACTCCGCTGAAGACCGGTGGCATCAGCTCTTCGGTGAAGAGCGTGTACAAGACCCATGTGGATGTGGTTCACTTCCGCAAGGTGGATAACAAGCGACTGTACGAAGAGGAGGAGGGGTAAGCATGGCGTAGTTGCTAGCTGGGAGAACATTTCCTCATTTTAAATAACTTTTAGCAAGGATCACATTTTCCCGCCAGAGCGCGTTGAGCTGCTGCAGTTGCTGGCCAAAAAGCCGGACATTTACGACCGCCTGGCCAGGGCCATTGCGCCATCTATTTACGAGAACGACGACATCAAAAAGGGCATATTGCTGCAGCTTTTCGGCGGTACTAAGAAAAAGCATGCCACACTTGGTCGCCAGAACTTCAGATCGGAAATTCACCTCCTGTTGTGCGGTGATCCGGGTACATCCAAGTCCCAGATGCTGCAGTATGTCTTCAATCTCGTGCCCCGATCACAGTACACCTCCGGTCGTGGGTCTTCGGCTGTGGGCTTGACTGCCTATGTGACCAAGGACCCGGAGACTCGCCAGCTGGTCCTGCAAACGTGAGTATAAAGTGCTATTTAAATTTTAGTTCTTACGTTTTATTGTGAAACCCCATGGTTTCCTTCACTTCAGAGGTGCACTGGTTTTGGCCGACAATGGTGTCTGCTGCATCGACGAGTTTGACAAGATGAACGACTCCACCCGCAGCGTGCTCCACGAGGTGATGGAGCAGCAGACGCTGAGTATTGCCAAGGCTGGTATCATCTGTCAGCTGAACGCCAGGACCTCCATCCTGGCAGCGGCCAATCCTGCCGAGTCGCAGTGGAACAAGCGCAAGAACATCATTGATAATGTGCAGCTGCCGCACACGTTGCTCTCCCGTTTCGATTTGATCTTCTTGGTCCTGGATCCCCAGGATGAGGTCTTCGACAAGCGCCTGGCCAGCCATTTGGTGTCACTGTACTATGTGACCCGTCACGAGGAGGAGGATACGATGTTTGTAAGTGGCTTCTACTTTCTTCTTTGCTGATTATTCATATTTAAAACGTTATTTCAGGACATGAGCGTTCTGCGGGACTACATCGCCTATGCCCGCGAGCACCTGTCGCCCACTTTGTCAGATGAGGCGCAGCAACGTCTGATTCAGGCCTACGTTGATATGCGAAAGGTCGGCGCTGGACGTGGTCAGATCTCTGCCTACCCACGTCAGCTGGAGAGTCTAATCCGGCTGTCGGAGGCGCACGCCAAGGTTCGGCTCAGCAACCAGGTGGAATTGCTGGACGTGGAGGAGGCTTGGCGACTCCATCGCGAGGCTCTCAAGCAGTCTGCCACGGATCCCCTCTCGGGCAAGATCGATGTGGGCATCCTTACCACAGGTCTATCCACTGCTGCTCGGAAGAAGCGCGCTGATCTGGTGGCGGCCATTAAGGAGAACCTCAAGAAGAAGGGCAAGGTGCTCACAGTTCCCTACCAGAAACTTTTCAACGATATCAAGGAGGGTTCCCAAATTGTACGTATAATTATTAATTTTTAAAACCGGATAATTAAAATTACTATTTACTTCAGATGATTTCACGAGAGCAATTCGAGGATGCCCTGAAGGAGGTTCAAGACGAAGGAGCCATTGTTGTCATGGGAAAGAACACCATTCGCATTTGTTAATTTTTTACTATTTATCTCATTCGGAACCCCCAACTCATTCATTCCTATTTTTAAGAGCATCTTCAAAAATGTTTTTCAATAAAATATGTCCAGTTACGTTTTATTGTTTTATTTTTTTTAAGAATGTTTCTAATAGGGACAGGCGTAGTATCCATGATACAAAATATATTTGGAAACATACCTATTTGTTATCTTTAATTAAAGACGTGATCTTAAAATATTAACACGATTGTTTGAAAAATATTTTTAACTGAATTCAAGGAAAATTTTCATTTACAATTTAGTGCGCCCCATAACAATAAATAAATCTGATAGATCTGTAAAGTAAAATTTTATTACCGGTACGGCGATTTCGTTTAGTTTAACTTCTTAATTCGCCTTATTTTAAGGTACACTTTTATTCCACAGATCGTGTGACCAGAATCGAACTATGGACCATTTCGAAATTACAGGGAATCCCCTACGCAAAAGGAATACCCCATTTGTGCCATTTTTTAGTGCATTTGCGCGAGCTAATTGCAGATATTTTGGCGCTCTGGCCGCTGCCACATTGTGTGTACGGAAAATGATGGAGTTCGGGAAATCGTCGGAGCACTCCCAGCATAGCGCCTCCGAGGCGTCGGCGGACTCCGGCAGCCTGGCCAACAGCGACCTGGCCGTGACGCCCACCAAGCGGGAGCGCCGCAAGTCGCCGGCCACCAGCTCGGACAACACCAGCACCAGCGTCCAGCCGCCCATGTCGCCGACCTCCTCGGTGGCGGACACCACCTTTGAGCCCACCATCGACATGATGGTCAACGACTTTGACGACGAAGCCACGCTGAACGAGGAGGAGGCTCTGGCCGACATGGAGGCGCACAGCGCCGAGGACGAGATAGCCACGCTGCGCGAGGAGAGCGAGATGCCTATCGAGGAGCTGCTGGCCAAGTATGGCGGCTCAGCTCCTTCGCCGGCGGTCAGCAGCTCCAACCGCTCCGGCAGCAGTTCACGACGTGCTCGGCGGGCCACCAAGCGCCAGTACCAGGAACTGGACACGGAGATGGCTCACACTTCCAACTCCACCTCGAGCGGCGCCTCGCAACTGGAGAAAAACGATAGCCTGGAGCAGGAGGAACCGAAGGAGTTGCCGGAAAAGCTGGCATCGCCCATGGAAACAGCAGAGGTTTCGTCTATGGATGTGGAGGAATCCCCTCCTTCTGAGGGCTCCAAAAAGCATCACCGCTCCCACTTACTGGACCTGTATCCAGATGAATCCTTCGCAGACTTACCACCAACCTGCGGCGGCGAGGAAACCGAAAGATGTAGGTTTTGAACTAATCCCAGAAAGAAACTAATTAACACCTGTATTATGTAACCCTTTTGTAGTCACTCCACTGCAGACTCTGTTCGATGAAGTGGAGGCGGAAGAGGAGGAGGAAAGCGAATCCGAGATGGACGATGCCCGGAAGATCATTCAGGTGGGCCACGACTATCAGGCCGAGATTCCCGAGGGGCTCTCACAATATGGCGACATTTTGCCCTACGAGAACGAGGATCAGTTGATCTGGGAGCCCAGCCAAGTCAGTGAACGCGAGGTTGAGGAGTACCTGGCCAAGATCCAGGAAACGCGGTCAATAGTTCCGCCTGAAGGAGGTGCAGACGTTGCGGCTGATGAGGAAGCTGCAGTTACTGGTGACAATGCTGAAACACCGGCTCCTACCCCCACTCCGGCTACGCCCCCCAAGGCTCCGCCAGCGTCCAGTGCCGTCGCCGATCAGGAGCTGGTGGTGAAGGACAACGAACAAGCGCTCCATTTGCTCGTCCAGTGCGGCTACGATTTTAAGGAGGCTCTGCGACGCAAGCGCATGAATGTCCTGCCCCTCACCGACACGATGAGCAGCTGGTCCGAGGACGAGTGCCTGAAGTTCGAGGAGGGCATCCAGCGGTTCGGCAAGGACTTCTATCAGATACGTCAGAACCAGGTAAAGGACCGTATCTCGCCAGCCGATCGCCCCTAGCCAGTAATCTGTGGGCTCGTTGGGCTCTTTCAGGTGCGCACCAGAACCATGCGCGAGCTGGTCCAGTTCTACTACCTGTGGAAGAAGAGCGAGCGTAGGGATCAGAGCTTTGCTTTAAATGACACCATCGATCACATGGACGTGTTCATCAACGAGGCGGGCGCCGGTAATGGGAGTGGTAATGGAAATGGTGTTGCGACTGGGGCTGGAGCCGGAACAGCAAACAGCAATGGTAGCTGCTCGCCACACAGCAGCAATGGTCACAGCAACGGGGACTTGTCCGCCCTGGAGCGAGATACCGTCGCCTGTGCGCGAAAGCCCGCCTCGAAGAGTTATTCCATTATGACTGGGAGTCAGGCGGCGGGAAATACACCTGGGGGAAGCCGCAAGCGGGCCACATCCGCTTCGGTGCCCCTGGAAGACGAGGACAACAACGTCGAGGAGGAACCCAATCTGGCCACTGTGTAAAGGACGACACCCCTCATCGATATCATCACCGAGCGCAGGCGCTTTCAGTTGTGCCAGGCAAAGTATTAGCAGGGCGCTTCATTACCATTACCACTCATTATAAATATGCATACTGTACGTGTAGAATATACCATATGTCTAAACATATATATTCCAGATTCTTAGATCGACATCTCTCATACCCCGAAAGAATTTCCCTATTGTTAAGTGTAAGATTCGTCTACTTGTTACATGTGCGTGTGGATTCCGGAACCAAGTACTTACCGCTTATATATACAATATATTTTCGCTCAATCCTTGAGTTTCGTTGAATGTCAATAAATGTAATATGTATATCTGTGAAGTCAGTACTGGAACCTGTTTTCGTAGTTCTAATTGTGTTAAAGAATCGTCCTTAGATTCGAAATATTTTTTTAGTCAGTTACAAAGTTAATTGTGTTTGGAAAGCAAGGTTGTCAAAAATAACTAATCCACCAAAGCATTGCGGATTCATGAGTAGAGATGCGAGTCACAGCCTTAGAAGGGTCAGCAAGTGATGTTAAGGTATTCTGTAAAAACGACTTTGGAACATTTTGCATGAATTAGTTATGTATCAACATAAAAATCCTAGAATCTAGTTTTTTTCCTTTAATCCGAAAGTAATATCAATAATTGTTAAAACCCCGGAGTCTCCTGAAAATGTCGAAAGTTACTAGCATTTCCACTCATTAAAACAATCTCAAGGATCTCATTGCCAGAAATAACTTCGAAGTGCAAGCCCCGTATTCCTTATAAGTTAACCGGATTGAAAACAAAGAACCGGTCCGTACGCTCGCCTGTATGTATGTCTGCTGTCTGTATCTTATTCCCCCGTTTTCTTCGCCAGACGTTCTGAAAATGGCCAATTACGGTGTTGGATTCCCACTTATTGGCCGGCTGTCCGTCCAAGTATCTGTTGTCTATGTATGTATCTGTGTGTAGGAACAAATACGAACGCGAATTGCGGCGAGGATCAAATGTCAAGCTGAAACCCAACCGCAAAGCTACAGATCCGATAAATAACCCCGGTCGCCAATTGTCGTGTCTGCTTCACTTGCATTTTCGCAGTCTCAAGAAGAGGAGACTCAACCCGAAACGTGCACAGTATGTAGATACGAACACATACATACGGACAACGGATACAGTCTTCGGTTCCAGGCTCACGATCGGATCGTTCCAGCTGGAGCTTTTGTTCCCACACACCCTCGAGTATATCTGTACATCTGTATGTATGTATGCCGTGGCTGTGGCTCCACTGGCGTGGCGTGAATTTTGTACGTTCACTCCAGCTCCATTTCCATTTCCAAGCAGCCCAAGCAGCCGACCGTAGTAAAATCCAGTTTTGATAAAAATAAACAAAGTACGCTACACCGCGCTCTATACGCTACTCTATGCATTTCCAGCCTTAGCGGCAGGGTCACCTGGAAAAAGGATCTCCCTGGGGGGCGGGGGCCACTACTCCACCGTTACTGGAATTACTGGAAAGAATTTCCGTCAAGAGAGAGAGAGAGGGAAAGAGAACGACATGTCCGATCAAGTCGGAAATGCCATGGCTATAACCTCTTTCTGGCGGCCAAAGGCAGAGCATATTGGATTCGTTACGGCGGGCGAACAACGGCGAAGTTAACAACCGTAAAAAGCGCAAATACGACACAGAGAGTTGCGTTGCGGCCAGTCAGCGGAAGCTTAACATCCGGATAATATTGCCAGGCAGCTCAGTTGTTGTTGTTCTGCTGCCTCGCCTGCTTCTGCCGCTTCTTCCTCTTCTCCTGCTTCTTCTTCGACGTCTTCGGTTCGTGGCAAAGCCTGTTGCTCAAGCCTCTCTCCATCTCCTTCTGCCTCTCCTCCTTCCCGTGCCGTCCCATCTCCTCCGCCGCTGCCGCCGCCTCCGTCCGCTCTTTCCACGATTCTCTCTCGGCACCGCACCGCCAAAAGGCACGTAAACTGGTTGTTGCTGTGCTGTGCTGGTTGGCCGTACACTTCGTGGTGCCCGTACTTTTCGTGTCGTATTCTCAGTGCTGCCTGAGCACTTGAGCTGCGCGAGTCGCTTGCCGGGGATAAGTCGGAATCTGGAAACTGCAACTGGGACTGGAAGTGGAAGTGGCACTGGAATTGGAATTGGTACTGGAACTGGCTATCGGAAATTGGCCCCTCGATCGGATCTGGACATGGAGCTGGCCTACAATGCGTCATCGTCGGCGGCCTCCGACGCTGCCTCTGCCGCCGCCTCTGCCACCGCCTCCGCCGCCTCCTTCGCGTTCACCAATACCGCCAAGCTGCCCATCGAAACGGTGAAGCGCCTGATCGCCGCCGTCTCACGACGTCCCATGCTGTGGCTGCGCAACAACGCCAATGGCCAGAAGCGCAGCGACATTACGCCCGTCTGGTTCGAGGTGGGTCAAGATGTCAATCTGCCAGGTAACCAACCATCCGTCTATCTTTCTATCTGCTGCCTCTAAAACGATCTCCCCCTTCGCTCTGCAGCCGACATCTGCCGCATCAAGTGGGGCCACCTGAGGGACAACTTTCGCAAGGTGTACATCCGCAATAACCTGTCCAATGAGACGCCCTCCTCGTGGCGCTTCTACAACGACATGCGGTTCATGGAGCCGGCCGTTCACGAGAACATCATGCGGCAGACGCGGACCGGCAGCAAAAAGCACCCGCCGGGCCACTGGACGGAGAACAACAATGTGCTGGGGCCGGACAAGTATGACTCCATGCCCATTGTGGCCACGGAGCCCATTTGCGAGCTGAGCCACAGCTACGACTCGGAGCTGCATCAGCCCAGCTTCTCGGACATCAGCTCCTTCTTCGAGGATCGCGACTGCCAGCCGCCGGACAGCAAGCGCTTCAAGCTGGAGCCGCACCAGCGGGAGGACGACGAGGTGGTGGCGGAGGAGGATGACGATGACTTTGACGAGGATGCCGCCTCGGAGAACTTGGAGGAGGATCGAGGCCATCGGACAGAGGCTGCCAATTCCGGGGTGTTCACCATAGAGGTGCTGGACGACGACGAGGAAATGGAGCAGGCTGTGACCAACAAGGCCAAGGCGAACCACAACAGCAGCCAAAGCTCCAGCCTCAAGAGCGAGCCGGAGGCCAAGGTGTTCTCCACCTCGCAGTCTCCCTCCTCCGATCTGCCCTTCAAGTTCATCAGCACGGATGCGGCCACCAACACGGATCCCACGGGTGGCGACCTGCAGGACGAGGCGGATCGCATGTTCCTGCTCAGTCTGATGCCCTTCCTGCAGAGGTTGGACAACCGTCGGCGGCTGCGCGTGCGCCAGAAGCTGCAGAACGTGCTCATCGAGGAGCTTGAGTTCGGCTGACCAGGCGGATCTGCAGTACTTCCGGGCGAGACGTACTTTATAAGCCTAGCTTACAGTATTATAAGAACGCGACTGACTAACTCCGAGGATCTGCCTACATACGTAGCATGTAATCAGTATTCCGGCCTGCCTTCCCTTATGAAAACACACTTCCATACATACCATTTTACATTACAAATTGTAATTTACAACCATACACTTGTACGCTCTGAATAGACCATCGTGCCAGCCTAATTGCTTGTTTCTTGCCCAGGATAACCACTTACTTTTACCTGTATCTGCGCTACGGCGCACCTGCGGCTGCGCAGCTTACCTGCGCACCACCGCCCGCAGTTCGAGTTCCCAATTATGCACGGCCACGGCTGTGGCAATCGCAATTCGAGCCACGGGCGGCTCGTAATTTCTGTCAGTGCAAAACAAGTTCCTTAAGGGTGCTGTAAGCAGGAACAACAACAACGGCAGAGAGACAACAACAAAGCGATTCCATCCGCATTTTCGCGCCACATGCGCCGTTAATGTAACGCACTCTCGCTCGCTCTCTCCCGCTCACGGTTCTCCCGGTCGCCCGTGCTCCGGATGGACGGCGCTTGGCCAGCGATGGCGACTTTGGAATACCCTGTTGGGAAGTGGTGTTTAGCTTGTCGGGCTTTTATAAAAATATCCAAGGATTCCCCTTCGTCGTTCGCTATTGGAAGTGGGAATGTTAGTTGTTTTGCACAAGTTTTTGTGAAATCGGCATTAATAAATGTTTTTTAAAGTGTAAACCAGGCTCATAAAAGTCTCTTAGATTAATCAAATTAGGTTGTGTTTAACTTTTAGAAAATATATTCAATCCTCTTTTTAAACATATATTATATATAGACTAGGCCCATAGAAGTTTCTTTATCCTGTTTTCTACTCATCTATTATTTTTTTAGAAAAAATATGCGGAAAAGCATGCTACACTTTTCGGACGAGGACCGTACCAAATAAGAGACAGTCTTCAATAAAGAAATAGAATCTGGCAATAGGAAAAAGGAATTTTCCCTCATTTAGATAAAACATTTTTTTCTTTGCACAATAAACCTTTATTATATATTGAGGCACGTTCCCAGGTAAATGAGACGAATCAAAACGAATCCCATTGTGACTGTCAAGCAGTTTCCAATTAGTCACTCTTTCCTGTTGAGACACGTCGCTGTTTATATTTTAAAATAATACATATGTTTGCTTTTTATTTAATTATTAATAAAATGTATATTTAATAAAATATAAGACTAGGATAATCATAAATGATAATTTTTTTTTAATATTGCCCGCATACAAAGCATAAATTGATATAGGGTAATGCAAGATAAGAACATAACGTCCCTAAATGTAAATATGTTTGTAATTTTTATTTAAATAGAGTTAGACTTAAATTTCAAATTAAAATGTAATTAAATGAATCTTTAAGAAAATATAATACAGAGCATAGGTTTGTAGAGGGCAGTGGAACTCAAGAACAGAATGTAACGGTCGGCAAAGCCAGTGTGACCAGAGCTCGCGCCCTTCAAAAAAGATGCCTCCCAGTCGGCTATGCCCGACGCTCTCGGCAAACAGGGGCGCAAGCACAAACAACAACGCGCGAGCAGAAGGGCAGCGTCGGAAAGAGAGCCGCTTTGCTTTGCAGTTTGATGGTTAAATGCGTGCGTGAAGGTTGGAGTGAAGATTTCGAGCCGTTTTCGAGTCCTAGTCCCCGCCGCAATAAGTGGGTCAGAATTGGAGCTGTTGGATTTGGCCAAGCAGAGTAGCAGGCGCATCAGAGAAGTGCAGCTAGCACGCCGCCAATGTAACCGAAGAAGAAGCAGCGCCGCAACGCACAATAAGAACAATTGTTAATGGCTTTTTCCGTTTCTCGTCCGCTTGCAGGAGGAAAAGCGCACGAGGGTGGTGCCGAGAGTGAAAGAGATTCGCCCGAAAACGCCTGGAAAATGTAAACAATTTGTAAACACAACGACGACAAGCGATTTCCAAAGATTTTGCTTAGCTGCCCCGCATCTATCGATCAAACACACGCGCATTAAGCGATTAAATCGGACTGGAGAGCGGAGTGACGACTATGGGATACCCTAGGACAGCGTGAAGTGCATGAATTTGACAAGTGAGTGTGAAATTAGCGGGGCATAGGTGGGTATTTTAATAAGCCGACGGGGGAAAGAATGTGTAAAATACTAGCTTCCCTAGAACCCATACACCCCTGCTACCCTGCACCGCAGCGGACGCCATTATCCTAATTGGCCGTTAGGCCCCGATCAGACGATCCGATTGTTTGAGGTTAGTAGCAGTAGGTGCAAGCGAACTTCTGCAGCGACCCTCTCTGCACCAAATGCAGTTCTTTGCGGCATAAGTGAAAATAAATAGAAGATAAAACTGTGCATGTGAGCCTCCCGTGCCCGTGCTTGCATGTGTGTGTACGTGCCCCTGCGAAGGAGAGATAGAGAGCGAAAGCGCTCGGAGAGAGAGTGAGAGAGCGCCCATTTGGAGCGCGCGCGCGCACTTCAAAATCAAAAACTAACTGTGAGATACATTTGGGTTTATTTTCTTTATATTTTGTTTAGGCCACATATATGTGGATGTTGCTTGCTGATGATGATGATGAGCGGCGCGGCAAAAGCAACAGAGAGAGACGGCGAGAGAGGGCGAGCGATGATTTGAGTGCTATGTTGTGTTTTCAGTTTCGGTTTCGGATGTATCTTCTTCAGTCGGAATAAGGAATACACGAATGTTGGAGCGAACGGATTACGCATTAGAACTCTCTGGAAAAAGAATCTCGCCTCGCGAAAATCCGCTAAAAAGGCCAAGCCAAGCCAAACCAAAGGCGAAAGCAAAACCAAAACCAAACCGAATCCGAATCAAATCAAAAATCGAATCAATTAGCTTATAAACGGTACAAAACGGGCCCAACAACAGGAACAATAACAAAAAAGCGAGGTGGCTTGCATGCGGCTGCTAAAAAAGGTGTGTACGGCGAAGGAGGTGCGAATGGGGAGCGAGAGATGGGGGGGAAATGCAGTGTGCATCCAGATATCAACACAAAATGATAAATAGGCTTCAATGCAAATATTGATTTTCCTTACTCGGGGAGTCCCAGGATTCCCCAAAGATTCCTCTCGACGATTTTTCCATTTTTGGAATATACACATGTACACACAAATATACGGACGATTGGCGGCGCAGAAACCACCTACATACGGACATGTAGAGAAACTTGTGTAAATACAACCCTCGTCCTCATCCCCCGGTTATTTTGCGTCGTATCCTTGCAGCACGTACACACAGATGTACCACCAATGCCCCAGTGTGTGTGTGAGTTTGTGAAAGGACTTTAACTTCTTGGTCGTGTTTTTTTCCACGTCCTGCGACTCGGAGACAGAGACCCGTTTCAATGGAAAACGTTCAAGGGTGACAAGGGTAGTTTCGCCACTGCCTCCTCCTCCTCCTCCTCGTCCTGCTGCCTTTCGTCCTTTTCCTGCTCTTGTTCTTCCAATCCTTGTTTTTGTTGCCGCTGTCTACACGGTTCGAAAATATCCTAGAATTGCATTCCTTTCCTAGGGTGTTGCATTGTTTAGCTGGCAAAGGGGATCAAAGCGGAGTTGTGTATTGATTTCACCAGGATTCTTTCGATGAAAACTTCAGCTACCCACCCCCTTCGCAACCCCTTTTCGGGTTTCTTACCCCCAATTCATATTTGCCCTCCTTTTTTTGGGTTGTCGATGGTTTACAAATTCTTGTAAATATGAGAAAGGGATCAAAATGATTGCAGGAAATGTTT
This sequence comes from Drosophila biarmipes, assembly GCF_025231255.1. NCBI lineage: Eukaryota > Metazoa > Arthropoda > Insecta > Diptera > Drosophilidae > Drosophila > Drosophila biarmipes. The sequence continues at coordinate 11,246,668 of NC_066615.1, read as the reverse complement.
TCCCTTCTTTCCCTTAAACCTATGGTTTTTCTTTGTTTTACATTATGCTAATCATTTATAATTTACATACTTCCTACATACCTGATTTTTAATTCTATTGGAATCTCTAAAACGATCTTCACATTTTATTTAAAACTAATTTGTTATGTTTAAGTAACATAGTTTTATAATTTAAACAAATTCAAAATTTCCAAATGTTCATTTTATAACATTGCTTTTTAAATAAATTTAAAATTTTCAAATTTAATAAAAGATCCCGAATACCTCAATATTAAACATAAGGATTTTTCGTTAAAGGTCATTTAAAAGTAACGTAAATTTATGTACATATTGCAATCCCAACGATCCCTAACCCATTTCCTAATGTTTTTCCATCTTGGCTTGTAAAGGGTGTAACTGCCTCACGTATCTTCAGATTTTCAACCCGAGTAGAGTTAATAGATTGACTTTATCCCTTCGCCTTAGCCCAAAACAACAGGAGTCCAACCCCAACCCACTCAGAAGAGCAAACCCTTTGCCACCTTAACCTTAGCTTTGAAACTGGGTTTCTTAGGCCCACCCTTGAAGTTATGCTATAAATTAACTCGAATCACCCAAAATCAGTTTGTCGGGAAAAAAACACGTTCTTGTCCTCAACTTTTCCTCGGAGTGTAGAAGAAGCCGCTCCGAAATCCTGCTTTTTACGAGGGGATGAAAGTCGGTCGTTTGATTGGGCGTACGTTGCTCGTCTTGAAGATGGCAACCAGTTCCGTCTGCTGTTGTTTCATGACGTTGTTGCTTTGGGTTTTCCGCCGCCCCCGCCGCCACACTCTCCTCCTCCTGCTCCTCGCCGGAAAAGTCGCTTGCGCAGTGGAGGTGAAGCGAGGTGGTGGGTGGAAAAACAGGAAAATGCTCTAACTACGCGATAAGACAGTGTGTGCTGAGGTGGGGCTCCGCGAGGGTGGGTTCTAATCCCCGTCCTCTTTGTTTTCCCCTTGGTTTTTGGAGGGTAATTTCCCGAATCTAGTATCTGGGTTACGGAAAGTATCTATGCGGTACAGCCAGTTCGCCGAATTGCGCGCGAAAACCTCGCCATTTTGGCTCATAATTTGGGAAATGCGTGGCTAATGCCGAAATTCCGGGATTCCAAATAACTTGACAATGGCTTGAATGCAGCCGAGTATCTTGCGGATACAAAGACACACACACAAATCTGACCTGCTGCTGCTCGCGCCGCACAGCTGCCTTTCTCGGGTTGCATTGCGTTTCTTGGATTCGGGACGGGCCTGCTTAAAGGATCAGGGGTCGGGGATCCGGGATCGTAGATCCTGCACAAGAAGGCAGGCAAGCACGGTCGGGGAATTTCCCGCTACCTAAGATGCCTAGCTGCAGCTGCAACTGCCTGCCTAGGACTACTTAATGGTGCACCTATGCCCTAGCCAATTTAGTTAGCTGCTTCCCTTCGGCAACTGACAACGTCCCGCGCGCGTTCCAAACGCAAGATAGACAAAAAATCAACCCAAAACAACCACCTTAATCAGGACTCTTTGTGTCTTAAAGTTTCTTTACCCGGTTCTAAATTTGTTTTTCGCCAATCACGCTGATTATTGTAGCGGAAAAGCGCCTCTCCATCGACTGCCGCCTTGTGCTATAGAAACGTGATCTCACCACTCTTATGATGGAACTCTTGTCAAACAATTCGGTTCCGCAACAAATGGCCAGCAGCAATGCGCCGAGCGCCAACGGCGTGGCCAACTCCTCGACGGCCAACGGCAGTGGCGGCGGCAGTGTGAGCAGCAATGCCAGCAACTCCTCCGAGCGGCTGCTGGCGGGCATCCTCGAGAGCTTTCCCGCCTGGGATCTCAACGTTGGACTGCTGGGACCCAATGTGGGTCAAAGGTAAGTTTAAAATGGCATAGGAAACACCTTAAAATCGGGAGACTAAACCCCTTCTTTTACTCCTAACAGCTCGCCACCACGCACCGACTTCTTCATCAACAATTTCCTGGGCGGCCTGGATTCGCATGGCGATTTTAGCATCGGACCCATTGGCTCCGGAGCACGCAGCAATCCCAAGATGTCGCCAGAGTCCTCAAACAATTCGAGCATCAGCTGCGGCTGGTGCGAGGTGAGCGCCTCCATACGCTGCCTGGAGTGCAACGAGTTCATGTGCAACGACTGCCTGAGGGAGCACCGCAACAGTCCGCTGTCCTCCAACCACTCGATCGTGTCCCTGCCCACGCCCATTGGAGCCTCGCCCACGGGTGGCAGCTCCGTGAGTGCACAGACTCCGCCCAGCGGCAACTTCATCTGCGACATACACAACGAGATGCTGCGCTACGTGTGCGACTACTGCCGGAAACTGGTGTGCCAGTGCTGCACCCTGCACGAGCACAAGGAGCACAGCTACGCCTCCATCCAGAGCTTCATGGTGGGGTCGAAGGAGAAGCTAGAGGGCGCCATCGAGAGCAGCCAGGTGGGCACGCGCTGCATTAAGAGCAGCATTGACAAGGCGCTGGCCTTCATCCGGCTGATCGAGCGCAACTGCAGCGAGCTGAGCGATAATATACGCAAGGCCTTCCGTCAGTTCATCATTGCCATCGAGGACCGCGAGCGTTTCCTCTTGGACTTCGTGGAAAAGCTCCGCCAGCGTCGCCTGGCCATCCTGCACGATCAGATGGCGGGCTTAAAGTCCGCTCTCGCCGGACTCTCCGAAACCTCCGATATGCTCAGCAAGGTGGCGGACAATGCTTGCAGCATGGACCAGATCGAAATCGCTATGAAGCTGACCAATGGGCAGCGGCAGATGGAGCAGTTTGCCGGCATCTATAAGGACCTGCAGCCCAAGCAGGAGGTATTCGCCTTTGCCCCACCGGATTACAGCCTGCTACAGGATATCCGCAACCAGGGTGGCGTAATCCTGGTGGACGACAAGAACATGCCCATCGTCTCTAGCAGCAATGGCATTGTGCCGAGTGTCTCGAGTGTGAATGCCGTGGCTGCCGCCGCCGCCGTGGGCGTTGGTGTGGGAGGCGTTGGCACTGGAGTCGGAGGCGTCGGCGTTGGAGTGACCAATGGCATGGACATGGCCTTTGGCATGAACATGGCCAACAACCCGATGAGTGTGGCCTCCTCGAGCGTTCGACGTCCCCTGCTGCGAGACAATAGTTTCCGCATCCCATCGCCCATCATGCAACCACGCGGAGGAAGCGCCTGCGGAATGTCCAGTGGCATGTCCAGCGCTGCACTGGACTGGGAGCTCAACGGACTGCGAAGCTCGCCGGGCTTGCACTTCAGTGCGCCACGAACCACACAGGCGATTCCGGGATGCATGGATCTGGTGAAGGTGCGCAACTCAAACTCCCTCTCGCTATCCTTCGCCACCGAGGGCCATGAGGATGGACAGGTGAGCCGGCCGTGGGGCCTGTGCGTGGATAAAATGGGCCATGTGCTCGTCTCGGATCGGCGAAACAATCGCGTTCAGGTCTTCAATCCCGACGGCTCGCTGAAGTTCAAGTTCGGCCGCAAAGGCGTGGGCAATGGCGAGTTCGACCTGCCCGCTGGAATCTGTGTGGATGTGGACAATCGCATTATTGTGGTGGACAAGGACAACCACCGTGTGCAGATCTTCACCGCCACCGGCGTCTTCCTGCTTAAGTTTGGCAGCTACGGCAAAGAGTACGGCCAGTTCCAGTATCCATGGGATGTGGCTGTGAATTCGCGCCGCCAAATTGTCGTGACCGACTCGCGCAATCATCGCATCCAACAGTTCGACTCCGAGGGTCGCTTCATCCGCCAGATAGTGTTCGACAACCATGGCCAAACCAAGGGAATAGCCTCGCCACGAGGCGTTTGCTACACACCCACGGGCAACATCATAGTGTCTGACTTTGACAACCACTGCCTCTACCTGATTGATCCAGACATCAATGATGTGAGTGTGATTGTACCTCTATTTAATTTATAGATGATAATTATATATTGTGTTCATTGCAGATTCTCTCCGTGAAGGGACATGAGGGCTCGGGCTTCCATGAGTTCAATCGGCCCTCGGGCCTGTGCTGTGACGACGAGGGCCGCATTATAGTGGCCGATTCCAAGAATCAACGCATCCTGGTCTTCAACCAGAACCTGGACTTTATGTGGGATGTAAGTAGAATATCCATTGCGACTTTAGTTCTGGGTTCTAGGATTTCAATAACAATCTGTTTACCCTCCCTTTACAGATCGAGGTGCGTCCCTCCATCAATCCATTGATGCCGCCCACGCTGGACGAGAAGGACCGCACCTGCGATGTGGCCATAATGCCAGATGGTCGCATCGTTTTCCTCATCGAACTGTCGCCAGACTCCAAGGAAGGGTCTAACCCTTACAAGCGGTTTGTGCACGTATTCTAAATTAGGCTACGGGTGCCGATCTTTTTTAGACCATTTACAAGAGCTAAGCGTTAGCGTAGAGATCCAAATAGCAGAGCGATAGAGAACAGGTGCCGAAACAGAATTAATAAGGGAAAATCAGAATTGAGTGCATGAAAATTAGCGAAAATTTTTAGCTTAAGTGCTACAACGATTACCTCGATAATGCTTAAGAGTTATGGTTACGATTTGGTAATTTACAATACAATACGAATTACACATATGTATCTATGGATATCTATATCTATACGCATATGCGTATATCTAGCGAATATACAAGCCCAACCAACCAACTAGAACTAAAACTAAAAGGGAAACTATGGCGGAAGGCAGACGAGAGTAGGATTTAGAAGATATATAGTCGTAGGATCCGAGAGCATTCAGTAGAGTTACCGAACCTAGTAAAAGATAATGCAAAGAGGGAAACTCAACCATTTACTAGATGAAAATATTATTACCTGTTAGTTAGACTGAAAGGCAGTTTGCTAGCTGATAGAACGAGATGTTAGGGGAGGTGGGGATTGCGTTTTTTATGGGGTTGCTTAGCGGAATGAGGAAACTACTTTCGACAAGAGTTACTAAACATGATTTGCAGATACACTGTGGAATGGTATTAATGTTTGTATTATATTCTTAATTTGTTTGTTTAGTTCTGTATTACGTTTATTTTAAAATTAATTTTTTTGGGACGTATTTTTAATGATTTTCTTATAATTGAGACTGAGTATGTGAGAACACGAACTTTGTAAAAGGAAGCAAAGCAAAACAAAACAAAGAAACAAACAAGAAACCAGAAAATATTGATGAAACCCGCTGACTTTTGGTTGAACTTTTAACAAAGACTGATTAACTAAACCGCAATTTCGGAGCCAACTAAAGAACCATATATGGTGAGGCCAAAAAAGTGAAAAACAAAAAACCAACACACTCAAATTGCAATGACATTGATAACGTAAAGTAACTTAACATAGCTTAACATACATACTTTCATACATATAGCGATACAGATATCATATAGCGATCCAATCATCCAGTCACGAATCACCATGGGCATAGCTTAAACCGAGTTTAACTGACATTCATCGACACACACCGCACACTGCACATGTACCACTCTTCATTCGTACCGATCATGCATCACAGGACCTTGGTTTGTGTCGTTACTTTGTAATTGATTGTGAGAGGATTCACCCACAGGATACACAGCAGGTTGAAAGGAGGGGTTAGCTAAAAACGGAGTAGAAGGGTTGTTGGGGGAGTTAAGCGAACAAAACCTAAACAAAATAACGAAAAAATTATCATAATTTTTGACTCAATGTGTTCATTAGCATTTAGTAGACTTAGCGGGCGTGGCATAGTGAAAACGTATGGAAAATCCAGAGCAATATATGGGCGTATTGAATACACATTTAGGTGACATGTTCCTCGCAAAAGAAACAAATAAAACAAATGAAAAACGATGAAACTTAATGATGTCATGGGCAACGCATGAATTAGCTGAATTATCTGTCTAGAGTTGGGACGATTTTAATAGCAAATGTATACACACACACACATCTAGAGGGCCAGGCGTAAATTGTGAAATGTATTAGCCAACTTAGTTACTTAGTTTACGTTATGTTCTTACTGTTTTGAGACGTTCTATTCTTTGTACTTGTGTTCAAACCCGACATCAACGGATTGACAGTGAGAGATGATACATACATAGCTAACACTCCTTCCACGAATAAAGCAACATTGCATAAAATGCGCAAAACAAACAAAAACCATATAAAATCTAAAAACACTTAAACTTAAACCTTAAACAAACGAAAAAACGATGCAAAAATGCCAAAGGCTCTACGAGAGCGGGGGCAACAAAAACATATACAATATTTATATATACACGTAATATACACCAGAGGGCAGAGGGCAACCCACCCCACATAGAGCTATTTAGAATAGATATCGTAATTATTTTACACCTTAGTTTAGCCAACCCCCGGGACACAGCCCGGGGACCCACACGATCGCCATAACATACTCGTAACCTCATTTTATCCAATCGCAACACCTTGAAGCGCCGTTCATTTCTTGTGATCCAGATCGAATCATTCAAACACACTCGCACACAAAGCGCACGCAGAGCATCCCCCCAAATATCGTATGTATATATCATATATATCGCATCGTATCGGGCCTAGCGACATCTGAGAGAATGCCATATTTTATATTTGTGTGAGATTTACTAAACCAATACTAAAGAACTAATACTTATATCATTACAAATGAGCGCCGTTTTCTAAAAGCCACAGTTTAGAAATTGTGTAAAAAATCAAAGAAAAACCAAGAAACAAAAAACGATTACAAAATCATTAACTACAAGCAAGAGGAAATAGGGAGGACAATTATTGAGATTTAAGCGAATACCGAATGCCATAATTCAAAATAAAAAGCATTTAAACGTATATATCTATAGAATACTAAAGTATGTTAAACACCACAACAAATTACTAAAAGTCATGAGGATACTGAACAATTTGCCAAAGGCTAAGAATCAAAACGAGGAAGCGAAACCAATAACTTACATACTACACTCAGATACACACATTCAACGGATACAGATACAGATACAGATACTGATAGTTAATTAACTTTTTACAAGATACGAGTACATACCAAAAATACTTAAATAAATGCAAGCAGGTATTTTTTCAAATAAACCGAATATTCCAAAAACACGTTGCCCAAATACACCTACGATTAATTGTAAAGCGAAATGCTCATATACACGTAGCTACTAAAATATAAAAGGAAAACACTAAACGAATCCAAAACTTAAATCAGGTATTCAAATTTTTTTCGTATTACGTACTTAGCGGTTAAGAGAAGGAGGAGCGAAACGGCAAACTTAATGACTAAAAATCATCCTGTGAATGATTTTCAAAGATATGTTAGAAGGAAGAGCGAGCATTGCAAAACCCACATACATATTTACTAAGCAACATTTTATAACAAATCGATTGACGATGCTAAAACAAAACGGAATGAACTCTTATATCAAAATACAATTTTGAGTAAAACTTTTAATGACACATGCAAAGGCAGTCTCGGCGAGCGCAGAGAAATGACTTCACTACCCGTGAAAGAACTTTCAAATTATACATTACACATATGCATACATACAAATATTTTGTCGCGATCATTTAGCCACTAAGTTTCTAACAAAACACCCAAGATTGTAACTAAATTGGAAGGTATTTCTCATTTGGAAATTACAAACATTAACATACGCATACATACATACACGTACTAACATATGTAATAATTATGGAGCAATTGAGTACAAAACGAGTACAAATTTAAATTATAAGCCAGATCAGACGACACACAACCACACAGCCTAAGTTACCACATACTCTACTCACAGGAGGGGCGCAGCATATGAAATATTGATAGGCCAGCTACTGGTTTCGCATAGCAAATACTGCATATATTCAGAGATGGCCGGGACGGGGAGGCTGATCCCCCGACCGGGTGGAGGACTCATCGAAATAGCCGACATACTAACCACACTTATAAGCATAGTCGCATACATACATAGTTACTTAAACATAGACTAACCCCCATATACTATATATATCTAGGGCGAAGCGTTTACCAAAATTACCAAAAATCCCTCCTCTTACCACTCTTAATCTTCGAATATGATTTGCTTGGCGAGGGACTAGAAAGGGGCGATCAGTTCGGCATATGCTAAATTTTCTCATACATTCTCTCACCCACTCAGCGTACATAGATGTAGGGGCGTGCGGGTACTAGGTACACCCACCATTAAGCAGCTAGTTAAGTCAGGCATCAGGCCCATGGCATGGCGATGAACCTAGGGAGAATCTACCAAAATCAAGCGACAAATTCAATAACGAGTTGCAGTTTAAAATTGTAATTGTCTAATAGTGAGGGGCGAGCGAGTCGGAAACGAGCGCGGGCCACGGGTACTACTAACTAGGATGCGTGGCTTGCCATTTTTCTATATACATGCGTACACATACATATTTATATACCCAAATATATATATACATACATAGATGTGGACTTGGCGAGGCAAGAGTAAGAGTATATTTTATACGATAAACAAATTTTATAACATATTTAATAATAAATTATACACTAATAATTGTGGACACTGTTGGCTTTCGTATTCTGGGCAGTGGATTCCGTTGCGGACTTATGGGTGCACCCCAAAGGTAGGCTATTGTATCTCTCGGATACAGTTTGCGAACAAGTTTGAAAGCACCCGCTTGGAATAAAGGTAGTTAATAATAACGATCGCTTGACTATGGCTAATCACTTAATGGAAACTTGTCTTGTGGACTACGACTGATCTGTAATTATAGCCAATTATAATTTACCAGGCTCAAAGACAAAGTAAGACTCGATGTGATGGCAGGGCTGAGTGCTTTTTAGTACTTACTCGTAAAATTTAATCAAAATTTAACTTACGGTAAATGGAAAAACTAGAATTACTTGGGATATATTTAAGAAATGTATATTTTTGAATCGGTAAACTTAAAGATCCGTTTTCACATATGGCCAGCAATTTGGGTACCTTTTCTTGCCCAAATCCAGCATCTTTTATTGTCTGGTTTATTGTGATGGTGATGCCTTCACGTACCCCCGGCACCTGGGTCATTTATTTATCTACGCAAATGGGTTTCGGGTTTTGTCGAAAATGTACCGAGAGACCATTAGAATGACAAAAGGAATCGCCGAGCACCGCGGACATAATGAGACTTATGAGGCACTGACAGCCAAAGCGAACTCGAAAAGGAGGGATATTATTTCAAATCGTATCCATTGCGTGACTTCAAAAATTGCGGTGGCTCTGTGGGCACATACCACCGTTCGAAATCACTCTTACAATTGTTTGCCAGCCGTAAAGTTGAGCAAAACGAGCCAAAGTCCAGATCCATTACTAACGCTAATTTCAGTTGAGAACGGGTAATTAAGGCGATAGAATGTAGACTGATGGGGCGCCGGATTATACTCATTTGCGGGCTTACTGGAGTAGCGCAGCCCCACGCGAACCGCTTAGTAACCTTTAATTTCATTTCATCTCCAGCAGACTGACACTGAGGGCTTGTCCGGCTTTCATGGTCAGGGTACGATGCGATGTTAAATAAAACTTAAACAGAAATAGGTACTCGTATACTTTTCAATAACCGGTTATTTATTTGCCCACAATTGGCCTGTTGGCTTCTCCCCAAACAGCTGTTTCCCCAGGCAAAACAGCAAATGCGACAAAGGTAAACAGTTTATTATTACTGACGGGACGATCTTTAGCCTGGCTCGAACTATTCCCAAGTGGGTAGGGCATCGGATGACCCACAGACAGGCGATGCTCCGTACACCAAACGGGTGAGTAGTCTATAAGGTGTGAAAAGAATAACTTTAAGCAGTTGAACCATATGTTTTTGTTTTTGAGTTTTACAAAAAACAGTTTCTATCCCCAAAAATTATTGCTAAGGTTGAACAATGTGGATAGTCACGTAACTGTAGAAAAGATTGGAAACTTTTAATAATAGTAACAAGTATTTCATTGTTGCTTTGATTTTATAGTAAAACTGACATAAAATGGTTACTATTTTATTGGTTATTATTTTCATTGATCAATTATACCTTAAAGAATTATTTTTTCTAAAACGTCTTAGGTGTGAATATCGATCCAGTTTTTTGGATACTTTTAACAGTGAAACTACCATAAAATGGTAACTATTTCGCAGTTCAAATAGGACATTTTAACGTTTATTTTAAGATTTTTGTTTATAATTAAAGTTAAATAAGTGGCTAGGGTTGAAATCGATCTATCTATCTAGGCCAGTTGACAAGATCAACTAATGGCTGCAAGCCACTATCAAAAATGTGGGCCTAATTTGTGGAAAATTTGAGTCCAGTTTCTTGATTGGCAGTTGGTGGTTCCAGTTTGCAATTTGACCACTCTTTTGCAATACCACAGGTAGTTTCGAAGGCGGGTTCGAGCAGCAGAAGCTGGCCTGTATTTCCCAGCAGAGGAGCCCGTAATCAATCACCATTATCCGGTGACTTTGGGTGCCAAGCGCGTGTGCATCTGCGAAGCGCATCAAAAATATTCAAATCAAAATTCGAACTTCGAAAAACAGTGTGTAAGCAAGACCGAAAGGAAAACTGAAACTGGAAAAGCGGCAGCGCAGAGGTGGGTTCGGGCCAACTCTGAGCTATGAGCCGGGTTCAGACGTGTTTCGAGCGCGCTGGCGTCAGGTGAATCCGGTAGTCCATTCGAATCGAGTGCGAGTGTCCAGTGCGTGTTGAATACGCCGTTTGAATGCTACTTTTTGGCTTTGTTTCCTTTCGAGTTGCGGGCGACGCATACAAATTAGACCAGCGAAGAGTGGAGTGTAACTAAGGCGGCCCCCGATTCACTTCGATCCGGTGTAAGCCGCTCCAGCCGAGCGTTGGTCGAGTGCATCGGGCTGGGTTTCTGCCACCAGGTACTCGCGGTGGTCACCTGGCACTTGGCCACCACAAATCAGTTGGCTTTCGGCCGTTATCGCGCGCAGATTTGGTTAGATTCCAGCCGAATTCCCCTGAACGCCCAACAACCTCAAGTACCGGACAGCGCTTATTTAATCTCCGGCGATTAGCCAACGCGCGTTGACAATTAGCTGGCCCAGATGCTGCAATGAAGCAGTGAAACTGGAGCCAAAACCGAAAATAAAAGCAAACCACACGAAGGCAGTTACATGATGAATGCTATGTTGTCATGGAGAAACGTGATTCCTGCGCCGCCGTGCTAATCAATTCGCATTAAATCACCGACTATTGGGCAACTGCCATATTTGCATGACGCGCAGTGTGCGGCGGCGGCGGTTGAACTTGAAACTGATTATGGAGTGCTGGTGCGAGTGCATTCGGATGCCTACTGGACTCCTGATCACTTAAAGCACATTGTTAACTATTCGTTTACAAAAAAGTTAAAAAACTAAAAGTGCTTGGTTTTTAATTAACTCAAGAACTCTCATGGAACATTGTGCTTATTTTAAAGCTATACAAAAAACCAAAAGAAAAAAGAGTTTTAACATTAATAGTACAAGCAGAGTTTCTAGTTTAATTTATTTTTTTTACAAAATGTTTTAAATGTGGTTTTTATTTATCTGTGATTTTTCAATCTCCTTACCCTATACCTTCGTTGCATTCATTAATTTGCAATAATAGTTGAGGAATACAATACTTAATTTGTGTAAATAAATATTGCCATCACTGGGTAAACATATATCAACAATAAAAAATCCTTTTTTGCACAGATTTAATTTTCTAAATCTTTTGAAAAACAGATAAAATCCCAGTGAAAAATAAAAACCCTAATTTATAACCTAACAAGAAATTTTTGACGCACTCCCAACAGCTGGTTATTCAATTGATTTTCTCAAGAGAAAAACTTGACATGTTGACATTGATATATAATTGCCTTTGTGCCGATTAGGTTTAGCTGTTTAAGTTTGCATACCTTACAGCCTACTTCGAATATTGGCCACTTTTACAGGGGACATTGATTACCTTTAGTTCATGGGAATCAGACCAGATTTGGGCTTTTAAAAGTGTCCTCAGCCAGGTATTCAAGTGTACGAACAAAGAAACGCACTTACCGCCTAATAATGTTTGACAATGCTATAAAACCACATCCGGACACCAATGGAGTTCAACCTGATGGTAAGCCATTGAACGACTTTAATTTGGAAACGGCTGACCTTATTGATTTTCCGTTAAAGCTCCAGGAGATCGAGCATTGACTACTGTTATTAATATTGGTAAGTCAAGGCCAAATAGATTATGCCTGAAATTTTTATTTTGGTATCCAAAATAATATAGACTCCAGTACAACAATATTCCTCTTTATTAAGTTATTAAACCCGTTTTTTCGCCTGCATCGGAAGCTTAAACTAGTTTAAGAACGCAATCTTAGCTTATGTATCATGAAGATACATTTTTATTTATTCAACATTTCAATAGGAAGTTCTAAATGATAATTTATAAAAGGAATATTAAACTTAAAGCAATTCAAGTACTAGAAATAATGGTTTAATATGGCTAATTTTAATATGTCACATTTATTTGTCATGTCATGGTGACATTTAATAATTTGTATATAGGCTAATCGCAATCATCGTTTGAAGCCAATTGTTCAATAGAACTCATCGTTACTAAGCACTATTATCGGAAAAGTGCTCCGCTTAAAGTCGGCTTTCTAAATTTGTTCTTATAAACAAGGGGGAATACTGTGTCAAACTATCAATACCGCCAAAGATACTAGTAGATTAAGATAGTGCAACGCCCTAAACGCGTATTAACCGGGTCCAAAACACACTGATTCGTTATCGGACCGACACGCTTGACTTTCCCCCAGCCGAAATCCAGCTCATATCAGTTGTATATAGGGGGTATGTACGTTCTGAACAAAACACATATGCATTTCGGGCTGATAATGAATGCCAGCGCCCTAGTCGAGTATATTTTCGGCTTGTGAAGTAATAATCCGTTCAGTGTCGGCCGGCGTTTTCGTTGAACAAGGTGTGTTGTGTTCTGCGAGATATTCAAATATCATATTAAACAAGTGTTCTTTAAGTGAGCCAGCTGTTTTCTGGCGAAAGACTGGATATGCTAATTTGCAGCGAAATTAAGTTGCGCAATTAAATTTGCAACCTGTTGCTTTGGTTGATCGAGTAGAACTCAAGTGTTTTTAGCAAAGAGCATATAAGGCGTTAAATAAAGTAATAGTCATAAAATTTGTAAAGTGAATTGTTGAATATTTGCTCAGTTTAAATTTACCGCCATTACAAATTATTACTGAAATAAACACATTTACCAACACTGTTGGTAGTGGTACAGATGCGACCCAAAACAACTTATAAATACCGAAGATTTTATAAACAATTTATTCAATTGGTTGGAAATTAAAGAAAACTTAAATATTTAAACGTAATAAAACTAAAAGTTCGGCGATTTTTCTAATAGCTGCATAATTTTGTTCATTAAAAATCTTTAAGTTTAATCAGATTCTCCTTGGTATATTTTAAAGCGCTCTTTGGTATATTTAAGCATAAGCCACGACCCTCGCCACGGTCACACTGGCGGCAAGTTGTTTTTTGTCCCCTCCAGATCCGATCCAAAATCTTGAAATATACAAGTTTTTGTTGTCGCGGTGAACGGTTGGCGAAGCGCGTGAGCTCAATGCGCCTTACTTCTGCCTGTTGACAGTACAGAGAGTACATATAATTTTAACAACAAACAGAAGACGGAAGAAACAAGACAAAAACGGTAGATGCGAACGAAAGTGAAAGAGTGTTAGTTTTGTGTTGTTTACGTTTATCAGTGCCCCCGCTTGCGCCCCCCTCTCCAGCCACCTTTCTCTATCTTTCTCTCTCTCTCTCTGTCTATCCCCCATCTTTGTCCCGGTCCCTCCTGATCGCAGAACCAGAAACCGAAAGTCCAACTGGGATCTTCACATCACAGCCGGAGAAGCAACAACAGCAAGCAGAGCAACTCCAATCCGAATCCGACAGAATGGCCAACTTCGACGATGTGAGTGTCCAATTAGGAAATTTATTGCAAGCGAGAGTAGAAAAAAAGATGTGTAACGATTATTAACACACACTAGCACACACGCTCGCACACAGACGAACGCCGTGCACGTAACGAACATTAAGCGCCTTACTTTAGTTTGATTTGATTTTTATTTTGAATTTTTGTTTTCGCCGCTCGTCGTTATCCTCCCGTGTGTATGCGTGTTGCATGTTGCTATTGCGTATGTGAAAAACCAACTGCCTCCCACCAACAACCATAACGAACAACAACAACAACCATGGCTGCACTGGAAAAAACCAAAAACACAAACAACAACAACCACGACCAGACGTTGCAACGCGCCCGCCTCGCCTTTTCCAGTGGAAAGACCAGGAACGTCAGCTTTCGGTGAGTTTACACTTATTTTTGGTAGTTTTCGGTGTTTGTTGGTTTTTTGCACTGGCTCCTCGGTTTTGGGCATTAGTTTTGGCTGGAAACTGCCGCTTGAGTGGAGATTGTGTCATGAATTTCGCGAGTTACAGTGGGCAGTGCTTAGGAGGATCTGGAAAGTGGAAGTGGGTTAGTGTGCCTGGAAGTCCTGGAAATGATTTGAATTTTATTCGATCTTTCGAATAATTTCATTTGATTATTTATGGTAATTTATATTTTTTATTCGTTTCATTTTTTTTATATCTTAATTTTAGCTTTGTAATGTTTTTTCTTTTATTTTTATAATTTATTTATATAATTTTAAACTACTTTACAAATGTAATTATTAAAATATTTGAAATAAGAAACTTAATTTGTTGAACACTCAATTAAATATAGGACTTCAGGCAACCAGAAAATATTTTACTTTTTGCAGTTCAGAAGTTATACAATATTAAAATCTAAAAAAATTTCCTCAAAACCATAAATAATCGTAGTTATTGCTCATTCTCATAAGTTAAACAAAAACCCGTGAGCCTGGGCCGGAAATGAGCATCGACTTGAAATGTTAGGAAGTCAGAAGAGTGCTTTAAGAGTGCCTGAATTCATACAGATATCAGGTAAAAGCAGGTAGGTTCCCCAAATCCACTGCCCACTGTACTGCCACTGGCTACTTTTATTACAAGTGCTTATTACAGTGCTATTGCGCAGGGCAGTCGCCGAAATACAATCTCGGCCCGGGCATAATAACTTTTCATGGCTGTTGTTTCAATTCGGGCGGCGAAATCCCAGAGATCTCAATCCCAGCGACTTTCACACGCAGTGGAAAGCTTTGACCTTTGAGACAACCCCGCCCGCGGAGCTTTCCCGCTGCGGTTGATAAGAATTCCCGATAGCGGAGCACTCTGGAGTGGGGCTAGAAGCTAAAGTCTAGTCAGACTGGGGCTCCGATGTGCATTAATGGGCCCGCGGCGGGAACTTTGACTCCGCCAAGTGGTTGTACTTTGAATGCAATTAGACGGCGCGGTCTGAATTCGAAGCATGTAAGCGGAATAATTGCCATTTCCACGTCCCAGCGGAGCAGCGGTCGCCGGACAATGGGCCCGAACTCAAACATGCACACTCATACCCGTTTATGGATATGTTAATGGACAAAAGATCAAGAGAAATAGAAATAGAAGTAGAAACGGCAACCGAAATAGACGAAATCAGGCGATTCACTGCGGACCCACGGATAGGTTGAGTGCGAACTTTGAAGTGTGAAACGGAAGTGCGGAAGAACCTCAGCCCAAGGCTGCTGCTGCTGGCCGTCTAATTCCATGATCTTTCAAATAGATCCGGACAAATGAACACGTTCTATGACTGCTTTTCGCCCCAAGCGACTCCACTCCACGGCGCGTCTTTGATTATATTTAAATACATTTGCTGGATACAGGTGGGCTTCCATGGCCCGAACCACCGAAAACGATGGCTCTTGGCTGAAAAAGCAGCTTTAGGTGTTGGGGCTGATTTTGTTGTAAAAGATTTGGACTTTAAATTGTCTCTTTAACTGATGTTTATTGTTAGTCGAATTCCGAAGGTATTTTCAAGACTCTTCTTTAAGGAATTCTGAGGGAGAGCGAGTATAACTTATTGAATTCCCTCTTATTTCATATTAAACTTACGTACTTGTTTTAAAACATACCTCTAGAAATATCATCGGGTAATCTTGAATTTTGTTTAAGGATAGAGTGATACCTAAATAACGAGCATACCTAAAATACTTATAAGTATGCCTGCAAGTGAAATAGCTTTTTCCCATAAAAAAAAAAATATTTAAGGCTTAGTAATAGTAAACAAAGTAATTTTTACAGATATAATATTTATAATATTTGTTGGAAATAATTACCTCCTATTAAAGTTACGACTTTTCACAATTAACAGAGACGTTCAAGCCATTTTAATCATAAAAAGATAATATTTAAAGTACATAATGTTAATTTACTTTATGGGTAAGGCGGACAAAAGACAGTTTATGAAGTCTTTAGGGTATTCAGAATATTGCATTTCCCTCGGCTAACTATTTCTTAAGTACTCATAACAATAATTAAATTGGCAGAACTGTAGAGTGTCCAATTTGAGTTATGGCATGCCTAAAAAGTTGTTTAATAGTTTTTTATGAGCTTGGGCCACAGGCAAGTTCCCCGTAGTTCCAGTACGAGACACTACATTGGACACCCTGCGGCTAATTGCCTTATTTATATGCACGGCGGTCGGCGATCGGCTGTCCGCTTATGGACTTTATGTTTGTCATGAGCAAATAAAATAATTCAATTAAATTGCAAGTGCACCCGCGGGGGCTGTTCACCTGCTGCTGCGGATCACCTTGGCTCGGTCTCGCCACCTCCTCCAGGGGGCATTAATAGACTGTAATTATCCCCGGCCGTGTGCCAGGTCAAAGTAGAGCACCACCTCGGGTTGTCAAGCCGGTTCGGGCACGGTTCTAGTACCATGTTCCCCACACCTCAGTTGAGGTGAGGACCGGAGTTACTGGAGTCAGAATCGTAGAACCGAGGAGATCTCATAACCGGCCGTATGGCTAGCATTGACCTTCCCCAAGCGCCTCTCGTGCATTGTGATTAATATTGATTTTGTTTTGGTCTTTGTTTCGCGCTCCTACCGCGGAACTTGTCCCATCATCATCATCATTTGTCCATTAATTATTTTTGGATTCCGCTTTCGCTTCTGCCTTTCAGACGCAAGCAGCTGGAGAATCTGCTGCGTTGCTATGAGGAGCACGAGAACGAGATCATCAGCGCCTTGGAGGCGGACCTGCGGCGGCCCAAGCAGGAGAGCCTCATCGTGGAGACCGAGTTCATGAAGAACGACATCAAGCACATTCTGTTCCACCTCGACGAGTGGGTGCAGTCGGAGAAGGTATGCTAGGTTCGTTTAACCCTGAGTTCTCTCTAATCCTGACCTCTTATTTTTTAGCCCCCCAAGTCCTTCGTGAACCTAATGGACGATGTCCAGATCTACAACGATCCCTTCGGCGTGGTCCTGGTGATCGGCGCCTGGAACTATCCACTGCAGCTGCTTCTCGTGCCCGTGGCTTCCGCCATCGCCGCCGGAAACTGTGTGGTGATCAAGCCGAGCGAGATTGCCGCCAACTGCGCTAAGTTCATTGCCGATGTCATTCCAAAATATTTGGATAATGTGAGTCTGGCTGCTAAGCCGTCATCTGGTGAAATAGCTAAGCTGAGATTAAGTAGCGAAGCATTAACCTGTTTCTACAAAACTATATAAGATTGACATGAAGTTTGGGAGTCTCGAATAGTGATACCCAACCCATTATAAAGTTATAAAAGTAATCCTTTTTTGAAAAACGTAAGAAGATATCTGTAATTCTCCATTATTGAAATCAGATTTATTTATAGATATATTTGTTTTTGGGCAAGAACATTCTTAAGTTTTATATAGATTGCATAGATTAATCTCCTTAAAAGGTAACGTTTCTGAGTACTAAACCACTTTCCTCTCTCCAGGATTGTTATCCAGTTGTTTGCGGTGGACCCAGCGAAACCGCGGAGCTGCTCAACCAGCGCTTCGACTACATCTTCTACACGGGCTCCACACGTGTGGGCAAGATCATCCACGCCGCGGCCAACAAGCACTTGACCCCCACCACCTTGGAGCTGGGTGGCAAGAGGTGAGCTCGCCCTGATCCCCATTTATGAGTTACGGTACTAACTCGGGCCCATTGCCCTACTTTCAGTCCCTGCTACATTGACAAATCGGTGGAGCTGCGCACGGCTGTCAAGCGCATCCTGTGGGGCAAGCTGATTAACTGCGGACAGACCTGCATCGCCCCCGACTACATTCTCTGCTCCAAGGAGGTGCAGGAGAAGTTCATCGTGGAGGCCAAGGACGTGCTGAAGGAGTGGTACGGCGAGAATATCCAGAGCAGCCCGGATCTGAGCCGTGTGATCAATGCCAACAACTTTCAGTGGGTTACTGTTGTATACCAACTAACGGATTATTTTTATTCATATATATTATATTCCAGACGCCTTCTTGGTCTGATGAAGTCAGGTCGCGTGGCCGTTGGCGGCAACTACGATGCCGCCGAGCGTTACATTGAACCCACCATCTTGGTGGACGTGAAGGAGACCGATCCCATCATGGAGGAGGAGATCTTCGGCCCCATCTTGCCCATCTTCAATGTGGAGAGTGCCTACGAAGCCATCAAGTTCATCAACGACAGGTATGCCAGTCCGTGGGACAATCGAAGATCCTGCTGTCCCTTGTCATTGCCCGTTTGCCATTTAATCACCTCACGAAAACAAACTACAAACGAAACCAATGTCCGATTCGCAATGTTTTTCTCTTAGAGAGAGTCCACTTGTCCTGTATATTTTCACATCGGAAACAGACGTTCAGAATCTGTTCATAAACGGCACCCAGTCGGGCGGACTGTGCGTGAACGACACGATAATGCACTATGCCGGTAAGAGAGTCACCCAGTCAACCAGTTTAAATCAATCCAATCGAGATGCTAATGGCTGTGGCTAGTGGATAATGGATAATGAATAATGAATATTGATAATGAATGCGGATTCCCGGCGTGTAGTCCGTTGCTTGCTTCTCCTCTACGGTTTTGGTTTCCCCGGAACTCTATATTATCCCCAACCGAACCTGTTTCTGATAGCTTGCTAAGTGCTCTGCATATCTGTAATTTATATAGACCTGTTTGGTGATGGTGGTTCTAATTACTCCTGTACAGCTCCCCGTAAAAGATGATATAGCCTCCAGATTGAGTAGCTACCCCTCCTACACTAGTCATTGATCATGCATTTGTATATACGTCATTGATATTTGCAGATCTGCTTGTGTGTATTGATTGGATCTTTGGTATAACTCTTGAAAGTTCTAAATTGTTGCTAGCCAGATCTGCAAATGCCCGTTTGTTTGTCTCTTATGTGTAACTCTTGTTTTTTCCAAGCCCCTAACGAAGCTCGACGAACTTCAACTGTATCCCGTACTTAATCTGTTTATCTTCCCCAATATCCCCGTAACTAGAGAAAAGCCACTTGTTATATACGTGTTCTCCAACTCGAACAAGCTAGTCAAAGAGTTCAGGAGCAACACCACTAGCGGCGGATTCTGCAGCAACGAAACCATAATGCACTGTGGAGGTATTTCGCTTTGCTATGAATTGTATATAGTTAAGAGATCTCTGTAGCCTAGTCAGACATCTGTGCAATGCACCGATCTTTCATGTTGAACCTTATGTACACGAATCTTAAGTAGCCGGTTTACTGCACTCCAGCCATCCATATTGAAATGCAAATTCTGGGACATTCTAGACACTTCACCACAGCGAGTATACGGATAAAGACAGCTCAAAAAGTAAAACGAAAATATTCAAATATGCACATTGTTTTGAATATTAATTTAAGCTCTGTGTTTCTCGGTTTCGGACGGTGGAATTGGCTTTGCAAAATTGTTGATTAACACTAAATCGCTTGGTTAAGAATTGCAAATAGTAAATTGATATTAGAGTGCCAAAATATTGTTGGTGATAGCTTTAGAAAATAAAACTAGGGTGCGGTTTAAGCATACTTACGTATTTAGATTTAAGTGTTGCTAATGATATATAGGCTATGTGCAAATTTTTCTGTGTTATTTTTAAATATTTTCTATTTGGAAAACACTCTTAGAATTTAGTTTGCAAATAACACAACAAGTCGAGGTGATTGGCAACTAATATTTTTTCATTCCACAGTTGATGTTCTGCCTTTCGGAGGCGTTGGCATGAGTGGAATGGGATGCTATCATGGAAAGTATGGCTTTGAGACCTTCACACACAAAAAGTCCTGCCTGGGCAAGGATTTGTCGGCCGTGGGCGAGAAGTTGGCATCGTACGTTTTTGGATATCTTACAGAATATTATATTTAATAGACTTATAACGATATGACTCCCCCGCAGAGCACGGTACCCGCCCTACTCGGACCGCAAGGGATCGCTGCTGTCCTTCCTGCTGCGCAAGCGCCGTCCGCTGCCCAACCTGCACCTGAGCCACGTGGTGGCCATCGGACTGGGCGTCGGCTTGACGTTCCTGGCCAACTACTACCTACAGGTAAGGAAGGTATAGCAAGCCGGCTCCACTCACTGAAATGTGCCCATTAAAATGTACGATTATCTTCCATGCTTACACACACGTCACTGGGGAAAAACACTCAATACACGCGATTTACGACATTATCACATAATACATATTACCCGCCGCTTGTACACCATTCCAGGGCAAATTGCTGTCGAAATAGGTACACCTGATGGAGCCCGGAGTTTTGTGAAGCCTGCGCCAGTGGATCTTACCATTTACTTTTGGAATTGTTTGCAATAAATGTACAAGCGTTTCAGTACTTTGTTTTTGGGGCATGCACTTAACTAACTCCATTGCATATTCAGACAATTACACGACTAACAAAAACTGGGTGTTTATTGGAGATAATTTTCACTTGTTTAAGCTAAAAAACATCTTGGGAAATGCTCGAAAATTAAAAATCGCGTACAACCGTTTCCAATTCTATATTTTCAGAAAAGCTCAACTGATTAAAAGCCCAAATACTTTTTACTTTTTATACGCATATCGGTGGGTGATAAAGCTTTGGATACTTCGTTATACATGTAGTTATTGTTATTTAGTTGCTATTTAATACAAATGTGAATGCTGTAATGTAATGTACGACCAATAAACAATGTATAAAACCACTCACAGATTTTTTAATTTAAATCTCAGGGATTAGTGTGACCAGGCCAAAGGCGCTTGTTTACCAACACCACCTGCAAATGTAGAAGACTGCTACCCATTAAACATTGTGGGTATTCATTAAACTGTTAATTGTTAAATATTTAAAAATAAATTTGAGCTATTGAGGGAACGACTTTAATTGTTTTCTATGGTACTCTTAAATCGCTGTGAGTAAATATGAAATTATTAAATAATTTAATTTAATTATTGAATAATATTAAAGTTTCCATTACAAGTTAATGCCTAATATTATTAATAAGGGACAGTCTAGTTTTCAGCAATTCAACAGACTCGCCTCAAAGTTGAATTACTGAAAATTTAAAAAATTTGAATCAACAATTAAGAAAATTAGAGAATACCTTTCCCAAAATAAAAACATCTATAGTTATGTTTAATAATCCATAAATCCGATAGTTCGATTTCAATCGAACATTGATGCTGCCGATGTTTTCAAAACATCGATGACTCTATGTTTCTCCACCTCTACACACTGGTGTACGATTTTTTGTCAATCATTTGCTGCGGAAAATATATTAAAAAACACGGTTAAAATGGCCGCGCGCGGCGATCTGATTGCACAATTCATAGAAATCACCGGGACCGACGAGAATGTGGCCAGGTTCTACCTGTCCAGCTGCGACTGGGACATAGAGGTGAGCTTTCGCAGAGCCGGCGACAACAATGATGCAGCAAATGCAGCCGCCAGTGCTAATGCACCCGAAAAATTGCGCAAATCTACGTTTTCAGCACGCCCTGGGCAACTATTGGAGCACCCAGGCGGACTTGCCGGTTCCGGTGCCATCGGTGGGCCACGCAGACAATCCCAAGCCAAAGCCGACTTCGAGTAGTGGCGCGGGAGCAAGTGCAGCAGCTCCCGCCGTTGCTGGGGCAACCAAAAGTGCAGACGCTGCCGCTTCCTCATCAGCAGCTTCGGTGGACGTTGCGCCGACTGCGTCAAAGGCCAAGCCAAAGTGAGTTGAAAAGTAACCGTGGTAACACCGAGAATAATCCGAAATACCGCCTCCCACCCAGATTCGCCACCCTTAGCGACATGTCCAAGGAGCCATCGAGCGACGACGACCAGCAGGCCTTCTATGCCGGCGGCTCGGACCGCTCCGGTCAACAGGTCCTGGGCCCGCCGAAGCGCAAGAATTTCCGCGAACAGCTCACCGACATGATGCGTTCTGCGCAGGAGCAGAACATCGCAGAGGTGGGCCCCTCCACCAGCAGCGGAGGCGGCAGTGGCAGCGGCGGAGCGAGTGGTGCAGTCTGGGGCCAGGGCATGCGGCTGGGCATGACCGACAATGATCACACGGCTGTGGGCACCAATAAACCGGCACAGGCCAGCGAAAACAAGCCGGTGGTGGTGCTAAAGCTCTGGAGCCAGGGCTTCTCCATCGATGGCGGCGAGCTGCGTCACTATGACGATCCGCAGAACAAGGAGTTCCTAGAGACTGTCATGCGCGGGTAAGTGTCCCTCATCCCCGCTTGCAGCTATTTGTATCCCTTAAATAATGCATGATGTTAATTAACCTGACGTCTGCATGGTCAGAGAACCCTTTCCCGGTTTTGTGGTTGATGCTTTCAGAACAGGGGAGATGGTCTACCAGTAAATCAATACACTCATATCACGTAGCCTTACTACCTTTCGTACAAAAGTTAAATGGCAATACTAATAACAACTGAACCTTTTAGAGAAATCCCGCAAGAGCTGCTGGAAATGGGCCGCATGGTCAATGTGGATGTAGAGGACCACCGACACGAAGACTTCAAGCGCCAGGCAGCTCCGCAGACATTCAAGGGATCCGGCCAGAAGCTGGGCAGTCCCGTGGCCAATGTGGTCACCGAAGCGCCAACAGTTCCAGTGGCTCTGTCGCCCGACGAGACAGCCAACCAGGAGGCCAGTGCCCGTGATGCGCTCAACTTGAATTCCGAAGCACCGTCCACCACGCTGCAGATTCGTCTGGCGGATGGGTCGCGTCTAGCTGCGCAGTTTAATCTGACGCACACCGTCTCCGACATTCGTCGCTTCATTCAAACGTGAGTCCACTGGACTTGAAGACCTCGCAGGCTGATAAGCTCTAATCTTTAATTCACAGGGCACGTCCTCAGTACTCAGCCAGTAACTTTATCCTGGTGTCCTCGTTTCCCACTCGCGAGCTGAGCGATGACAATTCCACCATCGAGAAGGCTGGCCTCAAGAATGCTGCTCTCATGCAGCGCCTCAAGTAACTCTAAGTTAAATACGCGTGAAGACTCCCGGCGAAACGGGGGCGACTACCTATGAAATAAAACTGGATTTGGTGAAGTCGGTAAACCTAAATGGCCGAATCCGATGTCTATGATTGTCTATGATATATACAATATACCAAAGTTGTGTGCTTACTTTTATTCCTTTTATGGCAGTCAAGTAATCTCTCCGAGCTACATGTAAATCTCAAACTAAAGGCTATAATATGTATTCTTAGATGAGCAGGTCCACCTCGTTACGCAGAACGTTGATGTGCTGCATAAAGTCCTCACGCACGGAGTTGCGCCAGTCGTGCAGGCCGTCGCTGCCCACGTGCTCGCAGTCCACGTAGCGATGCACGAACCCGGTGGACAACGACAGCTCCACCTCGGACGTGCTGGCCAGGAGTTGCGCAGGTGGCTGCTCCAGGCGGTTCAGCAAGGATTTGTAAGCGGATCTTCGCTCCGGATCGTACTGAACGTTGTCGGGCAGCAGTTTCTTGCGTTCGTCGTAGCACACGGACATGGTGGCCAGTTCAAAGCGGCTGGTTTCCGAGGAGAAGTGTCGCAGCTGCTGCTGGATCGATCCCGTTGCCCGACTTACAGAGAATCGAGAGTTGGGGAAGAAAAGTTCGTTGGGACGGAGTAATAAGGTGAAGCTGGCGTGGTTCACATTCCGCAGCAGGCAGTCCGTGAGTAACAGTTGGTGGATCCGTGATTGTGTCCCATTGGTTTGCCGAAAGGGAAAGTTGAATGGAAGACCGTAAAGATTAATGTTGGTCCGATCCAGCAGGTGAATCACTTCCTCGGGCAGCTCGTCGTAGTTGTACACAAGGAAATTCTCGATTCCTATGGCCTGGTGGAACAGGAAGAACTGCAGCAGGGCGTTCTCGCTGCGAGCGAACTTGGAGGTCATGTTGAAGCCGACGAGATCCACGCAGATGGTGGCCGGCAGTCGAGAAGGAACTGCAGCCACCTGTTTGCTGTCGCTCTTCTTGCTCGCTGGCTTCAGGTTCCGCAGGCGCAATTTCACCGGACTCTTTGTGGTGGTGATGTCCGTGAAGGAGACACTGCCGGGCTGACCGAAATCCCGGCTCACCTGGCAGAAGAAGTGGTAGCTGGTGAAGTTGGTGGACTTGTCGTCCACAAGGGTCTCAATGGAGTCCCGCTGGAAGCGAAACTTTCCCTGCACACTGCGCCCGCCCTGAAGGTCCAGGGTGCATCGAAAGTCCACCACAGCTCCCTTCTTTCCAACGACCAAAACGTGGGCCTCGCCGCCGGCCACCAACTCGTTGCGCATCCAGTAGGCGGAGTAGGCGTGGAAGGAGTCGCCGATCATCTGCCACACGGGCAGGGGTCGCCACAGGACGGCCTGGGGTCCGTCATCCTTGGTTCCGTTTTCCAGGCGCCGGAGAACGGCGGCATCGTTGCGCCCGAAGAAGTTCACGTACTTGAGAACGTATTTGAGGCGGTTGTTCTCGGTCTTGTACATCAGCAGTATGCCCACGCTGAGGCAGGAGATCAGGAGCAGCACCAGCTGCTGGTATTTCCGCATCCTGGATTGTTTAAATTCCGATGTATGCTGATGCGAATTAAAAATACACTCCCTAATTGGATCCCGCCAGCGGCAGCTGATTTCTAGGGTTGCCAAGTACTGCCAATGTATTATACACGTTTGGCGGACTATCAAACCATTTTGATTTAGTTTTGGATTTGTTTTAGATTGAATAATCTTAAAATATAATTGCTTTGCTCAACATTTGTTTTACTATTAACTTATTCGTTCAAGGTGCCGATGCAATGTTGGTTAATGATTTATTTTTATTTTTTATTTAATATTTTCTAAAACTATTTTAATAATCGCTGAAAGAAATGTTTAAAAGAGTGAAATGTTTAGTACATCAATTTAATTGGACAACCCAACCCGTTCAGGCACCATTGCTAAGCCAGTTGGGTCCAGCGACCTTATTTAGTTGCTCAATAGGTGAGTAAGGTCATAATTTAACCTTTTTTCCCTTAACTCAGCTAAAAAGCTCCAATCGTCGTGCAATGCGAAAATCAAAAAGCAGCTATTCCTGGCTAACATAAATATTAAAATCTATTGGTAAAGCTACCCATTTTCTAAATTGTACCTTTCTTAATCTCCTCAGACGCTTTTTCAAATGAACATCATAAGTAAACATTGTACTGAAAGCTAACATTTTTCAAATTTCCCGCCCAGCAGGGCTGTCCACTTTGCCTAACCAAGCCGGCGTTGCCAGATGTCAGCGAGTGGGGTTTTGTTGATTGTTTTGCGAGATTTGTTTTGGGAGAAAGAAGAGAGAGACGACACCGAGAAAAGGAGCGAATTGGAATCCCAAAATCCTCGTCCTGACCTGCGGCGCAATTTACCTCAGCAAGGACATGGCCAGCAGCAAGGAGTTGTGCTCCATCCGGGAGTGGGCGCCGCTGACGGAGGTGATCGAACAGATCCCGGCTCGGCTGCAGCGCGGCTTCTTTCCGGCGAATCTCAACCTGACCTGTGTGGACGCCACCGAGGAGTTCCTGGCCATGGGCAGTGACGCGGGCATCGTCTTCTGGTACAACCGCCACACCGGCGAGATGCAGAAGCTCAAGGCGGAGGTATGTCCAGACTCGATGACTCATTCCCACACCCTTGCCTATGCGTGTGGTTCCCCCATTAAGTCAGTGTTCCCCTTCCCATTTTCGTAGGTGGCCACTCGCATAACGTGCGTGCGGATTGTCAACTCCGTGGAGTACATGGTGGCGGCTGGGTGCGCCAACGGGCAGGTGAGCATCTTCCAGATCCAGAAGGAACTACCTCGGGACCTGGACCTGGTGGCCCCGTGCACCCGCAGCCGGCCCATCGAGCGCTACACCATCAGGGACCTGCACAAGTGCGTGGTCAGCTGCTGCGAGTGGTCCAAGAACGGGATGAAGCTCTACTCCGGCGACCGCCAGGGTGTGGTGGTGCTCACGGAGTTCGACTACCAGGCGGTACGATCTTATCATTCCCATTCACCCCAAGGTTTTGCTAATTTGTACCCCTAAAAACAGCACCTCAGCAAGTCCGTGGAGATCCTGAGCGAGGCCTACGAGATAGTGCAGCTCAGCGTGAAGCAGAGCCACCTCCTGGTGGCTACGCTCTACCGCTGCATCGTTTGCCAGCTCGACCCAGTCACCTCGCAGTGGAGCATCACCCAGGTGGGCAAGAAGGATCGCAAGCAGCTCATCGATTGCGGCGCCATATTTCTCAGGAAGCAGGCAGCAAATCAGGCACAGCTCGTCTGCGGTCGACCTGGACTGCGCTTCTGGGTGGCCGATGCCGCGGGCAACGTGTCCAAGACCGTGCTCTTCAGAGACGCTGTGCTGCGCAGCCCCACCTGGGAGATACCCATTCTGAACCCCAAACCGCGCAGTGAGCCGTCCAGCAGTCAACATGCGTCTGCAGCATCCACCTCAACTAGGCTCTTAGGGTCGGAGGCTGGCTATGTGGCCAGTAGCAACTTTCGGCAACTGTACCTGTACGATGGCCATGACTCCTTGCTGGTAACCCACGACGACGCCACCTTGTACATACTTAACTTGGATCGCCTCAAAGTAGAAGGCGTTGCGCGTGGATTCCGAAAGATCTTGGACTTCTGCGTCTGTGGCAAAGAGATCTTCGTGCTGGAGGGCGATCGTACTTTGCTGCGCTTGGCTCCTCTGCCCGAGCCACCCAATAAGACGGTGAAGGTCATCTTTAACCCGCTTATGCCGCCTCCAGTTCCTATTTTGGGATCCTCGCACTACTCACAGCTGGAGTCGCCAGTGGAGCCCCAGGCGGAAGGCGTACTGCAGAGCGCGGAGGAGTGTTTCGAGCAGTCGCCTGTGGAGGAACTGGACCTCAATGTGCCCGTTGAAATGGCGGTGGAGTCACCTTTGGTTCAGCAGAACCGCCGCTTGGAAATCTTCCGTCGCATTGGCCAAATGGACTTTGACCAGTCTATCGTCCATTCTAGCCGCAAGACAGCCGTGGGGAAGTCGCCTGAAGCTGCTTGCTCGGGTATTGTTGAGATTGGACATGAGACGCACGAACTCCGGCTACCCCTTACCAATGCTGCGACCCTAATGGAGGCCAGCTACTGTCAGTTGGAAAAGTAAGCATGAGCCTTATGTTAATACTAGTGTAGTTATCTTATAGTCTGTTCTCCTCATAGCAATGGCTTGGCTTCTCCGTTGGACATGAAGGCAGCCTTTCTGGCGCACCTGCCTGATGCCCTCAGTCCCATCACCTTGCAGAAGACCGTTGCGGAAAAGGCCAAGGCACTGGCTGAGGAGTTGGATCTGCCCGAAGTGCATCTGGCCCCCTTGTCCCAGGAGGAGCTTCAAGCTGTCCAAGTCCATACTCCCCAACTGAGCGAATCGCTTATCAAGTGCTATCCCACGCACCTGGAGGAAGCCAGTGTCCAAACGGCGTCTCGGGAAAATCCAATCAACACAGAAGATGATTATCATGCTGGGCAGCCCGTGGATGGGATTAGGGCCGCAGCTCCCTCAAAGCCCAAAATGGCTCCGCTTAAGTTTGTCATGGCCCAGCCAAAGCTTAAGCTGGAGCTGGCAGAGGACAAGGAGGAGGAGGAGTACACCAGCTTCCTCCCCGACTTTCGGCGGGCTGGCGATCCCCTGCGCAAGGAAACGCCGGCCACCACTGACTCAAACACCTCCAGCGAGTGGGAGTTCTTGGACAACTAGTTCAGTATTAGAATAAGTGCATACTCATTTGCTTTCCCCTTGATTTCGTGCACTTCTTTCTGTTTGACTTTGCTTTGTGCGAAAAAGTGTTGTGCTTATCAGATTGTGATCACCGTGATTTACATACTAGTTTTAGTGAAATTTACTTACATAATTGTACATAATGTTAGACGTATGCAAAAGGTAATACCTGACCCCAAACGAATCTAAATTTTGAAGTTCCAAAGCACCCAAACCATTCCTTGACAAATCCAAAAATTCTAGCGTAGATAGCACCCTAGCATCAGAGTGAAATTGTACCATTTATTTAACACCATCGTATACTAAGTTAAGATATCCAATGCTTTAAGTATTTGCTACTTGAGTTCAAGGTCGCTTCGCATCACAAAATACAATTATTTTATACAAGTGCAAACATTTCGTTCGAAGGGTGTCCCCCTCAGCAGGAAATGGATACGGAGCACATGATACCGGCTATTTGGTCGCTGTTTTTTCTGGAACTACGTGGCAGACTTGAGCCGGCGATAGTGTTGCATGTGAGGGAAACGAGACGCCCACTGCAGCATGTGCGGGTCTGCTGATTGTCATGTCTGGCAGCAAGTGCCGCAAGGCTCCAGCGGAAAACTTTGGGTGTGGAAGCTTCTTGATCTCCGGCAATTATGCAACCCTGTCCAACTCGAAGCGTAAGCGGACCAGCCCACTGCATTGAGTGATCAACAAATGGAAATTCGAGCTCACTTCGCACTCAATTGACTGCAATAATGGAAGTGGAAAGTTCCAGGAAGTTTCGCCTGCCAAGTGGCCTCCAGAAGATTCGAGGAAGCCGTGTTGCCTGTCTTCTGAAGCAAACCAAGTGGAAAATCTGAGAGTGGGGAAAGAGACTTCTTTTTAACTATACTTCGGTAAAATTTAACAAAAGTTTTCAGAGACGTGCTTGGATACAAAGTAAAAAAGCATTACGATCAAAAGATCACATGGATTTTTCAATCAATAGAAGGTGTTCTCAAACTGCAGATGTTAGTAAATAATTTTTTATTTATACTACATTTATTTAATAGAACAGTGTTTAAAACAGGGCACTTAAAAAATGATCATTCATATGTTTATTTTTAAATCCAAAAATCTATCACTTGGCGTCGACTATTGTGTTATAATATATAAATTATGGAAAATGATTTTTTTTCAGTTTTGTGGTAAATAAAATAAGTTATCATACTTTGTGCCCTAAATAATGATTTTTTTATGTTTAATATAAACCCTATATTTTTTATGGTGCCTGGTTAAAACTAGAGTATTATTTTTGGTCTAAAATAAATGTTATGGGTTATTGAATGAATTGATTACGAATCTCTTCTTGATTTCATTCCCATGCATATAATTTTCCATAAAAAACTTTTGTTTAACCACAATGAGATTACAAAACCAGTTGATCGGAAAAATCTTTAAGACCTAACTAAAATATAGATCTTTCCAATCATCTTAAAAAATCCTGTTATTTTGAGCTATGGGCGGAAAAATGTTAAGATTATTTTGCATTTTAAGGGTGAAATTTTTAAAAATGAAACGCTTGAAACCACTTTAGATTGGGCCAAATAAGAGCAAGTGGAAATTTTCCGCGGCCCAACCTAACGATTCCCTTGAATTATTAGTTCAAACTCAATTGGCCCCTCAATGAATTATGGAAATAGGTGAACCGCGATCTGCGGCGAGCCAAAGAGCCGGACAGCAGGACTCCGGCGGCGCTGATTGAGGAATCCCACGCATGCCGGAAAATTTCCGATATCGTCTGGTTCCCTTAAGTGCGCCGCAGAGCGTGGCGGAGAGAGTACGATATGTGCGATACGAGCCGGAGGAAGAGAGTGCCTCTTCGGGCCAGCCGGGAGTCTATAAAAGCGGCCCGCTTTCCACTCAACCGAGTCATTCGCCGCGAACTTTTGCCTCGACCAGAACGCAGTGTCCAGCGCCCGGAACCCAGTCCCGAGAACCAAGTGCCAAGCGAAACAGACTAAAACGCGCTAATTGACAGGAAGACAGTGTTAGCAAAAAGATTGAGAATGAAGCCCACCAACAACTCAACGCTGGAAGTCATCTCCCCGAAGGTGCAGGTGGATGAGCAATTCATCACCACCGACTACGACTACCAGACGTCGCATGTGAAGCGGACCGCCGATGGGCAGCTGCAGGTAAGCCAGATGACCAGGCCACCAGTTGGTTGGGATCCAGTTCTAAGGTATCCAGTTGGGTGCGAAAAGCCCATTTTCCGGCCCACGCGCTGACCTTCACATTGAACTTTTCCGCAGGCGGGAGGTGCGTTCCCGCTCAAATGCGCATTTGCCAGCACTCAGAGAACAATGTGCCTGACCTGGGTAGAAATTAATAATAAATACAAAATACTGAAGTATTAGGAGCCAAAAAATGTTTACATATTTTGATCATTAAAGTCTCAATGGTATGTAAATTAAATGAATGAAAAAACTAAGCAATTCCAATATTTACGCTCGAAAAAGTTTATATTCGTTTCTAGCACAGAATCCACTTTGATTTATGATTTAAAAAAGGTGTATGTCTTTTGGAATAATGATTTTATGTTTATTTGTAAGAGAAATAAGCTTCAAAAACTAGTTCTAACTAACTAATTCTTCACATTTATTTGTAAAATATAATTTATATTTATCAATAATCAATTTAAATGTTGGTGGTTGGCAGTGCATAGTCTCAGGATTACATTTCGTAATAATTATGCCACATACCAATGTTTACGGAAGGCAGAGGGCTTAACTACACCGAAAACAATTTTACAAGTTACATAAATGTATAAAAACTTTATTTATTGCTTCGATAGATAATATATAGTAGTAAAACTACCATAAAATAGTAAGTTACTGGGAATGTTAATGATTCGGGGGTCCAACTGGGAGGTCGCATGGGCTAGGATCATTAAATATCATAATAATACATTTTAGGTAAAGGTTTTTTTGAGTGTAGGGACAGTGAAATTTTCCATTATCTAGCCGGGGACCGAATGGTGCCGAGCAGGGACCCCTCCCCGATTCGCAGCAGATAAAAGCGCCGATAGGCGGGGGCGGTGGCTTACCCACTTACATTTACATGTACGTATTTATTGATTATTCGGGGAGACAGCTGACGATAAAAGCGGCTGATATCCCGTCACTGTTCCACTGCTTCGGACAGCGGGTGGCGTGACTCCGCGCGCAGGCGCCTTTCGCGACTGCCCAATGGCCGGGCAAATGGCACCTAAGCAAATAGGGATGGCCAGTGGAGCCGCGTCGAAACCCGATAGCCCATTTCCAGGCGATTGTGGTCGCGGTACGTGCTCTGTTTACATCCCCTGCTGACGCCACCCACTCCCACCCCACCCCCGCCCACAGCCACTTGCTGCGTCCCAAGGTCACTGTCAGGCGATGCCCGCAGAGAGCGAGGAGCCCCAAGAGAACCCTGCTCTCTTAGCCGGCTGAAGAGCGAGCCTCCTTTCCTTTCCGCGGCCAATGACAATTTCGCCGGCCGGCTTTTTGGACAACTTATGGGTGGACTTTGGACCAACACGTTCCCAAATTCTTGAAGCAATCATCGACATTATTGTCATTACTTATTCATCAGCTTGTTTGTCGTTTAAATCTAAGGGGGTAAACAAGCCCCGAAAATGTGTTATAAGACCTTAAGATACCTCGCAATTTTCATAATTCCATTATATTATTAAAACATTAATAAAAAATATTTAACTCAACAGGCATTGGAAAAAATTGAGCAGAGTTTTGATAACATCCAAAGAAAAATAGATTGTCCTGGCTCTATTATTAAAAGAGAAAGCTCCTTAAAATATAGAATTGATTTTTTCCCTTTTTAATTTACCTAACGATATCTGTCAATTTTCTTAATCCTATTATTTATCATAGCAGTACTAAAATATATTATATAGAAAGAAATATAAATAAATTTAGATTTAATCCAAAGAACAATTAGACGATTTCAGAATTTCAATTGCATACGAAATATAGAAATGATTTCTTTCCATTTCACTTATAATAATAATGTATTATTATTAATATAATTTTTTCTAAATAACGTGTTCTATGGATTTTATTATTTTGTAATCACGAAAAACGTGTATGGATCGGCTGCATCTTTATAAACATACTTATCATCAATTGGGTGTAGTTTCTCAAACCCTTTTTTATATTAGTGAAGTCAACATATTTTTAACAGTGTAGCAAAAATCTCTCTTTGACCATGCTCACAAATTTCCATTATGGTTTTCATAAACAGTCTGATCGAAACCACCTGTTGCCATGAGCGCCCCATCACAAATATCCCCCGTTGCCAAAAGCAATAAGAAGGTATTAAAATCAGGTCCGCTTCGCAGAAATCACGCGATCATAATGTATGCTCTCGGCTACCTGACTGGGGTGGCCTGATATCGTGTGGCCGAAAAGGCGGCCGGACCTATAATAAGAACAAACGGGTTGGGCTTGTGCCACTGCTGAGGACTGCTAATCAGACCCAATCTCTGCCCGATCTTTGCAGGTGCACCCCCAGACGACGGCGCTGAAGATACGGACGGGTCGCCAGGTGCCCAAGCTGGGCGTGATGCTGGTGGGTTGGGGTGGCAACAACGGCTCCACGCTGACCGCCGCCCTGGAGGCCAATCGCCGCCAGCTGAAGTGGCGCAAGCGGACGGGCATCCAGGAGGCCAACTGGTTCGGCTCCATCACGCAGGCCTCCACCGTGTTCATCGGTTCGGATGAGGCTGGCGGCGATGTCTACGTGCCCATGAAGGAGCTGCTGCCGATGGTGGAGCCCGACAACATCGTCGTGGACGGCTGGGACATTAGCGGGCTCCATTTGGGCGACGCTATGCGCCGGGCCGAGGTCCTGGACGTGGCTCTGCAGGATCAGATCTACGACAAGCTCGCCCAGTTGCGGCCACGTGCCTCCATCTATGATCCGGACTTCATCGCGGCCAATCAGTCGGACCGGGCCGACAACGTGATCCGTGGAACTCGGCTGGAGCAGTACGAGCAGATCCGCAAGGACATCCGTGACTTCCGCGAGAGCAGCGGCGTCGATTCCATCATCGTGCTGTGGACCGCCAACACGGAGCGCTTCTCCGATGTCCAGGCGGGACTGAACACCACCAGCCAGGAGCTGCTCGCTGCCCTGAAGGCCAACCACTCGGAGGTGTCGCCCTCGACGATCTTCGCTATGGCCAGCATCGCCGAGGGGGTGAGTTCTCTTCCTGTTAATGTTTATAGATTATACATTTAGGGTCGTTCTCAATGTCGGGCTAAGGTCCTGGTTTATTATCAGCCAAAAAAAATGTATATGGAGTTAAATTGTTCGGAAGGATCAAGTGATCCTGGTTCTATGAACAACAAATCTTGCGACTCAGCAATTGTACCCATGAATTTAATCTCTTTTGGGTTGTTTTCTCGATCTCCGGTTTAGCTGTGTAGGATAAGTAAAGTGATAGTTAAAAAGCTTAACTATTTTTCGGTTTAATTAAGTGATAACCAACCTGTACTTTAACTGCCACTGGAAAAAACTCTTTAAAGACCATGTTGTTAATCCCCATCCTGTGCTTCCTTCATCCCGCAGTGCACATACATCAATGGCTCCCCGCAGAACACCTTTGTGCCCGGACTCATCCAGCTGGCCGAGGAGAAGAAGGTCTTCATTGCCGGCGACGACTTCAAGTCCGGCCAGACCAAGATCAAGAGCGTGCTGGTGGACTTCCTGGTGGGCGCAGGCATCAAGCCGGTGTCCATTGCCAGCTACAACCACCTGGGCAACAACGATGGCAAGAATCTGTCCGCTCCCCAGCAGTTCCGCTCCAAGGAGGTAAGGGTTCAGTGAATTTCCAAGAGCTCCTTTAAATGTTTGATTACGCCTCGGCCGGCAGATCTCCAAGAGCAACGTAGTGGACGACATGGTGGCCTCCAACAAGCTGCTCTACAAGCCCGATGAGCACCCCGACCATGTGGTGGTGATCAAGTACGTGCCCTACGTGGGCGACAGCAAGCGGGCCATGGACGAGTACACGTCGGAGATCATGATGGGTGGCCACAACACCCTGGTGATCCATAATACCTGCGAGGACTCGCTGCTGGCCACGCCCCTGATCCTGGACCTGGTGATCCTGGGCGAGCTGAGCACCCGCATCCAGCTGCGCAGTGCCGAGAACGAGTCCGCCCCCTGGGTTCCCTTCAAGCCGGTCCTCTCCCTGCTGAGCTACCTGTGCAAGGCGCCTCTGGTGCCCCAGGGCTCCCAGGTGGTCAACTCGCTCTTCCGCCAGCGCGCCGCCATCGAGAACATCCTGCGCGGCTGCATCGGCCTGCCGCCCATCTCTCACATGACCCTGGAGCAGCGGGTAAGCCGCATCCCATCGAATTAAAGTCTTCCAGCATCCTAAGCCCTCCTTTTATCCGCAGTTCGACTTCGCCACCATCACGAATGAGCCACCTGTGAAGCGGGCCAAGATCCTGGGCCAACCCTGCGCCTTGGAGTCAGCCACCAATGGCAAGAAGCTCCAAGCCAATGGACACACCAACGGATCCGCCAAGCTGGCCGCCAACGGCAATGGCCACTGATGCTCGATCCTTGCAGCAAGTGGATTTCCCATCGGAAGTATATAATTGGAATATATATGGTTTTTAATGGATAAAATTACAAATAGACTTAAGCTACTATTACTAACTGAACCGTTAAAATAAAGAAGGCTTGACGGACTGTTGTCTGTGTGCCACAAAGGACGTTCTGATATTTCCCAATGTTTCTTTCTTGTGTATGCTTAATATATATCTGAGAATATATGGGTAACAAAATATAGGATTCTAAGGTCAAAAGCCCCAAACTGGTCAAAGACCCTTCACCATTATTATTTTAGCAACCCCAGCATTTTCAAGTTAGAAAGGACTAGTGAGTGACAGTAAGGACTTTATAAAAAGTGCTATCAAGCCAAGAAACAATATAAACTTATTTCTTCAACATTGGGAAAATTAAGCTGCGGAGCTAAAGTTTATTTTGTATTTTTATTTTTCGCGGAATTGCAATTTTATATAAATAATATGGACATATTTTAAGTCAATAAGTGTAGAATGACTTGAAAGAAACGTAGAAAACAAGGCGGCGCCAAAAAGTATACTACAATATGTTTCAAAGATCTCAAAAAATCTCAAAGTGCTTAAGGTACATGGCTTCATCATATTTCTTCCGAATAATAAATTAACATGAAAGTTTAATTTTCTGATAAAGTCTATTAGAACTTAAAGAAAGGTAGGCAGTACAACCTATTATTTATTTTTAAAAAAAACTGTCATTATTTGTCTTATTGGCACAGCTTTAAAAGCACAGAACGCACTTAAAACATTTAAGTCCAAGAAAAGTTTTAAGGATTGAGAATTTACTGTGGTTTTAAAAATGATTACTCATATATATATTTATTTTATAATATTGGGACGAAAAAAGCAAGGTAGCCCTGCATTATGCTACAAAAGCATGTTCAACGAAATGGTGAACTATGTCACGAACACATCACCATTTATACCCCTAATATTCCTGATAAGACCTTTGGGAACATGAAGTGTGGTTCCAATAAACATTTTATTCGTCCATCTGCTGTGATATGAAAATTTAATAAATCCTTATCGTAGATATATCGTTTTTGTCGTATCTTAAAACGTGACAACAGCACCTTAAAGCACTTTTACATAATTTTTTACACTTTTTACAGTAATGAAATTTTTACTCAGATAGGTTTAGTTTGTAGAGTGTTTTTAAATAGGACTTTTTAATAAAATGAAAATAAATACTATATTTGATATTTGATAAGTGACAATCGTGCGTATGAGTGATAAACCTTAAGCCTAAAAAGGATTGTTTAAAAAAAGTGTCATAAAGAGGAAAGTCAGGAGAGTTAATACAAAAGTGGACCGCTTAAATTTTAATTTTTAAGAAGTTGAACCCCAATTACTTGACACTTCTGAGGCGTTATAAGAAAGGTATTTCAGTGAACCATCCTTCAAAATGGGATTGGCTGCACTATCCTCTATGGCTTAATGGAGCTCACCATATAGCAAGTGGCCAACATGATTGATATTGATATCTTGGCGCGTTGGAGAGTAATTAGTTCCTGCTCAACGCGCTTGGACCTTATCGCTGTGACCCTGCGCTCCAGTCAATCAATTCGATTCCCCGCCGGCTTAGCCGACACTTCACCAGTAAAGGCGATTGATGCACATATAATTAACTCCGTCGCCAGATATAGTCCTTGCGATGGCCAATAGCTGGTGGCCACAGGGCCGGGCTCGCCCCCCAAATGTCAAGTTGTTGGCACAGACTGGCAGTTCTGAAGGCCCTCACAAAGGCGGCACTTTCGACCGGTCGTGAGCAACAGAAATGGTATCCTTAACCAGACAAAACACCGGGTTGTCGTGACTTAAATATGTTTACTTAATAAAGTTTGTTATGAAGTCAATTAATAATGTATGTATCCATTTTATCTCAGTGCACCCAGTTATTGTTTACTTGTCGAACCTATAATAACTGGGTTTCTCCGCGGTTTTCTAACCCAAAGAGATGCCCTACAAATTTACCTTTTGTGATTGAACGGCGGTCTTGTGGCTTTTCTTGACTGTTAATCACTTAAGCGACTTCTTTAATATGATTGAAATAGAAGTTTGCTGTCGTTTAAAAGTCCCTTTAATAAAACTTCTTTATCCTATAGGAAAACCCCAAATTTCTTGATAAAACTGTGCATTTAATGTTGCTTAAATTAACTTTAAAAAAACTTAAAAAATATAGAAAACGAAAAGAATTATGATATTAACTCAAATATTTAAAAACAAGCTTGTTTCAGTGTTGATATGCGGGTTTCGTGGTTGAAAGGCACGCGATTATCCGAGCACTCAGCAGTTTACTTAACAACTGATTAACAATATTGCTGAATGTACTTCACATTATAAGCAGAAACAACACATGAATGTGGTTCAAGTTGTATACTTTTATGTTTTGAATTCAAGTGCTTAATTGAGCACACTTAAATATGTCCAATCCCTAGAGAGTACCTTTACCCCTGATAGGAAATCGCTTCCGACCAAGTAATCCGCACACGATCGCAGGATGGTCTTCGAAGGTGAGTCACTTGAAATACCCCAAATCAGAGCTCCCAGCCTTGGTGACTCACCTGATCCTGATAACGACTCCCCAACTAGTTATCCGCCCGTCCGCGTTTATCGTTATCGAGATCTACGTCAGGATTGCTTAGCGAAATTGGAACACTCTCCATTGGTGTCTAGCATATCGTCCGATAAGAGTTCGGCCCGGTACACTCTGGCCGCAGAAAGCCGGTAAGCATGAGCCGGCGGTCTCTCTCCGGAGAGGAACTGTATTACAGCTTGGGCCGCGGGCTTATCTTATCGGTACCACTGCGTGGTCCGCTTGTTTTGTGGCAGTGTCAGGAGCGCCAACGGCTAGTGGTGCGGGTCTGGAGGCAGAGCCCAGGTAGAGCTAGTGCCTAGGAGATAGCGCCGGCTGCGCAGCCGACGACGACGTGTTGGGTGGGTGGGCCATAGTTCAGTCGTTAGTTGCGTTGCATTGCGTGCGGTCCGAGGCTCCGCCGCCAGCTTGGAATCCCGTCTAGCGACCAGTACCTATTCTAACCAGTGCGTCTTCGGTAAATAAGTAATACCCCACTAGGAGACCCTAAAATTATGCAAATTGCCAGTGCTGATTGCACACTAGGTGGCCCCGAAAAGTGCGAATTGTGCCGACGAGCTTTAGCCATGAGTTAAGATAGGAAACTATCTTTGTGCATAGGCATTCTTCGATATTTTGTGATAAGATACCCCGGTGCCCCGGTACCCACAGGTGCTCCAGCTAACCCGGCCAGATAACCCGGTTGGTTCTAGGACAAACATTGGTTGCCACTATCACTGCCCGAGCGAAACCCATTTAGCCCATGTAAACACGAGTGGAAGGCTTCGTTTGATCTACCCGTCAGTGGTGTGACTGTCCATGGGTGCCTGAAAGGTCTCTGCAGCCAGACATGAGGACGGGCAGATAATGCCCGGCCTATCCCTATCCGGCAAATGTGTCAGATAGATAGGCCATTAATCAATGTGACGCAGCCCAGGAACCGAGGTTGAGTCAGACCACCTGCTCCAGTGCTCCACCTGTCTGCCGGTGCACCCCGATTTGGGACTTACCACTCGCGACTTTGACAAACGACCCGCCTACTCCAGGCCAAATCCCCGCGCTTACAGGCTCTCCTATCAGCGCCCTGATATTCGATAAGTAAGAACCATATATGTATGTAGATGGAGGGGCACCATCGTCGGAATGGCGACGCTCAACTTGGCGCGTACACAGAAGGCAAAGTCCCCGGCCCGTGGAGAATGGAAATGTCTGTGCCGGGATCCGCATACTGGCACATCATCTGCGGAAAGAAACATCTGGCGCGCACTGGCAATGCCAAGTTCACTTGAACGAACACCCCTGGCCACAAGTGGGAAAAAAATGCCTCCAGTGCAATTTCCACGTTGCTCTGCAGGCTGCCATTACGACCTGCAATTGATTTCCTAATCGCCGTAATTACATCGATTACCGAAACAATTAAAGAGGTGTTCTGCAAGCAGGGCAGTGCAGGTGTTTCCCAGACCCATCCTCAAACTCAAATCAAATCAAAGGAACTTTGCTTTCGAAGCATAACTAAAAGTTTGGTTTTAATGAGTTACCCATAGGTGCACCCATTCCTCGAAGTCCATAGATTACCTTATCATAGTTTCGGCGGTTGATGTATTATGCGACATTCTTTATATAATAATCATTTATTCTATACTGTAACGTGCGTATAACAACCTTCTTTATCTATCTATAAAACATACCATTTTGGACATAGAAATTTCTTTGCGTTTTGAATATTAATAAAATCATAGCTGTTATCAAAACTTTCTGGTCCAACATAAAGCCGCTTTTTATAAACGCCTGTGGATCAACTCTTTTATTTTCGAGTTCCCGGGTGTATTTTAAGACTTATTTCCGGAGAACGGCCTATCGAAAAGATTAAAATGGTCCTCGTCGAAAGGCAATCGCATTCCAGCTTCATTCCATTAGATACTTCCGACTTTAATGGTTCTACTCGCTACGGTTAGCAAACATTTTTCTAATTTTCATTAACTCTATTAGAACTCGAAACGATCCATTGCTCCCAGGATAGACCTCTTGAATTTGGAGTGCATTGATAACATGACCCCAGTGCATTATATAGTTAATTGACCGTGTCTGATAAAATGGGAGATTAAACAATATAACATCGCGTTGCTGCCAGGCACGCAAACTAATTAATTTAGGAGATAATCTGCGACTGTAATGTGCTCCCGCAAAGGAACAACAAAGACCTAACCGATTGTTTTCGCATTGCAGTTGCCAAATCGAAGCCCAGCGACATGGATGCGAAGCAGGAAGCGGAGACGAACGACCAGTTCATAGTGAAGTATCGCCAGCAGTATTACGATCTGTCCAGGTTCATGCACAAGCATCCCGGTGGCATAAACACCCTGAAGGGTCTCAGTGACGGCGACATGACTGCCCGCTTCCTGAAGGCTCCTCCACACTCCGATGCGGCCATGTACCTGATGAGGGAGTACAAGATCGACCCGGATGACACTCGGACAAGCAAGTTGGGACACAAAGGTGAGCTTCAGAGTGGAAACGGGGAGCTACGGCACCGGGCGAGGGACACCGAGGACAAGAACAACAACCAGGTGGACGAGAGCATGGAGGTAAGTTGTATGAGCGTCTTTTAATCTGTAACTCTAGTTTGCTGGCTCAAGGGACCGCTCCTTAGGCTGGGCACCACACATTCGGGGCTGCCACTCTTAACCCAGAGCTCAGCTAAAAAATATATAACTAACATAAGGCATGTTGTGGAAAGGCACACTCGTGTCTTGGTAGTCCCAGTTCCTAGTGGTCAGTCAGTCGATGGAATGTTTAGGCTTTTAGGTGCTCCACTAGTTCCTACAGTTGGCGCGACTTGTTGGCCGGCACAAAGACCTTCGCCTTGGAGTATATGCGGATGTCCTCCTCAACGATGGTCAGCTCCCTGTCGATCTCCGCCTTGCGGTTCTGCACCCGCAAAGTCTGAGCGGTCATGGGCATGTGATTTAGCTCGTTGACCAGCTGTTCGTAGCCTGTTAAATAGCTTTGTTTAGCCATTTCTTACTTTTAGTCGTCTCAGTAACTCACGTTTCTTGGCATTGGTAAGATGGGTCAGGCGATCCTGATCGCTGAGCACCACATGACCACGCGGACAGTCGGGATCCTGCGAATCAGCCAGTTGCTTGGCCACGGCCTTTTCGCGTTTCTGCTTCTCCAAGTAACGCGGCAGACGTACCTCATCCCGTGCTGTCGGAAGAATACAATATTTGGTGACATTATATAGCATATCTTAATGGCTTGGCAAATTTATAATACAGAAATTTGTAGTCTAAGCTAGGTGATGATTATACTCACATCCCAGTTTGTGCTCACGACGCTTTGACTTAGAAGTGATGGTGGTGACATTGGAGGCTGTTGTGAAGCGACTACGGGCGCTGAGTGGCGCCTCATCGTCCGAGGCGCCGTAGTTCAGTGGCTCTGCCTCCGTCATGGGCATGGCCTCCA
Source organism: Drosophila biarmipes (assembly GCF_025231255.1). Lineage (NCBI taxonomy): Eukaryota > Metazoa > Arthropoda > Insecta > Diptera > Drosophilidae > Drosophila > Drosophila biarmipes. Next base: position 11,205,838 of record NC_066615.1, on the reverse strand, counting down.
TTTCGAACATGTGGAAGCGGCTCTGTTTCGACGAGTTCGAGCGCGCTGAAAGCGGCAGCTGTTCCAGCTCCTTCTCGTTTTCATAGCTCATTGGGTTATAGTTGTCTTCGTACTTGGTGCGTGGATCCTCCAACACAGATTGACCATCAAAGTTGCACCTGAGGAATACAAAAACTTATCAGATATCCCTTTTTTGGTTTGGATAAAGGAGTCCCACTTTTTAAGAGCATTTGTGAGATACTGTTCGTCGGTTATGTCCTCGGTCTGAATGCCGATGCTGGTGGAGCTGCGATTGGTGCCGCAGGAACGGCAGCGATCCGCAGATGGGTCGGATAAGGGCTCTGGGATATTGTCGACCTCAAATTCCTCCGACGGGTCGTAAACAAGGGGATCGCGATCCTCCAGGCCATCGAAGCGCTCGCCTTCTGTCGGAATGGCCACTGCCAGTTGGTGCTGGGAACGGGAGTTGCTGCGTGTGTTCTGCAGCGAGTTCTGTTGTCCTGCCTTTGCCCTGGCCGGTGGCTTGTCCGCTTTTGAGTCTCCCACCTCGGAGGAAGTGCGGCGCAGCGGGGGCATCCATTTCGGACGCACTGGCTCCTTGGCAGCCAACTTCTGGCTGGTGGACTTCTCCAGCGAGCGCAGGCTCACCTTGTTTTCCTTCAGAAAGTTTCGGGACGGGGGTGGGCCTGGGGAAAGCGAGACCAAAACAAATTACCAACTGGTTGCCAAGGCCGACGACTGGCTGTTTGGAAAAGATATCTTACGCGGCACCGAAAAGATGCCCTTCAGCGTGGGAATGGGGCGAACTGAAGTGTTCGACATGGTCCACCAGCTTCGCAGTATCAGTTGAGTGTCTGAAATTGTACAAATCTGTTGTAGACCAGGCGAGTGGAAACTGCGTCGTTATGTGTGGAGTACAGGACGGGTTTGAATGACAGTTTTGAACCAGCTGCTTGCGATTGTACCTGCTCTACGATACTCGATTATGTATCGAATGTGTATCGATATCGGGTCGATGCTTGTGCATGGTCACTCTTGACAGTATAACGGTATAAAATCTTTTAGGAATAAAAACAAAATTAATGATTTCGTAATAAAAATTAAATGAAAATTAAGTTTTCTTGGGGTCAATACCATTGAGAATAATCATAAGTAAATATAAAAAACGTGGCTTTTTAGCTCTGACATGTCCAATGATAGGTTTGCCTAAAGAGTAGGTATAATTTTTCTAAGCCATCAACATTTAAAAATAAACATAATGCTAATTATTATGTTAACTTTGTAGAATATTTAAAATAGTTCCAAAACTTAAAAGCAGGTCAACAGGTCTTATTAAATTACATTTTTAAGTCGTAAGATTGAATTAAAGATTCTCTTATATATACTTTAAAAATAATTTTGGAATGTTTCATTCCAGCACTTAGTGGACTGGTCGAAGGCAATGCTACCGCAGATCGCCAACATAACCGAGTGCTACGATGAGTGGGTGCACAAGCCGGTGGACAGGCCCCTGCGGCTCTTTGGTCCTTGGTACTTGGAGATGTGCACAAAGACCCCTTGGTGGTTGGTGCCCCTGTTCTGGATACCTGTGATCATCCGATGTGCTTCGGAGGACTTGGCCAGCAGCTGGCAGGATAGTAACCAGGTGACCATGCCCTGAATCATAAAGCCCTTTCGGATAGATCCTCTTAACGTTGCCATCATATTTCAGCTTGCCTCGTTCGTTGGTTACTTTTTGTTTGGAGTGCTCCTGTGGTCCTTCCTGGAGTACACACTCCACCGCTGGGTGTTCCACGTGAAGCTGAACAGCAACAGCGGCAGATGGATATGCACCTTCCACTTCATGATCCACGGACTTCACCACAAGGTGCCTTTTGATCCGATGCGACTGGTGTTCCCGCCTCTTCCGGGGGCCCTGCTCGCCACGATCATATACACGCCGCTCAGCTACGTCCTCTTGAGTCCGCGAGTGGTCCTTTCCGGAGCTCTGACCGGATATTTGTGCTACGACATGATCCACTACTACCTGCACTACGGTAATCCCACCACACGGGCCTTTGTGCACCTGAAGCGGTATCACCAGCACCACCACTTCTCGCACCAAACCCTCGGGTACGGAATCAGCAGTCCCTTGTGGGATGTCGTCTTCAAGACGAGAATACATCTTCGCAAGCTGAGATACCAACTGCGCTGGTCCTAGCCGCAACCAATAGCTCTCGCACAGTGCTACTATAGAACAAATTGAACTCAGTTTTCAGGTCGGAGCAAGGAATTCAATTAAATTGAAATTCGATTTTCCGGGTCTTTGTGCAGGCTGAATACTGAGTTTTAGGATTAAGAATAAGTTGTAAGTCTTTTAATGATTTTTATTTAACGGGAATAAACTTCCAATAATACCAAAGAACAAATTGACTATACCTTCTGCTTATTTAAGTTCTTTTTCTATATGCGGGTTCAATTTAATACAGACTTGCTTATATACAAAAAAAAATACTCTAGAAATCGTGTAGAGTTGCAATGTTATATTTTTATAATTTGTTGTAATCATAATTTTATTTATTTCGATTTACACCAAAAAAACCCTTTATTAAAACCGTACAAAATTTTGTTAATTTTTAGCTTTATGTTTTAAATAACTATTTACGCTATCTATATAATCTTTAAAAATTTTTAAATCAATTTAATGGGATAAAATTATTTAATCTCGAGGGGTATTAAACGGTCAAAAAATAAAATATTTTTTGTTTAACTAAATACTGAGATTGTTTTTAAGGTGGAAATCGAATGAATAGGTACTTTCTTTTTTTTAGATAAAGCTTGATGTTCTAGAAACTTTAGATAAATGAGAAAACTTAGGACTTCATTTCATAGGATATTTCGAATTACGCGGTTTTTTTGCCAATCGAACTTTCGCCAGCGAAAATCAACAATTTATCGTTGATGGCTTTTGGTCACACTAGCAAACCACCAAAAGAAAGTTTTGTTTATTTTTTGTTGCCCCCATTTCTCCTGCTGGAATAATGCTAAATGCCAAGATTGGCAAGGTCGGCAAGGTGCTGGTCTGCGGGATGAAGGGCGTGGGCAAGACAGCGCTGATCGAGCAGCTGGTTTACGGCCACGTCAATCCGGAAACGGTGAGTGGGCGTCTCCAATGATAGCTTGTGGCTAGTCATCATCCGAAAATTGATTGCAGGAACTGCACCCCACCATTGAGGACATCTACGTGGCCAGTGTGGACACCGGCAGGGGAGGAGCCCGGGAGACGCTGCGCATCTACGATACTGCCGGTCTGCAGGGTGAACAGCAGCAGCTGCCACGCCACTACCTTCAGTTCCCGGACGCGTTTGTCCTGGTCTACGATCCCATGGACCCGCGCAGCCTGGACATGCTGGCCGACATCAAGACGGACATCGAGAAGCACAAGGAAAAGAAGGAGATCCCCGTCGTGGTGCTGGCCAATGTGCGGGCCCGCGCCGCTCCCAATCCCGTCGAGAAGGTCATGGACCGCGCCAACATCTGGTGCCAGCGGGAGCGCATCAAGCACTACACGGTGAACGCCATGGAGCGGCCTTCCCTCTACGAGCCCTTCACCTCGTTGTGCGCCCGCCTGCATCCGGCGCAGACGAAGAGCACGTTCCCCCAGCTGCGTCAGGTCATGCAGAACCGGCAGAAGAGCGAGGCATGATGACCCGATGATCACGAAGTTTTATTGTAGTTTTAAATTATAGTGGGTGTCCCAGGAACCTGCGACAATTTTGAAAACTGCCTCGCAATGCTTAGAGCATTTGCTCAGAGTGCATTAGAAGATTAGGAGGTTTCTCGGGCACCCATCCGTACTCGTATGAATCAGTTTAGTGTCCACTTGCCTTGTATTTAACGCTGAGCTTTAATTAGGGCCAGAACCCGAGCCGCTTGTACTTATGTCTATCCGTTTGTGAGTGTCCAATTGTATTTAATATTTATAGCATTTAAATGTCTCATCTCATTGCGAGAGAATTAAGCGTAATCAGTATTCAATGTTCAACCGCAGCTCAATCGACGGCTTAGCGATTAGGCAACCTAACCGAAATTCTTTTCTGCGGAAATCCCCTTGAATCAGTCGTCTGCCAGCCCTTTCCTCGAGAGCAATGTTTCACCGCGTCGCCTTTCTTGCTGCTTTTCTCGCCCTGATCTGCGCCAGCCATGTGGACGCGGGATTGAGCATCACAGTGCCGGGTACTAAGTGGTGCGGTCCCGGCAACATAGCCAACAGCTATGACGATCTCGGCACTGAGCGCGAGGTGGACATGTGCTGTCGGGCGCACGACAACTGTGAGGAGAAGATTTCGCCGCAAGAAGAAGCCTTTGGTCTGCAGAACGACGGAGTTTTCCCCATGTAAGAGTGAACCACTTGCTTAAGGCTTTGGCCTAACAATTGGGATTGTGCAATCCACGCAGATTCTCCTGCGCCTGCGAGGCCGCCTTCCGCAGCTGTCTCACCGCCCTGCGCAACGGCCACTCCCTGACTCTGGGCAAGATCTACTTCAGTACCAAGGATGTGTGCTTTGGCTACGGCCACCCCATCCTTTCCTGCCGGGAGAAGCAGGCAGATCTGTTCGAGACGCGGTGTCTAAGCTACCGAGTGGACGAAGGTCAGCCCCAGCGCTGGCAGTTCTACGACTTGGCGCTCTACACGCACGTCAGCGGCAGTGAGGAGGATTCCTGAGATCGATTGTGAAGGTGGATGTTTTGTGTAATCAAATTGTAAAATTAACTGTTTGTATGGATTGAAATTTAGTAAAACTATTTTTCGAAATTGTATTGAAAATGTTTTTAAGCGCATCCTAAGAAATAAACTTTCTTAGGAAAATTATATGTTTTACAATACTTCACTTATAAAATATTATACGTCCACTTTGGGATTGCTTTACATTCGGACTTTATTTCAATACCTTATTAATTATAGTAGCATTGATCTTGAAATTACGTTTGTATTCTGTGATTTTCTATGTTTTTAAAAGCAACAAATTATTGGGTTATTCCTATAGTCCTACCAAACTTTAATAAGTCAAAGGAAATGTTTACAAATCTTCGTTTTGGGGTCAGCCTTTCGTCGCCGGGAGCGTGAAGAACGGCATGTCGTAGAACTGCCAAATCTTGGCCTTGCTCTTGTCCACCTGATAGCGGATGCAACGCTTTCGGAACGTGCCCTCCTGGTACTGCTTGCACTCGGTGGTGGGATATCCGTTGGCGAAGCACTTGCTCCGGCTGCCATAGTAGATCCGACCCAGTGTGTTGGAGGTGAGGCTGTTCACCGCCTGCAGACAGTTGATAAACTGCTGCTCGCAGGTGCACTTGAGGCTAAATCGGATGATGGCAGTCAATGTGCACAAAATCGATAAGCGATTTCAGGAGAGCCTTCACTTACATGGGAAACCAGTCCGTGTTGGCCGGCAGTCCGTGGAGTGCAGAATGGGACTCGATGATCTCGTCGCAATGGTCGTGAGCCCGACAGCACTTGTCCGTCTCTCGCTCCCGGCCCAAATCCTCGAAGTTGGCCGCCGTGTTGCCCGGTCCGCACCACTTGGTTCCGGGCACCGTGATGCCGGTGTGGGGAACAGGTGGCAGCGCCTGGTTGTAGATGTCCTCTTCCTCGAAGATTGCTTCATCTCCAAAGGCCCATGCAGTGGTCAGAAGACCACAAAAGAAAGCTCCGCGCAGCAGCCACATGTCTAAGCTCCGGCTCTCGAAATACAACTGAGTTCGAATCTGTTCATTTCAGTAGCTTATACTTAGGCTGATAAGAGCCTTTACTTTACTTATTCCAAATTTACAATACTAAACCATGGAGTATAATGCTCTTTCTTTTAAAGAGTCCCACTGTAAAATATTTCGTTTCGACCCAATCTTTAACAATATTTCACATCCGGTTTATTAGTTTATAAACAGTCTAGATACTAGCTAAGTATATCCTTAAAAGCGTCGGCGGCTGTCTTGGGCTTTTTCCGCTTCTCTTCCTTTGGCTTCTCGTCGTCCAGATGTTTGGACAAACTCTCCTGCCACTGGCTGGGTGAAAGCTTATATGTGTCTAGCCGGTACTTTGTGTAGATGATCCGACCGTGCGGTGATCCCTTCAGCATATTTGCTTTGGAGAAAAGTTCCTTGGCCATGCGCAGCTTCTGTGCCTCTTGAGAGGCCTTAAAGCACTCTTCGAAGACGCGGGAACCATGCCGGGTGGTGGCCAAGTCCACATAGAAGCCATCCAACTGCCGGATCAGACGCTCGCGGGATTTCTCTCCAATGAACTTGCTCTGCATGAAGGCGTCCACGATGTGTGAGCCGTTGGGTGTGTTGAAGACCTGGGCCAGCTGGGTGGCGGGCAGATCGAGGATGCAATTAACCAGAAAGATGGGCTTGTTAAACTGCAGGACATGTTGAGCAATAAGCGAACCGTGGAGATGAACAAAACCCGACTCATCGCTGCCCACCACTTCAAAAGGCTTCAGCTTCACCAAGCAGTTGAAGAATAGCTTGGATTTTTCCTTGTCGCCGCTGACGTGGAGAGCACTCTGCAGGGCAGCTATCATCTGGGCCTGCTTGGTGCCCAGTCTCAGACAGGCTGCACTCAGAGCGGACACCACGCCAGTGTGACCCATTTTCAGGAGCTCTTCCACGTGCGGTTGGAGTTCGGTGAAGACGGACTCGAAATCCGGTACCTCCTTGATGTGCTGCAGGAGGCGCTGGACAGAAAAGTTCGTTCCTTGCTGCTTGGCTAGGTAAGCGATGTGGTTGCAGAAGAGCATGGCATACAGTTGGGTCAGCAATTTCGCTCCTGCCACGCTCAAAATGGTTTCTAACAGAATGACAGAGGTCTGGTGGTGGAAGACTTTCGGTAAGCTGGGATCAGGTTGTTCCTTCTCAGGGCTCTCCCCCTTTTCTCTTGCCTCCTCATCTTCTTCGTCCTTGATTTCGATTTTGGTGTCCGCGTCCTTTTTCTCCTCATCAACTTCGTTCGGTTTAAGCAGGCCAACCGTTAGGATTTTCTTGGCAAAATGCTTAAGTGTACTTTTGTCCGCCACACTCAGGGCCAAACAGATGACTCCCAGCAGGCTGGAGGAGAGCTCCTGGTAGGGGAAGTCCGCAAACTGCGGCCACATCTCCAGTCGCTGGGGAAACTCTTTCATCACCTCCTGCCACTCATCCGGCACTGTGTACAGCTTTCGGTGCTTTGCCATCTCGGTGCCGCCCTTCTCGAAGGCGATTTTGGGAACATGCATGCCCACCAGGCACAGGATGGCAGTGCGCATGATGTGACTGGCGCAGGTGTCCCAAACAAAGTCCTCCAGATTGTTGAGCATGAACTTTGAGATGCGCAGCACGAACTGTCTGCATTTCTCGCGGTGATCTTCGCTAAAGTCGGCCTCCAAGTTGTACTTCTCCTCCACTTGGGCGGCATCCGGCTTGGCCTGCTTGCTGGGAGTAGCTGCATCGCTGGTTTCCACGATGGCTGAATTGCCCACACCGCGCAGGAAGGCAATCTCGAGCATTTTCTGCAGGACGTGAGAGGCGAATCGATCGGAGCACAAGGGTCGCAGGCTCTCGCCAAACTTGCTGAAGAATCGCTCCAACTGGGCGTCGTCCACAAACCCCACCAGTGACTCCAGGGCCTTGGAAACGATCTGATTGGAGGCCAGGTGGATCTCCTGGTCGTGGGTCTGCTCAAACACATTGTTGGCCATGTTGACTGGGGGAATGGATGATGGGGATAAGTTAAGGAGATGGTTAGGAGGCAATCACCACCACTTACCTCGCTCCTCCACGTCCTCGAACCCCACCTTCATGGCATCCAGGATGTTGATGAAGTAGCTGAACTGCTCGTCGTCGATGTGCGTGCCCCGGCCGAAGATGCCCTGTTTGGCGAATCCCCTGGCGTTTCGCATGAAGCGGTTGCCCTTCTTCTTTGGCCGCTTGCGTTTCGCATTGCCATCTGACTGCATTCTGTTTAGAAATTTAAAATGAAAATTATTTACTTCAACGTGCGCCAGAACACGCTGTATAAAATATACCAGTTGTGCTTACTTTTTGTGCTAAGGCGGTCACACTGAATAAGAAGTATCGATTGCTGACCGATGAATCGATATATTATCACGGTGGCGGTGAAATTCGAAATAGCCTTTTAGGAAACATACATGACTTTTCTGATATTTACTTTCGGAAATATTTGTCGAAAACGTTTTGAACTTATGTTTTTAGTCCCCTGTTGGGTTTTTATTTGTGGTTTAACTAGTACTCAAAAAAGAAAACTGGTTTCTGGTAAAAGAATATTCTACTAGAATATTTAATTAATATGGGCAACAGCTCGAAATCTAAAGACTTTTCTCTTTTTTAAAGCAAACATGTTTTTGATCGGAATATAATTACAGGACAATATTATTACTTGGTTAATATCTTTCAGTAAAATATTTGTTTACATATTTTGATAAAACAAAGTTAGGTATTACTGCTAACCAACTTTTTAATTGATAATACTTTAAAAATAGTTTTAAACTAAAAATAAAATGTTGATTCCAAAAATCAAATCAAAATTGTAAGATATAATTTCCAAGAAAATTAAAATATATTTTGTTCAGTCACCATTATACGTTGATTAAAAAAGGAGTACTCATTTTGCCATTCCCTTTTAGCGGTAAGGTTCCAGGTTTACCAATCTGTCTTAGGCGTCAAAAGGACATTGACAGCACCAGGATTAAGAAATAATAATGGGAGAACAAAAAACACATTTCCAGTTGGCAATGTGTCCCATTAAGCCTTTGTAAGGCGTTTCCCAGGATCCCTTAAGCTGGAGAACATTACAATCGTATTGAAAACCACTAAAGATGAATCTCTTTATGCATTGAGTTTTCTAAGAAGAAAAATTCACATTATTCCCACATGTTAATGGAAGGTGAAAATTACAATCCCCTCATTAAATGCTCGTGGTGTACAAGGAGCAACACTTTGCAGTCGTTGATTTAATTATCGGCAAAAGTCGCCGCCGGATAAAAGAAGTCAAAATATTTTGTAACCAGAGAAGTGCCATCAATCTCGCCCAGACACGTGTGCGATGCCCTCCTCCGCCTAGCAACGCCGGAATTCCCAGGATAAATGGGGGTGGCAGGGTCTGCAGAGTGCGTAACTACAGTATCAATAAACAAATCAAAGAGCAGCCGCCCTCGGCCAGCCAGTCAAGACAGTCAGACAGCACCCACCCCCCGGCAAGCCTGCGCATCCTCCTCGCCTGGGGTTGCCAGGCACCGCCCCGTTGCCAAGTGCTGCTCGAAGCTGGCCGCCGAAGCACTCATTACAAGGGACGCGTCATGATGCAAGTCCTGAATCCACAATCCTGAGAGGGAAAAGGACGCGTGTTGGGAGAATGGAACGCACGCGCCGACGCCGTCCATTAGACATGGCCATTAGCATTGGCGGCTTACCTGTCGGCGCGGATTAGTGCTGCCGGCCCACTCGCATTGTTGTGGTCAGCCGATGCTAATGGGCCGGGCGGGCGTTATCCTTTTCGATACCTTACAGGTAGTCGCCCCTCACAGGGCGTGGGAAAAACGGAACTGAAGAGTGTATCAGCTCTCAAGCTTATGGTTTTTATATAGCTTAACAAAGTGATAAATCATTATGCAAGTAGTGCCTAATGTATAAAATTCTACAATTTTCTAGGCTTAAACCGTAATTTAAAGATAAAATGGGTCCGAGAAAGGGGTCTTACCTGGTACATAGCCAGGTTTTTCATTAGGGAGAGGGAAGATGGTTATTAAGCAAAAAAATAATAGATGCTATTAATTTTTAATATCAACCTATTTAAATATTTGTTTATAATTATCTAGAACTTTTTAATTCTTCGTGGAATCATAATATTTATAAACATATGTTCTAGAGCTCTGTTGATTCCTTGATGTAATAATTATTTATTATAAATAAACCTCTTAAAATTTAATGAATAGGATTATAAAATATAAATTCAATGTAGTTTTTAAACACCTTCCTTTCGATTACCAATGGGTATAACTATCTGTAATGTCACTTACCATAAACCTGAAATTGCACTTTCCAAAATGAACTCTTCTCCGTTGTCAATTGCATTTGAAAATAATTTAATAGAATTTATTTTTAACAAAAATAGAATTACTAGAGTCTACAATTAAAAGTGTATACTTTATGCATGTACGTAGGTTTAAATATGTATAATTTTTGCACGTTTCGATTTGATTTGCATTTCGGTCGGCCGTCCAACCGTACTAAAACTAAAGCCTAGTTATTTACACAGATCGATGCAGTAATCATAGTTCAAGTGTGTCCTTCTGGAGTTTTTCCAAAAGCTGTCTCTCTATCTCTCGCTGCGGAAAATGCCAAGTTATCCAGAAGTGTGATAGTTACTATGTGATTGCATATCGGTTAGTTGCTGAAGTGCTATCAGGCCTGAAATCAAGATTTCTTTGGGGATATCCGAAGTTTTAGATGAATGTTACTTTATACTAATATTCTGTAAGGGTTTTAGGATGCGATCTCTTAGCATGGTGTGGGAAAATAAGAACTCAATGCTGCTAGGGCTTCCCTATAATTGTGGATTTCCCCCCGACTTCGAAGTGATTCAGTCATGATAGCCTTTCAGTAATCGAGCGATATGTAAAATTTGAGTTGCTATGCTGACGGACTGCGGCGATTCCGATATTGCTAAGTAACTATCCTCAGAAGTAGAAGCTCTCGGACTGCTGGTGCTGCTGGTGGCGCTGACGCTGCTGCCAGGCGATGTTGCTGCCGCTGGCGGTGACCCCTCCGGCGACCCCTCCGCTGACTCCTCCGCTGACCCCGCCACTGCCGCCGGCGGCAGCAGCCGCCTCCAACTAGAATCATAAGTGCTGGTACTCGCCCATGTCGTACATGGCGGTCATGGGCATGGCCCCCATCACGCTGTGCAGGTGCGAGTAGGCCACGGCGGCGGTGAGCGGGGGCATTTGCATCTGGGCAGCAGCGGCTGCCGCACTCACGCCCCCTCCACCGCCGCCGCCGCCGCCGACGCCACTGCCCCCTTTGCTGGCGACACTGCTGATGTTGCTGGCGGGGTGTTGCTGGTGTGGGTGGTGCTGCAGGCCCTGCTCGGCGGCAACGTGCTGCAGTTGCTGCTGCTGCAGCCCGTTGTTGATGTTGTTGCCGCTGCTGTTGCCGGGGGAGTGTTGCTGCTGCTGCTGCTGCTGCGCACTCTGGCTGGGCAGCAGGCTGCCCTCCATCTCCGAGTCGCTGGAGGAGTCCAGGTGCTGCTTGTCCGTGGAGCCGCTGCAATGGAAACGGGGAAATGGAGATGTTAGAGGGTTGGACATTAAATAGCAAAAATAAATCGACCAAAAAATGGTGGACCAACGAAAAAGTTACTCACAGTAACAAAAACACTTCACTTTTAACATTAAAAGGAAACCCAAGATTATACATAGACTACTATATCGACTTACTACTGTACTGCTTACTATTTTGTTTATTATTTTTATTTAATTGATTATTTTTTATGGTTGCATAACTAACTGCTTTGAGCAAATTGACCTAGGAAGTTCGTTTGTTCGTTTTGCTTCTTAAAAAATATTATTTTAAGACAATAGTACCACTAATTGATTATTTTAGACGAATGGCTTGAGTAATTAAGTCGTGAAATCACCGAATAAATATTCATAAAATAGAAACTTTTATAAAATCATTTATTTACTATTGATTTGGCGTCCATAAAATATGTATTCAATTAATACTTTCCAAAGTAAAAATCCAAATTGTAAACTCTTTAATGAAACTTATTTAATTTCGTTTATTAACAAGTACATCTATGAAAATGTCAGTTCCCCTATGCAATGAGCGACCAAAGAGGCTTTCCAAGATATATTTCTATCCTAACGCGGTTGAAAATAAGTGGAAACGCCTGCTCTGACCCCCTGCCATCGCTGGCTGAGTCTGTGACCCCAGCATATGCCTCTTGGATGTCAGCGTCGCTTACTTTAAAATGTGTCAATTGCTGCAACTAATTTACTGCTGTCAACACAGCCACACACTCGTGCGTGGAGCGCATAATTTATTTATAAACAAATGACAAATTGCAGATGACAGGGGGCACAGCAATTGCAATTGAAATGAATTCCGGAAGGAAATCGTCTGCCGCTCGCGTTTCTATAAATGGTATCATGTTCGCCTCTGAGGTGTTGCCCGCCCCGGGACTCTCGGCAGGAGGAAGTGAGAGGGTCATGGACGGCTCGAGCGGGACAGCATGCGCTCCCCAGAGCATTCGGATGCGAAGCATCTGATTTCACTTCGCTTTCCATGGGTTCAAGTGGGTGCGACTATTGTTTCGGGGGTGCCTGGCAGCCCCTTCCACTGCCGCCTTAAGCAGCTTGACTTTTATCATTTGTGGCTAATTCCACAAATGGCAATCGAGAGTCGGCGGACCGCACTTTGGGGTTAATGTAGGACGTCCCCCGGGGATGGAATCACCAGATAATGGCTAAATGGCTAGTACACGGCCATAACAAGGCTGGAACTCGAGCAATCATCGGCAAAGTGTTAATCTTGTCGCCAATTGCATGGCCGAGCACAATCAGTAAGCGGTTATCAGCAGCCGCATCGCAGAACCAGTTTGCGAGGAAATTGATGACAGCACTGGGCAACATCAACAAACAACGTGGGGCAACGCCAGGAATATGCCTACTAAAGTCTGAATACCCTGTCAAGATTGGGGAATCCGAAAACTTTGGCGACAGACTTTGCCTTTAAGATCATTCTTGCTAGGAACAGGAACAAACAAATCTCCCTAATCCGACTTCTAATAGATATAACTGATGTATCTGTAAGTACTGTCTGTCAGTATATAAAGAAGAGAAATCGAAGTCTTCAAGAACAGACTGATCTTGTTCGTTAGGGATCTAGAATTCTTGTTAGGAATCTAGGATCTAGAATTCTTGTTATAGTCTTCTGATAGATATACCTGATGTATCTACTTAATACTGACTTTATAGTGCATATCCATCATATGGAAAAACAAAAAGATCTCAAAGAACACTATGAAGATCTTATAACATTCTATTGCTTGCGAAAAATGAAGAAAGCAAGAGAATTTGGAAGACAAGATTTATCACTGTATTATATTGATTAAAAACCACTTGACTTTTCATTTTTATAATTCAATTAAAGACACTAATTCGATTATTTATTTAAACACAGTACCAATCACACACATTTCCCATTTCAAAAAAGCAAAACTGGTTAGAGCTGAATTGTATTAAGAAATTCATAAGCAGCACTCGTGATTATAAAAAGTTTCCTTACGACTTTGAGATGCTTTTTATAGTACTCGAAAGGCACTTGACAGATAATGATTATACTTAAGCACAAAACTTGACTCTAAGTGCCACATGTGTTGTATTTAAGGGATTAAGTCGGATTGAACAAATTCATTTAGTCAGCGGAGGAAACCGGATAACCGAGGGTATGAGAATCGAAACCAGCAATGCAAAACATTTAAGCGCACACTCGACAAATTTGCGATCGGGCGCTCTGGGACAGAGACAGAGGACACTGCCGATGGCGATGGCGATCCCGAACCCGGCAGATACACCTCCCAGCTATTTGCTGACTCCACTTCCCCAGCTGCCGCGGATTCCAGGCGGGCTTGGGTGCAGAGCCGAGACCCAGAGCCAGTGGTTCTGGGGGCCCACATATGGCGCAGCTGTGCGATATCGGCAATCATGTAATTGTAGATCCTATCCCGCGAGTGGCAGCCACCAGCGGCGATGCCAGGCCATTGTTTCTTGCAGCGTTTGCATGAACTTGAACTTGGTGGGCGTAGGACCATATGACATTTGGTTTTGATGGACGGGCAGTACTCCCCCAATTTTCCGACTTTCAGGGTTCCATTTGCGGACACTAAAGTAACGCTCGTTCTGGCCAAGGCAAAAATCGATGGCCTAAGCACACCAAGCATGAGAAAAGGCCCATCCCAGCCGAGAGCGAAAAGTGGGGAGCAAACAAAGGGCAGCAGCAGCATATAAACAATGATATCGAATTACCAGAGTTCCGTAGTTTCCCTTCTCCCGGGCCTCTGCAACACTTATTAACACATACAGACAGACAGCGCCCACTCTTGTGGGCATGGCCCCCCCCTCCCACTATAAACAAAATGCCTCAGTTCCCTTGGGTTTTCCCATATCGGACGGGAGCAGAGCGGCTCAAGGACAGTTCCCTGGGCCAGAAGTGAATGTCACATAGGGTTTAACAAATTCGAGCCAGAACCGCAGAAGAAGAAGCAGGTTTTGGGTCTCCAGATCGCTGTGTGTGGTCTCCCCCTGCACAGAGGTTCTTCGGGCTTTTCTATCCCTGCCTTGGGGCCTGCTTTTTTGGGTCTGTACCCACTGAGGGGGAATTAATTTTTACTTGTTTGCTCAATTGATTTTTCGTAGCCGCAGACATTTCGGCCGGAGTCTGTCCTAAGCAGATTCATTAGCTTGGTAATAATGTATGATCGGATTATGCTTAACTGGAAACGGCGAGGGGTACTTTGGAGAGGTAGGATGGGTTAGGGCCAGAACAAGTTTGCCACGTGAGTGAGTTGTCCATATGCAAACGACCCGAATATCTTGGAGATATAATAATAGTTAAACTGATGCTATAGTTATGTCCCATGACATAACTCCACGACTTTCACACGAAAGAGAGGAGGGGCTGGCCTGGGCCTTCCCAGGAATTCCATTGCTAATAAAAATTATAAGCCAATAAATCCTAAAAAACCAACAAGCCCGGGCCCTCAAAAACTTGGCTCAGGGCTGGGATCTCGGGGATCGGGAAGACCAGGAAGATCGGGGCGATCGGCCGAGAGCGAACGAACAGGTTGAGTTATCGCATTGCGCGATCGGTACACAAATCTCGGGACGTGTGCTCAGCAGGACACCCAACTAAACGGGCAACGGCGATCCATAAGTGGAATCTGAAAAGGTGTTGATCATAAATTATCATTTAATTTACGCATGTGTGTGGCTGTTGTTAATGTTCGTGGCGACCCTCTGACACTCAAAAACCCAGAGGATGGGATGGGGCCTCACCTGGGGCTTGGGGTTTTCGTTTTCATTTTCATTTCGATTTTCGTCTAGCCATCGTCTGCCCGGGCATTGTGCCATTGTCTACAACTATGTAAGATGCCAAAGATTAACCCAAAGTCCGAGACCAGCGCTGTCATCGTTATAAGATATTTTATTATCAGTGCGCCGAACTGGACGTCCCAAAGTCGAAGGTGGAGAGTACAAGCATACCTGTGTCCGGAGCATGTGTGGCGTGTGGAGCATTTTATGCTGGCCGAGGATTGTTTTGACAGTTTTTTATAATTTTGTGGCCTTTTAATTGCCCTGCCCGAGGCGGATCAGATGGTGCCCGAGGAGAAAAATCGAGTCTCCAGCCCCCCGCTGACTAACCACACTTTTATGTAATCCCCAAGTCTTTTCAGCGATTTAAGGCTTAGGTGGATGGGCCTAGGGGAAGCCGTAGAAACCCTTTGCTGAGGTCAAGTTGGAGGAGTAGCTGAGCCGCAGAAGCAAAGCAAATCTTTTTGCACTCCTTAACAATAAGATAACGAATTCCAAAATGTAAATTACCCAACTACACAGAGAGAGAGAAGATCAAGTGCATTGTTCTTGAAATAAGAGCAATTGGTCTTAACCTGTATAAGTAAAAATGTTCTTATTTTATGATGAATGTTCTTAATTTAAGAACAAAATAATAGAAACTAAAAAAGTTCAATGAGTTCTTTTCGATATATTATCAAGTTGATAGTTGTCCTCATTCAAGAACATTTTGAGCTCAAAACTAAAAAAATGTTATGTTTGGTATGGCTACAGTTTCTCGTTTTTACTTATTCAAGAACTATATGTTTTAATTCCTTGCTTAGTGAGCTTTTTTGTCTGCCCCCAAATGAAATACCTAAGTACGTTGTTCTTGAATTAAGAACATTCGCTCTTGAAAAATGTGTAAATAAAATTGTTCTTCTCTGACGGCAAATGGTCTTAATGCAAGAACGAAAAGGTAGGAACTAAATAATTTCAATGATTTGATTTCGATACATACTCAAGTTGACTTTGGTTCTCAATCAAGAACATTTTGAGCTTAAAACTTTAAAAATACCTCAAAAACTATACATTTTTCTGCCTATTTCAGAGAGCTTTTGTGTCAGCCCCAGATGAGATCTAATTATTGTCAAGAGAGCGTGCACTTGACACCCACTCCCCGGAAAAGTGAGGTGCGGAGATGCGGATGGAGATGGAGATGGGCTGCCGCGGATGTCAATGCTGATGGCAAGCGCCTCCGAGCGATTCCGTACCACCAACCGGTCCATCATCACCAACAACATCATTATCAACGCCATCGGATCGGGAAAGGGAACGAGAACGAGAGCCGCACTGGGGAACTGAAAACAAACACAAAGGCCCGGGCCCGGAGAGGAGCCGCGGAGATGCGGAGATGCGGAGACGAGGCCCTCAGCCTCAGTCTCGGACGGGCAAAAGCGCAAAATACATAATAATAAAAACAGAATGTACAATAAAACGAATAAAAATGAATAACGTGCTGGCGGGGTCTGGAGCGGGGGGTTGTCAGGGCGAACGAATAAAGAACACACGCACATTTTGTGGTAACCCGATACCCTGGCCAGCTACCCTCCAGCCAACCGTGGCATTCGACGAACGCAAAATGATGACGATGTCTGGAGGGAGATGCGGACCCGGGATGGGGAGGCGGAGTGCGGAGTGGGCCGGTGGGATGGGACGGTCTTGGGACTGGCACTGGAACTGGAAGTGGAACTCGGACTGGGTCGCCTCGGTAGTGCGAGTGCGAGTATATAGAGAAAGAGGGACAGTCTGCCACTGGGATTGTGTGAGTGAGTGAGGGGAGGAAAGTAGGGAAACCTTCAGCACTGAAATTCCCGTAGATATGGCTCATAATGCCAGGCAGATCAATCAAATCCAGTTGAAATGGCCCCTGAGTTCCTTTTCCCCACAAACGAGTCCTTAAATCAACGAAGGAGCAAAGATGCTTCTTGAGTTCGATTTTAACACACGTTAGAGGGTTCAAAGAGTGCTAGGTGAACCTATGTTTGGGAATAAAAAAATTCTCCCTAACGGCCATTAAAATATATTAATTGTTAGTTTTCATTCATTTCACCCTGAACTGAAAATTAATACCCTTAACAATGGGTATGTAAGGATAATATCGATAGCATATATAACTAACAAGTGCTTTACAATATTCATTACTTTTTGAATAAAATCTCTTAAATTTGTTCTTACATTGTAATATATTTTAACACACTTAAGAAATATGCTGCGATATCTTACATGACCTAAGGTCATTAATCGGGTATTTGTAATACCATAGTGTTCGAAATACCATAATGTTATTGAACAAGCTTTTTAAAAGATAATATCAAATTACGTTTGGGCTGTTTGAGTTCGTTTTTTAAACTTTTCACCCAACTTTGGATCTAACAAAGCGATGGAAACCCGATATTGATATTGACCTAAGCTCTGGAAGAGCATCCATGTTTGTTTATTTTCGATTAATTTAATGAAATCCAGCGTTTAAAATTAATGTTTTTTAAGAACGTTAAGAAAATGACTTTTTGAATAAGGATTTCTTCTTTATTCCTAAACTATCGATAAAAAGTGTCAAAGACACTACAATTTCAGCTAAAACTTTGTAACTTAGTGCAGGACACGGACTTAGGACTTCTACTTCTTTAACTTAGCGATCCATTTTATCAGGCTACCAAAATGGAAGGAATAATTTATGGCAATCAGAAGAGTCAAGTTGTATGCTTCATAGACCTTTTTGACTAGATAAGTGGAAATATTCTATGAACAGAAAAAAAACATCGGTGTTATAGACGTTTTGGAAGCCCCGATACAATCAAAAAACATAGATGCTATTTCCAACACTAATCAGGAGGCTTTGACTTAAATTCAATCAAAATTTTATTCGCGAAAAATTCCAAAGCAAGAAATATGCACAAGACCTGGCGAAAGGCGATCCACAAGCGCAAGGCAGTGAGTACATTGTGATCTCCAATCGGAAAACCAGGAGTTAAGCTCTGTTTATCCCCATTTAAACCAGTGGAAGACCGTATCGAGGCCTGGGAAGCTGGTGTACTACATGCAGCCGCTGGTGGAGCACTACTTCGACATCTGGATGCAGCCCATGCCCTTTCCGACGATCATAAAGTTCCTGTACAGCTGCGTGGTGCTCTTCTTCCTCATGCTGCCCATACTGTACCCACTGTTCGTCCTGATGGTCTACTACGGCATCCTCCAGTACGTGGGCGAGGAGCACTTCGGCCTGGTGCCGCCACCCAACTGGGACCTTCTGGGGGCCGCCAATCACGTGTGGCGCACCGAGGTGACCAACAAGAAGTATCTGCTGTTCGTGACCATGTACATCGACAGGTACCGCGTCATTTTAACCGCCATATCTTCGACAGTCGACTATATGCGCATGGCGCTGTGCTTCATCTTCAGCTGAGCCAAGATCGCCACAAAATCGATCCGTACTTGCCGATCCCCCTTGAGGGGGAGTTCGAAAACTGACTGCTTGTTGGGTTGTGTTGTCATATCTTCTTGAAAAGTTATCTGGTATCACTTTCCTGGCAATAAACTTCCAGTAAATTGTTCTTTATAAGGCTCGCTTGCACACACAGAATGAACTAATGAAGTACATTGATCTTAACTTGAGAACATTCCTTCTTAAAACCCGTGTAAGTACATTTTGGTATCAATGGTCACAATTTGAGAAGAACGTGATATTTTTAAAATTTTTCAAAAGAGGTTTTTTGACTTTACAAAATACACGCAGTAGGAAATATTAAAGTACATTGTTCTTAACTTGAGAACATTTGTTGCTGAAAACCGTGTAAGTACATTTTGGTATCAATGGTCTCAATTTGAGAACGAAATGGTAAGGAGAGAAAAGTGAAACTGACGGGACTTAGTTTAGAGTTGAGGAATGTAAATACCACCAGTGAAACTTTATTTAAGCATAATAAAAACATGTTCAACTCAAAAAATGTCGTTATTTTTAAGAATCAGATAAGAATATCTCTTTAAAGGGTTATTTTAGTGCTTTACAATTTTGTATGCCAACTTAGTTTATATAAATTTAAATTAAAAAAAAAACTAGTCCGATTTCATTAAGTATTGCTGATTGAGCATTGAACATTGTTTTTTGAACAAATCTTGGTTTCTCAGAAAGAAGCAATCAATAGACAAGTCCCAAAAAAGTATCTCATAAATAAACTTAATATTCGACAAGTTGACCACAACCCTTTTCAGTCCCGAAATTGATTCGATAAGGCACCTTTCCATATCCTAGATCGCCCAGGCGTAGCTCAGACAGATTTCACTCCACTCCAACTACCTAGATACGAGCCCGAATCCGATCGCCGTTCTCCTCGGGCCCTTGCAAAGGTGGCAGTGTGGTAGTGCCTATTCAAACAATAACCACTTTGGCAGTTGCTGGGCTGTTCAAAGTGCCGCTTTAGATTCAGATTTGGCGCCGTTGTGGTTTGCTGGCTGCCACAAAGCTGCATGGAACATAGATACACACCCTCATGCAAAGCAAAAATAAGGCAAGAAGAAAAGAGGAGCAAAAAACAATATGAAAAAGTTAAAGTAGCAGCACACTGAGTTGCTCATCGAGGCAACAGCCATAAACATATATCAAGTTACCGGCCAGGAGGCGAAGTGTACGCAGTGCGCGGGGCATGGCGGGGCAAACTATCGCCGCGAACGAGCGTGTATCTGTGAGATACTTTTGCATGAGTGTGCCTTGCGGTTGCCACGGCATCCAATTTATAATATTTTTTGCATTATTTCGCTTTTTACCACTTTTATTACGACAATTTCTCGCTCTTCGCTCGCCGTTCGTGAGCGCGAATTCGTAAGTGATATACCATTTAGCATAATGGAACTATCCCGGCGAAAGTTTTGGGCCTTTTGGCAATTTACCCGCTAATGATGATGGCTGGCCGGATGGGTGGGTCTCGAATGGTAAAGGACGGAATGCCGCCACTTGAAAAAACCCATTTTGTGACTGTTTGCACTTCACATGACTTCCAGCCAGGACCCAAGCCGTCTCGAAAGGACAAACAAAAGGATGCCAGTCGGCCAAAGGATGTTTAATATTTAAGAAGGAACATCTCCTATCAGCGGCCAAAGATCTCTCCGCCGATGGGAAGAGGAGGGAATCCGAAGGGAGTGCCACAACTGCCTGGAAACTATTTGCTTAAGCGGAAATGCAGATGTTCAGGGGAAATCGGCGGAGGGAAAGGGAAGGACTGGGGATTTTAATTAGTGACGAGGCCTGCGAGACATATGCCGGAGATATGCACATACATGCGCACCGAAGAGCAAACATCAACAAATCAAATAAAAATAAAATAAATATGTAGGATCATTTTGGAATTTGGAACAGCATGTTAATGACTTTGTCAGCGACTCTTTCTTTTCTCTCGACCCGGCCCCCAAACCCCACCCCCTGCCGTCCACCACAGCGTGTGCCAGTTGCGAGATGTCCTTGGCACTAATTAGCCAGCCACCTCATCACCCACCGCCGCCCACCGCCGCCCACCGCCCACTCGACGACCTTGAAAGTAAATGCCGTCAGCTTTTGTAATTGAAAATTTAAATGCAAATTAATATATTATTTTAGCGGTGCCTTGCACGCGTTGACACTTGTCAGATGGATATATGCACCTAGTTATACGTACGCCACCGATATGGCCCATCTAGATATAGATTGTATAAAAATATCTCATTCTCCCCAGTGAATCACATGGCAATCAGTTATGCGCTACTCACTCTTTATGTTCGGCAGCCCGGTCTCTTTGTCGTCGATTCTTGAACCAATTGGAAACCTGTAAAAGCATAAAAATAGCTCTGAGACATTTGTAAACACTCGCAGCTCTGTCCCATGATTAATGAGATGCAATTAACATGTGGAAGATGGCATCGCCGAGGAATTTCAATTGAAATTTGTCACAAGATGCGTTTGACATTTGCGCTTCACTTCTGCCGTTTGAGTCCCTAGTTTTTGGCAGCGCCAAGCGACTCACCTGCGTGGTGGTCAGTCCTGTGGCCTCCGCCAGGTCGCGTTTCTCCCGTGGCGACGGGTACGGATTGTGCGAGTACCAGTCTCTCAGTACCGAGCGGGATTTCTCCTGAGGAAGAATGTATTCAAATCAGATCATAATAATCATAAAAAGATTAAACAAAAATGTAAACATAAAACGAGTTAAAATACTGAAAAATTGTCAATTTTAATTAAATTTTTTTACCGCTTTTATTCTTATACATTTGTAACCTTTTAACCTTCTATATTGAAGAAGAATTACAATTTCGGTATTTTTTACGTATACTTTCTTATGCTTTTAAGAATATTTTCGATTTTAACCTTTTTCCGGTGTGCGGTACTGAACATGATTACTTTAGATACGCTATACCATTTTTCCTCCCTTTACAATGCTTAGTAATTTAAATATCTCTTTAAAAAATTATTTACCTATACTTATAAGTAAGCCCCTTAAAAACCCTTACAGGGATTTTTTGTGTGTGACTACAGTTAAAATTGTATAGGTTGGAACGGACTCTCAGCCTCTTTCATTTTTTTCAAAATATCTTAAAAATTCAGTAAACTTTTTTATATTAAACAATGATTAACAGTTTTAAAATAATTGATAATTCTAGAATATTTGTTTTATCAACTTTTGTGATACTTATCCCGATGCTTAGCGGAATTCACTAAAGGTATTTAGGAGAGTTACTACTCTTTTATAGTATATATTATTTTTTTATCAATTTAACGGAGATGACATTTCCTTTTCGATACTGGCAAGTATACATTTTACACTGATAGTCTTTGAGGATGCCCTAGAACTGAGCCGACCTTCCCATAATCACTTGAATCAACCGAAAGCCCGCCAGAGAGCAAACAAAACATTTCCTGCCCAGGACGTGCCTCCGATAAGCCCAGAGGCGTTACCCCAGCGAAATCGGGCGATTGCAGTCCATGGAATCGGACAGGCGAGCGGGCAGTTGTACGATTTCCGCGCTTGCCACAATTAAAATGGAAAGCGGCCCAGGACGACTTGGGCTCGGACCCTCCCCAGCCCGGCCGAGCACGGCGAACTCACCTTAAAACAGTAGCTCGTCTCCTCGCCATCCCAGATGGTGCGGGGCAGGGGAAATTTACGGCGAACACGATATTTGCCAACAGCACCCAAGGGTCTTCCGCGCAGTTTTTCGGCTTCCACATAATGCGCTACACGGGCGGAGGGAGAGAGAATTCGTTTTTGTTTCTGCCTTCGGAACACTTTTTGGGGTTACGCGAGGAGCTCGCTCCTCCGAGGCTCACCTTTCAACCACAGGGCCTGGAGCTTGGCGTGATTCTGGGCCGAGAAGTGGTGATGCTCGAGCAGGCGGTACAGCTCCTTGTACTGGCCGCGATGGAATGCAACGACCGCCTTGGCCTTCAGCACGGACTCGTTCAGTTGCAGCTTATCACATTGTGGCAGCGACCAGAGGAAGCGGCCCAGTCTTTCGATGTTGCCCGCCTGCTGCAGAACCTGTGCGGGGAATTGGTCGGGTTGGATCGATTAAAGAAGGTTTATACGAATGGCACCCTTTAGGGCCCCTCACTTTTGGTCATTCAATTCGGGGTAAGTCTTAATAGATCAGCGTAGTTGGTGCTGGCCCTTTCATTTTCCCAAAGTTTATATACAAGGATAAAATAGATCCTTAAAATATATGTTTTTATCTCGGATTTTTAATAAGCATTTGATTCCAAGCTAACTCAGTCTAATGCAATTTTTTATAGGTGAATGATTAGTTTGAGTTTAAGTCTGCTATAAAACTTGTCAGAAAAATATCAAATTTCGATGAAATTAATGATTATTTCGAGATAAATTATATCATATCCGAACTCTATTTATGACCAATACCTTATCCTATTGTCAAAATGTAATTTTCTTTTAACTTAAATACATAACACAATCTTCATTATTCACAACTACAAGACTGGCATTTTTTTCAAAAATTGGATTGATGTGCAAAATAAATTCTATGTTAGAATATTTAAAGTTGTTTATGCAAAATAATAATAATAAATATTATTGTGTCTGAATAATACTAGCTTTATTAGTTAAAGTTTTTCTGCTGCGTAGGATCTGTTAATTGAAATAAGAAGAATATGGGGAGATCTGAATACTATTAGCCTTTTAGTTTCAGTTTAAGGATCAACTTTAAAAGCCTTTTATTATCTTACTACTTAATCGAACTCAAATTAGGGACCTCTATTACTGTAGTACCTCATCTTATTTACTCACCTCGCAGACGCAGGCCACCTGCTCCTGGGTGAAGCCGAAGCTGGGCAGGTTCTCCCTGCCGCCGGAGCCTCCCCCGCTGACCACCCCGCCGCCTCCGTTGCTGCCGCTGTTCAGGTGGAGGCCACCGCCTGCTCCGCCGTTGTGCGTCATGATGTCCAGGGTGCTGCTGCTGTTGTTGTTGTTGCTGGTGGCGCTGTTGTTGTTGTTGTTGTGCAGGGCCACCGATCCCGTGAGACCCGTGGGACTGTAGGGGGGCGTGTGGCGGGCGGTGAGCACGGCAGCCGCATTGGCCGCCGCCAAGTCGTAGAAATCTGTGGCGGGATGCTGTAACATTTTCTGCGGGAAGCTGAGACTCTGATGGGTGGCGGGATCAATTTCAAGAACTCCTCTATAGGCTTTTAAGAGTGTTAGCCCAGACGATCTAGAGAAATGATTAACCTAGTCTAATATCTGCTTAGTTCTTTGGTTGTTTGAGCGCTGCAATGAGAGAAGTAAAGAGATTGTATAAGTTTTATGAGAATATTAAGTATATTTATAAAGATGATCATAATGGAAGCAGAGGGCAGTAACTTTAATACAGTTTTGTCATATTATCTTGAAATGATTTGGTTTTATCGTAAGAAGTATATCTTTGGCGTAGTGATAGCTCCTAAATATTATAAAAAAACACCAGAAAAACCGGGTTTGTTAATATATACGGATTTTACCACCCAAAAGCCTCACGGATTGCAACATAAAATTTTAGGAAAATTCACGCCATATTATCGATCTCATTAACCCAAGCAGATTTCATCTTTTTATTGCCCGCTTCGATTAATATTGAAACAACGCTAATTGAGACACATAAAACTGTGGAAATTACCATTGAATGGCAAATGATTTTCGGCCCCCACACCTGCACAAATGCCAAACAAAACAAGCGTGTCTGCTTCGAGTTCCCATAACCATAAGTAGTTGGGAAATCAGAAATCGAAATGGAAATCAAAACAAAGCCTCGCACCCGACCCCATGTTGTCAAACATGATTAACTAGGCTCCGGCGCAATTATTAATGCGGGATGTTCGATTATCGGAAATATGGTTTGGCCGTGGCGGAGCAGAGATCTCTAACCTGTCCGCACCCGAGATCCCGAGAGATCTCTTACGAAAATAAACTCTTTACACAATATACGTGTATATGGGGCGCACGGTGTTTCGGTATTCCTCTGATTTCAGATTTCTGTATTCGGTTCTAAGAATATTTCTAAAATTACCAAACGGCGGCAACGACGTCGACGACACTGCGCTGCGCGGGAGTGAGCGAGAGCTGCCGAACGTATCCCCCAGATAGAATATCCCGGGTGCATTTTACGGATGTTTTGATATTTGCAATCGATCTCGGCGCTCTTGGCCAGACTGTCCAGATAAACCGATACAGATGCAGATATAGATATAGACACACAGCCCCCTTGGCGATTCGATTGGGGTGAAACGCACACAGACGCTCATATATCTCGTATATCGTCGAGTCGAGATATTCTTGGATCTGTTTTCAGTTCAGTTTCAGTTCTCGTGTGTGCCGTGCCGGGCAGATTATATATACAAAACAAGAAATAGAGATTTCGTTTTGGCTGCTGCTGTAACGAAAATACCAACGCCAAGTTGGCTGCTCTTGAGTCATCGGCCTAGGATCGCTATAGATCCCCCGCAGCCGCCTCCTCGTAGAGCTCGTAGATTTCTTTCCATTTCTTCAATGCGCTGGCTATGCTTTTCTCTTCGTTGCTTGTATTTTGGTTGGCCTGTTTCATGTTTGACGCAAGTAAACAAGCAAAATGCGAACGTGAAACGAAATACGCGATAAATTTTCAATCTGTTTTGCCTAATCCAGCGCGCACAAGTGGATAGTATTCGTATGCTATAGATTCAGATACAATGCAGAGGACCCAATGGGGAAATGAATCTGAATCCAACCGAACTCGAGGCTCTTCAGTTCGTAATAAACCTTTTAAAAGCTCTGAGTAGTAGCTCACAGATAGCATACCAACGTTTATGGCCTTGCACCGTTGCACGGTCCCAACGATCCCAACGATCTCTGCCCCCGAAGCCCAAAGCCAAGAACACCAGCAGCCACGAAAGATATTCTATCTGATATCGGGCTGCATCTTTTGGCTGCCTCTCAATTTCCCCCGGCTAGTGGGAGATCTCTTATCGCCTGCTGCCTGACTTTTGTGGCATTCGAATAAAATTAATTTAATTTATTTTACAAATTTTGTAATTTATTTCCAGTGCCGCCTTATCTATCTATCGGATTTCTGTTTCTGTTTCTGTGTCGTGTTTGCCCTCCATTCCCTTTCCCCTTTCTCCGCGTTGTTTGTTCTTTGACTTTTATAAGATTTTAATTTGAGTGTTATTGTCTGCGAGCGGGGGAATCTCGAGAAATCTGAAAGCGGACACCTAAGCTTCCATCGCAGCAGTATCCACGAGATGTGCCCACAACTCCGAGATACTTTTGGGTTGTTAATCAAATTGAATTGTTAAGAGTGCAGGGGCCGCAGGCGTTCCACCTAATTAGTTTGTAATCAAAGTCAACTTACAATAAAATCCGAAATCTTCTCACCCAAGCTGAGCAGCTTACTCCGAGTTCCGAGCTCCGCGAGTGATTTGCCCCCGATTTTCCAAAGAAACCCCAGCTCCAGTTTGGAGCATTGGCCATCGAAATCTGTTTTCCGCGACTAACACCGAAATCATCTGCGCCGGCGTCTGTGTTTATACAATGTAATCGAAAGGAGATGGGACTGGGGATGGAAACGGGGAGCCTTGTGCCAAGCAACCTGTTGTGGGCCAACCCCCGTTCCGGGTAATTCGAACAGCAGACCCAAGACAATCGCTTTCTGCCAGTGCCAGATACAAATGCAGATACAGATACAGCTACAGACACTCGCTCGTGGGCACTGGCCAAGTGTATTTTTAACATTTTCCGTTTAATTGCCGCGTGAAGGGAGTCCGACGCACAAAGAAATCGAATAGAACGCGGCGTAATGAATGAAATTTGTCAATTTAATGGGTGCACACATGTATCTGGCCGCCGCTGCTGCTACTTTTCGCCTTGCTGCGCTACATTTGCCCAAATGTTTTGAATGAAACTCAAGTGAGTTTGTTGCAAGCTGGGAGCCTGCCCCCAAATTACGGCGGATTCTGCACGCCGGTGCGTAAAATGATCAAAGTGCCTGTGGCCAAGCTAGCGTATCTGCATCTGTTCGCCCGCCTCTCGGCGAATGGAATGCGCGAATTTGTCAATTTGGCCACTTCCGAGATGGAATCTGGCCGATCGAGATGTTCCGAAATATTCCCACAAATAGGTACACAGAATCGTACGCAACATCTGCTCCCGTCTCCGCACTCAATTAATCATCTGATCTCTGACGACAAACACGCGCTGGCCGAAATCATTTAAACGTTTCCAATCCCCGAAACGAATCTCATATTTAACCGGACAAATGTCGTTCTACACCCACTCATCCGCGGCTCCCATGCTTCTGCAGGACAGTTCTCAGCAACAAGTTAATAATTTTTTGAATTTCTGGCTGAGAAATGGAATGAACTGTTTCCCAAGTAAACACGATGTATCCTCGAGATACGGGCGTGAAACTTCTCAGTGATGAATGAATGACAACTGGAAACGGATTCTCTTTCGATTCTCGTATTTTCCTCTAATTAATAAAAAATATCTGCGGTATCCAACTGCCTGGCAATCGAGAGGTGAACAAGAGCATTCTGAATTCGCTGTGTAAACAAGTATTCCTTTCCAAATATAAGTAAACATGCAGTTCTCGTGCTTTTCCTGCGATTCGTTCCCCCCGAATTATTTCTCAAGTGCCTCGAGTTGCTTTTCCGATGCTTGGAACATGGCTATTTGGAATTCGCCAATGCCGCAGCCGCCAAAAAGCGAATTGCACTTTGGCTTTCTCCTTACCCCATTGAGATTGCCCAAAAGTTGTGAATCTATTGACTTCGATGATAGATCGGTCCATTAGAAGAAGGAAAATGGTTTCGTTATGCTCACTTGAAAAGAACTCAAAAACACTCAGACTACACAAAAACTTAGTTTTTAAAATATATAACAAAGCATAAAGGGTTATAATTTGGGAAGTAAAGTTGAGCTCAAAGTTCTTAAGGTAGTTTTAATCGAATGAAAATTTTAAACGGATTGTTAATATTTTTTTAACATAAAATGTAAAATACTTTACTGGAAAATAAAGATAGAAATATGCTTAATTTTAGTATTAGAATTTATTTAAATTGATTCAAGGCATTACAAGTTTTTCTCTAATTTTAAAATATTAATTTTAAGTTGCCATATCAGCCATTTGGACATACCTAAGTTGTTAAATAAATGAAAAATATTTGTAAGATAAAAGATCTTATAAAATCATTTCAACGTATTACTTTAAGTTGACTTTGCGTTGTATATATACTTCTGATTTACACCTTTCCCTTTTAGAAGGAGGTTAAATATTCTTTTATTTATTTTAATATATATATTTGCTACTATTTTGTTGAAAATAATCAATAATGGTTGAAGAAGTAAATTACGATTTCCCCATCTATGTTTTTTAAAGAATTTAGCGCATCCAAATGTATTTTAGAGGGCTTAAAAGCATCTTAAAGATCTGCCGTTTCAGAAAATACCGCGAAATCTAGTTTTTGTCAATGCAGACAATGGGCTGTCCCAGTTCCGGGTGTATATGTCTGGCATTTCCTCTATAAGACCCTATTTCAGGAGCAAACTTTCTGCCGTCGGCAAGCTGGAAACCCGTCGAAACTCAATCCCGTTGCTCACCTGTAGTTTGATTATTTATTGTTGATACGTATCCGTGTTTGTTTTTAGTTTTTGTTAGTAAACTATATTTTGTTTGGGTTTGTGCTTTTGCTTAGACTCTCCGATGCTGGTTGCGCGATATCCACAAATGTTATAGGTGGCAAAGTGAACGAAGATTTTTGCCGACTTGCATTTTGCCAAACGCTTCAAATCGGAGCCATGTGCCACACACTCACGCACACTCACTGGGCATCACGGGCGCACAACACCACTTACATTTATCATACGCACTGTGGCCAACACGTGTTGCAAATTATACTCTCGCGGAAACTTTTTCGCTGTTCTGCCGTGACTCGAACAAATTGCACTTGCAGAAATGGGGAGGGGAAGCCTGCGACGACAGCACTGAAATAGTGCCAGCAAAAATGGCCGCCAGCTGATTGATTAGCTGGTTTTCCTTGCTTATTTCCCGTTTCTATGTGCGTTGAATTGGTGCGTTTGCATTGCTTTTGGAGGGAGTCGGGATTAAATATAACTTTGTGCGCGGACGTCGAAAGGCCGCCGGATCCGGCCTGGACTATTGGTATAATCACTGTTGAGCGAGCGACGTGGGGAGGTCGGGCAGCGAACCGCTCGCGACGGAATCTCGAAAACAACTGAGAACTCTCCGGTTCTCAAACCGCCTCGGACCAAAAACAAAGCCCCGAGAAGCGGAAAAGCAGAAAATGGTTGGTGCCGCCGTCGGTGTGCGTGCGCCAGAGCGGGATGGCTGCCGGCCGCGGTGAGTGTGTGAGTGAGAGAGTGCCAGGGGGTGAACTGCGGCCCAGTGCACTGTGGGGCAAATCAACATTTCATAGGGCATATTTGAAGAGCGTAACCAATCCCTTTGTCCTTCTTCAGCACCTATTCAACATATTTTACAATTCAATGAGCCAATAGGTAAAGAAGTAAAATATAGTATGTTTTAAAAACCCAACAACAACAATACTTATAGATTCCTTTATCTCCAACAAAAATCTTATTGATTTAAAGAACGTTTTCTCCTGAGTATGTGAGACTCAAACAAAAAATATATATTTTCAACGACAGCACCGCACTTTAAACCCACAAGCATAGTTACTCAAATATAAAACTAACTGACTATTGATTTAACCCTTTATTTAAAAATGTCCAGCAAATTCTTAATTTAAGTAATTTAAATTGCTAATCTATAATTCTTCTTATTCATAAGTAATTCCTAGCTTTAAAGTAATTCTGTAAATATTAATTTATTCTTTTATGATGAAGCCATTGACAAGAAGTGCACATAAAAAATTAGAAATAGCTTGAAATCACTGCCATAGTGCATAGTTCATCACAGTCATATACATATTTGATACATTGAGAAATTAATTAATATTGCATAATTTTGTTATTTCTAAATCGTTAAGCTGTATTAACAAAACGTAATCTTAGTGCAAAAAATTACAACTCATTACCACAAAAAGGGTTGTTTGCCCCACAGTGCGCTCGCCACACAGTTTGACAGCCACTGTGCAGCGGGCAGTGTGCGAAAGAGCGAGAGAGCGGGCAAACAGGTTGGAATGAAAGACCGCCCCCTCCGGATTACCTGTTCGCACACACGGACGGGCACTCACACACTGCCACCTGCACGCACTCACACTGCCGCAGTGGAGCAACAACAACCTGCTGATTGGCCAGCGGAAACCGCTTCGTGGCGAACCGCATGCGCAGTGGCCGCCATATTGGAAGGCGGAAATGGAAGGCAATCGGAACTCCTCCCCAGGAACCCCTTCTTCCCGGGAAGGGAAGGATGCTCTGTGCGGTACCTGCGAGTCCTGCAATCCCATTCTAATTATCCACCTGCATCTCATGCATAATTGCAATTACTGGCTTTTCTTTTACCTTTTTTCGCCTCCGAAAACTCTGCCGGAAATGCGTTACTAATTCATCTTAAGTTTCACTTGAGCTTGTTGGTCTTTCCGACTCGGAAATTAATAGAGTTTGGATTTAATTATTTAGATGCTTAAAAGTAAGCTAAATCTGTGCCTTATTGAAAAGAACATATGAACCGGAAAAAAGGTACTGGATCATTTCTGTTTTAGACTTCTTAATAACTCAAAATTCCTCCAGGTCAGAGACTATTTTAAACCTTAAATGCAATAAGCTTCTTTTAGTTTGCGAGTAGGAAAAAAAGGAAAGGAAAAAACGTGGTCTTATAGGACAATTTGAGAACAAAAAGATTCAGGATTTTGTAGAGCCTGTAATAAAAATTCGGAATCTCAGAAATCAAAAAGCTTAAGACACTAGACTCTGACAATAGAGAAATCATACTGCGAGCAAATGTATTTTTAATGATGCACCCACATTTTTGCTAAGGCACTCCAAATATTTACTATATACTATTCCTATATAAAACTAAATCTTGGACAACTATGTGCACTTTTTTATTGAGAATTCTAAATTGTTTATATGAAAATTGAATGTTTTATAATTATCAGCACTTCTCTGTTGGAAAACAGCCCCATCTATCGGTAGCTCGATCTCAGCGCGTGCCACGGATATCGCACCGAGGACCCCCCAAAATGCAAATTCGGAAACGGAGCTGGGAAATTTGATCGAAAGCCTACAAGGCTGACGGACTGATGGGGCGCCAGGCTGATGCACCTAATCAAGATCGGCCACTGCCCACACAGGTCCTAACCGAAGATCTCCCCCGCTGGCGGTTTCGGTATCACTTACAGCGTCGGATACGTTTTTGGCGCCAGGCCTCGACAGTCAGCAGAGTGACCAAAATAAGTGTTAAAAAATTAGGAAATCGTAAAATTTACATAATAACAGATCATATTTCAATCGAATTAGAAAGACAGACGGCAACGACAGCAGTCGGGAATGCCGGAGGAACCAGAAAACACATAAAGATGGGCATAAAACACAGTTGGGTGGAGGCAGCGAACGGCGGACACAGATACGAGATCCCACAAAATGTTAATGAAAAAGTGCGATAAAAATCTTGTCCAACATGAATGAGGAAAACGAGGCAACAAACCCAACAATGCAGCGATCGACACCAAATTCTGTGGTCCACGCTGACCCCTTGCCTGGAGGGGAGGGGGTGAAAGTGCCATTATCGTCATCTGTTTGATGGGGGGCCCCGGATGCCCCGCATACCCCGGGTACCCCCGATACCCGGAATACCCATTGGTGTTAAGAATGAAGACAATAACGAGGCTGGCACACGCGCCCCTAAACTCTCCGCCGGACACCTGCTGTGAGGAGCCCATGAGGGGCAAACAATGAGGCCCCTCCTCCGGGCCCTGACCCTCGACAGATCCGCCGGACCCCAACCCCAACCCCGACCCGAACCCGGAGTCGAGGCGCCCGAGGAGTCGCTTATTAGAAATGGTAAACAAACAGCCAAATCGTGCTGGACTTTATGGTCCTCCATTCGGAATCGTGCGCACATTGTTAATCATCTGGAACTGGCCATAAAGCAGGCTGCATTGGCCATTATTAATTCGGCTGAAATTATTATTAATTTTGCGCCATAAATCTCGGCACTGCGTGAAGCGAGCCCCTTTTGTGGTACGTGTGGGTAATTAGCTTTGAGTTCCTCGGGATTAGTTGTTCATTCGCTGCGTAGATCATAAATTAGGGATGCCGATAGTGTGCTATCGATGCATGTTGCTAATTGGCATTGGGTACTCTTAGTTTTTCTTTTAAAAGAAAGCATAATATATATCACAACTTTTATTCCTGATTCTGGATTGGTAACATAAAAATAAGAAGGTAATAAGACGACGGATTCCAAGAGAATCCCTACCTCAATGGTGCTCTCTGATAATTGAAAGTTATTATGATACTATATTCGATCAAGTACCTTTGAAAATCGAATATGAATATATAATTTTTCATGAAAACCTACGTCTTTTTATAACATATTAAACTCTTTCAATTAATGAGTTAATGTGTTAAAAAGTACACCTAATTAGCTAAGATTTGTATTTCAATGTCCCATCTCTTCTTGAGTGCATCTAACTTTTAGAGAACGTTACGTACAAGAGACTTACAAATTTAAAAGCAGTCTTTCTAGGATAAATATAAGTAATATATCAAAAGGAATACATGGCTGTAGGAACTCCCATAAAACTGAATAGATGTAACACCTCCATTGGTATAATAAAATAATATACTTCATGCATGCCATCGCACCCAAGGGTTTTGCACCCAAAGTGCCTTCCTGGACACGAACTAATGGGCCCCTGGGCCACACTCCTTCCCCAACAGCCCACCGGAAATTCAAAAGTTCTCTCACGCGCCCCATCGCCAACCCCGAACAATCTCCTCCCGATAATTGGCCGCCAATTCAATTACGGACTTACATTCACTCGCTGTCGCCTTCGAGGTGGCTGGTGTGGGCCATGTGCAATTGCCTTGTAATTTGCCACAATTATTCATATTAAAAATGAGTTAAGCGTTGCCCCGGGTGCCATGGGCGGCAGGGGCAGCGGTCGACAAGTAAGTAATTTTCACGCGTAGGTAACATTAAACGATCTCGGGGCCGGGCAACGGACCCGGCCTGTGGACGCGGAAGGGGTTGCGGACCGGGGGTTAATAATCGCTGCCACATAAATATTACAAGCATCTGACAACTGAAAATTATCTCCTTCACTCACGAGCCATTTAAATCAATTTTACACTTCGGATTTCACAGGCGGTCCAAGCGGACGAAGGATACCATGCGATACCATGGGATGCGATACGGGTTCCCTCTGCCTCTGCCCCTGCCTCTGCCGCTGGAGTCCGGGGACCTGAGGCCTGGAAATTGAAATTTATTGAAAAAATGATGACAAACGAACGAAAATAAGCGAATGCAGCAGCTGCAAGGTGGTCCCGGGGGTGTGACGTGAGAAGCCGACGCCAAAGCTGAAATTTAAGGCCAGCACGGGGGATATATATGTTTATGGCCAAGATAGGCGCTGATTAGGGTTGCCAGGTGGTGTTGGATTCCGTTGGGGAACCTTTGAAAGAAATCCTTGCAGAATTCATAACTAACTATAAGTAACTTTAAATTTAATAAAATGTACACTCTAATTTTACTGCTTATATGAAGGATGTGTACTTAATCCTACTGATTTTTAAATAGGTATTTTAAAGATCTGGCCATTTAAAACCAAAAGAATAAGCAGCTGGGCATTTTTAAAATCACCCGAATTAAATAAAAGTTAAAGCGAATGGTCATCTGTTCGTTTGGTATTAATGTTCATGTGGTTAAAGAATCATTAAAGCAACGTAAAACAGACAAGCCAAGTCGTTATAAGCCATCACTTACACTTAATAAGACTCTGAAGGTTGATTCTGTTTTTTCTTTATAAAATATTAAGAGCAAACTAGTTGCTCACCGGTCAGGGTGGATTTTTTAAAACCATTTTATAATCATATGAAACATTTTTACTATACGCACACCTTTTTAAGTTTTTTCCCTCCAAGCTGGTAACTCTCTCCTCTTTGCTTTCTAGCTCAGCCTGACAACTCTGGGCATGCTTCACATTTCACTGGGGTGTCATAACGTCTGCTGCCACTCCCCTTCCCCCAACGGGGCACTGTGCAAAAGCGTTTAAACCAACAATTACGCGAGCATAAATCAAACAGTCGAGTAGAGTGTCGAGGAGCAGGACGGGCGGTCCGAGCCCTGGGTCCCTCCACGAGGGGATTCCCCCTGCCATGACCAAGAGCGCGAGTCGCGTGCAGAGGAGAGACCAACGGAAAGAAGGTGCCAGTGCCTGGAATGCCGACACCATCTGCTGTCACAGCCAGCGACGCCTTGGCCCGGCCAACCATCCTGGCCACTTGAGGGACTCCGCCCCTTCCTCCTCCTCCGGCTCCTCCTGGGATGGAGCGGCTCATCTTCCCGCGCGGTTTCGAGTGTCAATAAATAATAGCGGCCAGCCCCCCAAAGTTTAGCGATGGTGCGGAATCCACTGATCTCGTTCTGATCGCTTGGCCGAGATTAGATTGTGATTCTCATCTCTCCCCGCCGCCTGCTGCTTGCTTTCTGCGTCTGGCCAGGGTTATGGCCCGGCCAGGGAGATTTAAATAATTTTTCTATTAATTAAACAGTTTAAAAACAATTTTCACCCGGCCAGGGGCCTGCCAAATGCGCTCGGGGCACGCAACGCGGCGGGGGGCTGTCCAATTTGCAGATATGATCGCGGGGTTGCCTCATTTAGCGTCCAGCTCGTGGGTGGCCCTCGGACGGGCGGCTCTCTCGGCATCGCGTGAGTTGTCACGATCTGAAAATATTTAAATCATGCACTCGAATTGGATCTGCAGCATGTATCTGATAAAGTATGCTACCTAGAGTGAAATAAAGTATTGAAAGCAAGCTTTCCAATTATTTCAAGATCATACTGACAGCTTTCTATGCTTACCAGTACCCCAATGACTGACGATTAAATAGTTTATAATTTGTATTTTATAATTTGTATAAGTATTAATTAATTAATTAATTTAAGGTCAACCAATTTTGGACCCTCTATACAGACTCATATCCAGGAAAGTCCCAAGACACTTAATAGTTAACCATGATATTTACAAACATACTTTCCACGTTATAGATTTCAGGTTTTTCACAGATATTCCATATATTAGGGACATTTACTGAATTAAGTATTGGCATTAGCAGTGTTAATTAATTAGTTAATAACTGAATAAATACCTTAATAAAAATAATTATTGCAATCACCTTCATCTTATAAATATATGGTAATTATAATCCTTATCTGATCTGATAAAACAGTGTTCGCCTTATAAAAATCGTAGGCAATTTAAAGCTTATTTAGGTTCTGACCGTAAGTTTATATTTAGATTCACTTGATTAACAAAATTCTTACTTAGTGTATCTTGGTTTTTATTTATTATAATGGGAAGTGTATAGTATTAAACAAGTGAAACTAAATTTTCTGATCTATGAAAATCTTTAAAAATTTAAAAATCTTTAAGTTCTGACCTCTCAACTGTAACAATTGGATTCAGTTGCCAAAACATTGCCTTACTTAAATGTTGCTGGATTCTGGTACCAGCGGTTCTGCAGTCGGCCATCTTATCACAATTCTTGATAGCTTGGAGATCCCACCTCAGAACAACCCGTAACCTGGGTGGAACTAATTCGAGCCGGGGCTGATTCCAATTTAATCGTCAGCTGACACTTATAAATAACCAATTTCCTCTCGCTACCAGAATTGGTGTCGAGAGGCGACTGCAAACCCACACACGCGGCTCACGCATGGGGAGTCCAAAATCGAGGCTGTTGCATAAATCAGTGCCACAAAGACACACAAAAGTTGAATTGTGAGCAGTGCCCGAGGCACTTGACCACTGGCCCGCTCCTTGCCCCCTGAACAGCCCGGCCTGGAAACCAGAATCTCCCAGAGAGCCAGGATCCTCTGCCAAAGGTGTTAATATTCAATTAAAATTCTAGGCTCAACGGACGAATGGCT
Source organism: Drosophila biarmipes (assembly GCF_025231255.1). NCBI lineage: Eukaryota > Metazoa > Arthropoda > Insecta > Diptera > Drosophilidae > Drosophila > Drosophila biarmipes. The sequence continues at coordinate 11,170,132 of NC_066615.1, read as the reverse complement.
AATAAATTAGCGCTCAACAAGCGGCTTGCCAATTTCAATTTGTTTTCGTATCACTTCGACCGGGGAAACCAGTCGGCGGAGGAGGTGGAGGTGGGCTCTTGGTCCGTTCCGCTGGCCAATTTATTTATTAAGCTGCGCAGGTGGCAAGGATTGAGATTTGCTGCGAATTTGTTTGCATTGCTGACCCCGGAGGAGGGTCATGGTGTTGGGGCCTAATCAGATTAGATCGGAAATGGAATCCCCCGGCGACCAGCCTCAATCGCGACTCGTGCCCCAGCTCACTCGGATGCTCTGCATGGGATCTTGTAATCGATGTTGTAGCTCGACATTTCTGCTTACACCAATGCTCGCCATGAAGCCGCCGTAATGGGAGGATCTGGACTTGTTGCTGCCACAGAGCGATATTTATCGCCCCCCGATTGAGCTGGAGCTGGGGTTGGGTTGGGGTCTCTGGGGTCCCCAGGGGAGCTCTTATTTGTAGAGACTGCTAGTTATTCCAGCTTGGTATGGAGTTAGCCACTGCATGAGGTCCTAATCCTTGGGCCACGCTCATTTATGATGGCTGATGGAGGTTAGGACACAATAAGCTGCGATTGTCTTCGATCAGAAAAGGGTAAATACAGCTACTGAGACATCTCAGACCTTACATGATCTAATGATCCATAACAACATAATGACATTTGAATAAATCTAAGTAAAAGTACATTTAACGAGGACAACAGATTAAGTATATAACAATATTATAGTACAGATATAAGGTTTAGAATATATAATAACACATTTCCATATCATACAATCTATACTCATAATGAAAAAATATAAGTACTTCTGAAGTAGTTTGACAAATTTGAAAGCAAAGTTACATCAATACTTATTTAATAATATATATTATAGACCTTTAAGATAGGAAGATCTCAAAACGATTCGGATTTATAGACCCGAGAAGGCACTCCGTTGAGGTGATAATTTAAGTTCTGGCCCGTCCTTCTCCGTACTTTCAATCTTCAATAAGATTAACATGCTCATTATTTGACTCAGGTCTCTTGATCTTCTCCACTGGGGGTCCCTGCACTCATGGCCGAGCTGCCAGGAGGGGGAGTTCCATTAGAGGCATTAAAATAATTTCAAAAGACATAAATTTTGAATTATGGCCACACAACGTGGACACGGACACGTCGCTTCGCACAGACTTATATGTGCGGCCGGGGCACCGGGAAGGCAAAAGTATTTTAAATCAATTTCGCCGGGGAGTGCTGTGTGCCAAGTGTTTTCACTATAATTACAGACAATTTCAGACATTCACCGGCGTGGCCGCGGAGCCCCTTCTGCTCGCTGAGATGGCCATTTAAATTGATTTATGAGCGCCTGATCGGGCGCATTTGCCGGGGCGGGGTACTTGGGGCTCTTCTCGTTACGAGGGGCACTTATGCAACCATAACTCACGATCGCTTTTCGCCCAGTTGCTGCTAATTAAATTTGCATAGGGGGCGCACTCGGTTCCCAGTGGGTGTGGCCCCGGGGGACAGCTGCTGCTCCTCAGTTGTTTAGCCCAGTTCCCGGTGCTTCCCTATCAGGTAGCCAGACGTCAGGACAGCCAGACATGCTCGATGTCGGAACCCTTGTCAGACGGGATGTATGGAGAAGAGCTGGCCCAGTTTCAGACAACCCCTAACCAGGCCAAAAGGGTCAAGGGGTCAGTGTCGGCGGTTCGTTACTCCTGGAGAAAACAATGCCTCCTTTAATTGATTTAAGATTTAGGACGAAGAACTCTGGGCATTTGTCAGTGCCGTTTAATTGGCTGGGAAACTCAACTCGGTGTAACTCAATCAGCCCGGTATTGTGCCAGTTGAGTTCTGACCGCATCCCAACTGCAGGCGCTTCAAAACCCCAGGGCCGACCTCATAGATGCACAGATACAAAACGGTAATTGCGCTGCGAATAAAACCTAGGAACTAGGGAGCAATGGGAAGGCAAAACTTTTGGCAGGCATATTTCTGCCACGAATGAGCCGAGTCTCTCAAACGAAAGTGTCGAAAGGCGGAACCCAGGGCAGGGGATGCGAAGGAGTCGAGCCAGCAACGGAACCGCCAGAGGAAGTGCCATAAAAATGCAATTTTAGATTCCATCAACTGATAAGAAAAGTTTTTAAATTAGCCGCCAAATGGGAATGTTTCGAACTTCGAAACTGTAAAGTGAGCAACAGACAACAAAAGGTTTGATTAGAAAACGGAAAACAAGGGCAACAATTGGCTTCTGGAGGGGGTTATTCGCCGAAAGGCAATGGGCGGCCTACAAATTGCCGTCGACACGCCAAGACACCGTTAGAAACTTTTTGCATTTTCTGTGCTGTTGCAATCGCAGCCCGCTCCCAGCGACCACCCACCGACTTTCCCCACCCCACCCCCAAAACTACCTGCCTGGCTATATCCTCAAAAGGAAAACGCACTCCAGCGAATTGAGAGCAAAGTATCAGTTTCAGCTTATCAAACTCCTGCCATCGCCAGTGGGACAGATTAGGAGGAGAATCAAAGGGAAAGCAGTTCCAAATGGTAATGGAAATGCAGTGAGGCGCACTCCTTCGGCATTTGGCGAAATCTTAAAGCGCTGATCTACTGATCTACGGCTCGGAGGGCAGAGACAGCGCTCAAGTAATTAACGCCCCTATAAAGGAGCATCCGCATCCCAAATCCCAATTCCTCAGTCGGACTCTCAGCCCGAAAACAGTAGCCCGCCGACGGCGCCTCAGGGATTTGCCTAAATGTTAATGATGATCTAGTCTCCGGGGGAGTGTGCGCTCGAGTGTGGGTGTGCTACTGTTCTCCGCCATTGCATCCGAAAAAAACTAGATCTGGTGTGAAGATCGGGGCGGTTCTCTGTTTGTCTGCATTTGCCTCGTAATCCCCTTGAGATATTAATTAAAGCGATTTCCTGGGCTTCTCTGTTTACTTGGTTTTGCCTAAGCACATAAACAGGGAGAAATTGCCAAATGCACTGTTCTTGAATTGAGAACATTCGTTCTTGAAAGCAGTGCATTTTGGTATCAACATTATAACGAAAGGGTACGAAGAAAAAGTTAAGTTGAGTTTATTTGACAACTTTTTAATGGAAAAAGGCTTCTGACTGGAATAATAGTTTAGTTGTTGATATATCTATGTGAATACTGTAAATTCCACTTGGCTTAAGCACAATAAAGCCTAAAAATTATATTAAAAAATGTCATTATAATTTTAAGAACATTTTCAACTCAGATGAGAACGTCAGCATTCTGTCTGTGTAGAAATATTAACTCTTTCAATATATAAAAGGATTGCCATAGAAAGTCGAAAAGGTTTTTTTTTTGTAGGGCTATATAATAGTATAACATATAATAATAAAATAATTTAATTAAATATTAAATATTCAATTGATAATTTAACATTCTTATTTATATAATAAATATAAATTAAATTCCAGTTTTTTATATTTTCTTGTTTTAAACAAAAGCGTTATTTCAAGAGTTGGTATCTGATACCATATGGGTGCCCCAAATGAATTTCTTTTTAGAAATTACAAAATAAAAAATAAATATTTGAATTTAAACGAACTTTGAGGATTGTGGTTTGAATACGTGCTGAACGTCTATCCGGGTTTTGCACCTGTACTTTTGTCTGTTTGGTATATTTTTACAGCAACGGTCACTCTGCCTTCGATAACCGTGCACTCGCACCGCAGATCTGGTATATCCGGGATTCCTCCCCCACGCGGTCATACCGAATCGTAAAAAGCAAAAAGAGAAGCAACAGCGTGAGGTGTAAATAATGTAAGCCAGGGCGAAATTGTAAAAGTGGCCAGCAATTAGGAGCCTTGTGTGCGAATCAAGTGCAATCGGGGCGGCGGAAAAGCGCTTGGCCCTCCCCCTCGCAGTTGGCAGGTCGCAGCGCAATCGTGGAAAACGCAGCGCACGCACACAGCCGCAGCGGCCAGAGTGCACACACATATGGACTGATGGTTTTCGTCTACGTTTCAATTCGATTTTCGGAAATTTCACCTTCGCGTTGCTGTTTTTCGGCTATTTCAAACTTGTTTTCGGCCGTGTGCGCCCCGCCCCGGCGCCCCCTTCGGCGTTCCGCTGGCAGCCGCTCACTTTTTAATTTGCTTACGTATTACGCTCGCGTGCCAATTCGCGGTGTAAATCGGGCGGTGCAAGCGCAAGGGCTGGCATAATTCCACGCACATTCGCTGCTCCCCAGCTCCTCGATATTCCCCCGGATCAGCTGGGATCGTCCCCTCCAGAAATCGTGCAACGCTATAAATACTGTGGACGGGATCGTTGGAAAAGCGTGAAATGCGGGGGGAACCCCTGTGGAAATGTGTGTCACCTAAGCAGCAGCAGGTGTAAATGCAGTGTTCTAAAGCGCTGCAAGGCGTGCGTGCGTGTGTGTGTGTGTGTGTGTGTCGCAACATATGGCAGCCAATAAATAATCGCAGTTCACATTCGCCACCATTTGCAGATAGAACAAACTTTTCCTGAACATGCCTGCGAAGTAGGCCTCCCCGCTGGAAGCCCGAAACCAAACCCGAATCCGAATCTGAATCCGGCAGCCGAACCCCCAGGTCCAGATGACAAGTGTAACAACCGAGACCCATCAGCCGCCCTGAGGAATCAGAAGACGATCGCCCGGAGGTCACCACCCGCCCCGCCTTCTTATTATTTAGTTTTGGTTTAATTTTTGAACACCCTCCGCTCGAGAACGTGGTTTCTTTTGCGACGCGTGCAATACTTTGTGGCAGAAGTCTTGCATCGTTCCAAAAGAGAGCAGCACGTGGAGCGACGAGCACGGCCGTACAATACCCAAGTCCGTGGCCACCAAGCTGCAGCGTCTCAAGGCCAAGGCGTCTGCGAGCCAGCACTACGGCGGCGGCTATCGGAAGTCATCGGCATCGTCGTCGTCATCGGCTATCGGAAGTCAGGCTCACAGCGAGGGCGGCGACAGGAGTTCCCAGACCGCCTCCAGCTCGGCCAGCCACGGTGGGCACCACCATCAACGCGGTGGCGCTGCCGAGGAGGCCCACTTTGCTCTGGCGGACGCGGCCGAGAAGTCATATCAAAGCATCAACAACAACAACAACAACAATTATCAAAAGTCAAACCACACCAGTGCCAATTACAACCAATCCAATTATAATAACCACCCACAAAGCGCCACCACCAACCTGCCTTACCAGCCCAATAGCAAGCACAGCACGATGATGATGACCAAGCAGAAGAACACGCTGGCCGAGCGCCTCAACATCGGCGAGGAGGTGCGGGAGCTGAAGCTGGGCGCCTCCTTCAACCCGAAGAACACCTCCACCGCCTTCCACACCATCAAATGTAAGTGGGGACTCCCCCGATTCTGTTTGCGCCCGCTGCCGAGCTCACCCGCAAAATTACCCGTCTTGCAGATGACTTCAAGCCAGCGAGCGTGGACACCAGCCGCATGGCCTCCGTGGACGTGGGCTCCAACAATCAAGTTACTGTTATCGTGCCAAATTCAGGTGAGTGCACCCAGAAGCAATCACATCGTGATTGATACGAAACCGAGCCACCTTTCTGTGGAGGTGAATATGTTTGCGTTGATCATTAACTGGGCGGTTTATATATACATTTATTAACAGAATTCGAGTTGAGAGATGACCAGCATACCATTTTAATCCAATTACTAAAATATTTATGAGTCGGAATCAACAAAAACGATTAAATTAAGGGAAGATTATCATTGTGAAATGAGATTTCAATGCATTTTGATCGTTAAAAGATAAAATAATTAATCAATGTTTATAGGCATAAGAAAACTCATGTTCCTTTAATTGAATTTCTGGTCATATAGTACTTCCAGCTAAGGAAGTTTAACTCTGTAAGCTAGCTCCAGCTTCCGAGCTTCGAAGGCAATGCACCTGCTGGTTTAAGTGCGCCATTTATGCCGGAATGCTCGACTCACCGAGATGGTTCATTAAAAAGATTTAGAGCAATCAAGAACACGTGCCTCAAGCCCAGTTCAGTCGCACTAAGATGTTGGCACAAAATTCTTCACCATCTGTTGTTTGATTAGTGAAATAGTTATGATGGAAGATAATAACCATAGATATGGAACTGGCATTGATATGTTGTTATAACGTATTAAATCTGCACTGTAACCATAGTGGCCGGGCAATAGCGAATCCTTTAGGTCTGCAATAACCAGCTAATCACGTTTATCCAACCATGTTTTATGGGACAATCGCACAATGGAATAAGCAACTTAGGAGAGTCGGGTAATTTATTACGGAGCTTCAAGCACGCAATCCAATAAAGTATTGAAATTAGAGCGAACCGAATAGATTTTGTGGTTGCATCGGAAATATTGAGCGGCAATCGATGAACAACTCGAAAGACCAGTTGGCTTGTTCAATAATTTTAGAGAAAGAAACTGGCTCTACCGGAGGAAAAACTTGGGAAAACAATTATCTATAAGATAGGTGATTGGTGATGACTGAAATTCAATTTCGTTGACTTCTTCTTGGCAATCCTATTTTTGCCATCGCCTTTCAAATTGAAATAGGTGTCTATTTACAGAGGTATGCGGTTAATTCGTGGGATGACATAACTTGCCTGCACTAAACTAGTTGCAGTGCCTATTCGCAGACGCGAATTAGTGCCAGCCCTGTGTGCTGTTCGAATCAAACAAGAAATCACGGTCGCTCGGCGAGTGGAAAGGAGAAAAGGCCAGCGCTGGAGCAAAGACACCAAATTACATCAAGTCAGGCAAATGCAGCCGAGCGTTCAAGTTTTTCCCAGTCTCCTCGGCCCCCCACACTCGTATTATTCCGCCACGCTCTTTGTGGCCAGACATCGTCTGTGGTCCGTCGACTGTGGTCGGGCTTGGGCTGCTTGCTGGCTTGTTGGACCCCATTGCGGCCGACTTGGCTTGTGTAACGCTCCGCTGGCTGCCAGCGACGAGTCGCCGAAGAGTTTTGGCGGCGGCGGCGACGGCGACAATAACAGCGGAATTTGGTCAAGTGTGGGTCTGGAAGTGGTGCGGTAACCGAACTGCCCGATCTGTCCCGCGCTCCGCCGATTCCCCTGGAATCTGACGGGTGCAGCCAAATGCGCACAATGCGAGTATGCCGAACTTGTTTGGCAGCGGCCAAAGCCAGCATTCCGCTATACCTATCAATTGAATAGATTTGGCGCACTTAAGTAACCATAACAACGATAAGCGTATCACTTAGTCACAGCCGCAGTCGATCTGATAGCACCTTATTGTCGGGGGACAAACAGTAAACTAAATTGGACAGGTGTCACCTCAGGGAGTTGTCTTCAAAAGAGGCCTAGTGATAAGATCAAAGTCGATTATTAGTAACGTTTAATTCCTTTAGTGTCCAGTACCTAATTATATTATAAAACCGATGTCTGTAGGTGGAAGTATGTTGCCAATAAGTTGCTAGTATAAGTAAATGCTTATAAAATATATTATATAAGTTTATAGATCATAACTCAAGGTTTCCATATCTTAAATTCTTTTGGGACAAATTTCTTATCAAGGATATGTTCTCTATAATTTTCCGTTTTTTTCAAAATCATCCTAAGAATTCTATAAAGAATGACTAAAGTTCCATAAAAAAGAAACACAAAAGAAAATACAAAAATTATTGTCTTCTGTAAGGAAGGGATTGCCAAAGTCTATAATAAAAACCCCAATCGATTGCAAATTAAGTTAAGTTGGAAAGAACTTTAAGAGCCACCTCCCTGTTTTCGCTCCGGATCTTTGTTAACCAAGTTCTTTCAGCCATAACTGCTTGAAAAAACCAACTATAAGAGCAGCTCTTGGTAAATATTGTGCTTGGACACGGCAATTGGTTAACAACAAACCTTGCCAAGTATTTTTCGAAACTTGATCCAAATTTTCACCAGCATGTGATGGCAATTTAAAGAATGATTTTTTCATTTTTTAAAATTTAACTAATTTTCAAAAAAGTAAAAACAACCAATGTATTTGTGAAAATACACGCTTAGTTTAATTTCAATAGTTTAAATACATCCCGGGCGCTGGGCAAGGTTGCGTTCCCACCACTGTCCCCATAGATCTCCAGTAGCGATCCCAGTTTATACAACAAGGAACCACCCTCCTGGATAGTATTTCCAGTAGCATTCAAAAATCTAGCTTTAAGTCCCGCCAGCTTAGTCACTAAGCCCATTGAAGTGTGTAGCTGAAGGCAGAGGACTTGGGTTTTAAATTAGTTTGTTCTTTGACGAAGCCGAGTGAAGTTCTCACCGAAGATTAGGAACGCGATCCGCATTGTAGACCTCGTTTGTTGGCAACGGAAGGCAGGCGATTAAAGTGGGTTCATGTCAGACCCCTACTTTGTTTTATAGCTACCATGAAAATTGGTATTAACGTTTAGGACTACGTGAGATGCATTTTAATACTAAAGAATGTATGAAGAATGATATTTTAAATTAGTTTTGAGAGTTTTTTTTCTATATAATATATTACTATATATATAAGATCTTTAACATATTTTTGAAACCTCATTTTACATTCGAAAACCTTTGTCGAACCTAATGGAATTTTTAAATAATATTGTTATATCATCGGAACCACTAGTACAGAGGCAGTTGGGCATATAAATATATATATTGTTATTTTACTTTTTTTTAAGATCCTCAAAACACAGGATATAATACAGAAATTTCAAATAAGGATATATTCTTTATCCAATCTTAAACCTAACCGCTCTTTTGACAATATCCCGCATCGGGCACAAACCGGTTCTCGCAAAGGTCCTTGGGTACACAGGCTTGTAGAGCTTCGGACAGTACGGCGGATGGCAGTTCATGGGCGGCGGGCAGTAGGGTGGCACACAGCTCCGCATGGCGCCGTGCGTGTTGCCGGGTATACAAGTGGGCGGTACGCAGGGCTCTGGACAGTAGGGTGGCCAGCAAGTCGGCGGCAATTCGCAGCCAGGGGCTACACAGGGTGGGTAGCACGTGGGCGGGGCACACTGGGGATTACAGTCGGGCAGCTTGCAGGGATAGCAGTAGGGCCTCTGGCAAATGGTGGGGCAGAAGGGCATGTAGCACCAGGGGAAGTAGGAGCCGTCGGGGTACACGAGCTCGAACGAGGGATGAGGCGGAGCGATGAAACCTGGACCAGGTCCTGGAACTGGCGATGGCGGAGGGGCTGGAGGCGGTGGCGGAGGCGCCGGCGGTGACGGGTTTTGCTTGCATGAGGGATAACAAGAGGGTAAATACTCAGGAGGCTTTGGGCAGAAGTTTTCCACTTTCTTAACCAGAAATTTGAACAGGAAGCACCGTCTTGATGAGGTCATATGCACCTCCTCCAAAGTTCTTCCCAGGGCCGGAACCCATTCGGTTCCATACTTCTTCCCAGAGTTGGCTTCTGCAATGGCATTTACCAGATCCGAGGTCAGTTTCTTTAGCTTGAGAATGTCCTGTGACCTGTTCAGCGGGGCGCAGAGCAGACCTAGAAGAGGTAGTAAGATTGTTTTACGAAAAAATCTATTAGAATTAATAATTTGTTTGACAGACTTACATATCAGAAGCGATAACTGCAGAACAGCTCCGTTCATTTCGGAGATTTTTTAAAAGTGATACATTTTTGTATCTCGGATAATAAATCGATATGCCCTCCATTTGAGCCGATCTAATCGAATTGGCAACACCTTATTAACATAGTTTAAAAGGTTAGTGCTCCCCCGTCGTAGTTTAAAAAGTCGCTTGCAAGTTTTACTTTTTCAACAAAAAGGGTTGGTGTTATTTTTTAAAGATGGATAACTAAGGAGTAGAATCAAAACAACCTTTTAAACAGTAATATGAATTTTACATCTTGTTAATCGCGCAATGGTTTTCATGGTTTGTGATCTATATTTCAGAAAAGCTTATTTATAGATTATGTGACAAAGATCCAAAGAAAATAAAATTGAAGTTTGCTACACGGAATTCTTTAAATCGAGGAGTTTAGTGATAATAATTAGCAACTTAACCACCCATTTTGTACTTTAAAATGCTTTTATTGCGCCGACTTCTCCAAGACACTTAATTTTTTGTTCATGCATTCCCTGAAAATTCGAATAAGTTTCCCTAAAGTTATATCAGAATTCGGGCCAGCCGTTCGGGCTACATGCGTCAGCTCATCTTCCACAATGACAACCGTGATATTAGGTACTTGGACAGGCGGCAGTTGAATGTAGTTTTCTAAGATGTTCGTGTTGTTTATGTCAATGTTTCCGACATTCGTTTTGAATAGGTTAAGACTTCCCTCACTCGTATTGCTTATGTTGTTATTTCCAATTTGTTTTTTAGCCTGGATTTCTGTTTTCACTTTCAGAAGGCAAAGCATTATCAGTATGTCTGTCGTCGCCGTATCATGTCGCCCTTTTACATTTTTTTCAAACCAGTCCTCCAAGTCGGCAAATTGTTCCGACATTGCACACATTTCGAGGTGAAACAGGAAGAGGAAAGCTAGAAGGAGTATAATCAGTTTCGTTTTGGGCAGCCTAGTAAATAATACTTACCAAAGTGTATGGCGAGCACTCGCATTTCTGATTCTAGCGATAACACTCCTAGTTTACTTTCACAAACCCCATTCTTTTATAGCCATCGACGTAAATCCATTAGTCAAACTTTCGGTGAGAGAGCCTAGGGAAATTCGACTTGTTCTGCAGATCAAAGGTAACGAATTACCTTGGAAAAAAAGATTTAAAGTCGATTCATCATTTTCATCAGGGGAATAATTAAAAAGACAATAAGTTAATCATTTTTAATAATTTTCTTCAGATTTAATTGTGAAACATATTGGTTTAGATCTTTATTTTTAGTTGCTTGACTTTTGTTAGTACACAGTTTCTCAAGGCTGCTGTTCTGGGTGCTTTTTTGGACTTCGGGCGTTGAACAATTATGGTCTTCTCGTTGGCATTGGAGTTCTTAGCTTTCTCCTTGTAGCTTGCCAGTGCCTTGGCATCCTTCACGAAAACAACCTTGATTTGCGGCATTCTAACTTCGGGCAAGGTTATGTTGTTCTTGAGTGAGTTTAGATTACGGATATTTTGTGTATCAAATAATTCAAACTTTTCTGAGCTTCCAGTTTCGTGTTGACACAGCTTAACAAGAGTATTCAATATCTGATTAGTTTTATTTGGACTGACTGTGGAGTTCTTCAAGAGGGGATTTAACACTGGGTCCAACCCTTTGTAAGAGTGACCATTTAATAAGATCGCATAGAGAAGTACTACAAATGTTCGAAGAAAAATTATGGCTTCATGGAACACTTTAACACTCCAAACTCACCCAAGCAGACCGTATAAAGTGTCATTGTAGCTTGTATAAATAGCACTGAAACTTGGAGGACAGGTCTTCCTATAACTAGTCATGGTTGCCGCCTTAGTCACGGGATAACCGCGCCTAATCCATTACCTTTCAATTCAGAATATAAATGATGTGACATTTTATTTTTCCTTCTTTTACCTTCAACTCTTTTAAAAAATATTTCAAATAATCATATCGATAAGTTGTTCAATGTACATCAGGTACATTTCGACAAAAACATTCATGTGTATACATACCAAATAATAAATTAATCTTTATGAGTTTATTATTTATTATAATGTGTATATACTCTTGAGAGTTCAAGGTCATTAGTGATATTAAGGAATTACCTTTTAATTAAGCCAGCAACACGTGCCTTTGCCTGACTCGCAGCTAACCTGTTTTTTCGATATATACTTAAATGCTTCATGAGAAGGCTAAATAATCTTTTTATATTCTTGCAGAAAGTTCCGGTGTGCCTCATACAGTTTATAAGGGTAATCAGAGGGAGTATGCGAAGGAGTGTTTGATGATCTACGACAAGGAGACGGGCGCTATCACAATAGAGAAGCTGAACCACAACATTCAAGTGAAGAAGACAAGGTGAGTGCTACATAAACAGTGAATTCTGAACAGTTTACCAATCATTTCTATCCTTTCAGGAGCGAAGTCACCAACAAGCCAACCCTACCCCCAGCTCAGAATGTGCCCGTTAATATGGGTCATATGGGCCAGGTCCACAGTCAGGGCACAAACGGAGCTGGAGCGCCACCAGTATCGGCTCCTGGCCACGGATCCGGACCGGCGCCCAAAATGGAGAACAGCACCATGCGAATCTCATCGAAAACAAAGGTTTCTACGGGTAGCCGACGTAATAACATAAGTAAGTATAAACAAGTAATTGCATATAATTTAGTAGTAATAACCCTTAGTTTCAAGCGTTAGCTTATAAAACCGTACCAAAGTCTTTTATAATATTAAACTAAATAAAACTTCTGCTCGTTTTTCACATTTTTAGTTGACTTCAAGCCGCGCAATTCGCCCATGCAGCAGAGCTCACCATCGCGTCCAGTGCCAGTCCATCGCAGTCCACAATCTGCACCAGCGTATGTTATTCCCTTCACCATCTTGGCTGGAACATAGCTAATGACTTGTATCCTTTAGTTGGGATGCCAATAATGCACAGCAGACGCTGCCCAGCATTCCCATGATCACCGACGACGATGACTTTGGGTTGAGGGCGGCGATGCACAGCAGCGGTCAGGCAAATACCTCAGGCTCCTCGACTGGCTCGGCGGCGGGGCTGCCGGACTTTGGATCCACGTCCTCGTCCTCGCACATGGGTAAGCAGCGGCAGGCTCCCCAGCATGGTCATGGCAAGCGCCAGCAGATGCACCAGCGCGGAAGTCCTCCCATGGCCCAGCAACAGCAGCAGCAGCACCACCAGCAGCCATCGAACTACGGACGTGGTTACAACGGCGGCCATAACCACGCACAGCAGCAGCACAGGCACTCGCCGCAGCAGCACCACCAGCCCCGCCCTTCGGCTTATGCCCAGGGCAATAGCATGCCCATGGACTTGGACTCGGCCAGGGAGCATGAGCTGACCACGCAGTCCGTGGAGCAGGCGGCTGCCGCGCTGGAACAGGTGGGTTGGCGGACTGGTTGCGTAAGAAGTGGTGCCTAATTGGGATTTCTTTACTTGCAGCAAATTGGCGGCGCACTGAGCTCCTCGAGCTCCAGTTCCGAGTCGGAGTCCAGCGACTCTGACAGTGGCAGCGACTCCGATGCCAGCACCGACGAAGATCGCCCCATGGAAAGGCAGCAGTCGGCGAAGGAGCAGCATCATCAACAGCAGCAGCAGATGTATCAGAATCATCACCACCAACAACAGCAGCTGTCCCAGCAGCATCTGAATCAGTTGCCCAATTTGGGCCTGGGCTCCATATCACCAGCCTATGGTAACAATCATCACCAGCAGCAGCAGCATCATCATCAGCAGCAGCAGAAGCAACAGTCCGGCATTTATGCGTCCAATGGTGGCTTTCCAAACGACTTGCTACAAAACGATCTACAATTGTCGTCCAATTCGTCCGACGATGATGACTAGCTGTTTTAGGTTTGATCTTATTTGCCTTCTTTTGACAAAACCAACGACATAAATTATTGATATTCTGTCTATATGCGTGTAATTAATTTGTAATTATTGAGGGGTGATTTTACTTGCTAGTGAAATTTTTATAAATAAATTCTTAGTTCTACACCACGATATACACAAACATATACTAATTAACTTTAATCACTAATTTTAGACCTTCCAAATGTGCTGGTAAACATTTAATTAAAATCAGAAAAGTAAAATCAAATCAAAAAAGAAAAAACAACGCAAACCTATCTTTGTCAATGCATATTAGTTTTAAATGAGAATTTAATGATTATGTAAGACATGTTGGAAGTCCTAAAGCAGATCGCACGCGAATGTAAACATAACACATTAATTAACAATAACCAATAGACGAAACGAACGAAGTAGACGATGCAACTACGGAAATTATTTAGTTTTTAATGAGAATGCTGCAAATTTTGAAAAATATGTTTTAAGTTTCCACGCGGATTTTTGCCATCAACTACGCATTTTAATCATTTTTAAATATTCGGATACCAAAAGCGAAAAAGAGAAATGTTTCAATTATATTTGCACATTTATTTTGTTTTCCTTTATTACGCTCATCTTTTGTAGTCTAGCTTAATTTTATTGTTGGCGACTTTTTAATATTTTCGAAAAATAAAAATACTGAATGTTCGTTTTTGATTAATTTGTTAGCTATATTTATCGCGAATGTATTTTAGCCCCATATCTTTATTAGTTGCACATTTGTGCGGTAGGAACACACTTATGTTTTTAGCTCATGTTTTATTTGAATTTATTTGTAGATCTTTAATTAATTTTTAATACATATTATTACGATTTTGTTATGAGCTTGCAATAGTTAAAAGCAACGAAAGAAAATAAATGTGAAACGAAAGAACCGGCCTGGTGAAAGCCATTTTTGTTTTATCCCTCCCCCAGAAATCTCAAATCCCAAAGAGTTTGTTACGATGCTGAGCAGCAATACTTTACGCAACTCCTTCCAAATGTGAGCGTGCACGAAGGTCCAGACACACACTTACTGATATCGACACTATTTGATTTGCCAAGCCAACAATGAATTATTGTATTTATGAGTACCATCCACGAGAAAAACGACCAATATCTGAGGAACAGTCAGAGCGAAATGGAGATAATACCAATTATTTTTTGTACATTCTACATGAAAATATGTCTAGGCTTAATTGTTTTCCAAGTTAGAGGGAGTTCTTGGGCCCACTAGAAACGAGCATCCATACAAACTCCAAAAAGAATTATTCACCAATCAACAGTAACTAAACGAAAACAACAAAACGATTCAGATAATCATAAGCACAATATACATATGCAAAGTATCTAGAGCTAATTATATGACAAATTCTGTATAGATTCCGAAAATGCCTAAGATCACAATGAAATCAAGCGAGTAACTTAGTCTAATTGGTAAGCAAATACATATATATTATATACAAACATGCATGTACACGACTTTATATACACAAAATATAAGAACATTACTTTCAGTTAAATTAGTTCTAATACCGACCATTAAACAGTCAACAAATCAAATAAAAGGGTTTTCAATGCGTTTGAAATACTTTTTGGCAAATGATGAGAAAGGTAAGATCAGTAAAAACTTGACCAGTGACCAATAAAATATTTGCTTATATTAAAAATTGATGATTTGAATCAGAAACTCAATTATTTCTTAATTAAATGACATTTCCCGGATTTAACTCTGAAGATACTTTCTTAAAGATGGTATAGAGCGCAAATTGACGCACGTTTTGTTACTGGAAAGTGGGAAATGAATTTTAACCTCATTTTTGAAATATATTTAGATTTCAAATATGCATAAACTATTTACCATTAGTTGTATTCCTTATTTAAATTAGCTTTTTGAAGTAGGTTTTAGTGATTCCTGAATAGCAATTAAAATAACAAAATTACACGAAGCCAGCATTATTTTACACCTGCATAGGGTATACAATAGTCGGATTTCAAAAGAGACTTATTTTCCTGCTCCCCATAATTTTAATGGATTTTTATGCTTCCGATATGTATGGTATCTTTAACCGGTCGAACTACGGTCACACTGATACCTCGCGGATTTTTTTATCAACAGGTGTTGATTAATTTGGCAAAAACCTCGAAATGGGCGACGTTACAGGACTCAGCAATGCCGAAGCCGACGAGCTGTGCCAGAAGCCGGAGGCGTCCACCAAGGTGAGTCCATCCCAGCGGGATCGCGCCTCCTTACGGAGTCCCACTAACCCGCTGTCTGCGCAGGACTTCATCTTCCAGCAAACCATGTACCGCATCAAGGACCCGCGCCGCTCGCTGCCCTTCTACACGGGCGTCCTCGGCATGACCTTGCTGGTGAAGCTGGACTTCGCCGAGGCCAAGTTCTCGCTGTACTTCCTGGGGTAAGGTCAACCGCGCCGGCTTATCTTAATATGTGCGATTCGCCAGCAATAGCTATATGATGACAATTGCTTTCTTATCCGCCGCAGCTACGAGAACCAAGCCGATGTGCCCAAGGATCCTAAGGAGCGACGCAGCTGGGCGATGAGCCGCAAGGCCACCATTGAGCTGACTCAGTAAGTGCTGTACACCATATAGAACATTTTTTCTATAGAAGAACAGATTGATTTCAAGCGTAATTGGTTGAATTAAGTAGCATTAAGGAAAGTTCTATAAATTCAGATAGACTAATCATGGTTCATTCCTCTGGTAAGCTGAATGACAACTGTATAAGGGTAGGTTAAATTTTTCATATGTTAATATTTTTTATTGAATTAACCTTAAAAAGCGTTCCCTTCCATAAAACTTATCTTACAACCCCTTGAATTTGACTAACTCAAAGTCTCTGAACATAAAACTACTCTTATTGGCAGTATATGAATGAATGGTAAAATCAATGTTCTAACACGAGGCCCCTTACCAGAATATTGTATAGTGGTTTGAGTTAGATAAGTCAGTTCTTATTGTGCCTTTTTTAAGGGCCTTTGGTCTTATTCAGCTCTTATTCCAACTCGCGATATTATTGTGTTATTATATTATATTGTATTATATATACGTATTATAATATATGTGTGAAAAATACTGCGATCCCAACTATATGGTAGATCAATTAAGGTAAATTATTTTAGGATGCATTAAAATTTTTTTTTTCTAGTTTTAGGATTTGCTTGTTGGTTTCAAAGTTTACATCTCAATCGCACTCTTTCCTCTGATCAAAAACTTTAAATATTAGTTAAGTCCGCTTTGCAAGGAACTTTTTAAATACATTTTTAAAGAGATGAGAATTAGATATCAGTGTTTCGACCATACTTTAACAAAGTAATACATTTTAAATATTCGAGAGGAGCATTTAAAATGTTATTAAAAGTTTTATCGATTTATATTCAAATTTTAATGCGTATTTCGACTGTAATATTACAATTATTAATGTGACTACCTACCATAATTTACCTTAGCAACTGGGGCACTGAGAGCGACCCGGATCAGAGCTACCACACCGGCAACACCGATCCCCGTGGCTTCGGCCACATTGGACTGATGGTCCCCGACGTGTACGCCGCCTGCCAGCGGTAAGTGATGGGTACGGAGTACGTTCCTGGCCTCTAATCAAATGTTCTCCACCCCACAGCTTCCAGGAGCTCGGCGTTGACTTCGTCAAGAAGCCCGACGACGGCCGTATGAAGGGACTGGCCTTCATCAAGGACCCCGATGGCTACTGGATCGAGATCTTCAATGCCCACACCGTCTAGACTGGCTGGCAGATAGTTCTTAGTTCCTTCCTTAATTGCCTGCGCCCAGATGTGAGCTGCCCCAGTGGAGCCTCCGAGTCGTTAAAATAAATGAGAACAATTGTGTAACAATTGCGCGGTGGTCCTTATTCACATGTCGCAGCTGCAGCAGCTGTCAAAATCGGGACCCCAAAATAATTGGCTCCTGTGTCCTTGCCGGCTTGGTATTTTCACACGCTAATTATTATTTACATCGCGGACAGCCGAGCTTTTTGATAAGCAAATGTGTTACTCACTCGCACATGGCGAGTGGGGTGTTTGCCCAGACGCTCGGCGAGGGTCCTGCGAAACCGGGGGTGTGCTGTGTGCTGGCTGGCCACTAATAATAGTCAAATATGGGAGCGCATTATTTGTTCGGTGTCGAATATGGCGTTTTGCAATTTAAGGTCGTGTATTTGGCCACTCGAGAACAGTTCTCGTCCGGAGGTCCTGCTGCGAGTGTCCCGCGTTACCAGATACCATGGAAATATCCCAGCCCAGCATCGGCATCTTCTACATCAGCAAAGTGCTGGCCCTGGCTCCATATGCCACGCGGCTGAATTCCAAGGGCCATGTGGAAATCCGTCGCAGCTGGCTGTTTACGGTTTACTCGGCCACTTTGACGTTGGTCATGGGTGAGTGACTTGTCACCTATAGCCCGCTGCTCTCGACTGATCTGTGATCCAAATCTGCGCAGTTTTTCTCACCTACCGGGGACTTCTGTTCGATGCCAACTCCGAAGTACCCGTGCGGTAAGTACTTTTGTTGTCTACTTATGAAGTTCGTAGTGCTGTTTCGTTTTTTATTAACCTATTTCGTGACTGTCCCACCCACGGGCTTCAAAATAATGGCACTTTAGTTGAATTCCTCCTATATGTAGAATGTACATAGTTCAAAACAAGAAGAAACGCTTCAGTAGACTGCGTCGACTATTAGATACCCATTATTCTGACAATTTACAAAAACAAGAATTTACATGCGGATTTTAGCCTTTTAGCTTTAATATTACATCCTTTTCGATGAATCTGGTATAACCTTTTGCTCTGCGAGTAACTGGTATAATGATTTGGGGTTACATTTATAAGCTGTCTAATTTTGGGATTGGTAATGGAACTTTTTTCGGAAAAAAATCCTTACTAACAATCAGTGCCACTATTCTGATCTCAACTATGTATGTATCAGCTTAACTTAATTTTCCTCTATCTAATCATCACCTTTGCTTCCTTCCAAACACATTTGATCTTGACCAATTAATTGCTCTGAAAAACTGCAAACAAAACCAACCCACAAATCAAAAGTGCATCTTTTAGAATGAAGTCGGCAACGTCGAAGGTGGTGACTGCTTTGGACGTTTCTGTGGTGGTGATGGCCATCGTTTCGGGTGTTTACTGTGGCCTTTTCAGCCTGAACGACACCCTCGAGCTGAATGGGCGTCTGAACAGGGTGAGGTCACCAGCTAAAGACCCCCAACCCATTTTCAACCTGTGTTGACCCCTCCTTCCTAGATCGACAGCACTCTAAATGGCTACAACAACTTCCGGAGGGATCGGTGGCGAGCGCTCTCCATGGCTGTGGTCTCCTTGGTGGCCATTTCCCTTCTGGTCGGCCTGGATGTGGGCACCTGGATGCGCATTGCCCAGGACTTGAACATAGCGCAGACGGATACGGGTAGGTAACGACTCCCCAGGGTGTTTCATTTCTGTTGGGGCTTCTAAGAAAATAAATGAGTGGGAGTATATGTTAATACATTGTTGTCGAACTCTATTCAGCTTAATTAAGCAAAAAAGGATTCCTAAAATTAGTCTGAGTTCTACTTGTATTCGTTCGAAATACTTTTTTCTATAAATATTTTTAGGCAGAGGTCTATTTATGCACATAGCTCCAAAAATATGTATTGGACCAGTTTCTCCTGTAGGGTAAAGCTGTAGTAAAAAATGGTGAATAATTTTATTTTGCATTTAGGTTCAACTTGTTTTTTCATTAGAATTTATACTAATGGGGTGCGCCCCACGTGTCCTCTTAGACAATTTAGAAGTCTTTTAGAAGCAGAGTTTATAGGCTATGTAAAATATTGACTTAAAAAATGATTAACAATCTTTAACCGACCCAATTCATCATCCTTTCCTGTTGCTCCCGCAAACAGAGCTTAATGTTCATTGGTACATACCATTTTACGGCCTCTACTTTATCCTCACGGGCCTGCAAATTAACTTTGCAAACACCGCCTACGGGCTGGGGAGGCGGTTTAGACGCCTGAACCGAATGCTTTCCAGCAGCTTTCTAGGCGGTAAGTGCTTCTTCCAACTTCCTGGGCCCTTAATAGTCAACCTTTCCGCAGAGAACACCGCCTCCAGTGCCGTCAAGCCGCAAATGGTCAGCACTGTGAAGAACATCAGCGTGAATCGTTCTGCGATGCCACCTGCGCTGCACGCCAGCCTCACGAAACTGAACGGAGAAACTCTGCCCAGCGAATCCGCAGGTGACAAGGCAGCCGCCCGCAGTGTAATCCTCAACGTGGAGTTACTCAAATTGGGTTATTTTCCAGCCAAGAACAAGGGTCTGCTCCTCAAGGCTCTGGCGGACAGTCACGAGTCGCTGGGCAAGTGTGTCCACCTCCTGTCCAAGTATTATTCTGGCAGCATCCTTTGCATGTCTGTGTCTTACTTTGTCCCCCTTTTGATAGCTCCTTTGGCGTGGCGGTGCTCTTCATCCTGGTCTCCTGCCTGCTGCATCTGGTGGCCACAGCCTACTTTCTGTTTCTGGAACTGCTCAGCAAGCGGGACAACGGCTACCTGTGGGTGCAGATGCTCTGGATATGCTTTCATTTTCTGAGATTGCTCATGGTGGTGGAGCCGTGTCACCTCGCTGCCCGAGAGTCGCGCAAGACCATTCAGATTGTTTGCGAGATCGAGCGGAAAGTGCACGAGCCCATCCTGGCGGAGGCGGTGAAGAAGTTCTGGCAGCAGTTGCTCGTGGTCGATGCCGACTTCTCCGCCTGCGGTTTGTGTCGCGTCAATCGCACCATCCTGACATCGGTAACAATCTTGACATCTAACCACAGAATTCAGCCTACAGTTCTTATACGATTTCAGTTCTCCTCGGCCATCGCCACCTATCTCGTGATACTCATTCAGTTCCAAAGGACCAACGGCTAGGACGTGAAAGCAGTTGTTAGACATATAAAAAAGATGCTTTTCTTTATTAACACTATTCACTAAACGGAGTTCTTGGATATTTTTGATCTGTTAAAGTGTCTATGTGCTTAGCAAACAATAAAAAGCGAAACGTTTATCTTTTTTAGAACAATTATCTCCGAACTTTTTAAAATTCACACATCCATATCCATGATCCCCTCCCAATATTACAACTAGCCTTAGCTCGGGGACTTAGAAACCCTTCTGGTACTGCTTGGTCTCCATCCGCTGCTGCAGCAGCTCCAGCTGTCGCTTCGCCTCACACTGTGGGAAGTTGTTCAGGTCGTAGTATTGAGGCGCCAGGGTGAACAACCATTCAGCTGTATTATAAAATACAATTAATATAAGTCTATAAGAAAGCCGCTCACTACTTACGCTTCACATCCGTCACTGTGCGAATGTAGTTCTTGGTGGTCAGTACGAATTCGTTGTAGATGACCCAGTCCGGCTTGTGGTCCAGACATGTCGACGGATGCAGCTGCACGTTCTGGTTGTCCTTGATGGTCAGATAGTGTCCCGTGCGCTCCAGATGGGCCACCTGCATGAAGAAGCCCTGAACGAGGGCCTTGCGTATGTTCACGTAGTAGTCCTTTGACGTGAACTCGGTGCTCGTGCGCCGCAAGTTGAAGCGGTCCATGATCCTGGCAAGCTGCTGTCGCACATTGTCTGCACTCTTCAGCGAGCGGAAGTTGATAAAGTTTTCGTAACACCAATTGGGATCCTCACTGCCTACAATCGCCGTTCAATTAAATAGTTTAGGCTTTGGCAAAAGGTTATTTTCGGTTTACTTACTCTGCTTGAAGGCGTGATAGACATTCAGCAAGGTGAGGTGGTCCCCGTCAATGTGGGCGAATCGCATCTTGGCCTCGTCGGCTGCTTTCTTGGCCTCGTTGGGACGCACAAAGCATTGTGGCACTTTGGCACGTTTGAATTGGTTTGGTTTCGATTAAGCGCAAGTTCAAAACAATTTTTTACATAAACAAATAGATTGTGCTTACTTTTTGTCAGCTAGGCAATCTAGAGGCTTTAAAGATGGATTGCATTTGTGAGTTGCAAGTGCGTTCGTTTATTTCTCAAATATAAAAACAAAATCCTTAGGACGAAGATGCCGCTCATCGTTCCATTCGAAGGATGAGCAAGAGGTATCAGCATTTCAACGCATGTGCAACTTTTCTTTTCGAGTTGAATGCAAAGAACAAATAAATTGACAAACTTTTTCCTTTGCATTGTGGCTTATGAAATGACTTAAAACCGTCCACGTCGTGTCTGGGTCGTCCGATTAAGATTAACAAAAGCACTAACCTTAAACCTTTCAGAAATTTTCAATTTAAAAAAAAAAGGATCACGGCTGCCACTTGAGAATTTGCAAAATAAATCATTCAAAGCGGAGTTAGGGAGGATTTTGGCTCTCAAAAATGGCAGCCGTGTTACCTAAAACCTCCCAAAAGTGCGAAACCTAAGAGTTCTACTTCATTTAGGCGATGACAGGTTTATTTTTGTTCTCACCCGACAACATGGCCGTTATGGAAAGTATCTCGTTGGAGCAGTTGTGTTGGCAGCTGGCAATCAACATCTTCGCTAGCTGCGGATCCAAGGGGAATTCGGACATGACGGCGCCCAAATCGGTCAGATTGCCGTCATCATCCAGGGCGGCCAGATAGTTGAGCAGCTCCAGGGCACGCATAAGGGTCTCTGGAGCAGGGGGATCCATAAAGTCAAAGTGCACCAGGTCGTCAATGCCCAACTTTTTAAGCTGCAGGACCACAGTGCCTGGTTACAAAATATAAATCGATTATTAGGTTGAGATTTAGATAACTAAACGAGGGGTTCAGATTACCCAAATTAGAGCGCAGGATCTCGGGATAGGTGTTGTCCTGCATCTCGTTCTTAAAGGCCTTCTCCGTGTACAAGCGGAAACACTTTCCAGGACGCGTACGTCCTGCACGACCGGCGCGCTGCTGAGCCGAGGCCTTCGAGATGGGCGAAACGAGCAGACTCTCCACTCGAATGCGGGGGTTGTACACCTTTTGCTTGGCGAAGCCTGGATCGATCACGAACACCACGCCATCAATAGTCAGCGAGGTCTCGGCGATGTTGGTGGACACAACCACCTTGCGTCCGATGGCGCCATTGGCATTCGGCGGCGGGGCCGCCTCGAAGATGCGCTGCTGCAAATTGGGGGGCAGCGTCGAGTACAGGGGAATGCACTTCAGCTCGCCGATCTCCGAGCCAAGGTTGTCGATTTCGCGCTTTATACGCTTGCAGGCCTCTTCGATTTCTTCTTGGCCCGTGAGGAACATAAGAATGTCACCTAGAAGGAAGAACAGAACGAACATTTATCAACCATATTCGATTTCAGATAAATATTAAGAAACAAAAGCTGATCGCTTGGCTAGCGGTTTTGCACTTTGTAAACAAATTCGAATAATAAAAGCGGCGATGACGCCTTTAAACGTCTTTGCCAAGTATGTATAAGATGAGATGAATTTACTTGTTACTTGCTATTCTATTTCTCTGTTGAGGGGCATTTCGAACCCAAATTATATATATTGAAAGAAGATGGCAATGCTTTTTATCTTCTAATCAAATACTGCTACAATCTTTATAAAGCTTATATTTCAAAGGGATTCATAATCTATTGACATGTTTTCTGTTACTCACCCTCGATCTCCTCGCACATGTGTATCTGGATGACCGTGCGAATAGCGGCCTCCAGGTAGTCCCTTTCGGGCTCCGGCGTGTAGAAGATCTCCACGGGATGCGTGCGACCGGGCACGTTCATGAGCGGAGCGTTGTCGAAATACTGTTGGAACTTGCCGGCGTCCAGTGTGGCAGACATCACCACCAACTTAAGGTCGCTGCGTTGTCGGATGACCTCCTTGAGTACGCCCATCAGGATGTCGGTGGCCAGTGTGCGCTCGTGGGCCTCGTCGAGCAGGATAACCTGGTACTGCTCCAACATGGGATCGGACATGGCCTCGCGCAACAGCATACCGTCGGTCATGTACTTCAGCAGGGTTTTGGCCGAGGAACAATCCTCGAAACGGATGGAGTAGCCCACCTCTTCGCCCAGGTTCACGTCCATCTCCTCGGAGACGCGCTGGGCCACGGACATGGCGGCCACTCGTCGTGGCTGGGTGCAGGAGACGCCCTTGCGTCCCTTGGACACTGCAAAGTCCACACACCACTGCGGGATCTGCGTGGTCTTGCCCGAACCCGTCTCGCCCACCAGCACGATGCACTGGTGCTGGCTGAGCAGCCGCATGAAGTCTGCCTGGTACTCAAACACGGGCAGGGCGATGCGCTTCTTGTAGAGATTCTGGTAGCGCTGCGAGTACGGCTTGTTGGTCAGCGGGTTCATCGTGGGCGGCTGCTTGTTGGGCACAAATCCGCCCAGGATCTGGGCCACGGTGCCGGCGGCCGCCGCCGATGACGAGGACGCCTCCGTCTCCCTGGGGGAAAACATGGATTAAACTACTGCCGTCTGCTGGAATCGGCGCACTTACTTCTTCGCCTTGCTGCCGTAGGTCTCGCCCACTTCGATTCGACGCTTGGACATGTTGATTTATGGGAATTATCTCTCAAATCGAAGCGTTTTGCACAAAAAACACGCGCTCAGAGTGACCTTAAACGAGTAGCTACTTTGCCTAGCAAAAATACCAAGCTGTACTTTGTAAATATACCAACCAATACAGAGCTAGCATAGAACCTTACCAATGAGTACGGTCGTTCTTAAAACAAAATCGATAATATGAAATATTTAAAGTTAAGAAAGGCTGGGTAGTGTCGGAATCTACCAACATATAAAGTTTTACCGTATAAATAAGTTCATAAATTTGTAAGCTGCCAACTACATTTATTTAGTGAATATTTGGTTATTATTGGATAGCTTATGAAGGATCTTTTGAGCCACCGAAATTAAGTTTGAAATTCAGTTGAAGGAATTTGAAAGATATTATCAGTTACGATTTTGGTAGTTTCGGTATCTTCTGGCGCTCTGTCTGCGGCCACACTATCACACTGTATCGATTCGGAGCTGGTCCAAATTTTTTGCAAGTATAAGCCCGAAAATGCGCATCACGGCGCAGGAGGCCGAATGAAAGTGCTCCTCCGCGACCCGGACACAAGCAACTACCATGGAAATACCCATTCAGGTGGCCGTGCGCATTTACCCGCACAGGGAGCTCAAGGACTCGAAGGCGAGCTTCTCCCCTGCGGATATTAAGAGGGATGTAGAGGCGGAGGACGAGGGGGCCGACTCCAAGGACACTGCGGATGAAGTGGCGGGGGCGCAAAAGGATACCCCCGAGCGTACGGATTCAAATGGGAATGCCGAGGAGGACAGTGCAACGGAACCGAAGCCAACCACCGATGCCAATGGCAATGATAACGAACCTAGGGATTCCCCCGAGCCAGCATATTGCGTCCAAGCCATTCCCATTAGCGCCTCTGCCCTGGGACTGCCTAGTGCCCTGCCAGGCGGGGATCCCATGGACAGCATTGCGGCGGGACTCATTCAAGTGGGTCCCCACTCAGTGCCCGTCACCCACGCCCTGGGCAGCAGTAGCTCCCAGGAACAGGTGTACCACCAGACGGTCTTTCCGCTGATTACCCTGTTCCTGGAGGGCTTCGACGCATCCGTGGTCACGTACGGCCAGCGCGGCCAGGGCAAGAGCTACACCCTCTACGGAAATGTCCTGGAAAGGGACCGAAAGGACGTCGCCGAAGGAGTCGTCCATCTGTGCGTCCGAGACATCTTCTCGCACATATCGTCGCACCCAGGTGAGTTTATCGGAGAGGTTTTGTTAGCAGGCAAAGTCATATCTTTCCATTACAGAACGCACTTATGCCATAAACGTGGGATTCGTTGAAATTTACGAAGGCGAAGTCTGCGATCTTTTGGGCATGGGGAACATACACTGCAGCAATGTGGATGCCGTTTTCCACTGGCTGCAGAAGGGTCTCTCAGCCCGTCAGTCCTTGCCCGCTCATACTCTATTCACGCTCACGCTGGAGCAGCAGTGGGTGTCCAAGGAGGGGCTGTTGCAGCACCGTCTCTCCACGGCGAGTTTCTCGGATCTGTGCGGCACCGAGCGCTTTGGTGAACCACCACCCGGACGTCCCCGCGATACAGGCCTGTATATGCTAGAGCAGGTGATCAGCACTCTTACGGATCCGGGACTCATGTACGGGGTCAATGGCAAAATTCCGTATGGCCAAACTATGCTCACCACTCTGCTGAAGGACTCGTTCGGTGGGCGAGCTCAGACGCTCGTGATCATGTGTGTGTCGCCGCTGGAGGAACATCTGCCCGAGACCCTGGGCAACCTGCAGTTCGCCTTTAAGGTGCAGTGCGTGCGCAATTTCGTCATCATGAACACCTACTCCGACGACAACACGATGATCGTGCGGCCGCAAGAGCCTCTTCCAGAGTCCAACCCCGCCGCAGGGCTCTTAGCGCAGGCGGGGCAGGGTGACAACTTCGGCCTGCAATTTGCTGCCAGTCAGTGGTCCAAGCTTGTGACCAACGCCGAGGGGCTGTTTGCCAGGTGAGTGGAGGCATTATATTTTATGTGAACATATTTAAGGCAAGCTGCTTACAGGCTCATGGACTCCAAGTTAATCAGTGAAGTGGAGAAGGAGCAGATCGAGGAGTGGCTGTACCTAAAGCAGGAATGCGAGGACTGTCTCAGCTCAACGGAGGCTATGCGCCAGCAGAAGCATCTGGTTCCCATTCAGGAGGCCGAGGAGGAGGAAATAAATTCAGAAGACGCAAATTCCGAGCCGGCGAACTCTGAGCCGCCAAACTCAGACAACGAAAACGACACGGACAATGAGTCGCAGCGTCCCGATATGGACGACAAGATAGATACCCTGATGGAAGAGTTTCGCGACAAGACAGACGCGCTTATTCTTGAGAGGCATGCCGATTACCTGGCCAAACACCCAAAGGCGGTGATGCAAAGTCAGGAACGGGAGAATGAACCTCCGCCGCCGCCGCCGCCAGCAGAAAACGGCGAGGATCGCAAGACCAGCATAGGCGGTGAGTCATTGGTTTTAGAAATCAATCTTAGCTTAGTGACATTTTGGTTTCTTCCTCTTCAGGTCGGAGGAGAAGCATTCAGCCAGGCGCCAGCTTGAGTACTGCAGAGCTGGCCATGCTCAATCGAGTAGCCTCCCAGCAGCCGGCTCCGCCCATCGACCCCGAGTCGGTCGTCGATCCTCTGGAGAGTTCCTCGGGCGAGGGACTCCGTCAGGCAGCCCTTGCCGCCGCCGCTGCCATTGCTCCCATCGAACAGCTGCAAAAAAAGCTGCGGAAATTAGTCGCCGAGATTGAGGGCAAACAGCGCCAGCTACGGGAAATCGAACAGACAATTAAGGTGAAGCAAAACATCATCGCCGAATTGGTCAAGAACAGCGACACGCGTAGCCACGCCAAGCAGCGGTTTCACAAGAAGCGGGCCAAGCTGGAGGCCGAGTGCGACAAGGCCAAGAAACAGCTGGGTAAGGCTCTAGTGCAGGGGCGGGAGCAGCCGGAGATCGAGCGCTGGACCACCATAATCGCGCACCTCGAGCGTCGCCTAGAGGATCTTAGCTCCATGAAGCACATTGCCGGTGAGAGTGGTCAGAAGGTGAAGAAGCTTCAGCAATCGGTAGCCGAGTCACGAAAACAGGCCGATGATCTGGAAAAGAAACTTCGCAAGGAGGGCAAGTTGCGAACTCAAATGGAAGCAGAGCTGGCCAAACTGCGAGAATCCCGAGAAACCGGAAAAGAGCTGGTAAAGACCCAGGCGGATTGTCCAGAGCAGCATGGCCGGCAGTTAAAGGCGGTGCAGGCCAGGATCACGCACCTCAACCACATTCTGCGCGAGAAATCAGATAATCTGGAGGAGCACCCTGGACCAGCGCAGCAAGAGAGCTTGCGTCACGAGATCCGCAACCTGCGCGGCACTCGCGATTTGCTGCTGGAGGAGCGCTGCCACCTGGATCGCAAGCTCAAGCGGGACAAGGTGCTGACTCAAAAGGAAGAACGCAAGTTGCTCGAGTGCGACGAGGCCATCGAGGCCATAGACGCGGCCATAGAATTCAAAAACGAGATGATCACGGGTCACCGTTCCATCGATACCAGCGATCGGGTTGAGCGGGAGAAGGGCGAGCAGATGTTGATGGCCCGATTGAATCGGCTCTCGACGGAGGAGATGCGCACGCTTCTGTACAAGTACTTCACCAAGGTGATAGATCTGCGCGACTCATCCCGAAAACTGGAGCTGCAGATGATCCAGTTGGAGCGCGAGCGTGATGCTTGGGAATGGAAGGAGCGCGTGTTGTCGAATGCAGTGCGCCAGGCTAGACTGGAAGGGGAGCGAAATGCCGTACTGCTGCAGCGCCAGCACGAGATGAAACTCACCCTGATGCTGCGCCACATGGCCGAGGAAACTTCGGCTAGCTCGGCCAGCTACGGAGACCGGGCGCTGGCCCCCGCCACTGGCGCCCCAGTGCAAGCGCATAGCGATTTCGACTACGATGATTTCTACAAGGCGACCGGCAGCAATCCCGGCAAGGCGCTGGTCAAAGCGCCAAAGCCGCTGCCCACTGGCTCGGCGCTGGACAAGTACAAGGACAAGGAGCAACGCAGTGGGCGCAACATCTTCGCCAAGTTCCATGTACTCACCAGGTATGCGTCAGCTGCTGCAGGCGGTTCCTCAGGCTCCACGGCCGAAGAGTCCACGGCCTTGATTGAGTCGACCACTACGGCCACGGCAACTACTACAACCACCACTTCAACTACTACGGGAGCCGTGGGTAAAGTTAAGGAAAAGGCCCTGGTCAGCTTTAGGCCAGAGCAGCTCAAGCGACTGATGCCAGCTCCAACGGCCACCAAGGTGACGCGGCAGAAGAACAAGATTATTATACAGGACGCCAGCCGTCGTAATTAAAAACGAATTTAATCATTTCCAGGGCGATTTTATCAGGTTAAGCCAAATAGCCATAGGTCATGTGTAGCCTCAGATCGAGAACTAGCCATTGGATTACAAAGGCGTCCTTCCTTTAGATAATATTCGTAAATGTTTATATGTCAGCTAGAAATTGTTTTGCATTTGTACGGAAGTATGTTGGCCAAACCAACCAAACCTCCATAATTATTATTTAGACAATTGTCGCCTGCGGTTCTTTAATGGTTAGATCTCGATGAGGCACTGAAATGCGTGGCAAGAAAACTCATAGCCCGGCCACAAGTACTGAACAAGTTTCGTCCACAGTCATGACACAAATAGACTCGACATGGTTCTCATTCTGACTCTTTAGCTGGAGAGCATTTATTTTACAAACCTTTACACATTAACCTAGCATATGACAGCAACTATCCTCATGAGATTCAAATGTAAAGACTTGACCTGCTACCAAGATACTCGCAAAACCAACCATAAATACAACTCGCTCAAAGTGTGGACCTTCGTTCATCATTTAACTTGTACATAACCTTATTGTGTTAGTTAACCATTTAGTTTTAATTGATTTTGTTAGTTTTAGGTTAGTTGTAAACACTATTGTGTCTTCCTTCGAATTTTACTTGACATATGTTACTATCCGAAATACTCGTACTCGATTATCACAGTGTTAACTTTTAGGAACTTTACCAACAGCATTTACCCTGTACAACCTAAATATATACTCAGTAATCGTGCTAAGATCAAATACTTATGTTTCACTAAAATTTAAATGCTAAACTTATTGGTTGTGTATGATGAATTTTTTGTTGGCGAATCGGATATTTGTAGTTATGATATATTGCGGAATATTTCGATTATATATACGGATGCATTCTTAAAATGACATTATTATATGTACTTACAATATCAATTTGTACAATTGAATATCAATTTATCCCACTGAAAACGCTCGGCATTGCTTTGGTGCGGATATTGTTGGATACGCAAATAAATATATATGAACATAATTAATCCCTATTTAATGCGTTTTGTTATGAAGAATGACTCGGCTTCCGTGGGATTGGCATTGCGCGATAAAAACTTCCCCGAAGATAAGGATTTAACCTCAGTTGTATTTAAAGTAGAGCCCTGCATTACCACAATTTTTTGACCATTTTCACAGTATAAAGCAGAACATCTAAAACACTGTGATTCATGGATTTCATTCTCCAAAACCACTTATAAATAAAAGCAATATTCTATTTAAACTTTGATTCATAATCCACAATGGAAGGTACTGATAGAGGTCTATCTGTTCCCAAGCACGAATCAGTCGTGTTAGTGAAATAGGATTTCTTTGAAACATAGGCCATCATCTTTTAAATAGTTTTTGTTCATTGTTATAAAACTTCACTAAATTGCTATGACCCATCTTCATCTTAAAGTTTTACATGGTACTTTAGGTATTACATTTACAATGTATAGATGTCGTTATTTTTAATCTTAGATTAATCTTAACCAAGATATAGACATTTTTAGCGGTTTCCGCTTTCATTTTATTAAAATCTTTACTTGAAGGTAAATGGTAAATAATTAAGAAATAACTTGTTGTTCTTATTTGTTCTTAGGCACGTCAAAATGCAATATAGAAGTACTTCGAGGCACCTTACGATCCACACCTTCACAGCCCACAATTCCCACCCTCGAAAGCAACAGGTCCCAAATGTCCCTCGAAATTTCCCAAACAAGTTCCCCTCCGCGGAGAGAGAGCGCCCGAGAGAGCGAGCGAATGGCCGGCTGGCTGAGCGGAGTATCTGAGTCCGAGGGCGAGTATCTGTGTGCCTGAGCATCCGTGGGATAGCCGGAGTCAGTCTTGTTTGGACCGTCGAGCGATCGAGAACCGGATTCAGTTTAGTCGGCGAATCGCGAGAGCGTGCGTGTGATTGTGTGTGCGTGTGAGCGTTGTTTTGGGACACCGATACGGATACACGGCAGCGGCACGGTACGCGTTTGGCAGCACCCCCTCGCCAGCGGTGGTTGTGCACCTCCAAGCATATGCAAATAAGTGAATAATAGTAGGCAAAGCATCTGAAAGATAGCCCAGAGCAGAGCAAAGTATCTGTGTTTGTGTGTGCGGTGCTTTTGTGCGGAGTCGCCACCCCCGTGGATTAGTGGCACCCTGCTGCAAATAGCCCACCACTCTCACTGCGTGTGTGTTGTGTGTGTGTGTTTGTTAACAATTAATAATCGCATTAAACCAACAATTTGGCCCGCAGAACGAGCGTAGAAGGTAGGAAAAGTCGGCGATTTGCCTGGGAAATTTTCGCCGTTGTCTGGCAACTTCTTTGTGCCAGCCGTGTATGTATAGGTTGGGTTGCGGGTGTGTGCGTGAGTCCTGCCCACGCCCACTGAGTAACGGTAGTCTGGCGCATCTATTTAAGGATGCTGTAGCATGATATCTTTTGGGTTATTATCGAAATTCGAGTACTGAATCGAGACTTCCTATTGATTTTTCGCCAAACTACAGGTTTTCCCGCATCAGGGAATGCAAAAAAGGTTACTTTTGCACCGTATTTCACACACACATGCAAAAGGGTGTGAAAATGTACGGCGATAAGGGAGGACAAACCTCACTTTATGAGACCCTTAAAACAGACTTTTGGAATATTTCTAAAGATATCTTTTAATATTTAGCCAGTTTGCAGGCATTCCGCTGTGCTTTTCATTTAGAATTTGACTTTTAGAGAAATTCATTTCAGTCCCTGAATTTTTCAGCGAATTTTTTTTCGGCGCATGCGCCCTTGGCACCGCAGAAAAGCAACTCTGGTATTCCGTGGTATTCGTTTGTGTGTCCGTGAGTGTTCGAGCCTGCAACCTGTGCCTCCTGCTGCCTGGTCCTTGGTCCTTTGTCCCCGTCAGGTAGTTTTCCCTACTCAAAACGCTTCATTCTCGAGAACCTTTTAAGTCCCTCGCAGTTTCCATGTGGCACACATACGCCATGATCCTTTGTCCGCATATGTGTGAGTCGTCCTGCAGCGATGCTGGTTCAACCCCTGCTCGTAAAATCTCTGAAATCCCATGCAGCTGCGCTCGTCCTTAAACCGCTGGTGTGTCTGAAGTTTCCACTATTTGATTTTGCAAGTGTTGCGCTACCCTCCTGCCTCCGCCGCTTCCTTTTCCGCCTGCCTGCGACGTACTCCTCATTTTCCAGCTTCTTTTTCTGAATTTTCGTCGGCCTGTCATCCTGTTGCTAGGCGGAGGCTCTCCGCTACTTGGGCTAGTTGCCAATTTTCCATGGGACTCCCTGTTTCCAGAGCAATCAATTTTTTCCAAAGTCATATTAAAGTTGGCAAATAAATGTTACTACTGATTCACCTCTGATGTATTCTTACAAAGAAAATCAAGGTGAAAATATCAAACAAATTAAAGTTAATATAGCTAAAGGCTAGATTTTTATATGACTATTTAAGGTGATGACCCACCTATGATCTCCCTGATTATGATATATTTTCAAATACTTTCTGAACTCTTTCAAAATCGATTATCCCACAATTAAACATATTTATTTACTGCGTTCCTTGCTTAAACAAATTCCTCGCGGTCGCTCCCATCGATTGATTGATGAACACTCTCGCATCGACTTGGTTCTGGTGGCAAATATTGATTTCCACTTGGGCACAAACATGACACAGCGGAAAAGGTTAAAGTGAACAAAGGCTGACAAACGAATGGAGGACCGAATAAATATTTCCTTTTGTTTTCGCTGCCGCCGAGAGCACTTGAATCTCAATTAGGGGCGCAGTGCGGAAAACTCGGAGCGCGAATGGGTCATAACAGTGGCTATGGACAATGGATGGGTCCTCATCCATGGGTCTGTCGCCGAAGACCCTGCACTGGGCCACTGCCCTCTGTCCCCCAGCCGCACTCCCAGCCCCCCTGGGCACCACCCTTTCCCGAATTTATTGGCTCGTCACCCCAATTTTTAGTTACACATCCAGCCAGCCAGACGGACCAACAAAAAGAATACAAAATGCAGGCATGAGTAATATAAAAGTGCTTTTGATTCGTTGATTTTACCACGCGATTGACCGAACGGATCCGCTCAGGGAGGGTTTCACGGGCTGTATGTAGATACAATGTATATATATAGAAGTATCCGTACATATGTTGTACTATGCCTATGTGGAAGGCCCGAAATTGTTGACTGATTACCAGATGTTTTCTAAATTGTTTCAGCCGAGCATCGCAGAATCATTCGTCGAGATGAGAAGCGAACGATTCTCCAGCTGAAAACTCAAGGAGAGATGTACTGATGATTCATTACTCACAGATTAAAGTTTAAAGATTAAAAAAAACTGTAACATGGTTATTATTAGTGACGATCGCACCTTAAGTATACCAAAGTTCTCATATTAACTTTTGTGATGAAAATGTATCCACTTAATAAATACACTTTCTATTTTTTTTGCCACTTGCACATTCTTTTGGTGCGTTTCGTCACTACGTCCGCAAGGACTGAGTTCTTTTTGAGTAGTAGGTCGATTTTTAATTCAATTCATTCTTTTCTGTAGAAATCGCACGTTTCCTTAAACAACTGGGGCAAGATAGGAAGATCAGCTTTTATTTTATCAGCATGTATAAGTTTCGAGTGCAATGTTTACACATATCAAATCAAGAATAGATTTTATTATGCAGAATACAAACTTTGTTTTCAATAAAATATTCTTTATTTTTATTACTCCTTAGAAAATATTTTGCTGATCGTGTAGAAAATGTTGGCCACCCCTTCAAGGCAGCTGTTTCCCTGTAAAGCTGCTCAACTGCGAGACAGTTAACCCTCGCTGCGAGTGATAGCCAGTTCATTAGGCCAATTGAAAAGCTAACACTGCCAGGGAGCAGACCCTCCACCAACCACCTATCCAGCTCTTTTCGCAGGGAACACGTGCAGGGAGGGTTATACTCTACACGCCTGCGCAACCCTCTGGGCAAATAAAAGCGAGTCGTAGATAAGACTTAGCTATCGCGCTGAGTGATCCAACTTGAATTGAATGTGGAATAACAATTGTATTTTTTCTTCCACTACAATTTGTGCTATGCTCCAATGAAGGAATCCACTTAAGACTTAATTAAGCGCTAAAAAACTGAGCAGTTTGCTTTTGAATCTATTTCTATATACACGCATGTGTATATTAAACAATTAAAGGCCATCCACTTGGATTAAAATTGGGCAAGGAGGAGCTGTTTTCGGGGGGCCGATGTCAAGTTACAGACATCGAGGGATCGGGGGACAAATAGACAGAATTGTGGAATCGTGACTTCCTGCCTGTCATAAAGTGTGTTTTTCGCCTCCGAACTGGGCTGGCGGAGGAGGCGAGGGAGGCGCGTGACATTTTATGGATAGCGCAAGGCGGAAAAACTAAAAGAAAGAAGTTGTCGAAGCTGTTGCTCGCGCCCCCGCCCAATGGCCATTTGTGGTTTAATTAATGACATCCATCCGCAGTCACTATTCCCGCTTTCCTGGGGTTCACTCTGTTTTTATTCCCTTTGCTAAACGCTTTTATAGGGCTTCTCCTGGCGGATAGTACATCTTAGACAGTTTTTGGCTGGCATTAGGTTTAAAATGCGTTTATTTTCTGCTAATTGATTTTTAGTGAATAGAAATGTTGTTCTTTAGCTTGAAAGCAAACAATTTTTTGAGGTAAACCATTATTTAAATATTGCTAAAATATTTGGAGCTAAGATACATGTAAAGGCGTAGATATGTTTTTATTGGATAAAATTTTATGTAACCAATAGGTCCGAGCCAGAAAATATCTACAGATATTAACACATACATATGTTTGAAGATTAAATAAGTATTTTACCCCCAAAACACACCCTTACCTTTGGGGTTTATAAATTTTAATTAAAAAGGGTGAAGTAGTATCCGCTTCATTGTGAAGGGTGCCTTGCCTAATCAAATTATTTGCAACTCATTGACTAGGTAGGAAAACAAAAATTGCAGAAAGCATCGGTTCTGAATTACATATTAATGGTTGTTAAATCGTAATAATTTAATTAAAAATATAAACTAACCCCAATGTATGTCACTAACAACGGTTGGTAAATGTATTATCTAATTAACGAATAATTTCGTTTACTTTGCAGATAACTCGCGTGTGCTGAAACCGAAGCGAAGGGTGTTTTTCATTGGATTTTGCGTAAAATCGATAAGCAGATAGACCCTCCACTGCCAACTTTACACAACCCGCTCAGCGGAAACACGGCATACAGTATGAATATGCCCAACGGACGCCTCAAATGGCTAATGCTGTACGCAGCTGTTGCCCTCATCGGTGAGTAATTGCACTTGGCTCGATGTCGGTTTGTTTTGGCCCTGCAAACTCGTGTTCCAAAGCATTCCAAAATGCTGATCAATGGCATCCGGAAGCACTGGAAATATCCATATTTATCGTTATTTCTGGGCTATTTGGAAAAGCAGCTATACGAACTTATAGCAATTTAATTTGGGGCTTTCATAACTTGAAATTTTGTGGCATGAATAATGTCCGGTATAAAATCCGTACTTTCCATTTTTAACTTCGTTTTCATTTTAATTCAACGCTCCTTATCGCTGTTGACACATTCGTCTCGACATTTTACCCATATTCCCCTTAGTCGCTGCTTCTGTGGGTTTTCCGAGCGTTTCTATGCATTTTAAATATGTTTTCCTTACATTTTCTCTGGCTTTCGCTTTTTGTTTCATTGCATTCGCTGCTTGTTTGCAGTTGGATATTTACTCGACTGTGCGTCTGGACGGATACATTTGTATCTTTTTGTGCGAGGGTTGTGCTGGGGAACAGATAGCCGTGCGGTTCATTGCCTCGACCGTCCGGGAAGCACTATTTTGGGGTGGGAGGGGAGGTAGGAACGGAGGAGCTGTGCACCATCAGTGGGTCAGATTGGCAATTACTCAGTCCAGCCGAGCAGATGAGTAATTATACAGTTTGTAGATGAACTGTGGCAATCTTTGCCAACAAATGGAATCGATGCGCTCTGGAATAATCCAATTTATTTGTAGCAATACTAAATAAGTTACATGTTTTTATTCTATTAAACAAAGGTTTCACATTAGTTCCACTAAATCAGCTTCGATTTATTCAACTATTCTTTACCTTTATTATTCAGTTTACCTTTTATGCTAGCTCGGATGGCATTCAATTAAGAAGGCCAGTTCGCTTGACCCATTGCAAAATAAAGCGTGCGTCTACGTAACGAATTTATACGTATAGCTACTTCCATTTATGGTATCAGTCTGCCCAATTTAGGGGCTTGCCTTATATTCAAACAAATTTAAATTTATTATTGATTGAAAAAAGCTAAAGTCGCTTACGAAAATAAACAAATAAAATGCGTAGAAGTTTGATGAAAGGTATACAAATATTATTTAATGAAATTAATAATATGATTCAATAGAAATTCCAAAGCAGCCACTATTAATTGAAAACATTATGTTTCTGAGCCGTAAAGATATGTTCGAATGACTTTGTAAATTTAAAGAATAAATTATGCAAAAGCTACAGAGGCAAATAAAAGTATTTGCCCGCTAAAAGCAGAACAAACTGAGAGATATAAGCTTCGAGTGAGGGAACGTCTTACGTTGATTGTGCGGGTCATCATTCAATTGAAATTGATTAAAAACATTTTGCGCCATTTTTTACTTTTGTTGTTATTACATTTCTGTGATGAAAACGTGAAGCAAGGCTGCTGCCTGTATTAATATTTAAAGCCAGACTTAAACAATAAAATGGATTTATTGTACAGGCTCCGTTATGGGAAAGTCGGAATGCGATGTTTACGTTGTTGTTCCTGTCTCCGCTGCAGTCGGACGCATTTAATTCGCAGTTTCATTCGATTCAATTGAAATTCAGCTCGCACACCCCGAGCACTGTAATGGAGCTTAAAGTTCACAAGTGGCCACAGCTGGGTTCGCACAGTGCAGCCAAAAAGCAAAAAGTAAGCATGTAACACAAGGCACATAAACAGGAAGCAGTCAATTGTGTAGATACATATGTGCGAATCAAATGGCACAGATGGAATTATGGAATAGGCTTTATATGTATAAAAGATACATAAATACCTCTCAATTGCTCGACTTGATTAAAACATTTCTTGTTTGAAATTTGTAGCAGGAAAACGGAATACAATTAAGTTCTTAAAGTTTCAGGCTTCATTAATTTTTCAGCTAAAATTATTCTCTTTCCGAAGTTTTGCCCTTGCTTGAATT
The DNA here is from genome assembly GCF_025231255.1 of Drosophila biarmipes. NCBI lineage: Eukaryota > Metazoa > Arthropoda > Insecta > Diptera > Drosophilidae > Drosophila > Drosophila biarmipes. Next base: position 11,133,496 of record NC_066615.1, on the reverse strand, counting down.
TCACATACGTACTTCCAAGTCTATAAACGATAAATACTATTTTATTGTTAGTCTTAATTAAAAAGTTTCTTTGTTTATATTTGTAGCAAAAAAAGAACCACCATGCTCTAAAAGTTTTAGTAAAGTTAAAATTATTCTAACGCTTGAATTTGTGTCTTTGTTTGATGTTCACAAAAAGTCTCCAAGAGCATATTCCCTTGGGCTTTTTTTTTACTGATAGGCGACTACCACTTATCAACTGGGTCACATTTTCCTAGCTGCTATCGTCGAGATCTCTCTCGAAGAGATTTCGTAACCAATTAGATGCACTGCATGCCACTCAAAACACTCGTAAATATGACAGAGATCATCCGAGAGATCACTGAACCAGACCCTGTACGATCCGAGGAAGAACTATTTCCGTTTCTACAAATGGGAAATGGAAAGAATGGGAAGAAAGGAGCCGAAATGTGAGGATGGAGCTCTGGAAGATGGAAAAAGCCTGCCGTAATTACAAATGATTGATGTGCCCCTCCTGACACTTTCTTGGCCTCTTCAGCGTATGTGTTATGGTACCTCGACGATTGAGGCACATCACACGCGGCGTTTGTTTAAGCAACAGCGAGGGCCTTGGCACTCATTCCATTTATACACCAAAAAAATAAACTAAGATAAAACTAAATATTACTACACAAGTATTAACAAAAAATGTAATCAAAATTCTAGAAGAATTTTTTTATATTATCTAACCTAAATCATATAAGATTATGGAAAGTCCCATTAACTTAGTCAAGTTTTTGAGCCTTATTGGTTAGTATTGAATCTTGGGAATTTCACGAAACCAAAGCTAAAACTGCAAGTAACTTATTTTCAATGACATCTAATAGCCATAATTTTGAGCCATATTTTTTCTTAGTGCACCCAATTTCCTTTGGCCAGGCAACTGTAGACGGTTCAATAGAATTTTACCCCCATCTTAATGGCCTCTCGTCCGACTTATTATTAGTTGCATCGCAGCAGGCACCGGAATGTGACTTCAATTCGGGATGGAGGGAAAGCACCGTGGAGAAAGGGGCAAGCACATCTTTCTCCCGTGACGTCACGATGCAGTGTGCTGTTTTATGAGCCGTTGCAGCCTATTTCTTGCCCATTTGCAATAGTTCAAAAGCTGTTTGTCAACTTGAATGGGGCATACAGATTGGAGAACGGCAAGGCTGCAACTGCGGAGCAAGTTTTCGATAATTGCGTAAATAATTGCCTTATAATGATGCTGGAAGTTGGCAACCTAGCCGAGCTGAATGCATTCCAAAAGCATCTTGTCGGGTTGGCTGTTCTAAACTTTCTTTACAAATCCACCGAAAAGACACGACAACTCAGGGCATCAAAGCGTTTGTTGGCCCATTAAGAGCATTTGTCATATATTCCGGCTCTTTAAGTGCTGCCAGAAATTCCCAAATTTTGGGAGGCATATGTGTAGAAGGTATTAAGTTAACTCAAAATATTTTATGAGCTGCAGCGAGTCGGGGAATTTATGGTGTCTACCAGAAAGTATTTCAGATATTTTTAAGTGGGTGCTGGGCGAATGCAGCTCTTAGTGGGACTTACAAAACTTCGGCCATAAAGTTTTCTTTCAACCCCTCGGTTAGTGGCAAACCCAAGAGTTTTTCGTGCTCTCTCCCTCCTTGTTGTCACCCCTAATTCGCAGTGGAGAGAAAAGGTTGTGAAAAATGAGAAACGTTTTATTTAGTTGGACGGCCAGGATCTGCTTCAAATGTTTGGGCTGCACACTTTTGATTTACCCGGGCATAGAGAAAATAAGTGCCACCCACCCTCAGGCACTTCTCCTCGCGGCTCGAACAGCTGTGATGACTAAGGGCCACGTTGTCGGCATGCATTTCCATCTCCTCTCAGCCAAACAGTTTCCTCCCCTCCGGAAAATGATTATACTTATTTATGTCTCGCCGCCTGACAGGCTGATTTGGAGCGACGCGCCGTTGCCGCACTTCACCCGACGAGCTCCTGGCGACCGAATTGGCTGGCCAGGAAGGGCGTTGTGGGTGTCTTACACGGTTGTGGTTGTCACTATACTGTCCTGTTATGGTTAAAAATCATGACACCTTAAAAAACTTTAATTTATAATGAAGTATTTTTCTTTGAGATAGGATTGGATACCAATAACTTATACAGAAATTATAAAAACTTGATTTTAAGGTTTAAAAGAATATATATATATTTTTTTAACATAGTAGATACACACATTCTTAAAAACATACACATAAATATTAAAAAAAAAAAACTATATAAATTTGGCCTGTCGTCTAGACATTTAAATTCCAGAAGTCGGTTTCTAACAGAGAACTTCGTTTCTGCACATAAGATATCATAAATAATGTAGCGTGAAATGAAAAGAAATCTTTTACGCGGAAAGATACGAGTCGGAGATATCTCAAAAATTAGCCTCATGTGTGAGTGCGAGAAAGGGTGGAGGATTAACATCATTTTGGCGCCCCCTAAAATGGAATGGAATCAAGTCGTAATAATAATTTGTAAGATATGTTCATGGCCTCACCCATCTACCGATCCCAGTTCCAGTCCAACAGCCTCGGAGAACTGATATTTATCAGGCACACATCATCTATGGATCGCGCACGTCCAGGCATTCCGAGGGCGGGATTTGATTGGAGGCCCCCTTACACCTTATCCACGGTTCCTGAGTCACGTTTCTTTTTTGGGGCTGCCAACTCTCAACCCATTTGCATTATTTCCATCTCCATAATCTGCATGCGACCAAAAGTATTTAAAGTTAAATTCTAGGTACAAATGTATATATATACACGCATTTTTTTATAAAGTCTTTTGGCGTCTTGTTGGCAGTCTTAATTAATGCGCTCGAGACGATGACGACGTCGACTCGATTCCATATGCAAAACGCGTCTGCTGTTGGTCTTCCCTTCTCCATACTCCAGACATTATAAATGTTTTTGTTTTAAAGCTACTGTCGCTGTCGTTGAAGACTTTATTTTTTATAGGAAGTTGGCATGCAGGGGTTCTTTAACAATACAAGTTTGATGCACTTGCATGTTTCATAACAAAAGTATTAAAGGTCTCAAGTCTTAGTATCCAAAATTTAGTAATATTCCCGAATTTGTTGACTTAGTTTTTAAAATCTCTTTATCGATTTAAAATTAAAATTTAAATGTTGTCCTCTACATTATTTTACCCGCATATATACTTTATATGCAAGTTCTGATGGCACTACTGTATCTTCGAGATACATTCCTATACATGCTGAAGTTTCCTGCACGTGTGCGCTCTGCTTTATTTTGCTCTCCACCCTGTAAATGTTTTGCAACGCTTTCAATTAGACAACAAATCCACCCTCAAGCCCAAGTTCTTCTTTCCTGCTCAATCTCTCTCTTTTCAGCCCCACATCACATTGCAGCCTCAGATACCATTCTCTTATAAGGTACACTGGTGCCAGATACAATTGGAGTTCATAAAGTTCGGGGAAAGTGAGCGACATATCTTGGGATAGGCCACCTTATTACCGAAATCTCACTCATAAAGTAGTATTATTTGTGTTGGTCTGTCAAATCAGATATTTTAGGGGGTAAGATAAAGGTAATTTGATATATATCATATATATATTTGATACATATCCTCTAATTGGATTTTGCGCCACTGTGGTTTGACATTTACTGACACTGCCGCATCATCATCACTCGAGGTCCCCCGCCTTCCCCGTGGAATGTATCTATGTATCTTCCACGTGGCCTGCTCCAGTTCGTCCCACTTTTGTCTCCTGTCGACTTAACGGTGTTCTCCCTCCGCTCCCGCTTTCGCACCTGGCTTGCGGTTTGGTTGCTCTCTGCCACGGGTGTTGTGTGTTCTTGTTGGCAGCTTCTGTCGAGCGCGGCGTGTCGTCGCCGTGACTCCCTGTCATCTTCTGAGTCACGTCGAGGTGGACAGGTGAGTTGCGGGTAGCTGCGGTCTTGGACCATTTCACGGGTGACTTGCAGTTGGCAATTGGAGGCATACATACATCCGAACCTGTAGTTACTCAGCCAGTGAGCTGTTAGAACCGCGTGGGCAGCTCGTCTGCAATTATCTGTGTCACACATTGCACAATTAGTCGGCGTCTGTGCACTGAGAGCTATAAAAATGTATCTGAACATTACAAATCGTATTTTATATTAAATTTGAATAAACCTTTAGAGGAAGTGTGAGCTTTTTTTATAAGTTTGTACTTAAACAACGCCTTATAAATGCTGCTATCCTACAGAATCCTACTTATCTGAAAAATAAATGTAAGACAGCTTTGTCACACTTCATAAAAATTGTATTTTGTGTGCCATAAAGTTACAAAGTCTATTACTCGATCTTAACTCGGGGACTTCTTTACCTATCCATTCAATTTTCGATTCCAATCATTAACTCACATATAAAAAGAGTTTTCACAAGTAATTGGTAATGTAATGCTTTGCGGACTGAAGCTGATCGTGATGAGTGTGTGGGGAACTGCCGCACGATTCGCATGAATGAGTGGGTAACGCTCTGGCATTGAGATACCGATACCTGTTCTGCGATTCCCCCAGTACTCCTCCGCCGAACAGCTGTCGAACTGGTTTACGAGCTCCAGAGCAGATGTTTCTTTCAGCGATCAGAATCTCGGTGAAATAGCCGGGATTCACTGGGCTCAGGTAGAGGCGAATATTTCGATTGGGATGGATGGCTATCCACTCCTTCCTGGGCACTCTGTGTTCCTTTGTGGCTGACCTCGATGACAAGAGTGCGTGATGTGGACTAATTTCGGCGGGCGGGGTCATGCGTGTGTGCGTATTGAACTTTTAGGCCCTTTGTTTTTGTTTAGCCGGAAGTTATTAGTTTCCAATTTCCCCCTGCGAGAGGTGTTAAGGGTTTGTGTTTCACGGAATAAGTTAATTAGCAGGGCGGGAGCACTTCGATGGAGACGAAATAATTATTGAAAATAACTCAGATATACCCTCAAAAAATAAACCCGTTTCAAGTGTCGTGTTTTAAGGCCTCAAACATGGGTTCGATAATTGTTTTGCTCTCATTGCGGTTAGGATGTCGTAATTGGACACCTCTCGAATCGCGTGTTTTCGCCGGTTATTTGTGCCCTATCACTACTTACTTTTTGGTTGGTTCTGTGGGCCACTCCTCTGGTTCTGGTTTATTGTTATTTTTCCCAGTTGATTTGCCTCTCTTCGTTCTTGGCTTCTGTTTACCTATGAAAATAAGGAAAATAAAACCATCTGATCACCTCAAGCTGAGTCACTTGCCCTCCTTAAACTTGATAATGTGTCCTTAGCTGTTGGTTAGTGCACCATCGTCATTATCATCTGCGAAATTATCATCACATTTGCAAATTGCCCGCTTGAGTGGAAAATTGCGAGGCAAAAAGCTAACATATTCCTCAAGCAAAAATTCGAGCGCTTGATTAACCCGAGTTTTGCCGCCGTTGACATCGCAGTTCTGCTTTTGCCTCGGTTTGCTTTTGCTTTACTTAACTTTGCTTTGCTTTTTTGTTTTGGTCATTTAAAGCCGGCTTCCCAACCGGTTTCGTTCTGCATCTTTTTGGTCGCAGAGCTTTGGGTTTGGAAGCGAAAAAGTAAAACAAAATACACCTGCTAATTTTGCTGCAGCGCAAAGCAAAGCCCAAACTAAAAGCAGGTGTATTTTAAAAGTTTGGTAATTTATAAATATTCCATTCAAAGCGAAGTCTTTAAAATGAAGGTAGGGACTTAGGGTGCAGAAAAGGAAGCAAAAAGGATTGTGTTTTATTGGAATCTTAATATCCCCCTATAAATCATCTTGTTTCTTCTCAAGCAACAGTTGCAAAATTTCACTCGCTTTGCTCATTTCTGGTTTCCTTTTCCCACCTTACCCTCAGTTTTTAATGTTTTTCGCACGTCTTTCCAAGACTTTACGCTTTGTATTCCGTATGGCCACCATATGCTGGCAAATATATATTGATACAGTCTGTTATGGGACTATAGAACTTCTTCGTAAATTTAATGGGTTTATCTGGGGAGCGCACTATAGTTACATATTTATTATTACTTTTTGTTAAAATAAATTTAAACGAAATTCAGAAGCACGGTTTTTAAAATTTCCTTCCACTTTACAGCTTTTCAAATTATATTCCTTCGTATGGTATTTAACAAAAAATATGTGCCCAAAAAAATCAAATTTCCTCTTACAATTTTGCAACGCACTGTAAGATGATTAAAAGGCCTCATCTTGCATGCATCACTTTCTGTTTGAAGGGAAATTCAGTTTAATTAAATATGAAGGCGACATTTCCTGTGTGGCTCTGCTATTCCCCACTCAATTGAAACCTTAAATGGCATTCACTTATTAATTTATTTTGTCAATGGCAGCCTAATGCCTTAGAAATTACTTGAAAAAAGCCGAAAGTAATTTGATGGAATTTTCTAGGGGATGGGACACCCCCTCACGCACTCATTGTCAACTACGATTTGCTTATTGTATCTTTACTAGGTTCTAGGAGTTTTTATTGAATTGCATATTAAATTTTTTTTTTATTTGATAAAAACTTTAAATATTATATGGTATAATCTTTTTTTTATATCTTTTATTTTTTAATCGATAGCCTCTTAAGAATCGGCAACTCACTTGTACTTGGTCATACACCGAATGCCTGTCATACCATGTAAATTTTTGTACTTACAAATAAGTTGTGTGGATGAAGCTTATAATAGCTGTTGCCCTAGACAAATTGCAGGCACACGCCTTTGGAATTGCATCCAAGAGATATGGATAAGGGGCTGGGGGAGTGCGTGTCACCGCGCTGCAACTTCTCAACACCTTTGGCAATAGGAAATTGGCGGGATGGGGGGAATTCCAGGCGACATGGCTGTGCATAAAATGAAATATGAAATCGTTTGCCAATGCAACAGTGACGGCATCAACACATTCCGGGCGGATGGGAAGTGGGTGGAGTCTGCAGAGTGTCAACGAACGATTTTCGCCTGCTTGGCTTTTGTTTGCCAGCCAGTTGGAGGGAGTGGGTGGGTGGAAATGGAAGTGGAGCTCTGGCTGGCTTAGTAAAAAAAGTATGGAACTGAGCACCGCTTTTGTTGGGGGTCCAGCACCGACGAGTCACTGATCCATGGCCCTCAATTGTCAAACAGCCGTGGCTGGAACAATGGCCAAACTGTTGACATGGATATGACAATGCACTTCCGCAGCGGATGTTCTGAGCATAAAGCGTAGCCGAATGCTAGTTAATCACATCTAGGGATGTGAGTTATAAATTAGAGAAGGTGATAGATAAAAATAACCAAATATATATTTGTATTCAAGTTTAAGTCAACCCAGAATTACAATTTTTTTAATATATTATAGAAATTATATAATAATAACATCCACTTATCTATCATTTGTAACTCCATTACAGCTTGTGGCAGCCAATGTCTGGCTGCCAATCCCCCAGATGCCGACCAGAAAGGACCGGTCTTCCTCAAGGAGCCCACCAACCGCATTGACTTCTCCAACTCCACCGGCGCCGAGATCGAGTGCAAGGCCAGCGGCAACCCCATGCCCGAGATTATCTGGATCCGAAGCGACGGCACCGCTGTGGGCGACGTTCCCGGACTGCGTCAGATCTCCTCCGACGGCAAGCTGGTCTTCCCGCCCTTCCGTGCCGAGGATTACCGCCAGGAGGTCCATGCCCAGGTCTACGCCTGTCTGGCCCGCAACCAGTTTGGATCCATCATCTCGCGGGACGTGCATGTGCGAGCCGGTAAGTTGGCAGGGTTCAGAGGCAAATCAAGGGCAGTGCAAGCAGATGTTGGTCAGGAAATAACTTTAAAAGGGGGTCAGCATTTCAACATTTAAAAGATACATAAATAACTGAAATTGAGAAAGATGCATAAATTAACTGAGATTAAAAAATTGAATTTTAATTAAATGTCAAACACATCGCTATTAAAGTAATAAAGTTTCGTATAAAAAATGCATAGAAACAAGGCCCTGTAAGGCTACATTTTGTAGTTTATGTTTTATGTGCAATAAAAACATTAAATTTGTATTTTATTCTTAAGTATGGGATAATAAGAATAAATTGGCTTACTTTGATAAACATATAAACTTGGGTTAATAAGTTAAACTTTCGGTTAAGTGGCTAGCCCTTGGGTTATTATGTTAGTTAACTTATTAGATATTATGATGAAAATAGGTGGAGATTTAAATAAGATTCTAATAAAAAGGTAGGAAAGCCGATTTTTTCAGGACTAACTTTTGTTTCAGTTGAATATTCCGAAAAGTGAACTCTCACATAGCAATCCCTCTGATTGGGAAAACCAGCACTAAACTTGCACTGCCCTATGATTACCACTTCTCTTGCAGCTACACCCAAATGAAGACACTTCAGCGTTGGTCTCGTATCTCCTCCACTTTGCTGCCAGTTGCCTTTGCGTGTCAAGTCACTCGCTGCAGTCTTTAACCCCTTGTGTTTGACTTATTGCTGCACCGGCAGTGGCAATTAAAACGCAGTTTTCGCGGGATTTCCATCGAACGTTTTGCGAATCGCCAAAGTTTTCCGCACGCTTTCATTTTCACACATTTCTTAGTCGGGTTTTTGCAACGTTCGGGGGAATTTAATGCCAGTTGGCATTTCACTTTAATCGCTTCGTTTTCCCTGCACTACTTCCGGTGCCAGCGTGTTTTGTCGGCAACTGTACTTGCCATTTGCGAGTGTCTTTCCATCAACCTTCGACAGCTCCTCCGGAGGATGTGCCAGCCCCAAAAACAACGACGGCGACGGCGACGGCGACGGCGATGATGATGTTGATTATGAAATTGTCACCTTATTTAGACCACACCGTATGGGGTTGACGGGTAGCTGGCTGATCGAGTTAGGGCCCAGACCCGACTCCCCTGGATATATCAGTCACTTCCGCTTCCATGAAGTAGTGCCTAAATGGGCCAGACTTGAGCACATTTTAGCTAATTATGTTGGAGCCGTGCCACCCGCTTACTCATCGCCGGCTGACGTGTTCCCTGGCAATTAGCCAGCACACCTAGCCCAGGGACCACCTCCCGATCCGTGCGCCCCTTCTTCCCCAGGCCTGACATCATTATTGTCGTTTGCTTTCGCTTGCTATTAACCGGAGGAATTTATCATTTTATAGTATGGTTATGTGTGAATAAAGCGCAGACGAGGAAAACATTCTGTCCAAGTGGCCCGCAGCCAGTTGGTCGAAATGAGTTATGGTCTGCACCCCGAACACGGGCTGGCAGATAAAATATTTTGGTTAATTGAAATTAAGTTTGCCCGACAGGCAGTTTCGGTGTTTTTTGTTTAATGAATTTCTGACTATAAAGCCAGACTTTTCCAGGAACCTGGTTCCTACTGTCAAATCGCGTACGTTCTTAGACTGTGAGAATATGTCAGACAAATGGGTAATCGTTATGCCCTTTTCCCAGTGGTTGCGCAATACTACGAGGCGGATGTAAACAAGGAGCATGTTATAAGGGGCAACTCGGCGGTCATCAAGTGCCTGATTCCCTCGTTCGTGGCCGATTTCGTGGAGGTGGTATCCTGGCACACCGACGAGGAGGAGAACTACTTCCCGGGAGCGGAATACGGTGCGATCCGAACCACCCGTAGCAAATATTGTTGGTTGCTCTACTAAAAGCATGCTGGGGTCGCGGATTCGGAAATGACACAGAAAATCCCACCATTCCATACTTTATTCATCCCTTTGTTCAATCTCAAGCACTCACTATTATTTTCATTTCTCCTGCCTGTTTAGTCGTTTCGCAACACTACGAAGAGGATATACACAAGGCCTTTGTCATCCGCGGCAATTCCGCCATCTTGAAATGTGATATACCATCGTTCGTAGCCGATTTCGTCAATGTTATATCCTGGCATAGCGATGAGCAAGAGAGTTTCTATCCAGGCACCGAATATGGTGTGTGACCAAGTGCACAGAAGTACTCTCTCTGTTTGTGAGCTTATAGAAAAATAGCACTACCTTAACCACTACTGTACAACACTACAAAGCCAAACTCACAGAAACACTTGTGCACAGTGCAAGTACAGTTAACGGGCAAAAAGCTAAACTAATTACAAAATCCTGTAAAATATACAACACCGAACTCAAAACGTAACTTTATTAACCAACACTGGTTAGGCAGAATTGCTTGGAAATCCTTCGCTCCTTCGTTTTCGCTTCCTCGGTACTTCAGAGATTCGTTTTCAGTTCTTCCCGAATTACTTTATTTTCGGTTTCATTACGTAAATGCATTTATTTGATTGCTGTTATTGCTGTTTTAGTCGTTGCCCAATACTACGACACCGATGTAAATAAGGCCTATGTCATACGCGGCAACGCGGCAGTCTTAAAATGCGAAATCCCGTCCTTTGTGGCCGATTTTGTGAGCGTTGTCTCCTGGCACACCGATCAGAACGAGGACTTTTTGCCGGGCAGCGAATACGGTTTGTTTGTTAACTTTTTGAATACATTTTGGGTTAGTTTCTGTACAGTTGCGTGACTGCAAGAATTATGGATAAGCACCTAACCATTTTCCCTCCTGCATCTATTATGTTTACTTTTTATGCATTTATCTTCGCTATCTCGGGTGACTGCGTGTTGATGAGCCATGTTATCAGAACTATTATTAACCTCTTGGCCGGAGACTTTCTCAGGGAAGCACGGAGCTTGTAAGCTGATTGCGCTTCCAGTCCCATTAAGTGCACTCCGCGATATTGTCTGTCGCTGTTAGAAGACACTCTCGTTTCAATTAGCTGGCTTTACATTTTCACACGCCCGCCGCACGCAAGGTTTGTTCTCGGGTTCTATGAGTAGGCGCCCCTTCTTCCCCTAGCTCCCCCTGCTTTCATTATGTAATCAGTGGCTATGTGAACCTACCTCCAGTTGTGCAACAGTTCTACGAATCGGAGGTCAACAACGAGTACGTCATAAGGGGCAACGCGGCGGTGCTGAAGTGCTCGATTCCGTCCTTTGTCGCCGACTTTGTGCAGGTCGTATCCTGGCAGGACGAGGAGGGCCAGCTGTACGGCTCACTTGGCGATCAACAGGGAACCGGTACACATGCACAATGAACAGACGTTAATGGTTACTTAGGATTATCCAGAACCCCCATCCCATCAACCACACCCTCTATTTCCATCTTAGCAGTTTCATTTCTTTTCGTTTCCCCCTCATAAAAACTCCTGCTTTACAGTCGTGAATCAGTATTACGAGGCTGAGGTTGTTTCCGAGTACGTTATCCGAGGCAATACGGCGGTCTTAAAGTGCACTATTCCCAGTTTTGTGGCCGATTTCCTGCGAGTCGAGGCCTGGGTGGCCAGTGATGGCACTGAGTACGCTCCGGAAGAGGATTTCGGTACAGTCATCGACCGTTGAAATAGTTAAGAAGCTAGTCTTAAGCAGGAACCCCATTCCCTCCCCATTTCAATTTGCTTCAGCTTCTTTTTCATTTCTGAACCTTGCACTTTCTTGAATCGCAGTTGTGAATCAGTTTTACGGCGCCGACATCCTGATGGAGTATGTCATTAGGGGAAACGCGGCAGTTCTGAAATGTTCCATTCCATCGTTTGTGGCCGATTTTGTGCGTGTCGAATCCTGGATAGACGAAGAGGGAACCGAGCTGCGCCCCTCTGAGAACTATGGTATTGCCAAGGAATATTAAACCATTTCAGCTGCATCACCTTGCGGGGGTTTCAATCCTATCCCATTCCTATCTTTATCTTTTTCTAAATCCTTTCGTTATTGCACGCTTTTGCAGTTGTCAATCAGTTCTATGAGGCTGAGATATTGACCGAGTATGTTATCAGGGGCAATGCGGCCGTTCTGAAGTGTTCTATTCCATCGTTTGTGGCTGATTTTGTGCGAGTGGAGTCCTGGATCGACGATGAGGGCAATGTCCTGTCCTTTTCGGACAACTACGGTTCGATGCTAAGATCTTCCCGCAATAGTTATAGGCTTAATTTAGTGTTCCACCCGTTCCATTCCCAGTATTCCCACTCTTCCACGGTTTATTTATTATTTTCTTCGATCCAAAGTCGTTTCACAGTTCTACATTACCGAGGCCGAGAATGAGTATGTGATTAAAGGCAACGCGGCGGTGGTCAAGTGTAAGATTCCCTCGTTCGTGGCCGATTTCGTGCAGGTCGAGGCCTGGGTGGACGAGGAGGGCATTGAGCTGTGGCGCAACAATGCCACCAGCGCCTATGGTACAGTCCAATCAAAATATATTCTATCTTGATAAGTGTTGCGATAGGGCTTAGCTTTTTACCTTTTTGATCCCCCTCCCACCTCTCATGCTATTTTATATGTATTATTCTTTTGGATTAGTGGTGATTCAAAGCTACGAGTCGGAGGCAGACAATGAGTACGTCATTAGGGGCAACTCGGTGGTGATGAAGTGCGAGATTCCCTCGTACGTGGCGGACTTTGTGTTCGTCGATCTCTGGCTGGACTCGGAGGGTCGCAACTACTATCCCAACAATGCCGAGGAGACGGGTACTTGGCCAGCTTACTTTGCTCTAGTTCTCTCGGGTCCTTCCAAGCATATATCTCCAGCATCCTTCCCGACTTCCTTTAGTATTTATTTTACCTAGTTCACTCTGATTTCCCCCAGTTGTCCACCAGTTCTACCAGACACGGGTCATCGATGAGTTTGTGCTCCGAGGCAACTCTGCCACCTTAAAGTGCCTGGTGCCTTCGTTTGTGGCAGATTTCATCGATGTCGAGGGGTGGATTGACGAGGAGGGCGTTGAGATTCGGAGGCCCCTGCCGGATGACTCCATTGGTAACCGCTAGGATCTTCGGCATTAGCTTAGCTAGAGTACGAAACTTCCAGTCCACAGACCCTTCCCAGTCCTGCTAGTCCTCATTTTCGTTTCACACTTCCCGTCTTGCAGTGGTGAAGCAGTTTTTCGAGTCGCAAGTCTACGACGAGTATGTGATCAAGGGCAACGCCGCCATTTTCAAGTGCCAGACGCCCTCCTTTGTGGCGGATCACATAGACATAACCGATTGGATCGACACCGAGGGCGAGGTGTTCACCAAGAACATAACTGGTAGGAGCCAGAGCTTCACAGACTTCCGTTTTGCTTAGTTACATGAACGGGGATCCTCTCAACAATGCCACCACTCTTATCCTTATGATTTTAATCCCCCATCCCACTCAAACAATCTCTCCGTGAACTTTGCAGTTGTGCCACAATCCTACACCGTCAATGTCATGGACGAGTCCATACTGAGGGGCAATAGCGCCATCCTAAAGTGCCACATACCCAGTTTTGTGGCCGATTTCATAGTGGTCGATTCGTGGGTGGAGGACGAGGAGCGGGTGATCTATCCCCAGGAGGATATCGCAGAAAGCGGTAAATTAACAGACTAAGAGCTCTCGCGTTGCCCCTCCTCCGTAATATCCTGCGCCTCCCATCCAATTCGGTTCGCTTCGATCTGGACTCGATCTATGGTCTCTATAGAGCTTGCCAAGGAATTCTTTCCGTGTTCAGCGCTGCTTAGGCTTTCGATTCGCCTTCTTTTGTATCTTTCTTTCTGTCCGCCCTCTCTTTTCTTTTAATTTTCCTTATTTTCATTTGCCCACCCCAGTCTCTTTTCAGTTTTACCCTCCCACAAATCCATGAGTCGCTCCTGACTTGCCCAAATGAAACCGAAACCCCTTCATGTAGTTGAACGTAGCGTTGATAAACTAGCGTAGTGTAAATACATGCAAAAATGCTAATAAACAGTCTACCACCTAACAATCTGTACATATTCGTCATTTAAAGTGAATAATTCAAACATTGCTGTATATATACCACAAATATATACATATCTAATCCGCAAATCATCTAAGATTATTGGCATTTTTGTTGACGCATGTCTAGATATAATGAAAACAGTGCCTCGGAATTTGTGGATCATCGATCTAAGAATTCCAAGTAAACTATCTGAGTTGTAAATGTGTTTTCCTATTCAAAATGTAAATAGATTTAGATCAATCTCTTCGGTTCGATTCAATTTGTTTATACCACAAATTCTTGGCACTGCTGGTGTATAGTTAAATTGTAAGCATAGAGCTCTGTTAAAATAAAATCGATTCTGTAAAAACAAAAGTCCGCAAGAAAATCGATATTTTAACAAAGTTTTTAAACAAGACTAAATGAGAAATAAACAAGCAAAAGAAGAAACTAAAGCTTATAATCAGGTGCACAAAGTTCTTACCTAACATCATCGAATAGCTCCTCATTTAGTCTTTAAATATAATCTTAGCTTAAATCATTTAAAAGTCACATTGCATGGTCAACGATTAACAATGAGTATTTTTTGCACAATACAAAATAGTTCTATACTCGCAAAAATGATGAATAGAATTATTATCTAGCCCAAGGCCATGTGGCTTTCGAATGCATTGAGAACAAATTCAATTAAATGCATGTTACTTAATTGATTTTTTTCCAATGTACTTCATTGTAAATACTTTACATTTTGCAAGCTTAGCTACCAAATAACTAACATCGTTTTTATCTAAACCATTCCATAACCAGATGGAAAATATCTGGTTCTGCCCTCTGGAGAGCTGCACATCCGTGAAGTTGGACCCGAAGATGGATACAAGAGCTACCAGTGCCGAACCAAGCATCGTCTGACAGGAGAGACCCGGTTGAGTGCCACCAAAGGTCGACTGGTCATCACAGGTAAGTCCGCCTTGTTGGCCAATTTCTTCACATATTTTATAACAAGAAACTTCAGTTATTGTTATTTTTTCGATTTTTAAACTTGTACTATATTTCCAAAGTTTGTAATCCAAAGATTCCATTTATAGGTGCAAAAAAATATTTAAACAAAGTTATACATTTTTAACTTACTATAAAAAACATAATATAACATAAATAACATAATTTTTTAAAATATCACCAATAACTGAAGTTTTTTAGTTGAGAGTAAATTTCAAACAACGTGTAAAAAGTTAAAAAATAGGTATTTAAAATACAAAATTCGTTTGATTTGTATGCTGTTTGAAGATTACTCTCAGTATGTTAAGAAGAAAAGTTACCAATCGTTAATTTAAAAAAACTTTGAATTATGATTGGTTTCTATTCTGAAATGCACAACAAATGTTTGGAATATTAAGTCATACACTTAAATTATTTTTTTTCGAACTTTGACTTGATAAAACTCTTTTATTTCTGAAAAAATAACCATAAATGTTTATAATAAATCTTAAAATAAAAGCTTAAAGCAATATACCAAACATTTGTTGCAATTTTTTGGAAACTGCACTCGGATAATAATGTTCAAATAAACAACACGAAGAAGTTTGCATTTTCCAAATAAACTAAAATTAATAAAAATAACAAGCAACAAGTCCTTGATTATATTCACATGCAATCAAAACGATTTTTCGCTTAAAATCTCTTTCTTTGCGACCAAAAAACACAGATTAATAATAAACAAAGGTAATTTTTAAAAGCAATTGGTCCGCTTTTGGACTCGACCAGGACTTGTTGCTGTAGCCTAAGTCTAAATTGAAAACTGCCTGAATGTTGGGATAGGGTACTCGACAATGATGAGAGCTTGAAACAAAGCCGAATAGAGTAGGTGTGGTCCGTTCATAAGCAAACCAATTTAAAGGCAACGTCGCAGCTTAATTGTAATTCAAGTCCAAGTTCTTGGCAACTTTCACTTAGTGTTCTCTTTCGAACTGCGCCCAAGGTAAGTCACTCCTCAGCTCATCTATCTTTATTTATTGGCATTATCTGTAAGGTTATTAACGATCAACACTCTCGCTTCATTCACAGAACCAGTTGGCAGGGTTTCACCCAAGTTTCCCAATACTCTGACCAGCAGCAGTTTCACAGGAGACGAGGGCCATAGTCAAACCCTTCTCTGCCCCGCCCAGGCCTATCCAGCTCCCTTGTTTAGGTAGGAACAAAGAATCTCTTGGGGAACTATCTATCCTGACCCAGTCAGTTTCCAATTCAGATTTTTAATAAACCAATCTGTAAGTTTCGTACCCCCTCCAAATCTTTCAAGAACCCATTGCGAGTGTTGGGCCCAGACTTCTCTCCGGTAATGACATTAAGGTGGTCCAGTTCTCCGCTGGTCAACCCACCACCCTGCTGTGTCCAGCTCAATCCTATCCAGTGCCAGTCTTTAGGTAAGACATCCGCCTATCCCAACTGAAGGTGTTACTTTTGAGGTATATATTTGGGTTCCCGTTTCCTTATCCCAGAGCCTGTTGGCAGTATTGGTCCCCGCCTCACCAGTGGAGATGAGTCGCGGATTCTCAGGGTGTATCTGGCGGCAAGTGCCACTCTTCTCTGCCCGGCTCAGGCCTATCCGGTGCCCTTCTTTAGGTAAACCCAACCCAACATTTAGGCTCTTTCTTAGGTTCTTAGGTTTTTAATGTCATATGTTCGACAGAACCTGTCGGCAGTGTCAGTCCCCAGCTAAGTGGCAATGGCAATCAGGAGCACATAACTCTCACACGGGTTCCTAAGATGGGAAGCGTGACCCTGATGTGCCCGGCTCAAGCCTATCCAGTGCCCTTCTTTAGGTAAAGGTTATAGTACACATCCCAGACTTCAGGCAGAGTGTAGATTTTTCAAGTAATATTCACTTGGGTAACTTTTTTTAAGAACCTGTCGGCAGTGTTGGACCAAAACTCACATCAGGCGATGATTCGCGAACGGTGAAGGTTAAGCTAGAGGCTAGTGTTACGCTCCTCTGTCCAGCTCAGGCCTATCCAGTCCCTGTGTATAGGTAACTCAGTTCCATCTTCAAAAAAAGCCCTTCCCATCTCAGGCAGTCTAGCTTCAATGCTTTTTTAATAAACTTAAAATTTCCTTGTAGAGCCTGTGGGCAGTGTCAGTCCCAAGATAAGCACAGGTGAAGATTTCAAGCATCTTAAGGGAAAGGGCGGCCAGGATTTGAGTATACTCTGCCCGGCTCAAGGCTATCCGCAGCCTTTCTTTAGGTAAATGTTTTATAAAATGTACCCTTAGTTCCCCTTGGGCAGTTTCCATTTAGGTTAGAATACTTTTCAGAAGATAAAATGAATTTCTCTTGCAGAACCCATTGGTAGTGTCAGTCCTAAGATTACCAATTCCGACGACCTGAAGCACGTAAAGGTCAAAAGATTGCGCAGTCTAAGTCTTTTATGTCCGGCTCAGGCGTATCCCCAGCCAATTTCTAGGTAAACTTTAAGTCCTAGGCCCAACATTCACATTAGGTCTTTCCTTTTTCTGAAAGTAGCTAAAAAAGTTAAATTTTATAGAACCCGTTAGTAGTGTGGCGCCTAAGCTCAACTTTCTGGAGCGTTTTAAAATGATGCAGATCTCGAGCGGCACAAGTTTCAACATTCAGTGTCCTGTGCAATCGTATCCCATGCCTGTTTTCAAGTAAGATTCGATGGGTCTTTACTATAGACTATCCAAACACATTCAGTCAGCTTCACCTAGGACTCTAGCAACTCCTTAAATTCTAGAACCCGTGGGCAGTGTCCGACCCAAGGTGAATCCCCAAGACAAGCACCAGTTCATAGACGTAGAGCTGGCCACTAGCTATGCCCTCCTATGCATGGCTCAGTCGTATCCTACACCAGCCTTCAGGTGGGTTTCCCCTCTCCACCAACATCAGACAGTTTTCCCGGCTTTTCCGTGACTTCTCCCATGTTTTGTCCTTAGAACCCGTTGGTTCTGTCAAGCCGAAAATAAATGTTCAGGACAAACTGCAAACACGCGAGATATCCCGGGGAATCGGAATCGCTTTGCTATGCCCGGCCCAATCTTATCCAGTACCAGCTCACAGGTGCGCGTTGCATGCCATCAATTTACGGGGCGTTCTTCGAATTTCAGACAGTGCTTTTTAAGTGATTATTCTATTAGGTCCATCCCAGTTCAGTCAGTTGCAGCAGTAGTTTTCTGATTAGTTCAGTGATTGCTTCCTTTTCAGAACCCATTGGCAGTGTGCCTCCCAAGGTTAGCA
Source organism: Drosophila biarmipes (assembly GCF_025231255.1). NCBI lineage: Eukaryota > Metazoa > Arthropoda > Insecta > Diptera > Drosophilidae > Drosophila > Drosophila biarmipes. The sequence continues at coordinate 11,115,494 of NC_066615.1, read as the reverse complement.
TAGATGACGAAGTGGCTAATGCCCGCGGCTTTGTGGGCAGGAGCTTAAGCCTCAAATGTCCAGCACAGTCGTTTCCCATTCCCGCCTATAGGTAGGTAAAGCAGCTGTTAGCCCTCTTTAATCCTCCAACATTTGGGCAGCTATTGCTATTAACCTGGAGTCTAACTGCTTTCGTTTCGCCTAGAACCTGTTGCTTCTGTTCCCCCAAAGCTAAATCTTTTGGAAAGGGTTCGCACCATGGAGGTGCCCTTGGGAACCCAGTATGCCATGCAATGTCCTGGTCAGGCTTTTCCCGTTCCCATAAATAGGTAATGCCATGTATGCCTATCCCAACACAAATTCACATATTTTTTGGCTGTTTTTCTTGAGGTTGTCATTGTTATTAACATTCCAGAACCCATTGGCTCTGTGCCCCCAAAGATCAACAACATCAACGACAAGTTTCAACTGATGCAGGTTAAATTGGAGAGCGATTTTGCAATGCAGTGTCCAGGTCAGGCCTATCCTGTTCCGGTTGTTAGGTGGGTGTCGTCATTCTATCCCAGCATTCCAAAGGGTCTAGTTTTCGAGAGCTTCTTTGTCCTTAAATGTTATCATTCAACATCTAGAGCCCATTGGATCTGTTCCACCCAAGATTACGAGTTTGCATGACAAGTTCCAAGTGCTCCAAGTAAAGCTGGCAGAGGACTTCTCCATGCAGTGTCCTGGTCAGGCGTTTCCGGTACCCATCGTTAGGTTAGTGTCGATATCCCTGGTCAACATTCAGTTCTTATTGGACTTTAAATAATGTAATATCAACCCCCAATTCAGAACCCGTGGGCTCAGTGGCTCCCAAGGTAGACACTCGTGATGAGTTCACTTTCGCCAGGACTCGTTTGGGAGCATCCAAGGCTCTTATTTGCCCTGCCCAGTCGTACCCCATGCCGTTCTTTAGGTAATAGCCCTAGTCCAACATTCAGGTTTACTTTTTGAGACCAACTAAAAGACTAATTTTCCTTAGAACCTGTGGGTAGTGTGGCCCCCAAAGTTGATATAAAAGACGAGATAAACTACGCTCGGGTGGGCCTAGACCACAGTATAGCTATTGTTTGTCCAGCCCAGTCCTATCCGGTACCGGCCTTTCGGTGAGTTTTAGGGGTTCCGGGTGTGTCCCAACATATAGGCAGTTTTTCCAGATCCCCAAGTAATGGTAGCCTAAGCTCACCTTAAATCTTTGTAGAACCCGTGGGCAGTGTTGCCCCCAAGGTGGATATCAAAGACGAAGTTAATCTCGCTCGGGTGGCTCTTGCTCACAATCTTGCTATAGTTTGTCCTGCCCAGTCCTATCCGGTACCAGCATTTAGGTGAGTTCTAGAGATTCAGGCCGTGTCCCAACAAATAGGCAGTCAGGTAGGGAATGGTAGACTAATCCATGAAGCCTTGCAGAGCCCGTGGGCAGTGTAGCTCCCAAGGTGGATCCCAACGATCGGATCAAGTGGGTGGACAAACCTGCGGGCATCTCCCTCAACTTGCTCTGTCCAGCTCAGTCATTTCCGATGCCCATTTCCCGGTAAGCTTGGTTTTCACCGCATCCTTTATGGCAGTTTTCATAGAAGATAGGAGCACCTTGTTAAGCACCTATAATATTTGCAGAGCCCGTTGGCAGTGTAGCACCCAAGGTGGATGTTAAAGACCGCATCACTTGGCTGGACAAGCCCCGGGGTCAGGCCTTGAACTTGCTGTGTCCAGCGCAATCATATCCCATGCCAGCTTATAGGTAGGAGGGTCCTCTTTTAATAACCCAGTCTCAGGCAGTTTTCGAAGTTTGCTAAGAGAGTAGCACTAGTTTGACTGTTGACTCCTTTCAGAACCTGTGGGCAGTGTGGCTCCCAAAGTAGATATGCATGACAAGATGGATTTTACCATCAGAAGCTCGAATAAATCGTTGAACTTGTTTTGCAAGGCGCAAAGCTTTCCTATGCCAGCATTTAGGTAATGCCATTGTTGAGTACAGCAAAGTTGATATGCAGGATAAGTTCGGTGTGAATATCCGAGAGTCAAATAACTCCTTGAACTTGTTGTGCAAAGCTCAAGGATATCCAATGCCAGCATTTAGGTAAAATCATTATTAAGTGCTGCCCAACATATCAGTGTTTTCTTTCGAGAGATGTAGGGTACAGCTTTGAACACTTATATTTTCAGAGCCCGTTGGCAGTGTGGGACCCAAGGTTGAGATAAAAGATAAAGTGGGCATATTTGTGGCCAAATCCAACAGTTCGCTGGCCTTGCTGTGCCCAGCTCAATCCTATCCAATCCCAGCCTATAGGTAATTGCTTAAGATATACATTGTCCTGTATGCAAACCCTTTCAGGCAGTTTATTCGAATCAAAACTATAACCTGACTTCTCTCAGAACCAATTGGTAGTGTTGCTCCGCGGGTCAACCGCAAGGATGAGTTCAATCACGACCGTATAAGGAGCTCTATGACAATCTCAATTCAGTGTCCTGCTCAGGCTTATCCAGTACCCTTCTATAGGTAATGTCGAGTGCTCAGTTTCCCACATTCAAGTAGTCTTCATAGGATAGGTTGGTCCCACATAAATCGAACTTTTCCAGAGCCTGTTGGTAGTGTGGCGCCAAAAGTGAATAAAAACGATGAGTTCAGTCATGATCGCATAGCCATTGGTGGCATTGTGGCACTTCGTTGTCCGGCTCAGTCCTTTCCGGTTCCCTTTTACAGGTCAGTTATTGTCGAGTTCCAATCAGTATTTCTCATCACCAAGGCAGCTACTTATCCTTTTGATCTCATTTGATTTCCCACCTATAAATTCGTAGAGCCCGTGGGCAGCGTGGCACCACGTGTCAACAAAAAGGACGGCTTCAGTCACGACAGCATTCGCCAGGGCAGGACAATAGCCATCTTCTGTCCCGCCCAGGCCTACCCCGTGCCCTTCTATAGGTAACTTGTTGCCCATACGTACAAGCTGTCAAACAGTGCGGCTTGTCCAAAGTTTTCCAATTACAATAGAACTTAGATTAAGTCGACAAGCCTCATTGGCTTCAAACTCTAATTAGCTTTGTGTCCCCAACTGCCGCCCGATTTAACCCATTCAGTGTCACGCAAAGTCACCGCCTCCTCGCAAAAGTTAGTTGAGTGCCAGGTAGATTCCATTACTGTCGAGTTACTGGGGCAGTTTTCAATATAGGTAAAGGTTTCTGGACACTTTCCCCCACTTGTACTGGTTTTAGAGCCCGTGGGCAGTGTGCCGCCCAAGATCAGCGTGGGTGAGCGTCGCAAGGACGCAGAGGTTCCCCAGCAAGGCGACTTGAGCATATTTTGTCCGGCGCAATCTTATCCGGTTCCTGCGTTCAGGTGAGCACATACACCTGCACCTTCGCCATTAACCTTCAGGCAGATTTCACTCGAGCTTAGTTTTGGTGTGATTTTAAATATCCCTTATCCTTTTAGAGCCTGTGGCCAGTGTAGGTCCCAAAATCAGTGTGGGCGATCGTCTCAGGGATGCTGGTGCCCCATCCAAGTCCACCGTTCAGGTAATCCCCAAACCATTCAGGCAGCTTTCAGGACTAGCTTTAGTTTTCGATTTGGACCTACATTCATATTCCTTTTCAGAGCCTGTTGGCAGTGTAGCCCCCAAAATCAGCGTAGAGAATCGTCTGAAAAATGCTGAGGCTAGTGTGGCCTCCAGTTGTACCCTCTTTTGCCCTGGTCAAGCCTACCCGGTGCCCTTTTTTAGGTACATCTCTTAACGTTTGGGCAGTTTTCTACTTATTTGTTTTACTACATACACGATATTGTATAGAGCCTGTGGTTAGTGTGGGTCCACGACTCACCTCCGGCGACAAGACGCGGAACGTGGATATCGTCCTAACCGGAAGTGGGACCTTGCTCTGTCCGGCTCAGGCATATCCGGTTCCGTTTTTCAGTTGATTCCCCTTAGATATTCGGGCAGTTCTCAATATAAGCTGGGCTTTGAATGGTTTTTGAAACGTTGCAATTATTTTTCCAGAACCTATAAGTGGTGCTGCTCCCAGAGTGGCGCTTATTCAGAAAACGAATATTGAATACGTTCGACTGGGCGGAATAGTGGCCATTATGTGCCCCGCGCAGGGCTTTCCAGTCCCCGCTTTTAGGTGAGGTCCAACATTCAGAGAGTTTTAAATGCCTGAAAGATAAGTTTAGGTTAAATTTTATCAAAAACTTTCAGAGCCCATTAGCAGTACGGTTCCTAAAGTGGTATCTCTGGCAAAGTTCGATATGAAGACCTATCCGGGTTCTTCTACTTTGGCGATTTTATGTCCCGCTCAAGGTTATCCTGTACCAGTGTTTAGGTAATAATAGAAAAATCTCAAAGTGTAACAGTATTCAGGCAGATATTAAGATTCCTATGATAGCTCGTTATATTTCCAAATTATAATCTCTTTATAGAGCCGGTTTCTAGCACTGCTCCCAAGGTTCCGCCCCTGCAATCGCGACCTTTGGTAGTTCCTGGGTTCACCGATCTCTCAATATTGTGCCCAGCTCAGGGCTATCCTGCTCCAAGTTTCAGGTTGGTTACCAAGGGCGCCTTCTAAGTAAAATACTCCTTATCCCCATTCTGGCAGTTTTCTTATATTCATTTCTGCGAAAAACTTTAATAGTCGTCTTATTTTTGTAGAGCCAATAAGCAGTAGCCCGCCAAAGATTAATGCTCTTACTTATAAACCCAACATTGTGGAGTCCAAGGCGACCACCGCTGTACTTTGTCCAGCTCAGGGCTATCCTGCTCCCAGCTTTAGGTGGGTCATCTACAAACCTTACACCAACATCAGGCTTAGCTTTCGATTTTGTGATAAATTGTATATATAAGCCAAGTTTCAAAAACATATTTGCCCATATAGAACCCGTTGGAGGAAAGGCTCCCACTTTGCTGTCTAATGACATTAGGCGCTCTTGGATCGAGCGGATGCTATCCACTAATCTTGCCCTGTTCTGTCCCGCCCAGGGATTTCCAGTGCCCGCCTTTAGGTTAGCCCAACAAAGTTAAACTTTAATCTTAATGAGCACATAGATGTTTTGTACCTAACTTAAAAATATAGAACCTGAAAAATGAGTAAAATCTCTACTAACTGAGCCCTTATTCCAACATTAGGCTTAGCTTTCAATGTGTAATAAATACATTAGAATATACGTTTCGCAGAGCCTATTTCGACCACTGCTCCCAGAACGCCTGCATTAGTACAAAAACCTCTGGAGTTGCTAGAAGCGCATGCTATATCACTGCTGTGCCCAGCCCAGGGCTTTCCCGCTCCTAGTTTTCGGTAAGCCGACCAACTAAGATATCTTAATATCAGTCTCATCTTGATGTTTATCTTCAAAGTATCCACAATCTAGTGGTTTAGACTTTAAGACATTGACAAGTTTGGATAAAATGTTCTTATACATAGATTTTTGGGTTAAAGTACCATCAACCAGAAATTCACAAGCCTGTTTTGCTATAAAATAAAAGAAGATACTTTGGCAATTAAAACAATCTGGTCGTAGTGAAGTACCTATGAAGCATAATCCCAGACATTCTAGCAATACCCCGGAAAGACCCTAATGCTGTTATCTTCCCCCAGAACCCATTTCGGCGAAGGCCCCCGTCCTGTCGGTGGACACCAAGTGGTCCGGCATCGAGAGGCGTTGCGGCATGGACATAGTGCTCCTCTGTCCCGCCCAGGCGTACCCGGTGCCCATCAGCAGGTTAGATCCGCGGCCCTTGAGTCGCTTCCGAACGTGGCACTAATTATGCATGAGGAGCGTGCACTCCTGTTGCCTTAGGGGCGGAGGGTCCATTCATAAAATGCGCGCGCAAAGCCAAACACAAACTAAATGGGCACGCAGAAAAGTAAGCTATGTAAACAAACCATAAGCTGGGTGGGGGAAGGAGGGGGAGACAGCGGTGTGCTTGTGTGGGTGCTGCCCCTTTCCCTTTCCGTTCTGCACTGGTGTGAGTGGGCAGTTTGTAAACAAACCGGCGCTCAGCTGGCTCGCTCTCCCGCTCTCTCTCTCTCTCTTCGGCCAGTGCGCATGCTTGGCTTCCACAAAAATTTCCCAAACAACTTCCCCTCCGCAGCTCGTGTGGATCGCATCCGTCTCGCTCGCACACCCGTTTGTGAATGAACGCACGTTTTTGGGTCAACAACCGTGGGTTGTGCCACTTTCTTAAGGTCGCCCGACACGGAAAGGGGGCGGGGCGGCCGCTGGTGACCTCCACTTGTTGCGCGCTCAGCTGTTGCCTCCTAGACGCGCTTCTGCGCAGGTCTTTGGCCTTAACTTTGACCGAAATTAAATATGCATTACTTATCTTGGCATCTCTTTTCGTTCCGACCTCTGTGCTCGCCAAAGTTTTTCCGTGTCATTCGGGTCAGGTTCGCGACCTCGTGGGGTCACGTCCAATGGCAAAGTGAAAGTTAATCGAAAAGCACTTAGAGACTTTCGTTGACCCGCCAGCACATTCAGCCAGTTTATTGTTTGCATTTACACACAGGTTAATTAAGAGGTGACTTCATTTACAGAGCCCGTCGGCGCCAAGGCCCCGACCTTTTCCCTCGAGTACAAGCTCATCGAGGTGCAAAAGTCAAAGGGCTCGGCCTTCGCTCTTCTGTGCCAGGCCCAAGCCTTTCCAGTGCCCGTCATTAGGTAAGCCCAGCATTCAGAGCAGTTGACCAGGAAATGCAGTTTGTAGAACTTTCTCTCTATTGTCACTTCCCACTTTCCAGAGCCCATTGGTTCCAAGGCTCCTGCGGTGCCTACAGGAGTCATGGTCTTTCAGCAACAGGTTCCGTTGCTATCCACTTTCTCCATGCTCTGTCAGGCTCAAGCCTTTCCAGTGCCAGTTTTTAGGTAAATTGATTAAATAAAGTATAAAAGAATGAAGGATACATAAGAAGAGATAATTGTAAAGTCCCACATTCAGAGCAGTTAGACAGAAAATTGGGGTTTCAGAAAGAACACTCCATTTTAATTCTAAACTTTCCAGAACCCATTGGTTCTAAGGCTCCAGCTGTTCCAACAGGAGTGCTGGCCTTCCAGCAAAGTGTTCCAATGCACTCCACCTTTGCAATGCTTTGCCAGGCTCAAGCATTCCCAGTGCCAGTTTATAGGTACGATGATACTTTCCAGTTTACTTGTCAATCATATTTTAAAGACAATAAAATACTACCTTGTCTGTTAGTCTTTCTGGTGTCAGGTGTAGATACATTTAAAAAAACAAATTTTAAAATCTATAGTCTTATGTCTTTAAAAGCCCAACATTCAGTCAGTGTTCCTTTTTGTAATGGTACATCTCTAATCAACAATAACCTTTGACTTCTTAGAGCCTGTGGGATTCAAGGCACCCAGTTTTCCTAGTGTGGCCTCAACTTTTACCATACAGACGCCACAAAATAGCGAACTAGCCCTCACCTGCGAGGCCCAATCCTACCCCGTGCCCATATTTAGGTAATGAAACCCCTCCCCCTGCCAAGGTCCAACGCTGTTCAACTGGTTCTGTGTAGCATTAAGTAAAGAATGCCAAAATGTTTTATAAAATGTATTTGTTTTAGAGCCCGTAGGGGCGAAGGCTCCCACCTTTTCGAGTGACTCCAAGGGCAGCATATTCGAGCGATCGGTCAACGCCAGCTTTGCCCTGTTGTGCCAGGCGCAGGCTTTCCCCGTTCCCATCATTAGGCAAGTTTCAGTTGATAGCATCTTCGGCAACTCTTCTCTAAATACTTTACAGAACCCATTGGTGCCAGGGCTCCAACCTTCTCCTCCGACTATAACTCCTTCTCCTATGCCCGAGCTGTGGGTCAGAGTTTCGCATTGCTTTGTCAGGCTCAGGCCTTCCCAGTGCCCATCATGAGGTTAGCTTTGATCCCGGTTACCATCAGGCGGTTTTCTTTATGGATAGTTTTATAAGCTTAAGGTTGCTATTTGCAGAGCCCATTGGTGCCAGAGCTCCCACGTTCTCAACCGATTCAAATTCCTTTTCGTACACCCGCTCAGTGGGTCAGAGTTTTGCGGTGCTCTGCCAGGCCCAGGCCTATCCTGTGCCAATCATGAGGTTAGAAAGGACTTTTTTTAACATCAGGCAGTTTTATCATTTCCATAACATCCTAACCTAATTGCCCAATAATTGTTTGCAGAACCCATTGGCGCTAGGGCCCCCACATTTTCCACGGACTCGAATGTGTTTTCCTACGTTCGGCCAGTGGGCCAAAGCTTTGCTTTACTCTGCCAGGCTCAGGCCTATCCAGTTCCTGCCATGAGATAGTCTTTTAGCTAATATCCGACTTCATTCAGGCAGTTTATAAGATATTATCTAGGAACACTTCTGAGATGATTTATTTGCCTTGCAGAGCCTGTAGGTGCCAAGGCTCCCACCTTCGCCACTGTTTCAAAGATTTCCAGTCTACTCGGCTCCAGTTCGAGTGATGTAGTGCTGCTCTGCCAGGCTCAGGCTTTTCCAGTTCCCTACACACGGTAATTCCCAGCAATTCAGGCGGTTAAGGAGGTTTCTCTTTTATTTTCCCAGAACCTGTCAGTGCCAAGGGCCCAACCTTTGCATCCGATATGAAAAGCTATACCTTTGTGCGTCATTTTGGTCAGAGTTTCGCTTTGCTTTGTCAGGCGCAGGCCTATCCAGTTCCCCTGATAAGGTAGTCTTCAATAGACGTAAGCCCAATCCCATAACAGCCCCAAAAGCAGTATTTTGTTATTCTTTTTGTAGAGCCAGTTGGCGCCAAAGCTCCCACCTTCTCTGGCGAATCCAAGAGTTTCACCTTTGTGAAAGAGATAGCCACTAGTTTTGCCCTACTCTGCCAGGCGCAGGCATTTCCAGTACCCATCATCAGGTTAGTCCAACACCAAGGCAATTTTTAGAAATATCTATACTACTGGGGGTAAGCCTACATAAGTGCCAATGATTTCCAGAACCCGTGGGAAGTGTATCGCCCAAGATTTCCGGTGGACGACTGCAGGAAATTACAAAGTCAGCGAGCACAGACTTGGCCATCTTGTGCCTGGGCCAATCCTTTCCCACACCAGCTTTTAGGTAATGCAGGTTTAACGACCGGGATCCACATTCAGGCAGCAAAAAAGGTTTCCAAGTAGGAAACTTACCGAAAACCGATTTATTTCAGAACCCATTGGCAGTGTAGCTCCTACGATATCGGGAGATCGCCTGCAGGAACAGACCCAAAAGATGGGCAATAGCTTCGCTATTCTTTGCCAGGGACAAGCTTATCCCCATCCAGTGTTTAGGTAGATACCTGTATTTATTTATATTTAGGGAGGAAAACTATCAGGCAGTTATCTAAGCTAAGTTGGTAGGTTTACTACCACCACTTCGATATAAAAATATCCAACTTTTCAGAGCCCGTTGGTCTCGTAAAGCCCCGCATTTCGGTTAAAAGCATTGAGATCAACGAAGTGCCTGTTCATGGCACCTTTGTAGGACATTGTCCAGGACAGGGCTATCCAGTACCGGTTTATAGGTAGATTGATAGGTTCCCCTTATGAGGTCGAGGATAGGTCTTCCCAAACCCCCGAAAAGTGGTGCACAGAATGAGCAGTAAGTTTACAATTTAATTGTCAGAAGAGGTAAGTAAGATCCATCACCAAACTGGGAGAAGGTAAGTAGCATATGTTCACCAAGATGACTGTCTCACTCTGTGCCCACTTTGTCCCAATGCCAAATCTTATCCCTGGAGCTCTCTATTAACACATACCTCTCGTTCCAGATGGTACAAGTTCATCGAGGGCACCACCCGCAAGCAAGCCGTGGTATTAAACGATCGTGTGAAGCAGGTCTCGGGCACTCTCATCATCAAGGACGCAGTAGTTGAGGACTCTGGAAAGTACCTGTGCGTGGTCAACAATTCTGTGGGTGGCGAGAGCGTTGAGACTGTACTGACCGTCACTGCCCCGCTTTCCGCCAAGATTGACCCCCCCACCCAGACAGTGGACTTCGGACGCCCCGCAGTATTCACCTGTCAATACACTGGAAACCCCATCAAGACCGTAAGCTGGATGAAGGACGGCAAGGCCATTGGCCACAGCGAACCTGTGCTGCGCATCGAATCCGTGAAGAAGGAGGATAAGGGCATGTACCAGTGCTTCGTGAGGAATGACCAGGAATCCGCGGAGGCCAGTGCTGAGCTGAAGCTCGGAGGTCGCTTTGACCCCCCCGTCATTCGACAGGCCTTCCAGGAAGAGACCATGGAACCCGGACCAAGTGTATTCCTCAAGTGCGTCGCCGGCGGAAACCCCACGCCCGAGATCTCCTGGGAACTGGACGGAAAGAAGATTGCCAACAACGATCGCTACCAGGTGGGACAGTACGTGACGGTCAACGGAGATGTGGTTTCCTACCTGAACATCACCTCGGTCCATGCCAACGACGGTGGTCTCTACAAGTGCATTGCCAAGAGCAAGGTGGGCGTGGCGGAGCACTCGGCCAAGTTGAATGTCTACGGACTGCCCTACATCCGGCAAATGGAGAAGAAGGCCATCGTGGCTGGCGAGACCCTCATTGTCACCTGCCCCGTGGCCGGCTACCCCATCGATTCGATTGTCTGGGAGCGAGGTGAGTGGACACATTGTAATCCTTCGATATCCTTACTTAATCCTTCCTATTCCTAGATAACCGCGCCCTGCCCATCAACCGCAAACAGAAGGTCTTCCCCAACGGAACTCTGATCATCGAGAACGTGGAACGCAACTCAGACCAGGCTACCTACACTTGTGTGGCCAAGAACCAGGAAGGATACTCCGCCCGCGGATCGCTGGAAGTGCAAGTTATGGGTAAGTCGACAATTGCAACTCTCTCCCAGGCTTCCCGAGCCCTGGTCGACGCTACTTTCTGGGCGGGTCTTTAGTTTTCAGCCTCAACGTTGGTCGATAGTCTTTCGCTCAATCCTGCTCAAAACCCCCAATCGAAACCCAAACCCCTTGCTCAGTTCCGCCGCAGGTCGTGCCTTTTGACTTTGGGGAGGAGACCATCAACATGAACGACATGGTCTCGGCCACGTGCACGGTGAACAAGGGCGACACTCCGCTGGAGTTGTACTGGACCACGGCGCCGGACCCGACGACGGGCGTGGGTCGCCTGATGTCCAACGACGGCATCCTGATCACCAAGACGACGCAGCGCATCAGCATGCTGAGCATAGAGTCCGTGCATGCGCGCCACCGGGCCAATTACACCTGTGTGGCCAGGAATGCGGCCGGGGTGATTTACCACACGGCCGAGCTGCGTGTCAACGGTTCGCTTGTAGCCCCTTCTCAAGTCGTAGATTGATTAGTCCTTTGGTTTTTGATTTCCGTTTCCTTGACCCTCCTCGCTTCCTCCTCGGCTCCCTGCGCAGTGCTGCCCCAGATCGTGCCCTTCGACTTCGGCGAGGAGAGCGTCAACGAGCTGGACATGGTCTCGGCCTCCTGCACGGTGAACAAGGGCGACCTGCCCATCGATGTGGCCTGGACGAAGAACGGCGGTCGGGTGTACACCAACGATGGCATGGTGGTGACCAAGACCAGCACCCGCATGAGTGTCCTGAGCATCGAGTCCGCCAGGGCGCGACACGCGGGCAACTACTCCTGCGTGGCCACCAACAATGCGGGCGAGACCCGGCAATGGGCAGTCCTGGCCGTCAATGGTTAATAGCCTCGAATCGTATCTGTTCCTAGGAGTTTTTGGTTGATTTACCTTTGGTTACCTTCCGTTAACCCAGCCCCCTCCCAGTCTTGCCCCAGGTCGTGCCCTTTGACTTTGGCGAGGAGAGCATCAACGAGCTGGACATGGTCTCGGCCTCGTGCACCGTGAACAAGGGCGATCTGCCCGTGGACATCTACTGGACGAAGAACGGCGGGCGAGTGTACACCAACGATGGTCTGATTGTGACCCGGAACAGCCAGCGCCTGAGTGTCCTGAGCATCGAGTCCGTGCGAGCGCGCCATGCGGGGAACTACTCCTGCGTGGCCACCAACAACGCGGGGGCCATCACCCAGTCCGCCATGCTAGCAGTCAATGGTTATTGTCCAGCCCATGAGAAGTCAGAAGTCTTAAGTTTTCCTTGTCTTCTTTTGCTTTTTGCCATCCCCTCCCCGCTCATCCAGTCCTGCCCCAAATAATGCCCTTCGATTTTGGCGAGGATGTGATCAACGAACTAGACATGGTATCCGCTTACTGCACCGTGAACCGGGGGGATCTGCCCGTCGACATAGCCTGGACCAAGAACGGCGGTCGCGTGTACACCAATGATGGGCTGATAGTCACACGGAACAGCCAACGCATCAGCGTTCTGAGCATCGAGTCCGTGAGGGCCCGCCATGCCGGGAACTACTCCTGCGTGGCCACCAACAATGCCGGGGAGACCAGGCAATCCGCCATCCTGGCTGTCAATGGTTAATCCTAGAAGAGCTCTACAAATCGGTTTTGTTTCTTAGATTTTCGTTTGGTTCTGAAACCTTTTCCTCTCCCCTTTCACTACCTCCATTGCCATGCAGTGCCACCTTCGATAGCGCCGTTCTCCTTCGGCGATGATCCCGTGAACACGGGTGAGAATGCCGGAGTGCAGTGCATGGTGCAGAAGGGCGATGTGCCCATCACCATCAAGTGGACGCTCAATTCGCGACCCATCATCAACGGCGAGGAGGGCATCACCATACTGAAACTGTCTCCCAAGACGAGCGTTCTGAACATAGCCGCCGTGGAGCAGGATCACCGAGGGGTCTTTAAGTGCATAGCGGAGAATAAGGCGGGTTCTAGTTTCACCACATCGGAGCTGAAAGTCAACGGTACACGGAGAAGGGTCCCCTTTTTCACTTTCACTTTATTTACAATTATATTTTTTCATTTATTTTAATTTAAGTTAAACCTTCCTTAATCTTTAGTTCCTCCCCATGTTCTGCCCTTCAACTTTGGCAGTGAAGTGTTCAATATGGGTGATGTCCTAGGCATCAACTGTGTTGTGCTCAAGGGTGATTTACCCCTACAAATACATTGGACTTTGAATGGTGAGCCTGTGGCTACAGGCGTAGATGGATTCACAGTGATGCAGTTGAACCAACGCACCAGTTACCTGAGTGTGGATGCTCTGGAGGCCAAGCATCGCGGCTCCTACAGCTGTGTGGCCCAGAATCTGGCAGGTCGAGCGATTTATGCCGCTGACCTGCAAGTGAATGGTTGGTGAAACTCCCCATTAGATCTCACTCTATAGCCCTCTGTAAAGCTGCTTCCTACTAACATGTATCCGGTTTATTTGGTGGTGCTGAGCTTTATCTTCTTCTCAAGAATAAAAGGATTTTCCCTCTATAGTTGCACCACAGATCAGTCCCTTTACCTTTGGTGATGAGCCTCTGAACCGCGGAGAAGTAGCTAGTGTAAACTGTGTGGTTCCCAAGGGGGATTTACCCCTCGATATCTATTGGACATTGAACTCAGCTCTCATTGTGAATGGTGAGCTGGGCTTCACATTGGTGCGGCTGAATAAGCGGACCAGTTCGCTGAATGTAGATTCCTTGGAGGCTGTCCATCGGGGCAGCTACAAATGCATAGCCAACAATTCAGCGGGATATGCTGAATACGTTTCCACACTAGATGTGAACGGTTTGTTTGATTTAAACTTTATTTCTAGACTTTGATTACGTTATATTTTTGTGTTACTTATCTTGATTTTCTCCACCTCATCTCCATTTTTCTAAAAGTTCCTCCTCAAATTCAACCTTTTGACTTCGGTTCTGAGCCATCGAATACTGGTGAGGTTTCTGGCAGCTTTTGCATGGTCCCCAAGGGCGATCTGCCCATGGAGATCCGCTGGACCTTGAATTCAGCACCCATCATTACCGGCGAACATGGGTTTTCCCTGTCGCGTCTTAATCCGCGAACCAGCTCCTTGAGCATTGACTCACTCGAGGCCAGGCATCGAGGACTGTACAAATGTATTGCCTCCAACAAGGCGGGCAGCGCGGAATATAGCGCTGAATTGCACGTGAACGGTCATTACTCATATCATACTCATAGTTCTTAGTTAACCTTTTATTTGATTTTATTTATTTGAGTTTTAATCGTTTGTCACTCACTCCCCGCCCATTTAAGTGCCGCCACAGGTGTTGCCCTTTGGTTTTGGCGAATCTGCCGCCGATGTGGGCGACATTGCCAGTGCCAATTGTGTGGTGCCCAAGGGAGATCTGCCCCTGGAGATACGCTGGTCCCTCAACTCGGCCCCCATTATAAACGGCGAAAATGGTTTCACCCTGGTGCGTCTGAATAAGCGCACGAGCTCTCTGAATATTGATTCGTTAAATGCCTATCATCGCGGGGTCTACAAGTGCATAGCCACCAATGAAGCTGGCACCAGTGAATACGTCGCTGAATTACAAGTTAATGGTTTGTCCCCACATGAAATATTAAAATATCCGCAAATAAGAGTACGCTTAATATCTATAATGTCTTCACTTAGAGTTGTTTTGTTGGTGTTTGGTGTTGGAGCAGTAAAACCTTAGCGCTGAATGTGATATATATTAGCTGAATGTGATATTTAGTCAGCTGAATATAACATATATCAGCTGAATATAATAAATATCAGCTGAATATACTGGTTGTGCTGAGTCTGAGTTTAAGATCTGATAAAAAAACCCAAAAGAATGATTTAGATACTCCTAGGCACATCAAGGATAAAATATTTCAAAGTTAATAAAGAGTCGGGGTCTAAGAAGCTGTTTTGTCCTATTGATAGTTTGAATAAGACGAGTGTCCCCTTTGTATCTAGTGCCCCCTCAAGTCATGCCCTTTGTTTTTGGTGAGGAGCCTTCCAACTACGGTGACAGCACCGCAGTCCAATGCATGGTCTTTAAAGGCGACACTCCGCTTCAGCTGCACTGGACTCTCAATGGACAACCAATAACTAACGAGCACGTCGGAATACGCGTAATCAAAATGTCACCCAAACTGAGTTCCTTGAGCATCGACGCCATCAATGGCCATCATCGGGGCCTATTCAAGTGCATAGCTACCAATGCGGCTGGAATGTCCGAGCAAAGCGCTGAATTGGTGGTCAATGGTTAATATTCGTATTATCTGGTTCATAGCTTATATGTTTTTTCTTTCCGTTCTTCCTCTCCTTACTCCAATCCCAATTTCTGCGGTAAAGTGCCGCCTCAAATCCGACCCTTTGACTTCGGCGACGAGGCTTCCAACTCCGGCGAGACCATGGGCATCCAGTGCACGGTGATCAAGGGGGATCTGCCCATCAATATAACGTGGGTCCTAAATAATCACACTCTGAACAGTGGGGACCTGGACGTGGTGATCGGCCGTATGTCCAGCAAGTCGAGCACCCTGAACATCGACTACATCGCGGCCGAGCACCGGGGGCTGTACACCTGTCTGGCTCGCAATCAGGCGGGCGAGAGCAGCTACACTGCCGAGCTGAAAGTCAACGGTTACTACCCCTTGATCTCTTACTTATCAGATACAATTTATTTTGGTTTATTGCTTGACTACTTTTAAATGATACAACCCATCCCTCCCAGTCCTGCCCAGCATCCATCCGTTTAGCTTTGATGCCGAGGCCAACGAGGGCGACAGCGTCCAGTTGACCTGCCACGTGGCCAAGGGCGATCTCCCGTTGAGGATTCGCTGGACCCACAATGGTCTGCCCCTCTTCACGCACCTGGGCGTGATGGCCAGCAAGATCGGGGAGCGGATTAGCCTGCTCACGGTGGAATCGGTGAAGGCGGCCAATTCCGGGAACTACAGCTGCGTGGCCAGCAACAGTGCAGGGAACGTGAGCTCAAGCGCCGAGCTGCTCGTCAATGGTTACTAACTATATAACGTAGACCTATGTTAACCTTCTGTTGATTGAGATTATTTGACACCCAACCCCCACTACCTCACTCACCCCCAGTTCTGCCCCAGATTGTGCCCTTCGCCTATGAGGATGTGATAAACATGGGCGACTCCATTGATTTGTTTTGCCAAATCCAAAAGGGCGACCGCCCCATCAAGGTGCACTGGAGTTTCGAAAGGAATGCCGGTGAACCCGGCTCCGATTATCAGCAGCCCCAGATGCGAACGAATCGCATCAGTGGCAAGACGAGCATGCTGTCCATTCCCAGTGCCACTCAGGCACACACTGGAAGATACACCTGCATAGCCAGCAATAAGGCGGGGACCACTACGTACAGCGTTGATCTTACAGTGAATGGTACTAAAATGAATAGTATCTTGACATAGTCTCTAGTATTTGCGGTTATGGTTACCAAAGGTCTCGATAGTTTGCGCTGCTACTAATCTAACCCCAACTTTCTAACTCTACCTGTCTAACTGAGCTTGTGAGGCCTACTGTGAACTTACCTACTTGGTCTTTTATTTATGCCCCCAAGTTGCCCCCAAGATAGCCTCCTTTGATTTTGGGGAGGAGCCCCTGAACTACGGGGAGCCCGCGTCCGTGCAATGTACCATTTTGGGTGGCGACCTGCCCATGAACGTCACCTGGCTGCTAAACAACGCCACCATCGATAGTTTCCACGACATATCCTTCTCGCGGATCGGGAAGCGGATCAACGTGCTCTCCATAGAGTCCGTGTCCGCCCACCACGCGGGATTCTACTCGTGTCATGCGCAAAATAAGGCCGGAATCACGGCTCACTCGGCACGTCTCATAGTGAATGGTTAGCCATGAGATGGAGATAAGCTCTTACTAGCTATAAGATTAACGCACATGAATTATTATTTACTTATGTTGATTTGAATTCCCTCGAAAACCCCATCTCAGTACTGCCCAAAATAAGTCCCTTCTCCTTTGGCGAGGAGTCCATGAGCTACGGCGAGTTTGTCAATGTGCAGTGCACCATATCGGGCGGAGATCTGCCCGTGAACATTACGTGGACGCTGAACAAACAGCCCTTTGAGGATTACCTAGAAATCCTTACCACCAAGCGTGGGAAGCGCATCGTTGAGCTGACTATAGAAGCGGTATCGGCCAAGCATATGGGAAACTATTCCTGCATTGCCGAGAACAGAGCCGGTGTTGTTAACCACACAGCCGAGCTGAAAGTGAACGGTTAAGACTTTTAAAATACTAAGAATGCTTTTTGATTTGTACTTTTGTTTTTACTTTCTTTCCCCGCACCTACAAAACCCCTTAAATAGTGCCCCCCAAAATTTCCCCATTCGATTTCGGAGATGAGCCCGCAAACTTTGGCGAATCAGCTAGTGTTCAGTGCCTGGTGACCTCCGGCGACTTTCCGGTCAGCTTTGCCTGGCTCTTCAACGGACGCGAGATCAATGAGAATGTTTACGACGTGTCCATGGTCAAGCTGGGCAAAAAAATCAGCGCGTTGTCCATAGATTACGTCCGCGATCACCATGCCGGGAACTATACTTGTGTGGCTGTCAACCGTGCCACCTCTGTGAACTTTACCGCCGAACTGGTGGTGAACGGTACTGCAGCCTATAATTGTATAATCCTTCTTTGTGTGTGTCCTTGTTTTTATTAACTTTTTCTTTGTCACTTCCTCCTCATTCCCTAACCCACCAAGTGCCCCCGAAAATCGCGCACTTTGACTTTGGCGACCATGCCATCAACTTTGAGGAGTCCGTCTCGGTGAATTGCTTGATCTACCTGGGCGATCTGCCCATGGACATCACATGGCTGTTCAACGGGGCCCACATAAACGCTTATACGGGAGTGTCCATTGTGAAAGGTGGCAAGAAGGCCAGCATCCTGACCATCGATTCCGTGCATGCAGGACACGCGGGCAACTACACCTGCAAGGCCCGAAATGATGCGGATTCTGCGGAGTACACGGCAGAGTTGATTGTGAATGGTATTGGAAAGGGACCTTAAGATCGGATAGAGCTACCTTTTCTTGATTTTATTATCATTTCGAATCCCACGTCCCTACTATCCCACCCAAATTTCGAATTCCGAGGACTCTGTTTCTGTGAACTGTCTGGTACCTCGGGTGATCTATAGGCGTTGCGGTCTTACGAGGGGGCAAACGGACCCATCTTCTTATCAAAGACATTCTTAATATTATTTATCCATACCCTTCCCTCCCATAAAGCGCCCCCTAAAATCACACCCTTCAGCTTTGGCGAAGAGCCTGCCAATGTGGAGGACTCCCTGTCCGTGACCTGTCTCATTACAACTGGGGATCTACCCATCGATATTGAATGGTTCTTTAACGACTACGGCATTAGCTCCTATTCGGGAATTTCGGTCATGAAGGGAGGCAAGCGGAACAGTGTCCTCAGCATCGACAGTGTCCAGGCCCGCCATGCGGGGAACTATAGTTGTCGGGCCAAAAATCACGCTGCAGCTGTGAATTACACCACTGTTCTGATTGTGAATGGTACTACTATATTTGGGTTTACAATTAATATTAATGTTTGTTTTCTTTTTTAATTACCCTTTCCATTTGTCATTTAAAAACTCCCAAAGTTCCCCCGAAGATCACACCTTTCGACTTTGGAGATGAGCCCACCAACTTTGAGGATTCCGTTTCGGTCACTTGTCTCATATCCAGCGGGGACTTACCCATCGATATCGAGTGGTTCTTTAACGACTACGGCATTAGCTCCTTTTCGGGAATCTCGGTTGTGAAGGGCGGCAAGCGGAATAGCGTATTGAGTATCGATAGTGTGCAGGCCCGTCATGCGGGGAACTATAGTTGTCGGGCCAAGAACCATGCCGCTGCTGTTAATTATACCACCGGTCTGATTGTGAATGGTATTACTTAGTTGGGTTTTTCTAATAATCTTAAAAGTTGTCTTTAATTTATTTATTTTTCTGTTGACTTCATCCCCAAGTCCCCCCGAAGATCACACCTTTTGACTTTGGAGATGAGCCCACCAATGTTGAGGATTCTGTGTCAGTCACTTGTTTGATATCCAGCGGAGATTTGCCCATCGATATTGAATGGTATTTCAACGACTACGGGATCAGTTCTTACTCTGGTGTTACTGTTGTGAAGGGAGGAAAACGAAGCAGTGTCCTGGGGATAGATAATGTCCAGGCTCGCCACGCAGGAAAATACAGTTGTCGTGCGAAGAATCACGCAGCTTCAGTCAACTACACCTCCGATCTAGTAGTTAATGGTATTCTTCATCTTATTTGGGAAGATTTTAGATAAGGGTTAAGATATTTTATTAGTTTTTGTATACTTTAAAAACTTCCTTCCCTAAAGTTCCACCCAAAATCACACCCTTTACCTTTGGCGAGGATCCTACAAATGTGGAGGACTCTGTTTCTGTGACTTGCTTGATCTCCAGCGGAGACTTACCCATCGACATCGAGTGGCTTTTTAACGACTACGGAATAAGTTCATTCTCGGGAATGACGGTTCTCCGAGGTGGCAAGCGAACCAGCATGCTGACCATAGATAATGTCCATGCCCGTCATGCGGGGAAATATAGTTGTCGGGCCAAGAATCATGCAGCTGCTGTTAACTACACCTCCGAATTAATTGTTAATGGTAGTAGTTTTAGAAAAAGACATTATTCATTAGACAGATAAATTGGCTTATGATTTGTTCCATATTTATCAAATATTATTTTTCTGAACCCAAAGTTCCTCCAAAAATCACACCCTTCACTTTCGGCGACGAACCCACAAATGTTGAGGATTCGGTTTCGGTGACTTGCCTTATTTCCAGCGGAGACTTACCCATCGACATAGAGTGGTTATTTAACGACTACGGCATCAGCTCCTTCTCTGGAATGACTGTCTATAGAGGAGGAAAGAGGACGAGCATGCTGACCATAGACAATGTGCATGCTCGTCATGCGGGGAAATATAGTTGTCGGGCGAGGAATCACGCCTCCGCTGTTAATTACACAACTGAGTTGATTGTGAATGGTATTTCTTAGATTGGATCTCTTAAAATTAAGTACAGTTTGTTTTTATTAAAGTTAATTCTGTTTTCCCACCTCATAACACTCACTTTACACCAAAGCCCCGCCAAAGCTGGCGCCTTTTGACTTCGGTGAATCCCCTGCTAACTTTGAGGACTCCGTTTCGGTGAACTGCCTCGTTTCCTCCGGGGATTTGCCCATTGATATTGAGTGGCTGTTCAACGGGGAGCCCATTAACTACGCCTCGGGAATTGCGGTTCTGCGGGGAGGCAAGCGGACCAGTGTCCTCACCATAGACTCCGTTCATGCGGGCCATGCGGGGAACTACAGCTGCAAGGCCAAGAACAAGGCGGCCAGCAGCGAATACTCAGCGGCCCTAGTTGTCAATGGTTATAATACTATATTTAATCATTTTAGCCACTCCTTAGTTTATTACTTTATTTCCTACCCTACAATCAAGTTCCGCCCAAAATCACACCCTTCGACTTTGGTGATACCCCGACGAATGTGGAGGACTCCGTGTCGGTCATGTGTCTCATTTCCAACGGCGACTTACCCATTGACATCGAGTGGTTTTTCAATGACTACGGAATTAGCTCGTACTCTGGCATAAATGTAGTGAAGGGTGGCAAGCGGAACAGCATGCTAAGTATCGATAGTGTCCAGGCGCGACATGCAGGAAAGTATAGTTGTCGGGCCAAGAATCACGCTGCTGCGGTCAACTACACCACCGAACTGATTGTAAACGGTACCCATATATGGTTATTTCTTTGCCTAGCCGTAAGGTTTTTTTTAATTTTCTGTTAATTTTCATTAAAACCACCCCTTCACTTTAAAGTTCCTCCGAAAATCACGCATTTCGACTTCGGCGACGAGCCCACGAATGTTGAGGACTCCGTTTCGGTGACTTGTCTGATCTCCACCGGGGATTTACCCATTGACATCGAGTGGTTTTTCAATGACTACGGAATTAGCTCATACTCCGGCATAAATGTAGTCAAGGGTGGCAAGAGGAACAGCATGCTGAGCATCGATAGTGTGCAGGCGCGACACGCGGGAAAGTATAGTTGTCGGGCCAAGAACCATGCTGCAGCTGTGAACTACACCACCGATCTAATTGTTAATGGTACTTTTGGGGGCTTTACGTAATATATTCTAATTCAATTTTGATTTCGTACTTTTGTGTTAATACCCCATGGCTTCCCCTTTTTCCGGTCACTAGTGGCCCCCAAAATAGCGCACTTCGACTTTGGCGAAGAGGCGGCCAACTTCGAGGACTCGGTCTCCGTGAACTGCCTGGTCAGTTCCGGGGACCTACCGCTCGACATCGAGTGGCTGTTCAACGACTACCCCATCAACCACTACTCGGCCATATCCACCTCGAAGATGGGCAAGCGCCTGAGTGTGCTGATGATCGACTCTGTGAACGCCCGCCACGTGGGCAACTACACCTGCAAGGCGAGGAATCTGTGGGCCTCGGCCGTGTACACGGCCCAGTTGATAGTGAATGGTACTTTCTTTGGGAGGCCAGAGCTTTTGTACAGCACCTGAGTGTCGTTCTGCTTTAGTTAGTTTCTATTTGTGACCCCACTCCTGTTCCCTCACACAGTACACACTTGCATGTCTGCTTTGGCTTTGTGTCTTGGCTTTTGTAGCTTAGTTCTAAGAATGATCGGTTGAAACATCATACAGGGGAACTCTTAAGAAAATAAATTTAGAAAAGTGCTCCTAAATCCCTTGATTACCCATTGTACTTGCCAGTTCCTCCACATATCAGTCCTTTTGAGTTCGGCGATGAACCCGCCAACTTTGGCGACTCGGTGACCGTGCAGTGCACCATTTCAAAGGGCGACCAGCCGGTGGACATCACCTGGTTGTTCAATGACTACGCCATCAACGAGTACCACGGGGTCACCACCTCGAAGATTGGCAAGAAGGTCAATGTGCTCACTATTGATTCGGTAAACGGAAACAATGCGGGCAACTACACGTGCAGGGCCAGGAACAAGGCCCAAATGGTGGAGTACACCGCTGCCCTGGTCGTCAACGGTGGGACAGAGATTCAACTTAACATTCCCTACTGTACTTTAGATAGTGATCGCCTTGTTTGTTTTCATTTTCCGTATTCCATTGTTGATTTCCTGCTTTTGTTTTGTGTACCCGCAAGTCTTGCCCCAAATCACGCCCTTTGCCACCGGTTCGCAGCCCACCCACTTGGGCCAGTACATAACCTACCAGTGCACCCTGACGGAGGGCGATCTGCCCCTCAACATCCGCTGGACGTTCAATAACCAACCGCTCTTCAATGACGATGACCAGGACATCCTCATTGCCAAGATGGGTCGCCGGAGTAGTGTCCTGACCATCGAAAGCGTGGCCGATCGTCATGCGGGCAACTACAGCTGCCATGGGGAGAATGCCGCCGGCAGGGCCACTTACAGCACCCAGCTGAGAGTCATAGGTCCTGACCCCAGTAGTCTTAAGAAGATATCGGATATTCCTCTTGCTAGTGCGATTATGATTTAATTTTGTGCACCTTTTGTTTTACCATCCCATCACCGAACAACCATCGATCCAGTTCTACCGCGCATCATACCCTTCGATTTCGAGGAGGGCCCCGCCCAGGTGGGGCAGTACCTGACGCTCCACTGCTCCGTGCCCGGCGGGGATCTGCCCCTGGACATCGACTGGACGCTGGATGGCCAGCCCATCTCCGAGGATCTGGGCATTACCACGGCACGCGTGGGTCGTCGTGGAAGTGTGCTGACCATCGAGGCCGTGGAGGCCCCACATGCGGGCAACTTCACCTGCCACGCCCGCAACTTGGCCGGCCATCAGCAATATACGACGCCGCTGAACGTCTACGGTTAGGAATTCTTCGGGATTGGGTCTCTCGAGTAGTGTGTTTGTGGCCGATTACTAACCACTGCGTCCTCAAAGGTGTCGCTGCATGACCTTCTGACCTTTTGACTCTGCTGCTGTTGTCCTAAGTCTCTCTTTTCGTCTCTGATAGATCTAGATCCATCACTCCTACTGATATGGCCTGTAGCACTTTCACACAAAAAGCTTGCATGTATGACACAGACTGCACTGAACTGTACTAGGTGGGATAGGTTGAAAAACCAAGGGAATGTGTCATTAAAATAGAATGTATGGAACAACTTATAGGGTAACATAGCAGAAATTCCTTTCCTGAAAGAGTGGCGTAAAATATAGGACAGGGGCCCTTCCAAACCATTATATTTTATGTTAAACTTTTATTTTTTCCCCTTTTTGTGTGAATTGAAGTGCCCCCCAAGCTGGCGCCTCTGCCCGTGAACTCGCCCCTGTACGTGGGCGACTACTACCAGCTGACCTGCGCCGTGGTCCATGGCGACGCGCCCTTCAACATCACCTGGTACTACAATGGCGAGCCCGCCGGAGACCTGCCCGGGGTCACCATCCTGATGCACGGCCGGCGCAGCAGCTCGCTGAACATCGAGAGCGTGGGTGGTGACCATGCGGGCAACTACACCTGCAAGGGCGCCAACCGGGCGGGCGAGACCCTGGCAGAGACCACCCTGAGTGTCAAGGGTTTGTTTTACTCACTCCTTAAACAGAAATCCTAACTGGAGTTGGCTTGTTAGACTCGTAGACTCCTAGCATAGGCATCCAAGGCATCCAAGGCATCCTAGGCATCTGTAAATCCCACCTTCTCTCTCTGTGTTTTTGGTGTTGGTACTGCATTAGCATGAACCTGTATTATACAACCCGAGTGGCGGGGGCACTCGAAATATTCCGCCCTCTGTATAGTGTGCTGACCGATTGCACGGCTTTCTTATCACCCCATCCCCAGAGCGGCCTCAGGTCGACCAGTTTCAGTTCAATGCCAACGGGGTGAATGGCGGCCAGGCGGTGCGGGTCATGTGCATGGTCTCCTCCGGGGACCTGCCCATCGACATCTACTGGCTGAAGGACGGACAGCCGCTGCTGCGCTCCATCTACCACAAGATCGACGAGTACACCCTGATCCTGTCGCTGCGCCAGACCACCATTGGCGACTCCGGCAACTACACGTGTGTGGCCAGCAACGCGGCTGGATTGGCCAGTCGCTGGTCCATCCTGAAAGTGAAGGGTACTGCCGGACACTCCGTTGTGTACATAGCTTGTAAATTGTGTCTTTTTTGTTCGTTTGTATAAAGATATCCTCCTTTGAGAATACCCAAAAGAAGTATAGGTTTCGTATAAATTGTTATGATATATAAACTCAAAAGGATATTAAAGAAATTGGATTAGAAACATGGTATATAAGTATTAAACTTAGGTACAATGGATATATGGCAATGCAAGGTCGCACGAATAGCTTTTATAGAAGGATTATTTATCTTTGTTAGGATCTCTTTGATTTGTTTTAAGCTAGGTATACACAACCTCAATAGCTAACGATTTTCAAAATTGTCTTTATTTTGTGAGAAAGTATCTTAAAGATTGATTTTCTTATTTTAGCCAATAAGCTCAAAAATTTTTAAAAATCGATGCAGTTTCTAACATATTGACTGCACTCACTGATCAAAACTCCCATCCATGAATTACTTAATAATGGCGCTACTTCCTGTTTCCCCCCACAAATTTCCCAAGAACCACCTGTGCTGTCTTCGCTACTGCTTTCCGCTTCCGTTTGCGATGTCGGCGACTACGTGCAACTCACCTGCATCGCCAGTCGGGGGGCCACGCCCATTTTGTTCGAGTGGTGGCTGGGAGGGCGGCAGGTGCACGATGACGGCGACGATGACGTCACGCAGGCCACGGTGGGCGAGCACACGAGCCTGCTGCTGATCAACAGGGCGGGGGAGGGGCATGCGGGCAACTACAGTTGCCGGGCGATCAACCAGGTGGGCGTGGCAGAGCGCCGGGCCAGGCTGACAGTGAATGGTAATTTGGGGGAATGAGAGTGCCACTTCCGTCTCCTCTTGCTCCAGCTAATCCAGTTTTTCTCGACTTCCTTGATTCTTTCGATATTCCGCATCTGTAGGCCAAAGACCAAGTGAAACCGAGTCGATTGAGGTCTAAATACTCTTGTACATATGTGAAGTTGAACTCAAGCGGGCAAAGTTAGTCACGATCTAACCTAGGTCCCACTGTATCTACCTATCTACTCAGCTTACTCGATCGTTATCCTTATGTCAAAACAGCTCAGATCTGACTCTGCACACATACATGCACAGCAACACCCACACACACAGCACTCTACTAAGCACTGTCCTTTGAAATAACCCAGGGATACGACTCACAGCCTGACAGTTCCTAAGTCCTTGAACCCCTCGAGGGGTTTTGGTTTCAGTGTAAAATACAAGTTCACAGGGCTCATGCTCCAACACCGAATAAACCAATAGCTGCAAGATCTAATATCATAATCGCTTCTAATTGTCTACTTAATCCAAACTAAACTTAAACGTAACTAAGGAACTCAGTCTTTCACCTAACGAGACTGAGTCTGTGCGCTTCCACAAACGTAACAATTCGCCCCGATCTGTCCAGCCCGTCCTGCCCCAAAATAACCTCGCATCCCATTCCAATCCTTCATTAATTATCTATAGTTTGGTTCTCATTATTTACCTAGATAGTAAGAAACAAAACGAAGTCTGCTGGCAAAAAGATACAATAGGCCAAGAACAAACTGAAACAGAACTTCGTTTTGCACAGATTGCATGCAATTTAACCTTTAGTTTGGTGTGTCTTTAGTTTCATTAACGTCCCCCTTTCATTTGTCCTATTATCATCTTGGTTATTTGTGCTAATAGTTCCGTTGTAGTTGGCCTTTTACTTTCATCTTGGATATAAGCGAATGAGTGGAAATATTTTATTGTCTCACCATAGATCTTCAATCATAATTAAAAAAGGACTTTGAGATATTTCCACGCATTAAAAGAAAACTGAAATGATACAAATTACTTATTCATTAAACTCTTTATTCAATAAAACAAGTAGCTTATTCTAATGGAACGAAAAAACTTGAAAAGATCATTTCACTTTGCTTGAAACTAGGTCCGTCCTTCCGCTTCCTCTGATATTCTCAACCCTACTGCATGCAAATAATTATGATAAGCAACCACGACATCTCAACTAACATATTATCTTTCCACTCCCGCGACAACCCACCAACTCCACCAACAGTACCACCCAGATGGATCCTCGAACCCACCGACAAGGCCTTCGCCCAGGGCTCCGATGCCAAGGTTGAGTGCAAAGCTGATGGCTTCCCCAAACCCCAAGTCACATGGAAGAAGGCAGTTGGTACGTACAACTCCCTTACGACCCCGAGAAAGGTGGCTAAGTATCACATACTTTCCAGGTGACACCCCCGGAGAGTACAAGGATCTGAAGAAGAGCGACAACATCCGCGTGGAGGAGGGCACTCTGCATGTGGACAACATCCAAAAGACCAACGAGGGCTACTACCTGTGCGAGGCTATTAATGGCATCGGCTCCGGACTCTCGGCAGTGATCATGATCAGCGTCCAGGCCCCTCCCGAGTTCACCGAAAAGCTGCGTAACCAGACCGCCCGACGAGGAGAACCCGCCGTACTGCAGTGCGAGGCCAAGGGCGAGAAACCCATCGGCATCTTATGGAACATGAACAACATGCGCCTGGACCCCAAGAACGACAACCGCTACACCATTCGCGAGGAGATTCTCTCCACCGGAGTCATGTCCAGTTTGTCCATCAAGCGCACCGAGCGATCCGACTCCGCCCTCTTCACCTGCGTGGCCACCAATGCCTTTGGATCCGACGATGCCAGTATAAACATGATTGTCCAGGAAGTTCCCGAGATGCCCTATGCCCTGAAGGTGCTCGACAAGTCCGGCCGTTCTGTGCAGCTGAGCTGGGCCCAACCCTACGACGGCAACTCCCCCCTGGACAGGTACATCATTGAGTTCAAGCGTTCCCGTGCGTCCTGGAGTGAAATCGATCGCGTTATTGTCCCCGGACACACCACCGAAGCCCAAGTGCAGAAGCTCAGTCCCGCCACCACCTACAACATTCGCATCGTGGCCGAGAACGCCATTGGCACATCCCAATCCTCCGAAGCAGTAACCATCATCACGGCCGAGGAAGCGCCATCCGGCAAGCCGCAGAACATCAAGGTGGAGCCCGTGAACCAGACCACCATGCGCGTCACCTGGAAGCCACCGCCACGCACCGAGTGGAACGGAGAGATCCTGGGCTACTACGTCGGCTACAAGCTGTCCAACACCAACTCTTCGTACGTTTTCGAGACCATCAACTTCATCACCGAGGAGGGCAAGGAGCACAACCTGGAGCTGCAGAACCTGCGCGTCTACACCCAGTACTCGGTGGTCATTCAGGCATTCAACAAGATCGGAGCCGGTCCATTGAGCGAGGAGGAGAAGCAGTTCACCGCCGAGGGAACCCCAAGCCAGCCGCCCAGCGACACCGCCTGCACCACCCTGACCTCGCAGACCATCCGCGTCGGCTGGGTGAGCCCACCCCTGGAGTCCGCCAACGGAGTGATCAAGACCTACAAGGTTGTCTATGCCCCCAGCGACGAGTGGTATGGTAAGTAAAGTCAAGTGCAATGAATCAATGTTGGGGATTTTCCTAAAAAATATTATTTTAGATGAGACCAAGCGACACTATAAGAAGACTGCCTCCTCCGACACCGTTCTCCATGGCCTGAAGAAGTACACCAACTACACGATGCAAGTCCTGGCCACCACAGCCGGAGGTGATGGCGTTCGCAGCGTGCCCATCCACTGCCAAACCGAACCCGATGGTGGGTTATTTTAAAAGCAACACTTAGCACAAATCATGATACTTAACCCTTTCCTCAAAAACAGTTCCCGAAGCCCCTACTGATGTGAAAGCCCTGGTTATGGGTAACGCTGCCATCCTGGTTTCTTGGCGCCCACCAGCACAGCCCAATGGCATTATCACCCAGTACACCGTATACTCGAAGGCCGAAGGCGCTGAGACCGAGACAAAGACCCAGAAGGTACCCCACTACCAGATGAGCTTCGAGGCCACCGAACTGGAGAAGAACAAGCCCTACGAATTCTGGGTGACGGCTAGCACCACGATTGGCGAGGGCCAGCAGTCCAAGAGCATTGTGGCCATGCCCAGCGACCAGGTGCCCGCCAAGATCGCCTCCTTCGACGACACCTTCACCGCCACCTTCAAGGAGGACGCCAAAATGCCCTGCCTGGCCGTTGGAGCTCCCCAGCCGGAGATCACCTGGAAGATCAAGGGCGTCGAGTTCAGCGCCAACGATAGGATGCGCGTGCTGCCCGATGGCTCTCTCCTGATCAAGTCGGTCAATCGCCAGGATGCCGGAGACTATTCCTGCCACGCTGAGAACTCGATTGCCAAGGACTCGATCACGCACAAGCTGATTGTCCTGGCTCCCCCACAATCGCCCCACGTCACCCTCTCGGCCACCACCACTGATGCCCTGACCGTCAAGCTAAAGCCCCATGAGGGAGACACCGCCCCTCTGCATGGATACACCCTGCACTACAAGCCAGGTGGGTAAATCCGATAACTAGGATAACAGAAGGTTTCTGTATTTCAAATTAAACGTATTCTAACTCTACAATCCCAGAATTCGGAGAATGGGAAACCTCTGAGGTATCCGTTGACTCACAGAAGCACAATATTGAGAATCTGCTGTGCGGCTCCCGTTATCAGGTCTATGCCACAGGATTTAACAAGTAAGAATCTTTAGAATACCTATTTTTAGGGAATTCTCTTGACCTATGTATTTTAGCATTGGAGCTGGCGAGGCTTCGGACATATTGAACACCCGGACCAAGGGACAGAAGCCCAAGCTGCCTGAGAAGCCGCGCTTCATTGAAGTCTCCTCCAACTCCGTGTCGCTGCACTTCAAGGCCTGGAAAGATGGCGGCTGCCCCATGTCGCACTTTGTGGTAGAGAGCAAGAAACGGTAGATCATGCTTATGGAACACTTAGAATTAGAGCTTTCTCTAACATTTTAACCCCCTCAGCGATCAAATCGAATGGAACCAGATCTCCAACAACGTGAAACCGGACAACAACTACGTGGTCTTGGACCTGGAACCCGCTACCTGGTACAACCTCCGCATCACCGCCCACAACTCGGCTGGCTTCACTGTGGCCGAATACGACTTTGCCACTCTGACCGTCACTGGAGGTATTTATGATCTGTTCTCCGATTCCCAAACGAATCCTGCATTGCTTTTGTACATAGAGTACTCTACGTTGACAGTTTCGGAGTGAGGTCCTGAAAATACCTAACCGAGGATGGATGATCTTTGGTGCGGTTTTTGGGAACTCGTCTCCGACCCACTGTCCATATACAAATAACAAGATGAGAAGCACCAAGCTTTACAATGTTGAACACCCGAACTCCTGAGTTTATTTTGTCTTTACCAATCACAAAAATGTGTAACATATTTTCCAAAATATGAGCAAATTTTAATTTTTTTTGCTTTTCAATGTGAGCAAATTGCACAGTATTTTATTATTTTTGGTAACCCACACAAAGCTTGTCGATATAGTAGCTTGAGTTACATTATGATTTTATGTTTGAAAATAGTTTTTGACTGCCAGAACTCTGAACGCAGAAGCACCCGAATAGTGTAAAGAGTAATCATTTTCCTTACGTAAATGCAATTTGTTTCCTTCCGTTTTTACCAACAATCCCAGTGAAGAGCTACTGCAACGTATCTGCATATGTACATAATTGAATAGTTTACTAACTCACCAACAGCCACGATTTTAATTTTTCCTACGTTTAACTAGACCCAAGCATTTGTAGTGCTCTAGATCACAGTATGAATTGGTAGGACATTCCAAGTCACCAAGTCACTGCGAAAAAAATTCGAAAAAATGTGTTTTTAATAACAAAATGTATATTCATGACATGGAATGTTCTTGTATGATTTTTTATTATTTTCCTTTGTATTATTTTTTGCATTTCTGTGCCCAGTTCGTGAAAGAGATCTTGTAAAATACACTTTCACTGTGAAATAAAGAATCGATGGATCCTGTCGTTATTAAAAATATAGAATAAATGTTGTTACACCCGCTGATCCATTCCCGAATCAATAGATTGTACAAAACTCCAATCAATGTACCTTCCTCCTGATAAGAAACTAATTTCCAAACGGCTTCAGCCACTTTTCAGAACCCAGTCTTCACTTTGGGTTAGAACTCCCCATCACAACTGGTCACAGAATCGATTCACTCACCAAAAAAGATACATTTATAATTTAGCTAACTTGTTTTGCTTTTCATTTGATTAACAACAGCAAAGTGCTCATTTAACAGAAGCTTGGAAAAGACAAAGAAAGTGTGAAACTCAATCCCAAGAATCGAGCAGAGCCACCATGCCATAACAATCAAGCACAACAACCAAAGAATCTTCATTCCTGATATCTGGGAGTCCTGGCCAGAGAGTCTTTATCTGAGAGAGTTGATTTCTTAAACTTTTACTTATGGTTCGACTTATACTTATCACCACAGTCACACGCAGACATTTTCTTTTGGGTTTTTGCCATTTCGATTCGTTTCAGTTGAAGTTATGTCAAGATACAGTTGAGTTCCACCTGAGTTAGTTGGTTTATTTCAAGGATACTTGTCTCGTTCTTGGAATGCTGTTCCATTCGTTTCGTCCAGTTTTAGCGATCTTACAACATACATCATTAACTAGCTGTAAGCGGACACAAACAAATTGCATTTAAACGTATTTAAAAACAGTTTCTTATTAAATTACGAGTTTTTTAATAGTTTAACTAGTTCTCATATAACTTAATCACATTTTGATGCGTGCTTAAAGTTCTGCGCCATGTAAAATAATCGAAAACAAGTACTATATTTACTTTATATCTTCTCTCTTATCAATATCGAAAATTACTACTTAATATCGACAAGTTAACCTTTGAACTCTTCTCACCTGCCACAGTCTGTATTTGTATATGTACGTGTGAGTGTGCCCGGTACAAAGGTCAGTGTGCCAGCAGAGGTCAAAGGCCATGGCTGATCTTCCTGTCTCTCTCTCACTCTGTGTGTCTCTGTCTCGCTCTCTCTCTATCCGTGATATGTCTTTTTCCATCCACTGAAAAAAACACCCTTTGGTTGTTGATGTTATTGTTGTTGCAGGCACTATCGCACCCTCGCGAGATTTACCCGAACTAAGCGCCGAGGACACGATCCGCATTATCCTCTCGAACCTAAATTTAGTTGTGCCCGTCGTGGCGGCTCTGCTCGTCATAATCATAGCGATAATTGTTATTTGTATACTGCGTAGCAAGGGCAATCACCACAAAGGTATCTATGCTGAAAACTAATTAAGATTTCGTTCTCTTTTCGGTTTCTCTCTACCTCTCTCTGAACACCACCTGAAACACCCACCCACACTTGCGCTTGAAAAACAAAAACCAAAACTATTGCCTGTACTGCCTGCCCACATCCCCGATTTGTTGTTGTGTATGACCCGCGAAAATTGCATGTGCGAATCCGGTTTGTATGACCCCCCTTGCGGACGTCGAAAGGCACCATTGCGCCCCTGGACGATGGCACGGGCCACGGGAACGTGCACACCCGCATCCGCCTGCCCGCCTGGATGCCCGAGTGGCTCGACCTCAACTTCATGGTGCCCCTGATCGCCACCGTGGTCGTGGTGGCGGTGGGCATCTGCGTGGTCTGCGTGGCCCTTTCCCGGCGACGAGCGGACGACATGCGCGGCGGCCAGAAGGATGTGTACTGTAGGTTCTCCTCCAAGGACCATAGCTCAAGCACAACGTCTTTTTATCGATCTTAACCCACTCTTTGCCTATTGTAGATCCTAGCGAAATATTTTATTTCTGTTTTGTTTCATATTGGCTAAATATTGAAAGTGAAACGTATAACGGCAAGGTCAAAGAAATTTTTTTTTATTTTATAAAGTATTCGTTTTATATTTAATAATCAATTTATCAATAATTATCAAGCATTATACAATTTTACAAAATTATTTTATTTATTTTTATTTCTATGATTTACATGACGCTTTTTTCAAGTGTATTGCCAACAGTTTAGCCAATATGCCGATAAGTTTAGCCGTCACTCTGATAAACAAATTGGTCGGTTTGTAAAATTGCTATTTTCTGATGGAATGTTAATGTGTAGTTCGGCTTTGCATGATTCATCTATATTTGTTGAAGCATTTATACAAGCTACACTTACAGAAATAAACCAAAAGATCGCACTCCAAAAATATACCAACATAAACAGTCAGCAGACAAGTACTGAAAATATACCAAACTATCAAAATATAACTATAATAGTTCATATAATATATTCAACTAGTGTCAATATCTGTGTGTACATATGAAATCATCATTGATACTTCACCGTCATTAAAACCAATTGGTTTATCAATTGCCAAATATGACTTGAAAGTTGTACTAAAACATCTGATAACGACTAAAGAATAGATAAAGTTACCAGCCAAGTGGTAAATTTATTTATTGACCAGTTATTGTTGGCTCTGTGAAGTACACTATCTATATGCAATATAAGTTTAACCATAGTAAACTATATATCTATTATAGCCCCGTTGTTGTACATACGTTTTGCTTATACTCTGAGCAACTTTCACAAGAATCAAATACTACTCTATCTTATCTACAACCAATCCTCCACAAAACAAGACATTTCAAATCTATCGTATTCGTTTTTGAGTTCTGAATACTTTCCGTACTTTCCCCCCTAACCAACCAAAACTAAGATGCTTTTTGAAATCACCATCGAGATCCTTGATCGATGACCAAGTAAAGTCGAGTAAAATCCAAAATTAAGTTCATCGCTCATTTCATGTCATTGCTATCAGTCGTAATCGTAATAACCAGTTGGTATATTTTGAAATCGAAAACAAATAACCAAAACACTTCACGTAACCTCTTTTGGAATCCTTTTACGCAATTGTAACTTGTATTTTTGAGCTACTATTTAGCACATTTAGTGTGTTGACATGCCGCACCAAAAACCAAAAAAAAAATAATTGTCAAATCCAGTAACG
The DNA here is from genome assembly GCF_025231255.1 of Drosophila biarmipes. Classification (NCBI taxonomy): domain Eukaryota; kingdom Metazoa; phylum Arthropoda; class Insecta; order Diptera; family Drosophilidae; genus Drosophila; species Drosophila biarmipes. The sequence continues at coordinate 11,082,592 of NC_066615.1, read as the reverse complement.
AGTGACGGAACAAGTCGAGATCGAAAGAAACAGAAGTAAAGTATGCGAGTTGATTGAATGCGAGCAGCATATAACGAAGGAAAAGCATCTTCAGTGTTTCAATATTGAGTTGGCGATATCATGTATTAATTCTAGACGATGTAGTTTACAATCAGACAATGGGACCCGGCGCCACCCTGGACAAGCGTCGTCCTGACCTGCGCGACGAGCTCGGCTACATCGCCCCGCCCAACCGGAAGCTGCCCCCCGTTCCCGGCTCCAACTACAACACCTGCGACCGGATTAAGCGAGGTACAGTCATAAGTAAGCATCTAAATTTCCAATGCAACATTTATTAATGCCGAGGGTCCATGGCTGGGGCTCGAGGGTTCCCCCGGTTCCCGGATCCCCGGGCATGGCCTGGGGCTTAGTTCTTTCTTCCATTTACTTTGCGAACGAAAAAACCATACACGAAATGTATTTTGCGTTGCTTTTGCATACACCAAGGGGTATAAATCCGCCCACATATCACACTCAAGCTAAGCTTTTCCGGACCCAAAAAATTCTTAGTGTTGCTTCTTTAAGCCGCTTCCTTTTCGGTTCCACCCCGACTCTCCCGGCATGAAAAGAACTATGTTACTAAATGTTGTTGTTAATTTAGAAAAATATTTGTTTACCACTTTGGGTTCTTATTGAAATTATACTTATCGTTTAACCCTCTGCTCCCCATGCACCACCTCCAAATCCCGCACCACTTCGGTTGCTTCAATTCGATTATGATTTCCGTTGACCTAATTTTGATGTTGTACGAAATTGGAAATTGAAAAAACACACTCGAAACGAATCCATCCACACACCTCACCCTGAACCACATGAACACCACTCTTCGAACTGTCCAGGCCGCGGTGGCCTCCGTTCGAACCACTCGACCTGGGATCCCCGGCGCAATCCCAACCTCTACGAGGAGCTGAAGGCGCCGCCAGTCCCCATGCACGGCAACCATTACGGCCACGCCCACGGCAATGCCGAGTGCCACTACAGGCATCCAGGTAGGCGGAGCGTAGAGGAGCAGCCGCTCCCTTCTGCGGATTAAGTTTTATTTACCCCCGAAAGAACCCCACTAACCCCAACACCCAACCTTGTCAATGGAGTGGATCGATAACTGAACTATCATTTTCCTTAATTTAGTTTCTGCAAAGTTAATGATTTACAAAAAATCTTAAGCCTGTTAACTGTCAGATAAAATTAAAATAAAGTTAAATTGCTTAGAATTTCATTTTCTCAATGGAATGTTATTTTTACCAGCCACACATTTGTACAGATTCTGATAAAACTAAAAGAACCCTTTCATTCGAAATTAAATAAATAATAATATTAGAGCACTTTTCCTTACCTTACCTAGTTCTTATTATTTATTTATCAAACTAAACTTTCAAGAATCGATCCCTCTTAGTGTTTACCTACTTTTAAGTTACGAACCCGCACTAACCCATAGTCTAACTCCTGGTCGCAACCAGCTAACTCAAGCTAACCAACTTGTAAGTAATCACTTGGTAAGGGCTAACAGGTATCATCGCAGCATACTAAAAACACTAAACCAATTCCACCGAAAACACATTGAATTTACTGGGGAGAACACAGATAATAATCGATTTACTCCCCCGCAAGGCATGGAAGATGAAATCTGCCCCTATGCCACGTTCCACCTGCTCGGCTTCCGCGAGGAAATGGACCCCACCAAGGCCATGAACTTCCAGACCTTCCCGCACCAGAACGGACATGCCGGCCCAGTTCCCGGACACGCGGGCACCATGCTGCCCCCAGGACATCCGGGACACGTGCACTCCCGCTCCGGATCGCAGTCGATGCCCAGGGCCAATCGCTACCAGCGCAAGAACAGCCAGGGAGGACAGTCCTCGATCTACACGCCAGCTCCCGAGTACGATGACCCCGCCAACTGTGCCGAGGAGGATCAATATGTGAGTGTTTGATAGTTAATGATGGGTTGTGGAAGAGAGTCTGATGGATTGCCCTGTAACCTGTAGCGCCGATACACCCGCGTCAACTCGCAAGGCGGCAGCCTGTACTCCGGACCCGGACCCGAATACGACGATCCCGCCAACTGCGCCCCCGAGGAGGATCAGTACGGCTCCCAGTACGGAGGACCCTATGGACAGCCCTACGATCACTACGGCTCTCGAGGATCAATGGGACGTCGCAGCATCGGTGAGTGGAAAAAGCTCTCCCTACTATATATTATGTTATCTTATGAACACCCCAATCCACAGGCTCTGCCCGCAACCCTGGCAATGGATCGCCCGAGCCTCCACCACCACCGCCACGCAACCATGACATGAGCAACTCCTCATTCAACGACTCCAAGGAGAGTAACGAGATCTCAGAGGCAGAGTGCGATCGTGATCATGGACCACGCGGAAACTATGGCGGTAAGTTGGTAACTTGAGACATCTCCTTCATAAAAGGATGTTTGCGTTTTTATTACATTAAATATATCTAAAAATTCGACTTGATACATACGAGAGATTTTAACAATATCAATTCGCCATCTTTTTCAACTGCATCTGTTCGAAATTTTGTGTAAAATATATTTTAGAAGACTCCAACGAGGGTGAGTGATCCTAGCCGAAGTTGAGTTAGTTTGTGTGATTTACCACGATCATCATTCGATAACTGATCACCTCTCATACTTCGATTTCTCACGAGCCCCTCGCCTCGCGTTCATAATCAACAATTTGTGTATATTCCACAAGATATATCCAGCGATCATTCAACTTCGTCATTGCCATTAAAAATGTCCTCGCATTTTTCAGAGATTTTTTGTTATCTCGCTCATCCTAGAATATTCACGCTGTGTTTTGCTAAATTTTTGTAAAGGAACATCAACGTCTTAAGTTATTTCGATTTAACTTTGGTTTTGGTACACAGTTGTTATGTTTATTTACTTTTAAGATTCAACTCTATTGCACATTTACATTTCATTTCACTTCATGGAGCACACCGTTTGCATTTCAATGTTTTATGTTTGTATCTAATCACAACCCGTGAATTCGAATAGTCACTGGAAACCTGCATGGGAGGACCTCTTAGAGGTCCGAATAAGTAAAGACACGGGGGATTCGCACTTATTTTCAAGATTCCTGCACGAAGTCACCCATTTCTGGTTAAACGCCGAGTGTATAGTTTTTAGATCTAAGCTAATTATGTTTTTATGATTTCATCTCCATTTAAATTTTTCTTTCCGTTTTCTTTTATGGAACTTTATTAAATTTATATATTACCCTACTCTATCGGTTCGGGCAACACAAACCAATTTCTTTTGCAAATACTTTGAACCCCGAAATGCTGAACTCGCAGCAGTGAAGCGATCCCCACAACCGAAAGATCAGCGCACCACCGAAGAAATGCGTAAACTGATTGAAAGGTAAGACAGACCCATCGGTCTGATATAGAATATTTACACGCCCACACGTCAATCATCAGAAGTTGAAACTGTTGCACAGAAATTGTTGATTGTAGTTCTGATGCAATTCTCCCGTCACTAATCTCAATCAATTAATTTTCCTTTCTTCGTTTACCTAATAACCCAATTGTGAATGATTATGATCGCTGACATTAGTCGACGACAGTTGTAAGTCTTGAAAGCCCTAACAAAATGTGACTAACCTGCATGCCCAAGCACCTACTTATCAGTACTAAACTATAATGCATATTGTCCTTACATCTATGTATAACCCGACTTGAGTTCTTGGTTCTCACTTTATGTTGTGTGTTGTGTTGGTTTTGTCTTTAATTTCTTTTGGTTTGGTTTTTGGTTGGACAGCAAATCACAGTTGAATGTTTTGAAATCCTTTTGACAACTACTCCATATGATAAGCAGACCCTATGCCATATCTGTCTATCAAAATACTCAAGTGTTTCCATAAGTACTCGTATTAACAGTTTATTGCAGCTTTGTGCTTGGCCTCAGCTTGCCAAAACCAAAAAGAACCAGAAGTAAACTATGTTAAGCCACGAACAGAACATAAAGACACGGCCACCAAGGCGGGATGGGATCCGGATGGGCTCTGTCCCTAAGGAGCCCCCGAAGGATCCCATCTCGTTCTCATGCAATGCTTTGGTTGCAGCATAAACCTAATTATCCTAGTCCCCCATCCAAGATCTCCACTAATCAGATACATTTCTTCACGTGCAGAAACGAAACCGGCCCAAAACAACTCCAACTCCAACAAACAAATGGCGCAGGATTCACAGCCTACGATACTATGGCAGTGTAATTTGTAAGCCCCTCCCGCGACGATGGGCGAGGCATTTTAGCTTAGTGATTTAAGTGCATGAAGTGCGTGGGAGTTGAATGACCCTCAGACACACACACAGACAGATCATCGGCACACACGGAGCGAAAAAAGGGGGAGTTATATACCGCATATACACGTAAAATTATTCAACTACTTCAAGTAATTATAACGAAGGGAAAGAAAATTTCAAGAACATATTTATATTGCCTATGCAAGCAGCAAACCAAACTTACATAAAATATATATAAACCCATTCATATATGGATAACTACTATAAGTGTGTGCAGGAAAACTAAAGGAAATCACTAAAAGTTATACGAGGGATAGTGCGAGGGCATCCCCGAGAAAAAAGGAAATCACAAAAAACATACTTATATTGAAACCAATTTCTAATACAGTGTATTTTAGTTTTAGGCGGTGTCTACCGAGATATCAGAACAACATCGACTACGATGAATCTTGTGTGTAAAGAGAAGATTGATTTCCGAATCTGTTTGTGTAAACTTTTGCCATTTATGCCAGGAGCAGAAAACTCATCCTTTGCCTAGCCTAAGTCAAAGTCATAATATTAACTCGTCTAATTGATATACTTAGTCATAACTTATACGAATTGTATCGCTTCTTCCTATACATTTTGCAATTCGTAGGACAGCGCACATTTGGAGTTTTGTTTGCGTTTTGCGTTGACTTGTGATGTTTGCTTATTTGTAGAGCTTTGCGAGTCAGTAATTCATTATCTATGGGACACTCAGTTGTCTTCTTACTTTACCCTTAATATTTTAATCAAAAATGCGCTTCCAACCAATTGAAAACTGTTCAATGCACAAATCGCAGCCACAACAATTGAATGTATTATACAAGATCCCCAGGACACTCAAGGCCCACACCGAAACACACGAGCACGATTTATTTAAACCAATTCTGATATATGCCGTTCTGAACATGAGTTATACGCATTTGAAGCTTTAAGAGAACCTGAAATTGTTTATTTCACGTCATTTGATCTATTTTAAGTTCTTAGCCCATAAGTTGCTAAATATATGATTTTGATTTTATTTAAAGTTCCGTTTGTTATTTTTGATTTTTTGTTTTGGGGTTCCGCCCCTTGACCCTTGGAGAAACCACCAACACTACAAAGACTGACTAATGCAAGCTGAAAACGAGAGCGGATCAACCCAAGTTTGGCGGAACGAAGCCAATGCGAAGGAGTTACGGGGAGCCCAGTATTTTGCTCAATCCGTAGAAATAGCAGGGCATCTTCGAGATACATCCAGAGTGGTTCAGCAGGGCACTGCCATGAGATCGGAACTGGATTTTGATCCTCGTCCCTTGAGCACATCGTGAACTGCATTTAACCAAAGGGAGACGAAAACACTTTTAGAGAATTCTTTATTAGAACTATTATTTCGTTTCACTCTCTCTCATTTTCCACTAACCTATCTAAATTAATACTCACTCTTACCCAGACTACTCCAGTTTTATATAGATATATACGTATATATAAATGTAGTGTTGTGAAAAACTAAGATTGCTTACCTATATGGATGTACTACAAATTTTCATGGCAAACGAACTACAAATATTAAGTAGTGTATAGTAAAGGAAACGGCATTTAATCAATAACAAAGGAAAGGAAAACACCTACAAATTTTCAAGTAATTAAAATAGCAAGCAATATTCTAGGGTCGAAAGAACGTTGGATTTCAGAAATTGTAACGAACAACACGATTTTAATTACCCTCATTAAATTTATAAACTTTTCGGCAAATCAAAATCAAAACAAAAAACTTTTGGCATTACAAAGAAAACGAATAACTAACAAAGCGGTTTGAAAATTAAAGAACGTAGGCTAAGTACGCTAATACTATAAAGACACAACATACTCGTAATCCATTTTTCATAATATTATATCGTGCATGGATAGCCCAACTCAAATCGAGTCGAACGCTTTTTGAGTTGCTTCATTGTCGAAAGTACCACTTTTTGCATTTATTGAACCGCGCTACATACTTGTAATTATTTAAGCGATAAGCGTACAGGCATATACGAACATATACAACAAGTTTTTTACTTAACTTTACATAAAACGCATTAATCAAAATTTAACTCCCAAAGAAGCATTCGAAAGCCATACACACACCTACACGAAAATGGGACAAAGCCATTCAACTTCAACGCACCTCAGGCTCGACCTCGAGAGGAACTAAGCACGATCAGCACACATTTGAATTCTGTAACCGAATGGGTCAAGCAGTTTAAAACGCATTTATACTAATCACTCGCTCCTTCTTAGCAGAACGAATATTATATGAAATTAAGAGAAGAATCAATACCCCAGTGGCAACATTCGTAGTCATAAGCGCGGCATTATATGGTAAACCCCAAATTGAATACTACAATATGTGTATTACTACTTACAATTACGAAAGCATACATATATTAACTATATTAAATATTGAATGTATTGAATTGACGAGCGTCGGCATGCCGGGTGCAACCATCTCTGCCCCGATCTGGTCTACATGGGACAGATCGGTAGTGCCCACCCGAAATTCGATCACTGGCATGCCCGACAGGCGAACGAAATAAATTTGTCAGTTTCCAGTTTCAGTGTCATACAAGTCAAACAGAAACCAATTAAAACTAAATAAATGCCAATTTATGTTGGATAAAACCAGGTGGTTACTTTTTACTGAAGGGCGAGGAGTGGAGTACCCAATATTTAAGTGGCTTTAAAATATTTATATAGTGCAAAGGTTGGGTCTCTTTTCAGCTGAAAGTACGCTAAAATTGTATCTTTTACTTTGGGTAAGCTTTCTGTTTATAACATACTTTTAGGCATTTTTAAGTTAGTCAACCCATGGGATTTTGTAGTTCGACTGGTTTGGTAAATTCAAATTCGCATTCAACAACAGTTGGTAACAAGAAACATATATTTACTACGTTAAGCTAATCAATATTATTACAACTATTTTTATTTATGACATCATAAGCTCAAAACAAAATACTGGACTAACCTGCATACTTAATTTAAGTTAAAATTTTAATATATATTTCGAATATATATGATAAAATGTTCCCTGCTTTTCTTTGGGGTACATGACTCCCCATATTAATCTACCAAAAAATATTTACCTGCAATTTATATTAATTACAATCATGTCCTGTAAATGTTTAATGAGTTACAGTAACCTGGCTGTTTTCAAGACAATGGGATATTTTGAAACTATCTTCAAGGTATTTCTCCCTTTCAATCGACAAGAGAAGTACTTCCCTGGTGCGAGCTTTGAAATTTAGGACAACAAAACCCGCCTTTCCAGTCGCCTTATTTGCTCTCAAATATTTGGCCATCGGAGGCAGCACTTGGGATTTGCACATCCAGTTAGCGACCGCAGGCTAAGCCCTCTGCAAAGAACAAGTGCTGATGCAAACACTGCAAGTTGGCCAGGCCAACGGCTCAGAGCCAAAGACACCTGCAGAAGTCCAGATTTGCGGCAGTTACCCAAGCCTCGGTCATCATCGTTATTTTGCATGCCGCGCTTGCCCAATTCAATCAAAAGCCGCTTACAATTCACACTCTCCGGGCATAAAGCCTTGCGTAATATAATTAATTGTTGCAAAATCCGATGATTTACAACTAAATGTGGCTCATTAAATGTAGACAACCGAGACACCATGCCATGCCCCCGTGTAAACGCCTTCCCCATAAAACCATGTGGATGTGGTCGGTAGTTGGGCAGAAGGAGAAAAGGAAAAAAACGAAAATTATTCGCAAACAATTGCGATTGGCGCCCCGGCACATCCAACAATTGTGCATTGTCTTCGCTGCATAACAGAAATTTCAACATGCAAATGGGCGGCGCGGGCTGCGGGGACTCCCCTCAATTGAGCGTTTAAGCGCTAAATGGCCTGCGAGCTACTGGATACTGCCGACCGCCGACTGCTAACTGCTGGCGATGGAAACATGACAAATACTCCCATCAAATATTGATCATTCAGCGTATCAGTCGTCGCAGAACTCTGGGGGAAGTCGTAAACTGCAGTTGTCGCCGAGCGTAGCCATAAATCCACCGGATGGGGGGGTGGGCCAGGCCGAAGGGGGGCTGAGAGTAAAATAAAAACAGAGCAAAAAATAATAACTATGTTTGACAATCAAGTCGTTTGCATCTGAATGGCTGGAGGAAGCCGCAGGGGCATCCCAAGCTCCAAACACTGGGCTTGCAAGCGTGGCGCGTTGAGCGGCAAGCGTGGCCAGCATTTGGCTAATGGGGGCGTGGCAGCAGGTGGAACAAGTAGGCCACAAGGGGACTATGCCATAATTTGCTTGGGCCCAATACACAGCATGTGCAGGCAATAAGAAATAAATAATAAAGCATAATAAAGCAAATATCAATTAAGTGATTGAGCATAAAAAGCGAAAAACCCTCCTCAGGCTAATGGGAAAACTAAATTAGAGTTTTATGAGGTGAAAAACACCCAATATCATAATCCTTAAAAAAAATTAATACATAACCCATGTGTAAAATAAAGAATTTAAAAATACTTTTTTTAATTTTAAATTTTTCAATTTCTCTTGCTTAGCCTCCCCAGTTACACAAAATTGTGACTAAAAGGTATGGCAGAAAATATGCAACTTGGATATTCTTCAAGACATTGGCCTGCATTAGGAAGCAGGAACTTAGTTTAAATAGTAGTTAATAGGGCAATTTAAGGAAAAGTGAAAACAAAGAAGGCCAGGGGAAGACATAATAAAATACACAACATCTCAACACTCTCGAAAATTGAATAAATTGACTAAGAAAGAGTTGCGATTGCGGGACATTCGTGCGATGGCCCAAACGAGTTCGTTGCCTGAGTCTTTTGTTTGGAACGCGCAGGCCGAGTCGGCGGTCAGCTATAAAATGGCATCTATATAGATTGGAGATACGGGACAAGCGCGTTGACAACGCAATCTCGGCGCCGCCCTTTAATCATTTTTAACGGCCCCCGGCTGCAAGTACCACTGGTACTCGAACTCACAGCGCACGTCTGCCCCTTTTGCAACATCTCGTTTGCCATTTCGGCAGCGTCATGGCCCTTGTGGCTGGTTAGTGCCTCAGTTGCCTCACTGCTCGTTTTTCTCTTCGCGGACTGCCGCTAATTCAGCATTTAATCAGCGAGCGAGTGCTGCCGCCGACCTTGCCACACCTGCGCTGCACTTGCCTAATGTCACCAGGTGGGGCGGAGATGGTGTATCTGCTCCAGTTCTCCGGTTCGCCTTCGATTTAACCCACATCCACAGCTTACAGCTCACATCCCACTGCAAAAAGAGTCAACAGCACCTCCAGCTGGCGAGCAATAACCCCTCGTCATCCGTCCAGAGCTGCAGCTTCACGCTCCGCGGGCTCGCCTGCGAATTCATCACGTGCCTCGCGGCTGCGGCTGCTGCTGCCGCTGCGGTTGGCGTCTTGAACCTGAGCCACTACATTTAGTTATTTGTACAAGAAATGTTTCGCTGCCACTTTTTTCCCCTGGTTTTTGCTGGGTGTTGCTGCGTTGCGGGGCGCAAACAAAAGATTTATTACAATCAAATATTTCTGTCGCTGCGCTGCGCCGCGTTGTTTTGTTTTGATTTGATTTTTTAATTTTTGTTTTGTTTTGTTGGCTAAAATTTATTTTATTACATTTTTTCAATTTCTTTCACTCGGTCTGTGTGGCTGGCTACGTTTTGTTTCGGCTGCGGCTTGTGCAACCCGGGCTGGGATGTTGCTGTGTTGCTGTTGCTTCAATAATTAAAACAACAACCATTATGAGCTTCACTCGAATGCGTTAAGTGTCGGTTGTTGTTTTAGCTGCCTTAGCTTGGTTATCATTTTTATATAGCTCGTAAGTCTTGGCCTAGCATGACACTTGTTTGGCGGTTATATAAAAACGGAATGCAAGTCAGGCCTCCTGCGAGCATCAGCACATACCATGGCGAGCAATTGCATAGGAGCCTTTAACAAGCATTGATGCGGTTGTTTTTGGTTGTGACAAATTCAGCTATGGCCCAGTCGCACAAAAGCTGACAGTGGTTTCAAAACTCAATGGAAATCCAATCAATTTTCCGTGTTGTTAAGGAAAGCTGGGGCACAACCTTGGTCTAATTAGGGGCTAATTGTTTGGGCTATTATAAAAGAGCTGGAAAATCAATTACCAAAATTCAAGGAAACAACCGAGGCGAACCCATTGTGCCCATTAACAATGTATATTGCATCCATGGGTTTTTATCGCGGCTCATCTCTCGCCTGTCAGCCTTCGGCGGCATCCACACCCCCGTCGCAGACTCACTTGCCAGCCGCGTCAATTGTTGATTTGCCAAAATCTGCGGCAACATCATTAGGCGGCAGCCGCAACTGAGTTTGCCAACGGACTGGGGAATGTTTGCTTGAACTCGAACTTTTTGCGGCGGTTACCTAATCCCCCAGAGCGCCGCAGGCTCCGGCTGCAACTGCAACAGTTGGCTTCCTCTGCTAACCTTATGCGGGCTTCGCTTTTTGGCACACAGACACACTGCGCGAAACCGGGGGGGGAGTCAATTAAAGCAACATGTGGCAACCGACCGAGTGACTCCGAATCGCCTAGCCGTTGGATGCGATGAAACTGAAACTGCATCTGCAACTGCAACTGAAGCCGAAGCTGAAAGCGAACCTAAGGCAGCTGCATTCAACTTCAACTTGGCAACAGGAAGTGGCAGCGGCATTGTTGCCGCTTATCTGACGCGGAGATGCTTCCTTGAGATTTATTTGGCATCTAGGCAAAAGGCAAAAGGCAAAAGGCATCGCCGTCCCATCAACAGCCACATCCACATGCACATCATCATCGTCGTGATCATCACCGCTGCAGTTGTTGACTTTGGCTCATGGCCTTTTTGCCAATTCCAGCCGAACGATGCTGCCGGCTTTTGCGGATTTTTCGGCACTTATCTAACTTCCGGGTGTCGTGGCCAAAATCGAATGTTTATGAGTTGCATCTTCGCTGTAATGGCCCTGGAAATCGAAACACCAATTGCTTCATCCACAGAGCAGGGAGCAACGCTTCATCCCCAGTCCGCAAAGTTGGTAATTTCCCCGCGAACCATAATTAAAAGCATTTAGTTTTTATGTTATGTTTATAGTTATTGTATAGTAGTTTTTATTTTACGAGAAATGTTTTTGTACATCAATTTTCGTGTGTGTGTGGTCCGCAAGGGGATTATAATTAAGTTTAAGTACATATTTACAAAACAATTTTTCGCGGGCTTCGTAAAAGTTCGCCCCTATAAGACATACCAAAGAGTGTTTACAATTTTTGTTGTTTTATTGAATTTCGTATAACTTAAAGACAAAAACGCGCGCATGACTAATTTGTACACTTGGGAAGGACGGCGATGACGGGGCGGGCGATGGGTAATTCCGACAGTAACGAAAGGTATGAGGTGGTTTGTACAAAATGCAGGAGTGGGATGGATGCCTTACAACATTAAGTCTATGTAACAATTTCAGCGTGTTGGGTTGTACACAGGGGCGATTGTGACCTGCAGTCCATCCTCCATCACAAAGGCACGGGGGATCAGCGGGATCAGCGGGATCAGTTATCAGATATCAGTGCTGTCGCCTGGCCGGCGGCCAAGCGGAGACCCCTGCCGCGGACCTAGTCCCAGCCGTGGCCGTGGCTCACCGGCACCCACACCTTCTCCCAGACGGGCTTCCACACCTTCTTCCACTCCTGCACCTTGACCTCCTTCCACACGGGCACGTTGACCGACTGCCACTCGTCCTTCCACGCCTGCCGCTTCTCGGTGGCCCACACCTGGCGCTTCTCGGTGCGCCAGATCTGCACCTTCTCCTCGATCCAGGTCTCGCGCTTCTCCTTGATCCAGATCTGCTTCTTCACGTTCTTCCAAACCTGCACAATGGTGAGTTCATTAGTTACCTTCTAGAGGCTATCAGCACTTTATGATCACCCACCTGGACCCACTCGTCCTTCCACTCCAGCTTCTTGTCCTGCTTCCACTCCTGGACCTTCTCCGTCTTCCACTCCTGCTTCTTCTCGGTGCGCCACTCCTGCTTCTTCTCGGTCTTCCACTCCTGCTTCTTCTCGGTGCGCCAGACCTTCTTCCACACGGGCTTCCAGATGAGCTTCTTGCGCCAGAGATCGTGGCTAGTGTACTCCCAGCCCTCGTGATCCTTGCCCAAGAACTTCTCTCCGGGAATGCCCATTTTCACCTGGTCGAAATTCCAAATTGGTTTTTGTTTCCATGAACTCTGACCATCACTTACCCATTGGGGCTCAAACATTTGCTTCCAGTCTGCCACCTGTACTTCCTTCCAAATGGGCACTTGGATTTCCTTCCAGAAGGGGACCTGCACCTCCTTCCAGATGGGCACCTGGATCTCCTTCCAGACGGCCACCTTGGTGGGCACCCAAATCGGTTTCGTTACCTTCTTCCATTCGGCCACCTTGACCTCCTTCCAGGCGGGAACCTCTCGCTCCTCGATTTTCGGCTTCTTCACGATCTTCCAGTCGGGAACCTGTTCTTCCTTCCAGACAGGGACCTTGACTTCCTTCCAAATTGGAACGGAAACCTTCTTCCACTTGGTTTCCCACGCCTCCTTCTTGACGGTCTTCCACACCTGCACCCAGTCCTCCTTCCAGGTGAGCTTCTTCTTCCACACGCCCTCTGGCGGATGGGCGTAGGCTAAACTTAGGATTAGCGCGCAGCTGGCGCTGAGTAGCTGTGGAAAATAGGAAATGGTAGGGATGGTTATTTTGAAAGATCTATCGGTGATCTTCACGATACACACTACAGCTTTTTAAAACTGTTATGATAACTAAATATTAGTTAGAAATTTATGAACTAAATTATTTCATTATATCATATAACATAATTCATAAGTAATCGAAATATTTTTATTGATAATAATTTTAGTTAGTGTTCCAAGACATAAACTTCGGCCTTATGTGGAGGTTTATTTAGATCCGAACTAGCTGTTCATGACTTTGTTTTCGGTTGTTTTTATGTTTACGCTTCAGAATTTAAATGCTGTGTTTATTTTTAAGCCATTTATGCACAGATATTTCACTTCAACCTTTTTATGTTATTGTTATAAAACACATATTTAAATTGTCTCTCGAGGATTCACTTTGGTAAATTTCGCAGTTTTCGGACACTGACCAACAGACTTAGGGATCTCATGCTTGGTATCCCTTGCACCAACAGCGCGTCAAAACAAAAGAGCTGATATGTGCCTCCTCTGAGGTCTTCTATGAACACTATTCGCATTTCCCTACATGCACATCTATTTATATTTTGAATGGTCTCGTCTCCGAGCCACCGACTCCGGCGTCGCCGTCGCCGTGGGCAGAGCGCAAAAGCAGCGGCGGCCAAAGCAAAGCACAACAAAAGAAAAGCCAAATCCACCGCCAATCCAGCGGCCAGCGGACCAAAGCTTTGGCGCTCCTCTGCCCAGGTGACTTACTCTTACTCCAGGTGCAAAATGCACGCAGCTGGGGCGCCGCGTCGCTGCCGACGACGCTCCATCGAAAGCAAAAGCAGAGTAAAAGCAAAAGCAAAGCGGCGGCACAGCAAAAGCAAACCGAAACCGAAAGCCGCAGAGAGTGAGAGTGGAATGGCGCTCTGCCCGCCAGCTGATGGAGCTGCCCCAAGATGAAACCGCTCTTGGACCGCCGATGACTGCGCGGATTTTCCCAAGGTAACGCCGCAGCTTCAAAACAATACGAAAGAGACCACGAATACGCATACGTACTGTAGGCCGGCGATTGCGGACTGTCATTGGACTCAAGTGATCCGACGTTCCACGGGTCCATGGGTCACTTGAGACCCATCTTCGCGGAATGGGGGGACAGAAGAAGACCCCGAGGTAGAATGCAAGGTGCTCGTAATTATGATGTTGCTAGCGGTGATTGGTCAAGTGCAACGCCATCCAATCCCACGCAGCCGAAAATTAAGAGGTGTACTTTCAGCTCATCATTCTTGGGTTTACTTATTACATTGCTAACTGGTAACTGGTAACCCTGATTTTATTTTCTTGCTCGTAATTGAAGATATGTTTTGAAAGCCTGTAATAACAACATTTACCAACCCATTTTTTAAAGACTAATAATTTACTTAAAAATAGTACCCAATAATTATTTTAACATTGGTGGGTTTCCCTTTCTTGGGACGACTATGTTTCTTTTTCAATTTTAGCCCCTTCCACTTCCGCTTAAATTACAATTTGATAGAGGTGATGGATAGAGGTTTAGAAAATGTAAGTAGCGCCTCCATCGTAAAGAGTATACTTGTTATACCTCCTTCTTTGACTTCATTCTTGTATCAGAACTCGTTTAAAAATGATCGAAATGTCATTTAATTTATACCTTTTCATATCGACATGTGGTATTACGAGTATATGCACAAAAAATCATTTTATATAGTTGCTACCTTTTTTGTTACCAAGTTTTTATTTTTATTTAAGCTTAAGGTAGGATCAAGGTCTTTTAAAAGAGCACTTCAACCACTGATTATCAAGAAATCGTTTATTTCTATTTACGTGGGCAGCCAAAATTAATAATCTGCGCATGTTTTTTGCAAGCTGCTGTAGTAAATTCAAATTACTACCTCTCTCCCTAATCGGAACTCACATTAAGGGGCGTTGTAGTGATTTGGCTTTACTATAACAGCTTGTAGCAAGCGCTCCAACTTTGCATGTGGCATTAATCATCCGCCAGCATCATCCGAAAATAAGTTAATAGGGCAGCGAAGTCCTCCCCTCCGAGAAGCGATCAATCAATCGCATCGCAGAGCGGTTCGCCTCCCGCCGCCAAAGCCATCGATAAGGTCAATTGCTGTGGGCGAGTAGCGCCCGCCATCGTTACACTGGCCAAGACGTTAAGTAGTCTTAAGCTGCGGCAATTTGGGCTACGTGCCCGCGTTTTTTATGGCATGATTAGCCATGCCCGACTCCCCGCTCTGAACTTGAGTGACAAACAATTAGCACGACCGAGTCCGGGCAGTCCAGTTGCTTGCCAAATGGTCATCCGAGGAATTCGGCTAGGCAAACGGAAAACAACAAATGCCATTTATGGCCGGGTCGACCTAACCGCTCAAATGGCAAAGCGACCTCCGCTCCATGAAGACGTTTAGCGCCACCAGTGCGAGTCTTCATGTGCACTCAGAGAAATCGGATATACAATAATTGTAGTAAGAAATCTGAAGTACCGTAAAATCTTTGTGATTTTTTCTTAATGTGTACTTCCAGCAGAACTTAAAAAAAATTTAACAATAGTGTCAAAACTAACTTTATATTCCCAAAAGAATACACTTCTAAAATATTGTTAATAAATAGACATTTCAAATTACATTTTTCGATATTTATCTCTTAGAAAAAATATGAATTCAAAAAAGATAAAAGACGCTAATGGTCTGATATCTGTTGCTCAGGTAAAGGTGGCGCGAGTGAGATGGAGATAGGCATGCAGGAAAATGGCTGTTTTCGAACCAGCTTTATTTGCTTATACCTTTTTAAAAAATGGTCGGATTCAACCAATTTTTGGCATAATGAAGGGTATTGACAGCCAGAACAAAATCACATTTACACTTTTACAAAATAGTTAAACGTTTTTTTATCAGTGAACGTTTTATGAAGTAGAGAAATTGAACGAAACTCATACTATTGCTGCCGCTGGGTATTTAAATGTAAAAGAAATATTTTCTATACTAGAAATTAATTTATTTATTTTTTTAATAAGTTTTAACTAGTTAATATTTTCAGTGATATTCTGTTGGTCCGCTTCAATGACTACCAGGGGCCAAATGGACTTTTTAACATGATGCTACGGCTCGAGTTTTATGAAGACCCGGATACTTTGGCCACTCAGCTTTGATAAATGCGCCAAGACCAAACAGTTGGCAACAATTAACACCCGTGAAACGGACCAAGACTGAGTCTGGGTTTCTGACTTTGGAACTGCACACAGAGCGCATCGAGCTGAGGCTGACCCCCTGAGACGAGCCGATACAATCGTAAATAATACATTATGCAGAAATTGAAACCGACAGGCTGCTCGCCCCAGAAATTGCATAACCATGCCAGGAGGCGGGGCGCAGACGGCCTTCAGTGCGGTGCAGTGCGAAAAAGGAGAAACAGACAGACCGAAGCGAGGCCCCGACATGTTAAGCCAATTTACCAAAAAACCAAAACTCGAATTAGGTAAAGAAACACGAATTTAATGAAGAATGTGCAACAGGCTCTCGGATCGCTTTGGACTTTAGTTTTATTTTCGCCCAGCCTGCCTGCTGTTGTGCAAAATGAAATTGAAATTCCTGAAACGTGCGGAGCCCAGCAGATCTGCGACGACAGTCGACTGGCAATTCGGGTTTTGGTTTGGCTTCCCGCCGAAGATGTCGTGGCCGCAGATGGGGATGGAGTCCGCTTCGGAGCTGGGTAGGATGGATGGGATGGATGGGACGGATCGGTGGATCGGTGGATCGATGGATGGCGGGCTGCAGGCCAGGGAAACACCTTTCGCTGCGGTCGTCTTGTCCCTGCTCACCCAGTTGCATAATTTACGGCATCTCTTTATTGATCTGGACGTTTAGACCTGTATGTAGGTTATGCATTGCCTTATATTATGACTCGACTATCGGCCAGACAGGTTTCCGCCGCGCGGACAGGAAGCGTGTGAAATTGGCTGGAAAACGACTTAGACTGCTCGGTTTTGGACTACTGCAAGGCAGGAAAATCGAAATTGAATTAAAGAGAAAGGTTTGATGGGACTGACATTTCGCTTACAATGTTTTGGCAGTTCATATGACTAATACCATAATGGTAAAGTCTGGTTGTGCCTGAGGGAGAGAAGGAGGAGGTTAAGGCGAAGGTAAAAAAAGCATGTAAACTGAGGGTCACAAGACCAACAAATAAATAAATAGCTTTTTTAAACTTAAATTGACCAGAGAATATTTCCGGGTCAAAATTATAAGGTGGTAAATACCCTTTAGTGCGACTTTCGCATCAAATAAAATTATGTGACAAACTTTAAATTACAATTCGATTAAGCCCATAAAACGTTTTTTAAAATGTTCCAATTCTCCATACTTTAAAGCTTTACAAATATAACAAAATCTCATTCTTAATGACGTATATTAGTAAAATTAGAGCTGAACAATAAAAATTCCAACGAGTACTTTTAAGCAGTCCTAATCATCATATGACACTTAAAGATTTGGGGCACGGAAAATCAATTTTTGCAGGTATTTTTAAATGTTATGTATTCAAATTCTACTTATCAAGTTAATCTCAGCTTCATGGTGTTTCTCAAATTCGTTGTTTTACTTTTATTGCATTTCTTGGTAATGAAATGCATTTCCCATCCACACCCCTGGGCGTATACATAACTTTATTGCACATACGCCTCATTGAGTGGGTCGCTGAGGCAATGCGACAGCTAGAAATTGCAGGCACTTATCCGCCGAACAATGAGCCATAACAAAATGCCCACGTTCACACATGGCTAACCTTCAGGCGGGCTCTGGCGGATCAGGCCTAATCCGAGCCGGAGGATGGGGAGGGAGGCTGACCACCTTCACGGCGGTCTGCAACGTCATCGTCATCATCTGGCGGGTAATTGCTTGCGGCTTTCTTCACCCGCCCCCCGACACCTGGCACTTGGGCTGCTCCAATTTGTTGCGTGGAGCTGGGCTGGAATGGACCCAAATTGGACCCAAGACTGGAGGTGCAGGTGCTCGAGTGTTGACGTTAATGTCATTGTTGCCACGGTCCAGCTGACCCACATACATGGCAAATGAAGCGGCGCTAATTGCAGGCCGATAAATTGATTTCATTGCAGTTGCATCACGCATGCGCGCAGGCCATTCCATTCGCTTCGAGGCGGTGGGTGCGCTTGGTCGGCTCAAGCGGAGTGCCAAATTAATTGGCCGGGTAATCGGAGTTGAAAGTGCGTGCACACTTAGCCCCAGTGACTTTGGTGGATTTAGCAGCAGGTGGCCGCAATCCCAAAGCCCGAAATCCGTTCGGAAAGATGAGCGGCGCCTGCGGCTCGGTGCTTCACTTCACTTGCTTCCGCCAAGGTCAGCTGGATGGCGTTTTAACAACTTGTTGAACAGCGCCAACGGGTATTAACGCTTATTAATGGCAACATGCAATGCGCCTTTGTTGCTGGCTCTGTTGCAATTGCCATTAAGCCAGAAGATGCTGACTTGCAGACGGAACATTGATTATGGCCAGTCGTCCTTTGCCACAGATACACATGCATGCAGATACAGATGCAGATGCAGTTGCAGATACAGATACACTCGCCATCGCCCCGAATGTGGCCGAAACCGGCTCAGTGGCAGATATTACGCAATATCTGGCCAAAAGCGACGCCAAGCCCGGCCAGCCGTTTTATTCACACAGTCAGAGGTCTTGCATTCCAATTTGCGTAGACTCGTCGCAAAAGTCCGCTCGCGGAGTTGGAGTCGCTGCTGCCCACTCCTGCTCCACACTTTGGCTGCTGAATGTTGGATGTTGGTCAGGCAGTCAGGTAGGCAGCTGCACCCGCCGCAGTTGATTTCCTCATTGCTACACGGTGCAAAATATTGTCATGACGTTTGACCCCTTGTCTGGGGTGACGGGAAGTGTGATGCAAATATACCAGTATAAAGTTCCTCAAGCAAAACAGGAACAATGTGGTATAAGATGGAAAGTTAATCAAATGCTTTTGAATAGCCAGTGAGCAGCATATTTTTGTAGAAAACTGAATTTAAAGTGAGCTTCTCTGACTATATCCTACAGATAGGTAGATAGAAACAGAATAGATAGATAGATAGATAGATACAGAAAGATAGATAGATGGTAGATACAGAAAGTTAATAAGGCTATAAGTGGCACCCTAGTACCAGAATCCCTTTCCTATAGAGAAATTTAAGACGATGAATTTAGAAATTAAATTATAAATCTAAAACATTGGATTTTTTGGAAAAATTCACTATAACACATCTTTCATTCTAACTTGAGTGCGAAACAGGAAGTGGTATTTTTGTGAAAGGAACTAAGTTGGAATTGGCTATAATATTGGGACTTCGTCAAACTCAAACTTATTATATTACTCAACAGGGCCAGCTTACTCGGTTAGAAAACAAAATATAAGGGTGTAAATGATTATACTAAGATTTAGTCAAAACCTTTTTCGGCTTATATATGGCATATGTTTTTATATAGCTGCTTATATCGATAGTTGCTAATCCAATATAATTTGCCTGTTATCATCTGAAATTCGATACAACATTTCTCTAAGAACCCAATGAATATTTTTTGTGCTGAATATTTATTCTTATTTTCTATGAAAAACTTATTTTCTATGAAATCATTCATTTCCTATAAAATATACTTAAAAAAAAGGAAAGCACCCTTGAATCCTAGGAAGACCATCTCCCCCGGGCGCCATCCATTTTCGGCGAGTGTAAGTAAGCCGGGGCTCAGCTGCGATTTGAGGTGAAGACACCGGCACGCGAAATGAGACCTGCCTAGGCAGTATTTTATAACACTTTGACAAATATTGCTAATTAAACGGCATTTCTTGGCTGCCACCTGGCCGCCGCTTGGCCAAGAGTGGGCCACCATCCGCTGGAGATGCAGATGAAACGGGATCGGCGGAGGAGCGGCCACTCCAAAGCGGAACTGCCTGCGAGACATCTTCGGTTTCCTGCAGACAATTAGATGTTGCGCAACCGGGCTGTGACTTACCCATCGATTCGCGGCGGGCAGCTTATAGAGGGGGCCCCGAATTGAAGATGCAACTGCATTACGTCAGCCCCCCTTTCACTCTGCCTCTTGCTGCTCTCCGGCACGGGTACTCCACCGTCATCATCGTTATGATTACGACCATTACCACCGCATTAATAGCCGTTGCTATTGCGGCTGCATTTTTGCCGAGCTGCCCAATTGAATGTCCCTGCGGCGGATGAGTGATGGCCCAGGTGGGCGTAGAGGAAGTGTCAGGTGGCAAAAGTGGCAAATGTGGCATGTGGCAAATGTCATGCGGCGCCATAAACACAAAAAGTCATTGGCATGCGTGCGAATCTCTTTTTGCTCATTAATACGCTAATTCATTCATTTTACGGTTTTTATTGGTCTGTGACTATCGCCAGGTGTGTGTTGCAGTTGCAACTGCAATCTCATTTGGATTTGGATATTGTCGCGCGCCCGAGGAGAGTTTTTACCCGGCCCTCAGCTGAGGCATGTCTTTGCGGTTGTTCCGCTTGCAGAAGACACAAAGGCAGAAGCCAGAAAGCCAGTCTCCCAGTTACAGTGGGTCGCTATAACCATAACTCCTCCGCCGCGCAATCATTTTCCAGGTTTTCCACACCAATTATCTCACTCTCGACCCACTCCACTCGGCTCCCCGGCTGTCTGCCTTATATAATGACATGTGAGATCTGTTTGCGTTGTGGCAAATTTATGCGGCCTGAACCTCCACTTGTTGGGCCCTGTGAATTGCTGCCAAGATTTGCTGGAGTTTTGGTCGGTATGGCTCCAAATTAGCGTTGACTCAGATAGTTAAGACAATGCAGCTATTGTTAAAGGTCAAGAACTGAAACCTCTTTAATGGCTAGTGGCATTTTATTGCTTTATTAGCTTATTTGTTATCTCGAGAGTGATAGGGAAATTATTTAATTTACAGTTGAAGAAACGCAAATGCTACTGTATGAAACTCGAATAAATGAATTTAGGTATATAACTTCACTGATAATAGTGGGTTTTATCTGAAGCACTAAACAATTTCTGAAGTGATCAGAACTTTTGCATGTTGAAGGTGTGATCGTCACCAGATATAGATACAATTTTTATAAACACTATAAAGACAAAACGGAAGTTGACTAAGTCTGGAGGGCTAAAACTAAGTCCACTTTAAGCAATTTTTTTTGTAATTGGTATTTCCCCACAATTCTATTTATTAAATGTGTGCGAAGCCAAAGTTTGGCGGACAAAATATATACGTAATAAATGTACATTTTTAAAATGCCTCAATACCTCATGAATCACTTAGTTGTTTACCTATCTTTCAAATGGTTGTTAAATTTGTGGGCAAGTAGTGTTTAAAAGATAAACAAATAAAACAGTGAAGGAATGAGTCGTGATTTTTTTGAAATCTCATGCTACGCCTACTTGCTGTCCTCTTTAAAAATTGCAAGAAGATAGATCCAATAATTCAATTTAGCCATTAAAGCGCTTCCTTCTTGTTTCAACGAAGGCTGCTAACCTATTGAGAGCTTTGATTTATGGGGTTCCTTGAACGGTTAACCCCTCCAAATTCAAAAAGCTTCATATATTTGTTAAACATTTTTCGTACTCGCGTGTATTTTCCCGTTTTGCGGTTGTTTGCTCATTTGGTTCAGATTGACAGGCTGGCGAGGTGATGACAACTAGCGACTGGCGGCAGGTGACAACAATGCCAACAAGGAAGTCGGACGCGCATCTTCCACGCGCGCCCAATTACGACAAGCGACAGCGGTGCCGAGCCACAAGGGGTTTCCCTCTGCCCCACCCAACTCCACCCACTTCCCAGCCACCCACCACCCATCCCCCCGTTCAGCCACTCCCAGCTTGCCACAACTTGCTTTGAGGAACTGAGGCATTGAGTTATTGCTTGCAACACCTGCGGACTTTCGGCATTGTCATTGCCGTTGCGAAGACGCAACAATGTAACTGGAACTGCGAGTGGGTCCCCAGGTAACAGGCAACAGCCAACAGGTAATTGCCAGCTTTGTGCGGTTCTGCTTTTAACGATGCGCTTTGTGAAATTCGGCAATGCGGCTTTGCAGGAGCCCCGTCTGAAATGCATGCGACACAAAATGTGGGGGTGTCAAATCGGAAGATATTGCCTAGGGTTGACCTTGAAGCTCCATATTCAATGCTTTTCCATGCTTAAACACGAAGGGGTAGCGGTAGGGTAGCGAGGGGTTCGGGTCCAGAAATTTTTTATTTGGGGGAAATACCTACTCAAAAGAAGAAAAGAGAGTTTAGCTTAAAGACCGGTTGTAAAAAAAGTATCTCACAGACAGTACTGACATAAAAGAGTAGTCCATACTTTAAAGACTCATTTCTATAATAAATGGCCTAGAATTTTAATTTATGGTGTAATAAAAAAAAACAATAAGAATTATTTTAAAACCTTTTTTAACTTAATTGATACTACAAAATGCTGAATTCATGTAAAAGTAGTATCATTCTAAGACAACATATAGATATATGGCTTACCTCTTATTTTGTCCGCCTTTTGACTTTAATAACTTTTTATAAGTCCCATTATAAGGTGTGATCTTATACTATCCAAGCTTGTTTCCCCTTTACATCCTTATGATGTGCTTATTCACATAAACAATTATTACATTTTTATATTATTTTACCATTTATTTTCTTTACAATATGAACTATTTTTAACGCTCTTCCTTTCATCCAAGCTTGAGAATAAACTCTGAATATTTTGTTATCCAAACTTATTAACCCCTTTCCAATCTTTCATCAACACAATATTGCGATGTGCTTATTCACATTTATTATAGAGGTGTTAAACCATATCAGAACCTCTAAGGAGCCGCCTTGCCATCTCACCATAAAGTGTACCACATTTCGCACGGACCAACACCTCCGAAGGGCAAATTGAATCGCAATCAATAAATGCCGGCTCTGTGACACAATGCGGCCCAATAACAAGCGCAAATTGCTAAAAACTGCCCAACAATGCCAAATCGAACCTAATGGAATTTGTGCAGCGCTCTTTTCGCT
Source organism: Drosophila biarmipes (assembly GCF_025231255.1). Classification (NCBI taxonomy): domain Eukaryota; kingdom Metazoa; phylum Arthropoda; class Insecta; order Diptera; family Drosophilidae; genus Drosophila; species Drosophila biarmipes. The sequence continues at coordinate 11,059,509 of NC_066615.1, read as the reverse complement.
ATTTTATTTTTTATGGCCACGCCGCTCCATCTACGTGATTTGCCTGGCACGGCGCCGGAATGGATGAATTGGTCGGATGGCATGGCACGAAATTGAAAGATTGCAGCGTCATTGCTACAAAGGCCCGCAAGAGCAGCACATAAAAGTGAAATGAAAGGAAAATGGGTCAGTAGTGGTGGCGAACACCATTCGCAGATGTAATGAAACGATCGTTTTGAGCCGGGTTTTGTGCAATTTGCACCGAAAGTCAAGCAGAGCAGCGGCTACTAGTCACCGCAAACGGATAATTATTAAATAAGCGCAATTAAAGCGCCCCGAGGTGCCGATGGCCACAGACGGACGCGACCTCCCCGCGAAAAGCCAGCATCATTGGCGGAACGTGGATTAATTAGGTAGCGCCACTCTGAAGACCGCTCGGCATTGAACTTCGCACCCATCTGCACGCAAATTAGCGACACATAATGGCCAAGTATTGATGATCTCGCCGGTGATGAAGGGTTAAGCGTGGCAGCTGGCTTGTCAGACGCAGTCCGCCCCCTCCGCCAGGTTTAGGCAAATCATCTGACACATCTGTACCATATCGAGCTATAAGAAACACTGTATGGCTGTTAAAAAATCCAAAGTAATGGTTTCCGTATTAATTATTTATTTATTTAAATTGCACATTAAAAATTTAGTTGTTATATGCGACGTTTTTGGCCCGAAAACAGGGACAACATTGAACGCTTTGCATCTTTAAGTAGGTCAAATCACGTTTTGGCGTCCACGTCTGTTTTCAGTGTGTTATTTTTGTTTAGGGCACATAATATTTATAATAATACTATTAATATTTTTAAATTATTTAATAAAATTCTTGAACAAGCGATTTTTAATACAAATTATAGACAAATTAACAATATAATATTGTATATAATTAAAAAATAATAATTTAAATAATATATAATTTTATATAAATCTGTTTTTTTGTATAACATTCAAACACTTCACGTTAAAAATCCCCATTGTAGACAGGTGCTCGACCTACAGCACGACTTTGTTCGCTTGCGAGTTGCATAAGAAGACTTCAACACCTTCACTTTCTTCCAGCAAATGCTCCACCTGCCACACGCAGACTCAACGCACTTTCATACATTATCATCATCATTCTTTCAGCTACCTTACTTATTTATGCGTGTGAATTTCGCCGGAGACAGCGTCTGGAAATTGTCATAAATTAAGGTATGACTTTTTTATTTTATTACGAGATATGTGAAATTTCGTATACTACCTTCGAGAGGTGATGTGATTATTAATGAGAAGAGAAAGAAAAGAGTTGGTGTAGTTTTAAAATATAGGTGATATATAAATATCACTTGCATGTATAGGTTTATTTTGTGTTTATTAACCGATTTAAACACAAAAACAACTTTTAAATGAATCTTAAAAAACGACTGATTGAGAATCAGCCTTATCATATAAATGTATTAATCATAAACATATTTAATCTTTATTTAATCATCACTAAAATTAAAAAAAAAACATATCGTAAAATTTGTAATTTACACAACTATAATAGAGAAAAACAAACAAATATGTTTTTATCTGAATCTTCGACCTTTTGATTTACTAAATTTAAACTGCGCGCCATGCATCTAATGACGCTAGCTAGTTGTCCTACTCACTTAAAACACGGTAGTTGTCTCTCTCTAACAGCTGCATTGAACCCTGCAGCCAAAAGTCCCAATGTTAGAGCGAGATAAAGGTATGTTCCCGGAAGGCTTACAGTTTGGCAGTAACTGGGCGCGAACTTTTGAAAAATGGAGTACTTGGTAGGGAAATTGTAAGTTGTCTTACAATTTAACTAAATCCACCGCCCATTAATAAATATTTTAGTAATCTTCACACCTACGTTAATTTAAATCTTTTATTTATTTATATACATAAACAGACATTCTTGCTATGTGAACTTAACTAGTTTACAGATTTAATACAGTAAGATAAGCTAAGCAACTAGTTTAGGGGACTTGACTTCGAGGGGAAAGCAGTGAAATAATTTAAGTGTTTAGGATAGGCGTTAAAATTAATGATTAGCTGCTGCTTGCATTGCGTACATCTACAGATGGAACCTACGGATAGTCCTAAGTCTACGTTTCTCATGCTAAAAGGGGCTTCGCTCAAAACGCGTCTCAGCTGCAGTCGCCGCGGGGACTGCAGTGGAAAAGGGTTTTAGTCGCCTATGTAAGTCCTACTCTAGGTTGCGTATGTACAGGGTTGGGGGAGTCCCACGGCCAGAGTTCACTGGGTCACTTCATGTAGTAGCTGCTGGGAGCGCGGCCCGAGGTGTATGTGCTCATCGGAATGCCCTGGGGTCCCGGGATGTGGCTGTGACCGGACGAGTGCGTCACCGACTGGTTGTGCGACCCGTACAGGTGGTCCACGCTGGAGTTGCCGATCCCATTGCCGGACGGCTCATAGTCCACATCGTAGTAGATGCCAGATTGGTTCTGATTTTAAGGGGAGATAGAGCATAGAATTAGTGTTATAAAGTAATGTTTTTATACGTACGAAATAAGTTTTAAGGAAATCAGTTCAAAACAAATTCCAAAAATTAATTTCTATATGATGTTGCACTCTCTAGCAGTTCGAAAAAAGAGGAATTATAGCTCCTATAGGAAAACAAATATTTATTTTAATGTGTAATATAAGTCTTTCTTTCCAAAATCGGAAGACAAACAATAGTAATAATCAATCTAAAACATTTTAAGAATTTATTTAACAAACAAAGTTACAGATTGATTCCTAATTTAAAATATCTTTAAATGTTAATGGAAATCACAGACTCCTAAGCTCGAAAATATTTTGATTGAGGTATAATATAATATATATAATATACTACTTCCTTTATATATTTGGCAATAAAATTTCCACAATTATATTTGCAATTATATAACCAAGAGATAAGTTAATTTATAAATTTTATAAATATTCTAGGAATATAACAAAACTAAAACGGTTCGGTATCTATTAGTCGGAAATTTGCAACTGGCATTACTTCTTTATTCTGTTTGGAATTTTATAACCATATCCTACCGCTATGCTGCCGTTGCTGCGACTTTTGGGGCGTGGCACTTGGAAATTCCGTCCCAGCAGATCGGCGCGATCCTCCTCCTCGCTCGAACTGGAGTTCTCCAGCGTCCGCATTCCGTTTGAGCGGGGACCCAGGCCAAGTCTTCTAAGTCAAAGAAAAACAGACTCAGAAGGGGGTCGCTTAATGGTGTAGATCCACTGATTCATACCTGGGCAATGGCACTGGAGGCGCCAGAGTGGCACTGGGGTGCATCTGCATGGTGCTCTGGAGGGACATCCCGCCCAGGGTGCCCATTCCCATGGCTCCCAGGTTGGGGTAAGCAAACATCGCCGACGATGGCCGAGTGGGTCCGATGGGCTCGGCCTGCTGGTACAGAAAATGCAGTGGTAATTAGTATGAGATAAACAGAGCACATCATAATTTAAACTATAATAAACTGTTTTGTATAACAATCATTAAGATGAATATACATTTGGGTAGCTTTCATCTCTATTCATTGTTAGACAATAATCGTTTATTTAAAATAATCTAAAGAGTATCTTCAGAACAACGAAACTAATTTCCTAGTAATTTTTGGTTTTAGAAACCGTACTCAAAGGTTGACCTACCCCGTAGTGATTCGTCTGGGCCATGACGTCAGCTATCTGGGCCCAGCGCATGCGGTCCTCCAGGGTCACCTGGTAGCCAGCCTGTGGCAATCCGGCGGACTTCAGGGGCGCGGTGTTCATGTATCCAAAGACCGGAGAGCCCATGGCATTCTTCTGCTCGCGTTGCCAGCGGCGTGACCACATGATCAGACACACCAGGGTCAGGACGATGATGATGATGGCGGCCACGGAAGCGCCGATGGCCACGCCCAACACCTCGCCGTCGATCTCGCACTGGGCGCCATAGTGGCTGGAGTCGCAGGTGCACACCTGGGCCCCATCCTCCGCATAGCTGCAGGTGCCGTGGTTGTTGCACACCGAATCCGCACAGGCCTGGCACTCGCGACCGGATCGCGCCGGCTGGTCAGCCCAGGGATCTCTCAGTCCCGCCTCGCAGGCACAGCGGAAGCTGCCCCAGGTGTTGCTGCAACTGGCGCCGGGATGGCAGTCATTCAGCTCCGCAGACTGACACTCGTCCAGATCCTGGAGAGCCGACACCGCCCCCTCCGGAGAACTTACGTACAGCACGGAGTTGCCGATGTTGTTGTTTCGCCGGTGGAGCACTCCCAGAAGATGCTTCTGGACGTCGCTGCGGAGGTTGGGTCGCAGAGTCTCCACACTCTCGTCCAGCTGGAGGAGGAGAATTGGAATCAGTGGGTTTTTTTTGGATGTAATTGGGTGAAACTTACCTTGATGGTCATGTTCACGTAGACTCCACTGCCGCCCAGGTTGGGATCTCCTCGGTAGATGTTGTTCACCTTAGCCTCCATGAACTCGTCCGAGTAGGGCGTCATCGACATGGCTGAGTCCAGCTGGAATGGATTACAAATGAGTTAAGCTTTAATTTAAAATCTATAGTTTCTATAGCTATTTTAAGTATTAATTAAGAAAACAATTTGATATAATTATTAATTTCATCTTGAATTGCAAAATAAAGTTTTACTTACCGCTCTTATCGATTCATAGCTGAGCTGTCCAAAGGGTTCGCTGTGCTTGTCCATTAACTTGGTGTCCCAGACAATTCGGTGCTCATAGATGCGGTCCACGCGCATGCCCAGATGGAAGGCGATGACTCTTCGGCAGGGCTCCCTGTGTTTCCTTCGGGAGTATCCTGGGGGGATTGAGTTGTATATAAATTAATCCTTCTGGTGATTACATCCCAGCAAGAACTCACCTGGCCTGCAGTGGCAGCTGGAGACGCCGTTGTCCGTCTTGCACCGCTCGTGCTGCGCCTGGTCGCAGGTAGAGTCATCGCCCACGATGCAGGTGTCGATCCTCACCGGCGGCTGCGTTGGTCTCTGTCGGTAGTGGGGTCTCGTCGGTCCGGCATTCGTCGTCGGAGCTCCTCCTGTTCCTTGGGGCTTGCTGTGACCCTGAAGGTCCACCACCTCCGTTTCGGGCACCACGTAGCCACCACTGCTCTGGGTAACTGCGTTGGCTGGAACTGCAGGGGAGCTGGAGGAGCCACCATTACCACCACTATTAACTCCACTGTTGGAACTAACTCCTAGTCCTGAGCCTGATCCTGATCCCGATGCTGAGCCCGGCAACTGGGGCAGTCGCGTGGCCGGAGTTGTGGCGCCCGCTGGGGGATCTGTGGGGTCACCAAAGAGATTGATGTAAGTGCGCTTGCCGTCGATGGAGACAAAGCCTTCGTCACCTGATGCCGACACAATGATGTCGCCCTGGCCTTGACCTCCGCCCGCCGCATAGCTTCCGTATGGCTTAATGTTGATCGTCTGCTGGGAGCCACTGCCCTTGGGACCTGGTCCCTGGATGGCCGAGAGGGTCACGTCGAAGATCTCCCCGTAGCCGGGTGGCAGATGCTGCCGCGTAGGCTGCACCGCAGGCACAGGAAGGCTCTGTTGGGGTGGTGGTCGTTGGTTGGGTGGGCGTGGTCGACCGCCGGGCTTGAACTCGGGGTCGTCGAGGACTATCCCGGGGCGGGGATGGTAGGGGGCGGGCGGAGTGGCATTGGCAGTGTTAGCATTGGAACTATTAGGTGGGCCACTTTCGGTGGAACTCGAAGTAGATGGCGGGGTGGTGGTGGTGGTGGTTGAGGTGGAGCTGCTAGTGGTAGTGGTGGTGGTGGTGGTTTTAATGGTAGTGGATTCTTTGGAGGACGTAGGTTGGATGTCTAAGGCCGGGTTGGACGACGTGGTGATGCTCAGCGAGGAGGTGGCACTCGTTTCCAGGCCAGGTGTTCGATTGGCGGTCATGAAGATCACCTCCTCGGTGGAGGGATCCAGACCCAGGCTCTCCGAACTGTCCATGGACATGGGCACGTATGTGGAGGACAAGCCCATCACAGTGTGCACCACCGAGCTGGTCTCGATGATAGTAGTGAAGCCCTCGTCCAGGTGTGGCTCCTCTGGCAGCTTCTTCTTCTCGCTGCCTGGCTTGGGCTTGTGCTTCTTCTTGGAGGGTGTGGTTGGAGGAGTTGGTGGATTGCTGGTGGTGGAGGGCTGAGCAGGCGGAGCCAGCAGTTCATCATCCACCTCTCCACCCCCGGTGGCATCCGTATCCTGGTCGGAGACTTCAATATACTGAGCATTCGCATCTTCGTTGGAGAACTCGGAATCGTAGGTGGTGTCGGTGGGTTGCACCACATCCTCTGCTGCTGGCTGCTGTGGCTCCTGGTGATTCTGTTCCTTCTCGTTCTTCCTATCCAGCTGATCCTGCGGTTGAAGAGCGGTAGTCTGCACTTGCGGAGCTGGTAGGGGTTTATACTGAGGAAGGGGCCTCCGTTGGCCGCCCACACTGGTGGCAATGGGTGGGCGTGGCTTGTTGCGATACCAGGGCGGGCGATTACTCACGAATCCCGGACGCACTGGCACAATCTGCTCGGGAATGGGCACACCCGTGATGAAGGGACGCTCCGGACGATCGAAAGGATATGGCGGTGGTCGCATCGAAGTGCCGGGCTTCTGGGCCTCGTAGTCGATGGGCAGGTTCTGGGCCTCCGAGATCCTCGGTGGACCCCGATTGTTGATCCTACTGGCCGAGGGTCTCCGCACACCCTGTGTGTTCGCATGGACATTGACATTGCCATTAAGGAGCTTCACGATGCCCGTGATGATGTCCTGGATGTCGGGGTTTCCGTTCTGGCGCGGACTATGCGGCGCCTGGGTGGCACTGGCCCCCGTCGCCGAGGTGGCAGTACTGCTCGGACTCGGCAGGATCGGGGACCCCGACACTAGCGGTCGCAGGTCCCCCCGCCCTAAAAAAGACTGCTCCGAACTGCTGCCGCTGCTGGTGCTGCTGCTCCTCGAGAGGGTCTTCCCAGCCCTGATTCCCTGTTGCGTTCGCTCCGGCTGCTCCTCCTGGTTGTCATACGTGCCCGTCGGCTTGATATTGTAGTGGAAGTACCGACCGGCAGACACATCTTTCTCCAGGTCCTCCGGAAAGTGCACATCATTGGGTCCCACGGGCTGGCGCTCGTGCAGGATGGGTGACGCCGAACGCGCCACTCGATCCGCCCGCGTTTCGTTCTCGTTCAAGTCGCGGGGGGATGAGGGACCCTCGGCCAGGCCGTTGATGGAGTCCACCACGGTGCTCTCGATGCTCAGACGGGCCGGACTGCGGTGGCTGCTCGACTTGGGCGAGATCTGCGAGATGCTCTCGTGCTGACCAGCTGCAAGAACAAAGATAAATGTGTTAGAAAACATAAATTAATACAGCTTAAGAGTTAAGTTAGCCTGTTATACCATTGTGATCTCCCTTTTTGTATAGTTGCCTAAAGTATTTTCTGTGCTTCTTATCCTTATAAATTATTTTGCCTTGTACCTTATTAAAGGTAACTCACTTACAAAATTAAACATATATTCTGTAGACTTTCATCAAAAGTCGAATCGGATTTAAATTAGGTTAATCATTATCAAACTAATATGCACCTGCTTTAAAAATACAAGAAAAAGGTTCAATAAATCAACTTAACGATCGTTTTAACAAATTATTCAATCATATCTATATCAAAAGCATAGTCTTTCACGAAGCTTTGTATGACATCTTATACCATAAGAAAACGAGAGGAAAGGGAAAGAGTTGAGTGAAAAGAGCGTGGAATTCCGACGTTCAGTTTCCCTCGAATCCATCATCGCATCGAAAGAATCTTCACATCCAGGGTTTCACTTTTCACTTGCCCCGTGCACCTGCCCCTTCCACTGCGAGGTGCCCTTCCCAGCCGCCACTCCGTCATTGTCAACGCGATTCATTTGCATTTGGGCAGGATGGGAGGGGGTTCCAGGTACAAAACAAAACCCAGCCCAAGCCGACTCGGATCAGTTTCAATCTCTGTCGCAGCCCTAGCCAGGCATCATTTGTTTTCGATGTCAAGTCTGAGCCACTGTCTTTGTCTTTCGGCCCGGCCCCTCGTATTCTTTTCACTCTCTTTGCATATAATTGTGTTGGTTTTCCTTCAAAATTGTGGGTTTGCGAGCTCTGCGAGTGGATATAGCTGATGGCTTGCATATCTGTCACAATGCAAAGGCTTATTACTGATTACCCTGGGTACTCGCAGTCGCACACTCGGATACTTAGATGCTTTACTGCTTGGATTCGTGGATTCGCGGCCCCGGGCCAGAGCTGCACTCGCTTGGCGGCATAGGAAGAATTTCACAAATTGCTACGTCAAGCGTTGAAAAGATGCCAAGCCGAGGTTGTACTAGTTGTTGTTGCGTCTGATTTTCATCATTTTCCTCGGATATGGCAGATAAATGAGAAGAGCCCGCCACGAGCAACTTAAATATAGATTGTTGTCTCGCAGAATGCAGATGGCAATCGAATGGGGACAAGCACTTGAACCGAACCTCCCCTTTGCGAGCGAAGAAATCTCGTGTAGGCACTCCTTATCGCATATTAAAGTGCAATTTTCCACTCTCATCCAGGCTCGAATCACACAGAGAGAAAAAGGATGGAATAATAAATGAGTTTCACTTGACTATACATTTCTGAGGGGATTTTTAGTTTGTTTACACTCCCACATCATTTTAATGACACGATACCGAAGATAGATGTTAAGATATGAATGAGATTTTTGATATTTTCAATTGGTAAATTTTGTTTATAAGGTATTAGTTTATGTATAATTATTTATTATAATATATATATTTTCATTCAGGTCACCTTACTTAAAACATTAATATCGCTATTAAGACCTTCAATAATATGGTATCTTTTGTCAAACCAGGTCAGAATGACTGTAGTTTTATATGACTTCTCTCGGCGCAGTATTCGAATCCATCGATACTCGAGCTGTGAATTGTCAGGCAAACAACCGATCACACAGATCTCACTCGGCACTCAGGTCTGACCCAGCTATTCCTCGACACCTTCCCGAAAATACTTCTTTATTTGTTGGCTTTCTATGACGGCGGCTGTCCGCCCCCCGTTTCTTTTCCTTCGCATTGTCAAGTGCATGTCATCTTTGGGCTTCATAGAGGGTAGGCCAGAACCAGTTTAAGGTTGGGACAACAATCATAATTCACACTCGCCCGCCGAAACAAGTTTAGTTATTGAGCTTAACCCAATTGCCGAGCGGCACATTGGGGCCCCTTTGCGGGTCTCGCGGTTTTTTGATTAAGTTCGGCACGGATTTTACTTTCACCTGTCGCTAAATCGCTAAACTGGCTCGCCTCTGCGATTGAAATACACAATATTTGTTTCACTTTCTTCGCGCCAGCTATTTGTTGCGATTTTGATATAATTAACGCTTCCTTTTGGGCAGCCAAGACAAAAGGCGGCGACACAGTTTTCACTTTCCTTGCCTTCGAATTGTTAATTTTCCAGTTTTCCTTTGCGATTTTATTGATACCGAGATGGCGAGTCTTGTTTTGGGGTTGCGATTTTGATTGGGCTGGCGGTAAAAGTGAGCCGCCGGCTGAGAAATTACCAGACATGGACAGACATAGTCGTTGGCTGGATGTGTAACGCAATTTGGGAAACGAAAATTGAATTCCATTTTGGAGCGGGGCATGCAACACTTTCACGGCCAGGCCGCAACGAAAGTAAAACCTCTTAGTGTCCGGATTCGGTGTCCCCCAGTCCGCGGCATCTCTTGGCTCCACTATCGCCAGACGGGCTGGGTTGAATGCACCCGATATGACAACAGCTCGGAGACAACAGCAATGGTCGTCATTAGTTCCAGTGCTTGCCTTCACTAATTCCATCGCTACTCCAGCGAGGACGCACGACTTGTGCCCCGTCTCCGGGCTTGTTTTCCAGTTTCAGTTTCATTTTCGGTTTCATTGGGAGCCCAACCCACACAGGCGGCGGTTCCTTCGCCTTCGCCTGCTCCAAGCCCCATTCAAATTGGCGATTTCAGCGCCTCCAAATTGCCGGCAAGAAATCACTTTCTATTTCGCTGCACTTTTCAACTGTTTCCCAACGCGACCAAAGGCAGCAACCGAAATTAGGTCCGCCTGCTCGCCTCTGATGTGGGCAAAGCTGGCGCAGATAATTGCTTATGAAATACGCATGACAATTCTGTTTCGCCTTCGATATTTAACACACGTCCCAAAACATTGCGCATACGACATGTCTGCCCGAGCACTTTCTGTGTGCACCTGCGGAGGCGGAGAAGGCTGTCTGAATTATATTTATTATGCAATAATGAAATTTAATGGTCTGCTCAAAAGGCGACAATTCGTCGTGTTTTCACCATAAACAGATTTATGTAATTGTATATAAATGGCTAAGAAATGCAGGAAGGCGAATTTGAATGATGGTTCAAAAAATAATAATAGACATTATTAAGCAGTTATGATGGTTTAAGAAAGCATATTAAAAGTAGGGGGAATTCTTTTCCATTCCAACAATATTGCATAAGCCAATCATTATGCTTTAGAAAATTATATGAATAGAAACTAATTTTTAAGGTCTGTCTAAAAATTGTAAACAAAAAAACAAGCTTTTCGCCAGGGCATGTCGAAATACAATAATAGTCCTTTGTCTTCTTGGATTAAAATGCCTTAGGCTAAATTAAACAATGTATATTAAGGTTTCAACCAAACAAATACAAGTCTTTCTAATTTTTAAAAAATTTACACAACTGATCCATTCACATTTCTTCGACTCACACAAGCATCCACTGTTTACGATCAAAGCCATCAAACTAATCTTGGACAGAAAATCTAAACAAATGTCTACCAAATATTTCTCTCACCTCTCCCATTTTCCATTTTATGCGTTTGTTGCCTAAGCTTCTTTCATCTCTTTGAATTGGCCCATAAACATAACCAAGCCGCCCAATTGTGAAGTCCGCAGGCCCTTCGGCGAAGATTTCCAATAAAGAAGAGACGTGGTCAGTCCCGCATCTCGAGATGCCATCGCAGCAGCCACGCCCCGAAAGAGTGGCTCGAGAACCCAGCTGGACGGGCTGGACTGAATCCATTCCTCTGTGTCTCGACATCATCTAACGCTGTCCCAGCTGGACTATTAGGAATTTGATTTAGTGCTAATTGATTTCTCGGGCATTCGACTTTCGTTGTGGGCGTTCGAAATGGAAATAACAGGGAAAGTCAGTTCTAGATTGCCCTCATCCGATCCATGGGAGCTGCACAGTCACTCCTCGGGCATTTCATTAGCAGAGCAAATAAAGTATCTTTGGCCCGGGCCCAAGCACTTGTGCAATCAAACCGTCAACTGGCCGAGAGTTGACTGCACAAACAATTGGCCATGAGCAGAACCTGAAGAGCGTCTTGGCCAGACTTTTCCCCGTCTTTCTGCATCTCTGTGGGGCTGAAATGCATGAGCTGCAATTAACAAAGTGACGACGACAACCGACACATGGCAGCCTGAGACAGGCCAAACTGCACTCCACTCGACCTCAAGTAGAGTCGAGTCTGAAATTGAAGCATTTCGCTGGAAAACAGATTTTCCTTAGCCATGTTCTGTGGCTTTTTCCTTTGCCAGACTCCGTGATCATGAAGTTTGGCCTTTGGCAGTGCACGAGGGTTTCGGCTTGGCAACGCGTGCCTGGCTGTTAGATAAATTAAAACAATGCAGATGGGTTTTCTGATCTGGACTAAGGAAATTTTAAGGATTTCAATTATGATAAGAGGGGATGCCAACAAATGGTATTCGGTAATGAGATATTCATAGTATAAATATAAGGTAAGAGAGGATTTTTCCTTATGCAACTCTTTTAATATGAAGTTGGGTTTGGGGTGTCACAATTCTTTACTGTCAAAATTTAAGTCTCGACTTCTTTAAACCTTTCATTTCACCAAATATTTTATTTAATGAAGTACTATAGATTAAAAATCTCAATTTCTAAAGTTTGAATTAGAGAAATGTACTATTTTTTTCTAATTTTTAGACCATGTGTAATCAATGATAGTTGACTTAAAATGCTACTTTTCCTTTCTGCATTTACCCCTGTTTTCTTCAAGTGTGCTGGGTTGCATCCTTTGTGTTAGCCCCCCAGACGTGGGTCCAAAGCGAATGACCTCAATCAAGGTCTAGCTCTGATCTAACCGCCTTGAAGACGGACCCCAAGACGGAGCCAAAGTCGAAGCTCAAGCTGAAGCTAAAGCCAAGCTAAAGGCGGTTGCAGTCCGGCTGCATTTCTGTTTTGGTCAGGCTTCCGCAGATGCAGCCACTGCAGTTGGTTATGCTTTGCTGCCCGCTGCGGGGCATGTCTAAGCCGGGCCGAAAACCAAACAACGAGGAGGGGGAAATTTATAACCTGGTCGCGCTCTGCTGGCTTTAATCGCAGCAGTGCCAAGAAACTGCAAGAAATCCTCCCATATCAATAGAAAGTCCAACGCAGGCATCCCTATCCAGATCCCAGGCCCAAGCCAATTTAATGGCCGCCACTTATGAAATCTAATTGTCTCACATGTTTAATTAAGCCGCAGGTGGGAGCGAAGAGAACCAAGGCCCAGGCAAAGGCCCCTAATGGCCCGCCAGAACAAGACTAAACCCTGTAACTAGCTGCAATTTACCTGGCGATAAGCGATCTGCACGATCTCCCGGGGAATGCTGCAAAATAGTTGAAATCGCAGTCGGTGCAGCCCCTTAAACATGCCACGAGAATATGGAATATTTCTGCAGTCGATAGCTTGGCGTGGGTCAGTAACCCAGTATTGTACGGAAGGTGGCGGAGCCACAGCTCTGATTGAACAATTGCAAAGCCTGTCTTTGTGTGCGAAGAAATGGAGCACTGGATATGTAATAGCCTATCAGAGACCATCAGAGAACAGATGACGACCCTCCGGGCGAATCGCTGGCCAACATTTGTGTCAAGTTTGGCGCAGAGAGCAGAGCTTAAAGCATACCTATTGATTGAAAGGCAGATGGATACCGCGCGCTCACTCTCCTCATAGCCATATTCCTCATCTCTGCGAACGAAACTGGGTCATTGTACCCGCAGTAGCCGGCTTAAGTATAGTCGCCAAACGGAAACAAGTTGCCAGCCAATATGGTCTTAATGGTCTGTGACAAGTTCAGGACTGGCTGTGTGTGTGCGTCAAATAAAAGTCCACAGTCTGCAGCAAGTGGCCAAGAGAACCGGCTCTCTGAATAGCAAGAATCCCACTCTACACACAAGACTCTATGCTGACAGTCAGTCAGCTTTTTATTGGGCTATTTCCAACTGCGTGCCAAATAGAAATGGGGGAAATGCCACTGGGCCAGTGTGAGTTAGCGTGGGTATTATTGTGTCATTTGGCCGCTGTTTTGTTTGGATAGCCAGCTAACTGCACCCATTTAACGGTGTCTTATGCCCAAGTTCTTATTGTTCCTTGGATTTTGGTTTATTATTTGGCTGTGACAGGTTTTGGAAGAATTTTTTGAACGAAATTTATAATTTCTTTAGTAAAAAGTAATCAAGTTCGTTGCCTAAGTCTTTTGATTTGGTATTTCTAGTAACAACATACTATGGTATTTTTCGAGTTCGTTGCCTAAGTCTTTTGTTTTGGTATTTAGAATAAAAACATACTTTAGTATTTTTCGAGTTCGTTTCCTAAGTCTTTTGTTTTGGTGCTACATATTTCACAGGTTTTATGTATAGAAATACTTACAGCAATTTAAACCTTTGGTTAAATGTTTTTGACTATGAAAATATTACAGAAACACAAAACAATAAATTAAATATAAAATTAAGTACGTTGAAGCGTAACATTCGGTTGAATCTTTGTCCCCATTCAAAAAAGATAGATACACAAGGCACCGCCTAACATTTCCTGAGACATGGGCAAAAGCTCAAAGAACATTTTAACTCATGTTCTTTTGTATTCTGTCTTGGCCAAAAGAAATATATGCCGAAAAAACTGTTATTATAAAATTCCTTTGCAAACCGGTCTCCCATATAAAATACTGCGCGGGCATAAGAAGCGTATTTTCATTTATTGTCAACGCGGACACAAGTAAGGGTCTCCAAATTGCCCCACCGGCGGCATTCCTCTCAGTTCTCCATCCCACTGCAATTTAATCTGGGCCCACAGCGCCCCAGGACAACCATTAAAGAAGATCGGAGGAGAACGGCGGAACGGAAAAGTAAAAACCAAAATAACAACGAGATAAATTGTGGGTTCAGTTGGCTCTACCTGCCGATGGGTGTGTGTCTGGGTCTGGCTCTGGGTTTGGGCCAGGCAGTCTGAGTGTGCGATCAGTGATCACTGATCGTGCCCGGCAACTTTCGATGTGCTGAATTTCATTGTACAATTTTGGGCATGCCAGGCCGGGAGTCGCATCTCCGCTCTTCTCACGGGAAAGGGAAAGTATGCAGTTATTGATACGGCTTCGGTTTCATGTTTTGATTGGGCAATCGCAGCCCAGTTCAAGCCCATTCGGCGCTGGGCTCTAATTGAATGCCCCGGTCAGGGTGGAGAAACGCTTAACTTAATTGAATATGAGAGATCAGCATGTGAGCTGATTACGAGCTTGAGTCGCTCGAAACTGTCTGCGTGGAAGGGAAGGAAAGACGCTTCTTTAAAGGCTGAAGAATTTAGAAGATTTTGCATTCTGTCCAAAAATACTATTAGCTTATGAACTGTAAGTAGCTTAATTCTTTGAATACATTTATTTATCTTAATTTACATTTATTATTTCTTAAATGGAAAAAGAAATAGTCAATGAACTCTTATTATATTGCTGTAGTTTTATGTTTCTGGTATTTCCCTTTGTCAAATATTTTTTGGCTAGCAAATAAATAATGTTTCGGGACCCTGGGCCATTTATTTTTAATAAATAAGCTAAATATCACACTTAAAAGCCATGTAGCTATTCAACCCTCTCTGCAGCTGTCATAATCCAAGACCCATTTCACCTGCTTCGAAAGCCCCAAAAATGCCATAATTAAAGGCGTCAGCATGGCCACTCGTTGAGCAGGTGGCCCACCAAGAATCCACAAAGATTCTTCGGTCGAGACATATCCAAGCCAAGATTGAGAGAATGCAAAAACCTGCCGAACGAACCTGCCTCTTGACCCAATAAAGAGTCAAGCGATAAATTTCTGCTCAGCCTGCAGAGTCGGCGGCCTCTTTCTTCCTCCTCTTCCCCATCGGGCCACGAATTTTTTGATTATTTATATTTCTCCCCTCGCTCGGAGCCAGCCAAGTGGGCCATGTAACCGAAATGCGCCAAAAAAACGAACCGAAAAATGTGATGGAAAAATTGCCTGTGGAAGAGGCTAATCTGAAAATTTAATCAGCTTAACAGTTGTAAGGGAAAGAGGAGATCTCTGGAAGGGGAAATTCTCGAAACGAAGGGGAATGAAAACGAAAAACCCAACAGGTTGCGGCAGTAAGTCAGCGGGTTACAGTGTCACAGCTGAGTGCCCCACCGAACTTGGTCCAAACCATCGATCGCTGAACGATGCGCTGACTCAGTAAAGCGCTATACCACGGAAAAGGGACTACGCGACAGAAAAGCCCAACTCATGGCGCTTTCTTTGACACTTTTCCAGGGCCTCAAAGGCCCCATTGAGATTTCAATTCGCCCCGTGTATCATATAAGGTATCTTATAGTATCGAAAGCCCCGAAAAGCCGTTAGCTGCCCGGGTGTAACTGTTAACCGTAGCACTGCTGCCGTTTTTTTCCTTTTCAGTAAGCCATAACTGAGCAGTCCGGCGCCCCGAGAATCTGTTTTCTTTTAATTAAGCTTGCTGTAAAATAATTTTCACTTCACCCAATTTTCCCGCCCGGCTCTATGTAAATGTATGCCCCCTCCCCCGATAATGCGGCTTATTAGCGGCATGGAAGGTTTTGGCTTAGGCTGCGGCTTGGCTGGGTCCGACTTCAAATGGCCCAGTAAACAGTGCAGTTAGCTTTAATTGATTCCAGCCCGCTGAGAGCCCGCCTCAGCTGGCCGGATTCGTGCAATTAAGCGGTCTCAGTGGAGCGCCCGCCCGGCGGAGAGGAGGTTCGGCTGGAGATGGATGGGGCTTTCGATGGAATGCATAAGACGAGGGGCGCGGTGCCTCGGCATCCACTCCCCAGTGCTCCTGGTTAGGGCCCCACCGCACTTAATTGCGCGGTTCACATGGGAAGTTGGCTTTCAAGGCGCATTAACAAGCAACAAATCTCTCCCTAAGCAATGCTCTGCAAACATAGCTTACTCTGCATGTTAAATACTATTTATTATTCAAAAGTTGTCTGCACACGCTATTCCCCAAGTCCATTTCTCTAACAGCAGCGGATCAAAATTTTTCGGGATTTTGAAAAGTTTGTTTTCCTTGGTAACTGTATCAAAAGCTATTCAGAAAAAACTGCTTTAAAATAGTAAATGTTCTACTCACTTTATGACATTATTTTAAGAAGTTCTAAGAATTATTCAGTCTTCTTAACTAACCTTATACTATGTGCTATACTAAATTATAGATATTTTTTAATTACATTTATTCGACGAAACTACCTCAATCAGCTTTATTACATACAAAATCTCAAGCTAACTATGCACAATAAGAGTTATCAAAATAACCGCAACTTTTGTTTAGTCATAGCTTCTAACTAATTAGTTAGTTACTCTTCCTCATGAAAACCTCACATTTCTTTGCAGATTCTTGTTAGGAATGCATGACATTTTCTTTAATTTCCTTCTTTCTGATTGTTTTTTATGTGCCCAATTACGAGGCCTGATGACGACTTTATTTTCACATATTGCATAAGCTCACTTAACGATTATAAACCACGCATGCCCAAGTCATAATAAAGTTTAATTAACTTCGATTCACGCACGTCACGCACTTTGCGAGCGACAAAGCAAAATGGAACCAAACAAAGGCAAAAAGGCAAGAAAACCCAAGACAAGCCCGGGCCAGAGTCAATGAATCCGGTATGAATAATCGCAGTTGTGCAACACAGGTCAACCCCCGGTGGTCATCGGCCAATGAATCAGAGCCACCGAGGTGCGATCACTAGACAGCCCAGATGCAGATGCTATCGACCCAGATTTGGGGCCCTAAAACCGTTTGAAATGTGTCACCTCGGGTGACATATCTCGGTTTTAGTGGGTCAAGCCCGTATTTCAGTGGCAAAAAAGAAAATTACAAACTTCTTGGCGGGCTCGACAATTGAACGCATTTGTGCGGGTGTGCAGACAGTACAACTAACACACTTCATTACGTTTGGCACAGTTTGAGGTACTGAGTGGTACACACCATATGGTAAGTACCCCTCGGGTCTCCCCGGCCTTGCATTCTTTGTAACGCCTAATAAATTATGCAGCAAACGCAACCTTTCTAAAAGGAGAAGACGAAAATGAGCGTTGGAAATGGAGAAGAATAGTCACGTACCAGTACTGGGTAAAAATTCCTGACTCTGCGCGAGCATCTTCGCTTTATAACGTCTGGCACGTCGGGGCGAATTCTTTCTTATTTTCCAGCTTTTTGTGAACCCACATTCCTCAGAAATGTATCAAATTAAAAATTAAAATCATGCTCACGTGTGGAAAAAGCCACTCGAAGCAACTTCGTTTGTAATAACTAAATGCTCGCTTGAGCAGAACCTTTGGTGAAAACCACTATATGATTATTACAGATAAGATCCATTCAGAACAAGTGCGAGAGATTCGCTTGGCTGAGGCAGGGGTGGCGGAAAAGGGGGAAGTCTTGATACAGATGACCGCAAGCTGAGGTCTGTTCTTCAAAATATGCACTAGGCCGCATTCTAATTTGAAGTAACTTCAATTATAATCATTAAGAGGCTAACAAATGGTTTTATTATAAATGCAGCAATAGAACTGCCTTCCTTTTCTAACCCAATTCGCATTTTTCGTTATTTTTTATAGAATATGTAAAGCTTTTCGGAACAGTAATTATTTATTGAAGGCCTAAATCGCAGCGCTTATCAATTGAGAGATCTATGCAGATCTGGGGAAGATCACGGCCTTGCTATCTCAACTTTCATCCTCCCACTTTGTTCGACACCGTGAAAGTTGGCTGCCGGCACAGGCCCCACAATTAAAGTTCAATTTATTAACTGAATGCATGTGAAATTCTTTTGTTGGGCATGTCACTGTCGTGTGGCCCCTCGAAAGCCCCCCGAAAACCCCCCTCAAAACCCTCCTCCCGCCGAGACTTACCTGCTATTTGAACGAGGAGCAGCAGCAGGGCCAGTGGCAGCGTCGACGCGGCCATGGCCATCAAGTGTCGATGGTCTCTTGGCATTCTATTGTTGGAAATTGCTGACGGCCGGGAGGTGCCTCCTCCTCCTCTGTCTCCGTCCCTGCCCGATGGTGTATTGTGTGTTAAATTCTGTGGCTTTCGTCGCATGTTTGCATAAACTACGAGTTCCGCGGAGGCCACACTCTTTTACCTCTTCGAGACTGAGGCTTATTGTCAGGGGTTTCTATTATTTATTTTCGGTATGTGTTTATTTTTATTGATGAACCGTGCCTGGGCGAGGCATGTTTTGGCTTTGAACGAGTGTGGTTTTAAGCTGAAAAGAGGGAGAAAGGTGGTCAGAAGAGCGAAAAATGATTCTGAGTTCGTGTCTTGAGTCTTTCGTTTTGCGAGTGCTTTTTTGCACTCTCCCTTGGGAATCCGTCCGCGATCTAATCACATGCCCCCTAATGGGCCACAATAGCTAACTGTGCGGGCTTGTGGTGGACATTATGTCAGGTGGCCCTGGGTCGAACCCCCATTAGGCGGCAGTACATGGCCTTTTACATAAGCAGCGGCTTGGTGAGTCAATAAACCCGGCTACCTAAGCGGCTGAAAAGGAAAAACACTTTCCGAAAAACCCTAGCTGTGTTTCCCTGTTACGTAAAGTGAAGCGTGCCATTCAGGCGACTAACCGAACTCGGCTGATTGAAATGCTAATTTTGATTGATGTCCAAGGCGCTGCGGCGAAAGCGGGGCTACACTTCGAGGTGTCAGAAAGCAAAAGTGAAATTCGGCGCTGCAGCTATCAACTGGAGCAGATCAGAGCAGATCTGTCGTCAGATCCGCGGGCTCTAATCGATGCCAGCTGCCCGGGATTACCCAATATGTATGCCGTGCTAATCAGGAGCCAAAACAACCGCAGTACCTCAGTAGCCGAGGCATTTGCAGGGCATTAGATGGAAAGTGAAAGCATCCAGAGCAGCGCTAACGGAGGTAGCAAATGGAAAGGAAAGGTAAAGGTTGTCTCTGCGGCTCTGCTGCTCTCGTATTTACGTGATCCCAGACCGGATCGAAGCGGACCGGTTGCAGTTGAGTCACGTCTTGAGTCCAGGTACCATATTTTGGCAGTTCTCTGGCGGCCTTTGTTTACCCCTCGAAAAGGAACCTTGAAATCCGCGCGCTCCACGCTTGAAGAATCCCAGTGAAATAGAAAGTTTTACGTGAGCAGCCAGAAGAGCAAGAAACCACAGCCAACTCTGTTTTCTTCGTGGGCGAGTTGTCGTCGTTGGTTTTCTTTTAACTTGCTGGGCTGTCATTAAATGACTCCATTTTTCAGCGGATTGTTGTGCTTTTCCACTGAGCGACTCGCCCACGCTGGCGCTTGTTTACATTTTCATTGGAATAGTTTTCGGTTTTATCAGCCTTGCTTTCTTTTCGGGGCTCTGGGCCTTCTTCAACACCCAACGGAAGTTGCAGCTGGTAATTAGTTTTCATTTCTTTCCATCTTCTTCACTTAAATGACTCATGTGATTTTTCATAAGCCATTTTTTGGAGCTCTGTCTGGTTGCGTAACCGTTTTGAGCCGGCAAGAGAGTCGGAGAAAGGTGAAGGTGGATGAAAAGGTGGAGCGGAAAAAAGGGAGTCGAGATGTATTGGCGGCGATATGTACATTGCATAAGGCCGGATCTTTATGACTGTCAGTTCTGCCCAGGTTTCCCTTGCATCCTTAGCACTGGTATTTCCCCTCGCAAGACTCAATCCCCAAGCTTTTATTGATTTTCCTTTTCGGACTCACCTCAAAGCGTTTCCATTAATCACACGATTGCAATCGCCGAGATTTGATTGATGTTTTTGCGTGCAGCGCCGTTGCACGTTATTTTCAATTAGATTTTGCACATAAATAACGCTAATAATGGAAAATTTCACCAGCCAAACGAACTGCAAGAAAACGACAAGGCACAAGGCACAAGGCACACCAAATTGAAGATCTCGCCAAATCCAGCTGGGGGATCCGACCAGACCGGACCGACTAACCGAGTGGAAATGCGGTTTTGCGGCTTGCGCGGAATGCAAAACTCTAAATAATCGAAAAGCAAAAATCGGGCGACAGCTGCCCCTGGAAAATTGGCACAAGTGCGCTCCGAAATGGCACAACTAACAGTATCAAGTGCTGCAGCCGCAACGGGAATGGAAGTGGGATGGAAGCGGGAACGGGAGTCGGGAGTGGGCAGCCGACTGGGTCTCGGACATGGACCTGCTCTTGGCATTGGACTTGGACTTGGAGCTGGCCTGGAGCGATTTAGCGGACGTGTGTAGGCCGCCCGACAGGTTGCAGCGGACCACGCATCCGGTTGGGGCAACCAGGCAGCCTGGCAACCTGGCGGATACTCGGTTCTTGCGACGACTGCAGGCCCAATTAGTTCGCTCTGTTCCTGGGCCAGAGTGGCTCTCTAATTGGCAGTGAAACGGCGGACAAATTATGAATTTGCAACCAATTTCACAGCAACCGTAAACAAAAGCCGCAGACAAAACTAACTTGGCCAAGACGGGGCAAAAAGGTAGCGCGAAAAAAAGAAAGTTTTTTGAAGTTTTCGTTGCTGCCGCCTTGGGCTTTACACATATCTGTGTGTATTTTCGCTTGTCTACACACACAAACGCGTCTCGCACAAATATCATTTATTCGGTTTGCGTTTACATACTCGTACAGTATTCACTTGGAGCAACAAAAACACTCATTTCTTTCTGCGGCGCACTCACACGCATGCGCAGCCTTTGCTCTGGGCCCGCTTGAGTTATTCACTTTTCATAGACGCGCACACACACACGCACTGGAAGCCCCGATATCGAGTAGCCGGCGATGGCTTCTTCACTTGCTGGCCCACAATCCGCGCTCACCTCACCACCTACCAGGAAACCGTCAACAGGTGCGCACCGTTCGAACGCTCGACTCAGACTGACTCTGGCCCTCTTCTCAAAGCCCCGAAGACTCTGCAGCGAGCCGGAGAAACGAGACACCGCAGGAGAGAATTGCCGCCCGGCCTCTCTTCGGAAGAGCGTTCGGGAGTGGAAGATTCGCGGCCCGAAGACGGGCTCTATTCTTCAAAATGGGGAGAAAAACTTGTTACCTGCTAAAAATATCATTTCTGCTTGCTTTTCTAACAGGAAAATAATGGAATATTATGAGTAGTTTCTGAATCTTCAACTTGCAACATTTCTTAACTATCTATCTTCTATCACTAAAACTATTTTATTTTTATTTATTTTAACTGTCAACTTATGCTATACACTTTAAAATATCGAACTGTTCCTATGAAGGATATTAAGTTAAATCGTACATTTTGCAAACCTCTCTTTTCCAAACTTGGCTAGAGTAACCATTGTTCTACATGGAAAAGTCATGATGTTCCTGAGGGATTGCTCTGCAAAAAGCTGGATTCAGCTTTGAATGACTTGGGTCTGTGCGAAAAGAAGCACTGACAAAGGCCTCTTGCTCGGAAACAATAACAATTGAAAGTGGCCATTTGGCGAACATACGCTCCTTGGTTCGATCTCCGGTTGAGATTGTCCCAGCGAGTCCCAAGTGGATCGACGGCGATTTCCAGGCGGAACTCACTCCGAGCGGCGGCAATTACTATGCAAATGGCCAAGGCTGAGTCCGCCGATTTCGGCTTTCAATTGAAAATGAGAATGGCTTGGAAGAAAACTGAGCTTGGCAATGGAAAGATGATGAAAGAGAATCGAATCGAGGCGGTCCGTTCGATCGTCTGCTCATCATGCCACAAAACCATGCCCCATGACAAGTGAAATTGTGTTTGCCGGGCTTGTTTTCTTTTCTCGTATTCGATTTTATTTCACTTCGTTTTGTTTTCCTGCCATCCTCTGCGTTTTCACACTTTTCACGAATCGGCGACTCCATTGTTGGGCAGCTTTGCTAATGGAATCGGCAAGCGGCCACCAGCGAACCATTAATTGAGCACGCTGGCGGCTTTAATAGTTCTTAAGCAGCTGGGTATTAGTGTCAGAGTCGCAGTGAATCGGGCAGCGGTACTCCGCTTTAATTTTCACAATTAACTTTATTCATCCGATCATAAACATGTGCATTTACGGGTAGAGAGAGAACAGGACTACTTGGCTAGTATTTCGGCAGCTCGGAGTAGCGCGGCGGCGTGGACCACAGCACGCTGGAGTTGCGCTTCAGCTGGCTGGGATCGATGTTCGGGAATATCTGCTTCAGGTCCGGGGTGGTGGGCGCCACCGAGAAGAAGCTGTCGATGATGTCTGTGGGACAGTGGCTCTGCATGGCGATCGCCTCGCCCCTCACGTGGCCTGCAAAAAGCACATAGCTTAGGCATTTGGTCGTACATGTTGAAAGCCAGAAAATGCAACTTACTTCTGCTCCAGGTGGGTGCCGGAGGGCGCTTGTGGGTGACCTTTCCCTCGTCGTCGGTGGAGTCGTCCTCGTGCAGCATCTCC
Organism: Drosophila biarmipes; assembly: GCF_025231255.1. Lineage (NCBI taxonomy): Eukaryota > Metazoa > Arthropoda > Insecta > Diptera > Drosophilidae > Drosophila > Drosophila biarmipes. Next base: position 11,036,776 of record NC_066615.1, on the reverse strand, counting down.
CACGTGTACTTGGTTTTCGGCGGCGGCGGCAGCATCTTCTTGGGCTTGGCGCCGGTCAGCTGCTGCAGTTTCTGCTGCTCCAATTCCTTGGCCTTGGCCTTCTTGAGCATCTCAGCCTCCTCCTGCTGGCGCATCTTGCGCTGCAGCTCCTCCAGCTCTTGCCGCTTCCGCTCCTCAATGCGCTTCCGTTCCTCCTGCTTTTTGGCGCGCTCGGCGGCCAACTTGGCCATTCGCTCGGCCCGCTCCCGCTCCTTGGCTTCGCGTTGCAGAGCAGCCTGCTGGTGTTTCTGTTCGCGCAGCTTTTTGCGCTCCTCGGCGAGGTTGTGCAGCCCCTTGCGGAAATCGTCGCCGCTGTTCTCGCGCGACAGCGTCTTCGTGGACGTGGAGTTGACGGACTTCAGGTTCGTTCCAGTAGCAGTCTTCATTAGGGTGGCGGCCTTGGACGCGCTGGCGGGCGCTTTCTTGGGCTGCGCCGAGCTCAACGGCAGCGTGCTGCTCGTCTGGGTTGGGGTGAAAAAGCGACCAACCGTCGGCGCAGGCAGCTTGCCAATCTTGGGGGTGTTGCTTGTTCCTGGCGTGCCCTGCTGGAGAATGAGAGATGGTTAGGATGGTGTAGGACTTTTAGCTATCTGATCGTGAGGGGCTTTGTAAAGAGGTTCAGTAGAAAGTTAGTGGCGAAATTTAATGTGACTTACCACATCCTTAGCCCGCTTGGGGCGCATGTTGGTCTGGGCAATGGCCGCATTCTCGAAAGCCTCCACTCGCAGCTTCACGGGACTCTGCAGCAGTGGGCTGTGTGTTCAACAAATATATGCTTTAAGGGATCACAAGTAGATAGAAAGGCTTTACTCACTTGAAGAGCTCGTGGGTGCGTGTGGGAAGCTTTATGGCCTTAATGCTGGATAGCAGCTTGGTGGTCGCCGGCAGCTTCTCGTCTAGCGACTCGTCCTCCGTGAGAAGGCTGTCCTGCTTCATCAGCGGCGCCTTCTTGTCGCCGGAGTGCACCTCAAAGGTGGCATCCCCAGCTGGACCCATGGGACTGCCATCAGTTGGCGCCGGGCCCAGCACCATGGTGGCGTTGGAAATCGTCCCCGTCTCATTGGCAGCAGTCGGAGCAACTGCAGCCGTTGACTGCTCTGCCACGGAAGGACCCTCGAGTGCGTCCTTGTAAATGGACCGCTCCTGGTTTGGTCGCGACTCGGTGCTGCACTTGCGCGTGCGCGACGACACCGGCGAGTTCTTGTCTAAGTCGCTGAAGCGCTCCACCTTAATGGGTCGGTGGCTCTCCGCATCCTTCTTCTTCTTGCGGCCCTTCTTGGTGACCTCAGTGGTGTTGGCAGTGGTGTTAGTCGTAGTGTTGCTGGCCACCGTATCGTCCGGCCGAACAGCCTCCGTTGTCACGGAGGAGACAGTGGTTACATTTGTGGCCGTGCTTGCATCAGTGGATGGTGCCAGTCCTTCGCCGCTGATTTTCTCGCGCTTGATCTTCACGCGTAGTGTCTTTGTGGTGTTCGCATCCTCGGGGTCCTCCTCCTGCACCGCCGCTGCTGGGATTGCCGGCTCTGGCTCAGGCTGCTCCTTTTCGCTCTCCTGTGCCGGCCGCCCGCTTGTCGAGCTGTTGAACTGGGAAGGCCGCTGTTCGCTCTCCACCTTAACCTTGATGGTCTCCTCGTGGCTGGGCCGGCGCATTTTGCGATTGAGAGAGGGTTCCTTGAGCAGCTTCTCGGTCTTCAGTTTGGCGGCGCGCTGTGGCCGTCCGGAGCTAATGGTGGTATCCGCTGCGGCGGGCACAGGCGGAGGCGGCATTAGGGAGGCCGTGGAGTTGTGCTCATCCTCGGCGATGGCCAGCAGCTGGGAGTTGCTGACCCGAGCGCTCGTGCGAGTGGTGGTGGTATTGACCGTGGTGTCCGGGACAGCTGAAAGGAAACATTGCATTGTGTTAGCCAGGTGCCTGTCGTCCGCCAGACCAGTATACTCACTATCGGGCTCGTCGTGATCTTCGGCCAGGGAGGAGAGTCGCTTGGCGCGCTTCTTCGTCTGCTGCGGGGTCACCGAGGTGTTCTCCTGACTCTTCGCCGCCGGAGCGCTGTCCGCCGCTTTGGCCTCGGCCTCCGGATGGGCGATGCCGTAGAAGAGGGCGTCGAGCTCATCGAAGTGGGCCTAAGAAAAAAACAAACGACGCCATGTTGACTGTGCTGGAATTTGGGCCTCTTGTTCCGGGCGTACCTTGCGCAGGACCTCAAGCTCTCTCCGCAAATCAGGGAGCGAGCCCAGCACGCCCAAGATGTCCTCCATAGCTAGCAACTGTATCTGACAACTGCAAAATGAGGATTCGATTCCTCCGATTACTTCGTTTTTTTCAAATGGCGGCAATATGGACGCGCGTCAGTTCAGTGTGACCGCTCTTTAAATACCATTTATATTCGTTAAAAAGACCGAAAATAGGGTATTTTTTTAAGGAACGGTGGTTGTCTTTGCTAACTAAGCGGCGTCACCCGCCTAACATGGCTCTGTTACCAGTTAACAGCACCTTTCGTGCTGTGGGGCGCACTTGCACCGCCGCCTGCCAACACTGGATGGTCGAGAAAGTTCCCGCGCAAAATAAAAAACACAACCAAAACTGGTTTGCCTGGACCCATTTTGGAGGAAATATATTTTTAATTGGATAGTATTAATTAGTAGCTGATTTAAACACCTTAAAACAGGCTTTCAGACCCTTCCCAGCTGGAAAATAAATATTCAATTGAACCAGTTCCAGTTGGCTCCCCAATCTACCATCTCTAGTAATCAGTGCTGTAAAACTCTTCGTGGTCCGAACTTTAAGCGAAAAATGAAAGAAAGAAAACATAAGACGGTCAAAAATTAATCACTTGAGCAAAGTAATGTAGAATAAAGAGTAAAAAGCCAAAAGAGAGGTCACTTTCATCAAAATTTGTTCATCTACTGCTCCAGTGCTGCACAACACGGCGCCACGATAGTATCGCCATGGCGAGCTGACGCGAGCGCCCATCCCTAGCACATTTGTTAAAAAATTTGCAACAAGCCAACGAAAATCGACCAGGAACGGTGGACAGCCAAAACCGCGCGCTCTGCGACGACCACCGTGGGATGCCCATACGTATGCGCACCCGTGCCGCGGAGTAGACACAGTGCCCGCGATCCGCGACCAGCGAACCGCCATTCCCCGAGAAGCCAGCTGCAGCAGATCCCACAGATCCCGCCGCAGAGCCGACCCAGATCATGGGCCTCGACTTCGACGCAGTGGAGTACTGCAAGGGCGTGAAGAGCCAGCAGTCGCAGCCGCCGTTCGCCTGTCCCGTCCGCGGTTGCGACCGCAGCTACAAGACGATCATGGGCCTGCAGTACCACCTTGTAAAGTACGACCACGACAACCCCCAGCCGCTGACGCCCGTGCTGACTCCCAGCCGAAAGAAGGCGCGCTCCCGCTCTGGCGGGCACCACTCAACGCCTCGCCCGCTTAAGGAACACCCTGCGCCCGGTGGCGTCGGTGCGGAGGCCAGGAACGGCTGTTCCTCGGCCAGTGCAGGAGGGGGAACGGCATCCAGAGGCGGCCCCAACCGGCAGTATGCCAATCCCGAGTCCCTGGTGGCCTACAACGAGGACGAGGCCACCGTGACGTTCAACCTGGACGGAAAGAGCGTGCGCCTGGGCATCGATGACGCCTTGCCGCTCGTGGAAGACGAGGAGTTCGCCGCCCTGGTAGCCAGGGGCTGCATCCTGAATGCCGACGCACCCCCGCTGGAGGAGAACGCACCTTGGGCGAGAGTCCAGGTGCCTGTGGCCAGGGTGGCCGAGATTCCGGACTACCGAGTGCCTGATGCCCCGCCTCGGCCGCTGGCCTACTACCGCTTCATCGAGAAGTCGCTGGAGGAGCTGGACGGCGAGGTGGAGTACGACGTGGACGAGGAGGACTCCGCCTGGCTGGAGCACATGAACGAAGAGCGCCAGCGGCTCGGCCTGAACGCCGTGGGTATCGACACGATGGAGCTGCTGATGGACCGGCTGGAGAAGGAGTCGCACTTCCAGGCGGCAGCCAACGGCACACCCACGGGCGTCGAGGTCGACGACGATGCAGTGTGCTGTATTTGCCTGGACGGCGAGTGCCAAAACACCAACGTGATACTTTTCTGCGACATGTGCAACCTGGCGGTGCACCAGGACTGCTACGGAGTGCCCTACATCCCGGAGGGCCAGTGGCTGTGCCGGCGATGCCTGCAGTCGCCCAGCAAGCCCGTCAACTGTGTGCTCTGCCCCAATGCCGGTGGGGCCTTCAAGCAGACGGACCACGGCCAGTGGGCGCACGTGGTGTGCGCGCTGTGGATTCCGGAAGTCAGGTTCGCCAACACCGTCTTTCTGGAGCCCATAGGTACAAATCCCTTTCGGTCAACCCCTGCTTATTCTACATTAATTGCTGTTTCTCTACCTAGATTCAATCGAGACCATTCCCCCTGCTCGGTGGCGACTGACCTGCTACGTGTGCAAGGAGAAGGGCCTTGGAGCCTGCATCCAGTGCCACCGCAACAGCTGCTACGCCGCCTTCCACGTTACCTGCGCCCAGCAGGCGGGCCTCTACATGACCATGGACACGGTCAAGGATGGCCACAACGATTCGTCCATGCACGTCCAAAAGTTTGCCTACTGCCACTCCCACACGCCGGCGGACGCCAAGCTGAAGATGAACGTGCCGGACTTCGAGGACACACGCCACAAAATGCGGGAGGCGCGCAAGGCCCTGGCCAAGAAGCGTTCCACCGCGCCCGTGGTGCTGATCCCCACTATTCCACCGGACCGGGTTCAGGAGATCGCCACCATGGTGACGATGCAGCGCAAAAAGGAGTTCCTCGATCGCATTATCGCCTATTGGACGCTAAAGAGGCACTATCGCAACGGGGTGCCCCTGCTGCGTCGCCTGCAGAGCCAGGGCAACAACCACGGAGTGATCCAGCGCAACGGCATCGAGGGATCCCCGGATACGAACGAGTTGTATCGGCAGCTCAAGTACTGGCAGTGCCTGCGGCAGGATTTGGAGCGGGCGCGCCTTCTGTGCGAGCTGGTGCGCAAGCGCGAGAAGCTAAAGGTGGCCTTCGTTCGCATCTCCGAGGAGGTAGTGATGCTGCAGCTGAATCCGCTGGAGGCGGCCCTGACAAAGCTGCTGGACGCGCTGGAGGCGCGCGACAGCATGGAGATCTTCCGAGAGCCGGTGGACACCAGTGAAGTTCCCGACTACACGGAAATTGTGAAGCAGCCCATGGATCTGGGCACCATGCGATCGAAGCTTAAGGACTGCCAGTACACCTCGCTGGAGCAGCTGGAAGCTGACTTCGATCTGATGATTCAGAATTGCCTGGCGTACAACAACAAGGACACGGTGTTCTATCGCGCGGGAATACGGATGCGGGACCAGGCGGCGCCTCTCTTTGTCCAGCTGAGAAAGGAACTGCAGCGGGATGGTCTCCTGGAGCGTTCGCAACGCTCTCATGTCGACCACGTTGAAGTGGAGGTGGAACAGGAGCTACGCTTGCTGCTGGCGGCGCCAGCCAGCGAGGACATCGTACAGAAGCTGCTCATCCTAGCCGACAAGTCGCAGGTCCTGAAGAACCCTAGCTACCGCACCAAGAAAATCAAGCAGATTCGACTGGAGATTACGCGGATGCGCAAAAGTCTCCAAAAGGCGAGATTTGCAGCAGTGAGTCTTGGGTTTACCTCACGTTTATAGTTCTATAACTAATATGTGTATGTTTTCCACAGCGCCACTCATCACATGGTAACCTGTCCCAAAGTGAAGATGAGGAGGCAGTGGGTGCTTCGCCTTCTAAAAAGCGCACACGCAAACGGTTGAATAGCAGTGCTGTGGACATGGAACTGGCGCACGACGAGGAGGACGAAGAAGAGGACTCCGATGAAGACTCAATGGGCGAGGGTGAGGATAACGTGTCCAAGGACTTGCTCAACGCCACCCAAACACCGCCCTGCAGCCCCATCAAGAGTCTAAACAACAGTAGCTCTCCCGTGGGCATAAATCGGAGGTGAGTTTCACATAGAGAAGATACACCTTCAGCCAATAGATTCCCCAATCGGCAATAATATTTTAAAGCAAATTTAGAAGTTGGAACTTTGATCTGATACTGTTCATAAAAAATGGAGGGCTGGTCCTTACAAAAGAATTAATTTTTACAAGATACTTACAAGCTAATCCTCTATAAATCCTCTCCAGAACGGCCATATTGTTAACGCGCAAGTCACAGGCTGCCCTGAAGAGGCCCTCGGAACCTCTGACGACGCCTGTGAAGGAAGAGCACCATAACTCGCAGTCATCAAACACTCAGTCCACGAGCGGCAGCTCCTCCTCCGCCACAACGGCGGCCACAGCTGCCTCCAGTGGCAGCACGCTGAACCACGTCCTGGCCACAGCTCCGCCCACTGTCTCAAACTTTGCGTTGACGCAGAACAGCAGCAGTGGCAGTGGAATCGCATCTGGCATTGGAATGGAACGGTCGTCGTTAGCCGGCGCAGCTGGAGCCACGAGCTTGACCTCCACGGCCCTCGCGATTAACAATAAGCTAAGCGCGAGTCTGGCCGGCAAGTCGCCAAAGAGGCCGGGTCGCTATCGTCGGTTGCCGGAGGTGAGGCACAGCTCCTCCATGTCACCAAAGAAGTCGCCCAACCCGGCGGTGCCCGTCAGTCAGACGCTAACCATGCCCGAGCCCCTGCCATTCGAACGAATCCCGGACAGTTTCCGGGTGTATCGGGCCAACAATCAGCGCGACGTGAGTGACAGCGACGATGCTCCCTCGCAGTCGAGCAGTCCGTGCAGCAGTTGCTCCGACTTCAGCATGTCGGGCAGCTGCTCCGACTTCGACAGCGACGAGGCGAGCGACGGCGATGCGGATGCGGATGCTGACAGAGACGGCCGCAGGAGTCGCAGCGAGGAGAGGGACTCATCGTCACAGGAGGGCACCACGGACGCCATGGACTTGCAGCACGCGACCATTAACAACATGCAGGGCAACAACGGCAACATGGCCATCAGCAGCAGCAGCGGCGGTAGTGGCGGCAGCTCCAGCGATGATGACGATGAGGAGCGGCCTCTGAGCGCGCGGCAGAACAAGACAATGAAGCTGGGCACGCGCAGTACTCCCACTCCGACGACAATGGCACGAGCAGTATCTTTGACGGGGGCGAGGGGACGCGGCAAGCGGCGCAGCAACCTCAGTGAGTCCACCAGCTCCACGGCCACGCCTCCGCCGCTGTTGCGAAGGGCGGGCAAGCTGCGGTCAGCCACGCCAAACGCCTCGCCGCTGGTGAACAACATTAAAGCTCGGAGGAACACCATGGCGGCCAGTGCAACTCCCACAAATAACAATCGCAGCAAGGAGTCCGTCTCCTCGGAACGTCACAATCACCACTCGCACGGCCAGAAGCCGACGCTGGAGCCACTGCAGCTGGTGTGGGCCAAGTGCCGCGGGTATCCCTGGTACCCGGCCCTCATCCTCGACCCCAAGACGCCCAAGGGATTTGTGTACAACGGAGTGCCGCTGCCCGCCCCGCCCACCGATGTCCTGGCGCTGCGCAAGAACTGTCTAGACGACATTGTGTTCCTGGTCTTGTTCTTCGATGTGAAGCGCACTTGGCAGTGGCTGCCTGCCAACAAGCTGGACATCCTCGGCATCGACAAGCAGCTGGACCAGCAAAAGCTGGTGGAGTCGCGAAAGCCGGCGGAGCGGAAGGCTGTGAAGAAGGCGTACCAGGACGCGCTGCACTACCAGAGCCAGGTCTCCGACTTGGAGGGCCAGGGACCCGATCCGATCATGTGAAAGCTGATGGCCCGACTGCACCTGTAGGCGCCGCTCGAAAGGCTTTAGCCATTTAGTTAGCTCCCCCAAAGGGATCGCTCGTATTTTTATATCTCGTTTGTTGTTACTCGGTACTCGAAGATGACGCAGTTGAAGAAGGCCCTCCATTAGAGTATTTCGTTGCGGATTTCCAATTTGCACTGCAAGTGTCTTTGATTTTCGTTTGTTGCCAAGTCACCCGGGAATCGTTTGCCCCCATATACCATTATGTACAGTTTGTAATACGCGCAGTTAGCGAATTCGTTGGAGGATCCTTTTTGTACATTATTTGGCTTTGTGACTACGATTTGAAATGTTAAGTAGGTCCCGAAATAGGTTCGAATCACAACAACATGGAATTTATAACCTCAAGACGATTCACGCGAAATCAAATCAATGTTTAAGTTAAATAGTTTTAAGCTCTCCTACAGTTAAGCCCCGAAAGCAACAATACAAACATAGATCAGCAAAACAAAGCCAGCAGGCACCTCAAGTTAAAAGTCGTGTAAAAACCTAAAGCGCTATTTAGAGGATAGGAAATGATTATGAACATTTACAAATAGCATTACAAATTGTATAGATGTGTGTGTGTGCGCGTGAGTCTCTACATAAATCGATATATCTCTATATGCAAATAGTGTACGTCTTGATTTCCATATGAACAAATAATATATTTGATTATTATGATGTATTAGCAGGAGGAGGATTATTATTATTATAATTACTGTGTGTAATTAATGCAAAAATTCGTATGCCTAAGTGGAAAGCGTAGACAATTAAGTATTAAAGTAGTTGGCTCCAAACCCCCCAATCAAACTCCCAGATCCCCACCCCACACCACCACCTTTGCCCTTAACAAGATTGAATATTGTTTAAATCTAATGGTAAACTAAATGCAGAAAAATAAATGTTTTAAACAAAAGTGTGTTGTATGCGTTGTACTTCCAGTTTTAGGGGCACTGCCATAGTTTTCCACATGCAAATCCACAGGCTTACAGTTTTAGCAGCCTCATTTCGCAATTGACACCGAAAGTGCGTCAGTAAAGTTCGACAGGAATTGACTTATATTTACTTTGATTATCCAGGTTCATTCACCGCGTTTTGGGGCTGTTAAGAGTGTCATATTCACCCCACATCAATTATCACCCGGGCAGATGTTTTGTTTTACAGTTTTCCAGCGGTACACTTTTAGCCTTTGTTTTAGCCACGTGATTCACTTGCACTCGGTATTCGACTTTCGATTTCATCAGCGAACGTCCTAAAACTCTCTTTTGAAGATATTAAACTTATAAGATATTGTGGCTACAGTTCACTTTACAGAGGCCTACAGTTTCGGAATCACTTGTTTAAAATACGAACCAATGTTGAAGTTGGACAGAGATTTTATATACGCAACATAAAATAATTACAAAGAGCAAATATTATTATATATTAGTTATTATAACCTAAGTTCAAAAATGCGTTTTAAAAAATTCTAGAAATAGAATTCAATATTTGAAATACAATAATTAAATGATGCAACAAAGTAAAGCTAAATATGAACTGATAAAAAGTGTTACGTTGCTAACAATCGTTTAGTTTAGCTTCTTATTTCTTACGTTTCTACTGCTTCTTTTGCGTGGAAAAAAGTAAGCAGCTCGAAATCCCCAAGTCACGGTCCAGAAACATGATTAGGCCAATTAACTTGAAAGGCGAGCATTAAACCACAAGATTGAGCGCAGCGATTGAATAGACGGTCAAAACAAAACATAAACAAAGTGATTTTTTTCATGAAAAATTAAGCTGTATGCGTGACAATTGCAACGCATAACAAAAATAAATCACAAAATCTTGAAATATTTTCTACGCATTTCTCACGTGCTCAGACTTGAAAAACCGCAGCAATTGTGGCTGGGGCCGCCATGCACAACCACTCAAGTGCTAAGCCGGGCTCAAAGCCGTCAGACGGCCGGCGGATATATTTGTATCTACAGCTACCGTTCGCTGGCGGCTATCGAGGGGTTATTAAACAACTCAATTTCAATTTAACTGTAGATGATAGAACGCCCAAAATCGCCAGCCAGCTGCTGGCCTCAATTAGTAATGCAAATTTATTAGCGCTCAAGTTGTTGGTGCTCAGACGTTGGTGCCCCGGCCTGCTTGCCCCCCGAGTGACCACCGGCCACTGCAGCCGGCCAAGTGCCAGGTGTAGGTCATTGCGTTGGCGCTCCAATTGATGTTTTCACTACGCGCATACTCACTATCCATCTATTGGCCCCTTCAAACGGAACTGGCCGCGCGGGAAGTTCCCAAAAACTCGTTTCTTTATGTGGGGCCGTGTGACGTCAAAGACGGTGCTCCGCATCAGATACAAGAGTTTAAAAACAGAATATGGGGGTTTGAAAATAAATGGCCTTGATGTTGGTTCCACAGCGAGTGGCACATCAAATTGTGAGGGAAAACCTCTCGTTAAGATCGGGCTCCCGAACTTTATTGGGTTTCTTTTTGATTATTATATGGGGCTTTGGATCTTTAGAAAAATGTGAGATTTTCAATTAAAGGCTTAAATATTTGTACTTTGCCAAGAATCTAAGCTCCTCTGCTCCAGTTTGGCCTCTAAGCTTCTCGGCAATTTTGATCGGCGATTTCTGTGGCTTATTTTTTCTCCACTTTAGTTGTGAACCCTCCAAATATTTGCTTTGGAAGAAAAACACTCCTGCTGACGTTGGTAAGCCATGTAGAAAAACATCAAAATAAAAAAGTAGTCCATTCAGTTCGCAGATTGTCGATTTGGCTGTTATTGAGTTTTCGCTGTTAAATTAATTTAAATTCGCACGCAGCTGAAATGACGTCTTGGGTTATTTGCTCGCCACTAGTCGCACGTGATTTACCCGGCGTGCACCGAATAACCCGAGCAGCTCGGATTTCTTGGAGGTTTGGATTTTTCGGCGGAGCTTTGGTTCAAGTGCGTTTGTTGGCCATAAACCTTTGCCTCGCTTCTCGTTGCCAAGCAGCTGTGTTTGAGATCTTGGAACTTATTGACTCACAAAGATCCGGCCACAGCTGATCCGGAAAGGCAGGGAGAATCGTTAAAACGAGATGATACACAGGAAGAAACCTGAGCAAACGTAAGAATTATGTTGAGATACAAAGAGACTCAAATTCAAAATCTATCGAGAAGTACTGGATAAGAACAAAAATGGGCTAGGGCTCTTTATCATATATTTTAAATATTTTATATTCTTAGATTTTTCCCAGTGCACTTTCAGTGGCGTGACGAGATGGCACACCATGTTCAGACATCTTAATGAACCACCGGGACGCGCTAATCAACGCGGAGTTAACACCTGATAAATGCAGCATTCGCGGATTGCGTATCCGCCACCGACTCGCATTTGGCGGAGTTTCGTATGCAAATCGCTGCTTGCGGCAGATAAGATAAGCAACAACGTGGATAGCCAGCCGTAAGCACTCTGAGCTGCTTTAATTAGCGCGGACGTGCCTCCGTTTCCATTCATTGATATCGCAACGATCGGACAACAAAATCATTAAAGAATCAATTGTTCCTGACGCACGCGCCGAGATCTTTACCCCCCGAAAAAAGAGGAAAAAGTGGCGACGACACTTTCATCGACTGGTGATCACAGGCACTATCATCTTAGAAGCTTCATCATCGCGTCTACGTCACACGGTCAACGTGACTGTGGTCAGTTCGAGAAAGAAATCTTACTAGATGGCGCCTGGCAACAAGGGCCCCACCAGCATATGCATAGACATAAGCCAGCAGAAGCGGAATGTTATGAAATACTTCGGCTCGGGAAAGTTGCGGCCCCTTCTGACAAGTCTTACGTGTGACTTTGGAGGTACGTCCATTACCCCAGAGTGCGAAATATGAAAACCTCTAACGCTGTCAAGGTGAATATTTGTGAAAATCTCAGCAAATGGAGCAGGCAATTGGGCCAGCATGTGATGATTGAATGGCTCTTTTCCGAATGGAAATTGCCAACGCGAAGAAAATAATCAGCAGTGGCAAGATAAGCTACCGTTCTGGTGAGATAGTCTCACCCCACACAGTTTGGATGTTCTATATATAGACATATGTACTACACACTGCTTTATGTAATCAGCTGTGGTCTTACTTTCACTTCCTAGTAACTGTATTTAGCAAAAGGTTTCAAATGTTAGCTTAAGGTCCAGGGTACAAATGTAAATGTTTATGTATCTTCAGCAGCTAAAATCCAAGTATCATTGTTGTAGACTCAAATGAATTCCCCACCAAACTGGTCGAACCTTTCGGCTGGGATATCTCCAAACTGTTTGAACTGGCCGAATCGATATGATTCAGCACCAGATTTGTGCCCCCTCAGAACAGGCACCCAATATATATACAAGTTCCACCATCGCAACTCCTTTCTCATTTATATTACATTTGTTTGCGAATTGATTTAAATAAAAAGCGGAATCGTAAGGCTCCCTTGGCCAAAAACCACAAAAATGTGCTGGAACACAGTGCCGGCGATCCACATTGTTTAGCCTTAATGCACACTTGCCTCCGTCCAGCGCCTGCATTGGCCATATAACGGCGCCGACTGGAATTAACTTGAATTTATTGAGTCGTGGTCGGCGTCGGATCGCCAAACCGGTTGCAGGAAGCAGCTGAAGAAGGGGTTCCCAAGCCGTATCGGGTGCTTGCTCCCCCCGATCCTGCCCTTAAGCCACCCCCGTGCGCATTGCAGGCGCGACCAGACGGCGACTGTACAAAAATGGCCACGACTAAATATAAATTAGCTCCTGCTGGCCACATTTGGCCATCAGGAAGGGGGCGCTCATAAGTGCGATCGTTGAGCCCCTTTGACAAATTTAAATAATTGTCCCGGGCATAGAGCGTGTCATTGATGAATCGATAGTCGATGGGGCCCCAGAGACCCTTCACTTCGGGCCCATAAATTCCCAGCAGCCCGGGCTAAAAATAAACCCGGGCTTAACCTTGAAGCATAACGGAAGAAGCCAAGCGAAGGCTGGTCCTGTTTGGCCGGGACAAGGGGGGAGGTCCGGGGGAGAAGCGGTCCAGGCCAGAAGTCGCTGGCCAATTAAGTGCGAGATAAAGAATCCCAGCGACCTAGGGCAACAGAATATTTATTGACACATCCTGTAGGGCCGGCCGTTGGCCCAAGGACATCCACAACCGCTTGCGCTTGCGGTTCTTTTCCACTCGCCGGGGATGCGGGTATAAAAGCCCTCGGCTGAGGTGCCCAACCACAACAGTCTTCCAGCAGCAGTAGTCGAAGTTGTAGCGAAGTTTTGGAGCACCAGAGCACCAGAGCACCAAAAGTCCTACTAGTCGCTACCCAAAGGTTAATCATCGAGTAAAAACCCCAGCGAAACCACAGCAAGATGCGGCTTTTCCTAATCGGCCTGCTGGCCCTGGGTTCGGCGAGGGCCTTCTCCGTGGTCCGCACCGCGCACCATCCGCAACTGGTGGCCTACGCCCCGGCCAGGGGAGAGTTCCCCGTGGTCAGTGGCCTGGCCCAGGGCTACGTCCGCTACTACGATGGCACGGGCGCCGAGCGGCTGCTGCCCTACAACTATCCGGAGCCCCTGAACGGCATCCGTGACCTGGCCTCCTCTAGTCTAGTCCGCTCCGGTGTGGAGCAGGAGAACCAACAGATTGCCCTGTTCCGCGCCTGGTGCGAGCAGCGCTACCAGGCCATGCGCCAGGAACTGGACCGCCTGAAGGAGCAGGGCCTGAAGCCCACGCCCCAGCTGTTGGCCCAGTTCGAGCCCCTCGAGCAGATCGTCAAGTTCGCCGCCTTCGAAGCCGTTCCTGGACTGAGTCCCGAGGTGCAGCGCGCCAGGGATGAGCAGCTGAGGATCTGGAACGAGGCCAGGTTGGAGGTTCTGCGTGCTGAGCAGGCCCAGCAGCTTCTCGGCCAGTCCATGGAGTACCAGTACAAGAAGGAGAACATGCCGATGATCTATGGTCAACAGCAGGAGCAGCAGTTCCTGCTGAAGACATCAACGCCCCCGGTTGTCAACCGCATTGAAACCGCGCAAACCCACTCCCATGGTCAGGACAATCTGCTGCTCAAAACGGCCACGCAAGCCGCTCCTCAGCCCGTGGAGGAGACCCCCGAAGTGAAACTGGCCCGCCAGGAGCACCTCAAGCAGTTCAACGAGGCTCTGCTCCGTCAGACCGCTCAGGAGGGCACCATCCTAAAGACCATCCCTGGAATCCAGCAACCTGTAATCAAGAGCACCACCACAACCACCACTTTTGAAAACCAGCCGATGCCTGGACTCCAGGGCATCTTCAAGACCAGCAGCTTCACAGATCAGCAGACTCAGCAAACCATTGAGGAGACTCCGGAGGTCAAGAGAGCCCGCGAGGAGCACCTCAAGTTGTTCAATGAGGCCCTGCTCCGCCAGCCAGCTGCTCCCCAGGAACCCCTTCTGAAGACCACGCCCATTCAACCAACTCAACCCATTCAGGCCCAGGGCATCATCACCTTCCCAGGCCAGCAGGCTCCTCAGCCCGTGCAGGAAACCCCAGAGGTCAAACGTGCTCGGGAGGAGCATCTGAAGCAGTTCAACGAGGCCATCCTGCGTCAGCCCATTGAAACCCAGCAGCAGCAACTGCTTCCCCAGGCGCCCATTGAACCCTTTATTCCCCAGGCGATCCTTAAGAGCCCTATTGCCGATAACCAGGCACCACAACCCGTCCAGGACACTCCCGAGGTCCAGCTGGCCCGCGAGCAACACCTGCTGCTGCTGAGCCAAGCCAAGGTCAAGGCCGAGGACAAGGTGGCCGACATTGCGGACATGATCCGCCTGGAGGAGCGTGAGCTGGAAAAGGTGCGCCTGCAGGACCTGGAGCTGCGCAAGCAGGAGGAGAAAGAGGCCCAAAAGGAGCGCCAGCAGGAGGCCGATCGTCTGCGCGAGGAGACCCGTCTCCTGGAGGCCGAGCGTCTAAAAATCGAGCAGGAGGACCGCCTGCGCCTGGAGAGCGAAAAGCAAGAGCTCATCCAGCTGCGAACCGGCAACCCCAGCACCACCACCTTCGAGAAGAACACCCCAGAATACCTTCGCAAGGCGGAGCAGTTCAAGATCATCAACAACCAGGTGCAGCCCCAGCAGCAGCAGCCCAACATCGTGACCCAGCAGCAACAGGTGCAGAACGGCTTCTTCCTGCGCATCCAGACCAATGAGCCCAATACCATCCAGCCAGTCCCGACACCCGTGATCGCCCCCAATCCCTTCCTGGTGCGGTACACCGCCAAGCCGGCGGAGATCCCGGTTCCCGTGCAGACGATCCTCCCGCTGCCCCTGACCACGCCCATTTCCTCCGACCTGAAAGCCGGCTACACCTCCAGCTCCTCCAGCTCCACCAGCGAACTGGACAAAGCCACCCGGGAGCACTTCCGTGCCCATGAGATCGCCCTGGAGCAGCTGCGTGTGGCCAACCTGAAGAACCCCTGGACCCCCGACTGCCAGCACTAGGAAAGCGAGCCCTCGCAACCGCAAACCCCCGAGTTGGACTGGAACCACTTGCATTGCCCTAGGTTAGATCACACATCCCCCGGCCACAGCCACAGCCACAGCCACATCTCACCCACACCCACCACCATACCACTCATACGCATACTCGTACACCTGTATACACAGCTTAGCGATTCACTCCGAATCCCGATTCAAAATGCATTCAGTTGGGAAACAACGCAAAATACAGCGCCTGAGACTCGAGGGACTCCGGGGGCGGGCGGTGCCAGGGGGCGGAACAAAGGAAATGGCTTTCTCGACTTTACTGTTATAGAACGTTGCGATGCTAATTCGAGTCGCCAGATTGTCGGATCGATCAGCATGCGCATAAAATGCTAAAACTGCGCCGCAAACTGGCACAGATGAAGATGTTATCCGATCCGCTCGGATTCGGTTCTGAGCGATTCAGCTGCCAGCACTTGACGCATAAATAACAAGTTGCTGCGCCCCACCTCGTAGCCACCCCAGCTAGAGGATACTCTATGCTAGCAGGGCACTCTTGAGTGCAGTTTGCTCGGAAAATGCACAGATATTTAGGTAAAGGTGAGCATCAATGCTGCGCAAAATTAGAATTTTCAATGCTGTAAGCCATTTGCATGGGGGCACCCAGAAAGTGTAGCTATAACTCAAAGTAGCGCCCACTGTTCTGCGATCTGCATAACAAATTTGGTAACTGCGGCTGCGGAATGGTGTCACACTTCTAGCTGTTTATACGCACTCCGCTATTGACCCTGATCGGGAATACATATTTATGCGGCCGCCTCCTTTGGGCCCGTTACACAAATCTCCATGCCTCCGGCGTAGCCTTGCGGTCTATGAAAATGCTCCTCAAATGTATTCAGAACGCAGTCCACTTAGCGTCCACAGCTCCGCACTGACCTATCGCAAGCTGGCGGCGACCGTTAATCGCCGGGCGAATCGATGAAATTACCGTTCGACTCGCGAGCGGAACCGCCGCCCCCCACCCCACTCACCCTTCCGCCCACCTGATAAGATGGCTCCGGCGATTACGTGGCGTATGAGTAATGGCAGCGTGGCGCGGCGAAAGTGACTAACGCGCAGCCAAAGATGTTCTACGGAGGGCCATATATGGTGTGTATCTGACATCTGCTTGCTGGTGGCGGATGCAGAGGCACTTGATAAGACGGTTACAGAAGATTTGCCAGCGTTTGCAGAATGCGTTGCCTGAGGAGTCCAAGGTTCAGCTCCCACATGAATCACATGGCTCACATGACGGGGCCAGAGTCTGAGGGGGAGTTCCGGGGCTGGGGCTAACCACCCCCCTTTATCGCTTATCTGGCGCCCAGCCAATCCATCGGATTGATTGAACCATATCGACACCATAATCTTCCTAATGGCTGATGCAACTTTGGCTAGACAGTTGTGGAACTTGGGGTTACGCTCCGGTCGCAGATAAGCTCCCGTTTCGGCCTTGTTCATCTGGATTTGGGCCATTCCGTGCCGAAATGAAATCGAACCTCGGCAAGTGCGCAGTTTGCCGCTGGCCCGGCTATGTGCGAATTATGTGTGCGTATTTATAGAAACCGCAGAGCGAATCTGGGCTTGTGTTTACCTTTGCAGGCGGCGGCCCACAATGGAATAATGTACGGGGAAGTGATTGGCTGAACACCTTTCGAGGCGAATTCCCCGAAGAGGGAAATATCTCAGATTCCATTGAGTAACTTATGGTAATGAAAAGATTCTTTCCAACAATTGCTGGAACAAATACACAGTTCCAGGGGATTCCTGCCTGCTGTTTATTGATTTGGATTAGCGAACTACAGTTTACGATGAGCAGTTCGTCGAATTATGCATTCGATTCCCTTGCTTGGGGTGCAACTAAAATGAATCCCAAAAAGTAAAGGGGACTTTTCGCCACATCACTTTTCGGATATTCCAATTCACTTTTAGAACAGGAGTTCTTGTTGAGCAATTGCTACTAAAGTGAAAAGGTGACTAAGATCGCTTACTCCATTGTTTTTAAGAAAACTCTGACTAACGAATGTTAAAATTATAACTTTTTATTTAAAAATCAAATCAGCAGATAAATAATTTACGCAACTTAATACCTTTATTACTTCTAAAAAATCTCTGTCACACTCCTAATTGCTAGTATGACCTTATAATATATTTTTAACTTTCTCTCGTTGGATTTTTTGACATTATTGTTTTGACTATTCCATAAATCATTCTTTTGATTAAAGTCTCTTTAAAAAATTAGAACTACAGATATTTCGTTTTAGAGTTGTGTTTCTTTTTTGATTTTTCTATAAAAAAGATTCCCTGATCATTGATCTTGCTCAATGGGCTTCTCAGATAGAGCTAGGTGAATAAGCGTTACCTTTATTTCTTAATTCTGAGGTAGAGGGTAATTGAAAAGTATCGAATACCTTTCCTTAATTGTAGCTATAGCTACTGTGGCCTTAATCTGCGGAGCGTTGTCTTATATTTAAGAGATATTAATCAATAACAATCATTTCCGACCTCTAAACATCCAGGGATTACTGGCCTTTATCACTTCACCTGCAAATGTGTAACTTCGCCTGAAATCGCAATGAAATCGCAATCAAAAACGCACTCAGCCACCACCATAAATACTTATCTCCCCCGTTTCGGCCTCGTTTCCTTGGCCATAAAAGGAAACGTCAGTCCGGTAGTTCCCCCACCGAGCCATCAAGTGGCGGGCAAACAACGGCACTTTCAGTCGCAGTCTGTCGCCGAATTTTGTTTTCTCTGGAAGTACTGATAGGAGCCGTTTTTAAGGCCCAGATAAACAAGGAAAACTGAAAACAAACAACAACTGCTGATACGAAATTTTCCGACAATTTGCTTGGATATTTGTGCAGAGTATGTGTTATTGTGGCCTCCGGTATTTTTAGCAAAGGCGACCAGTTATTTTTACCATTCCAGGTTATTTTTGGCCAGAAATTAGTGCGCCGCAAACGATGACAACAAAGCCACACTCGGGCTCCGGCCGATCCGTCAGTCACGGCGACGGGCTGCCAACCCGTCTCAGCCAAAGGCGTTTGCTTTAAGCCATGCAAATACCGTTTGCAACCACTAATTAGTGATAAGACTAAGATAAGCCGCACCGATTGGCCAGAAAGTGGGCCTTCCGCGGCAGAAGAAGCCTCATCCTCGGCGGACCTTGAGTTCGCAACTCAGCCGTCACCATAAGTTGTATTGAACACGTAACTGATAAGATACAAGTGTAGTAAATCGCCATATTTAGTGGTCGATTTGCTTGTGCACTTATTTTTAGCTGGACGGAGGAGTAGTCACATTCTGGGATTTAATTAGTTTTGCGATTTAATGAGCTTGTTTTTCCTGTGCTCTAGCGCTCCATATGCCCTGGCGCTTTATTATTTCCATTCCCCAATAATACAGATTGGCGGTACCCTAAAGTTTGTTGCTAGGCCACAGCATGGGGGAACTTATTTGCCAAGTGAAAGGTTATGAAAGCGAAAACGTGATATGATAGTCACATGCGTGCGATTATCACGTTTTGCGATAAGTGCAACCTTTTCGCTCGCTTTTTCTGCCTTTGTTGAATTTCGCTCACAATATGCTTCAATTAAGTACTAACTTTAAGTACTAAGTACTAAGTTTATTAGGGGATTAGGGTTCTATTATGAAACATACATTTTACATTACATATCTTAAAGTTAGAAATAAATTTAAGCTTTTCCATGATCATTTTCCATGCATAAGTTTACTTATAAGTGTTATTGTAATTGACTTTGAAACTGGGAAAAAATAATTAAATTAATAATTTGTCGTATTTGTAATTTTATAATATGATAATGGATTGAATTAGGATTACCACTGAGAACTGGATGATTAGAACACGATGAATACGCACTTGTTAGTCATAACAGGCCAATTATAAAACAATATGTTTATGGAACATGAAGCAAAGCCAAAGTTCTGAACAGCCGGAAGTAGGTGCAGAACCGCAGACGCAGAAAGTTTTATGAACTAGCTTCCTCGGCAGATCAGCATTATCGGAGGTTCGACGTCTGGGCGAGCGAACGCCCCCGCTTTGCGTAATTTTGTTTGCCAGCGGCAAACAGTCCCAAGATATAATATATGCCTGCGCATATACGCAGCCAGTGGGTCAAATCCACCAGACTCGCACCCCTGTCGCCTCGCAACAGCAGCGCCTTCGAGTTCGCAACCGCCACCATGTGATTTTTCGACATTGACGTCACAAAGACACTGCCTTCGTCACTACTTTGGCAGCACTGATAAATTCGAGCATAAGTATAGAATCCTCTGGCCACCGTCCAGTTGAGTGGGCGTGCCCGGGGCGGCCACCGCCTCCGCGATCTGGGGTAAACAATTGGGGGGCGAGTGTTTGGATGTTTGTTTGTCCGATCGGCGATCGGGCGATAACTTCATTATGCCCACTGGGCGGTCTTTAAAATCACTTATTACGCCGCCATAAATTCGTATTTATGGAATCCGAATCTGATTATCGGCCTTTGGGGGCTGAGCTGCAGTTGCAACAAAGGACGGCTCGAGATGCGGTTGACAAGATAGCGGGACTCTCGCTTTTTGACTTACGTGAGAAAGTTTTACGACATTGACGCAGTTGTCGCAGCTGCGCGGCGGGCCGTGATCGGTGGGAGGCGGGCGGTGGGTGGTGCGCGGCGTTTGGAAGGGTGGTAGGGCGACGAGTCGCTGTTCTGGCACAATAACGGTATTGGCGACACGCTGAGACGCGGATTGCAGCACGATTTACGTAAGCCGGCGGGATGGAGACCGAGGACATGTGGCCCCGTGGCCCCGTGGCCCGCCAGGTATGCGGCTGAGCCGTCACTCTTATCAAAGCGGAACGTGCTCGAGCCATTCGACGGGGCACCGCCAGGTGCTCTTGGCCCCCCAATCAGAATCCCGGTCGCAGATCCCCCGCAATTAATCTAATCAGTTTCGCTGGGCACGCGTTGAAGGGAGCTTGTACACTGGAAGAAAGGTTCGACAACTTTGGGGGCTTATATTGGTACCTAAAAATAAAATAATATTTTTATTTTGACTGCATAATATTTTATATCGAAAATCGAAAAAATGTACTTATATTTCTTTGGTATTTTATATGCTTTTATAAATGATAATAGTAATACATTTAGATATGTTTAGTGCTAAATAATTTATTTGGGAGTAGTGTTTGGTATTGGTTTTACTTATAATATATTTATTTTATGCGTATTATTTTCAAAGTGCAACCTACAGAACGTTTATCTTTGATATTCATATAGTGAACTTGAAGTTAAACAAAAATAAAAGTATATTATATGTTAATATATCTTTATTTGCTTAGCAAATGGTCTATTCAGGTTTGTTTAAGCTAATTTATATTATAATGTTTATTATGAATACAATATTTTGATTTCAAAGGTATATAAAACGAATGAAATTGACGTATCTGGGTTTTTATTATGAACTTACCTCTTTTTTCCTTTGTTAAGAGCATTCCCAAAAAACGAGATACTATATATCGCAGCAACCCAAATTCTTGTGAAATTCGCCGAACCCTCGCTAATTTTCCCACAAAGAGTGGGAGTGGGAGGGACAGAGAGGCACCCAGCGTGCAAGAGAGACAGAAAAGTATCTATAAAAGGAGCGAACTCTGATAGAGAGCGTTATCAAGTGGGTTTTATGGCCGCGATAAACCGCAATTAAGTATCGGGGTTCGACCGTACCTGTCTATTCGGCTCTCAATTATAATTGTGGCGCTAATTTCACGCGAACTTGTTTGTGCAAATATTTAACCCGTCGCTGGGGCCGGGGGCTAATGGGGGTGTGTCGCGCATAAAGTGCAATTGCGTTTTACTCCAGTCTTGTTTGACTGTTATATGGAACTATGTTTGCCTTTCCGATTAGTTTTCCCACCGAAATGTGCGATCTGCTCCTGCTGAAAGTGGCAGATCATGTGAGAAACCAGAGCGAACCGCTTCGGGTGTGAAGTAATCGCCTGTCTCAAGACATTTTAGTGGGTCACTAATTCGGAAGCCTTGTGTCAAACAAGGCCAATTACTCGGAAGGCTTCATGTTCTGGCATAAGTGATTACAATTTCTTTCTTGGGAACACAATCAACCAAGTTTTCAGTGAATATACTTGTATAATTATTCAGAAATTATAATCTTCAGCTGTGTTTTTATAACTTTATTTGGAGGACTTGTTTGTTTCGGAACAAGCACACAAAATTTTTTAGAAATCGTAATGTTTGGCGGTTGATAAGAGTTTGTTTCTGCGAAATTCAGTCCGCAAATCCCCAGCTTAGCTTTTATTTCTTTATTTGCAAGACAGCCTTCTCGGGAACAGAACGATTAACGAACGTGGAGCACGTGATACTGGGAAGTATAACATTTTAAAATCCGAGCAAATTCGATTTCACGAGATTGCTAGAATCACGAAAGCGTGGCCCCGCAATCTCAACCTTATCAGCACGCCGTACCCACGCCAGATTTTGCGACATCATGCTTAATGTTCCCCCAGCGACTAGGGCACATATTGTGTAATAATCACCATTATAAAGTCTAAGGTGCCCGTTTAAAGTTTTTGTTTACAAGCCTGCTTACTTGGTATACCCCGAGCACCCAGCGGGGTGATTTGTAGAATTTCCCCCTGAAAAAACCCGTTTTCCAACGGCAATGTTCATTCATAAGCCGGCAAGCCCTGGTTTTCCTCGGGGAAGTGTAATCAACCTAATCAATTGCCTGTGGAAAAGTTCAATGCTTCTGGGGTAAAGTGAATCGCAGTAAACAAATGGGTGCGATTTGATTATGGAAATTCTGAACTTTTATCAGTGCCTGTGGGAGGGTCGGAGATTTCCACAGCCCGATTTGGGCGGCCAAATGCCACCCGTGTATCTGTATCTCAGCTCGTTAAAGTCCCCTACGCAGTAGTAAGTCCCGACAGATAATTCTGCGCCGCCTGGACTTGCAAATCACAACAGTGATAAGCGGCTTTATTCCGATTCCGTATAACCACAGAGCTTGCGGGGAAATCCGCGCCTGAATGCCAGCTGCCGCGTAAATAATAATAACAATATTTTGTATTATTGTATTAAGCCGAAGACAACATGTTTGCTTTCCTTGCGAGGCGAATGCTCGAATTTAAATCGACTTACCACCCGAGAAAAAAGGGGGAGGGGATTTTCACGTAGAGCCCGTAGCACGCGCTCATGGCAGTCACATGCATTGAAGTCCGCAGCTGAGGAAACTTGGACTGTCGCACGAACCCGAAACTAGTTTGCCAACAGGTTGTAAGGCGAGTGACTCGAGGGGGGTTTGTACCTCCATCTGGGGGTATTCCGAGCGGCCGTTTGCCGTGTCGCATTGAGAATTATGCTAATTTGCAGCCGACTGGGTCTAGCACCGCTCAATATGAATCACATTCACCTTCGACGACATCGCCGACGGAGGTGAATCTCTGAAATTTGCACCGCCATACCGCCAAGTCACGCTCTTGGCTCGGTTCCGTAGGCGGGCAAATATGAAACGCGAAGCGATCGGGGTCCAAAACTTCCCCTTTTCCGTTCGAGGGGAAAGCTTGGCCGAGAGCCGGCTTCGATTGTTCAGTCAATGGCCGCATGGCTCATTACCCAACGCGGAATGACTTTGCCGAATGGGATTCGTACTCCACACACGGCGCGTTCTTTGGAATTCACGCTTGATCCGCTGGATCAGGGTAAAGTACATCCGGCGGTGATTAAGTGGGGATTGCTTGTGTAAGCGCTGCCTGATCACCTGGATAGCGCCGAGCCACTCGGCAATTAGCCCAATTGAGTTGTCCCAGCTTAAGTCACACCTGGCTGGCCTAATCCGCTGGGACCATAGCCGAGGTGATAATTGTAGCGGCATAATCGAAGGGGAGAGCGATCTATAACCGCCCTTAACCGAATGAACTCCCGCATTGTGCAATCCTCTCACAGAGAGAGATTTTCAAGCTAATTGTTCTTGAATCGAGAACATGCGTTCTTGGAAAAAGTGTTCTCAATATAAGAGCGAATTGGTGGGAAATAAGACTTAAACTGAGTTAATTACTTATTAATGTTATTTAAAAACTTTTTAATGAGTAAGGAAGTAAGAAATATAAGTAGCAGATTGTTCTTGAATTAAGAGCATTAGTTCTGGGAAAGAAAAAAGTGGTGGGTAGAAAAGCGTTTATTTAAGTTTAATATTTATTTATATTATTTAACATCTTAATGATAAGTATACACTACTGGCTGGACTAATATTGGATTAAAAACGAGGGGAATTTATGTATATAATTTCAGCTAGTTCAAACCCTGTTCCAGGTGGAAAGTTCCCTCGAAAATCGTGGCCAGATACTCCGCCTAACTGACCTACGTCTCGACCACATAAATCCTATGCTAATGGTCCTAATCAGTGGCCAACTTTGTTCCAGTGATTTTCCCACGGCACGAGCTGCTCGCATGCTTTCCCTCCCATTGGACGGGCTATCTTTTGTCTTCTCTGGCTCGTCCGATCCATTAAACCAACATTGTGCGATGTCTGGCATTGATTGTATTAACATGTCTCGGCCCAACATCTGTCTGCCTGGTTAACTCAATTGCCATGATCGCAGCGCGTTGCGATTCGCAACCAAAAGCCAAAGGGGGTGGGAAAGGGCAGTGCAGCAAAGTGGGTTGCCCGATGTCTACTATCATGTATTTTTACGATAAGAGAGCGATTTTTACGACTCTTAGATTTCAAGATTTCACCACTTTCAAGCACTTTACAGTGCTTTAATTCAGCCATAAGCATGACCTATACCTGAAATTAATTTCGCACTGATGGGTGATTATGGCGATTCCCCGGGCAAACTAACTATTTTCGCAGCCACTTATCGACGGGCCACGGGATTTCCTAAGTGTGCATGGCCAAGATAGCGCGGAATTTACATAACCACCATCTATCGCGGAGTCTTCCGAGGGCATCCCAGTCGAGTGGTACTGCCGCCCTCGATTTCAGTGTTTATGCGTGGCGCACAATCGACGGGTTCCGAGAATTCCAGTGATAAGGGGCCCCATATGCAGGCACGCTTTCTGGGGAAACCCCGGCAAGTTATGCAGAGATTGATGAGTCGCCTGCCCGCTCCAAATCCAAGGGATTTGCACTCATTGACGTCAAGATATGTGCGTCTTCGATAGCTGAAAGGGTGGGTTGAGTAAAAAGACAGAGAAAGTTTGGTTTTTCATGCTTTTATTTTCTTTGAAAAATCTTTTCCATTTATTTTGTGTGCTTAAATTAAATAACAATTTTTTGTATTTTGTTTACGGATTTCATCCTCTCTTCTCTGGGAAAAGCTAACATAACAAAACTTTAATTTATACATGCATCTGCTGCTCTCCATTTAAGTGTAATTTACAATTTACGGCGTACAGAATAATTGTCATTATCAGTAAATTTGCGGCGCTCAAGGCGAAAAAATTATACAGAAACAAATTGGCTATATGTATGTGGGATGCAGTGTATCTGCGGCCTGGCAGCTGGTCACGCGCTTCTGTGTGAGTGTGTGTGGGGCTGCCCCCGGCTGTGTGAGTGAGTATCTGTGTGCGACTTCCGCGGGTGTCCGCCGCTCGAGTGCAGGTTCTGCCGCCTCGAAGGTCGCCTTTCAGCCGCAATTATTCGCCAAGGCGCCGGCCTATCAGTGCTGCTCCTCCAGTTAGGCTAGGGTGTGTATATATGTATCGCATGGTACATAGCCCATGTAGGTGTATATATGGCTGGCGGGCGTAACGCCCCGAGACGCCGGATTCCCTCGGGAACTCTCCAAGGCGTTCGGGTGCATCAACCCCCGGCAACTGGTTTGCGTCTCAATCTTTTCTGCTCGATTTAAACCTCTTGTGGCCCACTGTCCTGGTGGGGCCTGTCCAATTCTGTGGCTGTGCCGCTCCCGCGCGCGCCTACACAGCCGGCAGCTGGACAATGGGATGCTGGGGGGCGTCCCAGTGGGCCTCGCAGTAGTCGACCAGCTGGTTCTCGGCCTTGGTCAGCTGCTCCTCGGGCGCGTCGGCCCAGACCTTCTGGACGAGGCAGCACGACTCCACGGAGTCCTGGCCCAGGATGCGGCTCAGCTTGGTGGCGTCGTCCACCTTGATCACGTAGATGTCGTTCTCGTAGCAGAAGGCCTCCAGCAGCACCTCGTGCATGTGGGTGGCGGAGTCGCCGTCCTTGGGCTGGGCCATCAGGCAGAAGAGCGATCCCTCCGGCGACTTGGAGAGCACGTTGATGGCGGCCGCCAGGCCCACGATCACCCGCGCCTCGCTCTGCGCCCGCAGCAGGGCCGATTTCACCACGCGTCCGATGGGCGCGCACTCCATGGCCAGGTCGATGTTCAGCTCCAGCTCCAGCTCCATATCCATGTCGCGGTCCAGGTGCATGGTGCAGGTCTCCTCGACGACCATTTTGTGTGTGTAATCCGTTTGATTGGCGGTTTTCCCGGGGTTTTGCGTGATTTTCGAGCCGTTGGCTTCCACTTTTTGTTTTCGGCACTTGGTTTCGGGCTTGCTTTGCCTTGCTAGCTGTGTTTGTTTTGGCTCGGTGGCCTGCTTGTTTTAGCGCTCAATTAACTTTTGATTATGAAATTCTTTTCGCACTGGGCTCTGCTCTGCGTGTTCAGCCGTGTTTGGTCCGCGTTGTTTCAATTTTGAGGCAATTTCACAATGAATGCCCTCTGCTGGCGAGCGGGCGCTTTTATAGGCGCGCTCTCCGCCGCCTGCGAATTCCACAGAATTTCATCAGAAACCCGCGAGAGCCGGAGCTTTTCGAGGCGCCGCTCTTGGGGTTTCCAGCTCTCCAGCTCTCTGCTCTCTTCGCTCTCTCTCTCCCCGCCTCCAATCGGGTTTCTCCTCTTTTTGGGGATCCGAAAGATTTCCGTTGATTTGTGGGTAATTAGCGGATAGCCGATTGGTTTCTTTCCATGGATGCAAAAAAAGTGCAGTTTTCGGACTCCGAACAACGGGGTCAGCCAGCGTGGCAGGGCTCTCCCGTATCTTGTATCTCAAAGGCGCGAAAGCGGCTCCCTTAAGTGAAGAGCTTCGATTTATTATTATCTTTCGTTGGAAAAACATGTGCAAACAAGTTTGAGTGAGACGAGATTGGCTCACCGAATTTCGTGAAAAGATCTGTAAATAAATTTCACCTTAACGATTTTCCCCGATTTTTGAAAAGTCTTTTCCGCTGAATTTTGTGAATGGACGCGTAAAAGCTGGCCCTCCGCCAGAAGGTGGGCAACAGGTCTTCAGGACCAACGCGGCGCATACGCAACGGGGGGGTACTAGGCGTATGATCAACGAATGACCCTAACGCACTCGAAGTGGCTGATGGATTCGGGTTAATTTTAATTCCGTTCTGGCTTCGCGCGAACGGCAGCTCGATTATTTTTGGCATTTCGCCCAGACGAGTGGACAAACAGATCGTCGAGTTGGCCCCGCACAATGGAGGCTGCTAATCAATTTATCGCCGCACTCCAGTTTTCGATTTTAAATCCCCCCTTCTCACGCCCTGCACCCAGCACGTGGGAACGTGTCGAAATCGGGAGCCAAGATCGCCGGAGAATTTTATCAATCGAGCCCGCAACTACGCCATTCGCCGGCCCTCTCACCTGACTTCCCGTCGCGGGTTCAACTACCGCACATTAATGCACTTTTCGGTGATTAATTGCTATTTTTATCGCCGACTTTGATGCGCCAAGCATAATCCGCAGGGCCCTACTGTGAGTCGCACCACATCAGTTATAAATAGCAGCTGAAAGGGGATACCTACATATGTTTTAGTTTCTTTGGGTTGAACAAACTGCTGAAATTGCAGGCAGAAATGAAAACAACCTTTCTGGGGCATTGCAGGGCGAAATTTAGGGAGATTACGACGAAAACAACAGGTGGTTGTGGAGGGTATGTCTTCAAAAAGTTAGTAAAATAACTTTTCCCAACTGAAATTGTATAATCACTATGCAGGAAAATTAAAGTAGACTAAAGACAACAAGTTTCGTTTTCACCCAATATTGCAAATATTCTTCAAAAATTTAAAGAACTTTCTGGAAAAGCAGTACAATCAAAAAATAGAACACATATGTATCTATCGATGAAACCTAAGAAATATGTAGATATGAGTAAGCGGATTATATCCAAACGAATCGCCCAACTCCCCCGCGAAATACTGACCTATGTGTTTTGGAGTCAAAAACATAAACAATGGTCGTGCTTACGACGCTGTCAGTAATGGATCATTCGGGGAAGTGCTGAGAAGTGCATCAGAAATGGAAACTGCCGACTCAGCTCGGAATTTGCGCGCCAAATTCGCCTCGAAAGTGGGCAATGAACCTGCGATTCAGCCCGAAGGGAGCCCGAGAATTGGTGACAACATGGGGATTTTCAAGCTAGTTGGGTTATTTCGTTTCTGTCGGCTTTGTAATTATTTATTTTGGTTGTTTTTACACATTATGCTTCTATAGTTAATAATTAAATTTAATTTTTTGACCTTTCTAACATCTTTTAAGCTGCGTGGAATTTTTTTTAATAAAGTACTGCCAAATTCAATCTCTTATTTTATAAAATAATTTATAAACTACATTAAATGCAAATAAAATTAAAATAAAATGTCATTAATTTGTAGCTCTTTGATACCCAGGTAAATAGTTAAAAAGTTTAACTATCTCCCAATTATATGTGGTTCAAAAATAAACCTTTTTATATGCATGCTTATAAGCGAGTGAAATATAGTATAGTTTCTAGTAAGGAATTTGTGTTCTCCCAAGTTTATAAGGGCTGTACACCATTTCATTCTACTCGGGCGAACGTGTGGTTTAGAACTTATAAATTCATCCACGCAAAAGTACCTATAGGTTAGTCCAGACGTCACAATCGAATTCCTTCTGCAATGGACTCGGATATTTTTAGCTTCTTGCGGGTGTTCGGCGGGCAGCACTGCCTGCGCTGTTCACCATCATCGTAGCCACAACCATGCCACCCAATTATGTGTGCAACATGCCCTCGGCACATGTGACGGCGTTATGTAGGCTGGCTTTTGTTTCGGCTGCCCACTGGGGGCTGTCACTGGGTCCGCGGAGTGATCGGTGCATGGAGGAGTGCTCTTCGAACCTCCTCGCCCCATCGGCGGATGCCCAAGTGCTGAGTCACGCCGGCGCAGCACTAAGCCGGGCCCAAACCCACTCCGAGGCGATGGCCAAAGTGAGTCAAAGCCAAAAGAGAGTGCGAACGGGTTTCAAGAGTTCCCCCAAAAAGCGTTTGCATTGGACCGCATTCGGCGGCCAAAGTCCACCTGAGCCAGCCGAACTACCTGCAACCGGTCACCCATGCCAAGCGCTCCGGCGAATGCCGCCTAAAGCATCACGTGCTCCGCAGCGCCTCGACTCGGAACGAGTTCTTTCGCAGCCCGTCCCCAAGGTGCAATTATGTGTGCGTTCGGTGGCATATGCTGGGGGATTTCCCATTGTCGCTGCACTCGGGTAAAACCCAATGTCCAAGAGAATTGCCTGCGAAAAACCCCGCCGTAATGAGGCTGCGGTTTTTGTATATTCTGGTCGTTTACCCACTCCTTATCGAATTTTATGCCTATTTTGTATTTTCAGCTAAAGATAAAATTTTATCGCTATTGTGGGGGTTTTCTGAAAAATCATTAAGCCTTGCCCTGGCTTAGATTATATTGTGAAACATTTCTCGCGGCTTTTCAAATAATGGCGAAATTATGAATCTGTATAAGATAAAACTGTATTTAAAATAATTTTTGGGAGAATGTTTAAATCAGCGTACATAAAGCAATTAGATTATCTTGCTCAACCTTTATTTTGGAGCGTTCTAACACTGTAACTTAATTTACACAGTCCACATAAAAATGTATTTAAATCGATGAGATATGCATTTAAAATGTTGTTTTTTAAATGTCCAAAATAAGTTTACTCCACAGATGCTTGCTTTCAAAATCTTTGACGATCATGTTTTAAATAGGGTTCCAAATTTCAAATATTTTTATAATTTATGGTTTAGAAAATCTTCAAAATATTCCTTAAATTTCTAATGAAATTTTTCTACCAACACTATTTATTTGAACTTGTAACCGCCCTAACCGGTTCGCTTGCATCGGCGACTGATGGCAACACTGTCCACTACCCGTTAAGCTCTCTCTTTCCCTCTCTCGCCCATAAGCTTTTCAAGCGCCACGTGCTTTTTCCACACCGGTCCGCCGGAGCTTTCACCTTGCTCTTGCTCTCATTCGTGCTTCCTCTTCCCTGTAAACAAACACACGAACAGCTGTTCCACCCCCCGTTCCAGTGTTGGTAAACGTGCCAAATTACCCAGGCAATTTATGTAATTACGCTTAAAAATTCTCCACAATTAGTGGCATAAATTAGAAAATAAAGTCATTAGGGAGTAGTCAATGGCATTTGGGATTCAGTTCTGACTCATACTTGCTGCGAAGCAAGGAAGCGACAGCAAAAGCACAAGCCCCGAGCAGTGCCAAAAGCTCTGTGTTATTGAAACCCCTCAAAGTCAAAGAAGTCGCGAAAAAGTCGAGCGAAATGAGGAGTGCGGGCAGGTAAACAACAATCAGAGGCTCTTTGTGGGCCAGAAACAAGCAAACGAAGCTAAAAAGAAGTTGGCCTGGTCCGAACTAATTGCCTGAAATGGGCCAGCTGGGAAAAAACAAACACACGCCGGCGAGAGTGGGATAAAGCACCGGGGAAACCGGCCCGAGCACTCAGTTCTCTTGCGGACGACACAAGCGGCGGATCGTATCGTCACCTCGATATCTCGGCCGTGGCTCCCTCCACAGCGCACCGCACTTTCCAAACAGAACGCTAAAATCCCCGGCAGGCGTTAATTTTTGCATACAATGGAGTACCTGAGCTACGTGTACGAGAAAATCTTCGGCGGCAATCCTCCCACGGACGACGACGCGCCAGGGGCTTCCCACACGTGAGTGTTCCGCTCGGAAAAGCGAAGGAAAACCCCCTCTTGATTATCGGGATTTCCCTTCTACTCCACCCAGGCCGCGCAAGGTCATCTGCTTCGGCAACGTCCTCCTCGACCGCCTGGTCAAGCTGGAGGATCCCCAACTCCTGGAGCGATTCGGCCTGGAACTGGGCTCCAAGGGCGAGCTGGACATGGAGAAACTCAACCAGCTGGCTGCGGAGGCTTCAGAGAGGTAGGAAGCTCTATTTCTTAGCATTGTACAAGGTATTCATCCTTCGAAAGTGAAGCCTAATTACCATAAAATAATATTTGCCAAACGAATTAATTAAGGGATTTAAAATAGGTAGATATTTTTGGGTATTCTGTATTTATACAGAAGAGGAGTTTTGTTCTAATTGTGTTCTTTGTGTCTTTACTGGTACTTTTTTATTAACTTAAAGAGAAAAAAATAACAGAATTTTAGCTTTCTAAGGTTTTTAATTAACGTTCTACTGCTTATTTGCTTTTAAATAAGTAAAGTAATTTACTAAAATGTATAAAAAAACAAAATATTCATTGTCCAAATAAATGAAAGGGATTTAGTCCCAAGATTTGTACCAAGGAATCACTTTTGTTAGCGATAAAATACTACATCTTTTGTTTCAACTGTCCGATCGGTTGATCTTAATACTGAATACACAAAGAAAAGTGTATATATCCCCTTTGTATCGTCACTACCAAGAGCCAGATCATGGTAAAACCCTTAAAATGTTAATGAAGTGAACTGATTTTTTATCACCAGAGATACCAAACCAAGCAGAACTATATTTTGAGCTACAGAATAACTGGGGCATTCTTTTTAAACCAAAGCAAACTGGTTTTCTTAAAATAGATTGAAGTTGAGGAAGTTCTTAGCCAGTGAAGAACCAGCTTTTACATTAGCAACCTCAAATTTAATTCTTTCACGCCTTATTAGAAAATTTTTTTAAATGAAGCAAATGCGAAATGTGAGATTTAGCAGGAAAAAATACCAAAGATCAAAGTCGAAATACGTATAATCATAAACAATTATCTGATCCCTCTTGCCATAAAACTAATCCGAGATAACTCTCTTTCAGCTCCCAGTGCCTTACAAATCCAGGAGGCTCTGCTCTCAATACCACCCGCATCCTTAAGCAACTGGGCACAGATGCGCTCTTCTTTGGCGCTGTTGGAGCCGACAAGCACGCCGCGGAGCTCCGATCGATCTTCCGGGAGCGCGGCATCGAGGCCAGGTTGCAGACCGTCGAGGATGCGCATACGGGTCAGTGCCTGTGTCTGGTTTACCAGGATAACCCCACGCTGTACGCTAACATCGGGGCCTCGGCCCAGTTCCAAGTGCAGACCCTGAGCCATGCCGTCAGTCACGAGGGTCAGAGCTTCCTGCGACCCGTGGAGCGCAAACAGATCCTGTACGTGGAGGGCTTCTTCGTGCCCCAGCGGAGCGATGTGTGTGACTACATAGTGCAGCACCTGGTGAGGGAGCGGCGAAGACTGGCCCTCAACCTCAGTGCTCCCTACATCGTCCGACAAAATCCGCAGGCCATGCTGAAGTTGGCCCGGGTTGCCTTCTTCCTGTTCGGAAACCGCCAGGAGTTCGAGGCGCTGGCCGAGTCGGTGGGCGGATACCGAAATGTCGATGAACTGGCGCAGGATCTCCTGCAGTCTGGTGGCACCAAGGTCATCTTCGTCACCAACGGCAGTGCCGGCGTCCAGGTGATCACCAACTACGTGGAGGAGCTGGCTCCTCCCGGTCCCATCAGCTTCGAGGACTACAGGGCGCAGCGCGTGGAGCAGTGTGTGGATGCCACTGGCGCTGGTGATGCCTTCGTTGCCGGGTTCCTGCACGCCTGGCTGGAGAAGCGCTCGCTGGGCGAGTGCATCCGCATGGCG
This sequence comes from Drosophila biarmipes, assembly GCF_025231255.1. NCBI lineage: Eukaryota > Metazoa > Arthropoda > Insecta > Diptera > Drosophilidae > Drosophila > Drosophila biarmipes. Next base: position 11,004,555 of record NC_066615.1, on the reverse strand, counting down.
TCCAATGTGGCCGCCAAGGTCGTCACCCAGGTGGGCTGCAATCTGCCCTAGACCGTCGACCTGCATAGCAATCTCGTAAAGCGCACAATCAAGCACCAAAGTAGACTCTTAGCTTGTAATTATTCCTACAATCTCCACAAACCTTAGGCTTAGTCAAATAATTATTCGCGGTTTCACCGAAGCAATGAACTTAGTCATAATAGGACTAAATAAAAGTGATTTATACATCGTCCAATGAAAGATAAGAGAAATAATTCTGTTTTTTCTATTTACTATGCTCTCATAATACTCTACCGTGTGGGTTGTTCCGGGGTACACTGATCGCTTTATGGACGATTTGAGTTTTGTAAGTGTAATGCATATCCATTGCAATAAAACGTTTTGAGTTACAATTAAATATTTTGCTTATGGTAATAGATAGTTCTAAGTTGTACTAGATTTCATATAAAGAATTTAAAGAGTAAGGTTTATTATTAAATTTCCAACAAGAAAAGAAAATAGACCTTGAAAGATTTAATTCTTGTTTAATAAATCTCAGAATCTGTGTTAAACTGAATACCTTGCTAAGATTCATTTAAAGTGCTACTAACTGTGATTAGCAGTTCTAATATTTCTATGGTATATATATCACATACGCTTGGCACATTTGTTCTGACCTTCGGAAGAACTGAGAGATAAAAAACTGAACTATTCAGTATAAAATGCGCCCACATCTTATCAACTCATGCTATGAAATCACCGGAACACTCTTTTTAATGTTTTAAATATAGATTTGAGAGAATGGTTTGTGTGTACAGTGGGCAAGCGTGTTTCCTTTTATTGCAAATTATGTATTCGCCATAAATTTAATACGAAAATATTGAGTTGATTTTCCTAAATAAATGTAAATTTAAAATTACTCTGTTAAAACCATTTCTCTCTACAAAAGTCACGCTACTTTGTGTACATATGTATACACATCACAAAACCATGTATTTTTATAATCACGAGATAAATGAAAGCGTGTATACGTATCTGGTGATTGTTCGACCTCAATAGCCTTGTTAATAAGTTGCATTATTCACTCGATCGCCGGAGTTCCCAGCGGCTGTGCCGTTGTGTGAATCGTCACCCGAAGCTGTTATCATACACCTTATTCCCCCGGAGATCCCGGATACATAGTAAGTCGCTTTGCCCTGGTTGGCATTCTTTGAGATGCTTTATTATCCGCAAACAAACGATTCTCATTTTCCTACGCCGGCTTACTCATACATCTTATAGGTACCAAGTACATCCCACACGAGTCAGTCAATAAGTGAGAACTTGGTCCGAAGAGAGCTCGCATGGCCAGATGCCATCAAAGCGAATTCCGCTTTTGTGCAGCCTGTGGGGGTGGATTGTGTCTGGGGCCTGGGTTTGGGCCTGGGTGACGCACATGTTTGCGAATCGTTAACAAAAACTAAGCCGCATTTGGCATGCTTGTGCGAGCCGGGCCAAGTCCAAGGCCTCAGCCAGCTGATGCCGCAGCCCTCGAAACAATAAAGAAGTCGTGGCTCAGGCCGAAGGCAGTTCGGCACTTTAAAGGCCAATCCTGGGATCAGCTTAGTGAGCTGCCTAATTGGCAAGAAGCCGCTTAAGCGGGCCAAGTGGAGTTAGGGAAACGGGAGGAGGTGGCCATGTGCTAAAGTCAATATTGGCACACCCACCCAATTGGAGTGCATCGAGGGGTCTAGGCCCCTCCTGCCCAAATCACAACATCCCGCCCTGTTAATTACTCGATATTAATTTTATACCGACTGGGAGGGACACAAAGAAACTCTTGCTGTGCTGTGCCCACTGGCTATGCCAATGCCAGTCCTTTGTCGGGTCCGTAATTAATGTCATCGTGTGGTTTACGGGGTTAACAGCCACTCCACAGTCGCAGCTCTACCCCACTTACCGCCCATTACCCTTTGAAGTCTGCGTGTGTGTAATGGCCGCTTCCGCATCCTGGCTAACCCAAGGCCCGACTAAGATCCTCACTAGCATGTGATAATTAAATGTGCTCATTTGCCCAGTTTAGCATTTTAATTCACAATAAATTGTGCTTCGAAAATGGCTGTTGTCAAGGTAATAACCAAGGGTGTGCACTTGGAAACGAGTTATGAATGAATCAATATCAATGAATACAATTCTTGGAAATATTAAATAAAAATTAATTTAAGGATGAGAATATTTTAAAGACATTTTTATCTGAGATAAGGCTTAAAAATGTTATAGCTTTACTTTTAATATATAAATAATTTTATCATACTTTATATTATGTTTTAAATGAATTTTCATACTTAAAAAAAAAACATTATTATCTCTGCTCTTGTTATGGAAAAGTTGTAGTATCCTTACAACTTTATAAGAATTTTATTCTTTATTTAGCACGAATTAAAGTATGTGCTAATTGAAGGCAGTGGCTTTTCTCGCAGTGTGGGCAGTGCACAAAAGGTTTGCCCCCAGTTGATTTATGTGCAACGCTGCGTATGAGCAACCAAATGGGGCAGCTGTAACTGACATTGCATATTTGTCCTCCCACTGCCACCCCCTTTCCGCCTGCCCCCACCTCACCTCCCCCTCTTGGATCCTCTGTCGAGCATGTTTGCACAAAATATTGCGCATACGCCGCCAGTGCCCAACCTTCTTTGCCGTTCGGCTTTGTCCTTTCGCCTTTTTGCGGCATAACGCGCGGTTAAGTGGCCATAATGTGTGCCTTTATGGGCTTGGCATTGGCATTGGCAGTGGACTCCTTTTTGGCTAGGTGGCTTCGTGGCTTGGTGGCTCTGCGGCTCGAAGCCCTTGCCCTGCTCCCATTTTAATTCCTTTGCCATATTTGCTGAGCCAGCATTGTTGCTGAATTATGTTATGCCAGTCGGTCGCTTGTTGATTTTTATATTGTTTTTTTTGTGTCTGAACTGGACTCGGTTCCTGTATCCTGCTCCTGCGCCTGATCCTTCCTGGACTTTCGCTTGTCCTCGTGTGCATAAGCGACCAGGCCAAAATATTTGGCTCTGGCATGTTTGCTCAGTTGTTTGCGGATAATCCGGTTTTATTGTTTAATAAGTCATGCCGGCTATCGCTCCAGCCCGCCCAGACTGTCCAAGCCGGCCAACCTGTCCGTCCTCCCGCCCCAGTTGCCCAGAGTGTCTGACTGGAAACGTTAGCGGCTCGTTGGCTTTTTGACTGCCTGTGCGACGGAGCATGGCGGACCTTTTTTCGGATGGGGATGGGACTTCTGGAATGGGTGCGGAGAGCGTGGCGAAATCGATGGCCAAATTAAATGGGGATTTACATATTGCCACGGCAGGGGCTTTACTTTAAAGCGGACCTTCGAATGACTCATTTGCTGCCGGGGAAAATGATGTTATTTTTTGCAGTACCGAAGTTTATTTGCCAGCTAAGCCCGAGGTCCTGGTTAGGTATAGCATTTTATAAGGTCTTGTTAGGGTTCGAAAATTGGTAAATATTAATTCTAAGAACGATTTGCCTTTGACTGGGATTGTGACAAATAATTGCAATGGGCGTTTCTTACACGGCTTCAAACAAACAATAACCTATTGGAAATAGCAGTTTGTTATAATATCTGATTTTTAGAGACCTGTATACTATGTTATAATTAAACATAAGTTTATTTGCTTAGGATTATGAACTTATCAGGACAATAAAAGCATTCGTAATCCATTATTTTGCAACCAGATGATGATTATGATTATTATCATACTACATACTATATTCTATTATAATAAAACCATATACACCTAGGGCCATGCCACCAATCCCACAATTTATTTATACCAGCGGATATTGTGGCAGGGAGGCCACTCCACACATGTTGTTGGCGTTTCTGGCCAGCCTAAAGTATCCGCCCTCGCCCCATTCCGTCCCGTAGGAGTTCTTGAGCAGCCAGTAGTCGCCCCAGGTGGCATCGGTGCCAAAGCCCACCACGAGAACGGAGTGCGTCAGGCTGGCCTTGTCCGACTTGCAGCTCGGAACCCTCAAGACGCCACCGGAGTACTGGTTGAACTCCTCGTGCAGGTGGTCAATGGACACGGCCACGGGTCCGATGTTGTAGACCACCTCGGCCAGTTCCCGCTCATCGTAGTTCTTCAGGGTGACGTAGCCGCGCAAGGTGCCCGCACTGCACTGGGGCTTCCAGCGGCAGTCCCGCTGCTTGGGCTCATAGGGATAGGATGCCTTGGTGGCAATACCGTGATCCCTCGTGTAGTTGAAGGCCACGCTGACCCAGCCGCCAAGGCAGCCGTTGCTGGGATAGGGAACGCAGTCCACCAAGTGCTTGGGCGACAGCGGCACCAGGCGGGAGTTCTTCCTCGCCAGATGCGCCTCCAGGACTCCCGAGGCGGAGAAGGCCCAGCAGCTGAGGCAGTCGGTGCCCTGGTTCTCGACTGCCGATATGAGCCCGTACTGCCGCCAGTCTATACCTCCAGAAATCTGACTGTAGTGCCTGTATCCGGGGGGTTTTGCCACGAATCCCACACTCGGTTCTTGGGGCGGTGGCACCGCCGTGCGGTATCTGAAGAGCAAACCCTGGTCGGTGTCGGAGAACTCGCTCAGGCCCATCCGGAATCCCACCTTGCCCTGGGAATAGAGCCTGTTGTGATTGGCCACCAGCTGTACCCTGCTGTTGAATATCGCCCGGTGATAGTTGTCGTCCGACTTGTAGTGCTTTCGGTACTTCGCCTTGTACTGGGCCCACTGCGCATCGGTCACCAAACCCATTCCGAGTTCGGAAAACAGCAGCAGCAGAACTATTTGTATTAAAAGAGGCTCTAGAGTACTCATTGCGTACTGGACTCGTCTTATGTTGATTTAAAACTAACTTACACAATGACGAGCTCATGATGAGGCGGCGACTTCGAGTGCGATGCATTATGCACTGTTCTTATCTGCAGCGCTTACTTGAACTCTCCATCGATTCAAAGAATTTACAAAGATTGTATGCTGGCCGTAGATTTCGCAGAAAAAATAAAAGAATATATTGTTTACGAGTAATGTTAAAAGCAGGAGAGAAAAGAGCACATTATTCTTGAATTAAGAACACTCGTTCTTGAAACCGTGTAGTTACATGTTGAGCTCAAAGCTCTAAAGATCAGAACAAAAAGGTGAGAAGAGTTTATTGAGATGAAAAGTGTGCACTACTGAACCGACTTGTAGATTAAAACTACTGACTGGACCAATGTTAAATTGCTGGCATCTAGAAAGTCGTAAAATATAAGTGCTTATAAAAGCAAAAGTGCTTAAAAAAGCTAAAAGCAGCAATATTGATGACCTAATTCTGAAAATATAGGCACTAAATGCTCAATTAGCCTAAAATTAGATTAAGATTATAGAAATTTAATGTCAGTTCAAATGGAAATCTCTTCGTCAGGCCCTGACTTATTTCCTTCGGGAATGGCAATCGCAATCGCAGTCGCACTTCAATTACATTACACTCATCATTAGCCAATTAGCTAAATTATAGGCTGCGCGACGGCAGTTGCCAAATGGCTTCAGTTCCCACTTCCATTTCAATTCCCACTCCCAGTGCCAATCCCATTCCCATTTCCGTTCGAATTGTCAATCGCTTCCCCACAGATTGCCCTCCTCGATGGCGACAATTGGTGCAAAATAAAAGACATTTGCTCAGCACTTTGTGGCACAGTCTGAAGTGGATTTGCCGGGGAATTGGTCTCCAGCTTAAAGAATATAGAAAATAGACAGAAGAGAGTAGGAAAAGTGATGAGAAAAATCGAGGATATTGGCCTGGTGGGCATCAATGTGCGAATGTGGCGCCACTTGGCCGTGCTGTACCCCACCCCGGGCACCAACTGGCGCAAGTTCGCCTTCGTGCTGCCTGTGACGGCGATGAATCTGATGCAGTTCGTCTACCTGCTGCGGATGTGGGGCGACCTGCCCGCCTTCATCCTCAACATGTTCTTCTTCTCGGCCATCTTCAACGCCCTGCTCCGCACGTGGCTGGTCATAATCAAGCGTGACCAGTTCGAGCAGTTCCTCGGCAGACTGTGCACTTTGTTCCACTCGACTCTCGAGTCCTCCGACAAGTGGGGGCGCGCCATCCTGCGGGGCGCGGAGCGGGAGGCCCGGAACCTGGCCATCCTCAATTTGACTGCCTCCTTCCTGGACATCGTGGGGGCTCTAATCTCGCCGTTTTTCAGGGAGGAGAGAGGTTAGTATACTGGGAAGTCGCTAGGAGGGGAAAAAAGACCACAGGAAAGTATTAAGCCATTTGAAGATGGCCACTGAAGATGGGATTCTTTGGATCTATAGGTCATCGGTATTAGTACCCTTTTATGGGGTGAAAGGTAATTATTTGAGATAGTTGGCCCATTGTGTCTGTCTTAGGTTCAGTTTAGAAATGTGTTAAACATTTTCAATTTTTTTTTGCTAGAACCAGAATGCTTTCTAAAACAACCATTTAATTTATTAAAATTCTAAAATGCTTGTGGGTTTTCATAACCTAGCACCTATTTGTTCCACCCCCAGCTCATCCCTTTGGAGTGGCCCTGCCCGGGCTGAACATGACCCGCACGCCGGTGTACGAGCTGGTTTACCTGGCCCAGCTGCCCACGCCCCTGCTGCTGTCCATGATGTACATGCCGTTCGTCAGCCTCTTCGCCGGCCTGGCCATCTTCGGAAAGGCCATGCTCCAGATCCTGGTGGACAGGCTGGGCCAGATTGGCGAGCAGGAGCTGTCGGAGGAGGTGCGCCATCGAAAGCTGACCTCTTGCATTCGGTACCACACTAGGGTGATGGGGTGAGCCGCGCAGTGTAGGGGGGCCGGTTGAAAGGGGGATCCCTAAGCCCCTCATTTCCATTTCAGCTATGTGCGGGAGCTCAACCAACTGGTAACCAACATAGTGGCGGCCGAAGCAATTATATTCGGCTCGATAATCTGCTCGCTGCTCTTCTGTCTGAACATTGTAGGATGCTCTGTTCGTCAGGGGTGTTTCAGAGTTTCACGTGATAAACAAATATATAAATGTGTTCTGAGCTTCTAAGACGCTCCTGATTTTAGATAACCAATCTTTATAATTATGATATAATATTTTCCAGATAACTTCGCCCACCCAGGTCATCTCCATAGTGATGTACATCCTCACCATGCTCTACGTGCTGTTCACCTACTACAACCGCGCCAATGAAATAGTTCTCGCGGTGATCACAAGAACAATTATCTCTTTTACAGAATTTTTCCTAATTTCAGTGATTTCCGCAGAACAACCTAGTGGCGGAGGCCGTGTACAATGTGCCCTGGTACTCGGCAGGGATTCGTTTTCGCAAAACCCTCCTGATCTTCTTGATGCAAACACAACACCCCCTGGAGGTGGGTGTGGGCTGTGGCTGCATTTCATTTGCGAGCCCGTGATTCTAATCCATTTCCATTTCGGGTGCGGTGCGCTCCATTTCATCCGGCAGATAAGAGTTGGCAACGTTTACCCCATGACTTTGGCCATGTTTCAGAGTCTGCTGAATGCGTCCTACTCGTACTTCACCATGTTGCGTGGCGTCACCAGCAAATGAGCTGAAAGACCGAAAAATAACCAAGGGATCCTGTATAGTAGTGTGCACCCCCAGCTTTTCCCTTCACCCCTCCTTCAGTCAGCAATCCGAGTAATGCAAAAAGTTGTTTTTGCCGGCTCTGTGGTCCTGGTTGTTTGGCATTTGCATATGCTTGTCGTTTGAAAGGATTTAATCGGACTGCTGGCAGGGAGCGGAGTCGGCATCCTGGCTCCTAGCTCCTGGCATGCAAATAGTTGGCCGCTTTGAATTGGCTTCTTAGATTGTTACACAAAATAGATTGTAGATTACAGCAGAATGTTGTGCTTGAAATAAAGTCAAATGAATGCGGAGTAGGATTCGTGGGCAGCCGAAGGTTTTATGGCAGGGCCTGAAAGTATGATTTATCAAAGGCTCCGGATTTGTGGCGGAGATGGTTTTCAATTTGGGTAAGCCAGATGGCCCAGAACGACATGAATAAGTAAATATTTGCTCTTGCCGGCAATTAGTCTTGATATTGATTGAGTTGACTTAGCTGCAGCTTCGCATGTCCTTTGCCCCATGCATTTTTATTGCATACTTTCGGGCTGCGCAATCGAATTTGAATATTTAAGAGGTCCATCGCCGTCCTTTGCGCTTTTAATTAAAACGCCCAAAACTAGTTGTTTTGTCTGCTGCAATTTAATTAACATTAGTCATGTCCTTTATTATGCAAATAAACTGCTGCTGCTGCTGCTGCCGCCAGAAAGATCGTTTAATGCCGGCCCGGCAGCAGCAACAACTTCATTTAAAATTCATTATAACTGACACCAACTAGTTAAACAATTGCCGGCGGCAGCAGCATAAACATCAGCAGCAGCAGCAACAAAGGACTACTAAAACAGGAGCAGCGAAAGGACGAAGGGTGCGCCTGGGAAATTGAAATGAGCGGCGGCAGGCGCACTCGAAATACGCAAATAAACTTCAAGGAAGGACGACTGCACGCTGTGCTCCGCGCTGGATGTCCTGCCGAGCACATAAATAACAAAGGAGCAAGGGGCCCGGTGTGGCTCCTGACTGGGCTGCTCCTATCGCCCGGCTCGAGTGGCGTATACTTAATTTTATTATGAGGTGTCAAGTGCGGACCAGTTGACTTGCCCGGCCGAACGCCTTTTGTGTTGTATTTTGTGTTTGGCGGCGTTATTTATGCTGCCTGCCGCCCGCCATTTGCTGGCAGGTGAACGCCTACGAGCCCGCCCCCCTGAAAGACCAGCAACAATGTGAACTTCCTCTGGGCTTCTGCTTTTTCTTGCCACACTGGGAGAAAGTATCCACAGGAGTGGGTAGGGTTTAGATATGTGTTCATATGGAAATTAAAAATGGGAGTTTTAATATTCGGCATGTTTCGAGGATTGCAAAAACGTTGGCATAAGTGTATTTTAACGGGGGGGAATTACATTGAAGGGGATGAATTTGATTTGGAAGAATGACTTTTCTATTACTTGTTTGCACTTTAGTTGCAATAAAGTGTTTAAATACTTTCTTCACACAAAAGGTTCTTCTTGAGATATTAAAGACAATAGCTCTTCAATATATTATATTATAATAATATTTAACATATAAATAAATATAAATTGAAAGATAAACATGTAAGAGATATATTGAAAAATGTATTTAATAAGATATTACCTATTCTAAATATATTTATTCTCTCTTTTGATTGGCATCCCCTTGGTTTCTGTGTAAAATGCCCATTGTTCCTCGGTTCCTGCTGCCAGCCGGTCCTTTGATTTTTATGCAGGCAATATGCAAATGCCGCCGGAAATGTAAATGCGCCACTCGGAATGAAGGAGAGACACCCTGACGCTATCGTATCCGCCGAGTCCTCATTGTCTGCTGCATAAAATTAACAAGTTTGGCAAAAAACTGTTTCATTAGAGGACGGTTCGTGGTCGCGGTCGCCACGCCCACTCGCTACGCCCACTCACCCGCCCACAGGAGCACCCACCCACGCAAAGGTTACGTCGTTCTATAATTGAATTCATATGCATCAATGAAGGCAGCTCAACAAACACAACACAGAGCCCAAAGGGAGAACTCGGGGGTGGCTGTGGTAACCACAACACGGCAAACAGGCGGCTTTTCCGGGCGGGGTGTCCCACTTCTTCGGTGGCATTTTCAATTTTAAATGGATTTTCAATTGCGGCGGTGGCGTTTTGCATAAATTGCTATAATGAGTTTATTTCGAAGCCCTCCAAGTGGCTTCGTTGGCGGCTCTCCATGTCGTCCATGTCGTCCATGTGGGATATTCCGGGATGCTCCTGAAATACTACGGGTTGTGCGGCCCCTGGTCGTGCTCATTTGCAATTGTCAACTGGCTGTCGCAGGTGACAGTCGTATTGACAGTTTGCTTTCGCTGTTAATTTTCGTTTTAATTGTGGCATTTGCTGACAGTTGATGCTGGAACTTTGTTGCCTGTTCTGCGGTTGATTCCGGCAGTTTAATTTGAATTCCCCACTCGGTGGCGGGGGCGAAGGCTTAGCTTTAAGTGCCGGAAGTTGGTCTCCGGTTGGAGGGGATTGAATGCTGTTAGTCTAACCAGCCTTCGCGCCGGCTGTGCCATCAAGTATTCCATCCATTGTCTGTGGGGTCATTTGCGAAATCTCTCATAAGCAAAGCATTCATTTTCCAATTATTTATTGATGCCTCTGTGTCGAACTCCGGCCCACAACCCACTACAACTTCACCTGCAATAAATTTCCGGGGCCGCCCTGCCCGTCCTTCGATTGCAGGAGCAACCACATTGTCTAGCTTCCTGCAGGATGTTTGTCTGGCTGTGCCAGTGGCTGCTGTCTGCCGCCCAGTGCCTCCTGGTGCCTGGAAAATATTTGCATTTTCACTTTTGATTTATTATTGCCATAGCCATGTGTAAATTGCCAAAGCAAAGGTGCAAACAACAAGGCGCACGGCAGGATGTCTTCCAGGACTCGCCGCAAGTGCAGCAGCTGCAGGTGGAGTCGCAGGATCAGGACCAGGAGCATCCAGCGTTGACAAGGACACATTATGTTTGGCCAAATGAATGGTAATTGCGGCATTGAAACAAGTAATTGAAGTGCAAGCCAAACAGATTGCCAACTTTGCTGCTCCGCCGGCCGGAGTGTCGACCGCATTTCGATTGCTCCGGAGTTTTGGCCCAGAAAGAGGTCATTACACAGCTCTGCTAATTACAAGACAAAGCTCGAGGGGCTACCCCGCCCAGGGGCGTCAATGCCATTGCCCATTACTTCCGCCTCTGTGTGCAATTTCCGCTCGCCCAGGTTGGACCCCGGGTTGGAGTTGGAGTCGGAGCTGCCTAAGCAGCTTTTCTGGAAAACGTCAAAACAGCGACAACTTTATATGGCCACAAAGGCAACACAGTAATGAGGGCAAAAAGGGAAGCATAAGCAGATAATTACACAGGCGAACAACTATCTCGGCGGTGCCTTCTCTTGCCCATTTTCAGTAGGGTAGAAAATTACAAAAATAAAAAACCACAAGCGGAAAATTAAGAGGAAAAGCCTGCGGTCCACAAATGGCAGACGAGTGGAGAAGGAGACGGCGATGGAGATGGAGAAAAACTCCTTAACTTGGCCCAAACTTTAAGTTCATCTTCGAGTGGCTGCCCTAGGCCTAGAACTTGATCGGGCCTTTGATTATCACTGCAAATGGGAAATTCCTGTTCTCGGGCGAGATTCCCAGCCAGGCGAGGAGCTGGGGAACTGCGGAGACATAGCCGAAATTTCTGACTGTCTGCCAGTGCCTGTAAGCGAAATGCAAACATGGAGCTTGGCCCCCACACCCCCAGCAGACCCCGAGAACCCCAAGAACCCCATCAACCCCTGCCTTTGTGTCTGCCCTGCAGCCACATTTAAAATGCCGCCAAGTTGTACCTTCGCTTCGACGCCCCCTAAAGAGCCACCCAACTCCCGCCCCTCGTTATCACCGCCACACGGCGCTGGCTGGCACTGATTTCATGCTTTATAACTTTCGATATCCGAATGGCAAACAGCGTTTAGCGCTTTGCCTTGCCACCTGGAAACTGCCGGCAAGTGTTGCTTTGCTACCTCGGGGGCCATCACGGCGTATGCGCAATGTTTACTTTGCATTTTCCTCGTTTTTTCAGCGCTCAGTGGTTGTTTTTTCAAGGGCTTTGCATTATTCTTTTTCCGGCCAGGGGGGCTTTTCTCATGGCATATGCATGATACATCAAATATTTAAGCGATATTTTAGCTATGCCGAGAATCAGTCAAATCTGAGGGAATGTCTGGGGACTGCGATAATAAAGCTTAGAGATAAACGACTTGCCAATCGAATTATGCTCCCCGCCCAAGAGATTTGATGCTGTAGCTACATATTTCCATTTGAAATTTAGATTTTATTTATCGCTTTGATTGCCATGCTTTTGGTGGCTTAAAGGGAGCTAGGAATTTAAGGACCTGGACAGCATGGGCTGCCTGGGACCAGATGATATTGTTATTCTTGTCGTAATTAAAAACCCATGAAAGCAGGGATGGCGACCAAACAACTGGCCACAAACTCAGCCAGGAACACACTCCTCCAGACAGACAGTCTCACAGACAGACACAGGGATCCGGAGGGCTGGCATGTGTGTGCCAGAATAAACATGGAGCGTATTGATGGCAAGCAGTCCTTGCCGGGCAAAAAGTTTCATATCAATTTTAAGCCAAAGTAATGAAAAAGTAACAACAGCAGTCAAAGGAAACACCGAGCAGAAGGAGCAAAAAAGGAAAAATTAAAACGAATGCTATAGACAAAGCATATTTGCACGCAGCGCGAGGGTCTCCGTGCCACATCCTCTGGGAAACCCGATGATGAAAATGATGATGATATCGTTGACGACGCGGCACACAAAGCAACGCTAACGCTTTATGACAGCCCAATGGGCCGCAGGAGAATCATGGCCAGAATCTGGGGAATCTGGGGAATCGGAAGAATCGGGCGGAGCGGAACCCATGTCTTTCCTTCCTTCTTTCTTTTTTATTTCGGCAGGAGCTTCTAAGGACGCTGTTTACATTCCCTGCAAGAGGACACGCGGCGGACCTCGTCTGCCAACGACGAAATTAAAAACCAATAAAAACGCTGCGAGGAATGAAATTAAAAATTATGTTTTCTCTCCTTTAACAACAAACGGAAACAAACATTCCGGGCCAGCCGAAAACACGGCCAAAAAAGTTGTAAAAACACGAATTAAATTCGGCGCTTTAAAAATGCCAAACATAAAACTTTTGCAATTAGGCAAAACGATGGAAGGCACATAAAAGTTGTCAAAGCCTAGGCACCACTTCGATAATTGAATATTTTAGCGGGCGGATCAGCTGCCGCCAGACGGAAAAGCGGAAAAATCCCCGGCGGTTCGGGGGCTTCGGGTAGCAAAATAAAAGCGTAGCACACATCTGAGAGTCGCGGGGCATTAATTGCTGCAAAGTGTTGTTGAAACTTTTACGCCGACGATTCGGCAGAGTCGTTTATTTAATTTACTACCTGCTACAGAGGGCATACACCGACCGGAGGCTATCCATCCCCTCGCAGCCCAACTGCATTGCCATGAATAATTTAAGCAAATCGCTGGCAGTCCGACTGTCCCCATGTCCATCCTCGAAATAGGAGATCCTCCGGGGAAGGGGTACTAGGAGTACGAACTGTTGTGTCTGCGTGTACGTGTCGCTCGGCAGGATTAGGCGGCATTTGCATATTTTAATTATTTAGATTGTTGTGCCGAGCTACTTAGGCCGCAGAGGCAGCGAAACGGAAGCGCAAGTCCCGACTTAATTAAAAGTTCCACTCTGCGGAGTTCTTTTTGTCTTCTCTATCTATGCAAACGCTTTCGAAACATTCCTCATCGATACTGGGAACATGTGTTGGTGATTAAAGGCAAGTGGTATGCCGGTAGCTTTAAGGATAGTTTAGTACAACCTCCTGGGCTAGTATTTTAAAGCCACTGCCCCAACTCTTAAGTTCATATCTGATAAGCATTTTTCAAATCACCTCAAGCTTGGCCAATAAACACATTACAAGCCCCGCCGCCCATAAATTCATAATGAAATATGAGGCTAACCCGGGCGAAACCAGCGCAAAAGCCACAACCGAAGGCGAAACAGATACAAATGCCAGACCGAGACCGAATAAAATCCGGCCAGTTGGAAGAGGAAAACATAACTATAATAAATACGCTACAAAGTAGCAAACAGACCCCGGTTAGAGAGCTTGTCTGGTTTTCGGCAAGCGTTCTCAGGCAGTGGTCGGGGCTCTGGCAACGTCTGCAGCATTAGTTTTATGACTATTTGTGGCATTTATGGTGGGGACAGGGGCCACGCCGGACTGTGACCAACCTCCTCCGCCACACCACCGAGTCACATATGGGCTCCCAGCTTCCGCGCGGTGCAGCTTTAATTAGATTTGCACATTAGACAAAGACCAAGTCAGTCCGGCTAATGATACGGGGCCCATCAAATTGACATTCCACGCACGAAGGTCCTTTACAGTGGGTTAGCAGGATATTACTCATATAGTAGCGAAATAAGATCGGATGCCGGGGAATTGTAAGATTACAATGCAAGTGGAGTTCTTATAAGAAAAGAAATTCGTATTTCCATTTATAAAACAAGGAATAACCTTAAGGTGTTTATTTGTAAAATGAAGAATGTTTGTTTATCCCTTAAAATATATTTAATTCCCTTTAAGCGTTGAGCCAACGTTTTCCAGTCCTCGAAACATGCCTTTACCATATAACGAAAGTCGAAAAAACAACAGTAGTATCTTTTAGAGTTCTTAATCTCTGTTTGAACTGAGCAATTATAGATAATCATAATTATTTAATTTTTATGCAAGTCAGAACAGTTCATGCTTTGCTTTTGCCCCACTGTGCTGGCTTTGCCGCCTCTTTACGGCTGACTTGTTGGACTTGCTAGCTGCAGCGACTGTGGTGCGATAAACACCAGACGGCCACAGTGGCCCGGAGAGCAGTGCCAGGACATGTGTCCCGCCATCAATAACGCTTAATTCAATTCGAGCCGTGGCACTTACTCCCACTTCCGGAGGACGACTTCCGCTGTCTCTTTAAGTCGGGGAGCGACTGCGTCCGGCACATGATTATTATTAGTTATGATGATGTATCCCTTTTAATGGTTCCGAATGGCTGCGAATGGGGAGTGTGGACGTGCCCGGAGGATTGGGTGGTGGGTGCGGGGCCTGGGCCTGGGCCCGGCGAATATTAATAATTGTTTCTTTTTTGCTGCCTGGTGTTCGGGGGGCTGCGAAACACGCTAAAAATTAATTAAACGTTCTAGGCGAAGGGCATAAATGTATATGTACGTGTGACGGGTGTATATATTTTGTGCAAGCATATTTTTTTCATTTCTGTTTTTGCTCGGCCATTTCGTGGTTATTTATGCGCCTGACTCCACCAAAGTCCACGGACTTGGGACTTCGGACGGACTTCCCGGACCGGATCCGGGCCTACACTTGATTCATTGTTTTCGCTGCCGCTGCTGTTTGGGCCCAGTGTGAGCAGCACGCACTCATATTGCCAATTTATATTTGTATTAATTAATGGGCCAGTAAACAATTGCTGAAAGCTGCGCCATTAGTGCCGTTCCAGTCGATAGTGGGTGGCCGTGGGGAGGCCTGAAATGCGGCAAATGTCTGCAATAATAAGCTCCTCCACAGGCCACATAAATTACACATTTTTTCTCATCTCAGTCAGCCGGAGTTAATAACATTTTCATAACCGAATTGTTCGCATTGCACGTTGGTTATTAGTAAATCATTTTTGTAATGCGTCAGACGCAATAAATTTCACTGTCAATTGCAATTTTAACTAATCGAAATGGAGGTGGCTTTAAAATCTCTAAAAAATGTAGAATAATTTAATTTCAAATTTAACCTTTAAAACGAAGATTGAAATACAGTTCTCAGTTTTTTCTACGGAATCAGTAACTTCGTTAGGTAAAGGCAGAAGTTTAAAGAAAGCTAATGCATAACCGAACATTTTCATAAGAGAAATCATACGTATAAAATATAATTTCCGGCTATAGCTCGTAGCAACTTAAGCGTGTACATTTTGGTTGCTATTTATAATAAATAAATAAATAATATGTATCTTAGATCCGGGATGTGAGAGCTTTTTTGGTGCCTCTTTGTAAGGCAGCTTATAAAAATCGGAGTATTACCCACAGTATTTATCTCTTAAGAAATTCGTAAGTTTTAATTTTTCCCTATCACCCGTAAGTTCTTCTTAACTTAAGTTCTCTCAATATTTTCGTAAACACGTGGCCTTTGCAAGTCTTTCTTCTCATTAAAGGCAACTAAAGTGCGGGCCAAACTCCCAATAAAACCTCACTTGAAAATGCGGGAAACAATCGGTTGAAAAGCGCAGCCAAATGCCAGGAGCAGATTGTCCCGTGCAGTCACAGTCCCAATAAAAGTCGCCGCACTCCGGACTTCACTCTCCTCCGTTTGTTTGTCCACCCAAGGACTCCACCCAGGAAAACAAGTACGGCAGCTGAACACATTTACAATTTGCCGGCGGAGTGTGTGGCCCCCGGTTTTGGGGCATGATAAAAATGAGCGTCGGAAATGCGAATATAAATTCAGCCGTATCTGATGTACAAGTGTACATCTGACCGGGCGACGGGATAGGGCTCTGGGAGGAGTATGTGTGGCAGGATAAACATAATGGCTGCACTGCATTTCGGGAGCCCGTGGCGGTGGCAGGATGCCCGCCAGACAGGAGCAGACCAATCATCAGAAGTATGCCAGCGGCCGGAGGAAACGGCAGCGGAAATGACATGCAATAAAACACAAAGGCGCACGCATCGAGTGAAAGCGGGAAAGCAGGGGAGTCAGGGAAAGCAGGGAAATCCAGGGAAAGCAGTGAAAGCTCTCCCTTTTGTCTGTCGCCTGTCGCTGGATTATAACGAAAAATGGCATCTAACAACAAAAATCTATCTGGCAAATGCATTTGGCCCACCTCCTCTGCTGGCATCTGAATCAGGAGAAACTTTGCGGAATTACAATTGCAAAAGTTGCGTGCCCAGAGAGTCCTTGCCATCCGCCTGATGACCAGTGGAGTTGGGATCTGCAGATCTCCACCCCCGACTTTGAGATACACTCTCCGTAGGTCTGTGCGTTAACGCCAAAGTCATTTGGCTTATCAATGCCAGACGCAGACTATTTCGGTCGCTTATCGCCCGGTCGCATCGCCAGTCCCGCATGCAGGTGGCATTGGCCCTGGGATTCGAGGTGGCCAGTGGGGGATGGGCACGCCGGGAGCCCCGGGATGGGCGTTATTAAGTGGCCATTAGCCGGGCCTGGCGACAAACTGGACCTAGAAGGGGGCATCTCCACAAATTACACAGCTGCCAATGGTTTTGTCCCCTATCAGCCGCACGCAGAGAAAATATCACTTTATTGGCTAGTTTATAAATCTCTCGGAATGATGAAAATGTGGAAATCATCATAAGTAGTAAGAAGGTAAGGAACAGGGATACATGTAGAAAATATATGTTAAATATGGTATAAAAAGTTGATGATCCCTTTCAACAGGTCTTTAATAGAGGACTTAATATATACTAAATAATACTCGTATGTAATATAAAAGATGGTATTGATAAGATGATAAATCCTGTAACTTGTAGAACTCTTTATCAAGTGAAGATACTTACAATGTGTATTCAAATAACAAAAATTATAACATCCAGGATAATCATTTAAGAAAACAGTTAACATCAAGGGTATCATTTAAAGTACTACTATATGGTCAAATAAAAATAAAGATCCTCTTATCTCTGTAAGAATGACTTACTAGTTAAATGGACCCTAATTTTGCTGTTCTTAAAGATGAATACCGACTTTACTATAGTTTACTATAGGGTAACCTGCATAAGTTACCTAAATGGCATGTGATTTTTTCTCCGTGCATCGGAGCCAGTGGAATGTATGCAAACATTGTTGAGCTGACGGCTGGGGCGCAAGCTGTTGAATCTAACAAAGTAAGCAGGAACAAGGGTTCCACTCGCCGCCCCAGCTCCTGGTCGCCATCCGAGTGGCCGGCATTATTTGCTAATTACGCCCTGCAGCAGCGTTGCATGCATGTGATTGCTCTTCTTGGAGCGGCTGCCAACTGGCGGTTGCTGCGACCAGGGCACCTGGCCCTTTTCCCGATCCCCGATCCCAAGCAGCTCGGGTATGCCATAACTTGCCATCAACTTATTAGCAGGCAGCACAATTCCGCCCGGCTGCCTTATTTTCGATTTTAATTTCCATGTTGCTGCCGTTCGCCGGAGGATGCCCAGCATGCAAATGCTCGACATGCGCGTAATTTGTATTCCTTATCCGATGCATAATTATACTGCAGATAAGGCAGCGGAGTCGTGGAAGCCATCCGCCGGGTCACCAATTAATATATTCCGCTAGGCCCGACCAAATGTCCTAACTGATAGAGGAGGAGGATAGGTTTCCAAGCTGTATGGCTTTGATAATCCCAATCGAAAAAGTTTAGTTCCTCATTATTCTCTTACTGAAGGTTAGTTATGTTGGATGCTATTCTATATTTCTAAGTTTTACTTTTTTTAGATTGAGAATATATGCTAAAACATGAATTTATTCTTATATCCGAAGTACACCAGGTTAAATATATTTCATTTTTGAAATAAAACTTTTAAAATTAACTAAAATTTCCGTCAATTTTATTAGCCTCATACTAAATAAGTGGGATATTACCAAAAGTGTCATCCAATCATTACCTTACACATTATTCATAAAGATGAGAAGTATGAATTTTCCTTTTTGTTGAGGAATGGATTAACATAGTTCTTACCTCTCCATAGATTGCAACTAAAAACACCTCGGAGTACACTTTCTTTGAACTCTTTATTCTCGTGAAATACAGTTTGTCCGCTTAACCTAGGTTTATTGTGGAGTTTCAATAGCCCAATTGCTTATCAGAGTCTGGAGGAACCCTTTGCATTTCTACTTACTTCTCTAGGCGTAAAGTTAGAGTATCTGCTAGGCCTAGCAATGCAATAAATATAAATAGAGTGTATAAATAGGGTAATCTGCAGATATCTTCGCTACGCTACTTGTAATTGTAAAAATATGTATAGGTTGCATCTTCAATTAGCTTAACTAGGGATGTGTATTTGGAACAGTGTTGGCCCTTATCCTAGGGTCTCTCCTCCTGCGGAGTCGCATATGTATGTTGGTGAGTGTATCTTAACTAGGCGCCTTAATGTCAAGTTGAACTTTACTTTGCTTTGTGGTGTGGAGTGGCGATTGCCTCCGTTCCGAGGAATTGTTGATCGATGATCCCCGCGAGCGTTCTGGGCCACTTCGTTAGCCACGAGTCGGAGCCGCCCAGGGCGCCACATTAATAACATCTGGATCTGCATTTGCATCTGCATCTGGATCTGCATCTGGATCCCCTGATTGGAAGCCCCTCGGGCGGGCTGCATCACGAGATGATGCAGTTCTTGTCCTTGTCGCCGCCCATCTCGCTGGGCTTCCTCTTCCGATCGTAGGCCAGGGCATCATTGGGCACATAGCTCACGCGCACCCCGCCGTAGTGGCGCCTCTGCGGCAGCTGGTACATCATCATGTAGTCCTCGGAGCTGGAGGAGCTCGAGGAGCAGGTGGAGCAGACGTCCGACTCCTCGGACTCCTCCCGCTCCCGCTCCCTTTCCCTCTCCCTCTGCTGCCGGTTGGGCGACTCCTGGACCAGGCTGGCTGCCTGCAGGACCGAGGGTGGACCTTGGTAGGAGGAGGACAGTGGCTGCGCAGGCGCATAGGTATCCGCACGAGTGGTTGAGTGCGAGCGGTGACCGCTGCCACTGCGATGGTGGGTTGAGCCGGAGGAGGAGGACTTGCGACGCCTTCGTCTTCGGGAGGAGTGGCCATGACCATGACGACCGCCACCCTCCTTGTCCTTGTCCCGGTCCTTCTCACGCTCCCTCTCTCCACCGCCACTTGTCCCAGCTCCATTGCCCGAATAGCTCCTCGATCTTGGTAGGGTATCCGGAATCCCCTCGAAGCGCACGCCCTTCTTCTTGGCCGGCTCCCCGCTCATGGGTGAGGAGGAGGAGGCACCACTTAGGATGGAGACCGGATGCGGAGGGGCGTTGGAGGCCGACTGCGTGGACAGGGGCGTGTTCAGTGACCTGTCGCCCGCCGAGTGGGTGGGTGAGCCCATAAGCTCGGGCGGCAGGGCCGTGGAGGCCACACTCAGGTTGGGAGTGGGCAGCTCTGGAACATCGCCTGGCGGCGGAGGAGGTGGATGCAGGATGTCCGCGTACTCGTGCTGCTGGAACTGCTGCGAGGAAGAGACGCTGTGCAGCTGCGACAGGTGTTGCAGGTGGACGGGTGGCGCCACCAGTTTTCCCGCCAGTTCCGGCATGCTGGCGGTGTGCGGGTTCTCCAGGAGCTGCCTCTGCAGCTGGTAGCTGTTCGTGGGCTTCGCCGGCCAGGCTGCGTCCAGGTTCGAGGACATCTCGTTGAAGTTGTAGACCCCATCGCGCTGCAGTTCCATGGGCTTGGGCAGAAAGTGGGGCTGGAAGTCGCCGGGTGAGTTCAGGGGCGACAGATTCTGGGACGTGCTGGAGGCGCGTCCTCCCGAAAAGTCCGTCAGATCTCCTCCACCCATGTGGCCGCCATGGGGCTCCAGATCCTTGACCACACCCGCATCCGAGTCCGAGGTGGCGTAGCTCTTGCCCTGCTCCACCAGTCCGCCCGCCGCCTCCAGCTGCTGGCTCTGCATCTGGTACATCGCCTGGTTGAAGGTGGCCTGGTGTTGCTGCTGCTGCTGCGGCGACATGGGCGGCGAGCTCGAGGCGTGGCTGCTGGGGATGCGCGCCGGCAGAGGCGCCTGCGGGTGGGGGCGCACTCGCTGCGTGGGCGGAGTGGGCGTGGTGTACATCCCCGTGCCGGAACTGTCCGACGGCGTGGGCGGCTCCCCCTTGCTGCATGCAATGGAGCAGTAGATGGCCCCCCTCCTGGGCAGGAAGGCGCGGCCCAGCAGCGAGCAGCGGCAGGTATTGCACGAGAAGCACTCGTCCGTCGCATGCCAGTGCTGCCCGTCGTGGCTCATCTGGCCCTGGTCCACCCCGATGGCCTCCCCGCAGTAGTCGCAGTACTCGGCGAACATCGCGTCGAAGCAGTGCAGACAGTACGGCTTGCCCTCGCGCATGATGTACCGCTGGCCGCCCAGCTGCTTGTCGCACTCGTGGCAGGCGAAGTGGTTCATGTGCCACGCCCTGCCCTCCGCCTCCGTGCACTCGTCCGCCAGGATGATCTGTGAAAAAAGGGGTGAGATACTTTTAGAAAAGTTCTTGAAATTGATTGGATGTGGGCTAACAATTGGTGATAAATAAAGCGTCATACGAGTATGTTTTCTTCTTGATCCCTAAGCTTCTTCAAAAGAGTGGACTCACCTCATCGCAGGCCGAGCAGCGGGGCTTGAGGGTCTCGGCGTGGTGGCGGCCGCAGTACATGCGTCCATCCCGGTGGAAGTATATGAGGTCCACGAGCAGCTCGCGGCAGACGCAGCAGGCGAAGCACGCCGGATGCCAGCTGGCATTGGGGCCCAGTCGCGTGGCGAACACGGCGATATCGCCCGTGGAAATGAGTTCGTCGCACTGAGGGGTTGGGATAGATATTTTATCTGTTCGAGACTTATGTGGGTGGGTGGAATACTTACGCCGTCGCAGGGTCGGGCGCTCATCAGCTGCCGCACGTTGCCGCGGCCCAGGGCATCGCGTTTGCGCTGCGTGGAGAAGAGCCGCAGCTCCTTGCGCTCCTCATCCGTCAGTGAGTGACAGTAACGAACCTGCAATGACAGCGAGTAACTGAAAACTGTGGCTTTTCCTTCGCGTTCCCCGCCCCCTACACCTTTCGGGAAAAGACAGGGAAATCATATGTTCAAGTGGGGCTCGACAGCGCGAGGAACCGAACAAACCGTGGGCCGAACCCGACCAAACCAAGAGGAACCGCAGCCTGAAGTGATCTTTCCAAGAAGCGCGGACAGGGAACGGGCGGAGATTGTTTGTCTCAGTGGCAGACAGGCCCACATCCCAGATTCCTATATCCCACATCCCACAAATCCCAGAGCCCAGAACTCGGAGCCCGGAGAAACGCAGAGCAGACCGCAAAAGGCCAAACGGTAGCCGGTAGCCAGGCTGCCCATCAACGCTTCACCTCCAGCCTCCTGCTGTCCACTCCATCTGCATCTCCATCTCCATCTGCATCTGCCCATCTCCCCCAGAACGGTCTTTGCTCTGCGGTCTCTGGTCTCTGGTCTGCGGTCAGCTTCTCGTTTGTGTGTTGTATGCAAATTTTTTCGGCTGCCTCCACTTATTTTTCGGTTCTCTTTTTTCTCATTTCGAGGCGGCCTTCAATGAGTGTTCTAGTCATCGTTAGCCAGGCTCCAGATCTCAGACCCCAATCCCCAGAACAGTGATGGGAAGTGCCCCGGTAGCTGTGCATGTGGTACCTATTGATTTAGCAAGGTATTCATTTGCAACACCCCAAATGTGATATTTGTTAAACGTTATGGTTTTTAAGACCGTGTTAAAATTTAAACTTCCTATACATGTATCGATTTTTATTAGGATTGAATATTATTTAGTTATTTCTTTTTCTTAAAGCATTATAGAATTTCTATAAAAAAATTGTTATAGGAGTCCTTGCTCGTATCATAATAGGTCTAGTCCCCATTTCCTGTGTAAAATGGCTAGCTCACCAGCACTGTTCCCATCCCACGTAACTGATACATCTGGCAATCCGCTCAGCATTCCCTGTTTTTGTTTGGCTAGTTTTTTGTGGTCAGCGTCTGCTCTAAATACTAAACTCAGACGGAGTCTGCACTTGTTTTCCCGATTAATTAAAGGTTATAAAACGGGAAGTGGTCGGGAGGCAGGGATGCACATGGGCTATGTCCACGGGGGAAGAGGAAGGTGTGTGGGAAAATCGTCGCACAATTTGACTTTGAAATGTCATAGCCCGTAATTCGAGTTCGTTTCAATCACGATAAGCGGCTGCCAAGCGATGCCAGCTCCTCCAGTTGGGATAAATGCCGCAAAATTGACGGGCCCACGATCCCAAGGGGCTTGGGGTCAGGTTCTAGGGAAGGGATTGGGAAGGCATTGGGAAGGGAATGGGAAGGTGTTGGGAACATGTTGGGAAGGGGGTAGGTGTACAGAGGGCCCCCTCGTACTCACCTCGTTATCATGCGGCGGAAGTTGATGCAGCAATTGTCGCACACGATACTGCTCCCCCGGACTGTTGACGTATGGCACTTTGTCGTCGGGTATTTGCGAGAAATACAAGCGAACCTGCGGGAGAACGGAGCAGATGGATTCGAGTGGTAAGTATGGTACGGAATGGCCGAATACAGTTAAGGAGCAGCGGGCTCAGAAGGGTTAAGAGCCGACACAGCGGGCAGAGATTTTTGATTTTATTACGCTGATTTCTTGGCCGCTCCGCGCGGAGCCTTCTGAGCCAGGTTGAAAGGTGCACAACGTGCTAAGCCAACTTTATTGGCCACGCTCCTCGCAAAGCGTTCTTTCATCGGGGCTTTGGCGGGGAAACGGGAGGTGGAAATGCCAGCTCAAGCGGCGGCTGACTGACACATGGCTTATGCCGCATCAACGTAAATTGCTGCCACATGGCTGTAAATAAATTTTCAATTCTGTTTGTAAAGTCAGCCAGCGCGAAGAGAGGCAAAACGAAGAAATGCAACGCTAGACATCTGATGGTATGGGACGGGATGCGACGGCTTTAGCGGAAGTCAAAGAGTTAAATGCAAAACGGCCGAGGCCCCGAAAAAATTCCAAATTTCAGAGTTCGGAATTGCGAACTGGGATATGCGATAGGGGCTGTGGGACATGGGAGCTGAACTGGGCACTTCTGCCAGGGCAGATTGTGAAAGATTTATTTGGCATTGTCGCATATTTTACGCGAATAATTTACGAGTTCGTTTCGTTTTGCGGCGCCTGGCAAATAATTGAAAAAAGCACGGCCCGGCGCTCTCCAGCCACAATTGAATTGGCCATTAAAGTCAAATGCGAATTGAGGAATGGCTGCTGGCCGGCGGAGGAGCATTCATTAGCGCTATCTAATTCGAGGGACAGTCGGACAGTCCAGACACTCGGACATCCAGACTAGACCTTCGCCTACTTGACACACGCTCCAATAGAGTTGAGCGGAGCCAGTCCACGTCGCCATCCTCGGCTGCAATCGCCTCTGGCCACTCCGCTGCATCATCTCCGACTTGCCAGGCGATCCTGGCCACTAGTCGCTGATTTATGGCCCCGTCGCGTGTATTTATTTACAGCTCGCTCCGAGTGACAAAATAACGCACAATAACTCAAGTATCCCGCTTATCGCCAGCCCACAAATCTCGCCTGCCTTCCGCGGCCTGCCCTTGGCACTGCGCGTTCCTCACTGCAATCGCAGTCCAGGTCTGCGAAGGCATATCGAGCAGGTCTTGGGGGCCAAGAAGTGTCCCGAAGAGCCACGAGACATTTGCAGAGCCTGTTCCAAACTGGGACACCGCCATTCCTGACCTCATGTTGTGGTATTACTGAGTGTTACATTTTTTGTGGGTAACGAACTTGAACCGCAGATAATATCTGAGACTAAGTATTGTGGAATACTATCATTTGAAAAGGAGCGGAGCAAATACGGCTTGTTTTTAATTTTTAAATAGTAATTTAAAAATCAAATGAAAATAAAGAATATTAAAATCTGTTTTATTTGTTTCTTCCTAAGAGCATCTTATTTCTGAGAAAAATATAAGTGCACAACTTTCTAGAAACCTTGTTGATTTAAAATCTGTAGAGGATCCTTTCTGTTATCCAAAATGCTTATCCAACACACACTACCGATAAAGATTCTCTAGATTAAGAACTCACTTGATCAGGCCGCAGTCCTGGTGGCACCCAGGTGTACTCCTCCAGCGCACAGCCACTGTCGTCGTCCGAGTGCGACTGCCGCTGCATGTCCATGTGCGGTCCGCCCAGGAAGGGGGCGTGCCCTGCGGCGGAGGAAGTGCCTCCGGCGGGATGATGGAGCAGCGAGGGTGGCGATGGCGTGGACAGGGCCGGCGAAAGCTGGTGGTGCGGCGGAGGCGGAAACTGGGCATTCGAGTACTTGGGATTCGCGGAGCAGCCCGGCGAGTACTGGGGGCCCAGTGGCAGGGCACCTCCCGCTGCTCCCGATCCCAGTCCCACTCCCACTCCCTGGAGCTGCTGGTGGTGCGGCGGCAAGTACTGCTGGTGGCGCTGCAGGGGCAGCGGGGAGGTGGGCAGGATTCCGGCTGCCGCTTGGGCCGCGTAGAGCGCGCTGGCGGAGGAGCTGCTGGGCAGGCCCATGCTGCCGCCGAGGGCGGGGGGCGTGGCCAGGCCCTGCCCACTGGGTGAAAAGTGGCGCGGCAGCGTGGGGATCTTCTGCAGATAGGAGATCTGCGTTAGCGGCGTCCGGCTGATGGGCCTGCAAGTACATGAGAACAGGCGGAAAACGTGACTTAGCGAAACGGGCTTGACTAATCAGAGTTTAATTAAAATTTAAAAATTTAATTAAAATATTTCCTGCTTACTGCCGGGTTAAAGGCCGTCGCAGGAAAAGCTTAAATAAAAGGAAAAAACGCGGTAATCCCTCGCCGCAAAGCCGAATCATATTGTTAATGTAATATAAAACCGCATGAAAATCATGTGCTTTGTATTCCTTTTGTAATCGTTGGATTTATGCGGTTTTTTACTTCCTATTTGCCGTCGAACAAGCTGTCAATTTTAGTTTGTTTTTCATGCGTTTTTTATTTTGACGGCGACAAAAGTGGCGGCTTGGGGGCCGGGGGAGTGGTTTTTGCAAACGTCAAAATGAAAAATATACGCTTCACAGCATTTACACAAACAAATCGACAGCCTGCGTTGCCTTTGTTGCTACTTTGTTGTTATCGTTGTTGTGAAGCCCGCAGGTCTGTCGCCGTTGTCATTTTGCCATTTTCCGACATTGTTATCCTAGACGGGCTGGAATGCCCTGTAACCCCTTTTCGTGGCCTCTCCGATTACAAGGATTTTTGGAAAAGCTAGTATGATGTGATCCTCACTTATAGAATTAATTGATATTTATAAAAATAATAGTAAATAGTTAAAAAAATGATGTAGCAAGCAAAGTTGGAAAAACCATATACATACAAATAATTAAACATCATTATTGAATACACATATAGCGTATTCCGACTAGAACATTACTTTATATATATGTTATGTAAAAAACTGTCAATTTTGAGTTACAGGGTATGTATTATATCTAATAAGTGATATGGAATTAACATATACCCATTGTTTGGCATATAGAATAGGTATTTGATATGGTATATTATGAAATATATGATATGGAATATGATGTGGTATGGTATAAGGCATATGAGTGTAGTGTAAGGTACATGATATGGTATATGATATTGAATGTCATGTTTGGAAGAGGAAAACTATATTAAATCTTCCTATTTTCAATTTCTAAGAAACAAGCTTACATTTAATCATAAGAGATGCAGATTCTCCCAGTTTTATTTTATAAAGAGAGGATTAGTTCAGGTACCGATTAAAAAGTAATCAAACTTACAATTCTTGTCCACTTTTTTAAACCCAATTAGGGTCTTTAAAAGGGATTCCGAAGAAGGATTAATAGAAACCCGCCTAACCCTTTAATCCCACATCAATTAGGGACTTTCCCGGTTTTCGTAGTGCATTTGCACCGCTCCTTTGACATCGGGGAAGTAAGCACGCACCATTTCATGGCAGTTTGCCGTATGAAAGGATAACTGTGCATTGTGCAGATACTCACACACACGCCCCCACATGTAGCTGCAGATACATAGATATATTTCCGTGTGGGACCGAGGGCGGGCAGGGGCGTGGCCGGGCTGAACTGAACTGAACCGAACTGGAAATGCGAGTTCATGCGGGCGTTTTATCAAAACAATGCTGTCCGCCCTTTTGTTGTTTTAGCCAGTGAATTCTTTCTTTTCGCCTGCCACATCCCGATTTAACATTTACCAATTCCATTTCTAGTTCAGAGTGGTTTCGGGTCTGGGATTGGGATGGGGATTAGGTCTGGGACTGGGACTGGGACCCACTGACGTGTCAATAGCTGGGCGAGTGCTATGTGCCAAGCGGTTTCTGCGGTTTGCCGGCAAATTAATTGCACAGATTGCGACTTTCGATGGGGAATAAGACCCGAAAAAATTGTTTGACATTTGAATTTTTGAGCTGTAACTGCAAGAATGCGTGGTGGCCATGCACTGCGAGTCGGGGTGAAATGTGATTTCGAATGCAAAAGCTAGAAACCAAAGCCGAGTCCAAACCCAAATCCAAATCCCCGGGCATGCACGTGCAACGTGTCGCAGCTGGAGTCCCCCGATGCAAAGTGTTGGCCGCCGTCAAATCAGCCGCTTTCAAACTCAAATTACCAGTTCCCAACCAGGCCGTCTGAAAAACCAGGCGAAACTGTGCCTAAACTCTATAAATTCGCCTGGGAGCCTGTGGGTCTGCCTGGCGAATTTATTGTGCGACCTGCATTTCTTCTTGGCCCTCTTTTTTTCCCCCCGGACCAGCACAAATTTATTGTTGACTGCAGCGAATTGCGTGAAATTGGCAAAGCAATTGTGGCAAGTTTCAATTGGGCACAGGTCTATGAAGTCATTAAGGCGGGAGAACAAAATGGAAAGTGCATGCTGGCCGTGTTGCGCAACATTGTTGGCCAGTTGCGCAGCAACAGGAGCAGCCGTATCTGTATCTACGCTACCCGAAGTATCTACAGGAACTGCAGCTATAAGCCCGCCAGTTTTGGCCTGGCCAACAGCTGCCTACAGCGCTATTTGCATTGATCGACAGCAGAGGGCTCCGCTCGGCGGTCGCCGACTCAATTACTTTGGCAGTCGTTGACCCAGAGAACTGGTTTGGCCCGTCTAGGCCCTTCTGGAAAACTAGTTCACAGATCCGCACAGCGTTGGCCCATTGAGGAGGGGCCTTCGAGGGGCCAGCTGCAGCTGGGGCTCTGCGGCAAGTGCCTATATTTAGCCCCGTCTGCGCTTATCTGGCATCCAAATGAATGATCATTATGCGGCGGTCGCGTTGACAAATTGCCACAGAGCTTGAGCGATGAGCGACGGCTCAATGCCCGGCCAAAGACAGTTTAGCGGATGGTGATGGCTCAGAGACATAGAGGGGGGCCTGAAGAGGCAACTCCGGGGCCCCGAATCGCCGGAGACAATGCCCAAAAGGTTAGCCCCAAATCACTTTGGCACTTTGTGTGCGGTTTTCTCAAGTCATTTGTGTGATTTGGGTTAATGTCGGAAGAGCAGCCGAAAAATAATCGTGTAGGTATATATAAGCCGGCTAGTGCCTATGTATCCGCAGCGAAAGTTACGCCAGGTTAGTTCTACACGGAGAGAAATTGGGGTAAGGTGTCCCCCTGGAAGCGCAAGGAAATGTATCATGTCTCAGGGTTCATGGGTTCTACCAGTTTCGTATTTTTATAGTGTGCTGTAAGACATCCCTATATCATTTTTCCCTCTGTAAGGACTG
Source organism: Drosophila biarmipes (assembly GCF_025231255.1). Lineage (NCBI taxonomy): Eukaryota > Metazoa > Arthropoda > Insecta > Diptera > Drosophilidae > Drosophila > Drosophila biarmipes. The sequence goes on along the minus strand of NC_066615.1, from coordinate 10,976,419 downwards.
CCTCTATGGCCTCTTGTGAGTTCAGGGACAGGTGTCGCTCCATTAAGACTTGTTTGCTTTTAGCTTTACGACGTCCCTCAGCTGGACAGCAATTATGTGGCAGGACTGCCCTTCTGCCTCGTCCTGCCCTTCCGCACATCCTTTTATTGTTTTACTACCCCTGACAGAGCTCTCCCGGCAACAAAAGCAACGCAACTTTTATTAAAAAGCTTTGGCCTGCTCCAGCGTGTTCGGTGCGATTGTCATAAACGATTTTTGAATTGTCCATAAAAATAGCTGGACGGGAGAAAGGAGCGGTGCAAAAGCTCGTAAACTTTATATGTGGGGAGAATGTCCATGTTTCCCAGAATGCAGTACCCCGAACGCAGAACCCAGAACCCAGAACCCAGAACCACTTGGCATTTTTCCACCGGATCAGCAGCCGCAGAGCCAGCACGTTTTGTTCTGTCTGCCTTGTCAACATGACATTTGCCGTGTTGACATTTTTATTGACTTTGGCAGGCAGCAGGCGAACGGTTTTTGTTCTCGCCCAGCCTGAAAGTTGATTAAGAATGCCAGTCGGTGAAGGCATGTACTGCGTCTGCTTCCCACCTGCGTGTGGTCCACCGCCAGGTGCGTTTATTACGCATACGCCAAGTGGCCACGGGCACTAATTGCCGCTCCTCTTAGCGACTGTACTAATGTGGCCCGTTTAGAAAGTTGCATAATGGCGCGAATTGCGTTGGCTTATCTCTGTGAGAACACAACTAAACCAATTAATGTTCGGGCGAGCACTCATCGCAGGCGGCAAGTATAATAGAAGCGCGGCTGCTGCTACACTTCAGCCGATCTTGGCCGCTGCTAACGGCAGGGAAAATAGTTTGCCGAGCGTGCAAATTTTCACAGCTGCAAACAGCAACTATGCCGGCAATTTGTGTGCTAAGCGGCACACAGAGAGGGGCTCCGCCACTGCGGCCAGCCCGATCCCCACTTGGCCATCTTCGCTGGGAGCAGAGCCAGAGACACCGCGATGCGAGGCCCACGATCAGGTTTGTGCGCAAGAACAGCGCTTTGGTAATGGCTGCAAGAGAAATTGCATCATCAATGCAAATTCGGTGAGCTGAAGGCGGTGATGGGAGAAGTTCCAATTTGTTTTCAGGGTAATTGATTCGAGGCATTATTTTTTATTCGAGCAACTGCCAATTAATTGCGAACTTTGTTGAAAATACATCAAAGCACAAGCTGCTGGAGAACGCGTGTGCTGTTTTGGGTCGCCCACCGGGTAGTAGTGCCTCCTGGATCCCCGAGCGCCCCTGTTCCAGATCCCTATGCCGTCCCATGCCACACCGTGCCACACCATAACCATATATCCGCGGCTGTGTGTGTTCCAAGAGTCGGGGCCCACGGCACTCATCCGGAGACGACTTGCTGCTTCTGCGGTCGTTGTCTTTGGTCTATGAACTTGTTTTCTCCACTTCGGTCTGGAAGGCCCCTGTCCCCTGGAAACCCCTTCCTCTTCTGCCTTTTTAATTGAAGCCGTGTCTTTGGCTGGGTTTTTTTGCCCCATGCTTTTTGTTCCTTGTCGTCTTTGGGTTTTTTCTACGACTTTTTGTGTTGATGCTTCGATTTTTATACATTAATGCTGCCTTTATTGCTGGAGTGATTATGCTCAATTTTGTTTTTGACCATAATTACATTTCGTTCTCCTCCGGAGAGGCATCCGTTAGCTTGAGGAGCTGTATCTGGGGCCGGGGTTATGGCCTGCCTCGGTTTTATGATGATTTGGTAAACAAATTGGCATTGATTGATTTTTATTCAGCGCTATGCAAACACGGCGAGCGCAGGAAATCACGCTTCGAGTGCTGGCAGGCCTCGTTGAGAAGGTGGCATGTGGTGCCTACGAAGCCCTGAAGGTCAGCCCCGAGTCTATTTGCCCGGCTAAGTGAGATTTCCACTCGAGAGGCGGCCGGAAAACGTGTGATCCGAGCATAAATCAAGGCTTATCCGCGGACCAACAAAACTGCATTCAACCATAATTATTAACGACACATTCGGATGCTAAAACATGTCGGCATCGAGCCCCACCAGCCGAATCTGATGTGATTTATGGGGCTGGCTTGGCAACAAAACTGTTCACAAATTAACCGTAATAAAGCAAACTTCATAGTTGCTGCTGCAGTTGTTGCGCCTGCTGCTCCTGCCGCCGCTGCATGTTAGCTTATTTTGATTTATGGCCAACTGAAATTGGAATCTAATTTCTTGGCCATTAACAAAACCAGCAGCAAAGAAATTGTGTTCGTCTGCCTACGCAGATCGCGCAACTTGGCCGGAGTTGGCCGAAAGCAGGGTGAGCGAGTGCCTGGCTTTTGGCCACCGACTGACCAACACCTGGGGGAATTAGTTCTGACTATAAGAGGCAGCGCGGGCAAGGATAGCTTTCGGCAGGAGTAAATCAATCGCGGTATCTCCGGCATTGGAATCTGTAATTGCTTCATTAGAATGAGTTATGCCCTAGCAAAGTGATCTGATCGGACGGTACGTTTTCTGGTGGGATTTGTCTAAAAAGAATGGGAAAAAGCCTAGTTTTCTATCCCATAAACGTGTAATAAATTGATTACTTATTTTGAAAAAAGGGTCTATTACTTATTATTGTTCATTAAGTTTTATAATGGGATTTGGCTAAAAAAGGAAAAAAAAAAACGTAGTTTTCTATCCCATACATGTGTAATAAATTTATTATTTATTTTGAACAAATGGGTATCTTAAGTCATTATAAGAAAGACATACCTATGGGTCTAATACGTATTATTGTTTTAGAGGAACTCCGCAAATCTTCAATATTTGGATTACATATTTACTAAACAAATAGGAAGTATTGAAGTTTTGAACATAAATATTAATGATACCTGATTACAAACCTAAAAATGTTAAAAATATCTTTCAGTATTATTTTTAAGCTCTCTCATTTACATATATATCATAGATATATGGTTAGGAGAAGTTCGTGTCTCTATATCTACCTTTCTTAAGGATTGGTTTGGATTTATAATACTCTGAATCCTTTGCCATATTTTTTGAGATTTCCCTACCTCTGCAGGGTACTCTCTGCCTCGACTTGTGGCCAGCGATTCCCTCCTTTGATTTGGCTCGTTGTTTGGCAAAAACATAGAACGGTAAAGTGCACCTTTGCACTAACTGTTCTCGGAGGATCGTTGACAACCTGGCCACAACTGGCGACATGGCAAAAATAATTAGCTGCTAATTGCGTTTTATGAGAGGCCCTGACAGTGAAGTGATGCGGCACATTGCACATCGGAGGTTGCAACCTGCCGGCTAATGGCTGCAAAAAGGCTCTTGCATTGCGGCGATGAGACTGTAATTCCGTCGATTTGTCGTCTGAAAGCCGCCTTGTGGCGATCCGGCAGATTAGCATTCGGGTGCGGCTAAACTGTTAAGTTTCCGCCTTCTGGGCCCCGAACAATGATAATTCGTCCCCCTTATCGCGGTTAGTGGATCGCTGCAAACCCGCTCCGAGGCAAGTTCAAGAGCTAACGAGGCAGGAATGCAAAGAGTGTTAATGCAGGCGGAATCTTGCCACTCTGCTGCATGTTGCAGGTTGCAAGTGGCAGGTTGCTAGTTGCTGGTTGCCGGTTGCTGGTTGCAAGTTGTCCAGTGGCATGCAGGCAATTTAAATGCAAAAAGTGAAGCTGTCAATAAAAATTACGCGACTGCCCATCCCCTGCGCCCCCTGAGCATTTAATTTATTGCCCTGCGTGTCTGTGTGAGTGCGTTAAATGTTTTATTAATTAGTTGCCAGGGGCGGGGAAATTCCAGCCATGCTGGGGCCCAGGAACTGCCCGTGCTTGTCTTGATCCGTCAGTCAAGTGTCAACTTTCGGCTAAACTAATCCCGAAAATCCCTGCCCAGCCAACGCACTTGTTTTGACACATGTTTGCCCATATGCTGTTCCTATATCGCCCATGAACCTATGGTGATCCACAGCGAATCGCTTTGATGTGGGCGCAGACAAGCCGAAGGGGCCAACGAAAAGCGATTTCAATTTCAGTCATTTTGACAGCGGCTTAAGCGGCTTGAGAAAGGCCCGGCCAGGGGGAAACACACAGTTCCCAAGACACAATTAATATGCGACGCAGTTCTGCTGGCCATAAATGCGTATAAACATGGCCTGAGCACCGCCCCCCGCCCACCGACCGCCCGCCACTTTGGGGCAATTAGCATGGCTAACATGAGCGGAGACGCTTAATGGCCTTGGTTTATTTTCACATTACCAGCCGGGCAGGCCATGTACCATGGGTACGAGCAAAGAGACTTTAAACAAAAATGACGAAAACAAAATCATATTTTATCGCCATGCATAAATAAATCACAAAGGCTGTGGCGCTGTAGTTGTCGCTGTTGTCTCGCACTTCTCTGGCGCCGTTTAAAAAGCGCGGTCTCAACTTGGCTCGCAGAGAGCCGGGCCAGTTGGCCAATTGTCTGGGCCAAGTCATGCAAGTTGCCGCCGCCATCAGCGTCGCTTTGGCTGCACTCTGCTGCCGCAATTAAGTTGCATCTGCGGCACAGCCAGCGCCGCAGCCACGCCCCCAGAAAGCAGGGGCGCACTTGTGGCATTTGTCAGGGGCGGAGGCATTCGCGGCTGGCAGCCGAGTGCCCCTAATGGCTTTGTTAATTAAAACCAAAATCAATATGAATGGGCCAAGAGAGTTCGCAATAATGGAGGAGCTGCTGCTGCTGCGGCCATGTTGAAGATGAGCGTCCAAGTGATGTATGGGAGCAAAAGTATCGATTTACAAATGAAGTTGGAAATATTGTATCATACTATTTGTAATTGGGAAATTCTGGTAGAACGGGTTTTAAATTTAATGTAAATAGCATTGTTAATTAACACGAACGGGCCAAAAGCGTTTTAAATAATGAAGGCGGAGCTGTTGTGCAACAGGTCAAATAAATAAAGGGTGGTCAATTTTTTTAAATTTATTGAGGAGATATTTGCTTACTTTATTCGAGAGAACGATTTTGAGAACGTTTTTCCATGAGAACTTCTTCCATATGTACCATACTACAGGTTTTCTTAAAGAAATTTGTTGACTTAAGGAATGAATGACATTTTTATGTATTTCCCAAATCTATTATCAATAAATAATTTTTTACATTGCTATCCCACCTTAAAAAGTGTATTGAAATTGGGAAATAATAAAATACACAGCGCTTTAAATGAATACTTAACACAGTGACATTTTTACATAAAATATAAACGTTTTTGCCATCCCTAGAGTAAGCACTTTCCTGCAACATATTGCTCGCTAAGCGAACCATGAATTTTAAGTACGTTCGCAGAGGCCTGAGGATGGACGGTGGCATAAACATATTTCCAGAACTTCACCAGTACATTTTTGTTTTTCTGCCCATTTCGACTGCCGAACAAGTCGTAAATGAGTCACCGCCCGAGCCCGCCCCTTGACGCGAAGTGGAGACGCAGGCCGTGACGGAGGATCCCGATCCCGGCTGAGCTCTCGAGATTTATGCGGCACTCGATGGCAGTTAAGATTGAATTGAATGCTTAGACACGAGCTGAACACAAGTTAATTGCCAGCGCAGAATGTGAACAAACCAGAAGCCATTCATTCGGCGCAGAGTCGGAGAAATTATTGCAGTGCAATTTTTTAATATCTTCATTAAGCGCTCTGGGGCCCAGGCAATTAAAAGCCCAGGCGAAACCAGATTCGGAATCCGCAGCTTTGCATAGATCTGGGAACTAATGCGAGTGCGGTGGCATGGCACTCTCATCGATGGCAGCCGTTGGGCTTCTGGGCGAGAGTCATCGAGATGGGAGATGGGAGATTCGAGAACCGAGAACGGAGAATCGCGTGTGGCTACCGGATTGCAGACGGATCGGGCTGAAGCCGTGTCAGGGGCACATCAAAACGGCGTCTGTTATTATTATTAATTATGCTTTGATTGCCTTCTTGCTGGAATCGCTTGGAATCGTTTGGAATCGCTTGAAATCGCTTGGATTCGCTGGCCGTTCCTGTTAGCAGGCCGTTTGCCAATGCAGCTCCCGAGCGTGGCTGTGGCCTCTAATTTGTGGTTGCCAAAGTTGATCATCTTCATTGCCATCACCAGCGCCATGATGAGCTTGGCCAACAGCTAATTGAGTTGTGGCTCCCACTCCGTTTCGCAAGTAGCGAGTTCGTTGCCTAAGTCTTTTGTTTGCTCCCAAAGGCCTGCATACTAAATCAAAGCCCTTAAACGTCCATGGAAATATATGCCAATATTGTTTTCCCAATCCAGCCCAAAAGCAACCCACCCCATCCCATTCGCGATTCCCATTCCCTGGCAGAATGAAAAGGAGGAAATGTCATGCGGCTGAGGGAAGACAATCGCCGGCCATATTTCATAAGCTGCGTGCCTGCCATTCGCAAAACACAATAACTTAGGCTTAGGGCCCCCGATATTTGCATGGCATTATGCAAAATCATGACATGAAAGCGGAGCTCGCCGGAGCTGGAGCACTGCAATTGCGCCAGCTCCTCGCCAGCCATATGCAAGTATATGGCATACTATATCGGCCGCTGCAACCGATCCGCCGAAAGATCGCAGCCCGCGAGGGACGCACAAAGGCCCCTGGTAAATCACACTTTGGCAGTTGTCGCTTGTGCGCCGCCGGCCCAGAGCCACCGCGTCGTATGCGTAACCCGAGAATGCCCGCGTAAGTGGAGACCCGCAGCAAGAGCCTCGGAGCTCCGTCTTCGATGTGAGTGATGCGTAGAGCACGGGAACCGGGGGAAACCGGGGGTGCGGGATCGGGGGATCTTTGCAACAGAGTGGAACGCAGCGCATCGAAACCAGACAGCCAACCAGAGGCACACTGGGGCAAAGTGGTTATGAAACTGGCTTCAGATAGAGGATAGAGTTTGCCTGCCTTACAGACATATGTTCCAAATTAATTTGGAATCCTTTTCTGAAATATCTGTAATGTAATGTAGTTCTATTAAGTATGATCAAATACACTAAGTGTGGACATTATAAGGAATTATAACCATAATATTTAATGATAAAAAGTACACACATTCCCACCGAAGCTTAAGTCATCCCTAAAGCCAAGATACATTCTTTAAACCTTTAAACATAAATTGCTTTTGCCGAACTAGGTAAATTTAAGATTATTTCCCTTTAAAGTTTATAAAATAAGAGATATATAAAATCACTGTTCTTCCACGGAAACAAGGGTTAAACTTGTCAACCGGAATATAATTTCCCATTAAGGCAATGATGAAGTGCGTTTTTTAAGGCTAATACAAAATGAGGCAAGTTATACACCACAACAGATACACATTGAATGCACATTAGCAATGGAAAAAGATATTATATTCAATAAGCTACTTTGATTACAGAATATCACTAAGCTGCCTGAAACGAGTAGCACTTTCCCTGCTCTGCTTTTCGCGGGGGTGTCACCACTGTTCCGGGATATCGTTTCGGTTTCAGGCCGCCAAGACAAGAACAAGTTGCCCGAGTGCTGGATGTGGCTGCGAGCTGCCTGCCGCTTGTTGCGTGTATCTTGCGGTTCGTCTTGGTCGCAGAACACGCAATGTGTGTTCATTGACTCCTGCCTCGGCCAACGTCTTGCGCAACAAGCTGCAGCCTCCTGTCTCCCATCTCCTGCCTCCCGAGACTCCTCTTAAACTCCCGACTCCTGGTAATCAATCATTGGGCCAGCAGAACTTATGCATTTAAATTGTCAGCAGCAAGGGCGGCCGAGAAAGGGCGGCCAAATCGCTTTTGACAAATGGATTTGGAATGCTACTCACTCATTTGACTCCTGCTGGGCGGCTCCTGTGGCCACTTCCGCTGCGGCGGCGCTCGTGTCCAGTTCGTTGAAAGTGAAACTGATATCGTGGGCATCCTTAAACGGCTTCATGCTGCGCGGTAAACTGCGCTGCCGCAGGCTCAGGTTCAGAAACTGAAGATCGCCGGCGGTCAGGGGTTGCAGGGGCACTTGTGGTGTTGCAGGTTGCGAATGGGGCTCCCTTTCCTGATCCTGCAACTGGGTAATCCGATTCGCCGGCGGCGGTGGCAGCGGCGGCACTGGACGCTGCTGCTTCAGCTTGGGCGGCAGGGCGGGCTTGGGTGCTTCCTGCTCCTGCTGCTGCTCCTGACTCAGCGGAGGATCCTCCTCCTGCTCGATAATCTCCAGGACTTGGGCCGTGGCTCCCTCGTGCTCCGCGTAGAACTTGGCCATGTTCTCGGTGGCGTCCAGCGGACTGTAGCGCTTGCCGCGCACCACCAGATCGCCCAGGTGATCGGCGTCGATGCCGAAGAGAAAGGGATCATCGAGGACGGTCACCCTGGCATTCCGCTGGGCCACCTCGCTGGATTCGTTGGTGGATCCATTGGTGGCGGACTTGCTGGACTTCTCCCCGCGCACATGGGCTCGCAGGGATCTCAGGAGCTTCTTGCTCCGTCGCGGGGAGGAGGAGAGCGGGAAGAGCGGACGCCCCGATGGCGCCGTTCCTCCTCCGCCTCCTGTGGTCCTCGGAGTCCCCCCATGATCGCCCAGATCGATGCCGTCGTCCGCATCCTCGGCGGCATCTAATTGCCCGGCGATAAGATCGCAGTCCACGGTGTCGTAGTCCCGATCGCGTCCATTGTCGGGCTCCTGATTAGCGTCCGCCAGCCGCTGGGCCGCCGCCTTGCTATAGAGCTGTCGATAATATTTCTGCTGGTCGCCGTACAAAAAGCAGACGCGCCACCATTGTTTGCATGCCAGCAAATTGGCGGTACGTGGCACCATCGCCGGCTCCATGTTTCCAGTGGCAGTGACCGTGGCCTGGCCAGTGGCGGCAGCATCTGCCCCTGATCCTCCAGAGCCTCCTCCTGCAACTCCTCCTCCTGCTGCTGTCAGGCTGCTCATGTTGCTTATTATTATTGTTCCCGGGCCGTAATTATTTTTCAGTTCTCGTTCTCTTTTCTTGTTAGCAATGACATTCTGTACTTGTAGCTGTTTTTTGGTGGCTTTTGTTTCTCGGTTTATAAATTCCTTCAGTAAATTCAGCTTTAATTACTTGTTTGTGGTTCTTTTATACACTTTTCTATGAACATTTATTTCGTTTAGTTTTTGTACTTTATAAGCTTGCCTTTGTTATTGTTAGAGCGTCTCTAAACTCCTTCAGATATATATTTTAGTTAGCTTTACGAAGCACCTGTACGTTTTCTTTAAATATGCCCCATGGATACAAGCACTTCCGTTTTATTTGGTTTTTATTATCAATTTTTTGAAGCGGATAATCGATGTTATTGATTTGAAACTTTTATTTTTTGTGACTTTTTTTTGAGCCCGCTCAGCAGCACTTCATTCGATACAGATACAAAAACACAGCCCGAGGAAAACCCGACTTTCTCGACTGGAAATTGGACACTAGACAAAGGCCCACCATCTTGATCGATTGCCTATAATTTACTTTCGAGCCAGATGAAAACCGCCGGGGCATAAATTTAACACTTTCCCCCAACCGCACACGGAAGCCGGGGCCGCCTGCCCAACGAGGAAAACTAATCAAATTTGTGTAGACACTGGAAATTGGCAGCTTGAACCCTTAATAGTGATTGGATGCAAGGCAAATAGCGCGGCGTACACGCTTACCACGGCTAATGGCCAAAAGCGGAGATGATGATGGCGGCCAGTCAGCCGTCGGGCCATCTTCATCGAGTATAAGACATTGGCCATCGGGGCTCCGGGCCGATTAGTCACGCCTCTAATAAAGACGGCAGACACGTAGCCCCTGCATCAGGTATCGCATCGGTGGAAAATGTGGAAACGTGGAAAACAGCGCTGCTAAGTGCGAGCCACTGCAGTTTCCTTGGCGGCGATGCCCTTGTCAGATAATAATAACTTCATCTTCATCTTCATCATCATCAGCGCTGACTGCCGCAGCTGCTTGAGTGGTAGCCAAATGCCTCGGCAGCAATTGCAGCTTACCATCATCCCGTCCACGTACCATAAGCCAAATGCTATATGTATCCTGTGTGTGTTTGTCTATCTGTATCTCTATCTCTATCCGAGAGTATCTGGGCATCCCAGAGTGCATTAAGCTGCTTTTAGCTTAGTGCCCGCAGACCGCCTTAATGGAGTCGACAAAAAGCGAGGTCTGGCTCATATTTATGAGATCAATGCCGGGGAAAGGCTGTCAATCAAGAGCGGAGGCAATGTTTATCAGATTACCAGAGCCTTGCAGAGATCAAAGATCACAGGAACACAGGCTTGCGGTAGAAGAAGAACGGAGCGATGTCAGTTCGGTATTGACAACTCAATTAAAACTTGAACGGTCAACCATTTTGAGTGCCAGCCGAACAAAGTCATGGAAAAAGCCGTAACAAATGCTATGGTGATCTTTATGACAGCCTTAAGTGTTTCTTGCTTGCTTGGAGCTAAGTTAACAATACTAGGTGATCTATGAGAATTTATCTGAATATGCATGACAAAATATGTATATAAAAATATTTGAATTATTTATGTTTACTACTTGACATGGATAATATGAAATAATGTGTCGCAAAACCCGCTTATCTTTTGTTCGATATGTATAATATCATCATTAAGAAGTGAGAAAATCATTTTTCATTGCGAATCTTCATGTAGGAATGCCTCAGATAGAGCGGTTATGGACCCGAAGACGTCCAAGTAGAGTAGCAATTGTAGCTTTTTTCCTGTGCATGCATCAAAAGCAACACTAGAGTAAACATTCCGCCGCGAAGAGTCAACATCTGGGGGCAGGAATTCGAGACTCAGAACGAAGTGGAGCTGCATCCACTTAATTGAATCATAGCCAAGAACAATCGCAGTCATAACCGCCCAAACAGAGCAACTGGCTTCCGGCTAGCACAGAAATGGAAGATGGTTTCCAGCCGCAACAAAGTCAAAGCCGCAGCACGCGATCCCATCCAGATTTGCAGTTAGACAGCGGGTGTGATTAGAGCCCAATGAGTGGGTAAGTGGGGGAAACCGGTCTGCGGATGGGAAAAGCGGCACTTGCGCATGATTCACATGTGCCACAAAGAGCTCCGCTCTGCCCTGCTCTGCTCCGATGCGATTAAAACGCGATCACACAATAATCATAAGGCAAAAACGGAGCCGGTCCGGCGAATGCCCAAACAAAGACTTCCGGCGATCCAAGACAGAAGATGGAAGACTGCCGATCTGGAGAGCTGTAGCACTGGAGATCTGGAGGGGCCTGATGCAGTGGCGAGGCCTGGCTTATTGGATGGTGTGATGGGTAGTCTGATGCCGCAAGGCACCGTTAGTATTTATTGATGGCGGTTGTCCGACATGTGTAAGTGACGCCGTCGATGCTTGTCGCGTAATTCATCCGATGCCAAATTGCCGGCGTTAATATCTGATAATGCCTGACCCACTGGCAGCGGCTGATTGAAATCGGACTGCGCACTGGGCCAACGAGGCGTATGCGCAATTTGCATGCCCCACAACACAGTAGTTGCCTCTTGCATTGCCATTATTTGCGATATTCCGAACGACTCTAGTTCGGTTTGAGTGGCTGGCGGCTCTGTCATCAATCCCCAGTTGGAATTACCCAGTTGACCAGGATTTCCCCCCGCCTTTTCCATTTGGCGTACACACATAAAGTAGCTTTATGGTGCCTTTTATTGCCGGGCATTTGCCGGGACTTCAAGTTTTCATGGCCGGCGGCTGAGAAACTGCGTGGAAAATGGCAGACAGGAGCAATTAATTTTATGGCTATTTATGTAGATTTTTCTCCCAGTGCAATTTACACAAATGCAGGTTAAAAAGTCAATTGCTTTGTCTTGGTTTACTTTCCCGGCATGCAGTTAAAGCCATTCACCGCTCAACCTTTTGTAATGCGCCCACTTGAGCTGCATTCTCGTCCCCCTCCGCCCCGGAGAACCTCTTTTCAACGGGGCTGAAAATTGTGTTATCAAGAATCCCATTCAGCATCACAGAATCCGACGTATCTATGGACTTATCACTGCCTACCCAAGTGGTTTAGAAAGCCGCAGACGTGACAACTCACTCAGCGGCGGCTGCAACTGTAAAATTTCATAATTTATTATGCAGTCGGATGGCCCAATGGCAGCTGGCACATTTTCCGATATTACCATATGAAAGCCCCGCCCCGGAGACAATAAGAAACAATGAGAAATATGCACTTGATGGCGGGACTCTTCCCGGTTCTGGCCAAGGTGTCTCGCTGGCTAATGGATTAACTTGTTTGTCTATTTTACGGCCTAACTATAATCTCGAGCCTCTGAAAGCTCCGACTGGGCCGGGCCGTAATAATTACAGCGCCTAGGCCCGCCAGCCAAACTAGTTTGGGCCAAAGCCAAGCGATCTAATGAGCCATTGTCTGGCTCTCATATTTCATTGGGTCCGATAATAATCTCACGCTGGTGGGGTGTTAAACGGCCTTTGTCTCGGAATTGATTGTCGCCGCTCAGGAATTCCTTCTCGAATTTTAATTGAGCCTGCAAACCCGACCGCTCGGCTTTTTGCCAGACTGGAAAACAAAGTGAAAATGAAAATCGAGCCGGGCACGCCTCCAAAGCCGAAACCTTGTGGGCGGCGGCCGGTTTAATCTGCGGCGCACTCGTGTTAAATGTCAAATGCAATCAAAAGACGTCGAGGCGAGGGAAACCAGCTAACGTTGCTCCATTTTCCGGGGAACCCGTTCTTATCGGCCTGGAAGATGGTTGGCAAACTAACGCAAGCTGACAGGATGACAGATCAAATTGGCGTTTGCATATACTCGTATACGACGGAACCATATTTATTTACGACTTCCCGCTCTAAAAGCTCATAACGCGGCCTGATTAATTTTAAGACCGAAATTCCCTGGCCAATGATGAGAAACAGTTCCTTAATTACCCCTTCAAATGGACGTGAGACATGTAGTATGCAAATGCTTTGGTGTTGAGACAACGGAGGGAGATTGACATAACGAAGGTTGGGTTGTTGACCCTCTCGAAGAGCTTTGTTATGCTAACAAAACACCAAACCTAAATGGTAACTGTAAAGTGGCCAATCTATTCCGAGGCGGGATTCTTTCGGCTGAGGTTTTGTATCTCTTGGAATCTCAGTAAAAGCCAGCAATTGTGAGTAGATGGCTGGCTGGTGCCGCGGCAACTGGTGAGCAAATTAACACGCCAGTTAGTTACTCAGTTAGAGGCGTCGATTGGGGTTAAGCAGCCGTGGCAGCTGGCCCAAAGTGAGGGAGAAAGTTGGTGCAGCAGAGCCATAATTGAGCCAACTAGTTGCCGCAACTCGGCCATAAACAACAGTTTTATTTCGAACCGCCGCCGGCCGACGCTACATAATTATGAAGAATTTCTTAATAAAGCCCGGAATCGAAGCCGAGCCAGTGCGAAAATTGATTTAGTTGGCCGGGCCATAAACGAGCGCGGTGAATTGCAGTGTTCCGTTGTTGCTCCACGGCTAACACATGTATCCACAACTGCATCTTGCTGGAATTTTAACCGAGAACCACTATCGCTTGCGCTTTAAATTCAAATTGGCATGTCAGGCAATTAGAAATCGGAGATAAATTTCAACCCCGGCCTACGCGCTCGAGTCGAATGTCTCCCTTGTCAATAAGGTGTTTTCAGCTGCAAAACCCGTGTCTGAGGCCCACACACACGCAGAGTTGGTTGGCTCAAAGGCAATTGCTAACAAGCCATTGTTGACATATTGCAGGCCATGTACAGTGTGTAGTAGGTCCGTTCCATACAATTCTGTGGGTGGCAGCCCGGCTCGGATCTTCAGATCCCCAGATCTCCAGATCTCGAGATCTGCAGATCCCAGGCCATGTCTGCGCTACTAATTGGATCAAGCGGAGAAAGCCGCTTGAAGTACGGCCTGCGCGGTAATCAAATTATTTTCGGGCTCTGGCCAAGTGTTTTTATGGCTAGACAAGTCATGTTTTATGTGTTGTCGGAGCGGGTCGCCAGCCTATTTGGTTATGACTTCATTCCGCGATGCTGCAGCAGGTTGGTGAAAGTGCGCAGCGAACGGCGATTAAAACTTAACGCATCTAAATAAATCAGGCTCAGCACTTCAGTTGACTTGTAATGGGCATAAGCCTATGAGAGCCTTTAAACCGGCCAACTGACGAATGTACACCCCGAGTTCGTTGCTCAACTCTTTCGTTGGCCCATTGTGTCATGGGATTATTGGCCAAGTACCAACAAACACACCCTGGCAAACCTAACCGATTCTCGACACTCGATAAGCCCATAAAAATATTGTGTTAGGGCAGCCGGCCAGACGCCTGTGCCGCGCATTTCAATCGCTCTCGAGTTTCATTTGATTTTTAATGTAATTTTATTGTTGGCTGTATCGGCACTCGCACTCGTATCTGTATCTGTATCTGTATCTGAGGGGGCAAGTGTCTGTGGGAGGAGTTCGGGTATCCGCTTGTATCCATGTCGAATGAAATGCGCTGCGTTGACAATCCCCAGGCACAGACCTGGCTTAAATCGCACCTCACTGGGCCATTTGGCTTATCCCATGCTTTTAGCATAATTGAACGTTCCGCGAGCTGGCGAATAAATTCACTCGGCCCAAAGAAGGAGCTCCGCGCCGGGTGAGAAAAGGCTTGCCCTGATAGGGATCGCCCTGGATTTCCGATTGCACTTCACTTTTTTGTCAATTTACTTTTTACAATTTTCGTGAATTCAGTTAGCAGCTTTTCATTTCTGAGGTTTTTGTGCACTTTGCTCTGATCATCTGGCTGGAAAACGGTAAATGACAGATCTGGCGCAAGATATCGTGGCCCGAAATCGACATGGACGAAGACCGAGCGATAAGATCGATCGATCAGGCGGACACTTCGACGACAATGCGCACCTGTTGCCAGGTGTAAACCGCTCGCAACGGACAACGCTTTCAGACTGATCGAACCTCTCAGATGTGTGGATCGCTCTGGGGTTGGATCCCGGGCTGTGGATCGTGTTCGATGGAGTTCTATTCCGATCCCTCAGAAGGGGCTTAAACATTTGTGGTCAAGTGAGATTTACTTGAGATCTTTGACGCAGTTTAAGCGATATAAAAGTAATCAATAGGTTAAAATAGTTCTCTCAAAATATCATAAAAACTTATTTAAAGTGAGATCTAACTTAAGCAGCAAACATGTTCGATATGCTTATATTATCATCCTAAAAGTATACTCTCTGCGAAAGCAAAGCATGTAGAATTGAATGTACAATTCTCCGTAGAATTGAGCATTCTCTTCAACCTCTTTAGCGAAGAGTTTTTGCGAACATTAATATAAAACATACAGAAACAAACAAAGCCTAAAATGTAAATTGTTTTGATAGGAAAATTTTACAAATACATTTTTTGTTGTATTAAAAAAAATATTGGACCGTTTTGTGTTTTTAGAAAACCGAAAACTATTTTATTTCGTTTGATCTTGATTATACATTCTACACCAGTCTACCCAGTAATGTAGACATATGTGTAATGTATTTCAAAAAGACAGTGTTTGGATTGGTTCCAATTTGAACCGTCAATTGGAGTTAGCGCTAATAATAATAAAACTGAAACACAAATATATTTTTTGTGTTTCGAATTTACTTTTGAACCTTAAGCTAATAATAAAGCTTTAAATAATGTCTTAAGAAAAAGAATAGCTTGGATTTAAAAAAACCTTTTATTAAATATCTAAGAACTTTAAGTTAACTAAGTAAAGTAGAGTAGAAATGGAAACCTCCCAAGCACATTTGCCTAGCTAGGTATATCTATAAGGTTTTCCAATAAGGTAACCGTGAAATGAGATTTGTGTGATGAGTAATTATAAAGTGACATTAATAGATTATGTGTGGCCTAAAATGTAACATAAGCTACTTTAAAACACACAAACCACAATTAAATTGAGGACAACCCATTTTAAATCTCTTACTCTGAAAGAAGAGATGTTTCCCAATATCTCAAAGAAACTGGCTTTAAAATGAGAAAAAGAGCGATGTCAACCGCGAGTGACGAGTGGCCGAGTGACGGGTTCAAGGTTAATTTGCCGCTGACCATGTTAGTTGGCCACCATGCATCTTCAACGGGGGATCATTAGGCCGCACATTAGTGGCATCTCAGAGCGGTCTGTGGGCTAATTAGACGCCGAGTGTGAACGGAAACACTGCGTTTCTGCTTGCCGCTTTTTGTTGCACACCTCGTGGAATGCCCCGTGATGCATGATTTATGGTATTTGGAGTCGTGGATTGGCGGCGTGTGAAGCTCCCGAGGGGCCGGCCACCAAAGACTTACCCACAGATGCGTTTTCTTACGTTGGCTTGTTCACTTGTCTTACCTGAAACGAGAAGGGAAATGGCAGCCGATTAGTTAAAGTCCAATAAGGGCCGAAATGGATATGTTCTGTGAACTGGGTCCAAGAATACGGATTAAGGTCGGTGTTGACGCTATCAGAAAATCAATTTGGCTAATTGCAAGCATAATGGCCTCGTTCGCCGCACATTTCATCAGACACCGTCGAAGGGAATGCCAAAAGAGCAGCCCCACGAAATGCAGACAACTTTTTGACACGCCAACTCTGGGAGGGATGGGGCGGGTCGTTTGCCGTTTATTAGTGGAATCGAATGGCCCCCAAAGTGTCATCAAATCAATGCAAACTAGCAAACTGGCTCAAATCGAAGTCGGCTGCGAAACTTTTCCGGCCAACATTTGCGCGCCATTAAGCATGATGGGGGTTGGACTCCGAGGTGTGGGCCCGCAGGAGGACTCCTCCTCCTGGCGAAATGGGCAATTTCGTTGGCCCATAAAGGGCCATCGTAATGGGAAAAGTTAGCGCCACATCAGGGGCACAGGTGTGTCCCCACAGGCAGGGAAATAGTTTCCCACACCGCCCCGGCTAATAGATTTCCAAATCAATAGACCATCCCAGGGGAGTTTTTCGTTGTTTCTTTGCGAGAGTTTTCGTTAGTTTTTCTTCTTACCGACACCTTAAATTTGGACTAAGCACTGGAACCTAAGCTAAACATTTTGCGTACTTTCGATAACGGAGACCACATTTTCGGCCATGTCACACAAATGGGTGTAGGTCTGCATGTAGAGACTGTCTCTGAAGGATTTCCTGGTCCTCAGCTTCTTCAGGAGATACAGGTAGGGATTCTCCTTTCTCAGCTGACGCAACCAGGGCTTCGGCTCTGACTCTTCGTAAGCCTCCTCCTCCTCCTTGGCACTCTCCTCATCCTCCAGCTGCTTAACCTGAAAACGATTGATCTCCAGCCGGAGGCCGCTCAGCTCCAGCGAAGCCATCATCTCCTCCCACTCCTGAATGCCATTGCCAATGCAGCCACGCACGTAGATAAACGTGGAGCGAGTCCTCTGATCATTCCGACTGAAGTGAGTCAGGGATCCCCTACCTCCACCCTGCTTTAGTTGCTCCTGAACCTCGACGAGCTTTGCGAAGTGCAGCTGCCTTTCATTGGCGTCCGGCAGGCGCAGGATTACCCCAAGCAGCGTCTCCAGGCGCAGGTCCCAGGCGGGCTCCCTTGGTTTCTTCAGATCCTGGTATAGGGTCTTCAGGGTCTCCAGATCGTCGAAGCGCTCGCACTTGTAGCCCGTATTCTCGGCATTGAACACCTCCCGCTCGTCCAAGATTCGTTCGTAGGGACACTCCACCTCGCAAGGCTGCAGGAGGGGCACTATGGCTGCCTGGATCTCGGTCAATTCATCGGCCATCCGCTTCTTGGACTTGTCAGTGACCGAGTTCTGCAGCTTGCGTATTTTGTTCGTGTACTCCGGTGCCGGAACACATCTTCCCGTGAGTCGGGCCACAAAAACCCCTCTCACCGATCCACTCAGATTGGGAAAAATGCGGAGTTCGAAGCGCTGCTTGAAGAGATAGCAACCACGCGGACGGAAGAGTGCCCGGCACACCTGCTCCTCGCCGGGAAAAACGGTGAAGATGGACTGGGACATCAGGAAGTTCTGACACTGTGCAATGCACTTCCCAGTTCGTTTGCACTCCGCGATGGCCCACTGGCAGGTGAGCACCTGGATGCCCACGTTCTCCACGCGAGCCACCTCCTTGACCACGCTCTGGAATGGATGGCACTCGAAAAAAACGTTGGCGATATCCGGTAAGACACTTCGCCTGCCTGAGTTGAAGAACAACACACCGTTGATCTTGACGGCTGCTCGAGCAACCAAAGATTCCTGTTCAGGATCTGCCTTTGGAAGGCTCTCCTGTTTTGGATCAACCTCCGCCGGGATCTCCGACGAGCTGCTCAGGCTGAAAATCGATTTGCAGGACACTCGTTCGATCTGGTCGTCGTCGTCACGCTGGAGCGCCTCCTGCATGGGACCACTTCCCACCACCTCCAGTTTGTCCAACTTGGGGAAGAAGGGCAGGACGCGTTGTATGTCGCCTTTCTTCTTCTCGATGCGCTCCTCCAGCAGCCTGGACCTTATCCAATGGCTCGGCCTTTCTGGGGGCAGGTGCGTAGTCCCCAGTATTTCTTGCTTGGTGGCTCGGGTCAGTCCACTGACCTCCACCTCCACTCGGCCGCTCTTCTCAGCCCTCGGAAGGGTCTCCTGAAGCTCGGCAAGTTCCCGGCACTGGCAATCGACTTGGGCGGGAAGAACTCCCGGTTTCTTCTGAGCCAAGGTCGTGGGGTTCATGCGACCGGCGAGATCCAGCAGGCGCTCCACGGTCCCCCGATCCCCAGGAGCACCAGTGCTGCCCACGTTGATCAGCATCTCATGTGGGCGGCGTCCCAACTTCCGCTGGATCTTCGCCTGGACAGTAGTACGATTCTGAAGGGTATCGTACCACAGTTTGAGGCGCGGATCCATGCTCATGGACTCCCGCATGTCCTCGTCCAGAGAACACTCCGATTCGGACAACGTAATGGTGCCCGCCTTCTTGTCGAAAATGTCCTGGATTATGTCATCCAGTATTTTCTTGCCCTCCTGGTCGTTGACGTCCTTGAGGCTTCTGCGCTGCCGAAATTCAAGCGCAGTGGAGTCTGACTTTATGTCCATCACGTTCTTCTGGGACTCGGGTTCCCTATAGGATCCGGCGGCCTTCAGGAAGGATTGCATCCACGAGCGATGCCGAGAACCAAGTCCACTTCGTCTTTCCATCTTTATAGTTTTTATTGTATTTTTGTTAAGTGTTTACGGGGTTTTATTTTGTATCCGTTTATTTATGTATGTATACTTGGTGACAACTAGATCTGAGCTGTGCTCTCGACCACCGACACAATGTCCTCAGCCGCACTGCAGATGAGTCTGTATAACTGGATGTAGATAGAGTCCTCAAAGTACTTCGAAGGGTAGAAGTGGTGAACCTCAAGCAGGCTGTCCTTGGTTTCTCTTTTGCTGACTCTTGACCTAAGAAGTTGCACCTGCTCTTCCCACTCATCCAACCTACTGGCGAGTATTCCACGCACATAGATGGCCTTAGTGTGCCAGCGATTCCTTATTCTTTCAGGAGTGTCCACATTACCAAGGGGCAAGGCCGATGCTCCTCTCAAGCCATCCAGCAATTGTGTTAGTTCCGAAAGGTGCTCAATCCGTTGGCGAGGGTCCTGGACATTACACACCAAGTGGATGAGCGAGTGGACACTGTAATCCCAGGAAGGACTAAAGGAAACTAAGTGGATAGACTTTATTCTCCTGTAAAACTCCAAAAGACGCTCGAAGTCTTCGTGGCGGCGGCACTGGAAGCTTCTGTTCCGCCGGTTAAAAGCCTCCCGCTGTTCCAGCTCCCGTTCATATGGACAAAGGGTAAGATTCCTATGTTCCAGGTGAACCCGTGGATCATGGAGTATCACCTGGAGCTTCTCCATTTTCAGGCGATCCAAGTACTCCTTGGGTGGGGTACAGCGGCCATTCAGGTTCAACGTGAATCCCGAAGGACGGCAGAAGAAGATGCGGGGTGTCGTCAGGAGTAGCCATCGCTGTTTTACTATGGCCACATACCGCGGTTGGTACAGAACTGTAACATCCCGGGACTCGCCCGGAAAAAGCATGAAGGAGGCCACATCGAATACAAAGTCCCCGGAGTCGGCTTCCATGAGTGTATCGTTGTTAGAGAAGAAGTTGACCTGTCTCCAGAAGAAACGCAGCACTTGGCTTCCGCAGTTTTCGATGCGAACGATGGTGCGCAGGTGCCGCTGGAAGGGATGGCTGGTGAAGGTCCGGTCCACGGTCGGCGAGTACTCCGGAACATGGGGCCAGTAATGTATTCCGTTGATACGAACGCCAGGTCCGGTCGCCGATTGTTGAATCGACTGTATCGGTTGGACGACCTCGCCTCCTCCACTTGATCTTGAGAGCGCAGGGGAGCTCTCCTTGATCGCTGCCATTGGGCGGAGAATAACATCACGACAGTCCTCGTATTTTCTTCCCAACACCTCTAGGTCACAGATTTTGGGTGGTGGCTCTTTGGAGCAATCGTCGTCCTTCTCCCCATTCCTGGAGCCTTCCCTTCCCAACAACTCAGCAGCTGTATATCTGGGTATTCCTACAATCTCCATAAGGCCTCTCACTGAATGGCTCACTACCTTTCCCTGACAATTGAGTATCATCTGTTCGGGAATCCTACCCAACTGCCTTCGTAGCCTCTCTTGCAACGCCCATCGCTGTCTAATCATGTTCTTCCAGTAATCAAGCCTATGGTCCACTTTATTCTTAGACTTTTCGGAGGGGAAACTGCAAGAGGGCGCCAGGGAAGACGACTCTTGGTGAATACCTCGCCCTGGATGCTCTTTCAAAATGTTGTCTATAACTTCATTGGCCAAGCCATCAGAGTGGATGCTGCTATCGGAGGTAAAAGTATTCTCCTTGATCCGTAGATCTGTAGAACTCGAGCACATTTTCAAATTAATTTGATTTCAGGGTCTAAGCTGTCACCATTTAAAGAAGTGTATTGACTTTAAAGGCAAAACCATGCAAGATGAAATATAGGATTTGTGGATAGGTAACACAATCTGATCTGAATTGTCTAATCAAAAGGCGGATTTTACTGTTTAGAAAGGAAACTTGATGTAATACGAAAACAATTGATTTGTGCATGCTCATCTCAAAACACGGTTAGACTTCTAGTTCTTCCCGAAACCACCAAACTATGGCACTACTTCTGTGCTCTCGATGACGGACACAATGTCCTCGGCCATATTGCACAGATGAGAGTAAGTTTGGATATAGAGAGAATCCCGGAAGTACTTCGACTTGTATAAGCTTCGCATCACTGCCACCCGGATCTTTTCCTCGTCCAACTCCGTTTCCCCGATAATTTCCATGAGCTTCTCCTTGTCGATGGGCGTCATGGGCTTTGGCTGGTGGGGCTCCTCTTCATCTGATTCTTGGTCGCCCTCTTCCGATTCGCCGAGCAAACTGTGGTAGTAACGCTGCAACTCCGGCTTGAAAAAGGAATCCTGCACATTGTACATGAGATCCTCCCACTCGGCGATTCCGTTGCAGATCACACCACGCACATAGATGAGCCGAGAACGTTGCTTCTGATCATCCCGCTGGGAGGAGGCGGTGATCGAAGAGGATGCCCCTCCCAGCAGAGGCGAGAGGAGATCGGTAAATTCGGCGAAGATTTGCTCCCGCTCCAACACACTCTCCACCCGCAAAATGTAGTCCTTGATCGTGGAAATGCGAAGGTCCCACAGTGGCTCCCTTGGCTTTTTCAAACGATGATGGAAGGCACGTAGCACCTCCAGGTCATCGAAGCGGACGCAATTGTATCCCGTATTGAGGGCATTAAACGCCTCTCGATCGTCCAGCGGCCGGTCGTAGGGACAGCAAGCCGGAGGAGGCACTACCAAGGGAGCTAATGCACCCAGATGTGTGGTCAGCTTGCCTATGGCCACCGCATCCGACTTGCAGATGCAGGCGCACTGGCACTCCAGTAGCTTGGCCATGTAGTCCGCCGGCGGGGAGCAGCGTCCATGCAGGCGTAGCAGCAGCGATTCCTGGCGGCCGCAGAAGATACGCGGTTCCACCTGGAGCAACCACAGCTCCATGGTCATGGCCACCTTGCGTGGCTGATACAGCACGGCCACGTCCCGACTCTCGCCGTGCGCCAGCCGGAAGCCATCCAGGTCGAAGTGGAACTCGTTGTCCCTGGCAAGGAGAAGTGATCCTCTGTTGTAGTAGTAAGTGCTCTGTTTCCAGGTGAAGGAGATCGTCTGCTGGCCAATGTTAGTGAGCTTCAGGACTTGCTTAAGTCTTCGCCGGAATGGATCACACGTAAACCGGCTGTGGACCTCGTAGCAAGCTTTGATTCCGTCACTGGTTCCCTCACCTGGTACGTAGTCCACCCCGTTGACCCGTAGTCCCACTTCAGGTACGACAGGCGGAGCCTGAGCCTCCGTGGATTCCTCCTCCGTGGCGCCACAGGACTCGCAGATGCACTCCTCGGAGCAAATTAGCGGGCTGTCGCTGTTGGTCACCGTGTGAAGAGATTCCACCTCCATAAGGACTGTATCTGGGGACTTTTTGAGCTTCCTGATAGCCTTGCCCTTAATCTGCAGGGCATTCACGTCGGGAAAGTACTCGACCACATTTTGGATGGCCGGAAACTTCTGCTCCAGCCGTTCGTCTAAGAACTCCGATTGCAGCCAGCCGGTTGGAGGCTTTTGCTCCAAGGCATCCCTGCCCAGCAGCTCGCGCTTGCTAACTTCGGGCAGACCAATGATCTCGACATCCTTGTAGCCGCGCTTTTCTGCCTGTGGTGGCGTGGCCTCCAGTCCGGGAATCACCTGGCAGGTGCACGGATCCTGGCGGTCGCCCAGTTTGGCCACTGGAGCACCCATCAGGCGTTCGCACTCCATGCGATCTGCATAGTCCAGGAGCCGCTTCACCGTCTCCCCATCGCGGTTGTCCAGCGTGGAGCGGCGGTTGAAGAGCACCTCGCTGGCCAGCTTTCCCGTCTCCCGCTGCACGCGCTGCTGCATCTTCCTGCGCTGCTGCAGCACGTCCTTCCAGTAGCGGAGGCGTTTGTCCACGTGTGGCTCGTGCTCCTCGCTCGGCCACGGCTTCTCGGCCATGTGGCAGGAGGAGGAGGTCTCCGGGAACTCGCCGCGTCGCTCCTGGAAGATCTCGTTCAGGATCTCCTCCACCATGCGCTCCGTGTACTTGCCCATGGGCGAGGTGGCGTTCAGCTGCGACTGCGCAATCGACCGAGTTGTGGGCTGCGACAAGGATGACGGTAGTGTCACCATGTTGGCCAGTGTGAATTTGGAAAGGTTCTCGGAACCTGCGGTTTTGTTGGTGAACATGGAGTCCGTTAGAAACGTATTGCATTCCGCCCCCAGCGAATGTGAACTTCTTCTCTCGTTTTCCATTTTCAGATGAAGTTTTGGGTATTTTGTATGTTAGCTTTGAATGTTATAAAAACTGTAGAATCCTTTGTCAACTGTGTTTAAAAAATGGAAGCAATACAAGCTATATAGATCTGTTTCATTTCACGCTAAATTTAACTTAGTTAAGAAAATCAAAATTAATACAAATTCATCACCCAATCCGTATTCAAAGCATATTGATTTTAAATGAGGTTAATTTGTACAAAATTCTACAGCGCAATGGATAGAATTTGGTCTTTCAGAGATGGTTGCATTATTAAACAAAAGCGACTCCTACATCCTTTAAAAATTATCTTTTTATACTTTATTTGGGTAATGCCGTTGAAACATGTCAAAA
The DNA here is from genome assembly GCF_025231255.1 of Drosophila biarmipes. Lineage (NCBI taxonomy): Eukaryota > Metazoa > Arthropoda > Insecta > Diptera > Drosophilidae > Drosophila > Drosophila biarmipes. The sequence continues at coordinate 10,952,718 of NC_066615.1, read as the reverse complement.
ATATACAAGAACGAAAACTTGTGACTCTAGTTCCCTCCTCAGTTTGAAGGGAGTAGAGCACCTCATGAGATGGAATCTTAGTCAGAGGTGCTTTCGATGACGGACACAATATCCTCGGCAGTATCGCAGAGGAGGCTGTAGGTCTGCATGTAGAGCGAGTCCTTCAGGTATTTGCTGCTCCTGACTCTCTTCGAGATGACTTCCACGATCTCCATTTCATCTTTTGGCTCATTCGGGGCCTGCTGGCGGCTCTTCTGGGACATTCCTCCGATTTCCTGAAGGGAAGGTTGTCCCAGGTAGCGCAGAAGCTCCAGCTTGAAGAACTGTTCATCCAGACCAAGGGCCATGGCCTCCCACTCATCCACGAAGCTGCTGATGGTGCCACGCACGTAGATAAAGCGGGACCGATCCCGCTGGGGATTGTGGTCCAGGAGGGGAAAAGACGAGCACCTGTTGCACTTCATCGGCTGGAGCAGACTCACAAGTCGGTTGTGGAGACTCTCGCGCAGAAAGCGGCTTTCCTGCTTGCCGATGAAGCGCCGCAGGGTCTCGATACTCAAGTCCCAGGGTCGGTCACGTGGCTTCTTGGCCAGTGCGTATATCTCCTTGAGGGCCTCGAGATCCTCGTACCGCTCGCAGCGATAGGAAAAGTTCTGGGCATTGAAGACCTCGCGCTCGTCGAGGGCTCTTTGGAAGGGACACAATGGTCGGGGATTCTCGATAATGGGCGCCAGGCTGGCCTGCATGTTGAGGATGCTGTGCGCCTGCAGCTTCTGCTGCTTGTCCACCGGCACCTTGCGGTGGTTCTCCAGGCGGCGCTGAAAGGGAGCCGGCATGGTGCACTGACCCTGGACGACGACCTCCAGGCGCCGGGTGCCACAGAAGGGAGACTTTTGGATGCACGCGTACCAGCGCTGCGTGAAGAGGCCCACGACTTGCGGCTGAAACATCACCCGGATGAGGCGGCGACCCTTCGGCTCCAGGATGAACTCACTGCGGTCAAAGACCAGCTCGGAGTTCATGGGCAATCGATCGGAACGCAGGCGGGTCTTGTTCAACCAGCACACATGCACCAACTTCGAACTCAGATTCTGTGGGGAAGTCGTCCTTAGGTTAGCTTGTCTGTAAAACTTTAGCGAGGAACCCTAACTGAAGTGTGAAGCTACACTAATCTATTGACTAGTTTTATAGAAATTGGTAGGATTACCAATGAATGATGGTACTCATAAGGATAGACAGTTAAATAAAAATCTCTAGACTTCGAAGAGACAAACTTAATTAGTGCATAAAAATCACTCATTTTCAGAAACTACATTTGTCTTGAAAAACTAAATAAAAACCCCTTTATAAGAGAATATTCGTCTTGATTTCATGAATGTTTTCTCTCAAAAAAGTAAGAAAGTTGGGGACAGCATCAGTTCAAGAAAGATCTGGAGAAAAGGTCCCCCAGATGTGCGTCCTGACTTTACCTGGATGTCCAACAGCATTTTGACACAGCGCTGGTACGGTTCACATTGCAGCAGCATATTGATGCACTTGCCGGTGGCACCGATAGGATTGCGGTAATCAATGAGCAGGCCGTTGATCATCAGCCCGTTCACGTCCTGTGGTTCGTCCAAGTCTTGGGTCTCCACTAGGCCCTCCATAACATCTTTGATGATTTTCCCAGCCTCCGGCTCCCCATCGGTCTCACACTCCTCCGCCTCATAGGACACCGGACCAAGCTCATCCTCCTCCTCCTCCACCGGGGTGGAGTCACCGGAGACGTATCTTATGAAGGATTCGCCGACTCTGATGATCGGCGGCGCCTTGTTGGGCGGTTCCACCACTGCCGGCCGGACCTGCAGCTCGTGAAGATCGGGCGCAAACTCCAGCACCTTCTGGATGAACTCCTTCTTTTCCTCAAGCCGCTGGCTCAGGACCTGGGAGCGCTGCCACTGGCTCTCTGCCTCCTCGGGCGGTACTTGAGTGGCAGCCAGCTCCTGCTGGGTGACCTGCGGCAGGCCGACAAACTCCACCTGCTGCAACTGTGGCTTCACAGCGTACAGCTCCTTGATCTCGCGACACAGCTCGGGATCCTGACGGGGCTTCAGCGAGGTCAGAGTGTCCTTCTCCTTGAGGCGGACGAGGGGCCGCGAACGGTCTGCGGTGTCCAGGACGCGCAGTATCATCCGCTTGCTGGCCTCGTCGATGGTCGTGGACCGGTTGAAGAGCACATCCTCGGTCCGCTTGCCCGTCTGACGTGCGATGCGCTCCTGCAGTCGCCGACGCTGCTCCAGCACGCGGTTCCAGTTGCGCAGCCGCGGGTCCATGTCCAGATCCTGGTTCAGATCTGACCTGAGTGTCCGGTCCCTGCACCTCACCGACTGGCAGTGTTCGTCCAGCAGGCTGTCCGACTGCTTCAGCTGGAAGTTCTGCGTGCGCAGGACCTCCTTGAGGATGTCCTCCACCGTCTCGTTGGCCACATATTTGTTCTCGGGCTCCTCCTCATCATCATCGCGGCCGTCCATGAAGTTGTGCTTGTTGGACTGCGAATCGATGGATACCTGCGAGAACTTGCCCAGGGAGTGTATCACCGAGTGCTGTGTGGGCCTCATCGTGACGGATTTTTCGGTTCTTTCGGAGCTCACCAGGTGGGGTACGATATAAAAGTGTTAAGCTGGCGAATATGTATTACGGAGTTGCCTTAGTTGACACAAGGATCACAGTCTGCTCCAATAGAGTTCTCTCTATTTAGAAAGTTTTTTTTGATATCCTGACCACTGAGTACATAATTCTTAAAACTTTTAAAGTTGTTGATTTTTAAATATTAAAAGCTATCCTTAGCTCGATAGGCAAGTGGGCCTTACTAGTTTCAGTGCTCGAATAGCCAAATTCCCCACCCATACTCAGTGCCTTGTAAATTGCAATTTATGAGGCTGGCTGGTGTGCTAATTTGCTAACAATCCCCACCGAACAGCACCGAAAACCCCAATAGAAAACCCGGCTCGTGTGACAAGTCATCGTAATTTTCGCCCAAGCAGCTGGATCGCCTTTTTCGTTGCTCGAATTTGAATTTCCCTGGCCATTTACCTCAAGACTCAATGACATTGACGTGCCGCCTTCACACAATTCAAAAAAGTTGGCTAGAAGTTGTTGTTGATTTTGATGTTGATGTAGCCATTGTGACTGGCACCGCCAACAAGGCCCACAAAGAGAAAGGAGTCGCCGTGGCTGTCGTATATCAACTTACCTGAAACGAGAAGAAGAGAAATATTAAATTGATTTATACACAAGTCATGTGCAACGTTAGCAACAACTGGATATGAACTATTCCTTATTTATGGACGGTTCAAAGGCTCATTAATTATGTCATCTGCGGTTTTGCTGTAGGTCGTGGTGGAGCTTTCATGTGGCTTGGGGTTTGATATGCCCTTTACCCTTTGTCCCCCCGCGAAGAGGAAGTGAAATAAGGTTCCTGGGATGGTGGGTTGCCAATCCAACCCAGAAAGAAACTTTCCGCTGAACAAAAGGGGCGAAAACAGTCGAGTGAAACAAAGCCATATCAATTACCCTGGCAACCAGCCGTAGAGAAGTATAAAGTAATTTAGCCCGAAACAAAACCGCTAAGGGAGGGATCCTGGCCAAGAACAAAGGCCGTCAGACCGCAGAAAAGGAAGCCGAGTAGGGACTGATAGGCAAAAGGGAAGGGGATACAGTGGCGGAAATGCACTGCATTGTTGGCAATTTCAATACTCATCATTATTACGGCCGCTGGAAGCCCTGGAGTGCATGTGTTCCAGCTACGTGCCGGCGAAATGCAATCACCATATTGTAATTCAGAAATGCATATTGAGAACGTGCAAAAGATACTCTCGGTCGCAACAATGCGACGCTGGCTGCTGCTTCTGTTGCACTTAACGGCCCGGCGGAGGAAGACAAAACGAAGCCGTGCCGAGACCAGGGGACATTGTTGCCGCCGCCGCCGCCGCTGCCTCAAGTGGATCCAGCTGAAAATCTGGCAGCGTTTGCATTTTGATTTCCCATCTCGCATTCTCCCGAGCAACGCATTTATTATTTACCAGCCAGCAACAGGCAGCAAACAGCAAACGGCAACGGCCAACTGAAACTGCAAACTGCAACTCAATTCCGCAGACTCATGCTGCAGTTGTCAACGACGAAGGCACACTTGCCCCGCGATTCCCCGTCAGCTGCACGGTGCATACCTCTTGGTGTTGACAGCGAGACAACAGCAGCAACATCACATGCTGCAGCTCGAGACCCAGACGCCAACTGTGGCGCTCGTTGAGTGAAGTTGGACAACCGACAGATGGACGGACGGACGGATCGACGGGCGGACGGATTGTCAGACAAATAAACCCGTACAATCTGTTTGTGCGCTATCAATGCGATACGAGTAGGTGGAGGGGGTAGGAAATTCGGGCGAATCAAAGATATACGTTTTCTTAAAGATTTTAGATGAGAAAAATAGAGTATGAATAATAATAGCTTAAGTAATTTAAATAACATATCTTTCGTTTTATGTTCGACCACTTGCCATAACTTGGGCTCTTAGAACGAAGAAGGTATCTTTTAGATACTTTCATAAGTTTGTATCTATATATTGCTTAGATTTAGAAAATGGTCTTTTTGTGGCTGTCAAATATATATTTTATGATATATTGTATAATTTATATGTAAAGATCCAGAGAAAGTTCTGTGCAGAAATAATGAGCGCCCTAAGGTTATCAGCATTTGGAGTATTTAGAGAATACAAGTGAGTCTGCATATAGACTGTTCCTAGTTAAAATGTATGTTTACTTTAACATTTTTAAAGATATAGGTACCAAATATTCAGTACGCCACTTTGAAATACCCAAAATTCTTACATTTTTATTTTCTCAAGCAGCCAACAAAGTTATATGCCCGCCGTCACCTGAAAAACTAGGGTACCCAACGTATAAAGCGAATTTATTTGCGTTCTGTTAGTTGCTGCTCGACATGCAAATACTGTTCGCCGCATTTGATGACGCCCATAATAATCAAATTTTTATTGAATGAATTGCAAGCTGTTAAAACGCGAAAATTATTTGTCAAGCGCCGAGGCCAAATCCATTGAGATTTCCATCGCCGGGCACGGGACTCGGACTTGTTCGGGCGGTTGGACCCGCCCCGTCGGTCCAGATCGCCGGGGTCTGGGTTCGCCCCCCATGTGTGGCCATAAAAGTGCGTTACAAATAACTGCACTTTTATTGAATAGTGCCGTGGCGACAAGTGCGGCTGCTGCCTTGGACCGTTAGAGAGGTCTGCTGGTGCAATCGAATCCGAAGCTGGGAATCACTGCTCAAAAATCTCATGAGTTCCATAGGGTCAGTGAGATTTTAGCAGACATTTTTTCAGATTTTATTTAAATTTCAATGGATCTTAGGGTTCAAAACTGATTAAGAATTCCTTTCCTATTAAAAAAGTATTCTGAGACAATACACACCCAAATTAAACAAGGGCATACCAATTCTACTAAATATATCGGTATATCGATTTATTTGATATTTCTAAATTTTCAGTGGTATCAACCACTTGTAATACTCTTCTGATTTTACATGAATCACATGGATACATTTAATAAGTCTGATGGATCATATAAGCAAACAAAATTAAAGATATTATTTTTCCGATATTAATTAAACGATAATGTTTGGCTATGATATCGATAATTTCGATAATTCTATTCCTTCTGTAATGATGATATGACCTGAGAGACGTAGTAGTCTAGACAACATTCAAAGTATGTTTTACATGCAATGCCTGTTTTGCTGCTTGTTTCTCCCAGTGCAGACTTTAACTCGAGCTTAGACTTGAAAAGAGTTGATTCGAGTTAATTGCTGTGCAATTTGTGAGCAGCAAAATGGAATGCGCTGTCAAATCAAACCCGAAGCACTTAATTAAAACTTATTGAAGGCGATCGCCAAATGTGGCGCTGGCAATTGCGCTCCTAATTGCATAAGCATGTTGCTGATGTCGCGGTGTTGCTGCCGCAATGTTGCACTTAGCATGCTGCGTGTTGCATGCTGCAGCTTCGACTCGCTTGTTTACCTGACTTCGGCGGACTTGATGATGGCCTTGGGGGGCGCATCCCAATAGTTGGGGGCGGGAGGCACCCACTGGCGCAGCACTTGATAGTTGCCCTCCAGCAGCGCCATGCCCTCGATGACCTCCTCGTCCGAGTCGCCGTCATTATTGGGTCCATCGATGGCATTGATGGTGGTGTTGGTGTTGGCATTGCTGCCTCCATTGTTGTTGTTGCCGCTGGTTCGACCATCGCTATCGGCATGCAAATTATCAAGCGAATTGTTCATTGTTTCGGAAAGGCCGGAAAGCCAGAGAAAAGCACTAGACTAGGATTTTGGCGCCGCTTTCACTGCCACATCTTCATGAACATCTCTTCTGCGGAGAGCCCCGGATTTTGTGGGTAAACAAAGATGCGCATTGCCATTTGCGCTGACTCACAGATACAAACACTGACACACACACACTCGCGCGGGCACCAACACAAAGAACTATCTCCTCCCCAAGAGAAGAGGAAGAAGCAGCCGCAAACAATAACAAAGGCGGTTGGCAGAATAAAAAGATTAAGTATAATTTGAATTCTCCGTAAATTGCCGGCACAGATTCCGAGAAGTCGCGTTAATTTCTTTTCTTCTTCGATTCCAGTTAATTAATATATAGATGGTTAATTCTTATCAGTGCCGGGGATAAGCGGAGTACGCGGAACCGTCGTCCGCTCGCGTTGCACTCACGGATGGTTCTTGCTTCTAATCGGCGAAAATGCTCGTTGCGTTTGTTTTGGCACGACGGGATTGACAGGCACGGCGAAAACCCAAACACATCGCACAAAGGCTCACCAACACTGCCACGCCGGGCACACACACCTCTGAGTCCTCTAGAACACACCAACACACTGGAGGGTTAATATCTGGCACTCACTTTTGCATCCCTTGTCGATGGCAGAGAACTCGCCCCGTGTGCGCCCCACGTCCTTGGGTCCTGCGATTTCTCTGCTTCAGTTTCAGTTCGAGTTTCACTTTGAGTTTCAGTTTTGGCCTTGGTTTCGGCTGTTTCGCCTTGCGATTGCCGGCTTTTTTCATCCTGCTTTTTTAGTGTGTGTGTGAGTGTGGAAATAAGGGTTTGTAATGTAATGTTTTTATGTCTGATTTCGTTTTCCTAGGTCGAGAGGGGGTGGTGCTCGGAGGTGGGCGCACGTAAAATACACGCATATTGTTGAAATTATGTAGCGAGGTGTAGCAAAGGGGGGTTGGGATGGGGTGAGAGGCCGGGGGAAAGTGTTCGAAGGAGCGGGGGCTAAAAGTTCAAAAAACGTTTTCGAACGGTGGTGCGAAAATGGGAAAAGCAAATGGGATTGCTTTGCACTTGGTATGGTAGAAGTTTATAACATTATAGATTCAGTTGCCTGAATCATTCCTTTGAGAACCGATTCGAAATGCGATACTATTTTAAGAAAAAGGAGGCAATGTGCTCCAAAAGTATGCAATATTAATATTTCGTTTATTTGGTGATCTAATGTGGCTAATGAAGTTTCTTCATTTTCTTATTTCCAAAATTATGGAATCCATTTCAAAATCAATCCTTTCAGAACCAATTCGAAATATAGTATTATTTTATTAAAAAAAGGTTATACATCACTCAAGTATGCAACGTTTAATTGTCGTTTATTCAATGTAGGTAAACAAATGTTTTTGCTACTTTTACTTAGTTGCTTGTTGTTTCATAGAAGGAATATAATGAATTTTTTTAATTTTAGAACACATTTATTTATACAAATCATATAAGTATTGCTTAAATTTTTACACATAATCAAATAAACCTCGACCCACCGTGCTCCGTGGAAACTTATAACCATAAAAGTCTGGCAGGCACGATCCCCGTGACCTCTCACACACACTCTCTCGCCAGGACCTTTCCCCGCTCTCTCACACACACATTTGCGAAGGAAAGGAAACTCGAGCCGAGGCGAACAAACCCCAAAAACATCGGGAAAGCGAACAAAGGACGGAAGGAAGCGAGCGCTCGAACGTATGCTCATATTTTGCTACAAACTCATTTCGCTGAGCGAAGTAGAGACTCTCTTCAGCCGGGAATCCTGAGAGTCCTCTCTCCAGGACTCTCGTGATTGCCAGGTTTTTTAATTCACTCACTCAATTTGAATGTCGTTTGGCTGCCGGCTGTTGTTCTAGTTGTTGTTGCGGAGAATTCACCCCTAAGCGTCTTCACGGTAATTTGAACACGTGCCGAGCAGCTGAGCGAGTTGGGTGGTGGCTGGGCTGGGTGGTATCTGGTCATCCCAAAAGCCACCCCTGTCTACGGCGCCGGCCAGACACTCCGGCGATCGTTAAATTTTATGATTTCATATGCCTCTTATGCCACGAACAGCGCGGACACCTCGTCCGGCTGGAGAAGAAGAGCTTTCGCTGGCAATTAACCAGCCGAAAGACTAAAGAGCTGGCCGGAGGCAACTGTACTGGCAGTACTTATCCCCCACACAAAATGCAGGCCAAAACAATCAACTTGGCAACACTTACGAGGCTCCAGGGAATAGGATGCACAAACACACACTGTGAGAAAGTGTACCAATCGTAACAGCAAAAGTCGCCTACCATCCCTCAGAAACAATTGGAGATGGCACCTTTAATGACACTTCTCATGGTCTAAATCTCAAAAAATGTTTAGTTTTTTTTTTCTATTTATTTAAGACGTTAGTCTTAGATTTAAGGGGATGAGGATACCATTTATTTTTTTGGATCACCCTAATGAACATGTAATGAACGTATGTTCATTGGGGTGGTCAAAAAATGAAATCTGAACCAAATGAAAGTTTAGGAACTAGAAAATTTCAGATAAACGAACCATTTTTTAAAATAAGATAATCCAACGTCATCAAATTTTGAAGGAGTAGATTAAGAAAATATTATTATATTACATATAAATAAATTGTAATTGTATCATAATTCTAAAAGTTTTCATCCCCACAATTTCAAAATCTATAAGTATTTATTAGAAATATATTTATATTATATTTCTTTTAAAATGAGTTCATAAGGTTAAACTTTTAAGTCTTTTTCAAACCTTCCATACAACAGCACATTTCTTAAACAATTTTTTTCTCTGCCGGCAGAGGAAAAGTGAAAGCTCCACTGGGTTACGCTACCGTATTTAATGTGCAAATACCCCACACTCCGCGGAAGCCGCCACCCACTGCCCGCCACCCACTACCCACTGACCCACCATGCTGCCGTCGCAAACAACAACAAATTGCGTCGTTTGGCAAATCAACCCTGCAGACAGCACAACAAACATGCATATTCACCGGCGGAGTGGGTGGATCGTGGGTGGTGGTGGAGCAATAACAACCGACACTTCAACAGCCGCACACAATTTCCGCTTTGGGTACAGGACTTTAGATTAAAGCGAGCCCTTCTTCAGAATTTTAATTAAAATGCATCTGCCGGGTCTCGGTTTCTGAATGTGAGTTCTGGCTGTCATTAGCAACATGTTGCTGGGAGCAGCAGCAGCAACATCACAGCCAATGACATTTGTGTAATTTAATTTTATTCATTGCATAACTCACATAGTTAGCAACTCGAAGGGCTCAGTCAAGGGAAAAGGGCTGACACATCCCCAGGAGACGGGCACACGTGCCGAAAATGATATCCTAAATATAATTTCAATTCTAGCTGCCAGTATCCAAGGGAAAAATTCACTTTTGTCAACTTCAAAGATAGATTTTCATGTGATATAGTTTTAAAATACCGTTGATCAAAGCACTGTTAGCAATTAACATTTTTCCAGCATTCTGATTCCGATTTCTACCTAGAAATATAGAAAACTGATCTAAGCATTTTTTCTCAGTACACCCACACACGCTCCACTTCAGTTATGAGAGTCGGCATAAAAATAATTATATAAACTTTATGCCCTAGCCGTCTGGCAGTTCTTCGATGGGTCTTTCCACCCTCGATAATGTCGCAATACGCCCACGCGAACCCTTGCTGCACCACCGCCCACTGCCCCGCCCCCACTTCAGCCAGACCGCACAGTTTTGAAAACAGCAAAACCGAGAGCGGTGTAAACATTCTGCCCGCCGGCGTTCTCCCCAGCTAGACCCACACACCCACTGGCCCCTGGGTCGGCTTTAACATGATTTGTTGGATTTGGCGAAAAGATTTCCTAATTCCATTTGCTAGACAGGTTTACAACGGTCCGTGACTATTTTCGGGGGTGTCTAACCAACTTTGGCAGGGCCTTGTGCCGCTGCAAACTTTAATTTTGGGATCGGTGCGCTGGAAATCGATCGGATGTGCTGGGAAATGAAATAAGCCTGTTTGCGGGTCTTGCTCGACGAGTTATAGCACCGTTCTTTGGTAACTAACTTAAGATAGTATCATGGCAAACTCCTTCAGTTACTTGCATTACACAAAATATATTTCAAAATAATCAACTATAGTTATAAATTAAAACTCATAATACATGAAGATATTATTATTGTTATTTATCCTGAAAAATGTTTCATCATGACCACCTCTTTGGGATACCTGTATAATACGCAAATATGTTTTCTAAATGGGAAGTTATTTAAACATAATGAAGTATATAATTTCTAAATAGAGATGTTTTGACAACCCACTTAAGAAATTCTGTAAGAGGTTCCGCGATGCCCAATCTCCAAGTTCACTTTCCCAAATGACACTATCTCACCGCTGTTGTTTCCCATCATTACCAAAAAGAGCCTACGAGGTAGACCCGAAATCAGGGCCATAGGAACCAGCTCAATTACAATTTCCACTAGTACCTGTAGTGCTTTGTGGTTCCTGGTCTGAGCATTTCATTAGCGGGTTGTCTGATATTTCCTAACACTTCATTACGGGAGCGCTATTAGTTGTCGCTGTGACTTTGATACGGCATTGTTGTGTCTGCCTCGCATTAGGCCCTGTCCGGAGTGGTGGGAACGCCGAGTTGATGGGCCCGCACAGAAGCGCTCATAAAGTCGGGGCAAAACGCCGAGCACTTGAGAGTAACTACTGCACTCTTTTTTGGCCATCTCTGGGTCGTTACACCCATTGCCAAAAGAGGAAAAGCAGTCGGATGGGCATATGCAAATGTGGAGCATATTGTTTGGCAACTTCCGAGACCCAGTCGTGTGGCTGCTTATTTAAATACCTTCCACGCCTCGTTGGACGGAGCCACATGTTGACGAAATCCGTGGCCAGGGAACCACATCAAAGTAGCTGGAAACGCAAGATGAGCATTTCGAAATGGGAAGCCATGTAAAAATTCCGGTTAAACGTTCTCGACTTGGGGCGGTGTACTAAAAATACATATATGTTTGGGCGAGCCATCGCTAGCGGCCAAGACCAAAACTCAAACAGACTAGGAATACATTTGATGCCTATTTGTGTTTGCCTGCGTGTTTGTTTATTATTTAAATCAGCTTATTTGCACTCATTTCGACTTCCAAGCAGTGCCCGCCGGGCACTCGGAATGGGCTCGGTTCCGGCCAAGTGCTATGGTGGGGGCTGCGAGTTCCGAATTTGGGTTCATAAATATGCAAGTCATTAATAGAAATATGATGGGCCCCAGGCACTCGTCCGTCCTGTCCGCTCTCATCAAAGTCAGCAGGCAGCAGCAACCCTCTCGGATTCTGGGGCCGGGAGTGGGTGGTTTCGGTGACGGAATGACAGGCTAAGCGATCCGTTGGGACCGGCGAAGTTAACTGGGGAAAACTGCCTGCAGTTCCCCACACACTATCCCATAAATTGAGTCAAAATTATGCTTCATTTGATTTAACACAATCGGTTTGGGTTGTTGTTTGGATGCCATGTCAAGGCATTTGATGTTGCCGAGCACCGAGTTGCCAAAAATCGTTGTTTGGGCCTGGGTCTCGGCCCTTTCAGCGACAATTGGATTAGGGCCAGGCTGGCATTGATTCGCTCTGTTTAGGGGTGACATGTAATCGAGCACTCTTCAGGCATTGGCATTCCGGGTTGTCCTTGGGGAAGAGAATCGAGTTAGGAAGTCAAGTGCTGGAAGAGCAAGCGGATGTCTAGTAGATGTTGGAATGCTCCTTGTAGAGTTCCTTTGTTCTGATATCTTAGGATTGGAGTATGATGTTTAAAAATTAAACATATTTTCAGTTTAACAGCTCTAAAAACACCGAGAACTTAATTGATTGCGATGCGAATCTAATCTAGTCGATCTTGTTATAGTTTCCAGAGCGAGAAACCAGAAAATCCAGTTTGATAAACATATTACCCGACCTCGTCGCCAGTGCTCTACATGAAAGTACTTTCCATATTCTACATGATTTCAACGCCATTATAGCGCACCCCCTTCAAACGTACGTATCTGCGGCCTGATCTGCCCGCGGCCAAAGGCAATAATAAACACATTGTCTTTTTCGGGGCGAGAGGCTTTCCTTTGAGTTTTCCCCACCTCATCTGGGCCCCTCCAATGATCGGGTAAACGCTAATATTTCCGCTATTGGCAGCGATTTCTTTCACTTAACCGCGGGCCACTGCAACTTGCACATGTTTTATTTTCCACCGCCACCGCCGCACTTTGCTTTCAGCATGCTTTTTGCTCTTGCTTTTTGCTTTTTTTGATTTTTCATTTATTTTCCTCTCGGCCGATCTCTGTTTTCTGTTTTTTATTGACAGGCTGCTGCTAGCCAGCGGCAGCAATTGCAACATCCGCACATGTGGCCAGCCACCAGATCTACTTCTGCCGCAGCTCTGCCGCAACTTTTCCTGTTTTCTTTGCAGCACGGCAGCAGAAGTAGCAGCCGCGGCAGCAAAGGAGCATTGTTATTGTTTATTGATGCACTACTTTGCGCTATTTTCGTGTGGCAACTGAAAATGCAGCCTCAGCAGATGGCGGTGGCATGCCAGTGGGCGTTCGAGAGGCGAACAGCGTCCAGAAACCAGAAATCTGAAATCAGAACCCGAAGAACAGTTGCCGTTTCTTCTGTGCTTCGTGGCCAGCTCCTAAAATGCTCGTAAATAAATTGTTTCCCAACTCGACGGCAGATGCAGATTTAACGAGCTGGCTTCAAAAACACAGACGAAAAAAGAAAGGCGACTTTCAATTAGCTGGCTTAGGTTTTGACATTGCTCAAATCAAATTACACAACGGATCGCGGCGCAAAGCTGATTATTACTCTTGTCGGCTGCAGGTTTTATTGAATTGTCAAGTTACTGTGCCACCGATGTGGTTGCAACTGCAACTGCCAGTGCCACCGTTTCTGCGGCCTTTTCCTGCCAATTACCGCTGCTCCTGCTGTTGTTTGCCAATTTCCAAATACTAAGATACTTTTTCTTCAATTACGTATACGACCTGGCTGCTCAGATCCCCCCGCCGCGCGGGCCCAACGAACTTTGGGCCGTTTCTTTCATTTTATGTCGCATGTAATTAGTCACGATGTTGGCAGCAGACATACTGCAGGCCAGGCTGATGCTGCCGTCTCCGCCGGCTCTGGGTGCCATTCCCTGCACTCGATTCTTGAGCCGGCGTCTTGCAACTAGCAACTTGCAACTTGCGACTTGCGACTTGCGACTGGCGACTCTTGACTCTCGACTCTCAAACTGTCGACTGTCGAAGCCGCCTGCCTTTGTTGTTCGCCGTTGAAGTTGCCATTGCGAGTCGCTGCAATCCAGGCACAATCGCGGAAGTGTGAATTGCCGCTTCTCCGGGCGGCCCAGCTGCAATTTATGTTGTCCTCCCAGCCAACTGCAGCGTAATTAGGCCAATTAGCCGATAAAGCTGCTCATAAATTACACAAAAACTCCTGCAATTTGTGGCTGTCATCCTGGACCTTCCATCACCACTTTCCCGGCCCGTTTAGCCCATTAGAGGAGCAGCCGGCCGAGGAACCTCCGTAATCTATGGACACATGCAGTGCTGGGTATAATCGAGTATTAATCAAAGCACAGTTAATTTTTAAATTGGAAAAAATGGTACGCCCGGGGGAAACTGGTTTCTCGGCCCCAGCCCAAAACTTCTGCCAGCTCATTACGCGCCAACATCAAATCAAATACGAAACAGAAAATATTTCAGTTTCAGAGTTATGGAGTTCGTGTTTCTTTTTTCGCTTTCGGTGAGCACTTGAAAACTTGTATTGCTGCGTAATGCTCCCAAGTACAACGACAGCGCGGAGCAGGCTTTTTATTCGAAAACAGTTTCTTGTTTTCATCATTTTGTTGTTCAACCTGGCTCTCCCTCGATGAGTTCGCCCCGCACTCGAGACCCTCCATATCGCGCACTTGAATCTGTTACGCAAATGTGCGTAATGCGCACGAATTCAGACGGATAAATCTGAGGGATACACATATAATCGAGTGCCGGCCAAAGACCGGGCGAACGGTAACAGAATGTAAAGAGCAGGCCTTCAGACGCCGCTCTTGAAGGCGCGTGGGCCTTGGCAGCAACTCAAAGTGAGGAGCCCGGGTTGCCTACAACAACGTGGCCAACAACCTTAACGACACCAGCAACTTCGGCGAAAAACTCAAAGTGCCTTCCGAGTGGACAACGAGAAATAAAGTTTACAAAATGTTGGCCATAAAGTTGAGTTTAGAAACCATTTACAACAAGTTCTTCGCGCTCTGGGGCAAACGAAACACACCCAATAAAAACTTTTGCGGGCCCCACACATGCACCCACCAAAGGTAATAGATCAGTGTATTCGCAGGAGGAACTTTGGCATTTGCAATTAGCCATTTCTTGACTCGCTAAGATAGTATATAGGAAGAGAAGAAACTAGAAATATTTGTAGGATTTATAAGCCAGAAAGAATTCATTATTTCACATAATATTGATTGCTATAGTCGTCTAGGCTATGTTTTAAATTTGTAATTTCCGTTAAATTGATAATAAATGTCATGGGAATTCCACATAAAATTAGCTGAGTAATGAATCGAACTAAGACGAAGTAATCTACATAAAAAATAAGAAGAAGGAAAGAGAGTCTTATTATGGTTTCGTGTTATGCGACCTTTTTGATTAATCTGACATTGGGTTTTTAATCATAATTTAGAATAAAATAACAACGAAAAAGCTTGGATTTTTACTAGTAAAGCTTCTTCTGAGTAAAATATAAAAAATAAAATCTTAAAAGTCTGTTATTTTCGTTTCCTGACCGTAAAATAGATGTTTATTTATTGAACGAATCGGTTTTTTCCAAACATTCCTTGGAGTTCTTCGTTTATTAAATGATACTGATATTTCTATTAGGCTGCCATGAAATTCCTATAATATTTTTAAATTGCTTTGAAACTAGTTTATTGTTAATTTCTCGCTGAGCACGGCCAATAAAATTAGTATTTCCTCTGCATTCCCCACTCTCGAGCCATAGAACTCTTATTACTTTTAACGACCAAGGGGAATGGCCATAAAGAATTATTTATGTGATATTAATGATCCAAATGCATAGCACATAGGCGCAACATGAAAATCCGACACAAATCAAACTTTTGATTGCCCCAAGGGGCGGAATGCGGAACCAGCTCGATTTGAGCTCCGAGATCCGTCCGTGGAGATCGCCGATCCCGACCGCGATCCCAGATGGGTTCAGTGCACCGACCGCAAGGGGCCCGGCTAGAAGCCTCCAATTGCCGTCAATTGGAGATCATGTTATGGAATCAACTTCGATTGTCAATGGTCGGTTGGCGAGGGAGAAGGGGACGGAGAGCGGCCGTTTGATTGACGGATGCACTGAGACAAAAGCCCGGCTGCCCGGACAATTAATCCTGCGGCCAACCATGGACCGAGGGCGAGTGCATAAATTCAATTTACGTTCCGCGGACCCCGCTGTCACACAATTTGCAATCAGGCAAAGCCAAGAGCGCGACGTGTTGGGTAATTTGGAGAATTTATGACAAGCATTATGGCAACACTGGCCCATGCTGATCGCCAGTGTTGCCTGTGTGCGTGTAATTCTTAGAGCGGCCCCAAAACCGAAAACCACAAACCAGTTTCATTATTGTACACAATTTTTCCTATTTTTTCGTATCTTTCTTATTTTTCCTCTGCTCTTGCGCCTTTTTTTGATGTTTATGCAACGCGCTCGGCTTTCCGATTACTCACGCTGCAAGAACCGCTCGCTGATCGTGAATTTTGCAGCTACCAACTGCCATCTAGCAGCTAGCAGCTAGCAGCTCCATAATAAGTCACTGCTGGGAGACCCCAGCAAAAAATTAGAGATGCCAATTATACAAATGGTCAGACGTCCGAATGCGAATCCGACTTCGACTTCGACTTCCACTGATGGTTTGATTCCGAGTTTAAGTTTGAGCTTGAGTCTGAGGCTGGGACCGCGACCGAGTTGGTGGTAAATTGTCAAAACGGTTTGGCGAGTGCTCTTGGCCAGTTTTCCAGTCTGACAGGCCGACAAAGGTGCGGCTCCAGAGGCGGAGAGCGATCGGGTCTGGGCTGGATTATGGCAGAAAGCAAACCGAAACAAAAGCGAAGCGGCCGAGACCAGGCTCAAATCCCTGACGCTTTTAAATTGGTTTCCTAGCCAGCTGCCTAAATGTCAAATGCAATTGTCTTGGGTGGATCCACAGGCCGGAGAGGCTTTTCTTGGGCGTTGCACTCGGCGGACTCGACGAGTCCAACTTTAATTGCGAAACGGGAATGAATATCTTGGCCCGGGCTCTCTGGCGAAATGCTAAAGTTGAAGGCGGACTGGCCTCGAAAGCCCAGCCTGGGTGTGTCGGTGCTGAGCCCACAGAAGGGAATTAAGCACGAGTTCTTTATTCATCTAAGGTCGATCTATGGGACTGCTGGCTGTGCGTGCAGAATGCGAAATGCAAATGAGACTGCCAGCCGGCGGAGGACGAGCTGAAATTGCGTATACGTAGCGTTGCACGGCACCACCCCACAGCCCGATTCAATTAAGTTGTTCGGGAAATTGGCCATGGCTACGTGTTGGATTTTCCTCTCTACACCAGCACTGGGAAAAATGGGAGGAGGTTCTGTCCTCACATATTTACAGAGGTGCCATTAAGACGCAATTTTCCAGATAGCTTTTACCAAAATTAAACGAAATTTTATAACTTAACTGCGTTTAAGTGCTAGATACAGCTTTTAAATATATGTTCATTGATCGGTAAACATTGGAAAGGAAGTTTAAATTCTCTGATAATTGAATGAAATAATAATAAAAGCCTTTGAAACCAAAATTCCCTTTATAAGCCATATCAAGTCGACATGCCTATTCGTCAGTCATACGAATTATGTAAATAGTTAGTAATTGATATAAGAGGCAACTACTTTTTGTTACTCTTTATATGTACTTTTTGTGGAAGTAACAATAAAATATACAGTCTAGAAATAATTTACCTTAAAAATCTATAAGTTTCGATGCTGCACACTAAACCAAATCTGAGTGGGCTTAAGCCTATGTTGGCAACAGGCTTTCTACTAGGTGGAGAACACGGTGTATAAAATATATATTTTTCCAAAATGGAGCACCATTTTCTCCGCAGTGCGATGTTCTTGGATTTTGCAATGCAAATAAATCATCGTGTCGATGCATTTTGAGCTTGACTCTGTGAAGCCGAGGAGTACGTGATACCAGCGCACCTTCGTGTCTGGCGGCCCGGCCAATTACATATTTGTCTTGGGCCTGGGCCAGGTTCGGTCCGATTCCCTGGTTCCCCTGATCCCCTGATCCCCTGATCCCCTGCCCCCTGACTCCCTGACTTTCCAACTTTCTTGCCCTGGCCCTGTTCGTGCGCAAGTGCTCCAGTTTCCCGTTTCCTATGTGGTTCTGGGCCTCCTTCGCGGCGTATTACCGTGCGATAATACCGCAATTCATCATTATTTTCTCGTTGGCGATGCCCGCTTTAGTTTTTCCTCTAATGAAAGGGTTCCGCTGCCCATCCCCGCGATTTTCCCCCGCTTCTTTTGATGTATTGGCAAGTCAAGTAGTAAAAACATCGAATAAAACAAAGTGCCATAGTGGTTGGCAGTTAGCTTAGCGGTTCTTCCGGCTGATCTGTGTTTCTGATTCCCCAAAGCCGGTGCCCATTCCCCATTCCCCATTGTATTCCCATTGCATGGCCAAGAAGGGGCGTGGTGCGACCCCAATTAAGCGTTAACTGATTACAATTTTAACGGCGGACCGAGGCCCGCCAGCCAAGATGGCCGAGCCAAAGATTTCGGCTCATTAGCCGGGCTAAAATATATAAGGAAATTGCAGCAATTGGCCGGGGGAATGGGCGAATCGGAGGTATTGGCCGAATGCAAATGCCAGTTACAGTGCCAGCGGAATGCCGGCGATAAGCGGCCAGAAAATCCGTCGAAAGGAGCCACAATTTCCAAGCAGCAAATTTAGATCAATAGAGAACACGCAGAGTGCAGGCCCAACCCAAAAAGGAGCTCGAACAATGGCCAAAAACAACTGCTGGCTGCTGACCTCAGCTGCCTGCAGAAGTGTGGGTGGCTTCGCGTGTGTGTTAGCCAGTTCCGCGGTGTGTATGTGTGTGTTAGCCCATTATGGCGCCTAACATACGAGTGGGAGTGGAGGGGAGGGGCAGGTATGCAGCCCGGTCTCTGGGGTCTCTCTGACATTCAGAATGATTGCATCACGAAGTACAAATTTAAACAGCGATTACCCCGCCCCCGAAACTTCAGCCACGGATGCTGTCCATTCTTCGGGGTACAGAGAAAATAAATATGTGGTTATACAAAATATATTGGGTATACAGTAGGGACAGAGACATGGTACATTAAAAACCTCAAAGCAAATAGCGGACAAATTTTAAAAAAATAAAATGGATTTTCATAAACAAATATATTATTACATGAACTCATGATGCAATGGCATTTCTTTCAGTGAAAGCTATGCAATAAAGAAGAAAAGGGGGAGTTGGTGGGCTGGCAATTTCTTTAAACGCTGCTAAATGCATGGAAAGGAAGGGAAAGGCACTGGCCAGAAGAATGCCGACTATGATTAGGCCGCATGAAAATTATAAGTTTCCTCCATGTCGCTTTAATTGATGCTGCTCCGGATGCGGGGAATCCCATCCGAGTTCTTCGCTCAGCTCGTTAGCCACATGCTGCAGCAGTTGCAGAGCAACACATGCAAATTGCATGTGCAAATATTGTGATGGCCAGAGCCGCGGCTTTATGATTTATTCGCCATAATTATATGCAAATCGGACAAATCGTGCGGCCGAGGTGTAATTTAATGCGATTCTGCTGTAAGTGCCGCCAACGGACGGCAATCGCTCCTCATTGGCCACCTCCGCTGCACTTCAGCGCCCATCACCCCGACCCATCTAACCCCCGGTTAATGGCCAGCCGACTCTGCGTCAACACGCAAATTAATGGATTGAAACCAAAGTCAGCTGCGAGCTGCTCTTGTGGTCGCCGCCAGCAACATGTTGCCGCTAATTGAGGCAACACTCCGGTGACAACTTGCCATATTTCCATGCGGTTTCTGTCGCCAGCTGCGGTCTGGGGTGCGGGGGTGGCTGGCTAATTGGCCAAGTAATTGCAGCAAATTGGGTAGGATAGTCTCGGAAGTACAAGTGATAGGGTCACTTTCATGGGGATCATATATAGTCTAACATTGCCTACTTGTTCATCTAATATAATCGCTTCTTAAGGGCATATTGTAGCATTATAAAATTATCATTTTTCTCGTCTTATGTCACCCTTCTAATAACCATCGACCAATGTATCAGTTTTTTTTTAAAGCCCAACACTTGGCAACAGAAAAACTTCCTAACAAGAACAGAAGTTAACTTCGGCAAGCCGAAGTTTGTATACCCTTGCAGTTATAAAAAATAAACAATAATTTTATTAAATTGATTTCGAAATTCTTAAAAATATACAAATTTATATTCCCAATATTATAAGATAATATATCAAAAAACCCCAAAGCTATAATTTGCTTCACATTATTTCTCACCAATTATCCGATAGTTCTTATGGGAGCTATAAGATGTATACTACCTGCAATAGAAGGAAGACTTTTGGGAAAGTTTCAGCCCGATAGCTTTGAAACTGAGAGACTAGCTTGCGTAGAAACGGACGACAGAAGGACGGACAGCCGGACGTTGCAAACTTCTGACTGAAATCATTATACCCCCTGCAAGGGTGTAAAAATATGAGAGAATCTTTAGGTTTGCAGAATTTATTTGTGTTCTCAAAACAATAAGGTGCTATTCATATTATTCAATCTTGCTCCCAAAATATGCATCGGTTGTTCTATTTCTGATTTTATAAAGAGGAATATATCTTTATTTAATGTGATACAACAATACCATAAAGATCATGCTTAAATTATCAAGTATTTGTGATAAACTATTTCACACCCACATGCATTTTGTATAAGTTAATTAAGTTAATTATTTCCATTAGGTGTGTTACCCATGAGAAAATGGATTAAGCTTTATAACACGATTATTTTCAATTATACATTTAAATAAGTTTAAGATGGGCTTTTACACACACAGTTTTAATCAGGTAATCAGGGTAATCTTACTGAAAGGCACTGAGAAGTCATTACAATTTTAAATGTAAATTTAGATTCTGTTAAACCTTCACTTTCTAATCTGGCCGACCTAAACCCTTTGAAATCTATTATTTCTTTCTTAATTATTTCTTAATGTAGCTTATTCATAGGCAGTCTTAGTCTCTCATGCGTTGTTTTTCATTGTTTAAAAAGTGTGAACCCTGCGCTGATAATTAAAAGAGGTTCTGAAACCAAACTGGGGAAGTTCCCCAACTAGAAACTACCGCCATTCATAAGGCTAGATCGAATCGCAGTGGAGAGTGGAGACACCTCCGTAACCCCTGCGATAAGTCGGAGGCCAGCCTTTGTTTGATCGGGCAAAACACCAGACGTCATATCAGTTGGAGCAAACACGCGCGAGAGTTGAATGGGTCGGAATCGGTCGGAATCGCTTGGAATGGACGTACTGACTCGAACCCACCTGGTGCAGTGCAATTAACTAGACTGCTCCCCAAACACTGCTCCTCCCCTGCGCACCGGGGTTCCACTCCACTTATCGATTGCATTCTTGCCTGGTACTCGCAGTCGTTCCCGCCGTCGTCGCACTCATATCAGCGATGCACTCCGCCTGTGGCCCAATTTCCCGGGGGCGGCGGAGCGGGAGGAGGGGCGTGGCATCGCACTCTAATTGAAGTAAATTATGTTTACACATTCGGCCGCCTGCAATTGGGTCACCGTAAACCAGATTGGGGAAGAGGCGTGGAGGAGCCGGGGGAAAAGTGCTGATATGAGAGGCATTTCGTGTGCATTTCGGTTTACATAATTAGGCATGCAGAGAAGCCGAGGCTGTGGGGTCTTATCTGGGGATTCTTTGCCGCCGGCGGGGAATACTTAATTAGTTCTAGCGGGCCGAGCGTGGGGCATTCAAACGGAGGAGTTATCTAATGGTTGGCCAGGCAGCATGGAAATGTCAGCAGGAAATGCAGGAGTTATGAGTCGATGGAGAGTCCGAGATAGTGCATCTATAAATAAACGGAAAACTAAACAGGTTTCCCCGCCGAAGCCCGAACGCTGCGATGGGGTGAGTCATGGTCGCAGCAATGAAATTGCAACTGGAACGGCAGCCCACGCGAATCGGGGGGTTAGGATGCCAGAGGCAGGGAAGAGCCCCGCTACTATATACAACCCATATCGTATTGTGTGTTTTTCTCGGTGTAATTGCAGTCGTCGGGGCTTTTCCCGGCTGAAAAAAGAGAGGCGCTTCGATTATCGCCCGCTGCTCCGTAGCATAGTTGAGTCGGGTTCTGGACCGGTTCTCTCTTCTTACGGCCTTATGGCTCAGCACTCCGCTCGCCAGCTGCTGGTGATCGGTTTCGCAACAATCAGTTTTGCAGCGCAGCTTAAAACGAGCTGATCGACGGATCGGAAGAATACATTCATTTGAGTAACTGATCAGCCAGGAGCAGCAGATAAGAAGCATGGCGAGCAGAGCCAGTGAGTTTCAGAAGAATTGCACACACCCGCTACGGAGAATTGCACTCCATCATGACCTTGTTTTTTCTGTTCTTCCAGGAGTTGCACTCCTCCTAATGGGCTACCTTTTGGCCTCTCAGACCTTGGCCCAGGAATACAGCTCCTTTCAACAGCAGCAGCAACAGATACGTACCTTTGCCCATAAGCCGGAGCTGGGCAGTCGTTCGCTGTCCAATAGCAATCAACGGAACAACCTGCAGAACAACCCGCAGAACAACCCACAGAACAACCCGCAGAACAACCCGCCAAACAACCAGGAGCTACAACCCCTAGACTATGTGGAGGAGGTGGTCATGAACAAACGTGAGCCGACCACCCCGCCGCCGCCGCCCAATCGTCCGCCGCCCGCCTTCAGCTACATGGACCGCTTCAGCGGCAAGCTATTCCGCAGGGTCGTGCAGTCCCAGGGGCAGCGGAACGTGGTCATCTCGCCCTTCTCCGTGCACTCCCTGCTGGCCCTGATCTACGGGGCCTCGGCCGGCAAGACCTCCCGCGAGCTGCAGCAGGCCGGCGAGTTCAGTCAGAGCGCCCTGGACGTGGCCCAGGACTTTGGCCGGGTGATCAAGCTCAAGGAGCAGCTCCAGGGAGTCGACCTGACCGTGGCCACCAAGACGTACTACAACCAGCAGCTGGGCGAAGTCAACAAGAGCTACGACGACTATGCCAAGTTCTATTTCAATGCCGCCACCGAGCCCGTGGACGTGCAAAACGGCAAGGACACGGCGGCCAGGATCAACGCCTGGGTGTCGGATAGCACAAGGGGCAAGATCAGGGAGTTGGTTGGCCCCAATGACGTGGATCCCCAGACGCAGGCCATCCTGGTGAACGCCGTGTACTTCAAGGGTCGCTGGGAGCACGAGTTCGCCATCATGGACACGCAGCCCTACGACTTCCACCACTCCGACGGCAGGACCTCGCCGGTGGCCATGATGTACAACGACGATGTGTACGGCCTGGCCGATCTGCCCGAGCTGGACGCCACCGCCCTGGAGCTGGCCTACAAGGACAGTGCCACCAGCATGCTGATCCTGCTGCCCAACCAGCCCAACGGGCTGGCCAATCTCGAGCATCTGCTGTCCCGTCCCGAGAACGATCTCAACCAGATCGCCCACCGCCTGCGCCGCCAGTCGGTCCATGTGCGCCTGCCCAAGTTCCAGATCGAGTTCGAGCAGGACATGACCGAGCCCCTGAGGCAGCTGGGCATCCAGCAGATGTTCACGCCCCGCTCGCAGGTCACCAAGCTGCTGAACCAGCCGGTGCGCGTGAGCAAGATCCTGCAGAAGGCCTACATCGATGTGGGCGAGGCGGGAACCGAGGCCTCGGCAGCTTCCTGTAAGATGCCCCAGAGCTTTTGATACCTCGGACCTATAATTAATACCCGATATTCTCTACCTGCAGATGCCAAGTTTGTGCCACTGTCCCTGCCGCCGAAGCCCAAGGAGTTCATCGCCAAACGGCCCTTCGTCTTCGCCATCCGCACGCCCAACTCCGTGCTCTTCGTGGGTCACGTGGAGCATCCCACGCCGATGACCGCAAGAAGCGAACCAAAGGCCGATGGCTACAACAGGAACTAGAGGGCCTTGGGCCGCTGCATTTGTGTACAAAACAATAACAATAAAGTAAACGCTGTATTTATGGAAACCCGCACTGCGATAACCTCGATGCACTGATAAGACCCAAGCGACCTCCATCACATCACCGATTCCAATTCCTATTCCGATTCAGATTCAGAAGCCGATTCCCATCCGTGGCGGGAGAACCGCTTGTGCCTTTTCCCAGTTGTTTGCCGGGGCTGCTGGCTATTCTGGATTTCCAGCGAATGGGTTTGCCCGCTTCTGTAAGTTGGCAAACCCGTTTGGGAGCCTCAGCTCCGACCTCCTGTCCTCCCCGCGTCCGCGGCCGTAAATCAAAGGCGGATTTCTCAATCATTTTTCAAAATGAGCAAAACTTCCTCATGCGCACTAGATCTGACTCGAGGATGGGTTGCCGGGAAAGCCACTGCGGGGGCGGAACGGGGCGGAGGACTGTGAGACCGAGAGACGAGATGAGTAATTGAAATACCCGCTGAAAGCTGGGCATAATTAATAGCGTTCACCAAGGTTGAGTACACTCAACTAAAATTGAACGGAATGCAGGGAATGGGAGCTATAAATTAAATTTGTCATGTCTAGGCAACATTTTCTTTTAAAACACATTCATTATCAAGTAGAATTTTGCAAGATTTGGTTCTTTAAAGGGTTTATTGTAATACTGTTTTTCGGAATACCCTTTTAAATAAAAAGGTTTTTCAGGAAATAATATAGCATTCAATTTATTATAAAACTTCATCAAGCGCGTCAAATATTGTTCGAATGTAAGCGAACAATGTAAGATAGATCATTATCATAATAGATGACATTTATAATGCAAAGTATTTTCATGCCATACCATTTAAATTTAAATATAAATATGTTGTCCTAATATAGATTGTTTATAGTATAAAATATTTAATTATCGTTCCGAACTCTAAATAAATTTATAATTTTTCAAAATAAATGTAATTTGGAAATGTGTTTTAACATAGAATTCTTTAACAAATGTTAAATTATATTTTTTCGGAACCGAAGAGGCGAAATGTTTATAAAGGGAAACTGACTTTTTTCTGTGTTTCTGTTGCAATGACGAATTGAGAGTCAGATAGTATTCGAACTTGAAAATCGTCTGAGCGCGATAAGCAACTGGATAGAATCTCCGGCTCGCCCTCTCTGCGAATCTCTCAGAGAATTTTGGAACTCTCCGCCTGCTAGACGGCTCCGTATCACCAAAGACCTTCAGGGCCGAGCTTCGGCTTGGGGCTCTCCAATCAATGACCTCAATGTCTCAATATAATTTGAATTTTCATGAATGAGCTCGAAAGTGGTTTAGTTGTGTGTAGCCACTCATTAACATTAGTCGAAGCTAGGCATTTCCCAAACATGATCCACTGGCGACTACTTTGCGGCCTGCTTGCGGGGCTGGCCATAGCTCCACCGTTTCCAGTCGACGGAGAGCTCCCGGCCAGGTCGGCAGTCCAGTCGAACCATCGCTTTGGCCTACGCCTGACCACCAAGCTGGGACTGAGCCGGCCAGAGGCAAATTTGGTGGTTTCCCCCTTGCTCATACAGACGGCACTCAGTCTGCTCTATGCGGAAAGCTCGCCGGACTCGGGCAGGGAACTCCGCCAGGCCCTGGAGCTAACCCATGCACATAGCCCCAAGGAAGCGGTTCAGCAAATCCAGAGTCTTTTAACAGACCTCAAACAAACGGCAGCGGTTGGCTGTCGCCTGAGATTGCTCAGTGAGTTTTACGCACAGCAGCGATTCACCTTCAACTTTCGCGATGAATTCGAGGAACTGGCCTCGCGAATGGGAATTGGCTGCCACCGGTTGTCCTGGGAAAGTGCAGCGAGTGCCGCCCAGGACGTCAACTACTCCTTTCTCAGCCGCAGCAACTTCAGCCTGGGGGAACTGGTTAGCTCCTCGCAACTGGAGTCCCTGGCCGAGCACAACACGCCCTTTCTACACGTCTCGGGTATAACCTTCAAAGCCCCTTGGGCCCAGGCCTTCGACCC
This sequence comes from Drosophila biarmipes, assembly GCF_025231255.1. Lineage (NCBI taxonomy): Eukaryota > Metazoa > Arthropoda > Insecta > Diptera > Drosophilidae > Drosophila > Drosophila biarmipes. The sequence continues at coordinate 10,927,087 of NC_066615.1, read as the reverse complement.
CGCTGAGACGCAGACCATCAACTTCTTCGCCGGAGGAAACAGACCCAGGTTGGTGGATGCCATGTTTGGCCAGCACCGCTACAGATATGCCGAGATGCCCGCTCTGGATGCGCAGCTCATAGAGGTGCCCTTCGCCACCGCGGATCTGAGAATGCTCATTGTGTTTCCAAATCGGGCGGATGGCCTGGCCCAACTGGAGAGGAAGCTGGCGCAGTCCGATCTCCAGCAGCTGAGGAGAGAGCTCGAGGAGCGCAAGGTGGCCCTCACCCTGCCCAAGTTAAGGATTCTGGTCCACTCTGCACTGAAAACAACACTCGAGGAGGTGAGCTGACAGTTATTTCATTTTCTTCAGTGATCAATCTAGGTTTTTATGGAAAATACTTTAACATATGTACATAGTTTTGAATGGCTTTGAATTTAACGTTTAACTTTAAAATCTACAATCCTAAATTATGGATTGTCAAACTTAAGAACGAAAACCTCTGTATCTACAGCTCTGCTTTGAAAAAAATTGGATGTTTGTTTCATCCTGAGAAGAAATTATAATACCAAGGTTATTATATTTCTTTAATTTTCAAAGATACCACAAAGTCATGTGGCTAAAAACGCCATTCAATTAACATATGTACATAGTTTTGAATGGCTTTGAATTTAACGTTTAACTTTAAAATCTACAATCCTAAATTATGGATTGTCAAACTTAAGAACGAAAACCTCTGTATCTACAGCTCTGCTTTGAAAAAAATTGGATGTTTGTTTCATCCTGAGAAGAAATTATAATACCAAGGTTATTATATTTCTTTAATTTTCAAAGATACCACAAAGTCATGTGGCTAAAAACGCCATTCAATTAATAGGGATACTGAGATACTTAACCTCAGCCCACTTAATATTGTCGGTGATAAAAAAGTGACCATTGTTTGGATGCGAAACTCAAGTCCCCAACTTGTTGTGTCTTACAGTTGGGACTGGCGAAACTGTTCACATCGGAGGTCCAGCTGAGCGAGGTCTTCAGCTCCTTGCTGGCCAGCTCGGCTCCCCCTTTGGGAGCGGTGGTGCAGAGCGGTCTCCTGGAGCTGCAGGAGGAGGGCGGCGATGCTGGCGATTCGTTTTGTAAGTGAGATCGGCACTCGGTGGCCAGAAAGCCCTGTAACCCGCTGTTTTCCCTGCCTTTCAGCCTTCGGGGATCTGTTCCGACGAGCCGTGCCCCTGGTCATCAATCACCCGTTCTTCTACGCCATCGGCAATGACAAAACCCTGCTGCTGGCCGGCCACATCGTCGACATCTGAGGCTTTCCCCTACTCTTACCCAATATTCGATTCCAATGCTAGCTCTAAGCGAGGCTATCGCCTTATCAGCCCCGCTCAAATCTCTGGCAAATAAACAGATTCACCCGTGGCAAGCCAAAGGTGACAAATGATTTGTAAACACACGATCGGTATTTTGTTTTCGGGGCCCGAGAGTTACATACGTTTCCGACGTTTGAATCCGACTTGGAGCAGCCTCTAAAGCCGCTCGGCGATCGCCGAGATTTCAGTTCACATTCCGACGAGCTCCGAGAAGTCTCAAGTGCGAATCAAGCGGAGCAGGAGACGCCCATCAACAATTTATGTGACGACCATGGCTGTCATCATCAGCTGCCTATTACGTAAGCCCTAATTAAGAACGATCTGGCTTATGCACAGCGAGAAAATTGGTTAAATTTGTAATATTACTATCGAAATATCATTTTTATTTGTGATGGCTTAGAAAACTTATCCGAATTTGGAAAAAATTAAATAAACATTTTTTGGTTCTAAAGAAGTTGGCAGATTAATTGACCGGGTTGTTGAGGTATTTATTACCACTTCTATGTAGTTAAAAATGAAAACAATAAAATGGAAGTTTCGTTATTAAGAGCTTTATATAAAAATTGACCACAGCGGATTTCTCAATGTCACGTTAACTTAGTCATTTTAGTTATATTTCACTTTCGGGTAATTAAAGTTTCTCAATATCAAGTTAGGTCTTATCTGACTGAAAACTTTTAACTAAATGCTACGTTGCAGTTAAATTTATTAATCGACACATAGAAACTGACTCATGTGAAAACCTTAAGTTAACTTCACATTGAGAAAACGAATTTCGCTATCCGAACAATTAACCTTAAAAATGTACCTTTCTCTGAAAGGTAACACATGATAACCTTAACGTGACATAGCGAACTTAGATCTATGCCCAAAAATACTCTCTTTAATTTTCTCCCAGTGTACACTCATTTCGCGAGCGGAGCCTGCAATCAAATTGCGACTAATGCCATGTTTCGCCTCGGCTCTTCCAGTTCTCCTAGCGTCAGTGGCGCAGTCCAAGACCTTGGGCTACGATGCCGCTGCCGATCGCAATTTGCTGGCCGCCGATCTGTACAACGCCGTGGGCGCAGATCACCTGAACGAGAACCTGGTCATCTCGCCGGCCACCATCCAGAGCTCCATGGCGCTGGCCTTCGTGGGGGCCAAGGGTCAGACGGCGTCGGAGCTGCAGCAGGGCCTGCGGCTCGGGCCCGGGGATGCGGATGCGGTGAGCCAGCGCAGCGGCAGCTACCAGCAGTCCCTGACCCGCGACAACAACTTCCGCCTGGCCAACAACATCTACATCAACGAGAACCTGGAGTACAAGGGCTCCTTCCGGGACGTGGCCCGGCGGCAGTTCGACTCGAACATCGACAAGCTGGACTTCCACCCGCCGTACAACAAGCGCACTGCGGACGGCATCAACCGGGAGGTGGCCACCAAGACCAACGGCAAGATCACAGACATCCTGCGCTCCGAGCTGCTCAATGATCGCACCGAGGGCGTGATTGTCAATGGCGTCACCTACTCCGCCGCCTGGCAGAAGTCCTTCAAGCTGGACAAGACCGAGAAGCGATCCTTCCGCACCGGCAACGGGCAGTCCGTCAAGGTGGACACCATGTGGACGCTGCAGAACTTCAACTACGCCGAGGTCAACTCCCTAGACGCCAAGGTCGTGGAGCTGCCCTACCAGAACGCCGACTTCTCCATGCTGCTGCTGCTGCCCAATCGCAAGGATGGACTGAGATCCCTGCAGCAGTCGCTGTCCGGCAAGGATCTGCTGGCCGAGATCGGGGCCATGAGCCAGCACAAGGTGGAGGTGCAGCTGCCCAAGTTCAGCGTCACCTTTGGTGTGAGCTTGGAGGGAGCCTTCAAGAAGGTGAGTGGGAATCTTCAATGGGTTTGGGTATATTCAACAGATGGTTGTCAAATGCTTACTTTTTCCTTTGCTAATTTACATTGCTTAAGGCTTTCGGGAGATTGACTGCTAATCAATTTTATTCAACACTAATTTGAGTTCTGAAAGTTTGATTTGGAACCACAGATAAAAAGTTTACTAAAAAAGATAGGGCTTCATTTCCAAATAATATTCAAATTAATGGGTTTTATTAAAAGGTTTTTACATATCCCAATAGATGCAATGATCCATATGAAGCTTGTTTGGATTTTTAAAGTAAATCTTTTTAAATTTTCCTATCAGCTGGGTGTCCACACTATGTTCTCGAGGGACGGAGACTTCAGCAACATGTACCGCATGTTCGTGAGCCATTTTATCAACGCAGTGGAGCACAAGGCCAATGTGGAGGTTACGGAAGCGGGACTCGAGCAGCCCCTGGAAACCGGATGTAAGTATCCACATAGTGATCCTGGTATCCATAAGCATGAATTTCTTTAACCCCAAAAACCAGTGCTGAAGGGCCTCTTCTCCCGCACCAAGAAGTTCGAGGCGGATCACCCGTTTGTGTTTGCCATCAAGTACAAGGACTCGATCGCCTTCATTGGACACATCGCCAACTACGCCTACGTCTGAGCTCGACCAGGGAAACAGGGTTTATTATTCAGTTGATAATTTTGTTTATAACAGTGAAATACTCCCCTAATTTGAAGCAAAATAAATGCTCAATGCAAGTCAGGTTTATTTATGGGAACTCTCAAACAAAAGATACATTTCTAAAACATGTTAGAATGCCAACCGCAAAAATTAACATTGATTATGAGCTCTTATGAACGTCCTGTGTGTCTTCCCAAGAACTGAGGGCCCATAAATTCTGGTTTTACTTAAGCCCGGGCTGACACTCACCTTTCTAGCTCCACGGGCATTTGATTTGGGTTATCCATGTTTGAGATGCGCAGGATATATCCGAGGTTCTTATCGCTTGGGTTCTATCAGCTGCTGTCTTTTGCCTGTGTTTTTCGCTTGATTTGCATTCATAGGTATTTCACTGGTGACACTTGGCCAGGTGCGGGGTGGTGCAGGGGGCGGGGGCGCGGCCTTTTGGCATTATTTATATTTATTATCTTATATTCTGAGGTTTCTCGGCTGGCTGCGCGCTGAGGTTGTTTCCTTTAATCGCGCACATAAATCAACAAAAGCCGAACCAACTGACAACAATTTGAGCTTAGGCGTATTTATTATTTCTTGGCCCGCTCGATCGCGAAATTTTGCGGAGTGCCTGTCGATCTGCGATACTTGCGGCAGCGGCGGAAACTGGTTCGCGCACCGAATTAAAAACTTTGGCTATGGTCAGGCCCGATCTGGCCTAATTGTATTTATGCATGTGGCCGGGGACATTTCGGGGGGTGGCTGGCCATTTAAAATAATTGATGCACATTTCCCGGCCGCTCTAGGAAAACACACAGACACTGCAGGCACTTGGAACTCAAACTCAAACTGAAACTCCTTCGCCAGGCGCTGCACGCGACAGCTGCCCGATTTCTGGACTCCCGTTCACCGATCCCCGGCACTTGATAAGCGCAGAAACGCTAAGACGCAAGACGCAAAGACGCAAAAACGCGGGGGCCTCGATGATCCCTGCCGTTCCGATTCCGGTCGTTTCGTTGCGCTGCGTTCCTAACCGTTTCGTTTCGTTCCGATGGATCCGTTTGCGCATGCGCGCATCCGCGAGTTCTTGAGACGTGCGAGGCGCGCAGCAGACTGAAAGATATTGACGATCGGCCCCAAAGACGAACTCCAAAATGCGCCGAACTCCCCTGCTGGCGCGCTCTTTCTTCGCTCTCTCGCGGGCAGCTCTCCGCTCGAATACCGGTAATCTAAAAATAATGGGTACGGCTCGGTGCGGTTCAGATACGATCCGGCAGATATCTTTCTGCAATTGTAATGACCGCTGCGCTCCCTCCCAAAACTTCGCGACTGTTCGTCCCTTTGTTAGAACTGCTCGCCTGCCCCCGGCCTGACAAGTTTTCTTTGTTTCTGCGCCTTGTGAGCGGAATTTTAAAGAGCCCAACCCGAAGGGGGAACACTTGCAGCAGGTGCACGGTGCATGCTGCTGGGCCGAGGTGCAGGCGCTTTCAAAACAAATGCCACAAGTGCTGCCCCTTCCAGTCCGAGGGCAGTGGCAAACTTGTTTACCCGCGAACTGACAGTTTATTTAGCTAATCCCAGATCCTAGCGTCCGGGCGTAGTCATGCGATCGTGCTCAGCCTCTACCTAGAATCTATTTGTTATATGCTGATTATATTATAATTTATTTACACATAACCTGGTGTCGAATTTTAATACAAACCATAATTAACTTGAAACAGAACTAAGAATTGGTATATTTTGAGTATGCGCCTTTAAAAGTTAGGTATTGAGGCATAGAAGCTAGGAAACTTTTATCTACCTAATAATATCCCCATATCCTGTGTAGGTAACTATGCCATTACAACACTCAGGGAAAAAATGAAAAAGATATATATCTTTAAGACCATTTAAACATGGAAAGCTCAAGTCACCCCTTACACGCTCAAGACCCAGGGAAAGAGGTAAGGTTCCACGGTGCACGCAGTTGTCGTCAATTATATTCGGTTATTTTCTCCGACTTTTTCTGCTTAATTTTGGGGTCGCACGTTCTGTTGGTCGTTTTCGAGTTAAATACTGCAATTGTCTTCCACAATATTCGGTTTCATATGTTTCTTACCTCAATGTTTATTTTTGGCTTAAGCGCTGACAGACCACCAAGGTACAGTTTACATTATGAGATATCGCCCTGTACTTAAAAGGTTTTTTGTGACTTGCATATCTGATTGCCGAATACACCAGTAATTGGATTTTCGCCCCGAATAATGCATTCGATTCGCCTGTCAATAGAAGAGAGGAGCCCAGTGTGTACAATCATTTCCCATTCGATAGCTGAAATGAATATCCGCTGGCTTACGTTCTTGGCTGCGGCTTTAGCTGCTCTGGAACTACCTAAAGCTCTGGCCTGGGTTCAATCCCAGTGTGCGGCGTGTCCAGATCAATTCAAGGGCAAGTTGGTCTGCGCCTTCCTCAACGGTTGCCACTTGGAAATGGAGTACTGTGCCTTGATGGTCTTCAATTGCGGCCGCCAGTTGCATCATAAGCACTGTGAGGACCTAGCTTATGTTTTGGTACAATGCCTCTCACTAACTTGAGTTGCTTTCAGTGATCCTGGTGAAGAACGAGGGCAGGTGCGAGTCAGTACGGGGATACAAATGCGTGGTCATGGATTTCTAAGTTCTGGCGGATACAGCCGCATTTATTGAATGATGCAATGATTACATTTTAAAGTGCTTATACTGAGTGAATGTGTGGTGATGTGATCATTAAAACTTGACAATATGTCCGGTGAAATAGACAGCGTGCTTATCGCGAATGATGAAGACAAACGGATGATCGGCCACGAAGGTCTTCGGGTCCAGGGGCAGGGACATGGGCACTCCAGCAGCATCTGGAAGGGGCAGAAAAAGGTAGTTTCTTCTGGAAACTTAGGGAACCCGTTTGACTTACAACTGACACCGGCCGCCTCGCAGCCAATCTCGTTCACATCGATGAAGGTCTTGTGCTGCACCTTGGTGATGCGAGTGCCGATGGGCGAGTCCTGGAAAATGTTGCTGAAGTCGGCGGCATCCGAGAACATGGCACTGATTCCCATCTGAAAAATAGGGGGTAAGGGGAGAATTCTATTAGCAAACCAATTTCCATAAAACATATAGTTAAAATTCAAAAATCTTTAAGTTAGAAGGGAGACCACTCTCCCTCTTAATGGCTTCTAAATTCAATTCCTAATAGTCTTTGGCTCCCAAATCGTACCCTCTTAGATCTTATCTTCCCTTGGAATATCATTATAGAGACCCCGCTCACCTTGTTCAGCGTGGGTCGGAGGTCGGTGTCGAACTCGAACTTGAACTTGGGCAGGTAGACGGAGACACTCTGCCACTGCCAGCGCTCCTCGAGCAGGCTGAAGTCCACGCCCTTGAGCCGCTGCTCCAGAACCTGAAGGCCGGAACGCTCGTTGGGCAGGATGAACCACATGGTCAGGTTGATGTTCTCGAAGAACAGCTCGATGGCCTTGGCGTCCAGCTCCGGATACTCGGCGTAGTAGTACCAGTTGTCGGCGAACATGGTGGGCACCTGGATGGCCTGGCTGTCGCTCAGCCAGAACTCCCGGTCCCGGGTGTCCTCGTCGTTGAAGGGTCGTGCCCAGCGGGCCTTGAAGTAGATGGCGTTGACCAGGGCAACATTGGTGTCCGGCTCCAGGCTGTCCACCACCCGCTCAATCTTGTCCTGCGTCTGCTGCTTAACCCACCGGTTGATACGCTCCACGGCCTCCGTTTCGCGGCTGAAGTCCAGCGGCTCCACCTCGGAGTCGAAGTACTTCTGGGCCACCTCGCGGAAGTGGTCCGACACCTTGAGCTTCTCCCGCGTGTACACCTTGTTGGCGATCTCCAGCACCGTCTTGGACTTGATGTACGAGTGGAGCAGGTTGTGATAGCTCTCGGCCAGCCCATCCTTGCTCTCCTTGGCGGAGGCGTGAAGGGTCTTCTGCAGCTCCGAGGCGGTTCTGCCCTCCGCTCCGTAGTAGGCCAGGCCAAGCGCCAGTTGGATGGAGACCGGCGAGATGATCACGTTCTCATCCTGACGATCCGTGGCCAGGGTCTGGAAGAGTTCGGTGGCGAAGAGGTTCCGCTCCTTGATCGTGTTTCCAAGCCCACAGGGCAGCGAGATCAAAACCCCGAGTAGTATAGCTAGGAGAGTAATAAAATATATTAGCTTTCAAGAGGGGTTTTTAATGATTTTGGGGTGGAGAGCTCACTGCTTAGCCAGTGGTTCATTGCGCCTGCGTCGACACCTCGAGACTAAAAGTGAAACGGCCCTGCCACCTGACATTTATAGCCGCCGGCTGGCCAGGAATCAAGACAAAGCCAAGCTAAGAACAACGCCGACCGAGGCAGCGACTGCGACTGAGGCGGAGCCTGATGCGCTTTGCATTACAAGCAGCACAGAGAAAAGCAGTGAGAAAGGAGGGCTTTATGTCAAATCGAATACCCTTTAGTAATGATCTTTCAGTAGAAGATTTAACGAACTTAGACTGAAATATCATATGAAAGTCATATCGAATACCCCTTAGTAATGATCTTTCAGTAGAAGATTTCACGAATTTAGCCTGAAATATCATATGAAAGTCATATCGAACACCCTTTAGTAATGATCTTTCAGTAGAAGATTTCAAGAATTTAGCCTAAAGTAGTAACTGAAAGTAACTGACTTTATATTATTATGATACAGTATTCTTTTATAGTATCTTCTGAGTTCTAGTAATTTGATGTGCATTTGATATATCATTTTGGGCAGCTATACAGTAGGTTCCAACATACGACTTAGTTATGTTACCATCTATAGGAATAAAAAATGTATAAAATCTATGACTAAAACATTTTTACTTTTTAATAGATAAGGTTATTAAAGATATATTATTTTATCAGCATGAAAAATCTTTCCACAGAAAAATACGATCTTAAACGTAGGTACCTTCTAGAAATATCTTTAAGTACACTTCAAGTATACTCGTTAGTTCTGAAGAAAGTCTTTGTTTTGGAAACATTTAAAGTCTCTTATAAACATAATATTATAAACGCCAGTATCATAAATAAATCATTTTTTGGATTTTGTAAAATTAGATGTCAGATAAAGTATTTTTTAGATGAATCTGCATAGTGAATCTTCCCAAAAAACAAAGATGGGCTGAAATAGAGATACCCACTGTTATAGGGTAGAAAAAAGAAAGAAGAAAGGAACTTGAAGGTGGATTGGGTTCTTAACCCGAGCGCCTGGCAATACTGGGAAGAGCCACGCCAGGTAATCCCTCTGTCTCTCCGGGCTCTGGGATGGGATCGATCGAGCATTCTCCCGGTCAGTTTCTCCAACTCGGGTCTCTCTTTCTCCAACTCTCCGGCGGTGCACTTGAGTTTTTGTTGCTTCGCCTTTTGCACTTGTTGCCCACCTCTCGCCTCGAGTGGCCGCCTTGGGATTTACTCTGCTGTCAAATTATTTACATGCATGCTTGGACCCAGAGCCGCAGAGCAGGGGCTGGGATGGGGCGATGAGGATGGGGCCCTGAGATCGGGATTGCATTAACTCTAATTTCTCGTTTACGAACACGAACCAAAATGTTCACGTTTTATGGCCTTTGCATTTAATGAGTTATTTTCGTATTTGTTTAGATAATGCGTCCATAAACAAAAAGCAGCGGGGAAAACAAACAGCATTGCGCATAAATTGTTTATCGGGCTTGGAGATGCCACCCCCCACCTCCTTATTCCAATTAACGGCAACACGCACACAGTTAACGAAATTTAAGAAACTCGGAAGACCCCAATCGAAATGAAATCTCAGCGGGCTCAGGTGAGGGCCCAAAGACCCAGACGATAGCCAATTTGTTATCATCAAAGACAGGGAACGGGGGCTCGAGACCCGATTGTCCCGCTGATTTATCAAAAGTCCCGAAATTCGCCGTGTTATTTATGCACATTTTGTGTGAAATGCTAATAAATTTTAATGGAATTTTAAAAACATGCTTTATGGACCCGGAATGGAGGCCTCCTCCCGAAAGCAAAAGGAGAAGAGAAGTATCGGGACCTCCTTTGTAAGGCTCTTCTTCGGGTGTCATAAATTGGCAGCTTCCGTGAGTTGTTGGGGCTGCCGTTGCTGTGACTGATGGGCTCCTTTAGCCCCGCTGATCTTGCATAATTACGATATAGATATAAGGACCAGAATCGCAGGGCTGAAGGCAGCATTACAAGGCACAAAAACGAAGCGCTCCAAACACTTTCAATCGGCGGCCGGGGGATTGCGATCGGTATGGGGATGGGGATGGGGTCTGGGATGGGTTGGGGGCTGCCTTAAAAGCACAAAACCAGATTCGGCTTAACCTTATATAATTTACCAGCCCCAGTGTGTGCAGAACGCGGTGTGTGTGAGTGTGTCCTGTCTCCTGGCAACGACCGGAGAAGCGGTGCTGACCGTTCTGATTGAATGATTTCACTGATCGAGACAAAACATGTTAAAGATCGTGAGATGCCGGGCCGCTCTGTGGCAGCGGCTCTTGTCTCTCCAGATACACACAGCAGCCGGGATCGGATCGGATGGGCTGGGATCGGGGAAGGGACTCAATCAGGACACTGGGGGAAATAAGTTGAAAAAGATTAGATTCACGAATCACATGTATACTTCATAGATACATTATTATATTGTATGTACACTGTACACTATCTCAAATGGAACTTCCCTTTTTGCTATAGTTGTGACTGACCCATAATAAAACAATAAAAATTATATATAATTAAAGCTCATTATCATCAATAACAATAAAAGCTCATTATGCTAAAACAGTTTTTGAATTAATTTTAATTTTAAGATGCTTATTTTTGTGGTTGGCATTCTAACATATTTGTATACCAAAACCTCCCCTTGATCTTGAATTAAGAAAAACATTAACTAAAGAGAGATTTACCATAATATAACATAAATAAATATTTTAAAATCTTCAAAACCTATAACATTAATAAAGACATTATATAAAGAGAGATTTACTGTAATATGCCTAATATAAATATTTTACAAACTTAAAGAACTATAATAAATGCCTTATAAATACAACAAAGTAGGTCTGTGCTTAAATAATACCTTACAAAAAGGGATTCTGGAGTTGGGTCTTGAACTCAACTTTTGAATATCTAAACCAAGTACATTAGCCAGAACTTTGGGATACATTCGAGTAAGATCACTTTTTTAGGCCACGCTTTATGCGAAATATGATCGTTTCTACCGCTTGTTAATAACAGTTACGGTTTCAGTTGGACCCCCAGCAATCAAAGTGGCGCGATACGAGAGATTTACTGCCCATCCTAGACATTCCACCAGCACTATAAATGTAAATAGAGAATTTGCAATTTCTCTCCGTGGATGCATCATGCAACAGCAGCAAAATGCTGCGGCTGCCGCTGTTGATAAAAATAAACTTGGCAAAAACGTCTTCCCCTCCTCTCGGAGCCCGATCCCGGGACGCGGCTTGGAAAAGCATAAGAATGATGAGGCAGCAACACGAATTATGTGATCGCTGCTGCATCTTGGCTTTCCTGCTGGCTGTGTGCGTGCGAGTAACCCAAAACCAGTTGATGATAGAGCAGCAGCACACAGCGCCCGGCTCGCAAAAACTCCCCAAACACCACCGAAAAAATAAATAAATAAACTTACAAGAACAAAAACAATGGCAGCCATCGCTCTCCGCCTGCCTTTGTTTCCCCACCGCTGCTGCTTTTTATAAACAATAAATTTGCACATAACTAAAACAGAATACTCGGCATTTGCATAGTATCGCAGATGTATCCCCCAGGGGGATTCGTTCGACTTGTGCGTGTCCGCCTGATGAAGGCGAACAACTGATGGGGCAGGGGTTCGTTATAGGATCGGAGATGGGAGCCCAGTGCTCGAGGAGCTAAATGTTACTGCAACTCATCATCGTAAATTATAAAATAAAAACAACGAAATATTTGAAGACCGAATTAAAAAAGGTTTACCTCTTAATGACATCTGCTGAGTTCTATTAACTTAAGTACACCCTTGAATAGATAAACTCACAGACTAGAGCTAGCCTTATTCCGACAAATAACGAAATTAAAATACAGATTTTATAAGGAAATTTCAAATCTTTTAGGATATTATCCCTTGATAGACAGAAGTATCTGCATTATCAAATATTAGTTAAGTCTTCCCTTCCAAGCTTGAAATCGATGTTAAAAAGTTGTTATATTAAGGAAAGAGTAGACTACTCAAAACAAGCCATTATAAGTACCAGCACCAAAAATACATAATCTGTCAATCTAAGCTCCTCTAGAGACAAAATCTGTTTTTTATTTAGCTGATCATAGCCGTCAATTAAAATAATAAAAGTTCGTTGCAGCTTTCCTCCGCGCGACCAGTCTGCGTGGAAACACCCAGGAGAAAAGCCTCACGTATACGGGCACAACAATAAAAAATAAATACTCCTTATGGCCATAAATTCTTATAAATAATTTGCGAAATCGTCAAACGAAAGTTATCCGCTTGATGAAGGTCCGGGCTGGCTCTTCCGACCAGCTGTCATCTGCGACGCGGCTTGGCCACCACTCAGCCTCGTAACCCGCACCGCCGGGTTCCCCAGAGCGGAGACAACTTTTCTGCAAGTGAGGTAATTAGCTAAATGCCGCAGCCAAATCTAATCGACGGCTCCGGCGAGGCACTTTAGTGAAAACCGAGAAACGAGAGGCGTTGGTCAGCCCGATTTAGTCTGTCGCGGGTCGGAAAAACTTTCATTCAATTGCAGCGGCGGCATCAAGTGAGCAGCAAATCAGGCGTGGTGCACATGCAAATAGAGACTTGCCACACTCTGTGGGCACACTTAGATAATGTTTTCAAATCAAACATCAGTAAAAGTTTTCAAAAGACCATAACAAAATTTGTTTTATTTTGAAATCGTAAATCTCTTATCTTGAACCCATTAAAAGTTGTTTTGCAAAACTCGAATTGCATCAATACAAAAATTACAAGCTGAATATTTTATGAGCATATAAATATTTCTTGTTGAAGGCTCTTTAATTACTTTTTAAAATAATAAAATAAAAGTAAAGTGTTTTAAATTTGTAAACTCAAATGCCTCGTAAAACATAGTATAAACACTTTAAAATTAAAATTAGTATTCTCATTATTAGCCAAACGTTTATTAATTACTACTTTAAAGAACACTCTTTATAAAAACCCTTTTGTTATACTACTGTTTTTTAAATATGGAGACTCAACCAAAATATTTTTTTCTATCTTTCAAATATACGAGTAATGGAACGCCAGACCATATAGGAGTGCTACTCTTTTCAGTGCACTTTTGGAGACCGATTCCAAAGTCCGGCTCCCTGGCGGCGGTGGCGGCGGCGTGGTCCACTTGACCAGGCGACAGACCCAGCAACAACAACGCTGACAGGACAGCGCAGCGCAACAACACCAAGAGCAACAGCATCTGCAACAGCAACAAACACAGCTGCAACATGGATGACACGTCAATCTCGGGCTGCCCACTTGGTGCATGCAACAGGGAACTGGATTTGCCCATTCGAGAAGTTCCAGCCGCGACAAATTAAGCTGCAACGACCAGAACGACTCCTTGTATTTCCCATTAATTAGCACTAAAATAAACAGACCTGCGGCAAGGGGTCGGAGGCGAAGGGGACCCTGGCCTTTCGTTTTCTACGAAATCACGGACATCTATCAGCCGCAACATGCCACACGACGTTGTAGACTGTCCGTTAAGGCATCTGACAGCCGCCTAAGCAGTCAATTGATATGCCCAAAGTGGGCACAGCCAACATCCAATATCCAGCATTTAGAATCCAGAATCCAGCCTCATAGAAGGGCACCAGCCATGGGCATCCAGCGATCCAACCAAATCGAATTCAATTGAAGATGCTGCCGAAGATGACGAGGAACGCTCTTGATATGATAGACAACATATCAATTTGGGGTGGCTACTGCTCACCCCACCATTACACTGGAGCAGAAGTTTCTTATTTAACGGGTTTATTTGATGAGGAACATCACAAATATTATACAGATACTTTATGGTAATTCAACAAATTGTAAAAATATATCTAGGTTTATTTTTGTTAAAGTTAAGTACAGAACAGTATTTATTTTATATTGACCAACTTAAAACTCGTTTTATAAATAGTATACTATTTATTTATAATACCATATCTTACGATTTTAATACTTTTTTGTATATTTTATTTAAACAAAATGCTCATGCTACATTTTAAATAAGACTGTATTTTATATATATTTTTGAAGTTACTAATGCTTTTTGTTATGTGCACGCCTGCTGCAATATTTGGGCAACCTTCGACGTTTATTTGTCTATCGGGCAGAAATGTGTCCATCATAAAATGTCAATTAGCTGATTGAAATCAGCGCATGCGATCCTCAATTATTTCAATTTATGGCCAACAGGAAATTGCGGCAACTGCCACTGCGCAGAACAAATGACATGATCAAGATGCCATTGCGGATTGGGCCTGGGATTGGGTTTGGGATTGGGTTCGGGATCGGCCTGGGATCCGGCTTGGCCTGCAGATCCGGGCTGGGCCTCCTTCTATTTCGCCTTCTATTTCGCTGGCGCTGTGCGGCTTTGGTGGCGTACTTTATGTAACGATCGCCATTCATGCAGCAGCAGCAACAAATGTTGCAACTTTGCATTGCAAATTCTTCGCCGAAGATGCATTTGGAATGAAAATGTTTGGCCAAAGCACACTCCCAGCGGGAACTGGCACGATGATGATGATACGATGATGATGCCACCATCCCATTTCCAGCCCGCGAACTGCAGCGATCATCCTCTGAAAAGGGGCTGTCTCCTGCGGCAGCTCAAAACATTTGGCCTCCCGCTCCCGGCGTTTTCTTTTAGCCTTTTTGCCTATGCTAATTTGCTTGTCAAAATGACACATCGATCTGGTGGGAGGGGGTTCCGAGAGATGCACAGTATCTGACAGCTCGTTTTCGTCAATTTCAAGCGAAAGCCCAAAGATATGCTACGATATTCTTGGATGACAAGCAATTTTCAGCAACAATAGAAAATGTTGCATGCGACAAAAATCACAGTGAACTGAGATTAAGTATTATATATTATTTAGATATTAAAAAATATGTTATAAATACTGTTGATAGTATAGCTATTTATTTCATGTAAAGATAAAGATATTTTTCAGAAGGATACAAAACATTTATCTTATTAATTTGTATCTACAAATATTTGTTATAATTAATAGTCAACAATAAATAATATTATTACTTGAATTTTAAACAAATTTAAAATGTTTAGATACCCAATCTGCAGTATCGTCAGTTAAAAACCAACCAGAGAAAGGCATAAAAAGCACGACATTTTCAGGAGCAACGTAAAAAGAAGCTGCAACAGCAGCAGTTGCAACAATAGCGTGAGCAAAATTGAACTGTCTGTCAGTTTTTTGTGCAGCTTTGCAGCCACATTCAACCAGTTTATTGGCATATGGGCTCGGCTTAAAGGCGTGTGAATAACAACAGAAGTTCAGGGTTCTACTTCCTTCACTATCCCCACTTTCTATGTAAATTCCCGCGATTTCTCTGCGCACACATATGAACGCTCGAAAAGCGGATTTTCCGCCGTTTTTTACGATCTGAAAGCAGGGTTTTAGGACTATTCTGAGGTTGAGCGACGAGGAGATGGAGTTGCCTGTCGCTAAATTTACTGTTTGACACGCCCTGCCAAAATAGTTTTAGAGAGTGCGTTTTATGAGGCCCACGCAGACAGCGGCACCGCACAAAAATGTGTTAATGTGCGAGATTCGGATTCGGATTAGGATTGGGTGTGGGTCTGGGTCTGGGTCTGGGCCTGGAGGTTGGAGGTTGAAGTGCAGACTGAGCCCGGAGTCTAAAGTGACATTTAAATGGGGCCGCCCGAAAGTATGCTGTGACATGTGGGCTCGGAGTGGGGAGATTGGGATTTCAGACTGGACGAGGGCCTCCGTGTGGGGTGAAGGCAGCCAGAACACGGCTAAACAATTGCAAAAGTGTAAAATGCGTTAAGCCAACTGAAATGGGAAACCCTCGACCTCTTTCCCCCTCCACGCAGCCCCATCCCTGCTCTTAGCAACTTTTGTTGGTGCCCCAACTGCGACTTAGTTTCTACTTTGATGGATGTAAAGCTCTTTGTTGGGCGCGAGCACTGAAAAATTTGAAATACCAAGTAATACATAGCATTGTTAATTATTAAGAAAACATAATATAGGTTTAAAAATATAGAGCTATTAACTATAAGCTAATAATTGTATTAAATAACATATTTCAAAATGGATATCTTTAACAAAGACGAAGGTCGTAATAAATACTTCAAAGCTACAAAATGTATTTACTTTTTCTTGTTATATATCTAAAAGTAATTATTAAAAAATCATTTAACAACTAATCATAAGCAACTAAATTGTCATTCAGTAAAAAGAATGCTCTATCGTTAAAAAATGTCAATTCCTTTTGCTTTCTGATCAAGAATATTGGTATTTTATTTCTCATTATTTATTTATTATTTATTTTCAAAAACTTAAGCGTCTTAAGAAGTTGTGTTATATTTATACAAAATAAACTTGAATTAAAAAGGTTCTTTCATTTGTTTCTTATTATTAATATTTATTTAAGCCTTCATCAAGCAATTTAATGGTTATTTCAGTACTATTACTTATACTTCGAAATACAAAACCTTTTTCTCAGTGTAAGATGTTTCGCATGTGTTTGAGTGCGTATGTGTTTGTGCTGGATTTATTTGTGGCAACACAAAGATTTTTTAATGGCATCTTTTGTAGCAATTTTTTATACACTCACCCCGGCTCAAGCCCAAAGCCATTTCATAAGCGCCCCGCGTGTGAGTGGGTGGGTGTATTTCGGTGGGAGGGAGCATTTGATGTGGCTCCCCCAGAAGACGAGGCGGCGGGGGTTAAGTCTGAGAAACTCTTTTTAGCACAAATAAACTTGGCTACATTGTTGCCCGGCTTTTGGCCATACCCTCCCCCGAAAGCACCCACTCCCAGCGGGGAGGAAATGGAATGCCTTTGAGTGTGTGCACTCAGGCAAGGTGTTTGCCTGTTAAATTATATAACAATGCAATGAACTGTAAAATACGCAGCTAAGTGCTGCTCCTTAGAGCTCGGCTTACTCCCACCTTTGAGTCCTTGGTCTCAAGTGCTGAATATGTGGCTGAAACGAGGCGAAAAGTGGGTTGGGGTGGAAAACTAGAAAACGCTATAATTGGACCGAGGTGACAGAGGTCCTTTGTAGCCACACAAAAACCATTAACTTGCTTAATTAGAGCATGCCAAATTAAATGGTCAAAATATGCAAATGCTTTGGTTCGGGGGAAGACAGTCAAGAATAATGAACCAGGAAGAAATATAACTAATTAAGATTTGACAACAAAAAAAGGAGAAACATTATTTTCCTTCTGCTATATACCACATTCTTTGAGACTGCCTAGACACATAACTTAAATAAGATACAATGCCTTGAAGAAAGTTAAGCTTAGTAACATTTTTCACTGGGATTCATATTCCTTAACCTCAAGGTCAACCAGTTCTCCAAATGGCCAAGCGGGCACTCTTCTCAGCACGCCACGAATCGCGTTAAATAATGAAAAACTAAATTACGCATTAAGATAAAAATAAAATGTGAAAATTATACAGCGCCAACCGTTGCTTTCTAAAACAAACACACGCGGAAAATTCAGGGGTCAAGCACGCTAATGTGGGCTAAATATGAATTACCGCGTAAATATATAGTGCACAGTTAATTAAATCATAATGAGTTCTTCACATGCAGCCGAGGTCCGCAGAAAAAATCAATTAAAGTTGGCATACCTACTGGGCGCCGCCTTTTTCCATTGTGCGTGTGTGTTCTCCCTTTGGCCTAAACACATATTAAACGAAACTTTCCCAGTTTGTGGTAAACGCTTTAATATGGGAACAAAACCGAAACCATTTAAATTCAAATCGAATCCAAATGACTTTACTTATATGCCAAATTGAAGGCGACTTTGGGGAGGCTGGGCCAAGCAGTCGAGGGAAGCTCTGGGGCCCTCGCCCTCGTAAAACTCTGAGGGAAGTAAGCACTGCGACCCTTAATTTAAAGATTACTTTTCCCCCCATTTGGCTCTGTTTGCTTTCAATTGTTTTTATCAGTTTACATTCGAAAGTAACGAAACAAAAAATAGCAGGGCAGAAAGACAGAACGACAAACAAATAAAACCCATCTTCCGAGGGGGAGTGCAGAGATTTGGCCGTGATTTAGTTGGGGAAGTCGCTGAAAACACATAAGCTTTTTGCTCCCTCTGGCTCTGCGTTTTATTGGCATGGCTGTCAGCGGAATTGGGGGGAGTGGAGCCACTGCTTCTATTTGTTTCGATTTGTTTGGGGAGCAGCTGAGACCAAGCTGAGAGCTTCGATTTAATTGAAACTTTGCTCATTAAATGCCTGAGTGAAGGAATGAAGAGTTCCCCCATTTTGCATACTTTTGCGGCGCAGACGAACAGCTCCTGCATAACTCATACTTATCGGGGGCCGGGGAAGTGGCATGCAGACTAGGTGTCCCAAGACATTGCAAATGAAATATAATAAATGATGTCACACGGGCGATGAGCGGCAGCTTGTCAAAAACACATGTGTCTGAATGGGACGCCACCAGCGGATGAGAAGGGGCGGGAGTGCACTGCAAGAAATAATAATAAATTTTTTTTAAATAGATAATTATCTGAAAAAAATCTAGAATGAATCTATATTAAAATATGTTTTAGAAGACACATTTTTATACCCTTGCAGAGGGTATAATAATATCAGTCAGAAGTTTGCAACGCAGTGAAGGAGACATTTCCGAACCCATAAAGTATACATATTTATGATCAGCGTCACTAGACGAGTCGATCTGGCCATGTCCGTCAGTCCGCCTGTCCGTCCGTCTGTCTGTTCGTTTCTATATAGAATATAGTTGACTCTCCGTTAA
This sequence comes from Drosophila biarmipes, assembly GCF_025231255.1. Lineage (NCBI taxonomy): Eukaryota > Metazoa > Arthropoda > Insecta > Diptera > Drosophilidae > Drosophila > Drosophila biarmipes. The sequence goes on along the minus strand of NC_066615.1, from coordinate 10,908,195 downwards.
GGCAAACCAGTGTTTTTTTGTAAAACCTAAATTCCCAATTTCATAAAATAATATTCTTACAAAGAATTATTTTATGATGAAACTGAGAACCACTAAAAATAACACACATTTATAGTTTAAATTTTATGAGTAACGTCTAGTCATTTCTCCAACTAAGGTCTTCAGATAAATCTAAAACTAATTGTGAATTTATAAGTAGACTATTAAATCCTAAGTGTATTATTTATAATAACTTTTCTCTGTGTAGCAGCAGATGAAGCCCTCAAAAGTAGACAATAATAATGATTGTTCCGCAAGCAGGGAAAACTTCTGCTCCAGCACTGTGCCTCTTGTGATCCATTGTGTTGCGCTGCATAAGGTTCCGTTCTGGTTCTGTTACATTTGCGCTGACTGATGAGACAATTTGTCATTTTCCACAGACGCGACTCGGCAAGACTGAAGAGCCGCGGAGGGTTGACAATCGCTGCAGGGGGAACGCGAACTAGTGAAAGGATCTAGCATCTAGCACCACCTGGGACCAGCAAACCCTCGGACCAACTACTCCAGAAGCTGCCTCAGCTGGCCGTAGAGTAATAATAACTCCCCCAACCTCCTCGCCCAAAAAACGAAAGTGTCCACACTCAAATGCAAATACTCATGAGCCGGAAGGAGCTGGAGACCCAAAAAGTCGGCTGACCAAATAGCTGCTGGCCCTGTGGACCCAAAGAACAAAGTGCGATTATCTGGCCAGGACCCGGCTATGAATAATTATTAAAAATTTAAGAGCGCACGCACTTCATTCGGGGCATAAAATAAAAATTTAATGGCATTTAAGTGGCCCCCGGCATGTCCTTTATGTGTGGAGAGGCGCCCCCCACCACCAGAGGCTGAAAAAAATATATTTTCTGGCAGGCACAATTAATATTATGGCGTGCCAGCCCAAAGTTGATGTGGCACCTTGCCCAGCCCCCAGGCGCGGGAAAAAGCACAGGAAGCACTTAGCGTCGCAACATGCGAAATAAAAAATGGTGCTGCCTGCTTTTCAGTGGAAAACGAGGTGGGCTGGGGGAGCCGAGCCATTGAACTTGTTTCGGGTGGCTGGCAAAGGTCGGCGACGAGTCAGAGTCGCAAAAATGAAAAGCCAAATAAATAATACCAGGCCGAACGGAACAGGACAGTAAAAACGCTCATAAGTGCCGGGCCATAACTCAGAGCTGACTTTATGCTCGGTCCAATTACCTTGTCTCGGGGAAATGGCCCGCTGCCTTTGTTCGGCCTTATCGGCTCGCTTATCGGGGCCAGACTGTGGGGCCAGGGCCTAATTGAGCTAATTCCCAGCCGGATCCGGTCTTAAAGCCGTACTCTCTACTCGGCATCCATCACTCGCGCCGGAGTTGCAAACTTATGCAAAATAAAGACGCGGAGTGTACGTGACCAAGTGCGTAATATGCAAAAAGTTGAGCCACCTCCCTACGCCCTGCGAATCGCAAATGAATGTCAGCCGAAGGACGAGCACACACCATTTATATATATGTTATATCCTGCCTGCCCTGCGGAGGAGGGAGTCGGAGCTTGTCAGACAAGTCATGGCCATGTAGGATCACCGGAGCAACGCCGTTTGAATTCCTAAGCAGGCAAACAAGCCGGCAGCTGGGGGGAAAGTAAAAGTTTTCCCTTAATTTCGGACAATTTATTTTAATTTGCCGGAAAAAGGAGCTGGCATCCTGGCATTCTCACTTGCAAATCATGTGGCGTGCAATTAGGCGACGCTTTCACTAACAACAAAGGCGAATCGCAAGCAATTTGAATGGAGTGACACGGAGACTAGCAGTGTCAACAGCCCGATTCCCCGCTGACTCCTCGGTGCCAGGAGTCATTTCTCCGGTCGCCTCGACAGCTGCTGAACACGGTGCGTATGATTGATGCAGACTACCAGACGCCGCAAATGTAATTTGCGAGTGTTCCTCCTGCTCCTGGGCTCCCTGGGGATTCCGTTGACGGATGAAGTTTCGCATAGTTTTCGGCTATCCCGAAACCACGTTGAATGTTAAAGTTCCATTTTGGCACATAGGGAAAATAAGAACGTTTCTGGAGTGCTACAAAATCTTTTTTAGCTTAAGGTCATAGTTGCATTTTACAAATATTTTAATAGGGCTTAAACTAATAATGATGATACAAATTGGGCAATACAAAAGCACATTCCAAGAATTTCACCTTATATGGAACCCTATTCGTTCAGAATTATCTTTGAATTTATATGACTGACTTTAAGTTATGGAATAATATATGAATTACCAATCACGGCTTTATAAATATGCCTCCCAAAAATTAGTTAAGCCTACTGAAATTATAGCAATTATAGAATTTTAATCAATTTCTATAGTATATATTTTACGTATAATTTGAATGCACATGTATTTTGCACTTTTTTAACATTCTTAAGGCATTTTAAGTTAGATCAAAGGTCCAGATCAATAACCTTTTTTGAGGGTAAATCAAACGAATGGGAACCCACGATTGCAAAAAAACAAGCATTGATACTTGAAAACCCGTATAAAGTTCTAAAAAGATCTTGTTATTCTTGCTTCCACATCTTAAAGCCACATCGATCTTCGTTTTGGCCGAGGTAAATTCAATCTAGTCCTTCCATTTGCAAGCCAAATTGAAAACATATGTTTCAGCCTGGCATTTTCCCCGAACTTAAGACAAACAGGAGTGCGGAGTGGGAAAGCTACTTAAAAATGTTGCACACGTACAGCCAATTGTGAGCAAACAGTTCGGAGGCAGGAGCTCCGGGGTGGAGTCAAGGAACTTTGCCGCCACATCCCGAATTCCCCTGACAGGCTGGCAGAGGCAGCTTCATCAGGCTTCCACAGCCACATCCAGAGCCGCCTCGTCCACATCTTCATCGTCATCATCATCATCGGGCACATCATGAGGCTCATCAGCATCAACTTGTCTGTCCCTACATCGCCCCAAGAGCTACTAAATTTCACGCAATCACGACCACACACAGAGTCCTTCGAGCTTGGTCCTTCTTCAATTTTCCGTAGCTTTTTTGTGTGCCGGCAACTGCCTAATAAAATATTTAGTTGCTGGGAGTCATTGACAAGTTTGCAGACAAGGTTCCTTGGGTTTGTGGTCTCTTTATGCTCCTTGATGAGACAGATACGAGGATGTCAGGTGAGCTGTGCCCGTTTCTCACCTACTGCCTGCCATCTGTCCCTCATCACTGAAGAAAAAATCGGATCAAATATTTATGGTTTAACTTTTGTTAACATGTAAGCTTATAGAAAAATGTCACCAGACCTGAAATTAATGATATAAAGGTCCGCATTCTTTATAAGTAAATCTATTTATATGCCTAAAAGTTATAAAACTTTTTCTCAGTTCACCGATTTGCACCCCTCGTTTTTTACGAGGCCCCAAACATATTAAACGGTCACTGAGAGCGTTTTGCCACAGGAAATAATGAAAAATTCAAAAACCAATATTTAAAAAGCCATCAAATCAAACAAAGTGCAACAATGTGTGATCCCAAATCGTCAGCCCTCCCCTCCATTTCGGCTATCCTTTCAACGTTTAATATCTCATCAAGTGTTACGCTTTACGACTACTTAAAACCCCATAAAAAACCCAACAGAATAAAACTGTGGCAAGAACAGGGCAGCCGAATCCCAAACAAAACCAACGCCGAACGCCGTAAATTTCCTCCCGTCGCTCTCAGGCGGGGTTTTCCAGGGAAAAGCTGCTGAAAGGAAAGCGAAAGGAGATGCAAAAAGCGGGAGAGCAACAGCGAAATAGCTACAAAGGCAGCGACAGCAGCAAGATTTAATGATGCAGCATGATTTGCGCATAAAAAGAAGCGAAATAGAATAGAATCAAATGGAATAGAATGGGCGGGGGGCGTGGCAGGGGGCCTTATAACTTGACAGACAGGGGCAACTGCTGGGCAAGCTTTGATAAAATGCAGCACTCACATCCACAATCACTCACATCCTCCATGCGACATATATGTGCAGGAACACACTTTATATATCCTAACACTTTAGTTGCGCATAAAATGTTAAAGGACTTTTCATGTGGGCCACAGCAGGGAAATGGGAAAGCAGCTGAGTTTGCTGGGCTGGCAATATATGCACACATATACCGGAATTTGAATGCATGCCTGCGTCGAAGGGGTGAACAAACCCTTATGAATACAGAAAAGATACAGTGGATCCTAGGGAAAATAATAGTAACTTACCCGGAATTATAATTTTTATATAAATAAGCCTAGAAAATGTTTAAACTTTAAAAGTTTTACTTTTTTTTACTTTCCTAAAAATAGAACATACGACACATATTTCAGTTCAACAAAATATGTATGTATAAGATTTCAAAGCAATGTTTTCTCTTTCTAAAATGTATATACTTAGGGTTTGGTAAAATATAGAAAATCTATATATTTTAAATTAAAAAAAAAAGAATACGAATATTTTCCAACGATATTAATATAGTATCTTCATTAGTCTTGGCTCCATGTTACATTCAATTCCCTTGTACCCTCTTCATCAATATATATCAATTATATATTTTCCTCCACAAATTTCTAAGCTCGACGAACAGAGAAGTAGACAAGAAAGGAAGTAAGCTTCGGCAAGCCGAAGTATTTATACCCTTGCAGCTATAAAAAATAATCAATAATTTTATTAAATTGAATTCAAAAATTCTTAAAAGTATAAAAATTTATATTCCCAATATTATAAGATAATATGTCAAAAAGCCCCAAAGCTATAATTTGTTTCACATTATTTCCCACCAATTATCCGATGCTATGACAGCTATATGATATAGTCGTCCGATTTTAATAAAATTTAATTCGAAATTCAGAACTAATTAAAAAAATTTATTTTCAAGCTCATAAGGTTATATGTTAAAAAAAAACGAAGGATATAATTTTTATTTCATGTTTTCCCATTAATTTTCCGATAGTTCCGATTTTGATAAAATTTAATTCGAAATTTAAAGCCAAATAAAAAATGTTATTTCCAAATGTCGTTTCCAAGTTAAAAAACACCGAAGATATAATTTTTTAATATTATTTTACCACTTAATTCGAAATTCAGAACTAATTTAAAAATGTTATATCCAAGCTTAGAAAGTTATATGTTAAAAAACACGAATATATAATATATAATTTTTTAAAAAATTTTTCACTGATAGGAGATATAGATGTACAATCCGGCTGGTTCCGACTTATATACTACCTGCAATAGAAGGAAGACTTTTGGGAAAGTTTCAGCCCGATAGCTTTACAACTGAGAGACTAGTTTGCGTTGAAACGGACGGACAGACGGACGGACAGACGGACATGGCTAGATCGACTCGTCTTTTGACGCTGATCAAGAATATATATACTTTATGGGGTTGGAAACGTCGCAAACTTCTCACTGAAATCATTATACCCTCTGAAAGGGTATAAAAATGAAACAAAACTTACCTCAAAACTGTCTACATATTTAATTATGTTTCTTAGCTTTCGGCTAATTTGATGTTTTAACCGTTTGCTCGTTACTTCGTTGTTTTTGTTGGGGGCCTCAACTTGCCTTCGGTCAATATGCTAAAATATTCAAACAGTGAACCCCCAGATCAACAAAAGCTTCGAGTCGAAACCGCTGGTCGAGACGGGTTTACATCATACTCAGCTTGACTGACATGACAAACTGGAGTTCTAGTTGGATGACATAAGGCAAAAGCGAAAAGTTTTCGAAGCATAATTAACGAACGATGGTTCAGTGAGAACATTCAAAAGAGACCCCATATGGCGTTTTTCAGTCCACACAGTTTATAACGTCTTATCAAACCTCGTTCATAGTTAAGAAAATGATGAAAATTGTTCGAATATTTCATCAGCCGTAGTCCAAACATGGTATCAAGTGGTATTATACCTAAATTACGCACCCTTATCACTCTTTATCAGCAAGTTCAAATAGTTCCTTTGTCAATGATGGGCAACGAAATAAATATTAATATATGGAAATTACTAAAATATGCCCCATTATTTCTTTCTGTTTATTCATGTACTTAATCTGATCATTGCATTTGTATGAGCATAACTTGCGTCATCTCGTAGCGTTTCATTTATCTATACTACTACTTACTACTACTATATAAGCCCTAATGCACTCGCACCCCTACTTCTCAATGAGAAATCACACTCTGTAAAATAAATTTTATGCCAGAACGGAATTGAAATAGTTAAAGAAATTTTTTAAGTACATTATAAAATAATATAATAGTTACTAGATATTTATCTTGCTTAGAGATTCTAAATCAACTAAGCACACAAATCTTTATTATAGTATATCTTTCGTCATTTAAAACTATTCGAAATAGTTTTACTTATATTGTTCTTAAGAAACTAGGCCATAAAAACTCTCTCAGAGAGCGGCAGGTATATCTATATACACATCGATTACATACGTATTTCTGATTACGGCGGGTATAAATAGGGCCTTCCAGCAAGTCTGAAACTCAGACGGCAATAAGTTCTCCGCGTGGAAACACGTTACTTCCCTTGCAATGGGTCTCCTTGAAATTTCCCTGGCCCTCCTGGCCATCGGTTTCCTGATCTACAAGTGGAGCACGGCCACCTTCAAAACCTTCGAAGCCCGGAAACTCTACTTTGAAAAACCGTACCCACTTGTGGGAAATTCAGGCGGGTCTTTTTTTCAGAGAAGGAGCTTTCAGAAGGAGTTGTCCGAGTTCTACGATCGCACTCGGGAGCAGTAAGTACTTCGCTCTTATGAATGCATGTTGAAATATGGATAACAAATTGAATGGCATTTCAGAAAATTAGCCGGCTTTTTCAATCTTCGCACGCCCATGATCGCGGTCAACGATCCGCAGCTGATTAAAAAGGTCTGCATAAAGGACTTCGACCACTTCCCCAACCACCCACTTGTTTTTCATTCCGACGAGCGCCTTGTAAATGACATGGTCAGCTCGATGACGGATCAGCGATGGAAGCACATGAGGAACACCTTGTCCCCGGTCTTCACGGCGGCCAAGATGCGCAATATGTTCACCCTGATGAACGAGAGTTTCGCGGAGTGTCTGCAGCACCTGGACACCTCTGCATCTCTTCCCGGCCAGAAGGGTTTCGAAGTGGACATGAAGGCTCTGTGCAACAAGCTCTCCAACGACATCATTGCCACCACCGCCTTCGGACTCAAAGTGAACTCGTATAAGAACCCGGAGAATGAGTTCTACGATATCGGGCAAACACTGGTTTTCACCCGTGGATTAGGGTTCTTCAAGTTCATGCTGGCCTCTATGATGCCAAGGATTTTCAAGGTGAGCATTCAGCAGTTTTGTATTTTTTAACCTATAACCGATTAACCGAGATATCTTTTCCTTTCTCAGTTCCTTGGACTCACAATCTTTGAAACCGCCAAAATTGAGTACTTTGTTCGTCTGGTTGTGGATGCCATTAGGTACCGGGAGCAGCATAATATCTCGCGGCCCGACATGATCCAGCTTCTGATGGAGGCCAAGAAGGAGTCGCAGAATAACTGGACGGATGATGAGATTGTGGCGCAGTGCTTCATTTTCTTCTTCGCCGCCTTCGAAAACAACTCCAACTTTATCTGCACCACCACCTATGAGCTGCTCCATAATCCCGAAGTGCAGGAGCGCTTGTACGAGGAGGTGAAGGAGACCCAGGGGTCTCTGAATGGCGGTTCCCTTACCTACGATACCGTGCAGAAGATGACTTACATGGACATGGTGATCTCCGAGTCCCTGCGTAAGTGGAGTTTGGCCCCCATCACCGATCGTATTTGCACCAAGGATTACACCCTTACGGATGAGGATGGCTCCAAGCTCTTCGACTTCAAAGCGGGCGACCGCGTCATCATCCCCATCACTGGGTTGCACTTGGATGAGCGCTACTTCCCGGAACCCAGAAAATTTGACCCCGAGCGGTTCAGCGAAGAACGCAAGGGAGAACTGGTGCCCTACACCTATTTGCCTTTCGGAGTGGGACCTCGAAACTGCATAGGTGAGTCAAAAAAAACGGATTTCTCTGAGATATCCTTTATCGCTTTTGGCTATCTGTTTGCCTGATTTTGATAAATGTAAATTGAGAAAGATTTATAATTTAAATATGGCTTCTTCCTATATACCAAACTTTAAAGTGAGCAGCCATTTATGAAAGTTACATTAAATATTATTTGAAATATTTGCAGGGAATCGGTATGCTTTGATGCAGATTAAGGGCTTTCTATTCAACCTACTGCTCAACTACAAGATCGAAGCTTCCCCAAAGACCACCAAGGATTTGTGGGAATCTGCACGCGGCTTAAACTTCGTTCCCAGCGAAGGCTTATGGATGCACTTGGTTCCTCGAAAATAAAAGAATGTGGATACCAAACAGACTGCTTAGCTATAAAAAAAAAAAAATATTAGTGTAACGTGGTAATGGAATGTTTAAAGGCAAAAAGCTAAAGAGGAACTAAATGATCATATCTGTAGATTCAATTCCAATCGTAATTGGTGGTTGGGCTTGATTTTATATCTATATATTTCATATTTTTTTTCTAAAATTACTCAAGGGCACGATTTCCCACCAATTTTTAATTTGCGAATAAAAAAAACATTATATTATATAAACATATATTATCGAACTCGTGTTTTTTGTTCTGTGGGTGAAATAACTGTTTTGCACATATGATAACAGAAATTGCATAAGCTTCATGAGTGTGCAAGAAGCACTACCTGATCCATAGGTACGTTACCAGTAGAAATCAGAGGTCTTGCTAGAAGCAATTCAATAAAATGGGGCATATGTTAAAATGAACAAGAAAGGAAGTTAACTTCAGCATGCCGAAGTTTGTTTTGACAAAATAATCTACGTTAATCTACCTTTTTAAATTTTTAAGGATTGTTTCCAGCTTTAGTGATATTAAAAAAAAAGTGTTTCATTATTTCTCTGACCGTTCTTTGACAAGTAGATGTTAAAGTCGTATGATTTTTAATAAAATTAATTCGAAATTCCAAATATATAAAAAATTAAATTCAGAAATCTAAGTTCTTGTTAGAAACTATTCAATATTTTAAAAACAAAAAATGGGGCATATATTAAAATTAACAAGAAAGGAAGTTGACTTCAGCAAGACCTTCTTAAATCTTTAAGGATTGTTTCTAGCTTTAGTGATATTATGTTAAAGAACACCGAAGCTAAATTCTAATGACTTTTGGGAAAGTTTAAGCCCGATAGCTTTAAAACTCAGAGACTAGTTTGCGTAGAAACAGACGGACACGGCTAGATGGACTCGACTAGTAATGCTGTATAAAAATATATATACTTTATGGGGTCGGAAACATCTCCGTCACTGCGTTGCAACTTCTGATTAAAATCATTATACCCTCTGCAAGGAAGAAATTGTTTAAAAAAATATTTTTTTGTGGGCACGAATATTTAAGTTTTTTTTAATATAACTTTTTTTTTATTTGTTAGAAATTAAAAAATAAGCGCCAAATTTCAGCTCCGAGATCTCAGCGTGCATACGGACAAACAAACACGCGGACTAACTGACGGACATGGATTCATCTACTCGGCTAGAGATCCTGATCAGGAATATATATAATTTACCGGGTCGGAAACGCTGAAACGAGAATAACGAAAATCTTTTGTCATCAAGAATTATTCAACTTTTAAATTGACTTTTTTTGGTGCTGTGTAATTATTTGTTGTTACAAATTGTATTAAACCGCTGTAGACATAGTTTCGATTAGATTGTTATTGAGAGAATAAGGTTTAAGCCCTCTCTCAGTAGATAAACAAAAATATAAACAAGTATGAGCAACACTTTGAGTATTTTTCTGGCAAACCACAGTGATTGTTTGGAGAGAGCGGCAGAAAGCGCCTTTATGTTTGAGTGCACAACAGAAAAAGTAGAAAAAAGCCCCTAACCTGTTGAGAACGTAGATAGAAGTCGATTACATACATACTTCTGATTACGACACGTATAAATAGCGCCTTCCAGCAGTTGTGAAACTCAGTTTGCAATAAATTCTGCAAGTGGTAAGAAGTTACACTCCTTGCAATGGTTCTCCTAGAATTCGGTCTGGCCCTCCTGGCCATCGGTTTCCTGGTCTACAAGTGGAGCACCTCCACCTTCAAAACCTTCGAGGAGCGGAAACTGTATTTTGAAAAGCCGTACCCACTTGTCGGAAATATGGCCGGATCCTTCTTTCAGAGAGCCGGCTTTCAAAAGCAGCTGTCCGAGTTCTACGATCGCACTCGGGAGCAGTGAGTAATTTTGCGTTGCGTTGCTTATGAAGTAGAGCTGAGCAACCTTCATGTAATTTCAGCAAAATAGTGGGCTTTTTCAATCTGCGCACGCCCATGATCACGCTGAATGATCCAGAGCTGATCAAAAAGGTCTGTGTAAAGGACTTTGAACACTTTCCCAACCACCAGCTCTTCATTACCTCCAACGAGCGTCTCATCAACGACATGCTCAGTGTGATGAGGGATCAGCGCTGGAAGCACATGAGGAACACCTTGACCCCGGTCTTTACGGCGGCCAAGATGCGCAATATGTTCACCCTGATGAACGAGAGTTTCGCGGAGTGTCTGCAGCACCTGGACACCTCTGCATCTCTTCCCGGCCAGAAGGGTTTCGAAGTGGACATGAAGGTTCTGTGCAACAAGCTCTCCAACGACATCATTGCCACCACCGCCTTCGGACTCAAAGTGAACTCGTATAAGAACCCGGAGAATGAGTTCTACGATATCGGGCAGTCACTGGTTTTCTCCCGCGGAATGCAGTTCTTTAAGTTCATGATGGCCTCAATTATGCCAAAAATATTTAATGTGAGTCCACTTAGAAGTCGTCTATATTGTATCTTTTTGTAATATCGGTCTTCTTTTTTCAGTTCCTTGGACTTACAATCTTTGAAGCAGGAAAAGTTGAGTACTTTGTTCGGCTGGTAGTGGATGCCATTAGGTACCGGGAGCAGCATAATATCTCGCGGCCCGACATGATCCAGCTTCTGATGGAGGCCAAGAAGGAGTCGCAGGATAACTGGACGGATGATGAGATTGTGGCGCAGTGCTTCATTTTCTTCTTCGCAGCCTTCGAAAACAACTCCAATTTGATCTGCACCACCACCTATGAGCTGCTCCATAATCCCGAAGTGCAGGAGCGCTTGTACGAGGAGGTGAAGGAGACCCAGGAGTCTCTGAAGGGCGGTTCCCTCACCTACGATACCGTACAGAAGATGACTTACATGGACATGGTGATCTCCGAGTCCCTGCGTAAATGGACCCTGGCCGCAGCCACCGATCGTCTCTGCTCCAAGGATTACACCCTCACGGATGAGGATGGCACCAAGGTCTTCGACTTCAAAGTGGGCGACCGCGTCAACATCCCCATCTCTGGGCTGCACTTGGACGACCGCTACTTCCCGGAACCCAGAAAGTTTGACCCGGAGCGGTTTAGCGAAGAGCGCAAGGGTGAGTTGGTGCCCTACAGCTATTTGCCTTTCGGCGTGGGACCTCGGAACTGCATAGGTGAGTTTTGGGGGAATATTTCTTTGAGATTTCTTTTGATGCTTTGGTTATCTATTTGCTATTACAATGTATTCAAATATTTGCAGGGAATCGGTATGCTTTGATGCAGGTCAAGGGCTTCCTCTTCAACCTGCTGCTTCACTACAAGATCGAGGTTTCCCCAAAGACCACCAAAGATCTGTGGGGCTCTGCACGCGGTTTTAACTTTACCCCCAGAACCGGCTTCTGGATGCACTTGGTTCCGCGAGAATAGGAAGACATGGATACCAAACATACTCAGCTATTTTAATATATACCATAACGTATACGATAACCTACCTTTAATGCACACTTGTTATCATTGCACTGTAAAATATATACCAATTTGATATATACCAACGTAATGTTTTAAACCGAATTCGAGTTTTAAAATCTACAGAGGAAGTAAATGATCATATCTTTACGGTTCAGTTCCAAGCGTAATTTCTTGAAAGCGATTACTATGTGATTGTCTATTTACGGAACACGAAGATTAATTTAATTTTTTCTTTTTTTTTGCTTAAATTATTCAAGCATACAATTTAGTCAACCAGTTTTGTATGTATGTGCAAAAATACTATCGTTACCTAGGGCAATTATTTCTATCAAACACGATTACGATGTGGGGTCTACTTAGCTACGAAGCAAACTTTGTTGATAAAGTTATAATCGAACTCGTGCTTTTTGTTCTGTGAGTAGAATGAACGCTTCACTTATAAGATAAGAAAAAGATAAACAAATTAAACATTGCGAAGTACACTCCACTTTACAATAAGCTTGTTATATTCGAGATTTGATTTTCCGAAGAGAGCGACCGATATGTTTTAAATGTATTAGTTCATTTTAATAACCTCAAACCGGTTGCGAGTGATATCTCTCTTATAACATTTAAGAATATAAATAGATGTACCAGTTATTTGTTGAACCTTGTCACAATCAATGTCATTACGTGCCGAGACATTGTGCATTACCCTTTCCCTTCTCATCTTTCTGAAATATGGATGCATCAAACATGAGAAAAACGTCTTCCAAAAGCCAATCAATCGCTCTAGGCACCACTAAATGATTTAAAGATCTATTCCAAATAACGCAATAAAAAGGTTATCAAGTATCAGCAAAATAGCAGGCCGTTTTAATCTTTGCACTCCCATGATGCTCAGAGCTACTGAGGAACGCCGAGCGGATTTTGTTTGGGCCCCAATCCGAAAATAAGTAAGTAAAAAGGCCGCGTGTTTAAGAATAAAATACACAGACATATATTTTACTTTTGATTATGTTTCCATACACACTGGTTGATATAGCATAGCTTAGAAATATGTTTTCGTTAAACTCTCACTGGTTGGTTGCAAAACTTTCCTCACTCCCAGTATTCTGGACACACTCCCTTTATATAACAATTTCCCTTTCACGCCGCGGAGAAAGCACGCAAATTACATAAAACGTTTGGCCTGCGAACAAAAGAATCTTCAATCTGATTTGTTTAACAAAGTATCCGAGGAAAAGAAACTGCAAATGTTGTAAATGCTAATGGTTTTCTATCGCTAGTTTCGTTGCGTTGTGGAAGTGCCTGTGTTTTTAGCGTTCTGCGTTTGCCATTTTGAATTATTGCACATTTGGCTAATATCTGAAACAGATAATACTTTCACTCTTTTGGAGATTCTTTTGTTGGCCATCGATTGGATTTCGTTGGAGTTTATTGTTCGTTGATTGCGTTGCTTGTGGTCTCTACTTTTCGTTTGTTTTTGTTCTGCCTACATCTAACACTAGAATAGCTTATTATTTATGGTAATGCCCGCGTCGGGGCATGTGTATATGAATATGCAAATATGATATAGTTCCATAGCTTTGTACAACGATTTCTCTCATCTCTGATCTCATATGTGCCTTCTTATCCGGTGTATTATACATGTCGATATGTTATTTACAGTCACGGTTGCCTTTTTAAATGATCCTTTGAATGGAATGAAACCCCTCCCGACAACCGTGTTAAAAACCACTCTCCTTTTAGAACTCCCTCGAAGCTTAGACGCTGTACAGCCTGCCATTGCTGGTGTGCTGGGAGCTGGAGTGGCGGGCCTTCCCCAGCCCAAAGAAGTTCCAGACCCTCCGCAGGCAGCCCGGCTTCTTCTCCGGCAGCATGAGACTCTGCTCCTCCAGGATCGTGTCCAGGATGTAGTAGCTGCTCAGGTTGAAGGGCGGTGGCGGCAGCATGGGGGGTGGTCAGGAAATCGTGCAGTTCTTGCTCTCGTGCATGATCGCCGGGGTAACGGATGCACTGCCTCCGCCTGGAGCGAGGGAAGAGTCCTGGGCCATCTTCTTCTTGCGCTCGTAGGCCAGCGCATCATTGGGCACATAGGCCACCCGCACTCCACCATAATGCTTCCGCGCCGGCAGGCGGTACACATAGTCGTCCATGTCGCTCGAGGAGCTGGAGGAGCAGGTGGAGCAGATGCTGGCCACGTCGCAGTTGTCCAGGTTGTTCAGCAGGTTGAGGGGCCCCGTACCCCCACCCACCTGCGTCTGGGCATTGTGCAGGCGGAGATTCGTCTGGTTGATCTGCATCTCCGAGGAGCTGCGCGACTGGTTGCGACGCCTCCTCCGCCGCCGGGCATTCGAGTTGTCCGTGTAGCTCTTGGAGCGTGACATGGTATCCTGGACGCTGTGGAAGCGAACCTCCTTCAGCGGTCTGTTGTCCAACTGCTCGTCATCCACATCCTGATCGCCCGGATGTTCATGGTTGCGATTGTTGGCGAAGAGCTGCTCGTAGCCATCGTGAGGCAGCTCCCTCACTGGCTCGTTATCCAGCTCCAGTTCGTGGGCCAGTTCCTGGGTGCTCTGCGTCAGATCGGAGTTGCTCGGGGAGTTCAGGTTGATCTTGTCGATGCTCTGGTAGCTGTGCGAGTCGTCCGCCTTCGAGAGCAGCATGTCCGGCATGGAGTTAGTCAGGGTCTGGGCGTCCCCGAAGATGGACTTGTCGCCGGCGCAGATGTTGTCCAGGCTGATGCCCAGTTCGGTGAGGTCGATGGGCGGCGGATGGGCGGGGCGCGGCATGCCGGGAACTCCCCCTCCGAGCAGTAGATCTGCCACGCCGGCAGCCTCCATGCGCTGCCGCTCCTGCCGCTCGAGGAGATCGCCGGCGCTGCCCGTGGCCTTCGGGTGACCGTGGTGGCCCTTTCGTCCTGGATCCCTCTCCCGCTCCCGATCACCTATTCTTCGTGGCGATCTAGCTATTTGGCTAGAGGTCGAGGCCCGGTGGGTAGGTCTTAGTTGGGGACCCGAACTGGTGTCCGACGGCGTGGGCGGCTCGCCCTTGCTGCAGGCGATCGAGCAGTAAATGGTGCCCCTCCTGGGCAGGAAGGGTCTCCCCAGAAGGGAGCAGCGACAGGTGCAGCAGCTGAAGCACTGGTCCGTCGCATGCCAGTGCTGCCCGTCGTGGCTCATCTGGCCCTGGTCCACCCCGATCACCTCCCCGCAGTAGTCGCAGTACTCGGCGAACATCGTGTCGAAGCAGGCCAGACAGTACGGTTTGCCCTCGCGCATGATGTACCGCTGGCCGCCCAGCTGGTGCTCGCACTCCTGGCAGGCGAAGTGCTTCATGTGCCACGTCCGGCCCTCCGCCTCCGTGCACTCGTCCGAGAAGATGATCTGGTGGAGGTGAAAAAAAAGGGGAAAATATTGGATTAGGCAGGAAGTATGGGTGGTGGTCAGGTTGCGTCAGTATTCTACACATACTAAATGTCTTAAATATCCCAACAGCCAATTGACTAAAATTTAAAATCATCTTAAATTCATATAAAAGTAAACTTTAAAAATAAATGTATTTCATTATTTAAATTCTATTCATACATATATGTATATAAGTCAGGTACATTTTATAACCCATTTGTAAAAAAAAACTTACTCGATGCAAATTCCTGAATCAACTTAAACTTTAAACAGGATTTTCTCCAATTTATTAGCTCAAACAGAATACCAATGCCTAAAACCTCTTTGAATTTCACCCAAACCCTTCTGCAAAAGCCACAGCTCTTCCCTACCGACATTGCTTCACCGAATTACTGACGGACACTCACCTCATCGCAGGCGGAGCAGCGCGGCTTCTGGGTCTCGGCGTGGTGGCGACCGCAGTAGAGGTTCCCGTCCCGCTGGAAGTAGATGAGGTCCACCAGCAGCTCCTTGCAGACGCTGCACACAAAGCAGCCCGGGTGCCAGCACAACTGGGCGCCCAACCGCTGGGCGAAAACCACGATGTCACCGCCCGACAAAGGCTCCTCGCACTGAAAAAAAAGGAGGGGAAACGCAGAGGATGAGTAAGGTAAATCGCACAAATGGGAGAAATATGCTCAAGTTCTTCGGGCGATAAAAATCTGCAGCGTCTGGCTGCTGCTGCTGCCGGGGCAGAAATATTTAAGCGACTATAAATGCTAAATAACGGTAATAAAACGCTTAAGCTCAACACCCCACAATCCCCACCCCGCGCGGAAAAAGGGGCCTCCAGCTGGGAAAAGTCCTGCTCTGTGGTTTTTCCTCCTCTCGGATTTTCAAAAGCGGAAATCATGCAAAAATAGCTGCCGGCCATGTGTCCGTGTCAGGTCGGTGTGCTCGGTGAGCTTGGTCCACCCCAAAAGTGCTCCTCGGTGGATAAGGAAGCGCTTTAAGTGGAGCTGGCTGCTGGGAAATTTCTGGAAACCGAATCTGAGAAATGCGAGCAGGAAGTGCCGCTTTTAATGACTGCCGGCAAGCCACGCAGCCCGAGACTCGTTAAATTTAAACGCGCTCGCATAATGAACTTATTTGGCCCGAAAGGGTTCCCAGCCAAAGGTCCCGGGCATGGTGACGTTTTTATGCCCCTAAATAAGGACTCTAATTGAGTTCACTCAGGGGTCAGGCAGTCAAAGGGAAAATTGGAAACTATTAGACGGAGAAGAACCATATTTCAGCTATTTTAAATGAAATGTTTCAGAGCATATTAAAAATAAGCTTAGAAAAGCTTCCATTTTTAGAACATTTGAAATGCGGCGTTTTAAAGAACAGTCTTAAATAGTCGAAGAATGAACACTGACAGTTGGCTAAAAGTCTTGTCTTCTGAAAATGAGATTGAAGATAACTATATCAATATACTCACTAAAAATATTTGTTATTAAATATTTTAGCTTTTTTTTGCGTATGGAAATTATGTTTTAACCAAAAAAAAATGTTATATTGGGTATTATATTTATGTTTTGAATAACTCACGTGCTTGAAACCGCGAAAGGTAGTGTTTTCTTAAAATAGATGCAACTTTAGAGATACACAGTAAAAGAAGGCCTTCACCTTACATATCCGCAACAACTCTGTTTTGATAGCCGCCCACACCTGTCTGCCACTTTCCGCATTTCCGGCCATAAAGCAATTAGCCCGCCCCCTCTGATATATGCACAAGCCCGTATAAGGAGCCACACATGCAGTTCCTAAAAAGCTAGGAACCCCAAACCGAACTCCCTGCCAATTTGCACCCTCATTCCAGGCAGCTGGCGAGATTGCTCGACTGCGTCTCCGCTCTCGGTTTCGGCGGTTTCTGCCGGTTTCTGGCGCAGGCAAATTACTCGGTGCCACCACAGAGCCACCGCATAAGATTCAGGGCCCCATTGCCATTGCCAGTCAGCCAGCAACCAGTACTCCGTATTCAGTACTTGGTATCCAGGAGCTCCTTAACTTTCCAGGCTATTAAACTTCGGCGCGGGCGATGCTCCCGCTCCGTGGGATGTGCTCCGTCCTGGACGCACATCCACGTCCTCCGCCCAGTCCCCGCAATCAGCATTTACTTTTGCAAGCCATTAAGCATTGACAGGCGAAAGCTTTGGGCGCCGACTGTACAGGGTTGATAATTTCCCGGGGCGTAAGTAGCTTCTCTCTATGCGTCGTTAATTGTTTGGCAACTTCAAAAATTTATCGCCTCGGGCCACGAAAATCATAAAAACCTAGGAGCTGCACACTGCGCACTTTAATTAGGCAGTTCCCCTGCCAGTCTCCCTTTTCCCTGGCTAATGACGCATTGAGGTCGGAATAGACTTGTCCTTGCACTTTGGCCCGGCTAGCCCCAGAAACTCGGCAAGCAACTTTTCCCGCAGAAAGCGCTTTAAGTAGTTTCTGTGGCGGGGACAAAGTGCTAAAGTTTTCGTCTCGGATTCGAGGGGGATTGATCCCCAAGTCCGACCAATTTCGGTCCTAAGCCCGCCCCGCCATTGATTAGTTTGTCCGGAAAATCTGCGCACTTAAAATGACATTTTTCATTGGACTGCCAGCCCGGCTAAATGTCATGTAAATAACAGCAATCGCTGCTCATTTATCTTATCAATCCAATTAATCCCAGTTGGCTGCCGCTTGTTTGCAGGCACTCTGCGCCAGACAATTATGCTATTGACAAATTGTTGCCGGCGGTGCCGTCGCAGCACCTATAAACCCATCGCTGTGTATAGCTGAACCGAGTCAACCCCGGTGAACCGCGGGGCGGGAAGTGTCCTTGCTAACCCATTTCGTGTCCGGACTAATCCCACTCGGAGCGACAAACTCCGCCGGCAGACGGGCAAGACGGCATCCGGTGCCCCAATCCCATCTCAGCCCGAACCTCCCCCGAAAAGCAACTCGAATTATTAATGACGCTCGTTATCATGCCCTTTTCAGTACATAAACTTTTCGCTTAACAGCCACTGCGCTTCACCTTCCTTTGGCTGGTCTTTCTTTTTGTTTCGCTCTTGCTACCTTTGAGCACTGAGCAAAAAATAGCAGTGATTCTAAAAAATTTTCAACATTTAATTTAACAAGCAAACATTATATTCTCTGAGTGCAAAACATTTACAACATTTTTTAGTTATAATAATAGTCTCTTTCCGATGTAATTAATATCTTTAGAAAAGGTTCGAGTTTCTGTCTCTGTGCCAGGATATATATTTATTTTTTGCAACTAAGTGCCAAGTCTGAGGATGCTTTTCTCGTAATTATTTCATTGTTGCCAGGACGACCTTTAGTGTCACATCCTTGTCAAAACTTCAGCTTCCGCTCGTTGCTGTTCGTGCGGAAAATCTGTCAAGAAGTGCGTCCCCTGCTCGATTCCATTATTTTTTGGCCAAATCATTGCCAGTTGGATGTGACACACGTTTGCTACTCATTTACGCCTGACTGACTGCCGGAGCTTCCTCCCCATCGAGCTTGAGGATTCAGGATCATTGAACGTTTTCATAAATTTTCCCTCATAATTTCCCCATGCCTTCCACGCCATTCGATTGGATGGCCCTGGGTTGAGGCCTTTGTTCGCATTTTAACGTCCGTTTAGCAAGTCAGTTATGGTCTGTGAATTTTAAGCACTTTCGTCCTGGCCTCGGACGGGGTACAGGGGATGGCTTCCGATTCTGAAATCCTTTTTAAAGTTTATCAGATTTTACATGGCAACGAAGTGGAAAGTTTGGGGAAATCGCCTACACGTTTTTTTCTTTGATTTCGCTTTCTTTTAAGACGCTGTACCAGCCCCTCCTAGGATTTTAATTCCAAATAAGTTATCTTGTGAGGAATAATATCTTCTCTCATAACTTAAATCCCGTGAAAATTCTATACTATTTTAAAGGAAAATAACCTTTGCCAAACTACTCTTTTGCACATTTCTAAATATACGTATAAGTAAGAGCTCGGAAAAGTTCTGGGCATTTCTTTGCCAAGTTCGCACTGATTATTCGGGACTCTAATGAACTGCAACCTCAAGTTGGGCGCCAGTCATAATAAACCCAAGTCGGCTACCAATTTGGACAACGCAAATAAAATCAGACACACGCACACGGCTCCGGGCCAGTCCCTATCCGCCGTATTTCCACTCGCCGGCACACGTAGCAGACGGATTCGAGGCCGGAGACCAGACCAACCAGACCCAACCAGAAACCAGAAGAGCCCAGATAGGATCCGGCCAGGCCCCAGACACGCAGCATGCGGCATAAACTTTTTAATAAGTTTTACGAGTGGCGAATGTGAGCACAATAAAATCGAGCTGCCAACTATCACCCGGAAAAGTGGCGAGATGACCAAGTGCACATCGGCATGCCGGCTCCAAGTCGCCGGCTGCAGGGGGAGGGTTCTCCGACTGTCAGCCAATAACAATGCAAATTTCCCAGACCCAGGCCAGACTCTCAAAGGATGCAGTGCTGTGGGTGCCTGGGCCACCACTGCCACTATTTCATGCCACTGCCATTGTGCTTTAATGCCATTTCATTGCGTCTTTGGCCGGCAACTCCATTCACTTTCTGCGGAAAAGCTGCGACTCTCTTAGCCTTTATGTTGTCAGAGCCAAGTCAGTGCAATTGTTTTTGCAACAACGTTTTTCCTTTCCCCCTCTCCCCTCCGCCGGCTGCAAGTGTACTTAATGAAATCTTTTTGTCATCTTTTACTTCGAGACGTTCGAAAGTTGCCAACACCGGTCGGTCCGCCCCACACCCTTCGAGCTCATTGTTTTCCGGGGCCATTGTCAATTTTTTCCCCTGTTTTGCCCGCGCCAAGAAGGAATCTCTGGCGCAAAACTTCGCCCGGCCAGGCACAAATGAAATCGAAACGACTCTTCATCTTTATACTTTCTGTGCATAATAAAATGCAAATTTCTGCAACAATTAAATGGGAGAAAGGGGCGAAAGTAAAAAGTTGTTTTCAAACTTACCCCCTTGCAGGGTCGCTCGTCGGACAGCAGGCGGACCGCTCCTCGGCCGAGGGCCTCCCGCTTCCTTTGGGCCGAGAAGATGCGCAGCTCCTTGCGTTCCTCGTCGCTCAGCGAGTGGCAGTAGCGCACCTGCAACAGACACGTAGACGTGGAGGAGGAAAGTTAGCTTCTGCACTGGCGGATCCCGAATTTTAATTAAGGCAACTCAAAAGGCGGCGCCAAGTTTTTTAATCTCGCCGGCCCTTCTGAAGGGCTGCCTTTATACTCTGTTTTCAATGCCCGCACCGGGGTAATTATAATTTTGTCACAACGAGTTGCTTTCAATGTGTTTTCCAACAACACTTTTTGTGAAGTATTTTTACTAGGTATTTTTAAAAGAGGTATGGTAATGCTTAGACGTCGGATTTTAAGTGAAAGCATTTTTAAGCAATAGACTAAAGCGAAGTCTATTTTGTAATCAATCAGTGATCATTAAAAATCGAATTTAAAAATTATCTCAGATATATCTCACAATCTTCGGTAAGTATTTTGGGCATTGTCTTGACATATTAAGTTATTTAAATTGTAAAACTTGTAAGAAGTACTAACAAATTTATTTACTTGACAATATATGAAAGATATATGAAATTTCTTTTAAAGATTAAAAAGTGTAAAAGGTTTTTTCTTTCCCAGCAGTTTTCAATATTTTTTTCCAACAATTTTAAAAGTGGCCGGTGCCTGGACTGCACTTCCCATTGTCTAAGCTTCCTTTTTTACCAGCATTGTTCTCTTGGCCTTCCTTCTGCCCAATACTCACTTCGTTATCTTGCGGCGGCAGCTGGTGCAGCAGTTGCTTGACACGATACTTTTCGCCGGGACTGTTGACGTAGGGCACTTTGTCGTCCGGCAGTTGACTGAAGTACAAGCGGACCTGCGAAGTGGAAAATGGAAATCGGAAGTTTGAATTAGCTTTGTTACTCCTTAAATCGAGTTTGACAAATCATAACGAAGTAATCGAAAGTCAGTAAAACAATTTCACGCCCACTAAAGTCGTGCAGTAAAAAGTGTCGCCATGCTCATGGGAATTTGAGTTCGGGGAAATGAAATATTTGCTGGCCAGTCTCGAAAGGCTTTTCCTCTTTTCCCAGGAGCTCTTATGTAAGCCTCCGCCCCGAAAAAAATATCGGCAGGCATTTCAAACTCTAATTGCCGCCAAATGTATCGGCAATTTAATTACAAAAAGCTTTCGCTTTCCACCAGATACCGATGGCGATTCGGGAGCGATAATTTCTACAGCGTGTAATTAAAGTCGTTTTCCGACCGATTTCCTTAAGCGCACAAGTGGCCAACGACCAGGCATTGAACTGGATTGGTTTTTGGGCGTCCGATTGGGAGAGCGTGGAAAATCGATCGAAATCGAAAGCAAAAACTGGCAGCGGGTGGCCTGCGGCTCGAAAAGGC
Source organism: Drosophila biarmipes (assembly GCF_025231255.1). Lineage (NCBI taxonomy): Eukaryota > Metazoa > Arthropoda > Insecta > Diptera > Drosophilidae > Drosophila > Drosophila biarmipes. Next base: position 10,886,521 of record NC_066615.1, on the reverse strand, counting down.
AACCACCTCGCCCCACATCGCATCGCTTGAGATTTCACTTAATTAGCTGCGACAAATCGGAACACATGTCGGGGATGATGGCGATGCTGATGGTGCTGGGCAGGTCTACCCATAAGATGCCACACTCGGAAAAAGAATTGCTTTGAACTACACAAAATGAATAGGGAACGCGAAGAAAGTGATCAATACCCATCTCCATGTTTAAATCGGACCAAATAAAGTGTGCACCCTCGGAAACACCCCATTTTCTGCATGCATATCTCCACCTCTTTCGCACTCCCTTTGGCTAAGTAATGGGTACTTCTTGTTAAGCCTGTTTCTTCCGCAAAAGTATTTTTCAGAAGAAAGTTTTAATATCTTTTTAAGTATTGTTTCCCTATTATTTTTCCATCTATCAACTTTTGTATTGGAGTCAGTTTTCTATTGGCAACTGATCAATGTTTTGCCTGATCCCTTAAAGCTCGGAGCACTCTTTTTGTTCGAGTGTGCAGCTCCCCGGGCTTGGGGGCAGATCTTACCTGATCGGGCCGCAGACCCGGCGGCACCCACGTGTACTCCTCGAGGGCACAGCCGCTGTCGTCGTCCGACTGCGAGTTCCGCTGGAAGTCCAGCTGCTGGTGGTGGCTGTGGTGGAAGCCGTGACCCGCGACCGCCGCCGCCGACTTGTAGCTGGCGGTGCGGAGGGGCGAGGCCACCGAGTTGAGGGGCAGGTGGCTGGGCGGCTGGCAGTGGCGGCGCTGCAGAGGCGACACAAAGTGACCCGCGGACCCCGTGGCTCCGCCGGTACTGCCCCCACTGCCCCCGCTGCCGGCACTGCCGCTGGAGGCGGCCGAGGGCACGTCCAGGTTGGATGTGGATGCCACCTGACTGCCCAGCGACGTGGGCTGCAGGGCGCCGACCGCCGACTCGGGACGCTGCGACTGGGTGGCAAAGGTCAGGCCCGTTCCGCCCGCCTCAATCTGCAGCAGCTCGCTCTCCGTCTGCGTGTAGTAGCTGCTGCTGGGCGGATGGTGCTGCTGCTGCTGCAGTTGCTGATGCGGATGCTGCTGCGGGGTCTGCTGCATGTTGCCGGTGGAGCGCGGAGCGGGCGTGGGCTTGAATTTTCTGTTGATTTCGCTGTACTGGGTGCTGCAAGTAGATAGGAAACAAGAGGGAAATGATTAGGCGGTGTCCAAATAATGAAGTAACCATTAGATATGCTTTCTAGTTTTCAAAAATTATAACCTATAATTATAAGATACCGAGGCCATCTGCTTACTATTAATATTTAAAATATTAACTCTACTAAACCCCTAAGCTTATTATTTCTGAGTTGAAATGGTCAATCTTTGTCAAAACAAGAGGGTACAAAACCAAAGTTAAATCATTAAGTGTTGTCCAGATTACGAAGCAAGCATTGGTCATGGTTTCTAATTTCAGAAAAACCTCTAATTAAAAGAAAGCGAAACTTCGAAAGAAAATTAATATTCCATGAAGCATTGGCCGCCTTAGTTTAGCAGAACAACGTGATATTTGATCGCTAATGTTTTACCATTTCGATTGATAAGAAATTCCCTAAAATGTTATTTTGCGAAAGACAAAATATCTATAGCATTGATATTTTATGCATTAACAATCCATTGATATTTCTGAGCTTAAATATTCATTCTTGGTCATATTAAAACCCCTTTAGACATACTTGGGGGCACTCTTGAGCTACGACATATATGCATATTTTACATGTGAGAACTGTGGAATGCCATTCTGTCTAATATGCGCCTTAATCACTGCCGATTCCATCTGCCCGACTCATTTGCAATTAGACTGCTGGACTAGCGGGAAACGTATTTGTTTTGAGTGCCCGCAGGCATTCCAAATGACTTTTGAGTGCAATTACGACGCAGCTGCATGCGTGCAGTTGTCCAATCAAATCTGATGAAACTCCGAACCCAAGCCCGAATCCCAGTCCCAATCCCAATCCCAATCTGAAATTGCAGTCGTAAGGCTTTGCCGGCACTCGCTTGACCGCTGCCCACGGTGGAATCTTCTTCTGCGCTGCTTTCTGCGGTACTTTCACTCGATTTGTGGCACGCTGCGCGATTATGCAGCCAAGCAGAGACAGCCGCGAAATGCCAGTCTCCTGGTCATGACTCAGCCTTAATTTCAGTGTTTTTTCCTACTTGTTTATGTGGCAATTAAAGTCATTTGTATGGCTCAAAGTCGAGCGCCGCCGCGAATGTGTGTGAAATATTAAACTGTTTCATTCAGCAAACGCCTCACATTCGTGGGTATTATATCTCATATCAAATTGCACAACATCCAGAGCATGAATAACAGCCCGACAAAGCCATTAGGCCTTCCAACATTTTTATGTACTAATCAACGTGAGAAGAAACCCCAGCGATTTGCCATTCCACCGAAAGTCGATGTATCTAGACGGCCTGCTGGTTGGCTTATGCAAATTAAAGACGTCTCATCACAATCGCAGTTTAGCCTTCTGCTAATGAAGCAAAGCCCACAGAAAGTGAATGCCACTATGGTGCGGTGTGGTGTGTAGGTACTTTGGGTGCATTAGTACCATTGGATGACCAGGAGCCATTAACACCTCCGCTCCGGCTCCGCAGATCAGTCAGTGCCACTGGAATGCCCCGCCATGTGTGCGGAGAAAGTTTATGGCCACTCTTTTTGTGGGTTTCCAATGCAAATTTCATTTGTCAGCGGGTAGGTTCGGTGCGGTGCCAAAAGTTGATCGATCGCAGGGTACTTTCTAAACAGTTTCGGCCAAGATTGTCCGCGCCAAAACAAACTGCCCCGAGTCAGGGCGTAATCTGTCATCTGTCATCATCTGGGCAACGGCGCTGGCCTGGCGATTGACTTTGATAGCGGAAGACAGCGGCCAAGCGCCGGGCCAAGAAACCACGTCAGATCAGATCAATTCAATTCGAATCAAATCAACACAAAAGTAAGAAAACAAATCCCATTCCCGGTTCCAGCTGCCGAATATGGCCACCTCTGGCTTGGCTACCACTTTGCGCGACGGCCTAGACGGTTTCGGCCTTTTCGGTTTTCTCTTTTTTCGACCAGCGAAACCTGTTGACTGCTGTTCCTATGCGGCTGCATGCGATTTCTGCACTGAAACGCCACTCCGCCAGGCGCAAAATACGCAAAAATGTGGCATGGCCAACTACGGATCGCGGCCTGGACATATACATAAATTTGGGTTAAGAAGATTTTGAGTTTATTTGGTTTGATGTCTGTCATTTCCTTGATGGCCTGTCGCAATTGCGCACGTCTGAGGATAATTAAAAGTAAATTGTTTGACACTCAAATCGGATGGGAATGGCCTGAGAAATATGGCTCTGCTGTGCCACAACTAGCCAGCCGGTCTGCTCGCTTGGCCAACACCGATTGGGGGTTTCGAAGACACTTTTGGGAATTATCTGTGATTATGGGGGCACCGGCTCTCTGTGTGTGTCCGAAATATGCAATGAATATTTCTGCAAGTGTGTCAGCCCGGCGGAGAAGATATATTGATTTGGCTCAGGAATAACAGTAGAATGTATACAAAAGTTTAATAAATCATATTCGGTTGCATTTTTACTTTTTAAAAAAAGCGAGACCTTTATGGTTTGAGGTTTTATGGCCCATTACTACAAGATATTCAAGCCCAAAGATACTTCCTATCATACTTTTTAACTAATATCCTAATTAGTAGGCCATTTTTTAAGCGTTCCCCACAGCCATTAGCTATTTCGAAAGCCATGTCCCGGCTTGTAGCTCCTTTCAAATCGATTTCCACATCTGCGAACTGATCCAATCCAATCCGATGCGAAACAATCCAATCCTATGCGCAGCTTATTAACGGACTTTTAAGCAATTTCAGCACGTCTCGGGTTGCTCCATCGCCAAATCCCCGCTGCAATAATATCTCAATTATGTGCAACACCACAGTATCGATAGCATTTCTATTCGTTCCACGGCATTGCCGCGGTGTTTCCACGATTTCATTAAGTTTTAGACACGCAGTTTCCCCAGAAAAATCCGCAGCAGGAACACGTAACTGGTTCAAAATCATTTAGGCCTCTCCCCTCACAACAAAACGAGTTCTGCCATCGGGGCCCCCGATTCTGGGAAATGCTAAATGCACTACGACACAGAACGAACTGCAATCGAGGCTCTAGGAAGCGAAATTAATACGTAACATGCAATTCTTAATAATTGAAAAGAGCCGAGGCAGCCAATCCGCATTAAATTACTTTCACAATTGGCCGAAAGATAAACGCCGTCTCGGCCGGGTTAAGCCTGGCATTAGGCCTAGTAATGCTTGATTTTCCATGGCCAGCACACGATCTGCACCAGCAGATCTTTGATCGAGAATCCCATTTATATCTGGCCGGGGGGCGTGGCAGTTCGGCTAAGAAGAGGGCGGGGTACCACCACTAGGTAGGGCCCATTATGAAATCTCGTTCGTTGGCCCCCCAACTCGTGACCTTGTTGCGTTGCGTGCTCCATTGCCTGGCCCGAAACGACTCCCAAACGGTTGCCCTCTATGCAGCTGGCTTTCGGGTTAAGCAGCCGCGTTTGACTGCCTTTACGTCACACGAATAGCTTCGGTCCCAGCCCATCAGATCCGAAAACCGGGTAGTAAACAAAAATACAGAAAGAAAGCCATACATGCAATCGCGTCATATGTTGCACGTGTTGCTGTCGCTCAGCGTTTTTATGCATTTCGCCGCGCTTTTCCCTCGGCTTCTTCGCTTTCTTTATGGGTTTTTGTCCGAACATGAGCACATTTTGTGTGCCTGTCCGCGGATCGCCTGCTCCACCTGGTATCGGGACCTGGGCCGGGGATACCATACCAGTGGCTCTGGGATTGGGATTGGGTCTGGGTCTGGGTTGGGGAGCCAGTCGGGCCCGTTGCACAAGTTCCTCGCCGCGGAGGCGAGTGCACAGCCATCTGGATGTGTGTGAGGCACCGCCTATTTAAGTACCGCGTGGTGATTTAGTGCAGCGTTACCGTTAGGCGGTACACGTTATTCGCTACTCGGAGCCAAGGCTGGTGATAAGCCATAAGCAATAGGCCAGCGTCGCACAGGGGCGTGAGTGCACACTATTTTCGGGGGGATCTTAAGAAGGCGTCTTGAACGCGCTTCTCACACTCAAAGTGCCTCACATTAGCTGGGCAATTAAATGCATAACTTAAAATATAAGTGCTAACAAGCTGGTGCTATTAAACCAATTCAAATATTATACATTTCTTATGACCTTATTATAAGGAACACGCTCTGAGCCAGTACTATCTTCAACTGAATTGCAAATATCTAAGCAAAAGTTTATCTCTGAGTATTTTTCCGTCGACATTTTGGTATGAAAATTACTATACCTTACAGGCTTACAAATTTGAGTTTAGTGTGTGACCTATTATTATTACAACTTATCAATGTTTTGTATCTATAGATACTACTGTACTCCCTGTCTATAAAATGAAATATCTTTTTTTGCTGTTCCAAATTAATTTCACTTCCTTTCAAGTAATCCCTACACCCTTGACAATGCTTTTTCCAACCTTATTTCAAACAATTCACCCTGCTTTTGGGACACCTTATGCTATACTACTCATACACTGGAAATACTACATTTTCGGGGGATCTTAAGCCCCCGAAGACCCCGTTCCGGGGATGCCACTCCCGGATGCACATAGATACTCAAGCCAAACGAGAGCATCGTAGTCAACAGCTCCAGCATCTGCATCTGCATTTTCAGCAGCGGCTAAAATGCATAATTAATCTGAGGGGCCAAAAGAAGATGAAGCTGCGGCCAAATGCACTTGGCCAGCCCACACTCGCAGCTCGCGATTTTGGAGCGAGTTGCTGATGCTGTTGCCGCATTGCATGTTGCATGTTGCCAGTTGCCAGTCGCTGGTTGCTGGTTGCTGGTTGCATGTGGCATGTGAGGCGAAACAGAACCGAAGCCCAACTCCACTCAAGTCGGGTTTGAGTCGAGTTCGAGCTGATTCGCGTTCCGTCATTAACAGCCTTTGCTTAATTTTATGCAGCCAGCCGCTGCCACTCCCCCTTGGGCCCGCCGCCCGCCGCCGGCCGCCCACCGCCCCTTGCCACGCTGTCAACAAGTTCGGACACGTTTCAGCGATTTCCATGTTGCATGGCTCGCTCTAATTTATGCAAAATGCTGTTCTTCTTCTGTAATTCACCTCGTGTATTCGCTCGCTACTTGTTTCCTCTGCTTTTCAGGCCTCTGCTGCGAGGTATTTTCAGCGAACTTCAATACTTATGGCCAACTTGTTTGCTGGCTTCATTAGGCCCCCAAGTTGATGGCCAGGTTTTTGTGAGTTTTGATCTCTCTGCCTTATTGATTTCGCTGACAAAATGGTTTTCTGTTGCCGGGTTTTCATTTGTTGTTAATTGCTTTCGGGCAGAAACATATGGTTCCGAGACGTTCCGATTTTCCGATGGATGGTACGTATATGAAAGACGTCGGTTCCGTTGTTCTGAGCCCGTTCCCAGCATACAATTGAACCATTTAGTTAGCTGTGCATTCCTGGCCCAAAAGATTACCCGCCAATGATACGCGGCTCCCACAGGTCTTAGACATAAATTAAATATCTCCTCTAATTTGATGTGCTCCTCTTAATGATGATGATGATGATTGAAGCCGGTGATAAATGTAATTGCTTTCTCGGCAACAATCTTTCTGTGTCGCTGTGTCTCTCCCATCAAATTAAGGCACATCAAAGCAGAGATTATATTCGGGAATCCGAGAAGAACACAGGGCGAAGAGCGGACAGAGGTGCGCACAATAAGTTGATTAAATTAAAGTGCGTTAAAATCCTACGAAATAATTGACGCGGCCCCAAGACTGTTTTCGTAGAAGCCCCAGTGAAATCGGAGGAGTTCGCAGAGGCGAGAACAAAGAACGCAGTCAAACAAACAGAAAAATGAAGCCCAAAACAAAACCGGAGTAGAATTTATTGTCTGTTTTCGTATGACAGCCGAGTAAGTCCAACCGAGCGTGAAACGCGAGCAGAGTTCCAAAAGATGGATGAATGGATGGTTGGACGGATGGATGGATGGCCAACAGGTGGGCAGGGTACTGTGCTCTTCACCTGTTGGAACGTGGGAATCTAGTTTCGGCAGCGACAGCCCCGCGATGGCCAAAAGCAATTACCGAAAATAATGCAGCGATGCATTGTTCCTGCGGTCGCACTGCACTTTGCCCACCTGAGGAGTCCCCCGGTTCACCTGGCCGTGACCGCAGCGGCGGAGCAAGTGCAGCCAGCTATGACCGCTCTGGTTCGACTCTCTGCTTGGCCGATCAGCAAAAAGCCCGAAAGGATGTTTGCTCCCAATTAATTAATGATGGCATATACATACATGCATATAGACAACGGACTCTAAGCGGGGTGAGCTCTTTTCTCACGCACTACGAATTTTCAATTTCCAATTGAAACTCCATTGGGGCGTAAACGGATTATCGTTTGCATGCGTTTGATCAGCCGCCGAGACTTCCTACATGAAACAAGGGGACTTACGGACACACGGACAGGCGGCCATACGGACAGGGGACTTACGGACAAACGGACAAACATGGCTAACTGTAACTGTAATGGCAATCGCCATGCCAATGCCAAAATCGTGTAGGTCCCCGCTCAGAACATGACAACTGACAAAAGCAACAAGCATCTGACAGACAGGCGACAGGGAGTGCGACGGGATACTGGGCTGTGCTGGGGCCCAGGCTGGGGAAGAGGGTCGGGAGCAGAGGCCGAGCAAACAAACATCAGAATCAGCATCTGCATCAGCGGGCAACAACAACATTTCAATTAACAAAAGACCACGGAGCAGAGGGAGGCGGACTGGAGGGATGGCATGGCTAACGTCTTCTAATCGCCGCCTGTCAAAATAAAGTTGTGTGGCGCATCACGGGGGAACCTCCTTATGCCTGGAGACACGTCACACTGCCCAAAGCGGGACTATATAGCAAATAACATGTAGAAAATTGATTTAATAAGGGTTTTCTGAAGTCCATTAAGACAGATTGGCCAACTGGATAGAATGTTCACCTAAACAGGATATTTAGGTCCTGCAAAGTAGGTATTTCCTACTTTCATAAGTAGAACACGAGAGATACAAGTTAGCATCGTAAATTAAATCTAGAGGCTTACAAGCTTAGTTGTTAATTAAAATATGCGAATTTGACAGCAGAGAAGTTTTGATAAATGAGATAGATAATTTGGAATAGTAAATGGATTTTCAAAAATTGTGGTTTTATCGCACTAAGTTTTCTCTCAGTGCCTTGTCAAGTCTCCAGCATCTTCTAGCTGCATTCATGTGTATCTGCTAAAATGCGCAATTAAGTCATCAAATGTTTGGCCTGAGTGTCCAAGCGACTTGACACAGCCACAAGGAAGACCAAGAGCGACCGACTCGGATGCCAGCTCCGCATTAGACTAATGCATTTGGGTGCAACCAGGAAGCCACCACACAGCTCCAGTCCGGTCTCCGTTCTGGACTCGTTCTGCCGCCGAGAGGGAAACTGGGCAATGCGAAGGCCCCCAGCCGCCAACTTTTACTGCTAATGAAGCCTGAATGGCCGAGACCGCGAACAGGATCTTGTTAGAGCGTCTGCAGCGCAGAATGGCGAACGGAGAACAGATCCGTTAGAAGCTGGCTCCAATTTATCAAGTGCCAGTGCCATGCTAGGGCCTGGCCAAATACTAAACCTGGCCAAAAGCCCAGCGGCGGCTCATTAACGCTTCCAGTCGCGTAGGCGTCGCGACATATGGGAATTCGTTGAAACGACGCCGGATTGATGCTGACGATTGTGTTCGAGCTGACCCGACTCACGTCCTATCTTGGTGCACAGAAAGTAAATGTAGTCGAGAACCCTGTACTGGGAAACAACATTTCCAGGTTACAAAGTATGTGTATCTGGTTACTGTTAAAAAAAAATCCTAAAGAATTCGCGAGCACCTTCCCAAGCTTTTATCTATATATAATGGAATTTTTTTGTAATGATACTTCCTCAGGAACTCCCGAATATCTTCCGATTATCCCATCTTGATTTAAGGAAAAAATTACTGAAGAATTCGCGAACATTTTCAGATTTTCCCTTCTTGAAATATGGTATTATAATTATTTGGGTGTGGGAACATCAGCGCAATTATTTTTCGCCGTGTAATAGTTGCCGTAGGTGGATGTACCAGGCCAACAACACGTGTTTTTTCAGCTAAATTGCTATCTGGGATCGGCAGCGTCGAAATGCATCTATCTGCCAGTCGGCTTTCTCCGCAAGGTGCCTTCCAGTTGGGGGGCGAAATTAATTTGCGGAAATCTCGACTCGAGTGGCTAAAATATTTCAAGAAAATCACGATTATCAACTTGAATTCCAGCGGGCGATCGGCGGCCAGACACTTTCACAAGCTTTTCGCCCAAGTGACATCTGTGCCACTTTGCTTTTGCTGCCCGGCTCCATTTGCATTTGATTCTCGTTTGGCCGACACCGTCTGATTGATGGCAATTTCTAAAGCTTATATTTTTCGAGTTCCCAGGGAAAATCAATTCGCTGCGTGGGCGTCGCGAGATATCTGCAGTGCCACCTGGTAATGGTCCAGCGCTCGGTTGCCACAATTTGGCAACAATTTGTAAAAGGCATGACGGCACAAAATCGCGCTTTTGACCGCTTCCCACCTGTATTTGGCCAACAAAGCGATGGCCATTAAATTAATTACACGGGCTGCGCACTCCTCCGATTTCAATTAAACGTAAATTACGAAAATTAAACGCAACAAAGAGGCAAACTGGTTATCGCGGTGGCGGTTACTGAGGAGTTCCGAATCCCGATCGTGGCTAGAACACTTAACTTGGTTTACACACGCTCCGAACCAGCGGCGCGACCTCTGTGCCTGCGCCTCTGACTTATGGCCACTAAATTGCCTGCCTGCCATATATGAAGTTCTTCGGATACAAAAAGTGGTCGGAGGAGGGAAGGTAATCATAATCCGCCGGGAAGAACAGGAAATATAATGAGCTTCCAAAGGAACGCCCTTCAATTTAGCGAGCCCCTCCTCTTTCCCCTGCGGCCCGTTCGGCTAATTTTATTTGCGGCTTTCGATTTTATTTCATAAACACATTTTCTGCCTGGTAAAACACAGTTCCCCCTCCTTTTCCCCCACAATTTTTGATTATAAATTGAATTTCCCCCCACTCGAGGCGAAATCAATCAACTCCTCTGTCTTCTTCCCCACTCACTTGTTAGTCTTGTGTTTTGTTAATGCTTTTTATGGATTCACGATTAGGTGTTGAATCAATAAAACGCGGGTTCTGACTTCTCAGCCACTTTGGGCCAAAGACCTGGGCCCATTAGGAGGGCTTATACAACATCTCATCTCGGGATTGTGTCACACACGCCATGGAGGGGTTGAACTTTCTGACAAGCCACGACGAAGAGCGAGTGGAGGTTTTGATTGGTTTCTTAGCGCTGACAGCCCAAGAAATTGGCCAAACGCCCCGCGAAAAAAGAAATTAATTAGAAAATATGTGTGTTGAAGAAAGCCGGGAGAGCAGAAAAATCAGCTACACTTCACTGGAGCGCTCAGGCTTAAAGGGGCGTTACTTGATATGTCCGCGAATCAGTTAAAGTCAGATTAAGGCCCAGACCACTGAGACCCCTCTCCACCCCCTTTTGCCATTTCAATTAAAATGCCATATATCACGGCCCAGAGCCGAGAGCCTTTCGCTCCGTCTCCATGCCCGAACTACTGCGCACATCCAATGCAATTAAAATCAAATGCGTAGCTCATTTTTAAATCAAAGCAAATCGTAAACCGATAAGCCCCGGAGTGGACCACCCGAGAGTCGGACTAGCCCCTTGCTTTTTGCCAACTTCAATTAGCCCGGCTGAAAGGGGCAAAAGGGGCCGCCGCGGCTGCAGACCTTATTTATTTACATTATTGTTGAGATTCCTATGCAAAGTGTTCTGCCCGGCGAGGCGCTTAATTACGCTTTAAGTAGCCGCCAGTCAATATTGGTTTTGGCTTATTTAAACTGGGAATTCAATGGCCCCCGCTGATTGCTAATGGCTCGTGTGGATGTGGATCTGGATGTGGATTCGCTGCATCTCACATTACCAAGTTCTGTGGAGTGAAATTTATGACACACTCTTCCCGGCCCCATTTAATGACCGCGCCCAAAACAAAATCTAATTAACAGTTTGCGGCGATTTATGAACAGAAGCCCATGCAAATCGGGGTTGGAGGCAGGACAAAAGATGGAAGATCGCTGAGATACGGCATACCTTATCGATGAAGGGCACCCAGCAAGGCGGCAAAGGAAGAACTCAATTTATGGAGTCGACGCAAGGAATTTATGAGAGTGCAGCCTCTCCTCGGGCTGGATGCAAAGCCAAAGTGACAGGGGAGAACCTCGAGAGGATGGACCCACTGGAGCCGAAGTTCTGCCAACTTCATTTAACCGCTGCTGTTGCCACTTAGCCGCATGCAATTCATTTGCCCAGTTAACAAAACCCGACAGGAAGGGCCTCGAACGGAGGGGAAAAGCACGTGCTGGCCCCAGAGTTGATAAATAACTTTTCGGTGTCAGTTTTGCAAATAGTCGGGCATTAGTAACACCTTCTTAGCGAGTCCAAAGAGTCGCCTCCAGCTGACAGAGCCTCTTATGGCGGATTATTTCCACCATTATTCGACGGCGACCTGCAAGATTTTTACTTTCAGCACAATTGAAACTGATACCGTAGCCAACAAATGCTGTTGATCAGGTGAAAATGATAAACGGCGGTCTATTAATAGCCAGGCAGGAGGGTTTGAAATATTTCTTGGGATTTTTTACGGAGTTGAAGCAACAATAATTAATAAGAATGAACGTAACATGCCATTGTATCAACATGACATCTTAATATGATCCACTTACAGCTAGAGATTTGATAGGTAATTTAAATCTATATATTGTTATAAGCTTTATAATAAAATAAACTATAAGACCAAGGTCCTAAAAAACACCTATTGTTCTTTATTTTATCTCTTGAACAATTGCAATTGTAGTCGGCAAATTGTCTGGCCTTCATATCTCTTTTCAATTATTTGTACAGTATATAGATTGGTAGAAAGTTGCAGACCCACATTTTCAACGGCAGCCAAAAGGTATTAGGTTACCCAATACCATTTTTAACTCAGCGTAAGACGGAAAGCTATTAAAATGCCAGTTTGGTAACCCATTTAAATGTGATCTCTATACCCATAACTTCTGGATGGCCAATTTAATTGGCGGAGCCATAAAATATGATTTCAGTGATTAGAAACAAAATCCTCCAGCCCCCAGTGGTTGCTCGATTCGGGCCAGAACAAGGCTCATACGTATAAAGCTATTAAGGAGTCATTAAATCGGGCCATAAACTGCCGACCGGCTTCCCCCACCAACGCAGCGTTTTATAGTCACTTAAAGCCGAAAAATGCAAAGCTCATCAAATGGATTTCAAATTAGTTGGCCACATTCCGGCTCCCGTCTCCGATCCTCCCCAGTTATCGCCGAGAGTTATGGCCATTAGAGATAGGCCAGATGGAGATGGAGAAGACTTACATTTTGGCTGCTGTCGCTGCTGGCGGCGGCGGCCTCTTTGACTGGCCATCAAACCTGGCCAATTGTTCTTCAATATCGCTGAGCTGGATATCATCGGCAATGGCCTGGTTGAAGTAGCAGTTCCTGCTCCGGCTCCGGCTCCTGCTCCTGTCCACCTCGATGAGCTGCTCCGTGTCCTTGGGGTTCAGCCAGACAGCGTTGCGGTTGCGACAGAGGTTCAGGTTCCTCAGATCGCCAAAGGGCAGGGACATGGCGGCCGGAGGATCCTTCTGATTCCCCTGAGCCTGCATCCTGGCCAGCTGCGAGGGGGTGAGACTGCCTGTGAGCATAGCCACCTCCACATCGTCGTCGGTCTCCCCGTTGCAGGAGATCCCCGAGGAGTGGAAATGCTCCTCGCTGCCGACTAGCTTCTTCTGCTCGCAGCCGGAGGATTGGGCCACCGCCATGGCCAGAGTGGGAGCAGGTGATTCATTGGGCAGCTCCAGGGCTATCTCATAGGGTGCCAGGGTGATCTTGGGCTTTGGCTTGGTTTTGGCTCGCACCGCTGACTTGATCACGCACTTGGCGGGGGTGTGAACACCCCGATTCTTGGAGCAGGTGGACTTGCCACCTGACTTTCTGGGCGTCAGCTTTGTCACTGTCGATAGCCGGGACTGCTGTTCCGGGTTGATCTGAGGCATTTTTGGCGGCTGAACCTGGTCCTCCAGGTTCCTCTCCCTGCTGGCCAGGCGCTCCCGCTCCACGGAAACAGCCCGCCGACGACTCCGCCGGATACTGGGCATGTTCCGGGGGAAGAGCTTGCCCGCCTCCGCCTGGGAACTCTTGGACAGACTATCGCAGCTCCGGTGGCGGGCAGTGGGACTTCCACTGCTCTCGGTGGTGGAGCTATCGCTGATCGTGGTGGCCGTGTTGGCCAGCACCGAGGAGCACTCGCTCAGGTTGATAATGTCCCGATAGTTGCGCGACTGGTCCTGCTTGACCACCACCTGCGGCAGGCGGATCTTCCACCAGCACTTCTTCTTCGTCTTCGAGAGCATGGCGGCGAGTGGAACGCGCGTCAATCACGGGTCGCGAGGCAATCAATCAATTGACACATTAACAGGACGGGGAACACCTCTTTGGGCAGTCGGAATGCGGCGATCTGCAATTACCGTCGCCAGCAATTAACGGGCAATCCGCTTGCTCCAATTACGTGCACTCGCGATCGATCGTATCGTATCTTATAGGCTGGGTTCGGTTCGGTTCGAGTTTGAGATGGCTTCTATCCAAGTCTCGTTTCGCGGCAGAACAGCTCTCGCACCGCTCGCTTCGGGGCTGCTCGAACGACTGAAGATCGCGTAGAAAGTTGGCCGAAAGGCGGTTGTGTCTCGGCCAGGTTGGTGCAGGTCAAACTCACCTCCAGGTGATAGCCGACTCAACTCACCACCGAACGAGCTCTCGCTCTCTCGCGATCTCCCTCTCTGCTGGCCCAAACAAGTGCAGGTAAGACAGGTGCCAACTCACCCGAGTGGAGTGGCTTTCAGTTGAGTGGTTCTGGTTCGAGCCAGAAATCTGGTTGCGTTTATTAGCCAGCTATTGAAGTGGCGGACTCTGACTTGTGGTAGCTGCAACTGGTTGATGCAGTTGTCTTCGGGCCATTTGACACATTTCAGGCCGCTTAGTGATTGACCCATTTCAATCATGGCCAGCAAGGGAGGCCAGAGGGCGTGTGTTGCCACATTAGCGGCGCACTCATAGGTGGTCATTAGACTGCGGGCCAAGTGAAAATGTGGCAATCAGGTAGTCAGCCCCCCAATGAAACCCATCCGAGTGCCCGGGGCAGGTGGTTGGCCAATGGAAATGAAGACGGGCAGATAGAACGTGGACAAGGGACCGAGCCAATCAACGGAAATTAGGGTTTGTGGTTATCCCCATTGCTGCATGGGATTCTCATTTGGTGGGAATGGGACTAACGTAATTCCCCACATTATTCAATTAACACGCAGCTATTGGTTGAATGCAATTGAGGGCTACGAGGGTTAATCGATAGTCACACCTAGTTACCAACTCGCACATGTATCTAAGAGATTCTTTTGATACAACGGACCCTTAAAAATACATACCTAACCAAAGGTAATTTGTAATTTCAAGGATTTTTATTTTAGAATACTTTCCACCAGTTAATTAACTTAAATTACACAAAAGTGGTTAGTTCTTAACTTTTTGTAACAATTCGAATCAATTTTAAAACCAATTTGCACAAACCAAGTTTTCAACTTACTTTTAAAACTCTCCCAGTTGAGTTGCCATAGCTCTGCTCGCGTTTAAACAAATTGTTTCACCAACTGTAATGAAAGACGAAAGTAAATAAATTAATTTCCTCATTTAATGTTAAATATTTGCACTCTTTTTTGACACTCAAAGAGTGATGGGCGAAATTGCCCAACTAATTGAGAACAGGGCAGAGAACAGCCAACATGAAACGGCAGAAAGCAAACGAAATAAGCAAAGTGACTGCCAAAGTATTTTAATTGCCCGGAGTTTCCCCGAAAAAGGGGGGCGTCAAAACTTTATTTGACAGTTGAAACAACTGAACAATTCATGAAACAATTTTGATTAAAACTGAGACACACAGTCTGCAACTGGAGAAATGTCAGCAGAAGCAGTTGGCAGATGGCAGCCACCAGGTGAAAATGAGTGCACTGCAAAAATAACTAAGTCCAATGCAATCTCTAAGCTTAAGATACTCGGAAAAAACTTGTTCATGATATTTTTGTATCCCAAGAATATTGAAGAATTATATAATATATAATTTTAAAAATAAATAATAAATTTCCCGTTTCTAAGAAGATAAGACTACAATACTTCGAGTTCATTGTATAGTATCAAATTTTTTTATAAACATGCAAAGCTTTTAAGGAAAAGACCTATACTATAAAGCAAATCTTTCTATAAACTTAATATAAATTACATCTTATTATCCTAAGGTATAACAACTTTTGACAATCCCCAAGTGTAATCAGCTGAAAAAAATTATAATTAATTTTTATTAACATAAGAAATGTGTTAAACTAAGGTCCTTAAGTCCTGGATCTCAAAAAAGAAAATAATATTTTTCAGAGATTTTCCTTGGATGCCATAGATTAACAAAGTTTAATTTTACCAAGCGTTGGAAACACAATCTATTAAAATATATAAAAACGTATCATAAATGTATTTACATTTTTGTTCAGTGTACTTCTTGGAGGGCCAAAGTTGTGGCCATGGCCAACAGGTAAAAGTCAGCGTCATCGCAAGGGCACAAAAATAACAAACGCCAAAGTGACGCTAGTAAAACAACGACGATAATATCCTGCAGAGGTCCTAAAAGTTGAGATTTGAACGTGCAACGTACACGTGTAAGTCAAAAGTTGCCCCGGGAGGAGGGGGCGTGGCAGTTGGGCGCAGCTGCCGCAACTACGCGACGCAAGATGGCGCTGCGGAGCACTAAAAAGTATTAAAACAATTTACACTTTGTAAAAAAGCAGCATCGCGAGCAATAACAGCAACTGTTGTGCGGCTTGTAGCACGTGTCGCGGGGCGTGCGGCATGAAGTGTGGGGGGATTGCTCCGCAGTTCCCCTTTTTA
Organism: Drosophila biarmipes; assembly: GCF_025231255.1. Classification (NCBI taxonomy): domain Eukaryota; kingdom Metazoa; phylum Arthropoda; class Insecta; order Diptera; family Drosophilidae; genus Drosophila; species Drosophila biarmipes. The sequence continues at coordinate 10,870,325 of NC_066615.1, read as the reverse complement.
ATATTATTTTTTCACTTGGCCCAAACAACATGGTGCCCTGTCATAATCATAACTGTATCTCAGCGGGAAAGACAAAAATGGGAGCGAAAAATAAGGAAATAAAATAAAATCAAGGCTGCCGTTGACAATCGCGTTATCATAATTCTTTTCTGCTAAATTCAAATAGCATTTTCGCCTATTTGCATAAACAACGTGAAAGTCGTAAAGTGAAAAATTGCAAAATATATATAAAATACACGAGCGCGTGGGGAAAGGGAAAGAGAAAGGACGGGGCGAAAGTACTCGAAAGGGGCGGATGGGCATAGAACTCGGAAAAAGTAAAGCTGCAATTGCTCACTGAGCAGTGAAGGCACAGTGGAACAATATGGCGAGTTAGGGGTGAAAAACGAATTTTTTCAACATCAAACAAATAAAAAGTCACTTTTACTTCTATAAAGATATTCTTATGAATTTTGTAAATGTACATTAATAACACAGGATAACATTGGGGCATGTTTCTCAGCTTCAAATTTAGACTACTTTTATTAGTTTGAATGTACCATTAATAATCTGCACAAAATCAATCGCGATTTTCATAGTCTTTGAACTTAACCAAATAAAAGTAATTGGCAAGCTAGCAAATATTTTTAAACCATTTTTATTAATAAACTTTAAACTGCTTGTTTTCCATTTTCTTTTAGTACCAAACAAAATGTGAAATACTATTAGGAAGCAACACCTCGTGTAGAATATCACCCGTTCATATGCTGCATACACAAAGCTAAAGTGAGTATTTAATGTCTATCCCCTTTTTACTATAAAGTTAGATCCACAGTGAGTGCTCATGCAATTCTCTGGTTACATCCGCCCCAGCATAAAAACCAGCAACAGGGAGTCTTTGGTTTTTGCAGAGCGAGATGCGTAGCCCCAATCCGCTTGCCAATCTCGGCGGCAGTGCCTCCAGCTCCAGCTCAAGCTCCTCCCCATCCTCCTCCATCTGTCGACTTCCTCTTAAGACAATAAGCACTGCGCCAGGATGCCGGGCGGAGAAAGCGGGGAGAAAGCAGCAGGAGTCGCCACAATTCACACACTCGCCTGGCAGGAGTGTGTAGGCGGCAAATGTTTCCCTAATGATGACGTCGCTTATGAATTGTTGTCGCTGCCGGGGAAATGTGGCAAGAAATCTCAAGTGTTGCCTCCGTTATATTTATGAAAAATATTTTCGTGGGGCGGATGACAAAAAACAGAAAACAGCGGGGCAACTGGGAGGAGCAATGATTACGTTGATTTGCCAAATGGCGCTGATGACAGTCGGCGGCTGAAGAGGCTCCGCAGAGGCAGCGACTACGTGAGTCTACTGATTTTTAATTAAAAACGCAAAAATTAGGGCGGTCGGGGAAAAACCAACCAAACAGCGGGTGAGAGTGGAAAAAAAGAAAAGAAAGCCGGGGCTTGGAGGCAGAAACAACAGGGAAAAACTCAAAGTGCGCGTCACAAGGTTTCCTTTTGTTAATCGACTTGATTGTAAATATTTTCTTGCATAAACCCTGCTCCTTTCCATGGGGAAGCTCGTTTTGTGTCACTCCCCTATATTTGACTATACAGAGGGAAAACAGGCAGAACTTGAACTGAATTTGCAGAGCCCATGCCTTAAATTTAATTGGTTTGCAATTTCTAAAGTTGGATGTATAACAAAAGGTTTAAATACAGATTCAATTATTTTAAGGATCGTGCTTAATGGCGGACATACTACAATTTTAGACTCACTTTTTAGAGGATTAAAACAGTAAATTATTTTAATCGTAAATTATATTTAATTAAATCAAATTAGACAAAAATCAATGTTTGGTTTCGAGTATTAAATAAGGCTAAAAAAATCAAAAAATCCCAACAAAATATTTTTTTTATAATTTTGTTTGGTTTGCAAAGGTATATAGAATACATAGAAATATAATCTGAATAACAAGTAGCTTGTAACATGTAATCCTGTTTCTTCAAGTGTGGTATTGTTTGTCGAAGGCGCTGCGACTGTTGCTGCGCTTCCAACGGCACAATCGCCCAGAAACACCCCACCAGCACCGCCAAGTCTGCACCTGTCGTCCTCGCTGGCAGTGGCTTCCTTTCGCCACCCCCTCACCACACTCGAGCCACCCAGCACCACCCAACACCACCCAGCACCGCTCCCCAACGTTTGGCTTTGTTATTTATGGCATTGTTGTTGCCACGTGATGCTGCTGCTGTCGTTTTCCGTTGTCGATGTCCCCAGTTGATGCGTGGTGCGTCTTTCCCCGCCCACCGCTGTTGACTTTTCACGCCCCTTAAAGGGGAGAATAAGGCACCAGTTTGTGTTTTTAATTTGACAAACATCTCGCGATTCCATTACTTCTGTCAGCAGCAGACGAAAACAGCTTCCAGCTCACTTTATGGTGGCAGAAAAAAGGGACTTTCCACTTTGAAGTGTGTAGCAAAAAATATAGATCGCAAAAACTCGACAAAAGATGTTAGATTTTGTACCAAATTAAAAGAAAGAGAAAAGAAAGAGCTTTCATAGAATAATTGTGGCCAAAATAGGAAAGAGTGATTATAAACGAAGAAGGTTCATTCTAAATATTTCTGCACAATAATTTAAGATGGCCATAAACTTACACAAAACTACACTTTTATATTTCCTCTTTATTTAAAGTCCTTAAAATATTATTTTTGTCAAAACATATTTTATTTTATTTTTACCCAGCTCCTTTATTTGACAGAAAGTTGTGCCCTAAAAATTTTACTATATAAAATCAAAGCAGCTTATCTGCATTAACACAATTTTAGCTTATCTGTCACTTTAAAAAGTAAAGTTATTTATTGCTCGGATAATAGATCAAAACCATAAATTAATTGATACTAACTGTGACGTGTGTTAAATTACGTTGCATTCAATTTTTCAAAACAGTTGGGATGAAAACTGATAATCAATACATCTCAGGCTAGAAACATTTGTATTTTGCAAAATATTTATAAGGAAAGTATCATAACTTATCCTGCCTATAATGGGTTTGCTTTAATTTGACCAATTAACTTCGCTGGAAATGGCATTGCCTACTTTTGGGGTGAATGTTTTTGGATTGAGACAGGCCTTTTTCATCCGCCAAATGAACGTGACATGCCGTATTGTTTGCTCATTTGTCAAACAACATGTTGACAGGCCGAGGTAATTGCCAACACTTTTGCTTTGGCGCTGGCCAAAAGCGAAAGTGAAAGGTTGCATTGCCGGCATTTGCCGACGATGATGCGTTGGAAAATTCAGTAAAAATCTGCAATTATGCCGATCATTTTCAGAGAGATTTCAGCACACGACACTCAGAGTAAACTCTGGAGGGGGCAAACGAAAGCGGATGGAGGGATAATTGTGTACATAATTAAATGGCAATGCGTATGAACTGGACCGAAATAATCTGGACTGGCCTGACAGGGGTGGCTTCGACAAACACCAGCCAACACCCTCAATTAGGAGCCGTTGGCCCGGGCAAAATGCAAACAGCAAACAGGCAAACAAATAAAAGGAGAGCCCAAGGCAAACACTTTGCTTTGTCGTCGGGCAGACACAATGAAAAGTGCAAGGCAGCTGAAAACTGCAACCCCTCGACCGAGGCATCCTCAATCCGCAACCTAAACCCCGGGAATCACTAAGCTTTCATTAAGAATTATGAATATTGAATAGATCCCAGCCTCTGCCGGGGTTCTTAGCCATCAAATCAGGCAAAAAGCCTTCAGTTTGCATAAGCACGACGTGTGTGTGTCTAAGCTAATAAACATTGCAGAGTGTGTGGGTGGGAGGTGTAAATAATTAAATTCTTAATTATCTCCAACCCCCGGCAAAGAATGCCGAGCACTCGTAAACTCTCATATGAGCGAGGAGTGGGCGGGATGCTTCTGGATTCCAACAGTGTCACATTCACTTAATTAACTTTAATAATTCATATGTGCGGCAGGCGAAACTTTTGCTTTAAGCAGGTGGAAGTTCCACACCTCTGCCTCACATCAACTAAGTGGAAGTAATGCCTTCCCGACAATGTCATCACCGTCCTAATGAGCGAATTTGTATTCATTATTAGGTGTCGCTTCAGGAGCCCCTTCGCATTCTTTTCCCGCGCCCTGCATTTGCATAATGCCGGCGTTTATCGGACGTCGCTGGGCGTGTCACCGCCCCCGATCCTTTGAGTAGTTGCCAAGCAGAGTGGCTAAATTAAAATAAATGGTGTTTTCCAGTTGTACTAGTTGTAGTTCGTAAGTGGTAACGACGCGTTTGTGGTTCGTGGAAGGGTTGCCTAGGGCAGTCCCCTGGGGAACTACGCGGGGGAATCTATGCCTACGGGGAACTGGGGCACAGATAAGCCAGGTGATTATAGGGGATAATAAAAAAGGTAATTAGGGAAAAACTTTAAGTTTTGCCGGCTTAGCTTGTTCATAATGTGGCGAGATAGGTATCAAATATGGAATTTCATCAAGTTCACAGAGTCAGTAAGTCAGTATAGGGAAAAATTATTGAAGATGTACCACTATTCGGAAGTTATAAGATTTAAATACAAAGTCAAAATTCATTAACTGCTGAAGTTTTAGTAATGATTTATTTAAGAAATTTAATGATATAATGAATATTAGGAGCTTACGTAATGTAAATGTAAAATAACTTAAATAAAAAGCCAAACTAAACATTTTGAGCTAGTTTATTAATTAGTATTATTGTAACAACGGTTTATTTCAAATAGTTATTGTATTGCCATCAACTAACATAGAACTTTTGGATGGCTTCAATAACGTTAACACTTTTCTGAGATGGGTACATCAATTTTTATACCGTACAAAATATTAAGCATTCTGTCAGGATTTTATCGAACTATGGTTAGAAGCTAAATGATACAGTTAAAATAAAAAGAAGACATTAAAATGAAATACATTTTATTAAAGCATTTTAAGAAAGTAGATGAAAATGTTTAATTTACTGTAATCTTTTTAAAATAACTCATTATTACTCTTTATTAAATATTTCGCTACTGACGCCCGATAATGCTTGTAATTAAACTGTAAAAACGTTAATTCTAAGTTAATTTCAAGAAAACCATTTAAACCTACATAATGTACTCTGTTGATTTTAAAGAACAATGTACCCTTATTTAGTAAAATCACTTTCACTTCATTGGGCTCTCGAATCACAACCCCAAATCAGGATTCCATTGTTGCGCCGCGCTCCTCCTTGAAACTTGATTGTTCCGGACATTAATTCCCATTCATCGCCTTTTAGTCATTAGGCCGATATCCCCGGCTGAAGGCTCTCTGGTTTCAAAGTGGGGCAGGCAGCGCTTCGAATTAGGCATTCAGATCACATGACACCTTCCTGACTCATTATCCTGACCTTCATTTGAGTCGGATAACCTACGCCCATAAACCTTCCCCGAATCAATTAGACGCCCATCAGCTTTGGCTTTCGGCCATTCCCTGGCCAACTTGGACACTTGACTGCCGGTTGAGACACACTTGTCTTGGGCAGCGGAAAAGTTCATTACGCTTACCGAGCTGGCGAGTGGGCCAGCCGGGAAATCCCCCGACTTTTCCGAGCTGGCTCCGAGTTGGTTGACTTCTAATCCAATTAGAAATTCCGCTGCTGCACGTACTTTCTGCGGGACTTCTTGTTAGACTTTCACTTGGCTCGTTAAGCAATTTGCGCGCTGAGGCGGACCGAAATTTAATTCGAAGCGGGCGACAAACTCGAGGACAAAGAGTCGGCCAGGCAAATTCAATTTGCTGGCATTTCAATTTTCAATTTTCACCTTCGTTATTCAATTATGCACACGCGTTCGTGGTTGCGAATTCATCAAACTGAAAGCACTGTTGTTCTGGCAACGGAACCCTTGTCGAGGAACGCGAAGTTAGGATCGGGGTGTCGAGGATATTCGAGAATATCTGGGAGCTCAAAGATACTCCGCCGCACGTTGTGTAGTGCCGCGATAGCAAACCGCAACTGAACTCCGGCTGGAGACCGACTGTCTGGCCAGGATGGTCCGCGACTCTGTCTCAGGACCTGGTGACTCCAAGTCTGGCATCGAACCCCGGCAGTGTGGGTGTTCGTGTGTCGGTGGCGCTTTGTTTTGGTTTGCGCTTCGAACCGCGTTGCATACGCGCAGGCGCCCCGCGAAAATCGCTCTTCGCCGCGTTGCATGCAACATTTAAGGGAGCGGCAGCCCGCTCTTAGCCCCCTGTTTTGATTGCTCGCACTTGTTTTGATTGGCGGCAATGCGGCAATCACACTTTTTGTGTTATTGGCGGCAATCAGGATTGATTCGACTGAATCGGGAGACACAAAGGGGAAATCGCCATCTGAATGACTTGCTAAAACCGCTTTTAATTGCGTTAAATTCATGGCCAATTAAGTGATTGAATAAAACATAATCAAATTGGGTAAATATGCAGCATATCCTAATGCTAATTGCTTTCAAATGTTACATGTGTGCTATAGCTATAAAAAACCATATAAATTAATAATTCACTCTGTCGCAAAAACTTGTAGCTATCATTTTATCTAATATTATTTCTCTTTATGTTCACTATTGGTTATAAAAATGTTGGCAAAACATAACGATTAATGTACTCATAACTTGAACTTACTTTATGAAGATTCGGCCATCAATGGAACGGTCATTTGATTTTCGTTTAAATGTGCCACGCTTTTCGTAACCCATTAGGCACTTAATAAAAATGTATCAATTTTTGGAAGTATTTTTCTAAACTTTTTCCTTGGCTATAAAACAAAAGTTGGCCGTTTCTTCAAGTTTTTATTATTAAATTTTAAAAATGCGCATTCAATCCATATTTTTGTCCAGACTATTACCTTACCTTTCACTTTCGTTCTTGGTAAATTTCTTTTTAATTTCCGTAATATTACTCTAGTCCCTCCTGCTGTCCAATCAAAGTGGCCATCATTAAAAAGATAGCCAGGTATGTAAATGCAAGGGAATTAAATCAATCAGTTTTAGTGTTGGCTAAGACCCGGCAATAATGCAGCCACTTAAGGCAGGGGCCAGCCGAAAGCGAGGGGAAGACAGGGCCTGAAGGCCAACATTTATGCCACCCCAGGGACCTGGCCATTTACGATGGCTGGTGACCCGGCAAGTGTCGTCCTTGCGCCACCCCCATTTCCCTCCTCCCTTTTGCCAGCCGGAAAGGAAACCGCACACGGACAACCTGAAGAGGGGGGCATCTTGTGGCCAGGACTCTGTTTCGCGGGTGGCCGAAGACCTGGGGAGAGAGGTCCTGGGAGTCGGCATAAGCAGCTTGACAACTTTGCTTAAAGTTATTTGCAATTCTTATAAATGTGCATGCGTTACGCACCGTTGCCCAATTACGTGAGGATGGATGGTGGATTCCTCGGATACAGAGGGTTTGGGCCATGAATCCGAATGCGAGCATACTTAGCGGCCAAGGTGAAGCTTTCAGCCACCCTCGAAGCCGTGCTGAAGGTGCACTTTTACCCCACAGGATTTGAATGTTTTTTTCCTTGCCCAATCCTAATTCCTTTATGGGGTGACTAGAGAGGGTGGCTTTTGCCAGTGGGCTGGCAAAAAATTTGAAATTGAAATTGCCTCTGCAGATTGGCGGCTCTTATTTATACGGCCGACTTTTATTTCCTCACTTTTATTCCTTTGAGCTCGTTGCCTGGCGATGCCCTCCCCCGCTGGCAAAGTAAATTAATGAATGTGTGAAACGCGTTCAGGCCCGGGACGTGTCATAAAAGTTGTCCACTATTAAACAGCAATAACGATTGCCGTATTCCTACGCCGAACCGAACCGAACCGATACAATCCCCAAAACCCCTCCCCTGCCTCACAGTAGTCAACACTTTGTTCGCATGTGTCAGACGCAATTTTACGAGCGGTATACTTTTGGCAAAAAGTTTTTACGTCGACAAGCGGAAATGGCATTTTTACTGGCCATCTAAACAGCTCCCTTCGCAGTCCTCCCAGGAAAGCCGCACAGATTGTGTCCAGCTGTTTGGGAGGAGGGCTCAAATGGAGTTCGCCTTTTGCCTGTTCGCCAATGCCAATGATGGGAAAATTGAAAACTACGACAGCTATTCGGGGGGAGGGACAGCGGGCGGAAAACTTGTGGCAGGGAGCATTTTCTGCTGCAATGGCACAAAAATTGATTTGTTGTCGATTTCAGTGGGGTTTCCTTGGGTTGTGATTCCGTTTTCAATCTAATTTATGGGCACTGCAAGTGCAAGTAAACATGTGCGACAAACGACCTTATGAAGCCAGAACTTTCTTCTTTGCAAAGCTGTTAAATAAAAATGTTTTCCTTTTAGTATATTTTTCGGTTTATTGGAATTTGAGTGGAGCGGAGCTGAGGCAATCGATGCTGACTGCCACAGGATGTGGTGCCTTTAAGTTGCTTGTCAGCGACAGAAGCTTCTGCCATTTGTCTTCCTCGATTCCGATGAGAACTGCAAACGTGTTGAGTATCTTGCGGGGAAGATACCGAGGGCGCAGATGGAGCCGATACCGATCGTCAGTCAGTGATCGATTGAACTGCATGTGTTATGCTGAGTGTGTGGGAAGACTGCCTCGAATTCGCGGTGCGCTATGGCTAATGCAAGGTGAGTTTTTGAGACATTAAGTTAGAGAGTGGCTTTAAGACTCAAAGTAGATACTAAAACTTATACTCAAATTAAAGAAAAAACTGTAAATTACTTTATTCGGCATTAAAAATTAGTTTGGATTAATGTTACATAAAATGCATACATCCTTTAGGTTTAGTAAATACACCTAATCTTCAAAATACGAAATCTAAAATTTTAAAAAATTCAAATTGCTATTATTTTACTGTGAATAAAACTAAGCTATTCAATTTCCTTTCAAAACATTACCTTTTCTCTTTCATTTCATTACAACGCGGGCCCTTCTATGCGCTTCTCATTAACATTACTTACATATGCGGGATTTTCCTGAAGGTATTTGGTGAACTCTGTGCTGTTCCCCTCATTAGCAGGAATTACTTATGCTTAACCTCGGAGCTATGTCAAAGCTCAGCTCATGACATTGCCAGAATCTTGAGTCTGATTTCCCCGACCTGTTCGCCAGCTTGCCGTCTCCCTCTGTCTGACTGTCTGTCCACCTACTTAATTATTTAAAGCATTCGCACAATTTTTCACAAACATGTTTTTCTTATTCACTTAATTCACTTTTCTCCTTTGCCGTACTGACAGACGTATCTGAAGTTCAAGAACAGGTTGCCCAGACCGAAGAGATACACCCAATGCAGATACAGAGGGACTGCTCAGATACATAGATAGCTGGACTGGAGCCGGAGTTGCAGATGGAGCCAAGGCATTCCTTAGCTGGAAGCCTCACATTTATGCCAAAGCTAAGTGAACTTGATGCCTTTGCCTTGCCTTTATCTGCAGCCCGCGTATAAGTTGTGAGTTTTTTAATTGCAGTCTAAATGGACTTCAATGAATGCAGAGAACAGTGGCGACTCCAGGTTTCCCAGTTGCAACTTGCAACTTGCACTGCCACGGCGGCAGTTTATCTTTTGATTGTTGCAGCTACGGAGCATCGGGGAGCATTGGAAGCCCTCGAAGGGCTCTTAAGTCGAAGCGACGTCGCCTTTTTTAGTGAACTCGAGTTTTTAATTACAGCAGAAGTGCTTCTGTCCATGTCCCTGGGTCTGTTCCTCCTTCTGTCTCTATCGGACTCTAAGTCTCACCCCCTTCGACATGTCGAGTGGGCCGCCAGTGTGTCTCTATTCGAAAGAAATTAAAAGTTCCGCCCGAGCAGGGAAATTGTTTCGCTTTTGTTTTTCCTAGTGGATCTCGCTGTTGCTCTTAATACCAGGATTGATGTGGCGCATTAAAAACGCAGGCAACCGGCATTGGCCCGGCATTCTGGCCAAGATTGATGAAGCCACTCTAAGCCGCAAGAGCTGCTGTCTCAGACTCGGACTGAGGCTCAGTCGTTCTTGCAGCTGTTGTTGCACTGGGAGCACGTACTTTGTCTAACTGCCAATGCGGCATTCCCAGCGTCCAATCGCCAAACCATTGCCAATGCCAATGTCTCGGCCACATGCCGCGCATGGCCACAATTCGTAAATTTATTAAACGTCAACACGGCACTGAGCCAAATAAACTTGTCTCACGACAACGGCCGGCCAACCGAAACCCGAGCCCCTGGCAACCCTGCCGGTTCCCCCAACTCAGCCCACCGCCCCCCGGTTTTTTCAGACTTCTCGAAGGCTGCCTGGCACGCAGCAAACGGTTAAAATTAATAAAGCATCTTTGCCTTGCCTCGACTTCTTCCTTGTCTCCGGCTTTCGCCAGCAGAACTACACTTCAAGCAAAAAGCACTGAGTTACAGCTATGGTTCCTGGTGCTAAAAATTCATTTCAAGTCTTTTAAGCAATATAAAGTTATTGTTATTAATCGTAGTGGAATAAATACGTATATAAAAATATTGTAAATGTAAAATATGTTGGAGGATACATGTAATTCAAACATATGTATACCATTGAAATGTTTCTTCAGACAAGATATAAATTTAAGGAAATCTATCATTAATAAGAAACAAAATGTATCGTAATAAAAATAATAATAATTTGGTAATCGAATTTATAAAACATTTATAAAAATAATACTAAATCCTAGAGCTCAGAATAGGACTGTTTTGTTTTCATTCGACATTAGGTAGTCAAGTTATTATTATTTTTACATTTATTAAAAAGATAAAGGAGGTTAATTAATTAATGGAAAACTCTTGTATTTATATAATTGAGTGTAGAACACAATAGTGTGTCCTTTCAATTAAATTTCCCTTAATAAAAAGAAATCTTAGTAATTACTAAATGAAAATCACAGTATTTTGGCTCCAAGAGATTTAAAATTTACATTGTAACTTTAACTTGAAGTGTAAAGTGCTGGAAAAGGGGGAATGGGCAGTAGATGCTCTTGGCGACCAGTCTATCTCGTACTCGTCTTACCATTCCCATTTAGCTGCCACTGACCACTTTTTGTGAGTGCTCGCCTCTGCCAACTGAGCAAACAGCTTCAAAGTTGCCACAGACTGGAGCCTCCAGACTCTGGAGTCCGTCGTGTGGGCTTCTAACAGTGATATTTATCTGCAAGTGCAATTACCGTTGTATGGGCTCGATTAGGGTTCGGATCGGTGGCAGGGGCTCATAACTCGGCTGAGGAAAGTGCAGAAAGCCCCCTTGACATTTGAGAAATGCAGCAGCTCACAATTCATGGATGCAGATGCGGTTGCATAACCCCAGTGGGTGATTCTTCGGAGCGGAGGGCAGGGACCTCTTCGAATGTCTTGACAAAACGGTCACCTATCTGGCCGGGACAATCGCGTTTTTATTCCCGAAGAATGCGATCCCGGTTTACCTTCCAGTCCAGACTGAGAGTTATGTGGCATTTCATTCTAGAAATACGATTTCTTTGCGACATAAACTATTGACTTTACAAAATAAATGAACAGACTCATAGCAAGGAATAGGGTCAACATACAGATTCACCCTTTTGTAAAACAATGAATAAAGCGTTATAAATAACTTTGACAAGTTTAACAAACAAATACAGTCCTGCAATTTCAGAATTAAATAATTATTTCAAAAACAAATTTATCATGTCCCTAAAAAAATCTTTTAATTTATAAATGTCTTTAGCGTGCATTTTACTATTTCATTGACTTTACACTGTTTGTGTGGCGGCAGAGACCTAGCAGAGCTATTCCGACCGCTGCCTAAGGCCAATCGTATTTATAATTTTAGTTGTTTGTTCTAAGCCCCCAAGTAGCTTCAATCGTATCTACGAAAAATTCCTAAAGGAATATGTTGCATTTTGATTTTTCTTTTTAACAGTCTTTTAATTTCTTCGCCTACACAGATTAACAACTTCCATCTTAAGTTCATCATTAACTCGCTACTGTTCTCCGAAGACCCCTTAATCCCTAAGCGCAGGGCATTCCAACAGACAATCCGAGTTTAATTCCCGGCTAAAATTCCAGAACATTTATCTCCATGTAAATCTGCAGAAATGATTAGAATTTTTTAATAAAGCCAGCTGGCAGAGAACTGAGCTTGTTGCTCCGCCGGGTAATTGCCTCCACGGAGTCTTGTACTCCGTTTAGTTGTTGTAATTAAAGTACGAAAATGAACGGGTAACAACAGCAGCAACAACAAGCCCGACAAGCAGCAACAACAAGATGCTCGATTAAGCTGAAGATCCAGGCGAAGAATGGAGCGCATACAGCAGGGGTCAATGGAATAGCACCATGTGGGGTATTCTTCAAACAGTCAGTCAGTAGTTTTATTATAAAAAAATTACCAAAGGCAGCTATGATAATTGTTTAGAAGATGTTACAAACAATGAAATACTTATAAGGATACTTTGCTTAGAAATGTTAGATTGAAAGTGGAAAAAATTCGAAGGAATCGCTGTTTGGTAGTGAGTTCGCATTAAGTTCTACAACTCGTTACGGCACGTTCTTAACTATACCTTACTCCAATACAATCAGTGCTACTTGACTAACCAGAGCTGTGTCTTTAACTTTCCTTCATCCCATAACTGCCTGCACTGCATCAGCCTCTCTGTGTGGTTAGTTCTTGATGATCACGGTGATCAGCCGCAGTATCGTAATTAGACTAAGAAGCAATTTACAATTTCAACTTTAATCTTGTTAGTTGAATGCGGCCAGCAGCTGAAAGTGAAGTGGATCGTTGCGTGTTCTGGGCCTCGTAAGTGTATTTGGGGTGTGGCTGCCACGCCCCCTGGCCCCATGGCCACACGGCACCCCCTCCCCGAAAGGGGTCAGTGTCAGGGTCTGTAAAGGTCTCTCATGCGAGTGGAGGAATGGCCCGGGATGGGGAGAATTGAGTTGTTGGTTTTGGCCGTCTGGAGCTGGACTTGGACCTTGGCTAAGACGGCTCTTCTGCTCCTCCTCCTCGCTTTCCACCAACAACGACTTTTGTTGACTCTGTGACTTATGTGGCAAATTACAGCGCCTGTGGCTTCCAAGAAAGAATTGAAAAAGCGCCAAATTATCTGCATTGTGTTTTATTGCCCAGCAACTTCGAGACCCTCCCTTCCGACGGATGTGGCACGTCATGGCGCCTAATTGAATTTCGTATGCTCCGTCTCGCCGGATCTGGGTCCTTGGACTAATCCTGGCCCGGCGTGTAAGTGATAGCTTTGTTTTAGCTTAAAAATGGCTTCGAGGGCTGAGGGGCTGCGTTGGTTCGAAGGATGGAGCTCTGGGCCAGCAATTAATTTCGCACAGACACCGAAACTTTTTGGCTGCAACAAATCCCCGGCACTTGCCAACTTCTCCGCTTTCCCACTCGGTGGCTCAACTCGACCCCCGTTGAGTGTGTGCGGCATAGTTTTGTGTGCAGCGTTTGTGGCCGAGGAAAATGCTGGGCAGGGAGTCCTTGAAGCTCCCGCTTGGCACAAACAATTTACAGGCTTCCCGAAAACTTGACTGTTTATTGTTTATGGCATCATTGTGGCCCATTGTTGCTTGCCAAACTTAAATCCTTTTTAGTGCTTTGTTTATGAACTTGCGTATAAATTCAAAAATGTTCCACTACAGCCAAAAGTTTTGCACACACAGATTTCGGGCTTTTCGCTATGCATGACGATAATCCCCTTTGGTGGCATGTGTTGCATAAATGTTGGAAAATTGCCGCATGCCCCCGCAGGAGGATCGCCCGAAAGCCATTAACATGCATCAAAAATTTTACAGATTATGTTGCATTAAAATAAGCAACTTTATTACGGAGATTACGTTGATAGCAACTTTGGTTCGAGCCACTGCATCAGTGAACGGATGGTACTTCGTTATAGATGCTGCCGAAGATAAAACTTTAATAACCATTTTTAGAAAAACTGTGTTAAGTTAAAAATCGTTAAATTTTTGCTATAAACTTTGGGCGTTTAAATAAAGAATTCTGATTATTTCGTTTTTATTTACATCCATTTAAACTGCCCCATCAGACAAGTTTTCAGTACTTTAGGAAAATCTATTAAATCTAACATCATCATTTTTATTTCCTATTTTATATTTAATAGAAATTGCATTCATGTTAGTACCTAGGTCATTACAAAAAATCTCCATAAAGTTTGAAAGGCGTTTGTGGTATAATAAATATATTTGCAGTTTCTGGCCTAGAAATACTTTGCCACTAAAGTAAGTTAGTTTTACATTTGGCAACTTTTGGCAAGTGAAGAAGCCATAAATCGATTTGGGCGTCAGGAGATTTATGGTTCAACTATTTTAGTTCGTAAACTAAGCAATATATTACAAAATTAAAATACAACCCACTTGTGGAAACTAAGGTTAATAAGGTAACGGTTTATTTTTATCTGCATAATCATATTCTTGATATGCAAAGGTACAAATTGTGAAATAAACTTTAAAATTATCAGACAACAAATGGGAAAATGCTTGAATGATAGTCAAATCACTGTATTAATTTTTTCATATTGATATATCCTATTGCTTCGTAGGCTAACTAAGTCTAACAATAGTTTTCAGGACTGCAGGACTTTGTCTTTTTCTCCGATGCCCTCTTTGTCGAGATCCCAAAGAGAGCTCTGGACTTGTTTCTGGACCAAGGTGCCCCAGGATCCAGTGGAGTCGTTGTCATCGCCGATCGTTACTTTCATTAGGCCCGCCGTTTGCGCACTTGACAATGACAATGACGTATCTGACGAGGCATGTGAAAAATTGCAGATGGACAAAAACCAGAACCGGCTGCCAGCCGCAGACTACAGCGACTTAAATTGGGTTCTCTTTGGCTAACTTGTGAAACTTTTTGTTCTCGGTAGCCATTAAGTAAAAGGGTATACCGAACGGGAGATGCTGGTTGCAATAAAGAGCATTCAGAATATTTTAAGTAAGTAAAGATTAAGATACTTACGTATTTATCTAATAAATACGAACTTTGATTTCTCAAAAGCATTTATTTTTCATACAGATTGTTTAACTATATTTCCTAACTTTATTTTGCCCAAAACTACTACCTCATAGATATTTCTGAGTATCCAGAATTTGGTAATAGGTACTCCCCAGTCTACTACAGAGGTATTCTTTTTTATATCGCTCCCTGTTTGCTTAAATGTGGCATTGTGTGCCAGTGGGGAGGGGCTGCTAAAGCGTTCATTTGATGAACATTTTACACAGCTGCGGCCACTTGTTCTGCAGAGGAGGAAGGGCTGCGCAAACGAACAGGGGGCTCGGACCAGTGTGGGCCTGGCCAGAACGGTGGCTGGGCCTCCTCCTCGCTCTCACGGGCCCAAAATGACTTTGACATTCCACTGCCGGGGCTGCCGAGTTGCCGAGCTGCGAAGCATTCCTTTGTCTCCGGCCAGCGCGATTTGAATTCAATCAAAATGAGGCAGAGACGTGGAAACAATGCCGATAAATTGGCCTCTGGCCCCTGGTTCTTTCTTTATGTTTCCTGTTGCCAATTTCCACCTTAATTTCACAATTTAAATGCACCCAATTGACAGGGCTCGGGGTCGCATGCGGCTACGGACTCGGACTCGGATTCGGCTGTGGAGCCGGGCTCTGGAGCTCTCCTACTTAAAAGTGGGCTTGTCAGAAATGAATACATGAACTCTGCTGACCGCTGCCGTCGCGGTTGCATAGCCAAAAAAAGATTTATGAGCGCATGCGCCGCCGCCTTTCAGCTTTTCAGCGTTTTGGCTTTTCCACTGGCCTACTGCGTCCGCATCTGTATCTGTTCCTGCTCCCGCGACCGGGCTGCATCTGTATCTGTGCCTGCCCTGCCGCCAATTGACGTTAATTTATGGCACATGCACACACGGCTCTCGGCTCTCAACTCTTGACTCCCGGCCTAGCAAGCCCCGCAGCCCCATAAAGAAAAACCGAATCGCAGAAACAAAAGAGCGCCTGCAACTTATGAACTGCTTATGAGTATTTATTTTTATAGAAATAATCAAAAAGGCAGTCAAATTTATGGACCACATCAGCGGTCATGCCGTAAAAGGCGCGGCGAGGCTTCAATTGCGTAATTCCCGGTTCCTGGACCGCAATTCGCCATCCATGGGGCAGGGCCCAAAAGATTTCGACTCGAGGCTGGACTCGCAGCTCAAGTTTCGAGGAAAAGGATCGCCCCAGAGTTGGGCTTATCAGGGTCCACTGAAAGCGCTGACATGTTTAATTTTCAACTCGAAACGATAAGAGTTCGGCCTACTGTCAAAATAGAAGTCGGATAAGTGAAGCAACGAGGGTCGATCGGGAATTTAAATTGGCATACCAATATGTGAAGTAAGTTTAACGCTTCTGCAATAAAAAATAGGGAGTATCTTTTACTTTTCATCCTTAAAAGATACATCGTTAAGCTTACGCTATGATTAATCCATAATTTTTAAATACATTTACTTATCACTATTAAACATGTCATAAAGGATAAGTCTGATAGCACTCCACAAAAATGAACATGACTTATAACTATGTCACAATTTAAAAATCACAAAAATACCACAATTTTAAAATTTTACTAGGGCTATACGTACTTCAAGTACATAGATTTGTTAAATCTTAATGTAGTGATTAGGTTTAAAACTTATCACCCTGCCTTCGCTATGAATTTACCTGCCTTACCACAAATCGGCGACAGCTGAAACCGCCCGAGAAATCCACTTTAAATCGCATTTGCCGGCGACAAATGGTGGCAGCTTCGGTAGCGCCAAATTTTATGGCCTGTCAGCGGCCCAAAAATCGAAATTTTCAGAGAAGCAGGGACCCGAAGGTAGCACTTATCGGCTGCTTAAACACTTGGGTTCCAGCGGATCGGATAAGTGGATGCGATGAGGCTCGGGCGGCTGAGTTGGAGGAGGCTGTTGCACAATTCGGCTTTAATGTCACTCCTGGTCAAACGCTGTCGATTAGCCTAAGCGGCAAAGACATAATTTATGCCAGATTCAATTTATCGCCAGTACGGCCATAACCAGTGTGACTGGATTTCCGATTTCACATCTGGAAAGAGCCTGTTAACATGGCCGCCCACTCGAGGCCCACCCCACTTTGAAATGGGAACACTAAGATGTATTAAGCCACTTTGTTGGACAACAACTAAGGTGACTTATTGTGGTAAGTAAGTGCTCTTTAATTTGTCAACTAGAAAGGAAAGTTAATACCAGGATACACAGGCATGTTCCGATTTTTACAATCGAAAAATGTTTTCTAATACAATTTTATTTCGTGTTTTCGGCAACTTTTGAGCTATTGTTATTGGTATCTCATCTAAGCCGTCTAGGAATACGATTAATAATTAACTAAGTTTCAGAAACACAATATTTTATTTAATATATAACTTAAAAAAAAAATATAACGTATATTAACAATTTATTAAATCGATTAGAGTGAAAGTGAAAAACCTGATAAGCAGTATTTATCTAGTTAAAGTCTAGCTTATTTGTCTTAATAAAGATGCACTCAAAAAGCCTGTGACCACACATGCGACAAATTTAAAAACATTTAAACCGGACAAAGTAAATAAAAACAAGCAAAGGCAAAGCAAAACGCTTGACCGCGTTTTGCCCGCGTTTTAGTAGCGCTTTTGGTGCGTTTCATGCGCGACTTTTGCCGCCCCGCTTGGCATCCTTTTCATTTGGGTTTCGGTTTTGGCCCGCTTACCGCGCTTATCTCAGATGCTGGGGCCAGCCAACAAACTGCCAACAACTGTCGATTTTTTCAATCTGGACAGTAAAATTACATGCAAATCCAATTAAGTTGTTAACTCTTCGCCGTGGCCGCCCCTCCCGGCCTGCCTGGACCCCGCTTTCGTTTGTTTTCGCAATTTATTTTAATTCTTTTGCCGTGCTCCGTATTGTTTTGGTCCTGCCCCGTCGAAATGGAGAGCTGGAGGAGCACAGGAGTTGGGCACTGGGGGGCAGCGAGTTAAGCTCTTTGAGGTCAGTGTGGCGCGCTTTTAATGAGCAAGTGCAGGCGGTGTGGGAAGGCATACTATTGTATTGTATCGAGTGGCATGGCACGGCATGGGAATCGACGGGGTGCTGCAAAGTGTTGGCATTTCTGGTCTGCAACTCAGTCCGCGATTAAATCACTGTTGTCTGTAGCCGGCCAATTACTCGTTTATTTACAATGCACAAAAATACGAATAAAAGGCGAACAAAAAGTCGCACTAAATTGCGGGCTTAGCTCGGTTTCGTTTGGGCTCTCGGCCTTATCGTATATCTAGCGACTAAATATAATTGGCAATTTAAAGCAAATCGCCTGGGCTTAAATTAAAATCAATTGACAGTCGCTGTGCCGCAATTGCCAGCCCCGCCCCCGCCCATTAAGGTGGTACTTACCAGTTCTCAGTGCACTGCCAATCGGCTTAATCCCAGTTGAGGCGATTTGCGGCGATTTGTGGCGATTTCAGGCGATTTGAGCCCGGTTGTGAGCGACCGAGTCGAGTCGAGTCTAGTCTATAATTGAAAACGCATTACCAGAGCGGCACACACGCACATATCACAACAGAGTTGCAGCCTCGGATTGGAATGTTGCGTTAAAAGCACAAATTTATGGGGAGTTAAAGAGTGATTTTCACGCTTTAATTACCGCAAGTGAGCAAAACTAATAATAGTCCTAGGCCTGGGTGCATTCCCATTCTTGGGGCTCGGGCTCTGCGTTCTGCGCTGTACGTTCTGCGCTCTACGTAGAACGTTCTTCGTTCTTCGCTCCGCTGCCCGACTCCCGACTCCCGATTCTCCGCTCACGCAGCCGCTGCCAACGACCTGGGCCGCCGCACAGAAGAACCCGCAGAAGACTGGTCTTCGGGCTATGAGGCTGCTACCTCGGTTACCTTTCGAAAACTGCAACCGTGTAAACTGCGAAATTTCTTCGGTTTCGTATTGTTGTTCCTGGCGTTTTGTTTTCCCGCGACCCGCGGCGGTTTTTTGGCTTAATTTATTGCCGTTTTGTCAGCTTGGCAAGCGGTTTTTGCCTTCTTTACACCAGGCGGCAGCCTATCGCTGGCCCATCGCGAGCTCCGCGTCCCGGCGATCGGGGTCTGGCAATCCGAGAGTTCGCGATCGAGTTCTGCTCGCGCCGAGCTTGCTTTCCGCACTGGCCGGCCAGGCAAAGTGGTGCCAGCCGACCCGGTGGGATGGGCCATTCCCATTCCCATTCGCTTGGCCGGGTTAGCTCCTCTCGCAACGAGTTTTTATTTCATTTTTCAGCCTCCTCCCGCCACCGCCGCCCGCCGCCCGCCGCCCGGTTGCGTGCATCTTCTGGCGCTGCGGCCAGTTCTGCGTTCTCCGCTCCGCTGGCAGTGCAAGTTTTTATCCCCCAACTTGAGTTGGATAGAATGCGATATCGCCTCGTGGGCATATGGTTTAATGAGAGCAGGTTGCCCGGCCAGGGTTGCCAGATGCGGCGCGGAAGCGCTAATATCCTTATCGACAGGGCGCATCCTTGGCAGGCTTAGTCCCACCTCAAAAGCGCAGGTACTGAGCTCTTCTGACAGTTTGCAGATCGATTCTGGCTGTCAGCTTTAAAAGCATCGAAAAGTGAAAAGTGCACTGGAAGAAAGTGGTTAGGTAATGGACAATGGATTAAAATGCAATATAATCAATAAGAATCAGCCATAACATTTTTATAAATCGAGCAAGGTACATTTAAAAGGGATATTTTAAAAGATCTAAATATTCTCAATCCTTAACATATGTTCAATACGTACTCTTTGGCGTTCCACTGTTCAAAATTGTCAGGAATCCAGTGTTGCCCAATTTTTAAAATGTTTTCGATCTTTGTTCAATTTTATTACATTCCTTAAACTTTATTTAAATAAATACAAAAATAAACAAGTTTACTTACCTCCTTCAAGAACACAGTCCGTTTTCAAAACAAAAGTGTGTATAGGGTTGACTCTTGATCCTTAACGAAAATACATATATATTTACACTATATGAGTAGAGATGGTTTCAGCACTATACCTCTCTTTCAAAATCACTGCTAAACATTTTGGGTAGATAAGAAAAGGCACAGAAATCTTTTACAAATAATTATTCACTAAAAGGAAATTACTATTTCAACATCGAAACATTTTCCGTTCACACTAGTTTTATTTTTATGGCTTTTTCCGCCCAATTGTGATTCTGCACTGTAGATATAAGACCCTGCTTACAGACCGATCCTTTATCAATCACAGCATTATCTGATCGACGTTTTGCCCTCGTACTGCAGTGGGGAATTGGTCTTACCTTTCTTGTCTTCGCCTTGGGGCCCTGCGCAGTGTTACCCTCTTCCGGTCAGCTAATTAAATAGATTCCCAAACACCTTTTAAGCCATTACCTGCCAGATGAGAGTGTTAATCGCTGTTGCAGCCACAGAAAACATGCAGCAGTTGGGCGTTTGTTGCTGCTGCTGCCGCTGTTAATGGTGATGCAATGTGATTAAGCCATAATAATAAAGCGCCGTTACTTTCTAATTTAAATGAACATCAGGTGGGCAACCCGAAGGGGGCGGCAGGATGAGGATGGGCCAGTGCCACTGGAAACTGGATCATCGTTAGACGGACGACGAGCTGCCAGTGCCACTAACGGTTTCGCCTGCGGGCAGAGATCTTGGCGACAAGCCATTGGAATCGACAGGTCTGGAGTGGATGGATGCGATCCTCAGCCGCCTTGACGGAAGGCCCAGAGATCTCCCTCGAACCGGTTGCCAGGTTCGATTGTTAATTGCCATGATTAGCATAAGTGCTTTTCGGCCAGGCCCACAACATTAACTGCAACATGAGCATTAACATTCCCATCAAGCTACGTGCACCCCTCTTCTGCCCCTTGGCCAAATACTTACGCGCTGCAATTGAAATTGCTTTCTAATTTTACAAGCTTCTTTGGAGCACAATGTTTTCGGCCATTTATGGCGGCCGACTCATTAGGCCGACACAATGTTAATGGCCCGGCCGAGCGTTGGGTGGCCGCTGGCCATTGGCCATTGGCCACTGGTGAGCACCTGCGAGGATAGCTGCAGGTAGCAAATTGCTTTGGCTAAGCTCCAGTTTGAGTGCCCCGCCACTCGCACTTCCGGCTGGCCAAAACTCAGAATTTTCCCACAAAAAGCCCAGTCAGGAGAGGACGGTGTGGTGGGGAGCGGAATTCGTCACGTTTTTGCGCTGCTCAGCCTGCAACCTGTTGAATTTTCATTTCTTTTATCGCACATTAAATTTACAAAAATAGTTTTAACACCTTTTAGCCGGCCAGGGACCGTGGC
This sequence comes from Drosophila biarmipes, assembly GCF_025231255.1. NCBI lineage: Eukaryota > Metazoa > Arthropoda > Insecta > Diptera > Drosophilidae > Drosophila > Drosophila biarmipes. The sequence continues at coordinate 10,849,062 of NC_066615.1, read as the reverse complement.
AAGGTGCCTTGATTTATCCCTGCCCCATGCTCGCTCCCGACATGATCTTTCGCTGTAGACATGGCCAAGAAGAGGCAACGACCAGAGCCAAAGAGCCAAAGAGCCACATCCACATCCACATCCACGGCCACAACAACAGCGACATGATTCGTACATAATCCAGCCATTATTTCTGCCCTGGGTTCGCTGTGGCTCGTTGCTGTCGACTTATCGCAAAAATTGCGTCAAGATGTTTTAATGCCAACTCAACTCTGGGTCCAGAGCCTCGTCCGAGTGGCCAAAGGAGTCATGCCATGTGAACAAGAGTGGGGAGGGGATTCGGATGTGGATGGGTTCGCGATCCAACATCCTTTTTAATTTAAAACATTATCGTAAATTCTCTGGCAATTATGCGCTTGTTCAAATGCCTCACATTCACATTCACATTTGCATTGTCCGCAGCGTCACAACACATGTACCTCGGGCATGCTCTATGGCATGTCCCCCCTACTTTTTAGCCATTTTAGCCAACTTAGCCAGCCGAGCTAATGCTAATGCTAATGAATTGTCGGCTGAATTGGAGACTGCAACTCTGTGGCGTGTTGCCAGCAGATTAGCGTAAATTTTAGCCAACTTAGCAGCAGCCCGGCAACTTGGCCACCTGAAGGCCGCAGTCAAGTTGAATTTTGGCCCCGGCCTGTGGCTAAATAGATGGGGCATATCTTATCGCTCCGTTGTCTGCCTGTCGACACGTCGTTCCTGCCAAGAGATATCACAATTGCCAATGTTTTCCCTTCTTCTCTGTTTTTGCGTGCCTTTCTGTAGTAAGTCACGGGATTTGAGACTCGGTCCAGGGGCAGTCCTTAACATAAATCGAGTGCTGACTGCCCGAAAGCAGAGAACGCTGGGCGGGGTCATCGGTGGAGGGTAAAACACGGGAAACCAATCAGCAGGAGGATACTCGGGCCGGATAAACTTGGCTCGTGATTGGGATCCTATGACCACTCAAATAGATCAGCAATCGCCGGTCGACCGTTCTCATGTGTATCGCATATGTAAATCTGCGAGCGGTTTGGCACTGGAATTTAATTGAAGCTCGAGGCTTTGTTTCATCGCCTTCATTGTTGTACGCATATCAATAAAGGTTTATCGGAGTCCGAAGATACAGTTGTTGAGCAACGGAAACATGGGTGATAAGAAATACAACAAACTATGGCAATTAACAGGGGAATAAAATATTTTCGAAATTTCTTGTTCTTATAAGAAATACAGACCTTAAAAGTAGATTTTTTATGCTGTACCAACTTAATGTAATATTTAGATTGAAAATTAATGACCAAAGCAATGGTTTTTAACAAGATCACTCGGAATCTAGAAATAAAAATTATTAATAGGTGCTTAAAATGTTATTAACTGTATAATTATTAAATTAATAATAAATGAAATGAATTAATATATTAAATTTATTACATTTTTAGAATTTTACCTTAATATCAATACTCCGAAGTCCCTATTTATAGCTTAAATGAGCTATGTAAATAACATAAAAAACACAACTGTGTAAACAGGGCTTCATCCAGTGTTGCAAGGCTACCCAGAACTGTTGATTTTTATGGTACCTTGGCAGTATAGCTTTACCCCCATTTCTTTCGCATTAATATACTAAAATTATTACATTTTTAGAGAGTTCCCATATTTTTTTATATTATCAAATTCCATATCCCAATCCAATTTATAGCTTATATGATGAGCTAAATATATAAAATACTACGACAAAACTGTGTAAACAGGGCTTAATCCAGTGTTGCAAGAGCTCCAAGAACTGTTGATTTTTATGGCAGCTAGCAGTATAACTTTCCTCCCATTTCGTTCGGATTAATATATGCAATTTATTTAATTTTTAGAATGTTTACATATTTTTGTGTATTATCAAACCCCATATTCCAATAACAAAACACAACACAACTGTGTAAACAGGGCTTAATCCAGTGTTGCAAGAGATCCAAGAACTGTTGATTTTTATGGCAGCTAGGCAATTTAATTTCTCCCCGATTCGTTCGTAAATTTCCCGCGTTTAACCCTTCCCCGGCGAAATCTAATTTGCATAGCTAAAGCAATTAGAAGCGCCATCCAGCTGAGCAAGCAAAAAGTTGCGATAAACTTTTCCACTCTCGGATGCAATCGACGAGGACCCCGGATGCAGTTGGTTTGTTTTAAACGAATCCCCGGGACTTCTGTGCATATTTAAGCAGCTGCAAAGTAGACAACTTTCGTTTTAAAACTGTCAACGCAGACACGCCCGCGATCCAGGGTAAAGTAAAGATAGAGAAAAACCTAACGAAATTGTAATAAAATAAATTGTTTCAATGCACGGCAAAGTAATCCGCTTTACGGTATCCCCATTCCTTGCGGTTTAAGATTTATGCACTGCTAAGACCCCGATTTCCACTCTGTTTTCCTTTCTTTCGCTGATTTTTCTTTATTTTCACCCCGGTTGGGAAAGTGAAAGGGGTAAGTTGGAGGCAGCCCCATAAATTAGCCGAGCGGAATTCGGCTATCCTGCCGCTCCGTGGCACTTAAATACAGTTAATCCCCGCATTGCTGGCAAACAAAGTTTGGCAATTCTACCATCTTATTTTCGTTTCCCCTTCCTGGGTCCCGGTTTTGGATGCGGGATGGAGCAGGGAGATTTTCAATTAAAGTGTTGAAAAATTTAAAGTCTCACAGGATTACGGGGCGCCAGTGTTGAACACATGACAAATTAGCTTTCTAATGAGCCGAGACATAAATCCTGACATGCCACGCCCCCTCTGGAGCCACCTCCGTCGTAAGTAACCCCCGCCCACCGTGTTGACACGTGTACTTGGCTGCCTGCCCGACATTGGCACAACAGGGGAACCCGGCGAGGCATTAGGACTTCATTACAGGAACACGACGCCAAGTCCTTGGGTTGGCAGAGAGTGGGATGGGGTGCTAGGGGTGTGGGTGTGGGATGGATCCCTTATTGAAATTAACTGTTAATACAAAGGCTGCGAAACGTTTGACTCCACAGCATTGGTTAATTAACGGGGTGGGGGCCACGAGGAGCGTCCAATTAGTACTGCCTTTCGAGAGCCAAGAGCGTTGTACGCACTGATTCAACTTACCTTTTCCTTTTGATTTCGCTTTTGACGGGGTAACTATGGATTTCCGCAATCGCCAGTTACAAATCCCTAACAACCTTGTTCAGACAGAATTCCATTTAGCAGGCAATTTAAAGAATTACTGCTCTAAGTTGTAAAATGTCATAAGAAATAATTATTTTGGCCTTAGGATTTAATTGGTCCCACACTCAAAGTAAAAATAGCTTTTGAATAAAGGAAATTGTTATACCAACCAGAAACATATAATACCCGTTTAATAGTAATTCCTATAGATGGTTCTCTATTAAGTCAGATTCCTTTATGATGGTAAAAACAACCTATGACGAGGAAGGCTTTATAAAGAAAGGTTTTAAGTGTTTTATATTTAATGCTGATGATTGCGTTTTCCAAAAGAATCTGGTTCTTAACGAGTAAGTTGCTTGCCTGGTGAAAATTGTGAAATGCCACAAGCGGATAGACACAGTAATAACCCTAACTTTACTTCTGGCCTCTCAAAGTACAGGACCATAAAAGAAAATATTCCATTTTTAATTAGGTTTTATTCATTTCGTTTTCTAGTATCCTTAAAAATGTTTCCTAATGCGATTTCTGCGTGCAATATGCTGATATTCCACATACTTTAACTATCCATCGTTTATTTAACGCCACTTATAAGCATTCCAATGAAGCTCTTTGTCACCCACCCACTGAAGCCTGATGGCTAAGGCCGGCAAATACACTTGAAGCCACTCATATTTATTTGCGCTCAGCCGAAATCTCTGAAGCATCTGTTATAAATAATAAAGGAAGATGTCCGTATATGTACATTTAAATGCTCATAAATTTGGACGCGGCTTTGCGTCTGGGTTATTAAACTGTAGTAAAAGGGCAGCTCAGCCACTTGGCAGTGATTCCTCCCCAGCACTGCCTACTTTCCGGGGACTCGGAGTCGAAGCTCATGACTGGCAGTAAAAGGCCTGGCATTCAGGCCATTATTAGCATAATAAAAATACAAGCACACACACATGACGACGATGGGCCTTTCGGCCAGGAGGGGATTGGGATTGGGAGTGGGAACGAGGATTGGGGATTGGAATAGCGATTGCCGGAGAAGGGGGCTAAATTGCTGGCTGGCCGGAGTCAAAAGGCAACTGGCCCGGCCTGGACAATATAATTTTATGGTCACATTTTTATTGTGCCAAAGAGTCGTCTTAGGCAACATCATTGCCATCATCTTCATGGCCATCAGCATCATCGCCGAGCCGTCGGTTGGCCAGGCGTTGAAAGCCTTGCTGGCATAAAATTTAAATGTTATGGCCCCTGTGTTCCCCCGGTACACGTGTATCCATAAATGCAATAACAAATTTTCCGAGGGTCGGCGTGCAGATGGACTCGACACCCTCGAACTCCGACTCTGTGCATCCGGACCGCAAATTGCACATGCTCCACCTGGGTTACAGGTGCCAGTCGCCAGTCGCCGGTCGTCGTTCGGCGGTCGCCTGTCTGCGAATGTTTTAATTAAATATTCCATTTTCCTAAGCCAGAAAACCAGAAATTCGCGCAGTTAGTTTCCGGTTACCTATTTACCTACCTGCCCCCCATTTGACTCCCACTTCAGTGCATAAATTCTGGACAGTTCAGTGGTCAGCACATGTTTGCATTAGGGATTAGGCCACCGCTTTCCCAGCCCAAAAGGATCATCACCGGGGCAGCCAACTTTAAGCCTTAAATTTCTCAAGTTTGGCCTTTTTATTTCGAGTTAGCTTCAATTAGCCGTGAAATAACACTATGTGCGGTCAGCTGGAAATGTAAATGTAAATACAATTTAATGGTCGGCAAGCCAATAATGAGCCGCAGAACATTTCACAGCTGAATAAATAATGACCGCATTAATTGGCATTTATTTAATGTAATCCCTTAATTGCTCATACGCCATGTGAGGCCTGGCTATGTTGCCGAAAAATACTTGAAAAACCAGCAGAAATAAATATCAACCCGAAAATACGACTCGGCCTATGGTAAATTAATTTGGTAAATTTGTTTTGCATAAATTTTGGGCATGCATTTGGCAGCAAAATGGCTGCATCTGTGGCAGAGGAAACTAAATTTGCCAGAGAAAACTCCACAATGTAATTACATATTTTGCATATTTTCCTGATAGCTGTCGGGGGCTTCACAATTTAATAATAACAATTTACTTGGCCAAACAGCACTAATGAAAAACAAATCCTATTACCCAAGAAAATCATTAAAATTCAATAAAATCAAACATAAATTACGCAGAATTCCAATTACATGAAACTGCTCCGATGTGGCACATAATTCACCGGCAGCCACAACGAAGTAACAGGGAAATGCGTTTTAATGAAAAATGTCAAAAGGAAAACCCGAAAAGAAAAGTTTTACAACCCACCCCGCTGCAAAGGGAAGCGGAAGTAATGCCAATGGGCAAATGGGCACGAGTTCGGGCAGGAAAATGGTGTGCGCCGGGAAAAAATGAACAAGGCGCCGACACATAATAATAATGCCATCATCATCATCGTCATCGGTCCCCAGTCGAGGAGCCATACTATTGACAATCGACAATGGGGGAAATTGGTAAAGCCGGGAGCAACAAATGATGGAAGATGTTTTAAATGAACAACAAGCCGGAGTCGCATGCAAATACGGGGCTGGGAAATAAATTAGATCCGGGCAGGAGACACAGGACAATGCCGCGGGCACGCGCTGGATTACCCCTCGTCCTATTTTTGGAGGACTCTCCTTGGCAACACCCGCACATCCTTTGTATTGGCACAACAATGATTTTGGCCCTGGTTCGTTGGATTCTGGGAGGGTCGCTGTAAGGTCAAATGTCAATAAGTTAAGTGGGCAGCCAGAGCTGCGAAACTTTTGCGCAATAAATATGATTAAAACATATTTCCCGAGCCATCGGGTGATAAATGCGCCAAACTTTTGCTCGGCTCTGTCCGGATCCGGGGCTTAAAGCTCTCGGCGGGCGCCGCAGATGCTGATATAAATCCAATTTAGTAGATCCCATAAAATGTGGGAGTCATGCCGCAGTCACACCCGTGCCCCAACCAATCCCCCAACTATTTGCATGATAAAAATCTTTCATCAAGCGCCAGCAGAAACAATCTCAGTCCCAGCTCAGACTTCAGACTCAACTTCTTCTGCATAATTCGACGATTGCCGGCGATGGGCAAGGGCTGGGGGGAGCACCTCGCCCCTGGCCTTTTGTGTGGTAAACACCTAAAGTAGTAAACTGGGATTTAAGCATCCCATCCAGCCACCCATCCGCCCACACACGCACACTCACCTACGTGTCCATAAAAATTTTACGTTCCTGGCATCGGTAAGGACAAAAACTTTTGCCACTCAGGAGCAGGAACAAGAGTTCCAGGAGCCCCTGGATTGGGTGTTGCTTGAACGGAAACGTCCTTATGCAGGATATTCCTTTTATTGCCGTGCGAGCGGCACGGGAAATTGGGTATCCCGAATACATACATAAATTCAACCTTATGTTCTCCTGCCGTGCTGCCGAGCTGCCAGGATGCCAGGATGCCGGGATGCCATTCTGCCAGGACCTCGAACGCCCAATAGGGACATTATGTCGTGCGCCGGAATCTATAGAATATGTAAAACGCTGCTCGCAAAAAAGATTAAAAAATTTTGCAATTTTAATATCCGTCCAAGGAGAGCAAGAAGGATCCAAGCACAATTCCCAGACAAAGTCGCTGGGCAAACAAACAAAAATTTCAAAAGTTCTTTTTAAACAAAAGCTGGGGAAAAAGGATATAACATTCGGTGGGTGGTCGGGGTGGCTATACATTGTTTGTTTATCTATGCATGCCCCGTAATTGTTTTGCCAGAAAGTTTTATAAGCCTCAGCTGCAATGCAAATATGAAAGGGGAAAACTACTTTCGGCCAACTGTTTTAAATTAGACGGAAAAGTGTCCAGCCGAGAAAATGGGTTCAGCTTAAGACGATTGGTAACTTTGAACTGATTCGAAGTTGCTTGCCCACATTAAAGCAAAGGTCCTCTTGAGGATGTCTGTATACCTAGGTGACCCCCAAACATTTGGGTTTGAACTTCGCTTCCGTTCAATGAATCAACTTTTTCAGCCCCGAAAAACTTTTCCTTTTTAACTGCAGAATTTCCATTTCTTTCAAGGTTTGCTGACCATTATGCAGGACGCTGGTTGTCCTGCCCGCAAAGAGGCTTAGGGCCATGAATTCCGTCGTCCACAATGCTCCTTATTAGACGGCCCGCGTTCACCTTGCGGAACTTCCGCCCTGTCGGCCAAGAAGGTTGCCTGGCATCCTAAAAATCCAGGAAGAGGTTGAGATACTCCAGTGTCCCGACTTTATGATACCTCAGCAACTCAAATTGAAGGAGCTGAAAATATGAAAGTGTCTATTTATGATATCCTTTGCACTTTCAAAGCTCTTTAACTAAATTGATAATATTGTTAATTTGTAAAATAATTTAAATAAATAATATAAAATTAATAAAGTTATCTATCCTTGCCCTGACTTTTCCGGGAAAAAGATATATAATTAATTGCAAATTTAAATTTAACCGTAGTGATTATTAAGGAAACATAATACAACCCGTTCGAGCACACCCCTCTTCATTACGGATGCTGAGTACGAGAATGGGGAACCGCACAAAGGACTCCCCGGGCCGTTTCCATGGACTGGCATTTAAGATAAATGATCGCCTGCCAACAATGCACAAAGAGTCACAAAAAGTTTGGTCACGTTTGTGCTATTTGGCGGCCAAGGCATATGCTCGAGGTCCTCGCATTCGGGGATTCTTGGATTCGGGGATCCCGGGGGTGGCTGTCTAGCCTGCATCCACCTTGGCGCAATTTTAATATGTTTATGTGGGGGTGGCCAGGGGCTTAAAATTCAAGACACATGCTGCAGCTTAAACGTTTTAGAAATCTATTTTTCAAAGAAACACATGACAGGCGGGCGGGCGGAGCAGGATGGCGTGTGTGCGTGCGAATTGCATTTAATTGAATCGTCTGAGGAGCAGGTGAAAGTATTTTTAAGTATTTTCGTGCAGCAGGAAGAGGCCGAGGTGGAGGAGAAAGGACAGCCCCACGTTGATCCTTCGGAGAGTGCTGGGAGGAATATTAAACCGATCAAAGCAGCTCGGTAAAAAAACTAGAGAATATGTTTATATCCAGACTTTCTCTTCATAGAAAGAACAATTCAAATACATATAAAATATTTTTATATTTGCACGGTGAGGAAAAGTCAGTTAAAAAAAAGTTAGAAAAAGTCAAGTCTCCAACCGTATTCACCACTTGTTAAATATTTTAGTACTATTATTTGAGCTTAAAACGGACTGAAAATAAAGTAGTCAATCTATTAAAAGTTGAATGTGTAGGTATAAAAATTAAATATCCGGTTTAATAAAATTTCTACTGATTAAACATCAATAATATACCAGGAATTGGGAACAAGATTTATTTTCATGAACATTATATTAAGCCTACTCAACTAAAGGAAATAAAAGTAGAAGACTAACAAATCTTTAAAAGTACATGCAGAATTAAGCACTAGTTTTGTTTAAACAAAAGTAATCTTACAGAATTAAAAGCGCATGCAAGTAATAAGAGCATGAAGAGTAAATGCATTGTAAACCAGGATATTGAAGGCTCTCTGCAAAGAAAAAATAAATTTTGTTTAAACTTCAGTTGGGTGCAGCAGAACTCTTAAAACTGCTTCCCATTTCCGAATCTGCCACTTGCCACTTTCCACTGCCGTAAATCGGTGCCACATATGGCAACTTTACAAGTGGCTCGCGTCGCCGTCTGCGCGCACAATTCAAATAGAAATCAAAGTGGGCGTTCATGAGTTAAACACTCGAGGAGGCACGAGGCAGAAGGACCCACAGGCTGCCAGGCTGCCAGGCTGCCAGGAGCCAGCGGAGTGACAAAGTCGCTGCCGCTACCCAGACCCGAGCCCGACGAGCCCAACTCGACTCAAGGCGGGCACTTGTGGTTTACGACCTGGCTGGCAGGAGAAAGCGCGAAGGACCTGGATCCCGCTCGCAGGAATAAAATCACATACGGATCCCAGAACAAGGATGCGGAATGGGTTTGGGAATGGGAATGGGAGTGGGAACGCCCTGAAATGGCTGCGCTGCGCCATTTCTTTCCCGCTTCGGATGCTGTTGGGGAAATTTATTATTCTCGTCTAGATGAGTTCATTATGCGAACAGCAGTTGCCAGTCGGGGGCGCTGCCTTTGAATGCCGAATGCGAAAACAATTTAATTTTATTGTTTTCCACATAAATTCGCTCCGAATTATGCATTGTGTAAAAAACATCATATGAAATCTGAGTGGCACCCGCACCGGGCACTCATGCGATGCCATATAATTGAGTCACGTTTGCCCAGGGATTAGGTTTGTTGTCTGCTTCGCTCGGGTCCCAAAAATATTCAGATTTATGCCGCGAATGGAAACTTATTGGGAATTGCCGTCGTGTGATTTATGGAAGCGACAAGCGCACATGCATAGTAAAGTTTTCACAGCGAGGGGATTCGATTGGAAAGCGGAAAACGCAAAGATACGATGAAATCGCAGTGGAATCTTATGGATTCAGAAGACTTACGGCCATTCTTATTGTTTTAGGGTATTCCTATGCAGCGATATGCATGTTCTCAAGCTAAGGTCTAATGATAAAGATAATATCTCCTTATATTTAATCGCTTTGAATTGGGAAATATAATCTAAAAGATTTTATGCTTTGATGAAAATGCAGTTGAGTATCTTACGGATTTGGCGAGTTCAAAAGATATGCTCAAGTTTTAGGGATTTATTCATAAAAAAAGTTTGAAATTTTACTCATAAAATAAAATTAAACCTTTTATAGATAAACCATTCTTTATTTACCAGCCCCAAAGAGCAGACAAATATCTAAGTGGTATTCCAAAATGATAACATCTAATTTAAATTAAAATTAGAATACATCCTTAAACTCATAAACTAGAATCCAGCTTTAATACTCATATCTCATTTACCACATTTCAACTAAAGCCCCCATTAGGACCGCAAATAAACCCATTTCCGGAATGATATAACAGCAGCCAGAGTCGTATGCATGACTACGTGATTATAATGCCAATAACCCCTGACAGCCCGGATACACAAGTTATGTGGGACACACGGGGGACGGCCTCGTGGGTAAAGCGGGGATTGGATATGGAAAGCGATGAAGGGAGCAGCTAGCTAGAAAAATCAAAATTCGTGTTGGCATGCAAGTTCAATGGCTGCCATCCTCTGACGGGCTAGCCGAGCGAACGAAATTAAATTTATCTGTATCAGTTCCACAGCCCCAAGGATCAGATGGGAGGTGGGCGTTCCTGGAGCAGCTGCAGCAGGAGCTGAACACATGTTCCGACAAATTCATCTGGCATGTCACAATGCGCAACGGTATGCAGAAACATCCCAGAGGGTAGCACATTGTTATGGATAAGCCCGAGCTGGCTGTGGCATCCTAGTTCCTGGCCCGGCTGCAGATTGCACGTGACGGGACTCGACGAAAAGTGAAACTTGGCAAATATTTTGTTGAAACATTTTGGGGCCTGGCCCGGCGTCTTCATCCCCCGAAACCGTAGTAGCTCCAAAATCCCCCTCCGTAGGGTGGCAAGTGTCATTAATCAAATGCCGCCCAATAATAACCAACCCTTTCTGCGGCAATCTTTGAAATATGAACTTTTTGTTGTGATGAATGCCGGCAGTCATTAATAAATTAGGGGTTAAAATGCCATAACAACGGGACGAGAAGCGTTTTGCCAGCCGCTGAAAAGTTGTTTATTTAATTGAAAGCGAAACGAGGGGGTTATGGGATTCGTTAAACTCAATTAAACTGGGAGCCAGGGAATATGGGGCAAAAATCGGTTAAACTTTGATTTAACGACACAAACACTCGCTGTCAGGCCCACATCACATTAAGCCCACATAAAAGTTGGTGTGTTGACTTAGGAGAAAACTAATCTAACTCCAAAGCAAAGCTGTTTAAATGGGAAAATAATTTAATACTCTTCTGCGTATTACATCTGCTGTTTAATAGTTTTTTACTTAAGTGTCATATTGAGAGCACCATTGATTTTACAAGAATTATATTCCCCAGTAAACACACACTTTGTTCTATTAAATAGTTAAATAAAATGGCGGATTGTCGGGCCCCGGGCATTTTAAATCTGAACTTGGAGGAAGAGAGCGATCTGCTGACCAGCGGGAAGGATCCCAGCGGCCTGGAAGAGGAGACGGACCTGGAAATGGCTTACGAGGAGCTGGAGGGCATGAAGCAGCGCCTAATCCTGCTGCGCTCCCAGATCCTGAGCCCAAAGCCTGATAGGTGCCAGGATATGAAGGTGCAGGAGGACTTCAGGCCCGAGAGGCTGCAGCTCCAGGAACTGCGTCGCCGGAAGTGCGAGCTCATCTGTCGGTTTCAGGAGGCAGATCGGCATCTGAAGGATGTGCGACTGGAGCTCCAGGAGCTCGACGACTGGCGCTGCCTGCTCCAGTCCCGCATCCTGCAGATAAAACGCCAACTTGCCCAGTTCGAGAATTTCAGGCCACGGGTCATCCACCAGCTTGGTCTGTGCCTGGAGCGCTGGGAGCACCAGAAGACCCACAAAATGGACTGCGCTGTGTTCCGGAAGGAAATGGAGGCCCAGGTCCACAGCTCGGACAACTCCCGGAAGAGCGTGGTGTCACTGAAGTGCCACCAGCGCCACAGGCAGCAAATCCGCCAGGAGCTGGCCATGCTGCGGGTCTTCGTTCACAACCTCTTCGAGGCGATGATCAGCGACTTTCAGTTCTTCTGCCGCCAGCTGAGCATCAAGTGGGTGCGCTAAACCGTTTTAAACCCTGTAAAACTATAGCCCTAACTCCATTTCAGCTTTACCCGCGACTCAAGGGGTATTGACACCTCCCCCCGTTGTCCCGAAACTCCGAGCAACTCGGTCTGCTCCCTCGACCCCGAAGGCCGCGAATAAATTGGATCTCCAGCAGTTACTGCCTCAATTTACATTTTATTTCCCGGGGCCCTCTGTTTGTAATTGCCCGGGAAATGTCGCCCAATTAGGGTTATTGAGGTTCGGCGGCCCCAACGGCCCTTTTGTGGTGCCAATAATAATTACAAAATTCAACTCGAACGGAAAACGTGGCGGCCATCGTTAAAGCCAGGCTATCATGGACTTTCCGGTTGCCTAATCCGACTTTCGACGTCAGCCAAATGTGCTCGCGTTCCCACCAGGATAAGATGGCTAAATACGAAGCGGCATCAGATAAAAACAAAAGCAGATTTGTCTTTCCCCAACCTCGCCAAAAAAACGAGGAAATCCGCACCACACACTCGGAAAGAGAGTGGAGCTAAGCTGACTGCCTCGGGCTGAAGGCCAGCAGCCAAGGCTGAAATCCTTATCCTGCTCCAACTCCGAGTCCTGTCCCAGCTCCATCTCCAATCCCAGCTACTGCCCCCATATCCTTTTTGGAGGTTTTCGAAATGCGTAAAAACTCAATTGCTGCGCATTTGACGGGGGGTTGGCGATGCTCTGGGGCTCGGAGTCTGGATCGACATGGGTCCCGGGCTGAGTGAGATGCTAGATAACGCCGGGATGGAAGGAAAACGAGGGGTATGGTGAGGGGAATGCGAATGGTGCAAACGAATTTATTGGAGTCATGTGCTAATGCCAATGCCGAATTGCAAGGTTACAAGCGGGAAGCTATTGCCAATTTTACGACGAATATTCCATACTCTGGTAAGGCTTCCAATCTTATATGGTTTGTGGGAAACATAACTAGAAATATCAATGGTTTATTACCAATATTAACAATGAAAACTTTTAATATCACCTAGAGAACTGCTAATAAAATTTGAATTACATATTCAAAGATGTGAAAATATTATGTTAAGTTATGCTATACCCTAAAATTTGTTCAGAAGCTCTTCATTTTTAACATGCTGAGATTATACAAAAGTATCTTTCAATCATGTTCCCAACGAAAGTCCAGTTCATACACAGTTAAAATATTTATTTTTCATTTTTGTACTGAAGCTATTTAAATAATTTAATGAACGAATTTTAAACTTTTTTTAATCAAACTGATTTCGATTTAATATACTCTCTTCAACATAGAACGGATAATATACACTATTGAATAGCACTTAAACAAATCTTTTATTCTTCTCCACTTTGCACTAACATATTTACCCAATAGAATTAATGTAATTAAAATAATTAAAACAAAATAAAAATTCCTGTTTATTCAATACATTTTACCGAAAGATATACCCATTCGAGTAGGGTACACCAACAGAGATGGAAACATGTAGATACACAGATACTGGCACCGGCACAGGACCCGGACACCGGACTGTTGGCTGCTGGCTCTTACAAGGCTGAAACACAGGAAACGCATTAGATACGATACCTCAGCCCCATTCGCAGTTGTAGTTCGTGGGATTCCCCCAAGGATGGGGCCGGAGCTGGAGCTGGAGCTGGGTTGGTGCGATAAAAATCTGCGTAAAATGATGCGGCAATTTGATGAGCAACTAAGTTCGGGCAATTAGTTTGGTAAACGCTTGCTGTGCGTGTCCAGCTAAACTGTTGCTCGGAGGTGGGACACAGATGCGGAACTCTTTGCTAATGGCAGGCCCGAAAAGTTTGCCGAGTGATTTATTTGCCGGGGGAATGGGGCTATCCGCAGGGAAGATACAGATACCGATGCCGATGCGAATCTCTCTCGGATTGATTAGCAATTTTCCCCGCAATTTCCACACAATTCCCATTCACATGACCCCTGGCACCGGGATGACATTCGGTTCTAACGGAACCATGGATACTTAGCCATCGCCAGCGGTCCGCTTTCGTGCTCTTGCTGCTCCACTGAACTCTTTGACAAGCCTCAGATGCGGAGAACAAAAGAAAAAAACGCTCGCCGACTTGCTAATAAGCCGATTCCCGATGCCCGACCAAAAATAAAGAAGAAAGGAACAGAACGGCACAGAAAAGTTGCCTTTGGGCTGCTCCCCAGCAATTTCCAAGATACATTTCGAGTGCCCAAGTTTGCCCTGCTCTTCGCAGTGTGTGTGTGCGAGTTAACCGCAAAGTACAAATAATTTCCATTTGGCCAAAGCGGCGGCATTTGCATAATTCTCCAGCCCAGCCCCAGCCTCGCAAAAGACAAACATGCCTGCCTGCCGGGCAGTATTTAAATAGCTGGCAGATACGTCTACTTATAAATACTTTTGTCGTCTCGACTCGACAAACGATACGGCACAAGTTGTAGATAAATATGGCATAGATTACATAACTAGTTCTGTGCCCCAAGAAACTTTTTCCGCTCGCCCAGCATTCATATGGATATCCGAGCATAAGTATCTATGAGCATAAGTATCTGAGTATCTGTAAACAAGGGGCGCAGCGTTTATTTGTGAATTTCTCAGCGGAGCAGCGGTAGCTCGAATGCGGCATTCTCACCGAGAAGCTTTCGAGGGCGCCGTGGCTTAGTTGGTTAAAGCGCCTGTCTAGTAAACAGGAGATCGTGAGTTCGAATCTCGCCGGGGCCTAACCCCTAGAAGTGTTGATTCTGGGGTGTTCCTTTTTTTCCATCATGGGTACCACACCGACATCCCCATTTTAACCCTCCGTTGCCCAATGATGCCTCCAGTAACTGCTGTTTTCATTGCTCTTAACGGCTGTTTATGGTTCCCCTTGCCAGATGACGCCTTGGAACCCATTAGCGAGTTCCACTCGCGGCAATATTTGTTTCAATAATCATTAAAGTATTGGCACGGAGGTTCAACACCCCTCCGCAAATTGTTTCAAAGCAGAAACTTTTATAAAAAGCTCCACGCGGAACGGAAAGCTTCTCAAGATGAATTGAATAATTTCTAGATAAGGGTGAACATTTTCAAAGAACTTATAGATTGCTCACATATTTTAGGTTCATCAGACTCCTTTATATTTAAAAAAATAAATATAATTTCTATATATATTATTATTTCTCATTTTAAGTTCCCCGCTAAGCTTTTAGTCCAAATACTACGGCCGTATAACACTTTTAGTTCCGTAAATAATACTTTAAAGCTTTCCCCTAATCTTACGTAGAGCTTCCATATTTAAAGCTTTTCCGTAAGGCGTTTCCCCAGAAACCTAATCAACCTAAGTAGTTTAACCCGTTCCTATCATATCTCCCATTCAATATCTTAGAACTAAAACAACTGAGCAAATACTAATTCCAAAATTAATTTTTAAGAAAAAAATTCTCAACGGAGTGGGAACTTTCGCTCAAGTTGGGTAGTTCAACGCCCGCTGTCACAACGGCGCCGTGGCTTAGTTGGTTAAAGCGCCTGTCTAGTAAACAGGAGATCGTGAGTTCGAATCTCGCCGGGGCCTACAGTCGAGGACAAGTCGAGTGTCCACTTTTTTGTCCAATTTTTTCTTTATTTCTCCATAGCCTAATGCGTGTTTGTGGCTCTACACTTAACTAAACCTAACAACAGTAATTAACAAGCAACTATTTCGCACCTAATCCTTGTAGACCAGGTACACCACCACGATCATGAAGTACGTGGGCCGCTCGAAGACCAGCTGGGTGAAGTTGTCCCGCTTCTCGTCCATCAGGTGGCACATGCGCTGGAAGACGCCCTGGTTCTGCTTCTCCACGATGGACAGCAGGCAGACGATGCGGTGGCTGCGGATTCAAGTGGGTTGGGTGGGGATTCGTTGGGGCTAAGTGATTATAACAGCGGCGAGGTGGTGCCGCCACTTACCGCCTGTGGTTCAGCTTCTTGACCCGGTCGCGTATCTCGGCCGCCAGACCTTCGACCAGCTGCAGAGCTCGCCAAGAGTCGTAATTGCGGCTGAAACGGTCCCACAGCAGCCGCTCCTCGATGCAATCTTCGATGATCTTCTGGGCACGTTCCATATTGAAGTTGGTGTGGAAGAACTTCCAGTCGTTCTTGGGCTTCTCCTTCCGCGGCTCTCCGCCCTCCCCACCGGCGGCTGCCTCGCCCTCCGGATTTTGGGCGGCCCTCCGCCGGCTCAACATGGACTCGGAGAGGAGCGCATTCATGCGGTTGGTGGTGCGCACCGATGCGGTTATCCTGCGGATGTAATCGGCGAAATTGATTAGACCTTCTCGATGGGAATGTTAATCGCGAGGGTTATAGCCCGAGAATAAAGTGATTAGTTTACCATTTTTTTGAGATTCAAAATTTTTTCAAATTATCACATTTTATTAAGTTTTGGATTAGTTAAGTTGAGTATAGTTATTTGTTTAATTCGTTTTTATCATTTACCAAGACCAGGTACTAACTGTTACAATATGCGATTGGTGAATTAGTTGAACTCTTTAATATAGCGGTACTACTTGTTTTTACATACTTTGTTTATTTTTAATATAATAACCAATAATATAAAGCCTAAAAAATCACAGTCTGTATGACATTCATTAGTCTGGTTAGAACCTTTTTAAAGGTTTCTGTTATATCACATCACTCCGATTTTCTTTGGCCCTGCGTCTCGAGGAACTTCGATTCCCGCCGGTCAATTCGTACCGCGTTTTCATGGTGGTCCAGGAGGTCATGGTGTTCCTTGAACCGATGGCCTGTCGATTTTCGGAGCTGCCTCTGCCAAGCGGCAGCGGAAAACAAACACCGAGCGCTGCTATCTGCACACTGACAGGAGCGACATGCCGACACGAGTCCTGCTCATCAACAAGCCCTTGGCCCCCCAAGTGAAGGGGTATCCACACATCGTCAAAGTTCTTTGAAGCTTTGTTGGTTTAGGCCCGCTCTTCAGCGGAGCCTAGGGATGGCCAACTTTGGCATGGCTTTCCTATAAATGCAGTTCAATATCCTGCGGATAGCTCACGCTGCCATCCCGAACCTTGGGCTAGTCTGCGGGGTTAGGGCTTGCGTGCCGCTTATCATAAATCCGCCGCCGGGGCGCTCCAATTGCAATCTGCCGGATGGCGGCGGAGACGTGGGTGTCATCGCCACCAGCCACTCGGCAGGATATTCGCCGGGTTTTCGGGCCCAGCCAAAGGCAAAGTGTTGCCATATGGGCGAGGACTTTCTGGGGGCCTCGACGGCACGCGATTGCCCTCCGAAGTTGATGACTTCTCTGATTCGCTCTGCCCTGCGACACCTGGGCGCGGTCTTCGCGGCCAGGTGAGTGTCTTGGTCTTGGGCGCGAACTTTCAAGCACTTTGATTACCTTTTATCGCCAAACTTTGCCTCGACGGCAGCGTATGCAAACTTCGCGCTGGCGCTCCAGAAATTAATCTATCGGCATGCATCAGCGGCCCTATATACATGAAGTTATTAAATTGAAATAACTGTCAAGTCACGTGCATGAAGCGCGGAGTTGACGACTCCTCATTGTTTCCAAATGGGCGATACAAGTGGCCGGGAAATAAAGGGGAATTGAGCAATCCACCGCGGAGCACTTTGGGGTAGGGCATGATAGTCGGCGGTATGGCCAAAACAGCAGCTGGAACGGCACAGGGCACGAGAATAGGAACAGTATAGGAAGTTTTGGGTGGAGAAGGGTTATGAATTACACTTCAGCTTGCGGCTTTTTTAATATTTTTATAGGTCCTTTAAATGGGTAGATAAGGTTCTACCGCATACTTAGATGTCTAACTACAAGGTAACTGAATATAAAACTATTATTTCAAATCCCATGCTTTGAAAAATGTTATAATAAAATATCATTAAAGAGGAAGTGTCAAAATATTGAGCTGCAGTAATAATTTATAAATAAATAATTAATGTGTAATCAATTTTAAACATATATACGTACGTACTCTTATAAAAATTAAGGCAATACGAAGATTAATACTTAAACAAATGCTCCAATGAAAGAATCTATTAACTACATACCCTTAAGTAGGTATTTTGATTAACTCCGTCACCATTGAGTTAATAATGACTAGCCAATTATTTTAGACACTTCACTTTTCAGTTTATTTTTTCATATATTTTTACAATATAAATTTAATAAGCATACTTTTATATAATCTTTATAATAAAGTTGTTCATAGAAATTTTTAACTTAATACCTTCATGTTTAATAAATATCATTACATATTTTCGAGAATATGAAGAATAATGAATATCTTTCAGGGTCAGAGACTGTTTCTCCCACAAACTTCCAATATGAAAACTAAAAATGTTTAATGAAAAGAAAATAGTTGGAAATTGTATTAAATGTTTCACAATTGAGTTAATAATGACGGTCATATTATTTTAGGAAATACACCTTTCAGTTTCTTTTTTTATATATTTTTACAATATACATTTAATAAGCATACTTTCAATAAATCTTTATAATAAAGTTGTTCCGGGTAATTTTTAACTTAATTCATACATATGTAATGAATACATTTCACCAGATTACATATTTTTTAAGAATATCGATAATAATGAATATCTTTCCCGGTCAGAATACCTTTCTCCCACAAAATTTCCAATACGAAAACTGAAAATGTTTAATGAAAATAATGATAAAGAATAGTAAAATTAAATACGAGTTGCTCTAGCAGGCAGCCTAATACATTTAAATGTGATAAAGATTATGATTAACGGCAGGTTAAAACGAAAGTGTCGTTCGTAAGGATTTCTCTTGAATTCAGTTATTTATCAGCGCGGTGCACACAAAGCCATTCTGGATTAGTCAATGATTTTCCCATTTCCCCGGCACGCACTCTGCCAACCGCCGAAACGAGAACGCAGCACGAATCCCGAACCAGTAACCAGGTTACTATATCAAACTTTTCCCGACCCACGAACATCAAAACACTGGGGAGGCTTCACGTGTGCGTGGGTGAAAATTAAACAATAGCTAAACAAATTAAGCAATTTGTACCGCCCCGCTCCCCACAAATTGGGCGGAAGTCGAGGGGATTGGCGGGCTCGGAGCGGGCTCGAACTCATTAGCACCTGGGTGCACGCGACCCGTGAAAATTTGCATAGAACTTACGCTTGCATGCGACTACTCATGGCGGCGTCTGAGTCTTAGGCTATGCTTCGCCGCCAGCCGAGAATAGCTCAGGATAAATACTTCTGGGCAAAACTGCACCAATGAAACTCACAAATGAAACTGGCTGAAGTCTCCGGCTCCGGGAGCTCGGAAGCATAAAAGCGCAAGAGCCACGGCGAACTGGAGCCGGGGGAGTGGCGGGTGGAGAAAGGCGAAAGGGTTGAGCTGAGTGCGGCAACGAGGTGTACGCTTTGATGGTGATTGGCTCACGGCCCAAGAGGTGGGTCGTCGTGGAGAGGTGGGAGTGCTGGGGGAGGCTTCACGTCACTCGTTAGCTCCTCTTGGCTGCGATTTGATTTGAGTTAGCATGTCTAAGGACAACTCAGCGGCAATTTTCGGCCCGGGGGCACAACCAAATGTGTGCCAATGTATTCTAAATTGTGTTTATTTTGAGTAATTTGCCATCCGCCGAGGCATATCTCGCCTGCACACACACATCGCCTGACTCCGGCAGACAGTTTGGCAATTAAAATTTTAGGTTGCCAACTGTCGACGCGCCGCATGCAAACCAAATAGTTTCTAAATACGTAGAAGGCGCGAAATGGAGGTGGCTTGCAGGGTACACAGGGAAAAAAAATTGTGAACACAACACTTTAAGAGCCACTCTTGAATCCTTCGACATCTCAAAGTAGATAAGACAGGTACAATCGAAAACTTCAATCTCGTTTTAAATAATTTAAAGAAACCAGTACAAAGGAAATATAAATAAAGTCGGACCTCCCATACTTTTATAGACAGGTAATCCTATATTAAAGGTCAAAACCAATTAGTCTGTTCTTGTTTTTAAACTAAAAACTCTCACTAAACGTTGGTTTAATTTCATTACCTATACATATCTCAGCTGTAATTTCATATTTTAGGTATCAAAAGAGCGGATCACAACTTTCGATTAACAAGTATGTACAAATATACAACTTCCTTAATAATAAGAGCGGCGCCTTTCATTCCTGAAATACACTCCCAAAATGGTGGTAAAAGTGAAGGCACCAATCTGAAATACAATCAATCACATTAAACAAATTGTTGCCAAAAGTAAACCTAAATGCTCACCTCAATGACCATTAGCATCCAGCCAACCATTTTGGGGCCCTTTAGAACCTCTTCGTGATGGGACTCCATTTTAGATAGACAGCCCTCCTTATAGGGGGTCTCATTAGTGTCAAAACAGCTGCTAGGAACGTTTATAGAGGCATCACCGTAGTCCTTCAGCTTGTAAACCCCACAACACTGCAACTGAAATCAGAAAGGAAAGTGCTTACATGATGTGTGAAAATTGTCTTACAATAATTTTATCCTTTTTAGAACAGCTGATAATTTAAGCAAGAGGGTATATAAGATCATGGAAACCATAGAAGGTTCTTCCTCTTCCTGTGGAGCGCATCTAGGCTTTTCTGCATGCATATCTCCATCTCTCTCGCACTCTCTTTTTCTGAGTAACGAGTCGAGGCCATCGACCTCAGCGATTTATCTTCTACTTCAAATCCTCTTACCTTTGTTTGGTACTCAGCCATGGCATCGAAGGCATTTGTCTGCCTTGCAAAGGTCCTTTGCAGCTTAGTAAGGGAGGCCTCGTCGAAATGCATGCGAAAGACAAAGAGCAGGACTATCGAGATGATCAGCATAATCAGCATCGAAGTTGCGTACTGAATTTTGTTAAATAATTTATTAATAATTTACTAATAAGTTAAATTTAAGGTTACTAACCGCCCAGGTAATGCATATGTTCTCCTTAATAGCCCCAAAACAGCCGAAGAAGGACAACAAGAACACAATCGAACCAACGGCTATGTATATGCCCAGAATGAGTTGCTCCTTCGGATCTATCTGCTCGATTGCGATAACATTGATCACAATAGTGGCAATTCCCAGGACCTGAAAATCGTTCCCGACACATAAACATTGTAATAAAAATAAATAGATGACCACACCCGTGGATTACAGTTACGAACACTTTCAGATACGGAAACACATTAATCATTCCAACCAAATCCATTTGTTTTCATAACGATTAGCAGCACAATTGTTGTGACTCACGAAGAAGGTTAAATTAAGTATGTTAGGGACTTAATCAGCGCCCTAGAAATATTAGGACTTGTATCACACTTAAATAACTTTATGAATAAACTTGAATTTGTAATATTTTTATTTTTTCTGGAATGTTTCCATTTATTTGGTCGATATGAAAAGCACTATAGTAAATTCACAATCTTAGCTTTTAACCAACACGTAAGCTTATTTATCTATTCACTATTACTTCTTTGTCACCATAATAGCACAGAATTAAAACTGGTAGCCAAGATTACGATATACATTTTCGCAGCAGTTTAATGAACTTTCTGTCCTATCAGCACTCACCGCACAAAGAAAATTGAACAAGAATGCCAGGTATTTAATCATCAGCGGCGACCAAGCCATGGCGTATACGAAATTTTGGTAGACGCGTGCTCTACTTTTTAGTAAGTTACTAGCTCTGACTCCGGTGCTTACTCCTGGAAGGTTATTGCAGTACTAAATAGTAGAACAAATACGATCGTCGATTGAGTCTCGTTTGCTGCGGCAATCAACTGTGAGAATACACTGAAAACATGATTGTGCTGGTTATAAATAAAGCATGATTAAATGAACAACCATTTTTTTATAAAGGCTTATGTTCGGATTTCCTCTTAGAGCCTTACGATCTTAATTCTTTTTAATTTTTTTGAATGATTAAAATTGTAGCGATGTGTGAGCTTGAGTTACTAAATCACAATGAAATCAAATATACTCAAACCTCAATGGCCCTGAAAACGATAGTCCCAGGTGCCCCATATACCTGATAAGTTAGGAAATTCTCACCTACAATACTATCTTTATGCCATTTTCAAGCGTTTACCCTTTAGAGTGGACGTTTTTGTCGGACTGATTGTGGTGTCATTTGTTAATCGCTAGAAAAACAGAAGCTAATACTTAGTTTTGGGTATGAATAATTCCAACCACAAGTATGTATGTTCATCTACGCGACACTCGTATTTAAATGTCTTGCTTTGCTGTTTGCTAAAAGTATCCACCTGAATCAGACTTCTGGACATTCCCACTCAGTGCTTTGATGGGGTAAACAAATATGGAGCGTATTCCTGCGCTCAAGTGCTTATCAAACACGGTAATTGGGCAAGGTAGTTGCTCGCTCTTGTGATTATACAGAGCCAGCTGTTCGGGGAGAGCCTTATCAGGCCGGCTGATAGCTCTAAGCCTCATTGGAATACGGCGTGAGGTGCTCGGCTGTGGGCGCTGCTTCAGTTGATTTCCGATAGCGAGCGTAGGCAAAACTGGCAACCTAGACCCGAAAACAAAATAGCAGAATGAGCTGCGGCACCAAGACACTGAAGGTGTCCTCCTTCGTTTTGGACTTTCTGTGCTGTGTGAGTTGTTATCGCCAAACCCACCCACCTGATAGGGCCTGTGTTTCACATAGATGTTCTCTCGCCCCCAGGTTTTGGCGGCCCTGACCATCGCGGCATGCTCCTACGCCCTGATAGCGTTCAGCCACAGCATGGCCATCCGAGTGCCCTGCATCTTGGGGATAGCACTGGGAGCCCTGCTCTTCCTCAGCACGATCTTCGGTTGCATTGCCGCCCTGAGAGAAAGCATTCGCATGACCTGGATCGTGAGTATCGAGCACCAGATGACCACGAATATTCCAAAACCACTCACCCTGTCGCCCAAAAGTATGCTGCGATCATGCTGGCCCTGGTGTTCGGACAGATCACTGTGATCTTCGCCCAACCCATCAACTTTGAGCTCCTGGCCAACGAGACGATATACGACGCCTGGCAGGGACAGCTCTATCATCGCGGTAGTATGTCCTACTATGAGATCAAGGTGAGTTTTGGCAGGGGAGTGGCCAAGCGCTTTTTTTGTATCTATACTATTTCCCTTCGATTAGATAAATGAAAGAAAATAATTTCCATTTTCACGAGAACTGAATTAAAGAAAAAGTTATCTACTACCTTTTAAGTCATTTTATCGCACATAATTTGCGAGCTTGCTATCTCTGTTGACCGAAATATTAACCTATTTATATATTATTTAGTATCATTGCTGTGGGCAGACAGGTCCCGCCGACTACCCGGATAGTGGTCTCCGAACTCCGCCGAGCTGCTACCTCAACCAGAATGTGACGGTGTCAACGGATCTCTACACCGTGGGCTGTGATCAGAAACTGGCACAGGTCTTCATCAAGGGCACCCGCTGGGAAAGGATCAGCGACTGGTCCGTAGTAGGAGTGGAGGTAGCTATATTAATTTACCCGTGATTTATAGTCATTATTCAACCTTAATTCCCACAGTTACTCACCGTTATTATCGCCGGTCTCCTGGCCATAACCTTACAGAACGCCCAGCGTCGTCGTCTCTATCGATAATAGTCTTTAAAGCATCTGCCAAGAGTACTAAAAGTGTACAAATATTCTTATTGAAAGTGTTCCTTACTCTGTAAATAGTGAAATGAAAAATCGCTTTTGGGCGCTTTAATTTAACGAAACAGAAATGATGCTATAAAACAAATTAATTTATTCGTTTGGAAAATTGTTTAAAAATCGTTAATTTTTAATATATGGGCGAATTATATTACGAGCACTGGCTTAATTTGGTAAACCAGCGCAAAATTCAACTATTAGCCTATAATGATGATAATTTTAGGTAATTGAAAGGTAATGGTTTCAAAATATGAAATCGATTCTATTTAGAATTTTTCACTTACAAAGAATTTCACATTTAAGCATTTCGAAGCACAGGCATTTAATAACAATCTGGCCAAATTTAAACTAAAACGGTGTTAATTAATAATGTAACTTTAAAAATGTTGTAACTTTATCAATTTGAATTTAGCCACATCCAAAATATTTGATACCTCAGAAATAGCTGGTTTTTGGTGACAGAAGTTGTAGTGTGAACTTAATAGAAAATTAGCATAAATCAAAATAAATCACTTGCATGATTTTTGTTTAAATTTAAATTATTCAACTCGCCAATTTTCGATATCCAAGCGCGCCGATAACTTTATTTTTCACCACACCAAATGAACAAATGTAAAGAGCTGACTGCATAGAGCGCCACTATAGTGCTGCCAAGTTCTAGCCTTAATATAGCTAAGGGCTAAAAAGCTAGAAATCATGCCACTAACTCATTTAAGATTTCATGATACTTGTAGCAAGAACAGTGTTTAGCTTTATTACAAAAGTAAAACGAATAAGAATATAACAAAAATATAGGATTTATGAACACACTTTAAAAACATTAGCAAGATCTGGCTAGAGAATAGCTAAATCACCACCACCGCTTTGCTAGTTCCGCCGAGCACAACTGGTTCCGTGGACTGTTGTTAGAAATGCTGGTGAAAGCAGAAGAATGAAATGTTTTGGCCGTATTTGCACAACTGCTGAGTAAACGAGTGACCGCCGAACAAGCGCCATGTATTCATAAGCACCTGGGGCGCACCTGCAAATCGGAATTTAAAGCGGACCCGGGGCAGAAGCGCCGCCTTCCCTCGGCGAACGTTCCGCGGAGTCGTCATAGCCGTCGCCGTCGTCGTCGTCGGCTTGGATTGGGATTGAGCTGAGGCGGTGACTAAAACGGTCGGACAACAACAGTGGCTTGATTAGTTGGCAGTAAACAGAGCTGGCGATCGCATCGCCACCGGTCATTCACACCGCGCCTCACCGCTTTGGCCAGAAGCAGTTCCAACTACGTGCCAACTTCAGTAGGCCTTCGAGATGGGTCTGCGGTTCCAGCAGCTGAAGAAGCTATGGCTGCTCTACCTCTTCCTGCTCTTCTTCGCCTTCTTCATGTTCGCCATCAGCATCAACCTGTATGTGGCCAGCATCCAGAGCTCGGAGGCGGAGATGCGGTACGTAATTAGCCCATTAGGATCTAGCTTTGCGATTGCCCAACTTCCCTTCGGGGCCCCGGTTGCAAAATGCAAGTGTTCCACTCGAGTGCCTCGCTTCGATTGCGCGGAGGCACTTTGCATTCGATTTGGGTCTCTTGTTTGTTTGGCCATCGATTCGCGTGATTCGACAGGGCCCATTGTAAACGCTGTGTTTTAATACCATTGTCACATCTCCCATCATTTGGCTCTTGTGGATCACGCCGATTTCCCGCACAGTCATCCGAAACCGCCGCCCAAGCGCCGCTCCCTCTGGCCGCATAAAAACATCGTGGCCCACTACATCGGCAAGGGAGACATCTTCGGCAACATGACTGCAGGTGAGTGAGACGGTTCCACTTGATCACCATCGGTTAAGGTGCTTTATTTGGGCAATAAAATGATTTATTACCTTTGGCGTTTCCTTGGATACCTATGAATCAGCTAAAGTTCTGTATTTTAGTGCCATTTCATTGTAATACTGACCTAGATTTCAGTTTCTACACCCTATGTCTGTTTTATTTGGATACTCCAGGAAATATATTATACCTCTTATCTCTTAACATTTAAAGGATGATTTAATTTTCTAAAGTTATGTGTAATACCTATCCATATTTGCATAAATTTGTTAGTTACTTAACTGAAATAAAGTAATTTGTGTGAAGATTTTGTACAATAATTTAGGATAGTAAATATTGAAAAAGAATTCTTCCACTTATCTTTTAAATCTGATTTAAATTGAAAACACCTTTCCAATTAACCATGACCAGTAGCTAATAAAGCTGATGAACCCAAGGTGCACCTTCGACTAATCTGTGATGGAAAATAACTTGAAAAGAGTTTCCCACCAATGACACAACGCCAAAATGCATTAATATCCACTCGCTTGCAGACGATTACAACATCAACCTGTTCCAGCCCATCAACGGAGAAGGTGCCGATGGGCGACCCGTTGTGGTGCCGCCACGCGATCGCTTTCGCATGCAGCGCTTCTTCCGGCTGAACAGCTTCAACCTGCTGGCCAGCGATCGCATCCCGCTGAACCGCACCCTCAAGGACTACCGCACCCCGGAGTAAGTAGAATACCTAATATTTTTGTGTTGCCGTCTCATGGACTTGTTTTGCCTTACAGATGCCGTGAGAAGAAGTACGCCAGCGGTCTGCCGAGCACTTCGGTGATTATAGTCTTTCACAACGAGGCCTGGTCGGTACTCCTGCGCACCATCACCAGTGTCATCAACCGATCGCCACGCCACCTGCTAAAGGAAATTATCCTAGTTGACGATGCCAGCGATCGATGTGAGTTACCAATGTCACGGATTATCGGACTAAGTCCGAAGTATCTCACTTTGTATTTGTATTATCTCAGTGCAGCATAAGCCTAATTTTCACAGTATGGCATTTAGATACTTTGAGGATCATATTTTGGTGATTAATTTTTTTCCGAAAAAACAATTTTTTTTATAGAACTTTAATTAATCGCGTGAAAACACGATGATTCATAAAATAATTTGCTTATCTTTAAAATGCAAGGAAAATGGTATCAGTAATGTAGCATGCTATACACATGTAGTGAATCACGTGTTTCTTCATGCAGAGAATAATTGACAATTGAAGCTAGTTTTTTATTCGGTATTAAAATTTAGAGCAATAAGATGGGGTTCCTTAAAATTCTGCCTTTCAGCTTTAAAACAGAAGTGTATTCGAGTAATTTAAATTTCACTTTATTGATGAAATCCATTACTAATTTTATTTTATTTCCCAAAGCCTACTTGAAACGCCAGCTGGAGAGCTACGTGAAAGTTCTCTCGGTGCCCACGAAGATCTTGCGGATGAAGAAGCGCAGTGGCTTGGTGCCTGCCAGACTTATGGGCGCAGAGCAAGCTCGCGGTGACGTGCTGACCTTCCTGGACGCCCACTGCGAGTGCTCGAGGGGATGGCTGGAACCACTTCTCTCCCGCATTAAGGAATCACGACAGGTGGTCATCTGCCCGGTGATCGACATCATATCCGACGACAACTTCAGCTACACAAAGACGTTCGAGAACCACTGGGGCGCATTTAACTGGCAACTGAGCTTCCGGTGGTTCTCCTCAGACCGCAAACGCCAGGCGACAAACAGCAGCTCCAAGGACAACACTGCTCCAATAGCCACGCCCGGAATGGCCGGAGGACTGTTCGCCATCGATCGCAAGTACTTCTATGAAATGGGATCGTACGACACCAACATGCGCGTGTGGGGCGGCGAAAACGTTGAGATGTCCTTCCGCATTTGGCAGTGCGGTGGACGGGTGGAGATCAGTCCCTGCTCCCACGTCGGCCATGTGTTCCGAAGCAGCACTCCGTATACGTTTCCCGGCGGCATGAGCGAAGTGCTCACGGATAATTTGGCAAGGGCGGCCACTGTGTGGATGGACGACTGGCAGTACTTCGTGATGCTCTACACATCCGGACTGTCACTGGGGGCCAAGGAGAAGGTGAATGTAACGGACCGCGTGGCGCTAAGGGAGAGGCTGCAGTGCAAACCCTTCTCCTGGTATCTGGAGAACATCTGGCCCGAGCACTTCTTCCCGGCCCCCGATCGCTTCTTCGGCAAGATAATTTGGCTGGACGGGGAGACGGAGTGCGCCCAGGCCTACAGCAAGCACATGAAAAACCTCCCAGGTCGAGCTTTGTCACGAGAGTGGAAGCGCGCCTTCGAGGAGATCGATAGCAAGGCGGAGGAGTTGCTGGCGCTGATCGACCTGGAGCGGGACAAGTGCCTGCGCCCCCTTAAAGAAGACGTGCCGCGATCCTCGCTCTCACCGGTGACAGTGGGTGACTGTACTTCCCACGCCCAAACGATGGACATGTTCGTGATAACCCCGAAGGGCCAGATCATGACCAACGACAACGTGTGCTTGACCTACCGGCAGCCAAAGCTAGGCGTGATCAAGATGCTGAAGAACCGCAACGCCACCACTTCAAACGTTATGCTGGCGCAGTGCGCTTCCGACTCCAGTCAATTATGGACCTATGACATGGATGTAAGTGGCTTACCTTTATTCAGAAAATCACTGTTATAATTATATTCCTTCGACAGACCCAACAAATCTCGCATAGGGACACCAAGCTGTGCCTAACGCTCAAATCGGCGACCAATTCGCGCCTTCAGAAGGTCGAGAAGGTAGTGCTCAGCATGGAGTGCGACTTCAAGGACATCACCCAGAAGTGGGGCTTCGTACCACTGCCATGGCGCATGTAGATTAAAGGGTGCCAAACCAGTGCCAGGACATTATATCCAATAACCCTGCCAGCAACTCTTTAACGCAATGTGATATTTATTGAAATTGTTTAACGAAATTCTCTCGTTGATTTGTTTTTGTAAACAAGTAACCAAACCACAAGCACACAAACACCCAACTAATAGCACGGTTCGACTGATACGTTTCCTACTCTAACTATATGAATCCAAAAGGGATATAAGGGTGTATGTGCCAGTCGAACCAAGCTTCAGCAAACAATACACCGATACAGACCCACATGAATTGTTTTTAAAACACTAACCGAATGCGTGGGAGAGCTTTTCTCCCGCCACGCATTGCGACTCTAGAGATCTAGATAGCATGGTCCAATGCTATATCTACGTCATATTTATTAAGCAAGTCTTAGGTAACTTTTAGCTGTACTTACTACCTTCGAAATTACTTTTTTATATCACTTGAATAAAGCAACAGAAAGTAGAAAGTGTCGCTGCAATCTGTTCCTTATTCGATGACGCTGCTTATCGCTGCCCCCTGGGGAAGGTCGCGATGCAATTGCTTTAAATTTGGCGCATCTGCCGCCGATTGCAGCACTCTCGCGATGAACGGCTGCTATAACACAATAAAGTACACGGGCCTGCTCTCCAATCTGCTCTATATGGTAAGCCTGAACCCTGAATATTGTTTCTGGATGGTTAATAATCTTTGCACTTTCAGCTTTTGGGCATAGGAGTGATGTCTGGAGCAGGATTGGGGCTGCAAGTGGCAGAGCCCAATACCCCAGAACACACGTACTTCGTCAAGAGTCTGGTGCTGGGCGGAACCATCTGCATGATAGTGATGTTCGGATGCTATGGCATGGTCTGCAACTTGCTCTGCGTGAATCTGATTGTAGGCGCATTGGATACCCAACCTAGAGTTCCCATTGCTGACTGATATCTACATTCGCAGTTCACGGTGTTCATACTGATTGCTCTGGCAGCGGAGTACCTTCAGCTGCACCACTACCACACGCCGTCTCTCAAGAGCTCGGGTGGCGCCTGGCAGCAGCTGGAACTGGCCTGGCATGGCCTGGACCGAGATCCGGAGCTGATGCACCAGTACGAGGCCGCGAAGCACTGCTGCGGCTACAACGGCGCCGACGATTACAAGCGCCTGCATCTGCTAGTGCCGGCGAGCTGTTATCAGGCCACTGCCAATGACACCGCCCAGCAGATCTACCCAAGCGGCTGCCTGGAGACGCTCAACCATAGCCAGCGGTACATTCAGCAGCGCGATAAGCTGTACATGTGGGCCATCGTTGGCCTTGAGGTGGGCAATTGACTTGGGGCTGCAGTTTCTTGAATCTCGAATAACTCTCGCCCTCCCTCGCTCGCAGATCTTCATACTGCTGCAAACGGTGGCTCTCAGTGTGCTCCTCTTCAGGCTGCGCCAGCGGCAGCGAATCGCTCGAAGACAGGTGCCACCAGGTGTGCGGCGGGAACCGCGCTCCAACCATGTGTCCGCCAGTCGAGCCCAGCTACTCCACGACGCCTGATCGAAGATCTTATCGAGTGTGCTTGTTTATTGTACTTCCAAGTGGCAATTGCTTATGTATAAATGTCATGGTTGGTCAGTAGGTGTAAAGACGAGTCTTGTTGGTCAGCTGGCAGCATAAGGTGATGCCCAAGACGATGCCCACAAGCTGTAATGGAGGAAGGAGAGTGTTAAGAGTTATTCACGATTTATCACCGATACAATTATTATTTAATAAGGAAAATGTTTATTAATATGGATAGTATAAGAGATTTCATTGTCGGATATTACTAAAACTTTAATTTTCTTAGGATTCGCGTATGAGCCTAATCTATTTTTGACTTTGTAAAAATATCTGGAAAACCAATTATCATTAAAAAAACTAAAAATTTAGCAAACTATATAAAACTAAATTCCAATAACTATTAATTAAAATATGACAATTATAGGATTAAGTTTAAGAACTTGTTTGGCCTTCATTTAGACAATATTGCCCAACAAAATTTTGTCAGGCTGCCAAAGTTCAAGCTGTGGATTTTTCAAAGACAATTTTAAAATAAATATTGCACGAGATTTTTAAAAAATGATAATTTCCAAAGCACCTGCTGTAGGAACGGAATGACTATACGGCTGGCAGAATTTCCCTGAAGACGTACTCACCTCGTAGCAAATAAGTCCGATGTGGGCCCACTTCTCGTAGCGGTAGACCTGCAGGTATGCCCGCTTCACGGCAGCCATGCAGCCCTCCCCATAGGGCAGCAGGGCGTGGATCCCGTCCTTGGTGTGGTAACAGCTGCGCGGCATCTCCACATTTAGGCTCTTGTAATCCTCGGAGCCCTCGTTGCCGCAGCACTCGTACTGGGAGATGGAAGGGAAATAATTTAGGGGACCATAACCGAGTAAGAACCCACCTCCTGCTGCAAATTCTTCATGGCGCCCGGGTGGACCAGCTCCTTTAACCAGAGATCCATCACGTACACCTCCGTGGCGTCCAGCTGCTTGGTCTCGTTGTGGTGGGAGACTTTCCAGATGTGCATGGCTATCAGAACTAGAAGCAGACTCAGGTTCTGCAACCCAGGCATCCCATGTAGTGTCCATCAATCGACAAATCATCTGTTCTGTTGGCTACTCACCACCACCATCACCTTGATGGAACCGATGATGGCGCCCAAGCAGCCGATCAGTCCGGCCAAGATCAGGGCACCTGCCATGCCCAGTTGCACGAACTTCTCGAGGTGCTCCGCGGAGCCCTCGCTGTACTCGTCCAGCTCATAGACTCCGGCCAGGGCCGCCAGGATGCCAACGATCTGAATCGGTATGAAAATTATGAATTATGCCTGCGCACATTAAGCGTTCGTTAATGGCCCATGAAATGGGCAAACACAATCTTCAGAGACAAACTTTCGCCTCGCGGTCGACGTCACCGGAACAACCAAAATAAAAACAAAACTGCCGCAAAAATAAATTAAATTACTTGGGCTTTATTTTTAAATGGCACATACACAGTTTTCCTTTCTTGTTGCCTGTCGTTTCGATTGTGCGGAAAATTCGGCTGCCCCACAAGAGTGCGGAGAATGAAAACGAGAGCCGCGAGTGACATCTTGTCTGGTGGAAATGGAAATTTTTATTGGGATTTGGAGGCTGCCAAATTGGCCAGCTACTCGGACACCGCATTTGCACCGCAAATTACAATCGACAGTGAAATATTGCACAAGAATGTAAGACATTTAGTGGTCTTGCTGTGACAGACTGCAAGCGATCTGACTTTTCCATGAGCAGCTGTCCGCATTGCTCATACGCAGTGTGTGACAACATCATCTACGCACAGCGACAGCGGGTGCCTGACCTTTGATTTGTGTTTCCCAGGATGCATCATGGAAAGTTTGCGATGCGGAATGAGTAATAGTACTTGTACTGCCAGTGGAAATGCCTTACCAAGGTGATTGTACTGAAGACCACCGAAGTCCATTGCAGGCACACGCGAATCGTGGGCATTTTACTATTTGCCTGAGCAATGTATTTCTATATTTTACCAGTTTAATGCAACACTCGTGCGCACAGCGACTCCAGGCAACGGACGCGTTTCCCGGGAAAATTCGCTTTCCACTCTCGACCGTCTGTGCGTGGCGGGGACCGAACCGCTAGTGCCGTCGGAGCGGGCCAAAATAAGGCGAAACACGAAAAAAGCGCTAAGAAGCTGCGAACTGTTTACAAATCCGCCGAGTGGCCGTCCGTATCCGTGTCCGTGTCCGTCTCGGTCGCCGTTCCGGCGCTTTGTGTGTGGGTCATTACTCAGAGACCGGCGTTCGCCAGATCTCATCGGTGCCCCGTGTCTTCCTTCCTACACAAGAATGAATTATGATTCAGCTCTCTGCTCAGATACATAGGTCTAATTTATTTATATTTAATTTTAATTTTTAAGAAACTAAAAGTTTTTTGCAATTAAAAAAATAAATGCACATTTAAAGAAAATTAAACCAAAACTTACAAAATTAATGGTTTAAATTGAAGTGTTCCAAGCATTGAATTATTGGTAGATAATAATAGTATTTTATTCAAATGATATCCTTTATTAAATTATTATTTTAAAGATCTTTTATTGTTATTCTTGTCGTGTCATACAGAAAATATAATCCAAAACTAACGAAACTAAAAAATTTAACTTTCAGTAAATATTAAAAATACTTCAATTAAATGAAACCCATTAAAAAAAATTTTTATTTTGAAGATCTTTTATTGTTATACATACTTGTCATATCAAACCAAAATTATTTTTACTATACATTACAATTTCCATTAATATAAAATATTCCACTTAAGTGAAACCTTTTTAAAAACAAAAACCTTTTTCTTGACATAAGTGAAAGATAGAAAACATTTCTTAGAGTGTACCAAACGTTTTCATATATTTTTATATGCGTCTTTATAGGCAGACATACATCTACTTAGCAGATCCGCCGATACCTCACATATAGTGGGCACAAACAACACTTATTGAATATTTTGATTTTGGTTTATTTTTTATGCTACATTTTAGTTGCCTCCAGATCATCTCGAGCTGCTATAAAAATCCATGCATATGGGCTTATGTGTTACCAACAACCGATTTCGGTGATTCGTAGGAGACCTGTTAGAATCTCTCGCGCCGCAATTTGTTGCGCACCGTGATGCCCAAATGCGTGGCGGCTCCCAGGGCGGCAAACTATGCGGAGATGGAGCAAAATTTGATTAGAGCCCTCCCGTCTATATCTGGAGTCTATTTATGTGGCCCGCCCTTGGCCCCCCAAAGCCCCCGAAAATATGTGGCCAAGGCCTCAGTGGAACTTACCTCCACCAACAGCAGCAGCCACTTGATGATGAGCCCGACGGCCACGTTGTCGGTGGCATGGGCCTGCACAGCCTGCAGGCAGCCCTCGGCGAAGAGGTAATCCGCGTGGCGCTGGAACCCCTTGTAGCAGTTGTTGGGTATGGCCCGACCCATAGCAATGTAGTCATGGGAGCTCGACTGGCCGCAGCAAGAGTACTGCGAGGGATAGAAAAGCATAATCAGTCGCTGAACAACAATGACTGATTTATGATAATATGGAAAGCTTCTTCCAAGTGTCAGCAATAGGTGCTAGAACTTCCTTATAAAATATAAAAAACAGTTGAGTTTATAATACATCGTAAACCAAATATCTCAATATTTCAAGAAAAACTTTATTAAATGGATTTGTTGAGCTATATCAGCAATAAGAGAGAGATTTTTATGGCAGTTATTTCTAGCAAATATAATATGATCTTTTGGGTTTCCAAACATTTTTGGAACTTCAAGAGGATTTATGGAAGAGATAGAGCAGGACAACAAAAATAATATTGTTTCTGGTGGAATTTAGTTTCTACCATAAAGTCTTTTCCTTAATGTTTTAGTATTCTCCTCTCTACACCGATCATGAGGGGTAAATTCCCTATACTATGTAATAAAACCAACTAAAAACCATACCTTCTGTTCAATGAGCGATATGCGTTCTCCATTGGCCTTTTGATCGGCCCAAATGGCCAGGAAGTCCCTCTTTGAGCGCTCCACGTAATCGGTGGAGTGCGCTGCCGCAATGATGTAAATCTGCAGGCACAGCAGGATCAGCAGGCAGATCACATACTAAAGGGGCATACAAGTAGGTTTATAATCTGAACGTTCCTGCCCACTCTCCACTTACGCTCCAAACGAGACCGAGGGAGACCCGAGCCGTGGCAAAGCAGCCCAGAAACGAGGTCAGGACCACGAAGGTGCCCACGAAGATCTGGACAACGATGGCGATGTGCTCGAAGGTGCCGGGCGTGGAGCTATTCAGCTCGTACACGGACAGGGCAATCAGAGCCACTCCAATCAGCTGCCAATAGAAAAACATAGATTCCATCGATTTAGGTCCTGCGATCCATTGTTACCTATACATACCGAAAGCAGCACATTGAGTATGATAAGAATGGCTTTGAGGAACGATTCGCGGCAGGCCATGTTTGCCAATCAATAAACCCTATAATTAACCACTGCGTTATCCTTAGTCCCCGCACCTGTTTTCCACAGCGATGGCCACGGGAAAAGCGAATGGCTCAATGAAAACCGGCGGCCCTGTTCCCATAAAAGTTGACGTGCGACTGAGCGCAACGCTTTCCATTTGAAATGTGGCGCCCCAAAAGCGCCAGTTAGTATGTAGGTTCGGCTGAAATCAACTATTCCGCGGTGGCTCTCGATGATGCACTCGAAGAAAATAATGCAATTAAGATAGGTACTGTCTAACAATAAAAGTTATTACACATAATACAGGAAATAATCAAAAATATAACAACCACTTCTATTTCTGTCTCTAAAGACTATACTAAAAAATATTTTTCTGAAAAAGTTTTTTTGGGGTTTATAGTTTTTTATAATATAATTATTTATAATGCGTACTTATGAATATTCTATTTTTGTCGTAACATTTTATGGGAACCTTTAAATTTAAATGCTACGCTTTGTAGTGAGAATTTTAATCAGAATTCGACAGTTCTGAATTCCCCTTACTGCCAAGTGTATTTATATGATTACTGCGGCTGTTTAATGTGGTGGTGTCATGGCTTCTTGTGGGTGGTATGATGTCACATTGGCGCGAGCTTTCATCGTACTTCCGTTTATAGGGAGTGCGAATTGGCCAACGAATGCTAAGCTTTCATTCATCGGAGTGCGCAGAAATGTAAAGAAGATGAAAGGACATCATTGAGGGATTTATGGGCTGCCTGCTCATAGAATTCGCCCGCAAATTTGAATGCCAGGCATTTAGCGCATTACGTGACGAGCAAAAAGTTGTCTGGCCCCGAAAGTAAAAAAACCAAAAGTTTCGGCCACCTAAAGCTCGTCGGGACCATGCGTCGTATGCTTAATATTCCCATCGCTCTCTGCAAACAAACAAACTGCCGAGCAGCGAATCATGTGAAAACAAACATCGCGCACATTTATTATGATACTTATAAGGTGTAATTGAACTATAAATATGTACTTTAATTACAGGTATGTTTAAGGTAGGAGTGAATAATTTATGACTGTCCAATATTTTTGGTTATGAAGTGAGAGACCCCAGTGCCGAGTTTGAGTTTTTGTACTACGGGGTGAGGTCGAGATTGCAGTTCCTGGCCTAGAACTCCATGCGCCGCTGCTTGTTCTTAAAACTAATGGCCAGGAAAAGGGCCAAGGCGAAGCAGATTAACTGGAAGGAAATCAGGAGATTAATACTTGTAAAACAGTTTCTGGGTCCGGGGAAACCCACCTCAAAGGCCACCAGCACCCAGGAGACTATGATGAAGCGCAGCCTGTCGCTCTCATAGAAGCTCTGCAGCTTCTCGATACAGCCCTCCAAGTAAAGATGCTCTGGATCCTGTTTGAGGTCCTCGTAGCAGCTGGGCGGGATCACCTGGCTGAGGTGGACGTAGTCCTGGGCGCTGCTCTTGCCGCAGCACTCGTGCTTCTGCTGCAGTGCGTCCATATTGTTCGCCTGCCAGGCCACCTCCACCACCTCCTGGCCGCTCTTCTCCTCGTACTGGTGGAGGAACAGGCAGGTGCTCACGATCTGCAGGATGGCCAGGATCAGCAGGAACACGGCACTCTGCAGATGGAAATGATCTAGAATTCGGAATTATTTTCTCAAATAAATTGACTCACCGTTGCTGTCAGAGCCACCGATTCCCGGATGGCCCCGAAGATGCCCAGCAAAGCTAATAGCAGGATGACCGAGCACGTTATGTAGGCGGCTATGACGAATTCCTGGGTCTCCGTATCCGCACTAAAAGCAATCCATCCTATAGCCCCGGCCGCCAGAAACTGAAATTGATTACAGTAAAACTTAAGTAGGTCAAATGTACTTTATTCCTCGTTCAAAATTTAATGACAACAGGACTTAGAAATGATTTTAAGGGAAGGTTAAAGTTTAATGGCTCGAACTTTAAAGTATTATTAGAAGAAGGCTAAGTTTATATTTTTGAATTTTTTTTACATCTTATAAATATATATTTTGTTGTATTTTTTGTTCTTATTATTTTGCGTTAGAGAAGTTCGACTGTACCATATGATGCTATTGCAGTTGCAATTACAAGGGCAATTGCCACTCATTTGTGTGACAATTAACAGCCGCAGTTGAGTGCATCACATAAATTGTCGTTCGGGAAGTTTGCCTGACTAAGCTGTGATAATGTAATGAACCCTCCCCCTGACACCGATTCCCAAACCCGCCCCTTGGGGGTTGACGAAGCACCCTGGTTGGTGCCCCAGTTCGGAACCCTCCCTTGCCGGGACTCCAGCGATTCGATCTCGCTAAATAGGTCAGAGTGTAAACCAAGTGCGAATATTGGTCGAGGGTACGGGGGCATGACATCATCCTGCGGGAGCGGAAATTGGAGCAATTGAAGGCTCTGGCGAAAGTCGGACAGCAGGGAACAGGCCAAAATGTAAACATGGCTGTCATGGCAACCAGAAAGCCAGACGGGTGGTGTCGGCGGGTGGATATCTGGATATATGTGAGAATGTGTGGCATACTTTGGCCACCTTGAGGCCCGACCGTCTATCTCAGGTGGGCAAATGACAGACGTGGCGCTTAAAAATACACACCCAATGGACGCAAAATATCTCAGGCGAATGAACATTTTCAAAAACATTCTCTTTGCGACTGTGTGCTCTTCAAAAATATATGGTATATGGCATAGAATTTTTCAAAAATATTCCATTTAGAGGCTCTTTTGAAGTGCGTTTACTTGTGCAACCGTCGCACATGACATCATGCTAATTTCCTTCCATATACCCACAATACAATATAGAATACACAATATCGAGTTAATTAGTAATCCATGTATGACGATGACTTACCCCCAAAATGGCATTCAGAGCGATGGAGGTGATCTTAACGCTGGTCGTGGCACAGCCCATGTTTGTGGACCTGAAAAACATGTTTCAAATCCGTTAAAAATCCATTTCCAAAGAAAGTACTCGATCGTTTCCCAAATAAAGGTCTGTTAACCTCTTGACTTCTCTGCCCCCACACGAATAATGTTTGCCTTTGTTTGTTTACTTGCGTTGCTTTGCTGGATTTGAATTAACAACCGAAATATTTCCGCTGAACTCGGCCCGGGATATCCGCTCTCGCAACTGAACTTTTGGGTCTGGCACGTTCTGCGTTCGCTGGCGAACTGAAAGCGGGAAAACTTTTTGTTCTTCTCATTGCCCGGCGGTTTGTTTTCCCCAATCAAAATAATTCTCAAAGAGAGAAACCCGTATTCTCGCCCTCTCCAAAGAGAGCCCTGCACTTGGGGTCAGCGCTCCATGACGTCACTTCGAAATGCGTTTCTTTTGAGTGGTGCTTTTATCGGAGAAAATGCGGGAAATGGTGAGAGGTGGGACGATTCTATTAGAAAACAATTAATAAATGGGACTTCACTTTGATACCAAATTCTATCCCTTGAAGACCACAAATGAGCATTAACACTCTTACGGGTTTGGGTTTCATTCAGAGCTGCTTTTATCGTACACTTAAGAACCTTACCAGTAGAATATGGTGAACGATAGAACAGTTTTAGTCAGTAAAATGAGAGGTTATCAGCACCCATACCAGGTAAAAACCACACCCATCTCCTAATCAAAGATTTAACAGAATAATACATAAAGTAAATATTTTTGTATTGAAGCTACTAGAGATACTACCCCTTGTACATCGTATTTTTTGATAAAAAGCAATAATATTATTACTCAAAAATAAAGATTGAAAACAATTTATAAATTGAAATTAAATCACTTTGTAACTTATAAATAGATTATTTTATTTTTCTTTTAATTTAGAATCTGTGTACATAACATAAGCCCCAGAAACACTTAAGAGGCTTATATAGTTCAAACCACTTCACTCACTTAAAAGTTAAAAAAAAATTGTTCTTTTGAAAACTATGCTACGGATTAGGGTGCTTAGACCACTTCACTCTTTAAAAAGGTAAAAATATATATATATTGTTATAAAAAGTATGCTACACCAAGTGTATCATAAAAATCCGCCACAGCCAAACCCTAGATCCGCCACTGGTACACATAAACAAATATGTATTCTCGCCTTTTGACATCTGAAAGTGTAAGCTGATGCTCGTTCAATAATTACTCATACAGTCCCCAATCTTTTGTCTCGGTTTCTCCTGCGATACTACGTCTCATCTCTTTAGATTGCAAAGGCGGATTGTTTACGAGTTTGTTTATGGTTGTTATGACTGGGTCTGGGGTCGAGTATTCCCCTCGTTCCCAGCCGGATTCCCCAATTTTTTCCCCACCAAGCCATATATACTTTTTACATACTTACATATGAACTCGAACCTATGTAAATGGCGAGGAGGCGTCTTTTTGGGCTTAATTATGTGTGTCTCTGGCTTTGGTTTTCTATTCATTTTCTATATATTATGCATACACCAGTCCGCCAGACTTTCGTTTGCGCAACTGATTTGAAGAGCTCTGAAGTGGGCAGTTTACTCCAACGAGTAACCACTTAACAAAGATATTTCTTCATATATTTCAAGGGATACGAAATGTTAATATGAACAAAATTGTACGTTTTGAATAAAAAAAATGATTAATAGTAAAATAACTCACAAGTTTTTTAATCTAAACATTAGGATTTCTATACCTAAAAGAAACTGTTCCCTTAGTGAAAAAGGCACTACAATGCCATGCCTAAGGTGTCTTGGTACAATACTTGTAGGACACATGTACATTTAAGCCAATAATAACTAGAAAATTAAATAAAATTGCTGTACATTTACTTCTCTATTTTATATGTTATAGCACCCTCTTAGACCTCGTAAAAATTAAGACTACAATTTTAAAAATGAGTTTTTCCTTTATTTGGTTTTTCTTTCTTTCAAAACAACATATATTTTAATATATTATTTTAAGAGTTTACACAAATTAAAACTTATACGACTTTTTACAAAAACACAACTTCGTGTATTTACTTTTAAGGCATCTTTGCTAGGCAAGTGTTTTGTGGATAGAAAAAAGGTACATTAGTGACACTTAAAAATGAGAAAAGTTGGGGAGCTGGATACCTAAATCGGTAATATTCACTAATAGTTGTATCGCCGCTGGCGATTTGTGTAGTGAATGGCCAAGACGATGGCCAGCAGGAGGATGACAGCCTAAAAAGAGAAATAAGTTAGTGAACAAAAATGTCTTTCCTAGTGTAAAAAAAAGTAGTACGCACTTCGAATATGAGCAGACCCCACTGGAAATAGCTCAATGTGGATTGTTCATCCGCGAAAGCCTCCTCCACTCTGGCGATGCAGCCCTGCACATACAGATTCAGGGGATTTACACAGCTGTTGTCCTTGCAACAGCTACTGGGCACTGTGTTGTTCCAGAAATGGCTATTCAGATAGTCCTTGGGGCTATCGCGCCCACAGCAGTGGTACTGAAAAGCACGAATTTATAACGATAAATATAAATAGAATACGCCTTATTCAATTACTGCTATGCTAAGTATGGGATAAAGTCATACTATTTTGTTACATTACACAAATAATGCTGGAAAACACTCTTACCGTGTTCTGAATAAGATCCATACTGCCCGGCTTAGTCTGCTCCAGTTCCCAGTGGTCCTCCACCGTCTTGAGTGCGTATTCCTTGAACACACCTTTGGGACTCAGGAATATAAAGCACACTATAAGGACCAGCAAGGTCAGAAGCAGTGACACATACTGAAATCAATTGAAATGAGTTACTCGACTCAACCAGTTGCATCGTTCAGGCATATACCGTCCACAGCATGCGCGGCGATTCGCGAGCTGCTCCACAGCATCCGAAAAGGGAAATCACCAGGATAAATCCGCCCAGGATAATGGTTCCGATGGCATACTCATCTGGCATCGCTCCCCAGCCGAGTCCGGCGAAAACGAGCACCAGGATGCCAAGTATCTGTAAATAGGCCAGACAAATTGGATAAGTTGGAAATACATACGCCCATCGAGCAAACGTTTTCAATATTATATGTTTGGGGCGTTACCGATAAACAAGTAGTTCGTTAATACCATATAATTGGAAGGCGGTTTTATGTCATTTCCTATAGACAAAAGCTTAGTCTGAAAAAAATTCAGATTCACAGAGAGAAACACTGAAGTACATTGTTCTCGATTTGAGAACATACGTTCTTGAAACTAATATACTACACTGTCAATGTTCCCATTATTAAAAGGAAATGGTGACAAGACTTAAGTTGGTGAGGGGTTTTATCAACTATTTTCATACTATTTTTGCAAGACACAAGATTCAGGTTCAACGAGAGAAATACTCAAGTACATTTTTCTTGATTTGAGAACATACATTTGCCAACATACATTTTGCCATCAATGTTCCCAATATTAGAACAAAATGGTGGAAAAGTTCAAATGAGTTTAATTCATTATTAAACACTACTGTCTGGTTTAATAGTTAAGTTGTTGAGATATTCAATGTTAATACCGCCAATTTGACTTGATTAAAGAAAAATGAAAACATTTATAACTTTAAAAAAGCTTTCTCTTTTTTTTAAGAACATTTTCAACTCAGCTGAGAACTTAAGAATTCTCTCTGTATTGAGAGCCAATCAATTAATTTGAAAAGATACGTTTTGGAGTATAGCGTAATAGAAAGTCGTATAAGGGTAGTCTATGTATTGAATGTGTAGCTGAATACAAATAATGATATAGTATTGAGTTTAGTACAGTATGAAAATGAAATTGATATTAATCTCTTGTGATAACATCAGACCTCTGAGCTGCAACCTTGAGAAGGCCATAGAAAGTTTTGAAGCATACTCCCGACTATCATCGCTATTGTCACATTCCGGTTTCCATGTTAGGTTCGTATTAGCTTTTTGAACGAAATCCAAATGCATGACGCATTTGAGCAGTCTCGCTTAGCCGCTTGGCTGTTAAAGCTCTCCTCTTGGCTCAAGGAACCCAAAGGCCGGGCAGAAACCATTAACAATAGACGCTGGCCGACACACACAGATAGCCGCGAAATGTGGTCATAAACCAAACACGCAGCCGAGATGATATCATACTGACCAGGTTAACATATAACTGGCAACATAGAACCCAAGAACATCGATGTTTTCCAAACAAAGTTCAGACACCATCGCAATGGGCTGGCTATTTGTGGAAGCGAACCGACAGATACATTGTTCAGACTCTTAGAGCACCAGCACCATATGCTAAATTCAATTCGGTGCTCTACTTACCGCCCATAATACATTGAATAGGAACAGTGAATACTTTAAAGTGCCCGTTGCGCAACCCATTTTTTCTTTATTTTTCTATTTTTCACTTAATGTTAGAGTCCAATCAAAACGCAACACGTGCAGCCTGTGGCTTTTGGGCGGCAATATTTTCAAATATCGAGATTCTATCGAAGAGACCGTCCGTTAAGAGTGCGGACTACTGCGGCCACGGTCACGAGCAAACTGAGCTCCCCGAAAACTCTCTCGCCGGAATCCGATCCAAACTGAGGGCTCCGAAGCTCCAAAGCTGCCGTCACCGCACTGTGGGAAACGAAATACTGTTTCGGTCTAAAAAAATTGTTCAAAAAACAAATACTGCTTATATTAGCCTTTACTTTACTTGTTTAAAAACGATCAAAAAGCTAAAAGAGTACGGCCACAATTCCTTTAAAATTATTTTAATGTGTTATCATGAGCTCTTTCAATAATATTCTTTGTATTTTTTTTATAATGCCACAAGATGTGGTCGCTTGCCCCACAATGCACAGTTATCTAGAAATGTTTGTTAAAACAACTCACAGTGTACAGTAAAGATAGCATAGTTCAATCTGCCTTGGAAGTGCACAAGTATTTAAAAAATAAACACTTTATATAATTATATATGATTATATAATGTGGTTTGAAAACAACCACAGAAGGCGATAGAATTTATAAATTAATTGAAATATTTTTTTTTGCCCATAATGGTGTACCATGACTTAAAAAAAAACTCATTTTTAATTTAAAAAATCAAGCAATTGCAAATAAACGAAACTAATTAAAGAACCGCTTTTAAATTAATAATTTTTGTTTATTTAAAACAAATTATAGAACCCATTTTCTATAAAAAAAAAACTCAAGATAAGGAAGTTCGTCTATACTCGGAGTAGGAAAAAGGAGGAGCAAAGTCAAAAGGCAAGGCAAAAAAGAAAACTGAAGGTGGGGAAAAAACTGTAGAGTTGTGGCTGCCACTCGGAAGCCAAACAAACAGAAAGTGAGGCGGGGAAAGCTCGAAGCGTGGTGCTGGTTATGCTTGACAGAACTGAAATGATACTGAAGTTGGGGGTAAGCTCCATATAGCTCCATTTGCCAGATGTTTAGCTGCGCACTGTGTGCTATCGAGAGGGGACTCGGTCTCATTGGTAGCCCGCTCCCCAAGCAATCTACCAGCGATCAGATTTTGTGGGATTGATTCAACTCGATTGCGTCAGCCGACTGACAATCAACGACGCCACCGCTGGCAAATCGAGAGATTAGCTCAGTCCTCGGAGCTGGGGAGAAGATTCGTGCCGCAACTAAAGATTGGATGAATAATTCTCTAGCTCTGAAGATAAAATAGATTCAGTTTTGTGTTCGTTAAAAAATAAAACAGGAAGCATCGTTTCCGATCTTTAAAAATTTTATACATTCTGAATTGAGATCAACAATCAACTATAAGCATTAAAACGCTCTCTCGCCATTCGCAGAATTTCAAAATGAAATATGTTTGCATTCGTGAAAAAGGTATACGTTTCGCCATATACAAATGATGTTATTATATTTCTCTGAAATGCGTATACAACTGAGCAATATTAAAAAGTATTTTTAAATTCAAAATGCATAATTTTCGA
Organism: Drosophila biarmipes; assembly: GCF_025231255.1. Lineage (NCBI taxonomy): Eukaryota > Metazoa > Arthropoda > Insecta > Diptera > Drosophilidae > Drosophila > Drosophila biarmipes. Next base: position 10,805,845 of record NC_066615.1, on the reverse strand, counting down.
TATATTTTAGAAGATCAGTCTTTAGTAGCTGTAGCGAATGCGCTGCTTGCGGAATCGTCCGACCAAATAAAAGGCACCAATTATCATGAGAACCTGTGAAAAAACAAACTCATCAGATCTCTCCAAATGTATGATCATTTTTACGTCAAACTTACGCTAATGATCACTGAAATCCAATTGGTGTCGTTTGCAAAGCTGAAAAGAGTTATAAAGCTTTCACCAGTCTTCTGGACGCATCCATCTTGATAGTGTATCGACAGAGTATTCTGCTCGGGATAACAGCTGCGAGGTAAGTGTGGACGACCGATGGCCACATAGTCGTCGGGACTATCTCGTCCACAACACTCATACTGAAACGATGAGGAATGAATTTAACCATTATATGATGTTGTAATGTTTCAATGGTCTGCTTCAGTAATAATACCAACCAATGTCTGGTAAACGTCCATTGCACCAGGTGCCACCTGTTCCTCGTTCCATTTCAGATGAACCTCCTCGGTGGCAAACTCCTTAATGTATTCATCACTGAATTTAAAGCCGAAGGTGCCCAGCAAGCTAAATATCAGCTGGCCCACCAGTAAGCATCCGTACTGTAGTGATATGGAGTAAAGCAGTACGTTAATAGCGCAAAAGATTCGAAAGAGACTTCAACTCACCGTTGCGGTCATGCACACGTTCTCCTGGCAGATTCCACAGCATCCGAGGATCGCCGAAACGAAGATAACGCCGCCCAGTCCATAAAGAAACACGATGTAAGCGAGAGGGGCTTTCGAGAGGGCAAGCGTAGCAATGGCTATCAGGAGTAGACCCGAAAGCTAAGGAAGGATCAAAAAGTTCATGAGCCATTAAGATTAAAGATAACGCTTGATAATGTCATTGACTCTGATCAAGTTTTAACAAAATATAAACCAAATATTATACTAATTAAAAATCAGGTTTAGAGAGGTTCCATATACCAGATAAAATGTCATTCCTTATATAAATATATCTTTGCAAACGAACCGTACTTTGTATAAGAGCTAAACCAGGTCCTAAAACAAAGCAAGATATATAGAAGCTTTAAACACGTTTTTATACTATGAATTCTCTTTTAACATTCTTCAGTATTGTAATGTAAATATGATACAATTTTGCAACATATGGCACAGTCGTAAAGCATTTTTAGATCAAACAAATTGCAATAAGAGATGGAACACATTGGGAGCCAGTCATTGAAGACCGCCAAATGTTTTCCCATGGAAAGCAAAAATTATATTTTGATCTTTTATCCTAAACAACTTTTGTTGTTGAAACCGGAATGTAAACTCTCTTGCCAAACCACTGCAATTATATTTATAAATTCGAATTCCTATGGGAATATGTATATTATTGATTAAGATTCGTGCTTGCGAATGAAAGCTTGAGTGTCAAAAACAAAATCTACAAAAATATACCTCTTACTTATACGTATTTTATAAAATCATGTCACTTATGTTAGTCCATGAAAATATATGTGAGAACTTACCGCATTTAGAGTATTGAGTGTGTTGAGAAAACACTTAACGCATCCAGAAGTGCAACCCATCTTGCGCAAATGGATAAGCTGTTCTTAAGTTTGGAAAATAACTTAACTAAGCTACTAAAAACACAACGGTCGGAATTCGTGGGAAGAACGAAGCAGCCTGAACGGACTTCAGAAAGGCAATGAATCTTTAATCAAAAATCCGCCGACAACGATTGGCGCTCTTCAATATACCCCCTACACGTAGAATGAAGGGGTATATTGTATTCGTTGAAAAGTAGGAACGCTTTTTCCATAAAATATTTATATTTTCAGAATTATTAGCCGATTCAATCTGGCCAAGACCGTCTATCTATCCAGCCATCCTTATGGGTGTGTCCCATTCGAACTCCCAAAATGTTAAGTTTGGAGTTGCAATTCATTTATTTTTCGCATACTTCAAGTCAAGACAATAGAGTAACTGTCAGATGTAGCACCTTTTGAAAGCAAATTCATTATTAATTTTTTTGTTGAACAATACAAATTAAAGGGTATCCGGTAGTCGAGACACCTTACTACATGATTCTCTTTAGATTTTCGTATTCAGATCTTCTCTCTCCGTCAATGCTGTCAAAAAATTAATACCAATACAAAAGCGAGGAACTCGTTTAGACTATGGAAAGTATTTATTCTCTAATGGCAATTCGGCTAATTCGGTTAACTTTTATTATCAATAATTATGCTGGGATGTCCTCGGCCATCAGTCGTTGATGGGGGTTTCCTCGTCCTTTATCTTGGTTTTGGCGTACTTCCGAGCCTTGCCCAAGTAGTAAGCAGTGAACAAGCCCAAAAACTGTAACCAAAATAAAAGTGGTTTAGTAACACACTGGATAAAAAATAAAACACCCTATTTTAGGTGATCTGAATCAAAAAATCACTAGTTTAAGTATTTAACATTTCAGTTCATCATTGACGTTATTTCCAGACATTCTGCCATAAGAAAATATATTTATTATGATAAAAAGGCATACAAAAATTTAATGACTTTTTATAATATTCAAATAACTAAAAAAAAATATGTTTTAAAAAAAAGTATTTTAAAATTATAGTGACACACCACACCACAAGCTTATATAATTGTATGACTATGAGACTCTACAATAAAAAAACGAAAAATTTTGTTAATGCTAACAATTTTTTATCCTAAAACTTATTATATACCTATAATAGTTAATCATTCAATAGAGCATTTTTTTACGATTTGAAATTCAAAATTTAAAAAAATATATATCTTTTGTGTTTTTTACATTTAACCTCCTACGCTTGAAAACAACATTTTTTAATTGGTTTTGACTTACGAATTTAATTTTATCAAAATTTGACGACTATATCATATAGCTGTCATAGGAAAGATCGAAAAATGGGTGGAAAAATAATATTAAACAAATTATAGCTTTGGTGTTCTTTGACATATTATCTTATAATATAGGGAATATAATTTTTTATATTTTTAAGAATTTTCAATTAAATTTGATAAAAATCGGACGACTCTAACAAACAGCTGTCAAAGAAACGATCACAGAAATAAGGAATAATTTTTTTTAATATCACTGAAGCTAGCAACAATCTTTACAAATTTAACATGGTGTTACTAATATTGATAGTTGATTATTTCTTTTAATTGCAAGGGTATATAAACTTCGGTTTGCCGACGCTACCTTCCTTTCTTGTTTTATGTTACATTCAGGGCTCACCTCAAGGCCAATGATGGCCATGCAGCTGAAGTAGTTGAGCTCGGCCTGCATCCTCAGATTGCTGGTTGCCTTGGTGGTGCAGCCCTCCTCATAGACGTGCGCCGGCTTGGAGCAGTCGAAGGCGTAGCAGCAGCTACTGGGCAGGGCTCCGTGCTCCTCCTGGAGGTAGTCCTGCGGTCCCTCCAATCCGCAGCAGCCGAACAGGGTGTGCACCGGCTGCATCCTGTCGTCGCTGTGCGTCTTCCGATCAAAAAGGTCGCGCATGCGCTCCGCAAACCGGCCCATCAGCTCCTCGCGCATCGCCGTGAAGGCGAAAAGGTATGAGCCCAGCGCTGCTATCACCAGACCACTGAAAATCAAGTACTGAAAAAAAGGAATCCTTTAAAGATGCGTCGAGTCTAAGGGAGTGAGGGAATACTCACGTAAAGGGAATACTTGTAGGACTCCTTCAGGGCTACGTACATGCCCAGGAAGGCGACTCCGAAGACTGCCACCCCGCAAAGGGCTGTTCCATAGCTGCCGTAGGGTGAGACCGCCGAGCCCCAGGTGACCACGCCGCAGGAGAAGAAGAACACGTTACATGTCTAAGAGTTTGAAATAAAACAAAAAATTAGTAACTCTATTTACGGGACCAGCATTAAAGTTTAGGGAATCCCATTGAATGCATTCACATTCGCAATTCAATAACTACTAGTGACAAAGTGTTGAAAGTTATTAGTTCACAAGTCATTAACATCAATAAAAAGTAAAAACATTGGAATATTTATGATTCAAGTGTGTTTATATATCTAATACGGTCTCCAAAATGATGAAACTCAATAATGAAACTCAAAAAATTATTAAAACTACGATTGTTTAGCAAAAGATTAAATGATATTGTTGAAATGCATTTTAAATGTGGTTCGCCTATCTGTTTGTTTGGCTTAAGAAATTATTCATAATCAATCATCATAATCCTCAACTTATTTATTGGGATCGTATCGCCTTCGCAATTCGATGAATTCTTTTCTTGTTTTTATAATGTGATGTATTTTTATGATTTTTTTTAGTTTTCAATCATATGAAATTGCAGAATCGTAATTGTAATAGTTTTCTTGTAATTGTGTTGTGTTTAAAAATTAAACTTTGACGTTTTCAGACAATGGGCGGATGATGATGAAATTAGTTACCCAAATAATTATAATAACATTTCTAATTGACGTAAGCCCAGCGCCAGAATTGTGAAAGTGGCAATTGCGAACAGTTGGCCGGCGGAATTATGTAAATTTGGGAACAGGTATTATTTATAAATATACTTAAGATTGCATCGATTTGTTTATAGTCTTTAGCGGCCTTTTGGCAATGATATGTGCTCTCTGGGGAAAGATTTCCCACATGAGGGAAGCAAATTATTGATTTTTCGGCTGATTTTCGCATCATCGCGTGTTGTGCAAGATTCTCATTTGGGTCAGGCCAGGCTGCGGGATATGGGGAAAGGTCGGGGTCGTGGTAGTGGAATGGGAATAGGAATGGGCAAATGCGCATATATTTGTACTTACCACAATAAGAATGCAAGTGGCCAGCAGGCCGTACTTCCAGGGCGTTATGGCGAACGACTTCTCCATGCTGCCGACTACGGACTGACAGGGCTGTTAGATTTCACCCGTGAGTTCCCTCGACAGTAATGTTTCCTACGTGCCTTTGCACCCAATTGTCCAGACGACGATTAAGCGGAATCGTGGACCTCGGGGGTTCTGGAAATTTACTCCACTTAGGGCATTGTTTACTTGCTAATTGGTGGCACTCTCGACTCACGGCCTGAAGCCCTCTCTGGTTTGGGGGCCCGTGTGGATGCCACAAACGCTGGCCTGCGACTGAACCAAAATGGGAGAGAGCCAGGTGCAGCAGATACCCGTCAGATACTCACCACCGACCAAACTAGAGAACCCAGTGGAACCAAAACAAACTGCGAACTATCATAAACGTGGTGACAATGACGCAGGCGCAATTTCAAAGTGGCATACAGGGTGTCTTTTTGTACACCTGGAAATGGCGCCCAGTGAATAAGCGACCACTTTGTTTAATTTTGAAATTTTGAAATAAATATTAAACAACATAAAATTAGAGAGAATTCTTACTGTTCCCAGTTTTATTTTAACGCCCACTTTATAATACTTTGGTCATTATTTTTATTTAAGACTCCTGAATCAATCGTCATTATGTTATTATATATTAAGCTTTTGTTTAAAATTTAAATAATAAAACTTATATTCTGAGTCTTAACTTAAAATTATATTGTATTGGTTCTGTGGGTAATAGACATGTAATTAAAAATTAAGTATACTAAGTAAATCCAACCCTTGTCGTTCATAAGGGATAAGGCCAAATAACACGAAAAAAACAATGTTTTTGAAATTTTTTTCCTGACGACAAAGTCAAAATGTTTTTACTCCACGAATGTTACATTAGGGTATGACATTCGAAGAAATTTGTACACATAAATATTCAAAAATATGGCAATTTCAGCAATTGTTCGGACGTGTCTCGAAAAATGTTGAAATTTGGTGCCCCCCATAACTCGATGCTGGATTATCAGCTATAAAAAAATTCAAATACATTTGTTAGATAAAAGATTGCCCAGGTAACGCTAACAAGTTTTTTTTATTCAAATTTTTTAACTTTTTTGAAGACTTTGACGTGAAATGCACAATTGTCATTGTAAAATCAAAGTTCTACACAATAAAAAAAAACTAGACAGCGTTACCTTGTAAAATATGTTTTTTAATTTGTTTTTAAATTTTCAAAATAATCGGTGAAGAAGTTTTAACAACGTGAGTTGTAGAAAAAACGCTTAATGTTTTAAACACAAAAAAATTTAGTGTATTACAAAAATCAGGCAGGTATACAAATACTTATAACTTCGTAAATTTTGTTTTACTTTACTTACTTTCTTAACAAAATTAATTCATCTAGTGGATAAGGGATAAGATGCTTCTGGTTATGGTCATTCAAACCAGTTATAACCATCTGCTACCGAACTAAGATGAAAAAAAGAAAGCTGCAGATAATTTAATAATTAATTTTTATTAGGGGGAGGGATAATATAATAATGCGTTTTTTATTATTTATTTTTATTTCACAATTACGGTTTTATATTATTTCAAATTCTTGCTCTCGCCGGCTTAAATCCAGTAAATTATCAGAGTAATCAATCCACCTCAGAACCATTCATGCGTTTAGCCGAAAGCCATTAGGGTTGTAAATATTAAAAACTAGAGCTCATTTTCGCCATGGATTAGATAAACTACTAGCTAATATTGGAATGAAATAAATCACTTGTACGTTGACAATAGAATGGGTAAATTGGTAGGAATACTTTTTGGACTATTTCTCTGCCTGCAATGTGCGATAGAGCTTCATGTAAGTGTGTATTTTGGGGTAAAATCTTCATTCTGATTCAAAACAAGCCATTCCAAAGGGCCTCTTTATGAAGTTCACGAATGTGACCTGCGAGAGCAAGGACCTCAGCATGGGTACTGTGGAGTTCTGTGAGCTGAAGACTCTTGGCAAAAATAAAAACAGTATAAGCCTACGCTACAGTATGCTTAAGCCAGTGTATGGCAATATAGGGGTAACTAATTAGTCGGCTATATAATATTTTAGATTCGATTTTTTAAATTTTGTCCCTACCTACCTACCTTTTAAGTTTCATTTTCAGCTGATGACGAAGGCAAGTGAGAGCAGCGACGGAACTTCAAACTGGCAGCCCTTCCTCTACGCAATGGACCTTGACATGTGCCGCTTTTGGAAGAACCGACATAATTACCTGGCCAGGATGCTGTTTGAACTTATAAAAGGCCACTCGAACCTGAATCACAGCTGCCCCTATTCGGTCGGTTGAGCGAATCCACAGCTAATGGGAAATTTCCAATAATATTTATTTTTAGAAAGAAAAGTTCATTGCTATAGAGGACATTACAAATACTGACATTTCTAGCCAGATCCGTGGAGTGCCAATGGCCAAGGGTTCCTACGCGCTGTTCACTAGGTGGTCAACAGAAAACATAACTCGAGTTATGACCAACTTTTACTTTGACGTTTTGAGTGTTTGAAAAAAGTGATTTTGATTGCTACCCTAATGTGTTTTGGATACAATTTTAACTTACTTAATTCTCTACAATTGTAGCTGTTGAAATAAAAACCAACGAGCCAATATTTATTCCATACTAATTATTTAATTTCACGGAACAGCCTATTTTTTGAACTCAAAACCTATGTACACATTTTGAAGAATATAGCTTGTAATGTAAGTAATTGGTGCAAAAATATCTGTAGAATTTTACCTATTAGTAAACAGCAGTTAAAAGATTCAGAAGTTTAACATTTGATTGGAAAACGACTAAAAATATAGAATTAATCAATACTCAGATGACTTAGAAACGCTTCACATCCAGACGGCATTATTGCGTCGGCTCTGGTTCTTAACGCTGCTGTAGAGCAGCCAACCGAAAACAGCTCCCACAGCCTAAAAGGAGGAAACGCATGTTAATTAAATCCATATTAGGGGAAATGATCTAACCAACCTCTCCGATGACAAGCAGCCAGCAGACGATTTTGAATACCAGTAGCTTATCGTCCAGATACTTGACGAACTCGGCCTTGCAGCCGGGCTTAAACACCCTGTCCTTTGAGTCCAAGCACTTGTTGTCCAGACAGCAACTGGAGGGTATGCCGTGATGGATGATCCAGTAGTCCTCGGAGCTGTTCACTCCGCAGCACTGCAGCCAGCTCTCGTAGTAGCTCAGGGCGCCCGTCTGGTTGCGTTCCGCCTCCCAGAGGCGGTCGAAGCCCTCGTTGACGCTGCCCGAGATGCCGTCCTTGGTGCCATGGGAGGTCATGCTGAGGAACAGCAGCTGGGAGAGGATCAGGAGCACCACGGCACCCACGTACTAGAGGAAGATGTTCAGGACAAATCAGTAAAAATAACAAAGAACTTTGGTTTACAGAGTAATCAATAGTAAGCCTACATGTGAAAAATATAATATATATCTTACTGCCTTTTACACTTCAGTATAACATACATTTTAAATGTAACACACTAACACCAACTAATTTAAAAAAAAAGTGCCTTAGTGCCGATAAATATATTTTTTTAAACAGATAACAGAATACTTGTGTCTATACTTATTGAAAAAGTAATAAAATATTTAATGATTTATAAATGAGAGACGCAAAACTTCACTAAAAAACGCTTATTTAATTATGTGGATTTAATTATACACTGAGTGCGTTACGTTGTATTTATTTAAAGAACTAACGTTAGCACAAAACAAATGAGAATTTAAAGAAATAATTATTAGCTTAAAGCAGCTTACTGACAACAAATATATAAAGTTTTAAATATTAACAATCTAAATGGTATTTATAAAAAAATTAAATATATTTAGCATATTAGCATTTAATTATAAAATTATTAAAAAAGTTTTAATTGGAAGCGGAAATGAAAAGTCAACTTTTTCAGTGAAAAGTAATGATGTAGCTACTTACGATGAGCAGTCTGACAGGAGCCTCGTGGATGGCGGCCAGGCAGCCGAAGATCGCGATGATCAGGATGACAACGCCCAGGCCGATGATCAGGCCACCGGCCACATTTTCACCAATGCTGACTGCATTCTCGGCGGCGGAGATCAAAAAGAAAATTCCGAAGGCGATCAGCGCCAGACCGAGCACCTGTGGAAATCACAGCGAGTGAGGTTGACGCATGCTGTACAACCCCAGGTGGGCTACTCACGGAAAACACGAAGTTCAGCAAGAGCAGCACATGCTTCACTGTAGTGGCGCCCAGACCCATGGTGACTGTGGATGGACCGAAGATGCGACTGGAGACCGACTGTCGAAATCAACGAAGGCGAGCAGAATGCATCAGAGGCGGAACAGACATATATGGCTAGCGGCCAGCAGCCAGTTTCAGATACGTATCCCTCGGATGTGGCGGTGCGAGAAAGATCTTTCGAAACTCTGACCGCTGTGCTTCAGCTGTGCGAATCAACTGGCGCTGATGTGAGATCGAAACCGAAACAGTGTGTTTTGTTTTGACTAAAACAACGATCGGTGAGTCGATCGCTCGCACCCGTTCTATCTATAAATCGGTGAGTGAAAATCGAGAGCGGAGAATCGCCCACTTGTGCGAGCTTTTCTTGTTTATCCCCCAAACGAATGCCGATCCCCACTCATTTCCAATTTTGTGCTGGCCAACGTTTTCTTGTAAAAGTTTTGTCAATGGCAACGGGTTTCATTTATTTTCCTTTCCAGCTATTTGTAGGCGTGGGTGCCAGTTTATAGTTTTATGAATGAATACTGGGTATCTCTAGTAGCCTAACTTGATTAATCATCGTAAACTACAATCACAATTCGCCAGGGCCCTGTGGCTAGGAAATTACTCACAACGAATAACGATAATACGGCTCGTGCAAAACACCTAAAACTAATTTAATTATAGAATCGTATGCGGTCGCGATGATTGCGAATGCTGTCCGCCAGGTAGCAGGTGGTCACCGAGCCGGCAAACTGTAATTACAATAAGGTATTATATTCAACATTAGTGGTGGAGATGGCAAGATTAAGTCAATTAATTGCTGGAAGTACTCAGTGTTCAATAAGGCCATGACCTCAAGGGTCAAGAATGTGAAGTATGCACAATATACACAATCAAAAATTCTATTTTTAAAGTAAGGAAATAAAACTTATATTAAAACCAGGCACTTCAAGTTCTAGAAAGTCATTTTCTGAATCAGCTGAATTTGGAAACATATCCCTCACCTCGAAGAGTATCAGAAACCAACTTAGGGAGTGGAAGTTGGCGGTCTTTCCGCTGACATACTCCTTAAACTCGTTTTCGCAACCGTTCATAAAGAGATTCAGGACATTCGTGCAGTCCTGATTGAGACAACAGCTCGAGGGAGGCATCTTGTCCAGGAGGAGATAGTCCTCGGCACTATTACGCCCACAGCAGTGTAGCTAAAAGGTATATTAATTTGTTTAGATTAAGGGGTAAAGGAGATGGCAGATCTTCCAACTTACCCACTCCTCGTAAGTGTTCAGTGTGCTATTGCCATCGTGCTCCTCGTCCCACAGGTCGTCGAATCCCTGTCTCAATGAATTCGGAAGAGACTCCCGACTGGCGCCGTAACTTATGGTGACCATCACAAACTGAACTATCAGTAGTAAGACCAGCAGCACTGCATACTGGAGATTAAAATGAGATGGTTTAGAAAAGTATCTGACGAATAAACATTAAAAAGTCAAAACCAAAAGATACATCAAGCAGTTCATAAATGTATTGAGGATAGTCTTCCTTACAAACCTTTGAATTAGGGTAAAAATTCTGGATAACTCACACAGATCAACAGGCTCCTGGAGTCCTTGCCCACCGCCACGAGGCCAAAGATGCTGCCCACTATGACGACGGTGCCCAGGAGGATGCACAGCACGGCGGCCAGGTCCTCGCCGTGATCCAGGCCCTTCACTCTCTGCTCCTCGGAGAGGCTCTCCAGCAGCCAGGCGCCATACCAGATGAGCAGGCAGCCACCCAGCTAAACAAAGGCCACAATCCCTTTCAATGTCAGCCCATTTGAGATCTATTTTGAGGCACTTACGGCGCAAATGCCACTGATGACACACAGAACGTATCTGAGCAGTCGGCTGCTGCAGTACATGACGCCGCTTTGTAGCTTTTGGTTTTCACAATTTTCAAAAATGTTCGAATTTTTCACGAGAGTTTTCCGCTGGGGGCGAGCGCACCTTGAGCAGTGCCATCAAACCATCGACTAAAGTCGCATAATCTCCATTTGTTTGTCTGGGGCGACTCAGGGAGCTGTCGTGGCTGGGCAACGATTCGGATTCTGTCGCCATCCGGTCCGGTCGGATCTCATCCGACCCGTTGGCCAGATGCAGTGGCCAAAGAACACACCGAGCAGAATAAATACGGTGGGGAAAATCAAAAGGCGAGCACGGGCCACTAAACAAAAACACAAAGTCTACGGCCGCCCACGCAATCTACAAAGATGAGACAGCATGTGTCCACCCTCACCTTCTGTTGGCCGGCACTCCCCGCGCCTCATTACCATGGAAATGATGTCAACAGATCTTCAGATCTGGCGATCTCCGAGCCCCCCAAAACACTCTTCGATCTACGAACGATTCTTTATTTTGGCTTGGCTTCTCGAAATGCTGTTACAAAAAATAGTTGCTTAAGTCGAGCTTAGTAGAACTTAAGTAGATTAAATTACCTCGTAAACGGTTTGTGTTCCGTTGCAAACTGATAAATAGAATACCATCGAAGCACTTTCCTCGGTTAACTTTGCTTATGTAAATTTGTTCTGGAATCTCTATTGAGTTTTCGATCTAAGTATTTGTATGGAGAGTTCTTTGGCCTTAAGTATGCGCAGCTAAGACTTGATTTCGGTTTTGAAATGCAATAACTTCAAAAATTGTACATTGACCTATTTTGCATAGTACTTCGAGCGTCGCCAGCGGTTCACAATGCTGTTGGCCAAGACGTAGGCCAACAGGGCGCAAATGATCTGTGGAAAAATATATTTGTTCAGTAATTGAGGTAGTTATTTATTAGATCTACAAGTACTCACCTCCACAGCAACTAGCACTAGGGCGCCAAAGTTGAATGTCGTCCAGCGATCGGCGATGAAGTCCAGGAACTTTTGCCGGCAGCCCTCCACATTCAGTTTGTCACTTTCGCTGTTGTAGCAACTATTGGGCGGCAGTACATAGTCCGTGAATCCCACATTACCGCAGCAGTCCAACTGGTATTATGAAATTTTAAAGTTTATATAGGGTTTATATAGGGTTTTCTTTTCAACACTCACCCATCTCTCAAGGCTGGCGATCTGACTCTGATTTCCTGGCTTAATGGGCACGGGCTGATCGTTCCACAGCTGGTCGAATTTTTTGTCCACGTTTATCAGCAGTGAGGTTTGGAACGCCCAAAGGAAACCCACTACAATAACTTCAAGAACGATCAGGATAACCAGGATAACCACAAACTGGGAGAAGAAAAATAAATTAAATTCATTAGAATTGAAAAATATATTTGAAATAATTTTGTTTAAAACCAGTTTCTTTTTATTTTTGGATTGCTTGTATTACTCTAATGGTCCTATTACGATGAGTTGAGGCAAGATGTCAAATGTGACCTGTCATTGCAAAAAATTGTATGCGCTTAAAAAATGCTTCCTGTATAAAATATTTTTAACAATTTTTTTAAGACTGTTTTCTATTCAAGATTTTTTCTAATTGTTTATATTTTCCCTACTTCCCACTTACCACTTTGGATGCTGTGCTGCTTTCACGTGCTGCTCCCAGGGCTCCGAAGATCGCGGTCAGAACGACGACCACGCCCACGCCGATGATGACGAAGGCGGCGGTGTTGAAGTGCTCGAATTTGTAGATGATGTGCACTCCAAGGCCAATCACAACCAGGCCGAACAGCTGTCGAACGAGAGGGGTGGGAGGCGGTTGATTAAAAAGTTAAATAAATTCTATTCTTCCCCAGAGGTGATAAAACCGTAGCGCTTGAAGGTTCTGCGTTGAGTCAATATGCAAATGGGGTCTTTGAACAGATGAAAATCAATGGAAACTCTCCGGGCGTTGGGATCGAAGATTAAGTCATATTCCTTACAACTCAGCTTACTCATTCTGCAACTAATATCAATCATTAAGATACGTTACGTATACGCAGCGGTGTCTCCTGCAATCGCTCGCCTCTCACTTTTCGAGTGCACCGCTGGTTGCATTTTTAAAATTACCGCCGTGACTCACTAGATCCACAAACACAACGTGATATTTCACACTCTCCTGCCAAATGTAGACTCTTTGTAATTTGGCGCTTTGCCCAAAGAAGCGCAAAGAATACTATACAAAAGCAATTCTCCTACCGAAAGTTTGAGTCTTCGAAATGCGTAGTAATTATAAGTCCACAATGATGATGTTTGCACACGACAACCTGTTGCTGCCACCAATTTGTAAATTATATTTACAATTGTTGGCAGAAAACCAGTCGGCAAGTAAGTTGGCTTTGACGTGCCTCGTTTGTTTGTCACCACGACTAAATGGGCCCGGCTTAGAAAAAGCTTACGTTTTCGAAGGCCCAAAGCCTACGAGGTGATTATGAATGGTTTCGACGATTAATAACGGCAGCCATGGCTCATTTCAAGTGTAATCCCCGGCTAAAAAATCGTTTGGCAGGCCCTAAACTGGGTGTAACTCCGGTCTATGGCTTTGGCTAAGGGGCCGTCAAATAAATATTCACTTAAGGCACACTTTAATGAGCTTTGCGGCTGAATATGGCTGCGGAAAATACAATTTACATTAATAGAGTTACAATCGAACTGTGGAATCAACACTGACCCATCAATTAATGTTTATGAGGCAATGGAGATGAGCTATGGGCACGTAGCACTCAGACATCTGGCAGTATTTCGTGGATAGCCGACGCAATTTAATTGTAATTTATTATGCTCCGGCGCCCAAATCCCGCCAAGACCAAATAGGCGCTGACATAAGGGCCCCCCTAGGCACGTTCTTGAAAAGCTCGAAAATCGGAAACAAACAGTGTGTATTAGTTGAAATGGAAACAAGGCATGCCACAATCTGTATTTGCTTAGGACCATCGAACCATAATTAGACTTTGTAATTGAGTGCCGAGTTTTGTGACTTAATTCGAAGCAGAACCTTATGATCGCTGTTTACACTGCCACTTTCAGATATCTAAACTGTCGCGATTATTTAACGAGCTAAGGAGACACTCAGGTGCTGTCCAATAAAAAAGATAAGGATAGCTGAGTGTTGGCAACACGGCAACGGCAACGTTTTTTATTAATTCGCTCTCATTTCACCACGCAGACAAGCAATTAATCGCAATTATCACCAGAGTAGCCAAGGTCTGGCCTTAGTAGAACAGTGCGTCCAACTAATTTGCATATGTATCATTTGATAAGGCCACATAGACCGCGTAGGCAGATCAAATGCCAGTGCCAGTGCCAGAGCAACGAATAAATGTCCAAAAACGTGTCGCGACACAGATTTATGTGGGTTTCTGTCGGCAGGGGATCACCAAAGGTGGAGGCACAAAGGTTCAGCCCTACCCTAAAGCAGAATGAAGTAATTTCCAGCATAATTGAAATCTCTCAGCGGGCAAATCAAGAGTTAACTCGCCTGGAACCAAACGCGGAAAATCGCGCATACGCCGTGTGGTGCTCGCTGGCATTTCCTCGGCCAGCCTTCGGAGGCATTCCATTTAAATCAAATGGCTGAAAGATGCCCAAAACGTCTGGCAAATGACATCAACAAATGTATATGTAGACACGAACCTAAGCAAAATCTGGTTCAAGTAAAACCAACTAAAATAACAGCACAAATCTAATAAAAATTCTATATATTTTTGTTCAGGGTTAAGTGTTGGCGTGGGTGACCAAGTTTCGACTTGGCAGTCTTTACATGTTGAAAAAAACCCAAATAAAAAGCTCAGCGAAAAACAAACAAAAAATCAAGTAAATAAATATTATATTTTTATCATTTAAGTTATTTGTAGTCTGGAATTTATGCCCTTATCTGTACATTCTTTCATTTTATTTCTTTCCAGTACTCTGATTTCGCATCAAAATGGAGCAGAAAAAGTAAATAACTTAAATGCTTGCCAACGAAACATGGGTCTCTAAGGGGCCAATGTTTGTTTTTAATGCCATTAAATAAACAAAAGACAACCTGATGAATCTCGAAATGATCTTGGGCGAAGCTGGAGAACGCTTCTTGGGCAAGATCTGGCATTTGGCCAACGGCGGGCCAGAGTCAAGTAATTTATCTGCAATTAGCCTTGGCTCTAGCCTCAAGTTAATTCATGGTTTAGTGTTTTTTGGGTCAGTAAAATTGCCCCACGAAACGTATCTCTATCTCTGGGATCCCTCTACTTACAGCATAGATAATATCCCAGAGGAGGGAAAATCCCTTCAAAACGTTTGTCGAACAGGCCATCTTTGCTAATCCAGTACTTGAAAACGGAAACTAGATATTTGCGTAGCAGGTACTCGTATTATTTATAACACTCAAAACTTGGCAACTCGCGGCCTGTTGACGGTTGGAAAATACTTTTGTCGGTTCTAACGGTTGCCGGGGTTACCCAAAACCGGGTTCATGTTCACCGCTCGACTGTTAACTGAAAACTGTTCCGGACGTTCCGAGTTTGCTGGCGGGCGCGAAAAGCGTTTGGCGAAACGAACGGCGGAAAAGCGGAACGAAAGCTTTGACACGAGTGGAATCGAAACATTTGGCCGCAAAAACGCGCAATGTTTTTTTTGCTCAGCTAAAGATTTACATATATTCATTGTACATATAAACAGAAATAGATGACGAACTATCTGAATAAAATAAGAGAGAGAATCGTTGGCCTATGCTATTTATACATGTTACTCGAAAAAAGAGGGTATATTGTATCCGTGCTCAAATATGTAACAAAAAAATTAAACTATCTGAGGACCTGAAAGATACTGTCTTTAAAGAACCCAAAAATTAGGCGATTTTTTTAAATTTTTTCTCCTTCCCTGATTTAAAAAACATTTTTTTGGAAGGAATTGTGCCACGTGTTTAGATATTCAACATACCTTGCGACTTGGGAGTATCCCAAAGACATCTCATTTGAATACATCTCTCTTTTTTGTTTAGTTTCACTTTTAAAATACAAATGGTGAGTTTTATATATTTAATTTTCGTCTGGAATCTTTATATTTTCTTTATTTCAAAACGTATTGTTAAGCAACGATTTGAATACCAAAGCTTTCCTGTTGCTGTGATGAATAAGTTAAAATACAGAAGGCAGGAGTGTTTATCACAAATACATGGGTATGGGCAAATGATAATGATCGATCGATACAAGCAGATGGGTGCAAAAATGTTGATAAATATTTAGGCTATAAGAATAGGGTTAATGGAGACATGTGGCATATGGCAAAGATAATCAAACATTTAAGCTAAAATTTAAAAAGTCACCAAGCTCATAGCCTTTTTTATAATATTTATTGTTTAGCATCCAAATAAAAAACAAGACGACCTTGGTTTGATACATTTATTTGGAAATATCTTTTAATAAATAATATTAAAACTATTTTACTTTTCCTAACATTATGTGTGAGTTGTTTTCCGCATTTCACTAAAATCAACGTGTGAGTAAGGTTAAACGCTACTATCATGTATTGCTGATCAAATGCTTTTGAATTTCAAAAAGTATAACAGTAATTTTCCAGTCTTGAACTTCGCTCAAGCCCTGCCAAACCAATTCAATAAAGGTGTAGCATTGTTGACAAATTTAACAAGTCGATCGCCAATCGTTAGACGTGTTCATAATTGAGTATTTTGGGGTTTCGGGGTTTAAAAGTAAGAACGGCGAGCATCATTGCGAATGCTGTTGCACAGACGGCAAGAGATGACACTCAACAGCAGCTGTAAAACAGATATAGGGTTTTTATTAGCACTACCTAATGGATCAGTTCAAGAGAACCCACCTCGACAGCGATGAGCACGAGGGCAAGGATGTTGAAGATGTGGGTCAAGTGCGACCAGTAGTTCTCGAACTCCACTCGGCAACCGGTGTGTATCAGATTCTCGGGCTTGCTCTTGTCATGGCCCCGGAAGCAGGTGTCCGGAGGCAGACGTTCGTTGACAATGTAATCCTGGGGACTGCCACGACCACAGCACTGGAACTGAGGACACAATGCGTATACGGTTACAATAAAGTCAATCTGAAGCCTGCCGCCAACTCACCCAGTTCTGGTAGAGCGACATAGCACCGGGGCTGTTCAACTCCTCCTCCCAAGTGGCCTCCAGAGCGTTCGCCAGGTTGGAGGCCACCGCCTTCTCTTGGGTGATCAGCACGTAGACAACGGCGAACTGAGCAATGATGACCAGGCAGAGGAAAACAATAAACTGGAAGAGATTATCACCAGTTAGATATATATTGTTAGGATGGGTAAATCTTCAACTAACCGTGACCGTGCAGCACACGTTTTCGCGCCAAGCGGACAGATACCCCCAAAGCACAACCACCAGGGCAGCGACTCCGAGTCCCACGTAGGCGTAGGCCGATGATTTTCCGATCTCATTCAAATCGTAGGACACCACTACGTAAATTCCAAAGGATATCAGCACCAAGGCCAGCAACTGCAATGATCAAATGGTAATTAGATAGAAAGTTGACGAGGGAAGTCTAAAAAAGAGCATCGGAAGCGTGTTAAAACAGACCCTATAAAGTATAAAATTTCTTCATCCTTAATCTAGCCATTGCCGTCTGTCCTATAGGGACTGCGATCTCAGATACAGATCTCAGAAAAAGCTAAAAATTGAAAATAGGTATGTAGATTCTACAGATTCCTGCACAGCGCAAGTTTTTTAAGCTAAGTTGGCATTTTATAAGATTTTCTTTTAATTTAAATTGAAATTGTTTTCGTCGATTGATACCTTCATACCTTCATACCTTCATATTTAAATGTTAAAAATCGTTTCAATCTC
Organism: Drosophila biarmipes; assembly: GCF_025231255.1. Classification (NCBI taxonomy): domain Eukaryota; kingdom Metazoa; phylum Arthropoda; class Insecta; order Diptera; family Drosophilidae; genus Drosophila; species Drosophila biarmipes. Next base: position 10,788,061 of record NC_066615.1, on the reverse strand, counting down.
ATTATTACTTCAAAAGTTATATCCATTTATCCATTTTATTTGAAAAAGAGTAAAGGTTATCTGATAGTCGAGGCACGAGACAGTAGAGTTTCTTTTTGTTTTTTGTGCATTCTTGATTGTATATGATATGCGAAGAACGTGGCCGCTTAATTATCCACATAAATTATTAAAATTAGACTAAAAAGAGGATCTCATGTCATGAAATGATTTCTGTTCTACCCCACTCCAAGTGAATCCACTTGATGTTCCTGGTAGAGGGTTGCTCTCTACAAAAGCTCTGGAATCGACAGGAATTCATTTGGCCCTGAGTAAGAGTTTCAATGTTTTTGACCTCGCACAAGGCATTAATAGAGGACCTATTCGGGGGCGTCCGTCAGACTAGCCCGTCTGGCGTCTGGGATAGACGCCAAGGAAGTTGGCGGGAATACGGGTTTGGGAGACTGGAAATTGGCAATGGCGCCCTCAGGAAGGTCGCCCAAAGCAAACAGGATTGCGACAACAGACAAGGCCACATAATTACTATTCATATCTGATATCGCAGCCGAGAAGGCTTGTTTGCTTTCGTTATTGTTTGAGTCGATTCGGATTATTCAAATTTCGATATGCGCTGCATGAGAATATTTTAAAAAGTGACGTAACACTCTCATCGAGTGATGATGAGTAGTGGATGTTTTGGTTTGAAATCGGCAAGTGATTACATTACTGTTTTCTGTGTAACATTGATATCATTGCTTTAAAATTAGTCATCTTAGTAATGGCGAAGCCATCCGCCTGGAAAACCAGCCCATGGTACCATCCCGATATCGATTGGAAATTCAAAATTGATGAGCTGGATTTGATGGATATGCCGATCATATTATATATGCACTGACCTCTGGCGGCATCTGTTCCTTCTCACCGAGGCTTGCAATTAAGTTGTATAAATAAACCAACAAACTGTAATCGGGGAAACGAGCTTACTACTGGCGTGCTACTAGAATAACTCTGCCAACAAAAAATAACACATGTTGAGTTTCCATGCTACAATATGCCACACGGCCTCAGAAAGTATATGTGTATCATTTGATAAGATGAATGTATCCCACTGCCTCATTGCTGGTTTGAGATCTCTGTGAAATCGACTTAAGTGGTCATTGTACCATATTTTTGTTTACAACGCCTAATTGACGTAATCGCTGGAGTGGGCTATCTTAAAGGTGGGCGCGCCACTAGCCAAAGTTACTCACCGTGCAAAGTACGTCCAGGGCGTAGACAATCAGCTTCACACTCGAGGTGGACGCCATGGCGGAGTATGGTCCTCGGATTCCCTGGTCTAGATCTGGATCTGGATGCCTCAAATTCCTGGAGAGCCGCCTGAAAGGGAGAGCAAGCGGCAAACAAACTTGTTTAGTATGCTCGTCAGCTCCCTGAAAGATCAGATGAATGAGATCACTAATGCCACTCTCTGCCTGTCTGCGCCTTTGCGAAATTCTCTGGAAGATCGGCTTTTTTAAGTCAATTTTCCTTCAATATGCAATGTGTGACGTTGACACTAGGTTGGGTGGGAAATCGTCGAAGGCACTTTCCCGCAACGAGTTGAACGACTTTCTAGCGGCCCTACCTTCGGATCAGAAGTGTTTTCTCCGCCGTCTAGAAACTAACTGAGCGGACGCCACAGCCGGCTGTTCTCCAAAGCTCTTCAAAAGCTTTACAGGGGTCCAAGTTGCCAGACTGGTGGAAACAGTTGACAGCTCCCAGTTCCGCTTTCTCCAAAAGTATTGAAATCCATTCGGTTTGAAAAATTTTTTTAGTTGCGCCTCTAAACATTGAGAAATTTTGCATTATTTTGTAATATATAATATTAATTTACATTAATTTAATATTTTGTATAGCTTCAGCGCGTTTATTTTGCGGTAATTGGTGTTGGGCAGAACATTTTTATACCCTTGCAGAGGGTATAATGATTTCAGAAGTCAGAAGTTTTCAACGCAGTGAAAGATACGTTTTCGACCCCATAAAGTATATATATTCTTGATCAGCGTCACAAGACGAGTCGATCTAGCCATGTCCGTCTGTCCTTCCGTTTCTACACAAACTAGTCTCTCAGTTCTAAAGCTATCGGGCTGAAACTTTCCCAAAAGTCTTCTTTCTATTGCCGGTCGGATAAGTCGGATACAGCCGGGTCGGACAACTATATCTTATAGCTCCCACAGGAATTAAATTTTTTCCCGAATTAAATTTTATCAAAATCGAACGAATAATTCATATAGCTGCTATAGGAACGATCGGAAAATGAATAAAATCGGACGACTATATCATATAGCTGTCATAGGAACGATCGGATAATTGGTGGGAAATAATGTTTTGACATATTATCTTATAATATTGGGAATATACATTTTTATATTTTAAGAAATTTCGAATTCAATTTAATAAAAATATTGATTATTTTATATAACTGCAAGGGTATACAAACTTCGGCTTGCCGAAGTTAACTTCTTTTCTTGTAATAAACTTAATTAACAATGTTTTTATTAGCATAATTAAATAAATAATAATTTAATAAGAACTTTTGCATAATTTTAAAGAATTTTATATTCCATTTAAGGAGTTATCCACTGTTATATATATACTCACCACAAATTCACAATAATAGACATGAACAACGTACATTGTGCATATACTGAAAGCTAAACAAAAATAGTTAAATATGGTTGATACCAATCTTATAAAAGACACAATAATTTTCAAAAGTACACATTTTTATTTACCCTCTAAATAGGCTGAAGAAATGGCTTCAATAGCACCAAATTGAGAACTATCTTTCCGGCAATATCCCAAAGTCCATACAACATACATAAAATTCTCCCAAATAGATATGAAACCCCAAGAAATTAGTAGGACCTTTAACTAAATTTTATAAAAGCTTAGATTAAGAGTTATCATTAATCATTTCAAAGTCATATTGACAACGAACCTGAATATTAACACAAACCAAAACGAGGCCATAGGCAGAATTCAGCAATAAAAAAATTCCAAGGAGCGTCCACAGATCCAGACACTCTAAAATCATGGAATTATTTAGCTAATTTTTTTTTTAATTTAAATATCTCTTATATAAAAAATACCTTCAGCAATTATATTACTAAAATCAGCAAAGTATAGAGACAAAATCTGAAAGTTAATATTAATATACCTTTGTTTAAAACAATGTATTTAAAATAAAACACACCAAGCAACCATTACAAATGGCGAAAACGAGGTGCACAACGATCACTAACTTCTGACACATCGCAAGGAAATAAGAACTAAAGGCTGTGGAGCTAAATAACTTGAGGAAATAAAGTACAAAATAAATGATGGTAATCATTTCATAGAATTGCCTTTGCTTAACTTAATAGCTGAAATATCAATTTAAGTAAAGTCAGGAAGGGGGAAAAAGGGACATTTCTTGAATTATTGGTTTTAATTAGGTAGTTATTTTAAGAATAAGCTTTTTCACGACACACAATTCCAAATGGTTATGATTCTATCCAGAGGGAAATAGTTTGAAATTATATTATATATAAACAATTTCCAATGAATCGAAGGCACAAACTTTATTTATGACTCATTATGGGACTTTGAGATGTGACTTGAAATAGATAAACATGACTCAACACTTGGTGAGCAATTTTCTTTGGTAAATTCTTTAATAATAAACTTTTTTATTACCACACTTTTTTTTGCCTTTAAAAACCAGGGAGCATGAGAAATTCCTTTTAACAAACGATGATTACAATTTAAGGTTAAACAAACTAACTAGTTTCATCTCCACGTTCCATCTGACATGAAACTTCGTTCTTCGGACAATATTTTAGACATCTGCAGTTCCAATAAACGAAAACCAGGGCATAAAGGGAGAAACCTAGGAAAGTAAGGTATAAATAATTGTTTTGAGCTCAGTAAATGTTTAATGTATGTATAGATACCCACAGATATAAATAAAGTGAAGAATTGAAACAGAATCAGGCTCTTGTGCGCTGTGATGAAGAATTAAGGAGACTTCCTCGATTTCCAATGAAATAAAAGTTATTATCCAGATACAGAAAACGATTTTAACCTGTCATGAAAAAGAGTTTTAGAAGAGAGCCAAATTGTTTCCTTTTTACCAACTTTGCATTGCAGGTAAATTAAAAATGCTGCGTTGCCGGCCAAAATAATTGACATGATTTCCAAGCCATATAAAACATCGGTATTTTCATAATCTCGGTAAAACAACTCAAGATCGAAAAAAAATGCAAAAAAGTAACCAAATGAAATTATAATCGAACAAAAACCACTTATAGCAAATGAAAAAAAAAGCTAAACCCAAACAAACTGGTTTACACATTTTAAAATATTCCGATCGGGTGTGTCGAGTCCCGAACAAAAGTTCTACTAACTCAAAAATTAGTATAAGTAGTGGGTACATTAAATTATTGACTGAACAAATGTCCTAATTATTATGATATACAACACTAGAGTGCAAGTCATTTCGTCATAATAAGTTGATTACATTACGCATAGAAAAATAAAGTCATAAAATGTTTATGGGTATAACAGAAGACCACACTAAAAATATGTATGATTTTTGTTTGTGACACATGTTTTTTAAAGAACTACATAATGTCGAGTTCAAGTTAGTTAATAAAATGTGCTGTATGTTACATTTTCCAACTTAAAAACTGTTACAGAAAATATGTTTAAATGTACCTTTGAAAAAAGTTCCCTTCAAAAGGATTCTGGGAATAAAACGGAAGGTTAAGAAATCTGATTTAGCAAGCAAACGGAATTTTTATTTTAGTTAGTTAGTAAGTAGTTGCAACTTCTTTGTCTTAAAATTCATATTATTATCCATGATTGCCATGTGAACCCCAAAAATGGTTTAGCTGCCGCTGACTAAAAATGTACACGGATATCCAACATTTAGATTTAGTTACATTGTTTTAAAATAGTGTTGCAGTTGATTTGCAAAAACATGTGAGTTCTTTAGAAACATATTCTTAAATATGTTGTTCTGTCGCTATCAGGTATCAGTTTTATTAGGTATCAAGTGCAGAAGGTTTTCGATCAATCGATTTTTAATAATTTTTTTAGAAGCCAACACGTAAAATAAAACCATAATGAAGCTGCAGATCAGGAAGCCTTTGGAAAAAGAAGAAATAGTTATTTTAATTGAAACGATATTTTTTCTTACCAAAGAATACAAGCTCCCATTGCCACACATTAATTTCAGATAAAGTATGAGCATAAGCAATATAACCAATCTCAAGCACAATTAGTTCAGCGATGACAATCAACCAATTGTAAGTAAAGTAGTATTCCTAAGAAGAGTTGTTAGAATACCAAATGATGTCACAATCATTATATTTGAACATGTAATCTTAAATCTCCAACCCTGTAATTCGCAGTCACCCACAGCAATCCGCTGGCGCCGATGAAAGCGGACATTACCAGAATAACCTCGAACTGAGAGTCACATTTCTCCCATGAATCTGTAATTAGTTTAAGAAATCCGGCCTTTACTTAAATATTACTTACGAAACTGAACGCAGTGCACCAGGCAAGGCACAAGCGTAGGAAATAATGTAAATGTAAATACAAAGTATATGAAGAGTGCCAGCCAACTAAGTATTTTCCGCATCCTAGTGGAAAGCCCGATAAAGACTGAGCTAAACACGCTCTGTAGGCAAGGGGACATACAAGTAGTATGTCAAAGGTGACATACAATAAATAGTCAATTGAATGGACCTTTTCCGTCAATTGGCTTTTAGGTTTATTACAGAAATTTACCAAAATGAATTTGGAACACTGGCTAATCAACGTTTCATTTTTGTCTCGTTACCAGTTGTAAACATTTTTTTATACCAATTTGGAGTACCCATAACTTTTTTAAAAATTAAATTTGAAATGTCTTAAAAACGAACACTTCCCAATTTTTGACTCATTAAGCTGAGTCACCGGAAATGGCCTGAAAAAAGAAAACAGGGTTTTGAATAATCTGTGGTCTGTATACGACGGCTCTTTTGCAGTGCAAATCAACAAAAACCCTTTAAAAAATTGGAAACATTAAACAAAAAACATAAGAAAGAAACTTTATTAAAAATATTTGTTATTTAATTAAATAGTCCAAATATGAAATAAACACTCTTGTCACTACTGACCACCAACGCGTTTTGTTGTTAGTTTTGACCTTATATTGGACTTTAATATTAATATTAATAATAATACAGGATCCGATTTAAGCTTTTCAATACAAGTAAACTTTAAATATTGGTGTGCTACAGAAATCACTTGGCGCTGAATTGAGGTGTGTTTATTGGTACAACTCAGGTCAGCTATTTACTTAGTCATCTTTAGTACGAATTACGTATCTTCAGGAGACCTTAAAGATCTAGAATAGGCAGCGACTGTTACTAAGCTAATAAACATAAATCCTAAAAAGACATAAAAAACCCTTTTATAAGAATAAGCAAAGAATCACACCAAATAAACAGATTTGAATACCCAGGCCGAAGTAGTTTTGGACTTTCTCAGCGGTACCAAATTCGTCTCTCTGGAAATCCAACCCAACCAATTGGAGAACGAGGCCACCCAGTATATAGACCGACGTCATTAGAAGCCACCAATGCAAATAACATAAATCCTATTAACAAAATGTCAAAGGTAAAAGCCATTTAAAACAAAAAGCCACTTCAAACCTTAAATTTGAGTACGATCAACAAAGTTCCGCAACAGCTATGCCAAGTCCAGTATGCATAGCCATTCTCCATTCCCAATAAAGGACCTGATCCAAAAACTTTAAAATATATTTCGTTAAGCAGTACACTTATTGACAGCTTACCATCGTTTGTTTCTTTTTTTATAGGATAAAAATTAACTAATAAAAAAAGTGCTACGACAAAATTCATAAAAGATCCGTAGGTAATGAGAACAATTTTGAATATGTATTCAAGAAAACCGAACATGACTGCTTTTTTGAGTGAACCAAACTGTGGTGGGTTTGGTTTTTGGAACTCTGTGAGGCAGGATAATTAGCCGCACTATACCAAGTTAATATATGCTCAATTAACATTAGGCAAAGGAAGTATAATGGCCCAAAATATTGAGTCAAGGGAGTATTAGGGTGCTTTTTAATTTGTGAAAAAGTAGATATAATCAATATATTAACCCTTTGCAGGTGAATACAAATTTGTGCAATTACCTTGGGACCGCAAAAGGCATCAAAATAAATTGCAGTTCACATACATCGCTTAGTAAGCAAACCCAAAACACCCATTAGGTGGCTACCATGGCAACTTGGGGACAAAACAAAAACATTGTACAAAACAGACCGCGTTTTTTCAGGGTTGAAGGCCTCGCCAATTATACAAACACAGCGATTTTGGTATATAAATACAAATTAAATGCTTTATTCAAAAATTTTGTATGCAATTCGAGCTCGTGTTGTTTGATGCATTTCTTCAAATTTAAATCTTTCCCGGAGATTCTCATTACGAGTATGATTAGAATAAACATAGAATATATATGCTTATAATAAATATACATTTCCTTTTGCTTGGGGCTCTTTCAACAGTTTATAGATTATATGCTTAGTTATAAACAAGGGTATCATTATTAACGTGTTTATTTGTTTATATATTTTTGTTAATTTTTGGGGTTTCGGTTCAACAAGTAAAACGTTTGTACAAAGGCTTTGGAAATTGCTTTGCTGGCTCGTTCGATAGGTAAAAAACGAATTATACCAATAATACATAGGATATACAAAATGTAAGCGTTTCATATCGCCTTAAACTAAGCTTTTTCTCGTTCCTTTCATGACAAATGTCCAAGTAAATGGCGTATTCGCAATGAATATTATTTTTTATCCCTTTGTGTAAGTGCGTTCAACGACTGCAAAAGTTAATGAGAATGTGAGGAGTGTGTGTGCTACTGGATGAGGGTGTGCCTCTCGATGTGGTTGATAGGTGCACTAGCTCTTAGTAGGCGTTCCGGCGCTTGTAATTGCGCACGTTGTTGGCCAGGCAGCAGGCGAAGATGAATCCAATCAGCTAATAAAAAATGCAGAGAAATCGTAAATTAAGTAAATTAAGTAAACATCAACGGCCTTTTTAAGACACAAAATTCTCACCTCCACTGCAATAAGGCCGATACCCACGTATCTGGCGTTATCCGAGCCATCGGACATAAGTTTTACGAACTTCCCACGGCAACCTGGGTAGTAGTTAGTCGGGATCAGGCAAGATCCATCGCAGCAACTTGCGGGCAGACCTTTTCCCAGACTTAAGTAGTCCAGAGCAGAGCTTTCTCCGCAGCAGTGCAGCTATAACATCAGGACAAAACAGGTCAGAAGTATGCAAATTTTTTGTTCTATTTGTGGCACTCACCGATTTCTGGATGGCATCGAAGACACCTTCCTCCTGGACAGTGTCCGACTTCCAGGCGTTCTCGATGACTTTGCCCATGGCGTCTTCAAACTTATCCTTGTTGGTGAACAGCAGCACGACGAGGGTCAACTGCAGGATCAGCAGGATCAACAAGAAGACAGCATAGCTCATGGTCATGCAGACAGATTCGCGAATGGCGCCGCAGCATCCCAGGAACGAGATGAAGACCACTATCGAGCCCAAACTGATCAGAACGATCGGCATGAGAGCCTGTGGGGGGAAGCCCACCTGCCCATTGACCTCGATGGTTCCGATGCTGTTAAGGATCAGCACGCCATATACAATGCCCAAAATGCCGATGACCTGCAGGGGAAAAAAGGGAAACGGTTAATAAAATAATAGATGATATAAATAAATATGAGTTGCGCGTGCGTTCCAAAAGGTAGTTCCCCTAAAAGGTAAATGAATTCATATCGGTTTTTTTCTGAATTTTAAAAAATTATTAGTATCATTAATCATTATCACAAATATCTCGGAAAGTCTTCTAAAACATAAACGTTTTAAAAACGATATTTTTGTTCGAAATCCCTATAAAACCTCTTAAAAAATGGCGTAAAAGATACATCAGAGACATGCTGCAATTGCGTTTTCAACTTACAACTCTAAGAATAGTTCAAATTAATCAGCTCGCTCTCGTTTATTTTAATTGAAAGTGGACCGGAGTAGAATAGCTTTCGCAATTGCCATGCTAAAAAGACTTAATTACCGCAGAACCCTGTGGCTGACCTCAGGGATTCCAAGTCAGGCCCAGGCACGCCATTAGCAGCGCATGGTTAATGATAATTAAAGTAAGAAAGTTACGTAATTCCCGACTAGTTTGTGGTAGCAACCCACGCTACTGGTCCAAGAATATTTGCTGGCCAAACAAGCCAAAGGCCTCCGACCTGATCCGATTAGATAAGCCATAATCCGTGAGTCGCATCCCATGACATTCACATTCACACATGACAATGGCGCACAAATCTCGGCGAGGTCCGCATTGCACTGTAATTTGGGATTTTATGGCGAGGTTCAGCTCCCTGCCCAGACAATGCGAACCAACTTTGATCTTTGGGAAGCAACGAACGCCTGACTTGCAGCCCCAATTGCCGGGCGGTCATCAATTGAATTTGCTTGATTTCATTATGTGCACATGATGCTCGCGGTTGCCGTGTCTATATGTGTATTTTAGGGGTGTGTGGGCTGCCTATATCTCCACATATTTAGAACTCAAGTGGCTGTGAGCGGAGCGCTTTGGATGAATTCGTGGGCGGCGGCAGCTAGCTAAATACTCGTATACTTTGCAGCTGGTTTTGATTCCGCGTCAAAATTGACCCAAAAATATTCAAGAATCCAAACAAAAGAAAGCACAGCCCAGGCACTCTGCTAATCTGCTAATTGTTTCACTTTGCCAGCACCGCATTAATAAACAAAACGCCGTATGAAAACAACAGTTTTCGCTTTGAAACCTGTTTGCAGCCGCCAACTTTTCAGCTTTTACTTGTGCCAGCCCGATTTCTGCCAACGAGGACATTACACAATCCACATAAATGTGGCCGAGACAATGCTGTCGACCACGTTTCGCCTTAAAACTGTCAGCGACAGCTTCAGTGACGTCACATTGGAATGGAAAAATAATGCAAATGGCTTTTGCGAAACTCCAGAAAGCCCGAAATAAGGGTCTGAGATCATATTGCCGACAGAAAAACAACCCTCAAGGGTAATGATACATATATATTTATTATAATGCGGAGAACCACACCCAAGGCAGTGAATTGCTTTGAACGGCGCCAAACTGCCTGCATCTCCAAAGCCAACAAGTTGGTTTCACAGAAAGGAAAAACATCAGGAATTTACCCCAGGAGCAAGAGGACAAATGCGTGTTCAAAATGTATAATTGTAGATTAAAGTGTGCAATTTAATGGTCGTAGTCGGGCAATTTATATCCGACATGCCCACGCTGACGGTGATGAAAACAATTAAAGCAATCAGTTGTGTAAGTTCAAAACTTTACCCAATTAATCAATTAATGTTTGCTTTTAGAAAAATCAGATCATTAAGTATTTTGAATAATTAAAAACGCATAAATCGAGCAATGAACAAAAGCTAATTGTTTTCTTGATTTAAATGTGTGTACAAGTTATTTATTAAATGATACCTATTTTAGCTAAAAGAGGCCTCGTACCTGAAACCAATCTTAAAATCATGTAAAAAGTTGTTTAAAAAGCATGGTTACTTATGAGCTTTGTGTATAACATTGAATTTAAATTGATAATCTACACAAACTCACTGCAAATGAAGTACACTCATTGGCAAACCCTAATGCAGTACGTGATTCAATGCCAAGATTGAGAAGAAGACACGTCATCGGAAAACATTGCCCTGCGATGTGTTCAATACTGAATTTGGCTTTCGCTAAACGGATGTGTAAATATTTGCTCCCGAAGTTATTTGCTCAATAACTCATGGCGCAGGAAACGGCCATCGACAAGCTGAATGCGGGTCAGTCAATACCCGATGGCCTTACACTCATGGGCGGGACTGCACGCCCTTTTGGCAGCAACCACCTGTGGCCCGTTGTTGCGCTTTTTATAGTAATACAGGTTTGCCATTTGGCAAGCGAAATTCGTTCGGATTGTTCTAACGCTCACATGGCCAGCTCACTGAGAAAAACTAATAACACAGGCAGTATCCATCGGATACTGCCCAGTATAATAATCTCCCAAAATAAATCTGAGCTTAGAATCGTATATGTGCACATTTTAGCTCGAGGAAAAATTGAGTTTACCGAACGTTAGTGCTTTATTCTGACTGTTTTTCCCCTTTTTTACTGTCAAACGCGAAATGTTGTTCTGCTATTGTACTTGTTGCTGCTGGTTTTTCGAGCGTTGCGGCAGTTTTTTACCTTGGATGTGGTGGTGTTCGGCGAGCTCTACAAGCGGCTTGTTAATTTATTTGGCTTGTCTGTCAAGTGTGTTATGTACCGCTTATATACTCGAGCGGAGCAGATAAATATCAACACGGAGTTCTGTAAGAGCAGACCGTAGTATACTATGCACAACCAACCAGTTGTGCGCTGCGGCTTTTGTTTTATCGCTTTTTCTCTAGAGCAACAAGTTTTTATTGTCGTTCGTTCCTTAGTGTTTCCCTGCTCATTTACCTACTTATGTGCAGGTATGTTTGGGCCACAGACGCGGCAGAATCAAAAGCCCCGAAGACCGTCTATAAATTAAAAAAATTAGCTTAATTTATTCTTGAATTTCCTGGATCTCAGCCATCGTAAACAGAGCTTTTATTTGTTATTTATAATTAGTTGTTGAGGAACACAGCTCGGATTACTATAATCAAGAGTTTTGTGTACAATTTTATAGGCTTTGTTGCCTCTGTTAATACCAATTCGACCGCAAGTGTATCTTTTGTTATATTTTTAATTCGTTTCGCTTTTCGGTTTGTGGCTGTGACTTCTGTGACTCATTTTGCCTCAATTCGCAGGCGCCTTAACGAATGCTAAGTATTCAAAATTTAACGATGAGTATTTGCTTTATTATTTTAAGCGCAGTTTACAGGGTTTCGGCCTGACAAGGCTGAAATGTGTACGTGGGTGTGGGTGCGTTCAAGCAAAAATATTGTGCATCAAAAATACGCTGATTCTGAACATCTCACTCGGCTCGTATTCAAGCCAGAGTTATATTACAAAAGCGGAGCAGCGTGAAAAATAAAAGCTCAGATCTTCTTCAAACACAAAAACGTGGTGCCTAACCTCATCTGTATTTTCAAAAAACACTTTTATTATTCTTGAGCTTCAAGAAGCATAATCAATTTAGGATGGAAAAGTAATATAGAAACAAGAGTTCAATAGGTTAACACTAAAATCAATTAAATTCTGAAAAAATTACAATCAGGCTTGTTTCGGTATTTCATTTAAAGCAACTTTAAGAGTAATATTTTTTCCAACCCCAACAAAGCTTTATAGGATTTCTAAGAAATGGAGCTAAAACTAAAATGTGCGACACACGGGAATCCTTACATCTAATATTTATGATATATTTTTAAAAGTCACACAAATAAACTTGAGAGTTCCTGGCTTCTGAGGCCCTCGGAATAGGGTGAACTTCTCGGAACAGGGGAATTCGCCTCGCAAGCGAAAAATCCAGTTGCTGAAATGGAAGCTGAACAGACTGCGGCGATGATGATGATGACATCACCGAAGTTCAATAACGAGTCGAGGCAGAAAGGTACGGAGCAGAAAAGCACGAGTTCTCGATTCTCCATGCTCCGCCTCGGTTCTCAGGGGCCTTGTTACAGTACGTGAGGGATGCCATAATACCCACAAACTATACTATAACTATACTATATACTATATCACCATCAATATGCACATTGCACATACTACAACCCGATCGTATTCATCGACTCTTATTTCGACAACACTGTCGTAACGCCGCGTCCCATTTTGGCTTTCACGCAACTCCCGTACCGGTTTTGTATCAGTTTCGATTTCGGAGGTTATGAGCCAGACGTATAGAGGCAATTATATACTCACCGACACAATGGTGTTGAATATGAAGAGGATGTATTTGACCATAGAAGTGCCGCAGTCCATGTTGCTGGGTTTTACTGTGCCGTCTGGAAAGGGGGAAGGCGAAAAGAGGCGCAGTTGAGTAAATCGCATTAAAACGGGTGCACAAATCAAGCGATTGCCCTGTTAATGGGCCAATTTGAGCAGATAAATACGGGGAAACATCGGGGTGCATGGCGAAAACCGGATGGACCAGGAGGGCTACTTATAAGGTCCGAGCGATAGGTTCTCCAAGCGTCCTTCCGAGCCCGTTGCCCGGGCAACGACAACGGCGAGGGAGAACACAAAGGGCGCAAACAGAATGCCACTTCTCCACTACCACACAACAGCGAAGGCCGCGTCAATGGGGCTCCAAGATTCAAGTGGGGAAATGGGAGAAGTTCACTGCACTCGGTCGGGGAGAGGGAGAAGCTGCATCGCTTTGTTGTCTCATTTTCATACGTTTTTCTCCGCTTTTCACACTTGTTTTCCTCGTACTACGCAGTCTTTTGTTTTCGTCTCGCCCCTTCCACAACCACTTTTTCTGGCACCCAGCATCTGACTTTGTTTTGGTCCTTTCACAAAGTTCGAGTGTAAGAAACGCCACTTAGTTTAATTTGCACTTCGCTGGGTAGTTCCGAGAATCGCACAACAAGCAGCTAGTCTGGACTCGCATCATTACCTTCGCCTTTAAATTACTGCCAAATGAAATTCAATTCCCACGAAATGCGCGTCCTTTCGAGTCGAGCAACTTTTTTTTAGTCAGTGTGACCGTGGCGGTACGGGTCTTATATGCCTCCGGAACCCTAGAAGTTATGCCTAAAAAATCCGAGCATGGAGGGAAACTTGGATTGCCTTTTCCCCAGACCCAAACCGGCTTGAAACTGACATTGACATTTTGCCAATTGTAGTATTTAAAATTGAAATTTATCGAAAGTGCTCGTAAACGGACTTTGAAGCGATAGAATTCCGCGAGCTTTTACTAAAGTCTTGCTAAACGCACGCTTATTAAGTCGTCAGTGCGTTCCGGCTCCGCGATCGGTTCTGCCAATTGCCGGTTTAAAAGACCTGATTAAGGAAATGGAAAATATTAAAAAAAAACAATAAATATTTTAAGTATTATTATGCTTATAAGAAAAATAAGACAATGGCACCGTCAAACTCCGCTTTGCCATCTATCACATTCGCAAGGAAAATTCTTGCTTTTTGAATCTAGTTGCCTTCTTTATGTCACTTATGTCCAAAATATTTTTGGGCATTTTCAGCAAGTAAAGGAGCACAGTAAGTGGCTTGGGATGTGGGGCCTGAACTTCGGTTTATTTCCTGACGCAGTTTTTAATTTGCAACAGTCGTAAAAAATAAAATATAAAAATAAATTAATATTTTTGAAGAATTTTCCTATAATTGAAATAGTCTTGTTCACTTGTTTTGGTCCATTCCCCATAAGTATTTAAGTAAAATGCAACTATTATCCGTTCTAGGAATTTATTCACGAAGCCATCGTGTTTCAAAAATCTGGTAATGTTGATGTTCCAAAAAAGAATGCAAAGTAGGTATTAAATGCCATTTAATGTGTTAATCATTTCAAGTTGCCTAACGGCGCCGAATAGAAGACGAGTTTGCAGCGGCACTATTTTGGGCTAATGAAAATGTTATCTAAGGATCCGTCTATCTACTCGGCAGCCTGAATACCAGGTGTGATTGGAGAAAGCCCTTCAGCCTCCTAGCAGACCTTCGATTGATCACATTTTCAAGGTGTCCTTGTCCTTACTTACAGTCTTTTGATTTTAAGTTTTAACTTGAACTTAAAAGATAAAATGGTTAGTTGGCGGTTTTCAAATCCCAAATTATAATCATTTAAAAGCAATTGTAAATGGTTCGGTTGAAGAAGTCCTATAAGGAGACTTGTTTTCAAAATCATTTCTGAAGAAATCATTTTCAAATAATTTTCCTTAAGCCAGCTTTGCAGGATAACGACAAAGCACCTCGAGGCCCATGGTGCGGAGTTCATTTGAATTTTCTTTAGGAACTCTACCAACTGCTCGTCACTGTCCATCAGACCTTACTTTTAATAATTTGAAATATATTTATTTTTTTATTTATTTATATATTTATTTATAAATTTATTTATTTTCAGAACGAATTCCACTTTATTCAAGCACAATGAGAACATTTAGAATGAGAATTCTCTCTGTACTTATTCCAGAAAACACCGCATACTTTTAGGACGCATTTTCCGATTGTAACGCTTTTTCTTATCACCTATTGACTTTGAGAGTTCAACAAAGCTTTTTGCGGGTGGAAAACCACCGCATAAAGAATTGCTATATATTGAACTTTTTCAGTTCCAACTTGACTACGAAACGAAACCCATCGAATAATTGAATTTTTCCTTTGAAACCGGCTAAAGTAAAGTATAATTCTGCAATGGATTGCGGCGGCGTTTTTGTGAAATATGTGCTTTTTATATTCAACATACTGTTTGTGGTAAGAATTGTTTCTCAGGAGGTGCAAAGATCTCAACGAGTCAACAAGGGCGCTGTTTGGAAAACAGATCCATTGGATCGGGCAGTATCTTATCTCCAAAGCGATGACAAATAAACTCTGGGGGCTCAAGATTTCCTTTCGCACCGCCCTGGATACTGCTTTCCAAAGTTATCTTATCGACAAAACACACAGAAAATGGGCAGAAATGGTTAAAAAACTAAGCATTCTTTAAATAAATCATTGCATGCCAATGGAAAACGTAATTACGGCTAATGAGCCGCAACAGTTGTCGGAAAACGCATTGTACTCGGAAAAGATAACAGCAATGAGTAATACACACAATCATTCTTGATAGAGATCCCCTCTGAGTTCTCTAGAGACTATATAGTACTTTTGTGATGAAATTTGACGAAGGGGATGATCAAACTATGAAAATCATCGCCTTTGCTAACCAAACTTGACCAGAAGCTTCATTTAGCATGATGATTTATGCCAGTGATATACTACAAGTTCAAAATACATAGTTAGAAGAGGCTACTTTACCCCCATTTAAAGAAAACTCCCTCCAAGTGAACTTCCCGTTGCGATCGGAAACAATTACTTGGGCGAGTGGAGGTGGCTGTTACTCAACTTGGTTGAATCACCAAGGCGATGACTGCTATCGACACATTTGACTAACATAGCTAATTCTCGGCTTTCCATTTTAGATATGCGGTATCTTGCTTATCACCTTCGGCTCCATTATGGTGTCGACCATAAAGGACTTCTCGGGTGTCGGCGAGACCTTCACGGCCAACAGCGTGGCCATCATCATCCTGGCCCTCGGATGCATCATCTTCTTGGTGGCCTTCATGGGATGCTGCGGTGCCATCCGCGAGAACTCCTGCGCTCTGACCTCGGTGGGTTCTTAGTCCCCTGAGCCTGTTGTATAATTTTACTTATATTTTCCACACTATTTTAGTACTCCATTGTCATGCTGGTGCTGCTGATCAGTCAGCTGGCTCTGATAATCTACGTGTGGGTGGACCATGTGCAGATCCAGCAGTCCCTGGAGAAGATTGTCCAGACCATTTGGGATCAGCGCAAAACCGATGCCCTCCTCATGGACACACTGCAGCGATCGGTGAGTACATTTTATACAACTCTAAATCAGGTTTTTTTAATTTAGTCTCAGTGGTATTATATTATTTTATTGTATATATATATATGATAAGTGGGGTTTGAGTTACATTAAAATCATTTCTGCGATTCCAGTTCAAGTGCTGCGGTTTGAACGGCTTCGCTGATTACGGCATTACATATCCCGCCTCCTGCTGCGACTCACCCTCCAATGGAAGCTGCGCCCTGACCCAGGTTATGACGCGCTCCAGTTGCCTGAACGCCGTCGATTCGTTCTGGGACACCAACGTGAACATCATCAAGTACGCTGGTCTGGGCGTGACCGCTGTTGAGGTAATTTATATCTGAGGGTTTGCCAAATCGAAATACTGATGCTATCCTTCTTTCCCCAGCTTGTGGCCTTTATTTTCGCCTGTTGCCTGGCCAACCAGACCCGCAACTCCCAGAGACGCCAGAACTACTAAACTTAAAGCATCTAATAATGTAGTATTAAGATTATCTCCCGACCAAATAAACGGCGTAAGGTAAACTTACAAATAAATAAATAAAAGGAAATATTTCGCCCAACGGGCTTTATATACTATTTCTCTATTTTTCCGACGGGCTTAGTTTATTATAGAGGGGGTTTCGAAGAATGCTCACCTATTCATGGAAATAAAATAATAATTTAAAAAAAAACGCAAAGAAAACTGAAGTCGAATCTTTGTCTTTGTCTGCTCTAAAAAACCCGCTGCCCTCAAAAAAATATAAAATACAAAAATTATTTGCTGATAAACTTGAGGTCTATTATACGACAACCTTTTTATTACCTCGAACACAAATTGCGCTATGAAGTAGGTCCAACATTTTTTAGGTTTTAGAAACAATTTTTGTAGCATACTTTTTAACACATAATTTTGTATAAGAGCGGGGACGTGAACCAATAATCCGAGGAACAAGATTTACATATAATTTTTAAACCATTTTTAACGTACATAAATTTTTAATATTTTAAGTTGTCTTGTAGGTAAATTTTAATATTTTTCTTTGTAGAAAACGTTACATAAATTTTCATTATAACAAAACTAATCTTTCTCCCAAACAATTTTATTGGCAAGCCAAGGTTAGGATGGTTATAATTTAATTTTTCCAACCAAAAGTTGTCATTTAGCTTATCTTTCAAATTTTATTAGTACTATTTTATTCAGTATAATTTTAATATAAAGCTAAATATCCATTTAACATGTTTCAAAAGAAAATCCCTAGACATGCATTTTAACAACATAGGTTTGGTCTGTAAAAGCTGGCCCAAAACTAATTTGTGGCTTTCTTTGCAGAATTTAAATTTTTGAAAAGTATGTAACAAGTAATTTTATCAAATGTTTATTACAAGTAGTTGGTTATAAGTTATAAATAATTTTTTTGTCCCTCATTAGGCGTAAACCTGTCGTCCGGCATTCTGGGTGCGCATGCAGTTGGTCAGGGCGCCGGCGATCAGGAAGACAACCAGGTCGAAAATGCACAGGCCCAGGCCGGACCAGCGGATGATGTCCATGTTGTTGTCCCAGAACTCCTCGAACTTTGCACTGCAACCGGGCCTCGCCTCGTAGACCGAAGGGGTGTTACAGGTGCTCTGGCGATCCAGGAAGCCACAGCAGGTTCCGGGAATCTTGATACCGATATTGTTGTAGTTCATGTAGCTGGTGTCGCCGCAGCAGCCGAAGGACTCCTCCAGCACGCCCATTGCAGTGTAGTCCGCTGAGTTCCAGAGCAGGTTCACCAGATTGGCCATGTCGCCCAGGAAGGCCGATCGGTTCACGAACACCCAGCAGGTGAGCACAAGTTGAAGGATGAAGAGGACGAAAACCATGCTGGTGTACTGTGGAATTATGGATTTTAGCTAACTTCACTCACTGTCAACCCCTTCAGCAACACTTACCGCTCCCGTCATGCAGGCACTCTGCCTGAAGATTCCGTAGCATCCGAAGAAGGACACCACGAAGATCAGGCCTCCCAGAACGGTGACGCAAATGGGAATGGTGTTGGTGTTGGTCCCATCCCCGGCAGCATCGAAGTGACTGAGGTCGGACAACATGATCGAGCCCAGCACGATCAGAAGGATGCCAACGATCTGGAAACAAATATACGATTTTTGAGATTATATAATATTCGGTTTTTAGGATTATATTATAATATAAGATCTGAACACAAATATACGATTTTTAAGATTATATAATAGGTGTTTGCTTTCATTATGGGTTCAATTTATTATAGAATCAGCAGCACTTTCGCCACAAAATGTTGCATTGAGGATCTTAAGGTTTATAATTGTGTTTTGTCTTTTAAGAAACTAATATGGTTAAGAACATAGCTTAAGGAAAATCTATACATTTACAGCCCTTCAAAAATTATTTATATGATTCCGCTAGAAATAGAATATATTGATTTCTTACTTTTGGAGCTTCTCAAAAACTGTAAAACAAACTTAAAAAAATCGAGTCAAATTTAATCTAAATTGTAAATAAATAACATGCATTAGGTGATTATGGAATTATTATTAATTACAACTTACTGACCGTTTTTTGTACTCTACACTTGTACGAATGTGTGTTCGATATTTGGCTCATTACTTATATTACAAAATACAGATAATGTCAATTAACTGATAAAATTCGTGTATGTCCGTTGGCATTTCAGTGGAAGATAGGTATACTTTTTAACTTTGTCAACACATTATTATGAATAATAGTGATAAACCTTGTGACATCGTACCAATCGCTTCGAAGAAACCGATGCGTAATTCGGAATTTTCTACTACTTTTTACAGCGTCTTAATAAAACTTTATATCTAGCTTCTGTTGGAAATTTCTCATTAAATGTAGCTTTGTCCTGATTAACTAGACATTAAAATATTAGATAAAACGTCGTATACATCAAATGTTTCATAACAATTTAAAATCGCCTTCTTAAAATTTCACACCCATTTGTTTAATGTATTCTTTTTGAAAATATATGTCGTGTTATCCTAAATAAAATAATTTGGAACTCATTTGAGGAAGTTTTTAATAAAACCATTTCATTCCATAAAATTTAACAGAATTTTTGGTGACGTTGTTTCAAAACAGAACTTATTTTTAAGACTTTTTTTTTACTTGTTATATTTTGGCACTTGTTATAACTATTTTTCGATTCATTTGTCCTTGTTTTAGCCTTTAAAAATGCCTAACTACTTACCAAAAACACGATGTTGACAATGTATAAAATAAAGTTGACTATTCCCGATAGGCAACCCATTTTGCAACTCCTAGCTCGTTCTAATTTACAGAATTATAGTAGTCAAATAATGTTATCCAATAAGAGGAACTCCGATTCGCTTTGATTTTATCGCGTACTCGCGTCGTTTACTGTCGTTCGATTGGACTGGACTCCCAGGTGGGCTACTGTTTTTAAATTGTCCAACAGACATGGGCGATATCGCAAAGATACGCGGGTGCCCTGATATCGTAATCATGGCCCAAAGGAAGGATAGATAATGGGGCCCGAAAGGCCGAATGCCTGAATGGTGGGGAAACAGATAGCGATTGGCATATGGAAGTGATTCACTCCCGAGGGCAATTGATCTTGCAAACGTGGCCATGGGCTTATTGGCAGATAAGGACATAGTTTTTGGAAAACATCAACTTGTCTCGATAAGATAGCCGGTGGCCGGAGATAGACAGCGAATAAGCAATAATATTTCATTGAGCTTAACCTATTTCGTTTTATTTAAGGCGAGTGTTAATGTGGTTCTTTGGAATTATGCTAGCTACGGCTATGAAGTGATGTCAGACTCTGTTTCTAGCGCTTCCTCATCGCGCTGGCCAGGCAGCAGGACATGATGAAGATGCCCAGCTCGAAGAGGGCTATGATCAGACTGCTCCATCGGATGAGGTCCGTGTTGGAGGCCCAGAAGTCGACGAACTCGGCCCGGCAGCCGGGTCGCTGGGTATAGATGGTCGCCTCACAGGTCCTGCTGCGGTCCTTGTAGCCGCAGCAGGAGGCGGGAACAGTGGTAGAGGCGTAGTCGGTGTAGCCGGAGTTGCCGCAGCAGTTGAACTGTAGGAAAAATGGGAAAATTAATATCCTGACCAGGTTTCTTAAATAAATATTAAGGTTTAGTTGAAATATTGATAAAAAGTTGATATGAAATAAAAAAAATTTCTTGAATGTCGTAGGGCGATAAAAACATTCCCTAAAAAATTAGCACGTGGCACGCACTTTTCTTCCATATATTAAATTCAGAACTGATGATATTATCATTAATTATATACTTACAGCCAACTGCAGGGCATCCATGGGGTATCCCTGGGCGGCGTCGTTCTCATCCATGGCCTTGTCCACCACCTTGCCCATGCTGGTCAGGAACGAGTCGTTGGCCGCGAAGATCCAAATGGACAGGGCCAGTTGGAGGCCGAACAGGATGAGCATGCAGATGGCGTACTGAAAAGGTGAGTGGGCCAGTTAGTTTCCAGGATCAGATGGTCAGGGGATCCAAAAGCCTTACAATCGTGGTGCAGCAGGCGTTCTCCCGAATGGTGCCGCAGCATCCGAAGAAGGCCACCAGGAAGGTGACACTGCCGATGACGATGATGCAGATCGGGATGGTTTGGGTGTTCACTGCTCCCTCGAAGGCGGTGAAGCTGCCCATCGTGGAGAGCATGATGGAGCCCACCACGATGAGCAGGATGCCACCGGCCACGAAGATCAGGTTGAGCAAGTACAGCAGGTACTTGAACATTGCGGACAGGCAATTCATGGTGCTGCCTTTGGGGTTTCTCGTTGGTTCGCTGGATAATCCGTTCGTTCGAAGCGACGATTTTCGTCAAACTGAATTGGCTTTCTCGCCGAACTCGGCTATTAAAGCGTATTCGAAGTACTCATCTTATCGGTCGCGTTCCTATCTCAACCATAAAGTGCGCTATGTACTTGCTCTGGAAGCTCTCTTTCCTATGTACTTGAACAAATCATTCATTTGATCACTTTGCACCCGCGCAGATACTAGACCGCAGACTGGCCGAACTGAATGAATCATGTGTTGGTATAAACCGTGTTTGGGGGCGGAATTTTATCTCGCATTCATAAAGTTCGATCTCGGGGGTCCGTTCTCCAACAAGATGAATCACTTGGAGTGTCAACACCTTCCCGCCATTCACACCTTCTCCTTATCAATAGGGAAAATTTGGTTTCCACACTGACTCATTAGTACCGCGATCGGCCACCGTCGCCAAGTGAGTCCCCGGTCTTATCGAATAGATTTATGTACTATCAATCGAATAATAAAAAATTTACCGAGTGCACTCCAGGCGTAACTCCAACACCCTGATTTAGGTTTTGATAATTACTGGGGGTTTTTAGGGCAGAATAATTTGCCTTTGACATTGGACACCATATTCCCTTTGCAGATAAAGTTTGCACCAGGTACATTGTACCTGTTCGAGTAAAGATAAGATTGCATATAAGCCCCACAAAGCCAACTAAGTTTAATCTTCTGATGGGTTAGTTCTACAGAATTATGTTCGATAATTTAGTACAATGTTTGTTCGCCTTCGTAAACTCTATTTTTACCCTGTGCTTGTAGAGTAGTAAATTATTTTGATACATGTATAAATATATTTTGGTTCTTTACTTATTACTTATTTACTTTACTTATTATAAACTTTTCTATTACCCTGTACTAAAATCACATTAATAAACACGTGCGCGTATAATAAATTTCTCAGTTTATTGCAATCTCTAGGAGTATAAATTAGTTTGTACAGTTAAAAATATTAGCACAATCAATGTAACTCTCAACTGACGACCTTACAAAAAGGATCATCTCGAATTCGTCATGGGATCTTCTGCGTAAACTTGAGCTTATGTAAATTTGAATGGCCATCTGTGTCAGGTGATATCATCGTAAAATTGGGCAACATAATTCGTACTTTCGGTTTCATTAAAATTAGTGAAGGGCTCTCCTGCCCAGAGATTAATAGTCCGCACGGCGTCGGTAGTTCCGAATGCTGTTCGCCAGGCAACAGGCAAACACAAAGCCCACAAACTGAAAGAAAATTGGGTATATAGATAAGAAGTCAATTACATTTGGAATTAATAATCTTAAAATAATTAGCAATAAAACGTATTGGCTTTTGATTACTCCTGATAATATTACTAGGAGTTTAGGAAAAGATCGGTTTAAAGCTGAAATACAAGCTTACTTCAATGGCGGCAATGACCAGACCAGCGTATTTGATGATATCGCTGTTCCTATCCCAGTACTCGACGAAGGTCCTTTTGCAGCCCCTCTTGTAGACGGTGTTCGGGGTGCAGTTGTTTGTGTCCTTGCAACAGGAGGGAGGGAATTTTCCCTGGAAGTGGTAGTCGGAGAAGTCACTGCGTCCACAGCATTCCATCTAAAAGGTGCTCAAGTTAGTTGGGAATAGAAAAAGAACCTTATGAGCATTGAAACCTACGCTGATTTGAATGGCATCCATGTAGTCGGCGTGACGGGTGCGATGGTCCCAAGCCTTCTCCACCACATCGCCCATGATTTGCAAGTACTTGTCCTTCTGCACCCACATGTAAATAACCAAGGCCAGCTGGCCAATCATCAGGACGAACAGCAGAATCGAGTACTAGAAAATAAATAATATTACCAGGTGAGTAGGAGTCAACCTAACAACAGCGTAATACTCTACCGTCATGGACATGCAGTAGGATTCCCGAATGGCCCCGCAGCAGCCGAACCAGGAAATCAGCAGGATGATGGTGCCCAGGATAATCATCGTCACGGGCACCTGCTGAGTTCGCAGGGCCTCCGTAAAATCATCGATGTTGTGAACTTTGCTGAACAGCAGAGCTCCAAAAACGATCAGCAGAATGCCACATATCTGAGGAAGATCATAATATTAGTAAGATGATTGCACGCCTTAGTTTGTACATATGTTATATGTTATGTTTTAAAGGCGAAAACAAAATCGATCTATCTATAAAAAGGATTAAAACCATTATATCAAAATTTAAAAAGAGAAAAAAATTGAAAAATAAAAACCCTTATAGGAAGGCTATTGCCCAAAATAAATGCTTGTTGGGATATGCCTGAGCTTTTTATTTATTTTTACTTAAAAGCTTGTAAACGATAAAAAGCTCATGCATTTCATTAGAAAAAAGAAGAGTAATATGTGCAATGCACTGAGAGAAATTTAAAAGCAGTTCATGGCCGTTTTTGTGCCCTACATTTTTTTTAAATCAGAAGATTTACTGAAAAGAACTTTCAGTACATATGATAAAAGTTGTCCTGCCAATTTGCATGCCTATCAAAGGCTTATCTCTTATCAATCCGCTCAATTTGCTTAATTAAGATTAAATGTAGCGGTCCCAGGCAATCTGCGATAAATATCAAAAACAAATATACTTCGGCTTTGATTTTTATCGCTCTACGTCAGCCTATATTTACTAGATTAGACGCGTCCAATTAATCTATAATTCGTAAGAGTTGGCCTAATAACAGCATGACTAGCCGCCGAGTTCAGCAGTTCATCGGATCAGATCATAAGTCTAATTATAATAATAACCCATCCACCCACCCGTCTGATATTTCTAGATCTAGATCCGCCGAGCAGCGGAAAATTGAGTTCAAGTGTACTGTCAAACGTCCCCCGTTTTCCATTATTTGCGTGTGTGGAATACGTTTTCAGTTGTTTCCGAGTTTTGGCTCGTCTCCTAATGGGAGCAAGTTCAAACTTAATTGAGTCAACTATTTTTGGGTGAACGCCTATGTAATGCTATTACACAATCTTACATTGAACATGGCCAGACGGTGTGGGAGTGCCCCTTGCAGAGAGAAAATATTGTGCATTTAAATTAAAAACACTTTAAAACTTAAGATTACCTATCCTACTGTTCCTATGCACAATGTATACTGTCTTTGGACTGCTCTATTAGAATCTACATTTCACTGTCCTCTGATTTAAAATTGTTTTGTCTATATAAAAATATAATTTAAAATGTTTTCCAATGTACTTTAGAATAATTTATAATTAACAATTTCTCTAAATGCATTTAGGAATAATTTATCCTTGAAGTTTCAAAGGGCATACGGCATGGAAAGGCCTAATGGTACGCGGTCCCAAAGAATTCGCGCCGCAGGAAAGTGAAGTTCCTGAGTTTCATACGCATTATATGCACGATTTTTTCCGTGTAGGGAATGACATACATGATGGCGTGACTGGAGTAGCGTTGGGCCTCCGACGCAGTCCAATCACACCTGCAAATCAGGGCCCAAACTGGTTGGCCAAGTACAGTTTCTCCCGCCGGTGCAGCGCCTTTGGGGCAGTTAGTTACATAGAAGTTGCAAAACAAAATCGAAATGCCACTGCTGGCTGGCGTTTCCACGACTGTCTGCCCGCCGTTTGAAACCAGTTAACCTCGAGGCCCGAGCGGGTGCCTGCTAATGGGATTCATGTTTCTGGGGCTCGGATGTGGGGAACTTGTTTTCAGTCACCGAAATAAACAAAACACGTAGTATACACAAATTTATACAGAATATTTTGGGTACCGCTACGTCACCGAGGCAGCCCACTTTTAATAACAGGTTTGGCACACTGATGATCTCAAACCCTGCCCCCACACTACATCTACGGACCGTTTCGTCACTGAGAAATAAACGTGGTTAATAACAATATTCATAAAAACGATGATATCTAATAGGAAGAAATCTACATGTACTAAAATAATTTTTAAAAACCTCTTTGTAAACACAAACAAACCCTATAAATAAGCTCAGAGCAGTGAGTCTTAATAATAACTATGTAGAAAAGGTGATACCATCTCTATTTCTGTCAAAAACTATAGATTTAAAGGTATTTCTTATCAACCATAAACTCAGACAAATTCATTCAACGAGCCCCTTTACTTCTTTGAAACGTACTACTCTTAACCAGTTTGTAGGCCTCGATTTTCTCAGTCAATGACCAAAAAACTTAGCTTAAAACCAGTTAAGCCTGGGCTTGGCCAATGGCGCTAAAAATGATATAATAGGTGTATGGTACTTACCGAACATAGCAAATTGAATATAAATAGGATGTATTTAACCATGGAGATCCCGCAGCTCATTTTGCTTGAGTCTTGTGGGAGATTGCTGGCGATGGTGGAGTAAGAACTGCAACTGATCGTGGGGGAACGAAAAAAGAATGGAAATGAGAAATTCAGATACAACGCATGAAGTCAAGTATTTTGTCGTTTTATTTGGGAAACTTGCACGCACACGAACAGTACACACAGGCACACGCACTGATGTCATCCGTGGTAAAAACAACATTTTGTTTATTTGAACATTTAGAAAAAATGCTAGCGCTATGGCTTCACTGGACGTGGAAACAAGCACACGATCACGTACCGCCTGGGCATCGATTGTCGTTCGTTTCGTTGGTTAAGTGGCTAGTCCTATAACTAATGTGCTTTTCAGACTGCTTAGTGATTGTGTAATTGCTTTCAAAAGTTGCGAAACAAATGTCTGTAAGGCCTAGTGAAGATCTATCTCTTAGGCACTTGTCTTATCTTCCTAAAACCAAGCAGTTGAAAAGCACATTGGGAGCAGCTAGCCGTTGAACTATTCTAGTGGTAGGGATCTAGCCCTGTGACTAAGTAAGAGGCATGGGCTTGGAGATCGGGATCAGCGCACCAGCTCCGGCAGCAGCTTCTCCTTGGGCAGCAGGCGCTGCTTCAGTTCGTTGTAGCGGCGCCAGATGTAGGGATAGCCCGAGGCCCAGGACAGCCAGGCCTCCTTCTCGGCGGTGCTCTGCTCCACCTTCTTCAGGTGCTGGTAGTACTTGCCGTTCCTCTTCACTGCGGAGGCGGCATCCTGGGCGAACTTGGCAAAGCGCAGCTTGAGCAGCGTCTCAGAGACGTCGAGCAGGCGATTGCCCCGGGGCGGATGGACCAGGCACAGCTGGCAGACGACAAAGTCCTGTCCCTTGGGGGATTTCAGGGGCAGGAAGGTGGCCTCGCGGCCAATGAGGCACTGCTGCAGCCAGGAGTAGCCATTGGCATTGACCCGAACGCCGGGCAGCTTCACGGGCAGCAGGCGCTTGCGGCTGGTGAAGATCGGGATGAGCGGCTTGTGCTGGATCATCAGCAGGGTGTCCTGCTCCTGCTGCTTCACCCCGGCAATCCGGCCCGTGTGCATCACCCGCTCGCTGATCAGGCGCTCCGGGATGTGGGAGGGCTGCTTGAACTGGCGCACCAGGTAGGCCGGCTTGCGCTTCACATAGGCCACCGCCAGGAGCAGGGCCGAGGTGCCGTAGATGACCAGTTCGCTGCCGCGGGTGTCCCGCTCCAGGAAGTTACATAAGTCCTGGTACTTGGACCGCACTAAGTCCTTGGCCGCCTCCATTCGGTGGTGAACTGGAAATTGTGCGCGGGTTAGGCTGGGTTCGGTTTGTGTGCCGCTAAGCTGGCCGATCTCACGTTACCACTGCGATGCTTCTGGGCCTAATCTATATGCCTGCTAATGGGCTAATTTCGTCGCTGATTCGCCTTTTCTCGGCCACAATTCTGTTCTCCAACTGAACGAACCGACTTTGACACTTGCCTAGGGTGCGAGCGGGACGACTGGTTTGTGCCAGATCGCACTTTCCCCGCTTTGCAACACTGCTGCGCTACCGCTCCCTCTCTGTGCACGCTCTTCTCTCTCACACACACAAGCACACTCAGTTTGAAAACAAACTCCTCACACACCTTGAGTTTTCCGCTTGACTTTTGTAGCTGCTGAATGAATTTACGCGCGCTCCGCTGTACGAACCGCTTGTAACGCTAACTGAATGCTAACTGAACGGTGAGATCGGTCAAAAGCTGCGCCTCGGCAGCCTCAACCTCAGCCGAGACCAACCGCCTGTTGCTTCACACTCACACACACGCACTTGATTCGCTTTGTTTTGGTTTCGCTTCGCCCGCCCCTCCTCCGCGCCCGCCCCTCCGTCGAACGGTAATTGCACTAACTTGTTTTTTCCCGCTCTCCTCTCTGCTTCCAATCGCGCTGAGCAAGCCCTTTGTTTATTTCTGCAAATTTGCTGCGGTCGATACTCGGGTTTTACATGCTACTCAGTGCAAAAATAGCAAAAAAATATTTTTTAAAAAAATTTAAAATTATCTTACCCACAAATATTTTAATACAATTAGGATATAAACAAAACATTAAAAATGTACCTAACCCACAAATATTTAAATACAATTAGGATATAAAAAAAATTAAAAAAAAAAATTAATAATTTTGAATTGCATAAATAAAAAAAACCTATTAAAAATGATGTAAAAAGTTTTTTACTGATCATTTTAAAATAATTAGGACATATGTAAATATAAAAATTGCATAGTTTATTAAGTGTATAAAATCAGAGAAAAAGTTATTAATAAAACCATAATAAAATATAATTCAAAAGTATCAATTTGCTTCTATGAAATAAAAAAAAATTATTTTGTCTTAATAACATAAAAGAAAATAGAATAGAAAATAGATAATAGTTCTTAAGTTAATTTATACAGTAAATAATCATATATCATATTATCTTAGTAATATAAAATCATTAAAACTTTTAAGAACATTTTTATCTTGAGAACATAAATCTTTGGATGCTTTAATCCCATAAACAATGAAATTCAATAGTAAAACAATTGATTCTTAAAAACAAACATCATTTTACTGAATTATACACATTTTTATTAGTCTCTGTTTCTAGTTAAAATTTACTAAAAATGCATTTCCCACGGGTACACGAACATTTTTTAGGAATAAATTTGAGAACAATTTACCAAGCTGTGGGAAAACTACAAAAATTTGCATTAAACAGCTTTGCAGAAAGCGAAAAAATATTAAAACACAAAAAACGCTGACATTCCTATCAACAAATTATTCAAAACTACCACGCAAGTATGTAAAAAATAGCCTTGGAAAACACAATTAACTAACCTACTATAACCCCTATAATAGTATTCTAAAGTTCCTTGCACTGAGGCTTGACTGTGCCGTTGCAACCGCAAGACTTTCGATGCGATTTCCAGTGCAGCTGGCGAACGTGTTTTGTGGTTTTTGGCCAGTAGTGGGTGGATTTTCGTGAAAGTTCCAGGGAGGCCAACCAGTTGGGGATGGGCCCCACCACTTCTAGGGCTTCGGGACGGCTTCCGTTT
Source organism: Drosophila biarmipes (assembly GCF_025231255.1). Taxonomy (NCBI): domain Eukaryota; kingdom Metazoa; phylum Arthropoda; class Insecta; order Diptera; family Drosophilidae; genus Drosophila; species Drosophila biarmipes. The sequence continues at coordinate 10,759,291 of NC_066615.1, read as the reverse complement.
TTAATTACCAGACGGAAGGGCGTTGCAATTGTCTGTGGCTTTTCCTTGACACACTAGCAGCACCAACAACAGCAGAAACTGGTTTACGCCTTACGTAATCCAATGAAAACGTGGACTGGAAGCGTTATTACTTTTGGATTTGGGGAGCAGAACGCCGCCAACTGTCGCGCCCGCCGACATTCCTAATTAACAAGTGTGCTCCCCGCAATTAACCTCACGTTGTTCCGTAGATACAAGTACTTCCACTGCCAGCAGCGCACGAAGAGAAATACTATCTGCGTTGATGACCAACTTTTGAGATATAAGATGTCATCAAGATTAGACTCAGATACATACTTGTTTGATTTACCTTTTTAGTAAAATTCGATGGTAATATACCATTATTTTGCTCACTACAAAGCAGCTAATTCTGCCAAATTCCTCATATATTTCATGTAGGTAAAATGATATTCAGACACGAAATACTGATTTCGCAGAACTTATTACTATAAGCAAAATAAATCACGTTTTTCGTATTAATGCATATATTATTTAGAACATTTTGTACATATTTGAAGCATTACGGTTTGATTTGTCCTACAATATCTAAAACGTTTTAAGATAATAGTATATATTTAAATAAAGTTTACCAAAAATCGTAGGAATATTGGAAGAAATTATAAATTCACTGCACAATTTTCAAAGTTTTTAATTTTTGAATCAGTATTTTAAAAATTCTGAAATACCTACAAGCTGGCATTGTGGAACCGGGTTTTTCACAGTGCTGACTTTCCAATTATTGACAAAATAGAATCAATTATGAATCATTTGTGTGCCTTTCTGGTTAGCTTCCTATGTAGCAAATATTTTTGTAAATGACGAATTACGTTAAACACAGAATTACTTAAGTGAGATTTCCTCCCAAGGGGAGGGCAATTATCCGCTGGGAAGGCTTGTGGCCAGGGATTGGAGGAGCAACTGTGTACACTCGAGCAATTTCGTAAATGAGCAATGGAATCTTTCTGTTCCCAAGAGTGCCTGACGATCCGATTAGCATCTATTGTGCACAGAAAATAACAAAGATCGTGTTTACCTTAAGAACCATTCGTAGAAAAATAAACTCTTTCGTTTGATAATAACAAAGAACATTTAAAACTTTACATTTTATAACTATTGTCATCGTTTTTAATTGAATATGTATATATTTAAATATGTTTTAATATAAATTGCCGAAGAACTCTTAAAGAAAAATGTTTTCTTTATTTATTCTAGGTGTAGACTTGGTTCGACAGCTGATCAAACAAACCACTTTTGAATTCGTTGAATAAAGGCTAACGTTTTCGCACATTCTTAAAAGAAATGTAGATGGGGTAATCTCCCTTGACATATATTAATTCCAAATGGAATTTATAAAACCTAATATAATAATTCAATAAGCAGAAAATGAAGACATGTTTATAATAATACGCAATATGGTTAACAACATACTGTAAAAATCTAACTATTCATCAAAAGATTTACTTGTTTTTGTATAAAAAAAAACCCTGTGGAGATGCTAATCTTCCGAGCTTGTCAAATTGGAAGCAATTCTCTACTTTTTCTACTATACCAACCCGACCACAGATATGCCAACCCATGAACACCAGTCAGTATCAAATCTCAGTATTATATTATCGATTGGAAAATAGGGACGCCATAGTTGTGTGTTTTATTTCGTGTATGCGACTCCACGAGGGAAGCGTAGTCAGTATAATGTCCATTTAAAATCGTAAGTATATCAGTGAGTGAGTTCCGTAGCGCCAACAGGGCCAAACCCCCCGCGGGGGCTAGTACAATCGTCGTGGAAAGTGCATCTGCTGACCAGGAGGCGGCTGAGCGGACCCGGAAACGGAGCCGGACGGGGCTCCCGGCTGGCCAGGCAGCATCGCCAACTGTTGCCTGGTTAGCTGCTGTTCGTGGGCGGATCCACCCCGACCAGGGGCATAGCCCTGTGTGATGCTTCCCGCCGTCTTGGTATTCTGGGGAGGAAACTGAACAGATGTTGGTCAGTAAGTTTAGAAGACACTGGGTCGAGCGCGACCCGAACTGGTTAGGGGACGCACCTGGCTGCTGCTTATCTGCAGCACGTTGGTATGCATGGAGAGTTCGCTGAGCAGCGGCTTAAAGATGACACCCTCCGACAGCAGATGCGGCGGTGGCGGGATGTGGCTCGGCGGCTGGCCGTCGTGCTTCACCTCGATGTGGTAGCGTTCGGGCAGCTTCTCCATGGTCACCTGCGGCTGCGAGGCCTTGACCGAGATGCTGCCACCCGACTGGGCCACCAGGTCGGCCTGCGAAATGGCCGGCTGGTCGAGGTTGATGTGGAGCACCTGCATCGGCTGCCCTTGGGGCGGAGCCTTGGGCGACTGTGAGTCCGGTGGTTTGCTCACCGTGGCGCTGGGCAGGTCCACATGGTAGGCCTGGCGTAAGGGAAGGTTGTAGTTGTAGATGGAGTGCTGCGTCGTCGGCGGCGGGGCGGTGGTCTGATAGAAGACCGTTCCCGTGCCCGGATACTGCGCCGTGGTCTCTGAAAGAGAGGGAAAGCGGGGGTTCATTGGGGAATCTTGGCTGCGATCGTTCCGGCGGAGGATCTCGGGCTTGGTATTGCGAGTGAGGTGCTTACTGTTCCATGATAATCTAGCATAGTCCGCGGCACGACGGTAGTCATCGTGTTCTGCGAATCGATCGTAAACAAATAACGAAATGAACATAAGTTGTGTGCCTGTGTTGTTAGCGGTTAGAGTGCGCAGTCAAATGAGTTTCGCATGAGCGGGACAGGGTGTTAGCGGGCAGTTAATCAATTACAGTGAAAGCTCCGCAGAAGAAGTAATTGCTGACAGTTGGATTTCAACAACTCGAACTCAAAAAAATAACTATTATTGAGCAAGACAGTGATGATTAGACCCTTAAAACAACTTTCTTTACAAAAAAAAAATGAAATAACTTATATTATGCTATATAAACTTGAATCATTAATTGAGCTTATCTCAATTAATCGTTAATCGAATTCTGATAAACGTACACTATCTAACATATTATCGACATATTAGCTTTAGTCTATAATGATTACTTGACTAAAAAGTTGAATTAAACAGTGACATGTAAGAGTTTTCAACTGACTCCAAGTTTATGGTTCAAAAGTTAATGGGAAAATGGTATTTTTGAGTTCGGAGATTAAAAAACAACCATTCTCAGGTTAAAAAGATAAAAGAACTAGTGTTCTAATAGCTGCCAGTGTATGGTCATTAAATTTAAAAACCTTAAGTAGGTTGGAGCTATTGAAATCCAAGAGGAAGTGTGCCTTTTTCTTTGCTAATTTTGGCTTTCTGCCTTTGGCAGCGTTCACTGAATTGGAGGCCCTCGGGCCACATCGTCGACCTCGTCCTGGCTTACTCTGCTGGGCGTAGCTGGCGGCGCTCTTGTAGTAGGCCTGCTGCTGACTCGGTGGCGAGGGACTCCGGCCTCGTTTTCCTGGCTGTCCGCCAGGAGGGGGCTGCGATTTGGAAGAGAAGAGATGGATAGAGGGGGAAACCCAGAATGGCATTTAACAGACCTTCTGCATCAGCGGATGGTGCTGGTGCTGGAGGCGAAGGGGCGGCAGGAAGACCGGGCCACTGGCCGCACTGACCGCCGCCTGCTGGATGGCGAACAGCTCGTTCTCCTTGGCCATCTTCTTCCGTGTTTCATCCTCGTTGAGCACCTTCTTCAGCTGGACGGTGAGCTGGTGCTTCTGACTGTGCAGATCCGCCAGCTGCTCGTCCAGCCTTGTGATCTGGCCTCGTGTGTCGTCCAGGGCCACCTGGTTCTGGCGCTCCACCTCCTCGCGCTCCCTGCGCAATCGCTGCTCCTCGCACTGTGTCTCGAACTCCTCCTGGCGCCTCTGACGGTCCGCCACGATGAAGCCCTTGAGGGCTCCCCGCAGCTTCTCCGCCCGCTCGGCCTTCGCCGCCTGGGCGGCCGCGTTGCTGTTGTTCACCGCTGATGCTGGCGGCATCTTTGTGCTATGCTTAGTTATCTTGCCAATTTTATAAGCGTTTGTGGACGACCGGGCAATCGCGACTGTTCGGCCGAGGGGCTCCCCAAAGGTGGAATGATGTGCTGCTGGCGACGGGCGGGAAATCAGTTGGACACCGCTCCGGATGGCTCTGGCTCTTGGCGGGCGTCGTGGGGATCTCGGCAAATGCTTGGCGGCGTGCTGCGCTTGGCTTTTTGCAAATTTCAGCACGGTTTTTTGTGGTAAACAATTTGTTGGGATGTACCGACCGGGGTTGCCACCTATCGACAATAAGGTGCAGCCGGTTCTAGCTATAAAAGAGCTAGCTTCTTTACCATGTGCAGTGGTATATTTTGATAGTGATACGTTTATAAGGTACATTTATTTATGCATTTATCAAATTAAAGTTAGTATATAATAAAATAATTAACATTTGTGAGAGGCTGGAAACTAAACCCCTTCAACCCGAAAAACACTACACTTCAAACATAATGGTAGTTATTAAAAAATTAATTATATGTAAATTTACAAATTTGTTCAGTAATTTGATTTTACAATATATATCGTTTGCGAAATGCAATTAATATTTAATGATAACATTTAGACAACCCTGGTTTTAAATGGCTTTAGGGTAATATCAATAGAGATCTAAGAGAACACCTTTAAAATTAAATTTTAAACATATATTCATTTTAATAAAGTAAGCAGGAAATAATTGCAGAGTCTACTGGTATTTAAATGGTATTTTTACTGGTATTTAATGGTGTGCTGCCCGGAAGGTATTTCCCGCCGTTACCCACGCGGTCACACTAGTTGCAGCGGGTGAATGTGCGGACGCGAATCGGAAAATACGGAAAAGACGGAAAAGCGGATACTACGGAAGTTGTACGGAGTCGCGACTGGAAGGAAAAGCCGTGAAATGTGTTCTGTTCTTGCGAGCAGCAGTTACTAGCCCGTCAGCAGTGTTGCCCAGTTAACCAGTGATAAAACGTGCCTGAAAACGCGACCGCAGAGCAAACAGAAGAAACAAGAAGCGGAAGAAGCAGCAGCAGCGGCGGCAGCGACGGAATAATCAACAAAGGCGGCAAACATGGCGAGTGAGTAATCTCAGGGCACTTCTCCGCTCCATGAGCACCCGAATGCCAGAAATCACATACCACAGACTCCGGACTCCTGCTCCGTCGTATAAACAACCGCGAGTCATTGCGCGTGTGTGTCTGTCCATGTCTGCGTTTTATGGACGCAGTGCAGCATTTACGAGCTGCGAAGACTTCGAAATCGCTGCCAGGTGCTCGAAACTGTCTGGCGGGGAGGGGCTGGGCGCTGGTCCGGCGAAGGGGGCTCATATTCATGCCGGAGACATGTGAGAAAAATCAATATTTCCGCTTCTCCCCTGCCCAGCGGGTCCACGATCGGATTGGGCAGATGATGCAGCCGATGCCCTGCCAGAAGGGTCACCACTTCCCAGTCAGAAGTCCCGCTTTTTATCCTTTAATGGCCCCGGCAATTCTGGCGGGAATTAAGTGCGGCTGAGACTTTGGCCACCACCGTTTGGCAAAAACCATCCACCCAAGCCGCCCACTCCACCGCAGGATTGCGGGGGGCGGTGGGCGCTGGCAGGGGAGCTGGGAACAGGGAACAGCAGTGACGACGCATTAATAAATGAGAATATGCCTCCTGCGAGGTGCCAGGTTTACCCGTGCGTCTCAACACCCTGCCCACAGTCCTCACGATTCGTTTTATCCCGCCGGGGGGTGATATAACAAACAAAACTCGGAAGAAACGCACGGGAAAAAATGATTAAGACTTTAAAATATATAAAAAATTAAGTTGACAAATCTATATATACTAAAATGTAACAGTTTTCAACAAAAATTGTATTTATGGTTTCCAAAAATGGGATAAAAAATAAGATAAGTTAGAAAATAAGATTTTAAACTTACAACATTTGTCTAAAATTGTCATAATTTAGTCGAACTGTTTTTATTAATCCTAAAAAAGCCAATATTCCTATATTTTCAAAGTAATATAAATGATTTTTTCATTCCCGTTTTCAAAGAACATATTAATGATTTTATTTCATTGAAAGTGTTGTTCGAGGACGAAAAAGCAAATGGTTCAACGTTTTTTAAGAAAATGTAGCATTCATGTTGACTTCTTTACATTTGCTTTGCAAAAGAACATATGAACTTTAAAAAATTAAGTAATCTGATTTTTTTAAAATTCTCGAAAGTAAGATGAAAAATACTACTTTTGAGTCTGGGACTTCAAAGTTAGTCAGCACATGCATACAAATGATTCATTCTTAAGTTGAACTATTTGATACTAAAATAAAATCTTGTTTTCTTGCAACCAAAATTTAAGAACACATGAACAAATTTCTATAAACCATAACTTAAAGTGGTATTTCTAAACATAGGTATTCTAAAAAATGCAAATAAAAGTAACATATTAAATGAGCTTATCCTTAGAAAAACTTTACATTTCCGATAAATAAGAAGCACTACAAATTTCAAGAACATTCCCGAAAAAGATGTTAGTGTATCAATCTAAATCTGGTCATTAAGAACTCCTGCTGTTTGTAGACAATTTACGTTTAGGAGCTGCAATAAGGTTACTTCACTTTATGATAATTCTAAAGCTAGGATATCATAAAACATTGTTATTAAAGAGTGAATGCAAATGATGTTGTTAATAGTTTTGAAAGCACTTACTTCTGTATCAGATCATTTGTATGATGTTTTACTTAGGCCATGGTGTGTTTACATCTATTTATGTATGGCTGGGCTATGTATATTTAGGTCAGTCACCGATGAGAATTGTTGAACGTAAACAAGCCTCTAAACTTCTCAGTTTTCAACTGTCTCTGCATTGGATAAACACATGAACACACAACGCTCACGGACTGTACTGTTTGCATAGCCTTTCCCGAAGGGGGAACCTGTGCGGAGCGACAACAAACAGCACTTGAACGTGCTGGCAATCCCGGCCTGAGGAACTTCCCCCTTTCGGGAGCGGCGGTGCATCCCAAGACCCCACTCCACGCCAGCCCTCGCTGGCCACGTAACCCACCAGCTGTGCTCAACGTAGCGAGACCCATTGCCACACTGGAAACAATCTGTAACGTTTATTGTTTCCGGTTCTGGAATTGGTCTATAAGAAGAACACTATACCATGAACCCAGATGTCAGATTTTGAAAGCTAAAACATACTAGTTCCTTTAGCATAGTGATCTGGGTTTCTAAACTCCCATGAGTACATCATTTCTAATATCAGAAGGTAGAAAACTACAAACTTTATAACTCTAATCAGATTATTTGATTTTACTTACTGTGTGAATTTATCGAAATGCTCTGGAAGTCCTTGAAATCCTACCTTTTTGGGCCAGCAGGTGACGTACTATATAACTATGTATGACCATGTTACATCTTAACGTAGCTTCTCCATGTGCTTACCATATTACCGGAGATTCCTAGAATAAGTGTTAGAAAGTTTCCTCTGTGTGCCGCTCCCAGCTGCGGGATGTTTGCCAAGTCCTCCCCGTGGCTCAGTCACTTTGGACTTTAATTGGTCCTTTGTGACTGCATTCTGTCGACGCCCTCGCCCGGCTTCTCCAGCACAATTTGACTGGCGGCCTTGCGGCCGGGTGGCTGCCATCCACCCCAAAGAGCCCAGATTGTGATAAGGCCCGATATCAGTGGCCCAAACAGGCAGCTTCTGTAGCGCTGCCGCTTTATTGTTATTATTATTATTTTGGGCTTTTTCCATTCGTTCCACGCAGCTTAGCCAGATTAGCTGGCTGTTATTGTGCATAGTTGGCCCCGGGAAGAATTTATTGCCCTTTTCCACCTCCTTCCTGCTTATTCTGGCGACGTTGCTTCATCTGCTGTGCGACTTGTGATTTCCCCTCGCCTTCCGCATCCCTTCCACTCGCTTTATTGTTTTTACTGCTAATAAGATTTTGGCCCTCCTAATGGCCTTGAGAAGACGAAATTTCGGGGGTGGCGAGCTCTGTTTTAATTGAGTTCGTGCCCTATTCAAATTGGCACAGAAATTAATTTCAATTAACTTTCGAGAAGGTTATGTCCTCATGACAAGTTCTGAAGCATACTTCTTGGGGCCCGCAGCTTGCTGTCTTTTTTGGGGGTTCCCCCGTCGACGGAACTTTTCAACTTGCCCCAAGTGGCTTTTCAGCTGAACAACTTGTGTGGGAAGTTTCAGTTTATTTGCCCTGAATTCAAAACGCTGGCAAATAAGCATTCCGTTTATATTTGGGATTTCATAGTGAAAGTATTATGCAATAGGATAGGTTGACTACTGCATTAAAAAAATTAAATACGCTTAATATGGTTATGATTATTTTAACAAAGCCTAGGATTTGTGCATATATGTTTTGATTATTCAATATCATACGTCCTTGATAAAGTTAATTTATAATCTGAGGCTATATTAGGCATTTTTAGAATTTCTTTAACCAGTAAACCTATATACATACATATATACGAACTCCGAATTTAGTTGACTTTTTCCAAATGCTCAAACGTATGCGGTTCAAATATCTCAAACAAAATTAGCATTTAAGTTCGTATCTGTCGAAGTACACTCAAACAAACAGTCACCTATGTTTCATACCACTTTGGTTACCACTGTATTGTATTGTCCCAAACCAACCAAAATTAAAAGTTTGCAAACGAACAAAGAAAAACGAATACTTTTTGTCTACTCACGCTGCTGGGAGGAAAGGAGGAAAAAGGATGCCGGAACCGAGGAAGAAGTGCGTCGACCAAGTGGTGGGTGACCTGTGCCTGGGCGACTACGAGCAGGCCCTGCGGCGTTTAAACGAGGTGTTGGAGGGCGAGCAGGAGCACTCGGAGATCCTGGCTCTGCTGGAGCTAAAGAACATCGTGGTGCGACTGCGCCTGAAGGGCGAGGCTCAGAGGACGATCGGACCCACCCGCCTGTCGGACGCCATGCCGCACGGATTCACCCTGGATATGCTGGACGTGGTGCAGAAGGTGCTGCGTTGCCGCAACCACTACGAGGTGCTGCGCGTCTCGCACCATGCCACCTACTCGGAGGTGAAACGGGCCTACCACAAGCTGGCTCTGCGCCTGCATCCCGACAAGAACCGATCTCCCGGCGCCGAGAAGGCCTTCCGGCGGATCAGCGAGGCGGCCGACTGCCTCACGGACTGCCAAAAGAGGATTGAGTATAACATAGCCACCGCAGTGGGCGACTGTAATCGTTTGGAGCAAGAGGACTATCAGCGCGAAAGTGCAGGCGAAGATCAGGACACCGTTCATCGAAGACCGTATCAGGCGGCCAATCAGCGGATGCCGCAGCGGCAGTCTCTCTACCAAACCGAGCAGCTCGTCATCGGAGTGGTGGCCGCTCTGGTTTTCCTCTTCATCACCATGCACTACATAGCAGCCGCGCCTGCCTACAGCTTCAAGCCAACCAGGTGAGTCCCTAGGATCACTTGGGTGAAGAGGTTATCAAATGCCAAGCGCCATCTTCTCCAGAACCCACAGTTTTCGCCGTGTCAGCCAGGCGAACCGTATAGCCTACTACATGAACCCGAAAAACCTAGAGAAATACTCGGAGCAGCAGTTGGCCAAGCTGGAAATAGAAATCGAGGAGTTGTACATATCGGATCTCAAGCAGAACTGCAAGCAAGAGCGAAGCCTGCGTGAGTTTGGTCAGCTCTGGCGAATGTTGGGGATCTAAACAGACTCTTCCTTTCAGGGGAAACGCTGCTGCTCAGGGCGAGGCAGGGGAACAACCAGAAGCTGCTGCAGCATGTCAGCCAGATGCCCACTCCCGCCTGCCAGGCGCTGCTCCAGCTGGGAAAGTCCGGACACAGTCCACTGCTGCTGGAGAATAGCTCTGCGAGGGAGGAAGACTAGGCGGGGTGGATTTCTAGTGCTACACATAAGGCTTAGTTAGTTGTGGAAATAAAGGAGAATTTGTAAAATTGTAAAGGGTTGTTTGTCTCAGTAATATAGACTATTTAATTTTAGATTATTTCCTAACTTCTGTTACTTGTTCCTCTTTCAGTTGCCTAAATTTGATTTAATACCCTACAAAATCCCAAGCCCATTCAATATTTACGACCTTTTCCTTATATCACATGGTTGTCCATGCAAAAAACATCCATTTCGCTGAGTTCCATGCTTCCCATGACTCCCATTTTCGGTGCCAAGCCTCTGGCTCTTACTTAACCCACTTTTGCCCAACTTTATTGTAGTTTTTGGTGGCAGCAGGCCCAAAAGCGACAGTACAACACAAATTGCACATGAATTAAACATGCAACAACAATAAGTTTTGCACTAGTTTTTCTCATTTTTGTGCCGTTTGCTATTTGCTATTTCTGTATGTGGCCAAAGTCGGTGAATCGTTTAATGGAGAAAACAAAATACCACGACGACTGGAAATAAAACGCAGGCCAAAGTCCCCCACCCGAACCGACAAGCCAAAAAAGGAAAATACGAAATACGAAAATAAAATGAAGCAATTGCCCCAGAAATTCAAGCGAATAAATGCCTCGAACGAAGCTCGCTTCCGCAACGAAAAGCTAACGAACTTGCCACGGAACTCGAACGGATTGGATGGATGTATGGATGGATGGCTGGATGGATGGACGAATGGCATACTCTGAATACCAACGAGTGCCAGTTACCAAAGCAAACATTCGGAGGAGGCACGCAAAAGGCGGTGAGGCAGCAACCGAGACGCATTAAAGGAGCTCCTCCTGGCAGCTCTGTCGGACGGAAGTGACGCCACCACTGCCACTGCCACTGCACCTGTCCTCTCCTCACCTATCCCATCCTCTCGCGTATCCCTCACCCTCGTCAGCCTGCCACTCCGACGGACGACGCGACTCTGCCACCTGTCCAATTGCATTCAGTCAGCTGCGGCGGGACAAACAAATGCAACAATTCCCTTTACCTGGATATGCAGATGCATCCTATAGGGGCACTACCCTGGGTTCCCTTGGGTTCTAGGGGTATCACAACCTACAATGTAAAAGATGGCATATTGAATATGAGTTTGCTTAATATGCCACCTTACGATGGTAACAAATGTTGCTACACCTATAAAAAGTCATAAGATACCTTGGTGTTTATGGTTATATTAAAGCCTTTAACGTACTTTCTGATAGAGTATCATTATCTATCTTAATATCTAAAATATCTCATGTTTCTGTGGGTCTAAAATCAGCAACCTTATAGCAGTAGCTATTCTAACATGTTGCGAATAAATACTTTTCAAAACTAATATTTTCCTACGAAACCTACTTTAACCAAGTATATCGAGTCTAGATAGTAAGTACAGTTTACCCATCCTTAAACCATAGAATATGTTTAATATCTTAAGGATAAGAATTAGGAATAGAGTATATAAAAGTCGGAACCCCCGATCGATGCTCTATAGTTGGGGCTAGATACTTAAGTAATCATTCATTTTAGGGTATCCCCAAGTCGCAACACTCAATCGCCCAGTTCCCACTTGCATTCCCTGGAGTTGGGGTTACATTTCTAAGTGCAACTTGTCTGCGAGTTAGTTTGCCGTTGTTGCTGTTGCTCTTGTGCAGGTTGTTTTGCCTGCTGCTGCCGCAAGTTGCAAGTTGCAACCTTTGTTGCTGTTTCTATGCCAAATCGTGGATAATGCCGCCGCCGTGGATGATGATGACGACTGATGGTTGCCCGCCCAGTTGAAGGGTTCTTTCTGCTTTTTGTTTCACTTATTCATTATTTATGCTCCACAAAGTTTGTTGAATTGCCAACGACCAACCCCCGACCACTCGATGTGGCTGTTGCCACCAACTGTCGCCAGTTGTCGAGTGCCGGAGTCTGGTCCTTGCCCTTCGTCCTTCGTCCTGCCGGAGTGCCTTATCGGAATGTATTTTTCAGCATGTGTGCTCGGCGGCAAAAAGGGTCTGACTGTAATGCTTAAAGCAGAAGATAAAAATGTAAATTGAAGTCAAATGATTGGAGGTAGCCTTGCTGGACAGGGGAAAAAGGGTACAGAAATTGTATTAAAATGGGATTCTTTTTAGATCTTATTTAAAAGAGGTTTTAAAGAATCCGAAAACAGGTGATAACCAAAATTCTTATGCAACACGTTGAGACCTAAATAACCATGTATTTATATCCCATGAATGAATGGGTACCTACAACCTCTCAATTTTTCGCAGCCTATTTAACTTTCATCATTACAATACATTAGATCCCGATTGTTTTTCTGTTTCCGTTTTCATTTGTCCATCGCCATGGACTTATGCAAATCGTGGCCCATCCCGGGTCTTTTTATAATCCTAGCCATCTGTTTGGAAGGAAAATGAACCTTAATGTGGCACACGCTTCACGAGTTTTCTCGAGCATTCTCACAAAGTAGATCCTAATGATTCAGAGACGAAACCAGCTAGAAATGCAAGAGCACGAAAAACATTTCTGTTCTCGAAGTGAAGAAAGTATTTTTGCCTGCCACACTGCGGACCCAAAAACTGGCTTTGAGACCATTTGTCTTGCGTCCGTCCAGCCAACGTCGATAATCGAAATTGGCAATCAATTTTGCGGTGCTCAACAATGACAGCGGAGAGAAAGGAAGGTGGATTGCGTGTTCCTTGAAGCGGAACGGTTTAGAATTCATTCCCATAAATCGTTCTAATAAATTAAACTTCAGAGCCGCGGGACCTATCATGAGAATTCGTCAATCAATTTTCATTTTAGTTATATAGAATACTTATCCTTTCCTTTTTTTATCCAACAAAATATTCAACCCCCAAATGAACCAACAAACTAGTAACAATTACCATATATTTTCTCTTCCCCAGCTGAAATCGACGAGCTCATCGAGAAGCTGAAGACGACCAGCGTGAGTCCGGCGAACACGACGGACCTGCTCTGCGAGATCTCGGCCACGAAGGATCCCAAACTGTTCGACAAGCACGAGCTGGCGGACTGCTTCCTGGGCCTCACCAAGTGCGAGGACACCAATGTGCGCAAGGAGGCGGCCAAGTGCATTGCGGAGATTACCAAGTCGGAGGTGCAGCGCAAGAAGTTCACCAAGCGCGACATCATTGCCGCCTTTCTCGAGTGCCTGCGTCAAGTGCCGACCCCCGATGGCAGCATGGAGCTGCCCATACAGATATGCCGGGCTCTGGGAAACATCTGCTACTTGAACGACGAGGCCAGGGACCTCATTCTGGAGCTGGAGGGCGATGCTGTCCTGCTGCGCCTGCTGGACATCGCCACCATCGAGGACGAGGCCAATGCGGCGCAGTTCATCAAGGTGCGTGGTGGCCTGCTGTCCAACTATCTGCTCGGCGGCGAAGGCCTGGCCAAGCGGGCCATGGAGCTGGGCGTGATGAAGAAGCTGCAGGGCATCATCGATACCGGAGCGGCCAATGTGGAACAGCACGAGGATCTGCTGCTTAACACGCTTCCCTTGCTTAGCATACTCACCGAGAACGTGGCGGATCTGAACTTCGATTCCTCGCTGAACATCCAACTGTCGCGCATACTGGCCGCCTCCACAAATCCCGATCTGGCCGAGATGTGCCTGGAGCTGCTGCACTACCAGGCGGAGAGCGACGAGGTCAAGCTGATTCTGGCCAAGGACGGTCTGTGCGAGACCATCTACAACCTGCTGGAGAAGTACAAGACTCTGGCCAGCACAAGTGAGGCCAGGGCGCTAATGAAGCTCGCCTGCGAGCTCATCGTACTAATCCTCACTGGTGGTACGTTTCTATAGAGCTAAGTACACAAAGAATACTGATTATTTCATGATTGTTCCAGACGAATCAATGCACTACCTGTACACCACACCGCTGCTGAAGAACATGGTCGACTGGCTGGACTCGTCTGACATTGATCTACTGACCACCGGCGTGCTGGCCCTGGGCAACTTTGCGCGCACCGATAGCCACTGCATCTACTTCGTGGAGCAGCAGACCATGAACAAGCTGCTGCAGGTTCTGGCCAAGAACAATGGAGTCAAGGACGACGTGCGTCTGCAGCATGCTCTCCTCTCCGCGCTGCGCAACCTGGTTATCCCGAAGCCGAACAAGAACGCCGTGATACAGGCGGGCCTGGTGCAGACCATCTTGCCGATGCTGGAGATCCATCAGCCCCCAGTTGTCTTCAAGCTGCTGGGCACGCTTCGCATGACGGTCGACGGACAAGGTGAGTTGTGGCACCAATCGCACGCGATCCGCCTCTCTAGCAACATATGTATTTCCAGAGAAACTTGCTTTGGAGCTGTTGAAGAACAAGACGCTGATCGAGCAGCTGGTGCACTGGAGCAAGTCATCGGACTATGCTGGCGTCACCGGGGAGTCTCTGCGCCTCATGGCCTGGCTAATTAAGCACGCCTACCTCAGCAAGATCGCCTATGCCCTGCCGCGCAAGGGCGACGCACCCGCAGAACAGATTGCCGACAGGATTCCGCTCACGCAGGACTACGATCGCAGTAGCCTGAGCGAGTTCCTTGCCAACGAGGGCACCGTGGAGGCTATGGTCAGCATGCTCACTGCCCAGCACCTGGTGATGCAGAACGAAGCGCTGATTGCCCTGTGCATCCTGTCCGTGGTCTACTTGTCGCAGGCGAACGAGGCGGCGCAGGCGCAGCGACTGCAGGACGAGCTGGTCAAGTGCGAGGTGGGCAAGAAGCTGGCCGAGCTGATCAGCAAGTCGTCGGACACCATGACCAAGGAGATAGTCGAGAACCTCCAGAACTGCGTGAACCTCCTCAAGTCTTCCGAGCAGCTGGTGGCGCACCTGGAGCAGCACAACATCAACGAGCTGCTGAAGTCTATACCCATTCTCACCGAATACTGCACCTTGTAAGAGGAACGGGGGCGTGGCATTGCATTTAACCCAGCACCGCAGGTTGCCTCACAGTAGGATGGGTCGATTTGTGTGGTTGCATGAAAAACATAATTACCTTAGGGGCGAACAATTATCTTTGGACAATGCTTTGCTACTTCCCTCTAGCTACTGCCGGTCGAGAGCAAGAAGGCTTTGTTTTTTAAACCAAAAGAAACCCCTTGTTGGTCTTACACCCCAACTTTTAACTTATAGACCAATTTTAACTGAATTGTATTAAAACTCTGTGCAGATTCAGAACTGAAGTTGTATTTTTCCAAATTGCCAAAGATAACGTTTCGCTCCTATGGTTCAGTGCTTTTTAAAAATCAACCCACCCTTACCCACACACAACACACTCAAAACCGGAGGAAATAGTAGTTTTCACCCTAGAGCAACGATTCAGATGTAGACTTGTCTGTAGTTTGGTAAGGCGAACGTGCAGACCCCAAACCTAAGCACACTTCAACACGCGAACACGAGATGAGCGGAATGTATTTTTTAGACGCAAGCGTATTTTGACTGCATTTATGAGGAGGAGGATCCAATAGGGAGGGGGGACAACCACAAATCGTATAAATATTTATAATATACATAACATATACGTATATTATGATAATATTAATAATTTAGCATATTAATCTTTTCTGTTACATGATTTTTAAGAGCACAATAACAACAAATCGTGGTGATATCGCTAAATATATTTAATAAATGTATTTTATGTATTGTACTTATAATTTTTAATCGAGCCCTTTTAAAACCGTTGCTGGCACACACCAAAAACGAAACGATAACCAATCATTTAAGCGCACAATGTAATTTAGGTATTTTAATTGGTGCACAGACACACACATTGCAAACATCATCTATTTATTGTACAACTCAGCATTTTTAAGCTAACTTTTAAACATTAACAAAACTGCAACTCAGTAACAATCAGCAATCCGAAAATAGTTGAAACTCAGTAATGCAAATACGCAAGTTTTACAAAGCTACAAATTTTACCAATTATTAAATACGATGTACTAATGTTTGGTCACTAAAAACTATTAACTAAAAGAGCACAATTCCAGAGAGATGGTGTTGATTTATAAAAAACGTTGAGCGCCCACACACACACGCGTACACACCAGAAAACATATTTATGAACTCTAAAAAACAATAATGTACATTTAATAATTCAAATAAAATTTGAAATGCATGAGAAATAAGAGAAAACCGAAGAGAGATGTTTGAACTTGGGCGCCAAAGGCGGGTGTTATCGATAGGTCGATAGCAGGACTAGGGATGGACTGTTTAGGGAAACCATAATAATTCAACATTTAAAATATAAATTAGGCTTAAATATGTGATTAAAAACATTACTTTTTGCTAACATTCTTTTTTAATTTTTATTTAAGTTGTAATTTTTTAAAATTTTATTTCGTTTGACTTTGTTATTGGAGCATGACACTTCCCTTTGTACCATCTCTAGCCTGGGCCGAAAAAAAACATTCCAATTTCTCTGCTGCGATTTCACTTTCAAAAAACAAATTACGGCTGCGCAAGGTAAATAAACAATCAAGGAACAGGTGGAGTGCAGCAGGCGCAGGCTATCAAATTTCCCAGTTACGAAAACAAATGGCGCAGGAAAGCAGTGCAGCGGATGTGGGGGACTCAAGTCCAGCGTCCTTGAAAATTGTGCCAAAGAGCTATGAGTACCCGCTCCTGGAGGATCCGCATGCCATCCTGTCCCCGCCCACCGAGGGCGGAGAGACCCTAGCAAACCGCGGAGGCTTCACCTACTTCCACTACGGCTGCGATGGGCACCAGGATGCGGGCTGGGGCTGTGGTTACCGCACACTGCAAACGGCCGTTTCCTGGATTCACCGACGACGAGGCTGCGATGACCATGTGCCCTCCATCCGGGAGATCCAGGAGATCCTCGTGGAGCTGGGCGACAAGGGACCCAAGTTCCAGGGCTCCCGCGACTGGATCGGCACGCTTGAGGAGTTCTACGTGATCGATGTGCTGCACCAGGTGCCCTGCAAGATCCTGCACGCCACGGAGCTCAGCTCGCCGGAGATCCTTGGCCAGATTCGCGGCTACTTCGAGAAGTACCATGGCTTCATAGCCATGGGCGGACTGAGCGACACATCCTCCAAAGCCATCACGGGCTATCATCGCAGTGCCGAGGACCGCGTCTTCTTGCAGGTGGTGGTGAGTCAGCGAATTACCTCATTCCATCCACCGGTGAACTCACTGCTTGCTCTCCCCCATGTAGGATCCCCATTTCGTGGGCGTGCCCAGCTCCGGCCAGCAATTGATCGATCAGGGCTTCGTCCGCTGGGTGCCAGTCGACGAGTTCCCCGCCAGCACGTACAATCTCTGCCTGATTCTGCAGCCATAGATGCAACTCTCCCGTACTTATTTCGACAATAAAACCCGCTCAGCACCTTGATTACCCATTACACATATAGTATTTCTGCCTTATAGCCACGTTTCTCTTCCATTTTAGCGGCCGCTGCTCATCGGACACTATCAATTATTGAATCCAACCGACAACCGACCGATAATGGCGCTGATAAGCCCGCGGCTCTGAGCAGCCCCAAAACCCTCGACGAGCAGCTACTGCCAGCTGTTAACGCAGCCAACCGTTTGAACAAATCATTAGGAGGCCTAAAAAGACAGCTGTGCCAGCATGGAGCTGATGCACCGAGCCCTGCTTACAGCCCTGGGTGCTCTGTCCTTGTTCTACGCCCTGGTCAAGTTCAGCCTGGGCTACTGGAAGCGACGGGGGATCCTGCACGAGAAGCCCAAGTTCCTGTGGGGCAACATCAAGGGCGTGGTGGGCGGCAAGCGGCATGCTCAGGACGCCCTGCTGGCCGTCTACGCCGACTACAAGGGCAGAGCACCCTTTGTGGGCTTCTACGCTTGCCTCAAACCCTTCATCCTGGTGCTCGACCTGAAGCTAGTTCACCAAATCGTCTTCACCGATGCGGGGCACTTCACTTCGCGCGGTCTCTACAGTAATTCCGGCGGAGAGCCGCTGTCGGCCAATCTCCTGCAGCTGGATGGTCACAAATGGCGCTCACTCCACGCGAAATCCGCAGAGGTCTTCACAGCGACCAACATGCAGAAGCTTTTACCCAGACTGGCACAGATCTCCACCAGAATTCAAAGCGATCTGGGCAAAATTAACCAGCAAACCTGCAACATAAGCGAGCTGGTGGGCGCCTACAACGTGGATGTGATGGCCTCAATGGCCTTTGGCCTGGGCGGACAGGATCACCAGGAGTTCGCCAAGTGGTCGAGCAACTACTGGGCCGGCTTTAAGCTGTGGCAAGCGTACCTGGCGCTGGAGTTCCCGCTCATCGCTCGGCTGCTACAGTACAAAAGCTATGCGGCGCCAGCTATGGCTTACTTTCAAAAGGTGGTCCTGTCGCAGTTGCAGGAGCATCGTAGGCGGGATTGCCAGCCCCTGCAGACGCTCCTGCAGCTGTATTCCAATGCGGATCATCCGCTGGGCGACGTCGACATTGCGGCCCAAGCATTTGGCTTTCTTGTGGCGGGCTTGGGCCCCCTAAATGCCACGCTGGGATTCTGCCTCCACGAGTTGGCCCGCCATCCGGAGCTGCAGGATCGTACACGGCTGGAGATTAAAAAGACACTGGAGAAGCATGGTGGCCAGGTGACGCCCGAGTTCCTGAGGGAGCTGAGGTACACGAAGCAAGTCCTAAATGGTGAGTCTAAAAAGCGAGCTAAGGTATAGAACATTTTCAATTTGGGTATCTTGCATATGAAAAAACATATTTGATGCGGTCAAAAAAATTATAGTAAACAAACGATAAAGGTTAATATCCCTGGTTAAAACAAATATACAAGGTTATTAATCGTTGCCATTTTAATAGTCTTTAAATATATGAACATCATGCAATGGTTTTTTATATGCGTGGGTAATAAATTGGATCGTTTTTATAATATACTTTAGTCTATTTTTAAGGCAGTATATAAATATACTTGAAAGAGCAAGAAGTGAATTGATTAAACATCCGATTTCACTTCCTTTACAGAAACGCTTCGTCTGCACACGCCACATCCCTTCCTGCTGCGCCGTGCTACCAAAGAATTCGAGCTGCCCGGATCGGTGTTCGTCATAGCCAGAGGCAACAACGTGCTGATACCCACGGCGGCTATACACAGGGATCCGGAGATATATCCCGATCCAGAGCGCTTCGATCCCGATCGGTTCGAGGAAGAGGCCAAGCGATCCCGGCCGCCGGCTGCCTTCCTGCCCTTCGGCGATGGCCTGCGAGGATGCATTGCCGCCCGGTTCGCGGAGCAGCAGCTGCTGGTGGGTCTGGTGGCCCTGCTGAGGGAGCACAGATATGCCCCCTGCGCGGAGACCACGATTCCCATGGCGTACGACAATCGCAGACTGCTGCTGATGCCCAAGTCGGACATCAAACTCAGTGTGGAATGGAAGGACTAGCTTTAGAGGCGATCTCTGTATCGCCTGTTTTGTTCGCTTCGGTATTGCTTTTCTGTACAAAGCCTTTAAGTTGTTTTATATATGTATATGCACTAAATTCGTTGATTTCCTGAAGCTGTGGACTTGTGTGATATTGCTGACGATGACTTTTATAATCTACTGCACCAAGCTCAACAACGTGAACAAATAAATACCTTAATTGTTATTTTGAATTGCTGTGGATTTTTGGATTATATCTTATATATATAGCTTATATATATGTTCAACCGCCTAAAAATGTGCTAGCCGCTTCTAATTTGCTGTACATATGTATGAGCTTAGAATATTGGATACATTCCCGCTAATAAAATGTATTTATATAAGTTCTTGCTTAGAACCATTATTTTAGATTCCTAAATTATTTTCATCAAAAAAAATTCAATATTTTCTTCGTGAGACAAAAATTGGGTTTAAAAGATTAGAGGGTTTTTCTCATTTTATGTTTTGCCGATACCCACTGTTTTCAGATAACAAGAGATAAACTTTTACGTTAGTCATTTATTTTGGAAATGTAAACAAATTGAAATCTAGAAAGATAAATTTGATATTTAAATTGTCTATGTAAAAGCACATAGACAATTTAAATATCAAATATTGTAAAACTGCTAGTTCTAGCATACGACTTAAAGTTATTTTCTTAAATTCAATACCGGGGATCCAATCGGGTAAATATGAATGGTTTTTATAACCCTTATTTCTTATAAGACCATAACCGGTAAAACCCGTTCGGTTAACATTTTGTTCTCATTTGAGAAGTTGAAGCTAACTAGAGGTCAGGATATATTTCAAGAAATATACGTCGCAAACTTAGCCAACCATCACACAACAAACTACATTGTTTTTTTAGGTTGCTAACTATCACCCCATATCTTTAAATTATTTTAAAAACTGCGAAGTTCAACTAAACCTTACAAACGTATTTAACATTCCCGTTTCAATGAATCGGTTAACAGTTTTGGCGCCTTCCAAGCCTGAGAGTGACCAGACAAAAAAGTGTCGAAAATCCACATTCCTGCTTCCCAGACCACTTCTGCAGACGATGCCATTGTGCAGCCGCCGGAATAGGGCCACACTGACTCAGACACTCGAACGAATCGGTCGCGGTTGTTTTTTCGGTTTTTGTTTGTCCATAAGAAAGCCCTCTCGCAGCGAAGGAAAATGCGCTCGGAAAATCAGTCGTAGGCGGGGCGAAAATAGCGGTTGCAGCGCCAAGCTTCTAACGGTTGTCCGGCCGGGAAGCGAAAAAGAGTGCGCGACACAATTGAAATTGCCGAAAATGCGAGCGAGCAAAAGTGTCGAATTCGGTGCGAAAATCCGCGAATAATTTTATGCGATTTCCCGAGGAAAACGGGGAAAATTAAGCGTCCGTCTGCTGCCGTGTGTCCGTGTGTGTGCGTGTCTGTGAGTGTATAACATAACAGAAAACAAAACAACAACAAAAACGACAGGGCAGCCAAGTCAGGATCAACGGTTCTTCAGGGTAGTTTGTTTGAATTTGAACAAAGCAAAGCAAAGCGGAGCAAACGCAAAAGCAAAGTTAAGCACACAAGAGCAGGAGTGATAGAGAGCGCGACAGAGAGAAATAAGAGGGGGATAACGGGAGAATACACCCCACTCACACACACCCGCTCTGCCCCTCGTCTTTGTGTGCGCTTTTGCCGCCTGGAAATGCAATGCTAGAGCACAAGCCACTACAGCAACAACAACAGCAACAGCAGGGAAGCGATGGGAAGCAGGGGAGGAAGCAACAACAATAAGAGCAACGCTTAACTGTCTGCAGCATCGTCGGCCGAAAAATCAGGCAAACGATTGCATTTAAGACGCCCTGCAATACTTTCCAGTCGGAAGTGCACCGTAAGTATCCTTCAAGGGTGCTCGTGAAGCGACAACAACAACAGGAAGAAGCGACGGGAATCGAGTGGGGAGTGAGCCAATAATGCCAATTATTAGGGTTGAGGGAGGGTGGAGGAGGGGTGGGAAAGGGCCGCATGGCGAAGGGCTGAGAGCGAGGGGTAAGGGGGAAGTAAAGACGCTGCAGTTCAACAACAACAAGTTTGGACCGCTGCCGTTCCAGCGGGAATCAGATCCAAGGACTTCCAGTGCCCATTCCAGACGGTCGTGAGAACCAAAAACTCCTTTCACGGCCAATCCAAACGGGATTCGTTATACACAATAAAAAAAAGGGGAAAATAATTTAAATCAAAAAGTGAAAAAAACAAGATGTCAACTTGAAACACTTGAAATATTATTTCAGTAATAAATTAGGAATTAAAAAAAATATCCCGGCTAAAAAATGAAGTGAAAGCATAAGGTTTATTTTTTAAAATTTAATATATTAAACGAATACATTTTAAAAGTGAGTTTTTGTATATATTATAAAATATTCGCAATAATTATGACAAAAGATGCACTTTTTTGTTATCATTTTTTTTCACCGTGCACAACTCCCCTTTTGAAGTTCGCGGTAATTGCGCAAGTGCAGGGACTTCTCTTTGCGATTGTTACCTGAACAGAACCCAGTTTATCTGAAAAGAGGTAATTTTTGAATTCCGCCTGGGTCGTCTTTCTGTGGGGTGGCTCTGCGCTTCCTTTCGGTTTATAATCGCAACAGGAACCAGGGCAGCACGTTGATGGAAATGACACCCATGGTGCCGACAAATGCTTAAAAGCTGAGTTTTCCCATTCCCGTCTCCCGTTATCGCACGTTTTTCGTTCTCTTTGCATACCTTTCAAACGACTTTTGTGTGCGCGCTACGACATGGAGCAGATAAGCCTAATTACTGAAATATTATGCCGGGAATTTGTTTGCGTCCCGAGATTATTTCCTCGCACATTTGTCTAAACAAATGTTGCAGAGCTCTCCCGAAACAAAGGCGGCCTGTTTCGGGTTCTCGCCTGGAATGTCTGGCGGTGCCTTCGCCATAAGCGATATATGACGACCACATCGCCTAGACAAGCAATAAGGCTCGAATTCGAAAGTCCGACCGGGATGCCTGGGCCAAAAGCGGCGGCCCTGGGTTATCTGCATCGTGTAGAGTAACCCAATCCGAAAACCATCCAACTGCCGCACCTGTGCAATTGCCAAAAACGAGAGAACACGAAAACAACAGCAAAGATAAAATTAACCGCAAACAGCTGTCGGCCATTGGAAAGAAACTTGCTCCTGCACAGGGAAAAATGCGATCATTTCGATCCTGATTTAGGTTATTGGTAAAAAGTAAGCCTAAAAGCAACACAAGTTTAAGGTTAAGGATCAGCATTCCAGATAACAAAGATGCTCTAGAACTAAAGGTATTTTATTATACTACTTACCAAACCATCATAATAATAGTATATTATGGCCAGAAAGCATTACCTAAATTGTTTTGATTTATCATAGAAATAGGTCTTTTGAAATGGACATAAATTGCTTTATAAATCGCTATTTTCCATGTTACCAAAGGGCATTATTTTTCCCGGTGCTCCTGCCACGCTAAATAAACAAAAACCAGCAACTTGCGTCTTAATAAAATGCAAACAGAACTGCACAAAAGGAGGAAAACAAATACCAGCGAATATAAATAATTTTATCTTTATGGAGAAAGGCCGCTCCACCTGGCCCACCCCTCGTTGCATAGAAACAACAAACACGGTGGCTCTAGGCCCTGTTCTTTCCCAAACACAAGAATATGGCAAAAACAAAGAAAACACGTTAATTGTTTGGCGTGCAAATTTGCTTTGGCTATGCCTTCCTCTCAACTCCCCTAAAATCTCTTTTAATTCCTCTTTTCATCCTGGTTTTTCCTTTTTCTGGTCAGTGCTAAAATTTGTTGTTATACGAACCTATAAAACTATAATATTTAAGGCTGTTTTTCTTTGCAAAAGGGCAAGGGCACAGAATAATAGAAGTCCGTTCTAAATATACCGATAAATTACAAAATGCAGGGCTTCTTATCGATAAATTCGAAAGAGATACATATATGATTTTTTATTCAACTGCATTTTTATCGATAAATTTAGAAGCGATTTATTTATTGCTTTATTTTGACAAGTATCTTATGAGTTATGTATCTAATGTGTAATATTTTAACTATTGGTTCTAACATGCGGATATTTTGCGGATCATTATTGTTAGTTGTTTTATATTTTTTAAAATATTATTTAAATGTGAATCAGTAATACATGCCTCTGGCTTCCTCCTGACCGATATCCACTATTTGCGCCAACTGTTTTCAATTGGTAAACAGAAAAAACGTCTGAAAACTTGTAAAACTCTAGAGCCACTTAGCTTGAATGTCTGCATTTGTTTAGCATGATGTGGCTGCAACTCAAGTTTTTCCTATTTTCCTATTTATTGTTGCCGCTGCCCACTCACAAAAAGATTTTCGTTTTCGTTTGATTTCGGTGAAGTGCATGGGCGTTTCTTGTTGTGTGAATGAATCTGGGCAAAGCCGTGAATCCGAATCCAAAACTCCAGACTGCTCGCCCGCCCACTCCCCACGCCTGCTTTTCGAAATCTTTCGTAACCACTTTCGATTTTTTCGGCTTTGTCCTAATGAAAATCGTGTCTAATCTAGCCCAAGTGTCGCCTCAAGGGGTTTTCACTCGGGGTGGCTTTGGCTTGCGTGTGTGGACTTATTCCGCGTACGTGGGAGCTCATTAAAAAAGTCTAAAACTTTATCGCTGCCCCGGGGAAAATGTCAAGAGTTCAGCGCTCACCAAAAGCAACACTTAAACGTATTTCCTTCTATTCTCATTCCTTTCCTTAAAGCATTAGTTATGGCGTGGCTGGCGAATTAGCAGAGCCACGATGCTTTTGAAATTCCCCTGGACTGACATTTTCTTTGGCGAGAAAAACAAAAGCTGCGGCGAAGTTTTTACGCTAACGAGGCTGGAAAAGCAGGCGAAAGACAGTGAAAATTCGAATTTGCTGATGGCCACAAAGCTGTCATGAGGAAGCAGAACAAACGTGCTGATGGAGCCGGCAAACAAGAGGCCAGAACATAACAAACAAGACAAAGTACGGAGTAACATGTGCCGGCTAACGGCACTCGGGTTAATCATTAATAACCATTTGCCATGGCCAAAATGGCAAAAAAGAAGGCTAGAGGGAGCGGGAGAGGGCCTATTGTTTATAATAGAATGTGCCGGGCTCTGGCGAATTTCGTTCAAATTAGTGAATGCCAATTTACACACCTTAACATTGGCCTGTCATATGTGAGAAAATTAGGATAATGTATAAATAAATTTTCGTATAAATAAATACATTTTAAAATTAGAGTACACACCTTTAAAAGGGAGTATAAGATAAGCTATATATCTTTTAGATATAACTGTCTTTGTAATTTTGAGAAACAATGCAGAGACCAACCTTATAAAGCTAGAGGAAGCAAATTTGTACTCAATACTTTAGATTTAGTAAGGGATTTTTTATTAGAACTTCCATTTTTTGTAAATATTTGTTACGTTTTTATCTTAACCTTTTTTGTTTTATTTACCACTAAAAAAGGGTATCTTTAAAAGATTTTTTGAATGTTAAATTCAGCTTGAAAAACATTATTCAAACAGGAACTATTCAAATTTATTCGCCAAGATATCGTAGGTTGTACTTTTGTAAATAATATTGGCTTGTTCATGCTACCCATTTCATATGTTAGATCAATAAAAATGATATATAACACAAAAACATTGTCTATTTGCATAATATTATAAATTATAGATGAGTAATATGTTCCGTTTTTTCTGCAGTGGAAAATCTCTGAAATGCGCTGCGAAAACAATTCCCGCCTGTGGGTCATGTTGTGTATCTCGGTTTTATTTTCGTGTCGGCTGCCTTGCCATGTGTAAACTTATAATTTTATGCACAAATCGATTAAACGCCGCCAAATGCCGAAAGTTTATTTCCAGCGGGCGGCGCAAAAGAACACTCGAGTTTGTGTTTACAGATTTGTGGGCGTTCGCGTTGCGAAATGTGTGCTCTGTGCTCCACTTTTTCTTCTCGCCTCTCAGTTTGTTTTTTCGGACAGTTTTAGTTGCCTGATAACTTCCGATCGATACGCATCGATTTCCAAATGCGTGGCCAAAACAAACGGGTTTTTACAATGCCTCTCGGCCGCTGATTAGATAACGCAACTTATCACAGAATGGGATGCCTATCACCTATCAGCTTCAATTATCGATCAATTGGCCCATTTTACAATGCGTCGAATGCCCCGCGAATTATTCAATTAAACCGAAATCAAAGCGGGCAGAGAAAGGGAACAAAAAGAGAGATTTCCCAACATAAACACTGAGTGTTTCCTTTTTGCTATGTTTTATTCATAGAAAATTTGGGTTAATGACGTGCCATACGCCTCGGTGGGTGTGGCAGGGGGAGGTGGGCGTTGGGCGGGGGGCGAGAGGCGAGAGCTAAAGCAGATGCCCTCACAAATCCCAGAAACATCAAATAGAAAATGCAATGCAAAGCACAGATGACGCTAAAGATAGAAACCCATAGATAAACATGAGTGTTTGAGCACATGTGTGCGAGCTTGTGCTGGTGACGTTGTCGATTCCGTTCATATAAAAACGTGATCTTTTGATTATCATCATCGTTTTATGGGTTCTTTTCGCTTTTCTTTTCACCGAGCGACCACTCGACGACGCATTTGATGATCGACGCTTTCCTAACTCGGGATCATAAAGACCAGACCCCAGTCCGAAGACTTAGGACCCCAGACCCCAGACCCCAGGTCCCAAGACCAAGATCAGACCAAGGGCCGAGACATCTCGACACTTGGCTGACCACAGATGGCCCATGGTTGTTCAAGCCGCAGATACTCACTCGCAGTTGTTGGAGAAAGTGTAAAGTCATGACGGTCCGCTGCAATTCGCCAGCAACAACGTATCGCTTACCTTACTGCCGGCCACATAAATCTGCCCAAAGCCAACCTGACACTGGAGATCTTCACCCGCACCCGCACCCGATCTCTATTTTTCCAAGTATTCAAATCTCCAGTGCAGCTGTAAAATTATTTGTTTAACCAAATCCCACTCAGAATTTATGGGACAAAAAAAAGCCGAGGAAAAACAGAACAGTATTATAGGCGGCGGAGTGGATTTGAAAGTCTCCAGCAGTGCATTATGGTGTCAGACTGGAAATTAGAACTTTCGGATCTATTTTCCACTTGCTGACGCTTTCACTGGGAGTTTTCACTGAATTGCATGCACTGAATCAAAATTACAAACATTTTACTCAAATAAGAGCATCTTAAATTTAAAAATCTGTCGTCACAATCTTTTATTTGAAAGAAGATATATTATAGAAAAAATTATCATAGGAAACAGGAAATACGCAAAAGGAAGGCACCCACAAAGCTAAGAACCCAGGCTTACCAGAGTACTTCAGCATGTTTCAATTTTCGACAGGAAGTTTGTAGATATATAAAGAAAGAAAGGAATTTTTTATACACGCTATAGAGTTTGACATTATCGCTTTAAGAATGCATTGCTCTTTAGAGACTCGTGAAACATTTTATCACAACCGAAATATGGTTCAATATTTAATTGTGTTGTTTATTTCTTCAAGCTTTGTACTTCACTTATCAATGAGTATTTTTAGAGGAGCTGAGGGAGTTGTGCCTGTTGAAAAGTGCCCAACTGTTGCAGTTAGTCATTATGCGCTGGGATCGCTCGTAAAACTCATAATTACGCCCGGGTGTACTGGCTAGTCCCCAGAGTTGTTGCTGCGACACGTTGTTGGTCCACCCTAGCGTCGTTCGTCTGCATTTACGCATAACTTCGGCATGAACAAGGGGGCAGGCAAATGGGACAGATATGGCGGTGCGTGTGCTCACATCTTTGGTAAGCAATTAACGCCAGCAACTCTGTCTGTCTGCCGCCCTTGACGAAAGTGTCTGCCACACTGGCCCCCGCCTCCTGCCCTCCTGCCTTCCGCCAGTCAAGTCACTTCCTGTAATAGAAGCACAGCCAACATGCAACACAGCATGAAGATGTACGCAGAGGCACAGATGAGGTCAAGGCAATAGAATAGGACATAAGCTTTTTGTAAGATAAATATTGATCTTATGGATCAGTATATTTCTGTTATTGTAATCAGCCAAAGAAATAAAACAATATTTCGGAAAAAAAGAAATATGGCATAATGATATTATTAGGAGAAAAATTCTATTTGATATAAGGATCTTAAAATGTGTATATTTTAAGGAAATAATTTGTATTCTTCCTCTTTGAGAGAGAGTCTATTACAAGCGACTAGAAATAACAAAAGTACAACTTCCTATCAACACAATTTAAAATCTGTATAGTTATTTGTTAGTCAGGTAAGTTTCTTCTCTTTTTTTTAAGCTTTTTTAAGACTAAAGTCAGACTTTAGTATCTTCCCAAGCTTCGAAGACTTGCCCTACTATTCTGAACCCTTCTGTGCATTTAGGATTCCCTTTGTTTGCGCCCTGCAATTTCCGACCCCTGCCACAGCACCCGGCTTCCGTTTGTTTCGACAGAAATCCGAGAGTAACCGCAGATATAGGGCCGCAAAGAGAACGGCAGTAAATAGGGCGGAAAATTATGCGTAGTGGAAATTAAAACGCATGCAGCACAATCATCACACACAATATAGCATCATCATCATCGCCAACTTGACATTTAGGCGAGTTCTGATGCGGGCTGGCTTGGGACTTAGGCTCCCCCAGTTCCCACTGGCCAGTTCCGCACATTGTAAATAGGTATACACATTTGTGGCCGGGAAAAAGGTTTTTGCTCTTCTTCTGGGGCTACTTTGCGAAATTGTTGTTTTCCTGCTTTGGTTTTTATTGCACGATTTGGTAATTTGGACTTTGGCTACTGCCGAAACACATAGTTCCCCCGATCGCATCACGATCTGCAGGGCTCCTGACCTCTCCGTGCTCCCCCAGCGAATTTCCCAAGCTATCGCGAGTTCATCTCGATGTTGGGAAAAACTCCTATTTCCGCTGTAGCAGTAATGTGGGTAAGGCCGATGGATATAGTATAAGCATATACACTACTCGTCCAACCAGTTTGAGGCTTATGATTTAAATGCAGCCAGTTAACAACTGGGTCAATGTTTCGTGTATATATGCCCGACTTTATATGCCTCTTAAACCAGATTTAAAGCAGTCAATTGCCGAAAAACAAC
Organism: Drosophila biarmipes; assembly: GCF_025231255.1. Taxonomy (NCBI): domain Eukaryota; kingdom Metazoa; phylum Arthropoda; class Insecta; order Diptera; family Drosophilidae; genus Drosophila; species Drosophila biarmipes. Next base: position 10,730,765 of record NC_066615.1, on the reverse strand, counting down.
AACAACTTATTTCCGCACTGCAAAGGAAATTGCAACTCTGCAGCAGCGCCAACAATAACGACAACAAAGCGGGCCTGTCATCGTTTGCCTTGTGGCCACAATTTTATCTCGAGAGGTCATTTACACTATTCAGCTAAAAAGAGGAGAGCGAACCACAAGCGAGACAGCAGAAAGTCTACTTGTACTTCCATGCTGTGTCTACGAATGTGCGTCTGCCTTCTTCCCGCGAGTGTGCTTTGAACGCCCTGATACCCTGTAGTTGAAGAAGGTGTCAGCATCTGTCTGTATCCCAAAAATGGTACTTATCTGGAGGTTTTTAGGGAAGATATGACTTGTTGAGGGATGGTATCTTTAAACGGGAAATCTCAATTTTTAAGTTTCTTGAACATTATTGCTTATTTATCTAAATACTGTTTTTTCTCTTCAGTTTTAACACTTACTGTGTATTTCCAGTAGATTTAGGAAGACTTATTCAAGAAATATTCAAAATTAGAAATCATAATCTCAATTTTCCATTAAGGGGTTTGTTTTAAAAGCCTAAGAATTTTTTAATTTCCAATAGATTTGGGAAAAATTATTTATGCAGAATATTCTCCTGTTTTTTGTAGGTGATAATTTAAAAACATAGTCTGATAAAGTCGTCTCGGATTTTCTCCTTCTTCCCAAATTAGTTTTTTAATGCCTTCTTCTGGTCATATTCTGGAAATATCTTTCATTTATAACCCCAGATATAGGAAGAAAAATTCTGAAAAGATAATATGTTTCAATTAATAATCTTTGATATTTGTTTTTGGGGTGTATTTCTTACAGAACTTCAGTGCTGGTAATCGCACAGTCGGAAAAACTCGACTTGGCTTTTCTCCTGCTACCCCAACTTGTTCTTCGCTGCTTTCTTCTGCGTCTTCACGCAGACATAGACGAAAGATACGCAGTCTAGGCAATCAGCTCTCGTTGCCGAGGCTGTTTATCACTTGTGGGCTTTTGCTTCCTCCACGCTTGAGTGTCTATTGTGAACGCTTTCTGAATGCAGCGGAGCTTCAGAGACGTAAAAACGAACACTTACGTGTACATTTGTACCCAAGAACTTCACTCGGAGTCGCCGTCAATGCCATAATCAGCCCGAAAAAGCATGGAAGTGAAGAGATACGGCCTCAAGTGCAGTCTCGAGATCCGAGCCGAGCTCAGGCCAGTTCCTCCTGGTCGAAGGTTAGGTGTCTAGAGTGTACCTGTAAATTTGACGCCTCTCTAATTGCTGCCAAGGCTTGTTGGCGACCAGAGTCGCGTTTAGAGCTTCTCGGTTTATCTGCACTTTCGAAAGCCACGGAAACCGGCACAGAATTAGTCACGTATGGCGAACCCACAAATGGGTCAAAACTATTGCACTTCCCCGACGTTTGTCGTCGTTTGCATGGGCCTCAGGTCCGGAGTTTCCATTGCAAGGCCCGTAAACTGTGTATGCAACTTCCTGTACGTCGCTGCCAGACATATCAATTCAATTATCAATTAATAATTAACAATTAGCCCCACTACATGGCCGATAAATCAAAAGACTCTCATATCAGCTGGAGTCCCCACACACTCACGCACTTAAAACACTCTCAATTTGGGTCAACGATCCCCAAATATAAGTTTTACATTGCGCCTACGCCACGAGGAACTCCCCCACACTCTCCGTGGCTATGTCGTATATTAATAAGCCTAATTAAGCATAATTTCTTGTTTGGAAAGACGCTGCTTTACAATTCTGATTATTTACGAGAAGTCGTCTGGTTTAGCCCCGTCAGCGAAGAATTTCAAAGATTTACGGCGGATGAGACACAGATTTCGATCGGAAGTGTTTGTGGAGCATGGTTATTTATAGATTATTGTAATATTTCCTATATTTCCTCTTTCCAGATCAACCCCACAATCGACGCAAGGAAATACCGAATATGCTCGTTTTTTCCACTCAAAATGGAACAAAATAAATAATAAGAAAAAAAATCATCCAAATAAACTGAAACCGAGTAGTTGAACGACGAACGAAAAGCAATCGATATCGATATACCAGCGAGCTAAATACTAAGAAACCATGGATCTAAGTCTGGAACGCGATAGCTCCGCGCTGGGTAGTCTCTTCCAGCAGATCATCAATGACATGAAGGTGAGTTCTCCCTGCTTTCTGCGGAAATTCAATGTAAATTTAAACACGAACACTTCCTGAAAGTTCCGTTTTGGGCTTCTTGGAACTTTGAAACATTTTGGGGAAACGTAAACCCAAACGCTCATATGACAGAAAAGCAAGAAAATTAAATCTTTTTCGCTTTTCTGTTGGTTTCGACTATATGAACCCACTCGCGACGCTTCTCAATTGCTTGTCAGTGTGTCAAGAACCCCCCGAATTGGTCTGGTCCGAATTCTCTTGTGTGTAAACAAAAGCCCCCAGCAAATAATGATATACAAATATCATCAGCCAAGGTCAGAGCAGACCCAGGCATAGCAATTAAGTTCTGATACAAAGCGATAAATTTATGCAAAAGAAATGTTTTCTTTTCACTAAAACCATACATTTTATTATGTTTTGTTTTCCTCCAATTCGATGCTGAAAGAGTTTTCTTTCTAATTATCTTCTAATTGATTTGAAGGCAAGAAACAAAATTGCAAAACCGCATTAAAACAAGCCACACAAAAAAATTCTCCACATTTTTCGCATTTATCTGAGGCTTGTGGCGAAACAGAAAACTTTTTGTTGATTTTCGTTATCTTTAATTGATTTCATTGCTATCTGTGGCCAATGTGTGTGCTATCAATAATTTATGGCACTCATGACGCCATTTGTGGCAACTAACTTTCATACGAAAATGTTTATTGCGCTTATATAACGTCCAGCCAGGCAATTTCATTTAACAAGCGTAAATTAACGCCGGGTGCCACGGTCTCTGGGAGTGGGGCAAATCTTTATCGCGGCCTAAGCCTCTTGGGAGGAGGGAATCGATGGGAACGCATGGGCTCCCGGGATATGATATGATGGCATGGGATGGTATGCCCTCGGACGGACTACTGACAGCTGGCCATGATTAGTGACTTAATGGCACGAATTTTAAGCAGGTAATACATTAACTTCCCTCCCAGTTCCAATCCACTCTACTTTGCTTCGTTTCTTTGCCTTACATTCTATTTTTAATACCCGCAGAAGCATTTGAACTTTAACATTTGCTATTCCTTGATAGAGGGCATATTGCTTTTAAGAGGACAGTATACATTATGTTTATATATAGTCAGACTTGAAAAGTAATATTCATTTGGAATAAAACTTGAGTTTGGAGGTCATAACTCGACCTAGGTTTTATAAAATAAAAATCACCAAAGCTCTTTTAAGTTTCCTTTTCGAAAACTATAGTCATCATGGGAAAAGTTTTAATATATTCGTCTTAAGAACTATTTTCTTCTCGTTGATTGCCAGCGTATTTGCATTTGGGATCTCCAGATCTCCCGTCGGTTTGCGCTTCATTAGCTATGCTGAGGGAAATTACATTTTCAGCACATTGTGATTGTGTATTTCTCCCGCCAGCTGCTCACCGCCGCCTCATGGACAGGTGTTGGAATCTGCTGTGTCTTGGGTCTGTCGGCGGGCAAAGCACCGAAATAAACTAGCCACGGGGAGGGAGAGGTGGATGAATCAGGCCGCCGACCCGCCCGCAGCACACTATTTATAGGAAAACTCCCTTCGGGGAGTGCGAACCCAATATTGGAGGCAGAAGACTACTGTCAGATGCGGGCGAGTGCATTTTGTATTTATGAAATTTGGAAATTATTCGGCACGCAATTGTGCAGAAGTTGCTGCTCTTTTTTCGTATTTTTTTCGTTTTTCCAACCTGAGTGTGAACTAGAGCAGAAACACATACTTGTACTACCAAAAGAGCATGTGCAATATGAATGCCTACATACGTCTGTGTGCTTGGATCACATTACCAGGTGATTCTTGCTGGCTTGCTTTGCTCTGATTTTGGCCTGATTCATGGCAAAAGATTGTCGGCGTTGCCGTTTTTTTTGTGGGCAAATCTGCTGGCCAACTTTTACAAAGCCGGCAAATGCCATTGCAAATGTCACAAAGTTGCAAAAGATGCAAATTAGCCGCCGGAAAGAGTGCGGGAGCAGTTTTCCCTCGGTGTTTAGTGAAAGGTTAAGCCGACAGCCAGAAGGCTGTGGGTAGAGTAGCCCAGGCACTAAAATTAGTTTCATTTTAATTGCTTGGCTGCCTCTCCGTCTGACTTTGGGTTTTTCTGCTCTTTTTTCTACCATTTTGGCAACAGACCAGAACAAATTTATGCCCATGCCGAGGCAAAAACAGAAACTTCTTAGAGACTGCCGCGACTTCAATAAGCGTAAAGTCGAAGCAGGAAAAAGAACTTACATTATTTGTTAATTTCATTTCTGAAATAGTTTTTCTAACGGGATATTCTGGCTAGCAATTAAAGGCGGCTAATTCTTGATTGGTTTAGCTGGTCCAAAGTGTATCCACGCAAGTCCGGCACGGGCACAGGCAAAAATAAAAAATTAAGCAAACTTAAAGGTTGTTAACTTTACCCAACCGCTTCGCTCCGTTGACTGCACTTTGGGCCAAGTGTGGCAAGTGTGTAAGATGAAGACACAAAATAAACAGCAAAAAACCATCCCTGCGTACGACGAGCAATCGCCGGATAAGCCGACAAATTGTCACATTTGACAATAGGAAATCTCCGCCACGCCGCGATGATGGGTCTGATGGTAACAGAAAACGGCTGGAAAACGCACTGCAGTTGGTTATGAGTTAGTTTTCCGCAAAAGTGAAATTTTTCTGCTCTCTGAACCCAGCTGAACCGAACGTGTCGCTTTCTTCACTGCCAAGCTGCCACTTTTGTGGCTTCCACATTGTGGCCCTGCAACAATTGCCGCCGCTTACGATGCTCGGTGCTTACGATGCTCGGCCAGGCCATCAAACCACTTTGATGTCGTTAAGTTTAAAGCAATTTCATTAGCTTTATGTTTATTTTGCAAGATAATGTGCGTTCAGCAAAAGAAACTTTTAGTACTTGCTGTTCTAGTGTTTTGTATCTTTTATGTAAGCGGTCTACCAAAAGCAGGAGTTTTTATATATATGAAATCGTTAAAAGCCTTGAAGTTTGTACTACATTTGTGTTAACAACAACATTAGAAAATTATTAAACTTCACAATAAAGGTTACATGAAAAAACGTCTTTAAAAAAAGATGTTACGTGCTTCCTGTTAACAATAACATTTAAGGTGTCTGGGTAATTAAACAAGCAATCACCAGAAAAAGGTTTCGATTATGAGAATTTAACAGACAAAAAATAAAGTTATAAAAGGAACAAATAAGTTTTTTTTGGATTATGCTAGACTTGCAAATTTTTTTGAAAGGTGCACATATTACAGCCATTAATTTTCATATAAGCAATGTTTGCATTTATAAGCTACAAAAGTGAGGAACAGGTAGACCAGTCCGTATAAAGTCATGAAGCTGGCCCCGAGAAAGAGGCCAATGGCTCCGCCGAAGGACATTATCAACTGATCTGTGCTGAAGACGACCCGCCGCTTCATGCCCATCTTTGGTAGCTTCATTTTGATGATCAATGTCCGCTCGAATTGCTCGCTCGGGTCGCTCTTAGAAAAAATGGAATGGATTATTTGGAGGTCATTAAGGACACATGACACCACACACACCCCCTGCTCCTCTTGATGGAAAATGTTGAAGGTGTTCTGCCGGCACAACGGGAAGCATTCGCAGGGTTTTTCCAGCCAATTTGAGCGGGCCAGGCAGAGCATTCCGGTAATGTTGCAAACCGGAGCTTCTGGAGCTGCCGCATAGAAATAGGGTTTGCAGTGGCACAGGCTCAGAGCATGTTTGATTCGACACTCTAGTCGACACAGGCTCGGATGATACGGCTATTGGGAGAACTCACTTTTCAGATTTGCCACTTTCGTGAAACATGTTAAACTCACACTGTAGTACTGAAGATAGTTTTCGTCATTATAGCGACACTTGCGATACGCCACCGGTAAGTTTCGCACCTCTCTGTCCGCCGATATCGAGTGAAGCATCACCCCGATAACATATGAGCTTAGGACTTTGGCATCAAAAGTGATGGTGCGTGTATCGTCGGGTAGCATAAGTTCATTAACATCGTGTAGGTACTATAAATTGGCTCAGGGTTATTCTAATGTATTTCTGATAGATTCCACTTCTTACCAGAAACAAGTGCGTCCTAATGCTATTGAATGGCTTGCTCATGAAATTGCAATCGCTGAAGAAACCGCAGTCTTTCACTCTCGCAACTTCCATGTTTTCCCTAACAGATAAAAGTTCTCAAAATAAACCCTAGATTACACTGATGAAAGAAAACGCTATATCGATAGCCTCTACTATCAGATATATAATAGGAGTAAGAGAGAGATGGAGATATGCCAGCAGCAAAGCGACTGTTCACAAGATTGTAAAACACGCCACCTAGCGTCGATTCCATTATCTGTTTATAACTTTTTAATGGATGGTCCGATTTAAACCATTTAATTCAATGTTAAAGATTTAAATAGGAAACATGTTTATAACAGAGAGGTAATGATCAATAATTTAATTTTAATAAAGCATGTAATGGGTAACTGATAGTCGAGACACTAGACTTTTAACATTCTAAACTTACGTTTTGCCGTACGGATTGCCGTATCGGTTTAGCTGGCTGGTGGTTTGGCATAAACCCACCTCCGTTATGATCGGCGCCAAGACAGCAGGGGCTGCAGTCGGAAGAACCTTCCTCTGCAGATCGAGCAGCATGCTCACGTAATTCAAGTTTTCTAGAGTGGTATCATTTTCAAAGGGGCTTAGGGTCTCCATCGTCTTGTACTGAAGGTGGTTAAGCACAAGGAGAAACTCCGCGTAGTACTTTGCCTTCTCTGGATCTTGCCAGGCATCCACTCCCCAAGTTCTCGTATGGAAACATTAGAAGTTTTGGAATTAATATTTTATTAAATTGGAGCTATTTTACTGTTATGGAAACTGCTCAACATAGAAAAAACCTATAGGGACTTGGCGATTGATGTAGAATTCCATTACTTCCGGCGACAATAAATGTCACTACTCAAAGCCTACTGAACATTGGGTTCCTCCGCAATTAAAACTCACTGTTTTATGACCTCATCGACCGATTCCTTATCCGCGTAGGTGGTGCAAAGTGTGACCCCGAGGAAGGTGAAGTTGCGCAGCGCGAAGAGATATTCATACTCGTAGACAATGGGATTTTCCCGAAACCGATCCCACTGAGCTAGGCAGCTGTTGATGGCGTAGTAGGCCGAGGCCAGGACTATGGCCGTCCAGAAGAGGCGTTCGGTCCAGTGGAGATCCCTGCGGGCCACGTAGGGTACGCCGTGGATGGAGGACTCCTGGCTCAACTCGGCGGCCCAGTCGTGAAAGTTGTCCGTCTGCTTCGGCTGGCTGTTCTGGGACTTCATGGCGAACTGAACGGAAGTTCTTCGCGTGCGACCCCAAGGATAACTGTAATGCCCCCAGTCCCTAATGCTCATGGTCTGGTTGTGCTGTGATGTGCTCTATTAGTAACTTTAATGGTGTTTCGCTGTAATGCAGCATGCATATGTAATTGTCGCGATTAGACCTTCGAAACGGTGCCGCGGAATTTCGTGTAAATGGACACTGGGAGCTTCCTATTGCTTATCGAATGCCTTGATCTGCAAAGCCAAAGCGCCCTTGAGGGGTGGGACATTCTCATTGCCCTTGAAATCCAGTTGTCCATGTTTTAGGACGCCCTCAGAATGAAAAAAGTAAAGATTGCCTTGGATTAAATGACATGTCACTATGGCAGGTGTCCCTATCCTGGCGGTAGACTTGACCCGAAAGTTAAGGAATATTTAAAATGTTATTAAGTAATATTTACAAGATATCTTTATAGACGACAGCGTGTTCGCCCGCTTTTGTAACTTTACTTTGCGATGGATATATCCGAAAGCCTTCGACAATGTGTGAATTCATAAAACGATGTATAGTATGTATGTACATATATTGATACAATACATTTTTTTCTGATTAGTTGGAATATTTGAATGTTTATGATAGGGGCCCAATGGGCACTGCCCATATTGGGTTCATAGTTTTTTAAAATAGCTTTCTTTGCATTTATAAGCTAAAAAAGTGAGGAACAGATTGATGAGGCCGTAAATGGTCATGAAGCTGGCACCCAGAAAGAGGCCGATGGCTCCGCCGAAAGACATTATCAACTGGTCCGTGCTGAAAACGACTCTCCGCTTCATGCCCATCTTGGGCAGCTTTGTGTTGATTATCACCGTTCGCTCGAACTCCTGGCCAGTGTAGTTGTCATCGCCCTTATGGAATTAGAGTATCAGTTGGAGGTTATGAAGAACGCTAGTTTCCCACACCCACCCCATTCTGCTCCTCCACTTGGAAAATGTTGTAGGTGCTTTCCCGACACAATGGAAAACACTCGCAGGGTCTTTCCAGCCAATTTGAGCGGGCCAGGCAGAGCATTCCGGATATGTTGCAAACTGGAGCTTCTGGAGCTGCTGCATAGAAATAGGGCTTGCAGTGGCACAGGCTCAGCGCATGTTTGATGCGGCACTCCAGGCGACACAGGCTCGGATGGTACGGCTATGAAGAGAAATTACTTTTAGATGTGCCACTTTCATGACATGTTTCACTGTCAAACTCACACTGAAGTATTCAAGATAGTTTTCGTCATTGTAGCGACACTTGCGATATGCCACCGGTAAGTTTCGCACCTCTCTGTCCGCCGATACCGAGTGAAGCAAAAGCCCGATTATATAGGAGCTTAGGACTTTGGCATCAAAAAAGATGGTGCGCTTATCGTCGGGTAGCATAACTTCGTTGACATCGTGCAGGTACTATAAAAGGTCTTTGGGTTATTCTAATGTTTTTCTAAATCATTTTTTTTACGTCTCACCAAAAACATGTGGGTCTTAATGGTATTGAATGGCTTGTTTGACCAGTTGCATTCGCTGAAGAAGCCGCATTGCTTTACTTTTGAAACTGGCAAGTTTTCTCTAAAAGATAAATGCACTCAAAAAAACGTAATCTCACAAAACAAAAGTAGTTTATTGCTGAAGCTAAGAGTTAAAAATTATATTTCTGAAATACTCTCGTTAAAAGGTACGAATAGTTTAACTTTTATTAAACCTTCAAAAGTGTCTTGAAATAAGAAAGGATTTTTTTATTGACGAAAGATTTGCTGAGTAATGGGTAACTGCTGCGTATATAGACGAACACTTACATTTTGCCATAGGGATTGCCGTATCGGTTTAGCTGGCTGGTGGTTTGGCATAATCCCACCTCCGTAATGGTCGACGCAAAGACAACGGGGATTTCAGTGGGAATAACCTTCTTCTGCAGATCGAGCAGCATGCTCACGTAATTCAAGTTGTCCAGAGTGGTATCATTCTCGAAAGGGCTTAGGGTCTCCATTGTCTTGTACTGAAGGTGGTTGAGCACGTCCAGAAACTCCATATAGTACCTTGCCTTTTCTGGGTCTTGCCTGGGATCTACTCCCCAAGTTCTCAAGTAAAAAATGTCAAAATATTTACAATTAAATGTACTTGTTACTCTTAGAGTTAATTTAGATTTGCGGAAGGTTCGATGGATTCAGGTATAAAAAAGTGTTCCCAGCCCAATAAAATGTATATTCCGTATCCCTAGCAAAACCATTCTAACTAAATCTGCTTGCGGATTCTAGAGATTCTTGCGCCCAGGGGGTTAGAAAGTTGTTTACCAATTAAGAATTATTGTTCAACATTTTCATAGACAACGAATTTAACATTATAGATGTTCCGAACACTCAAAACACGTCATTCTATCCCTCACTATCTTGGGTATACCAAACCAAAACTTACTGGTTTACGACCTGTTCCATCGACTTTTCATCAGCATAGCTGGTGCAAAGTGTGACCCCGATTAAAGTGAAGTTTCGCAGCGCGAAGAGGTATTCGTACTCGTAGACAATGGGGTTTTCCTGGAACCTATCCCATTGAGCCAGGCAGCTGTTGATGGCGTAGTAGGCCGAGGCCAGGACTATGGCCGTCCAGAAGAGGCGTTCGGTCCAGTGGAGATCCCTCCGGGCCACGTAGGGTACGCCGTGGATGGAGGACTCCTGGCTCAACTCGGCGGCCCAGTCGTGAAAGTTGTCCGTCTGCTTCGGCTGGCTGTTCTGGGACTTCATGGCGAACTGAACGGAAGTTCTTCGCGTGCGACCCCAAGGATCCCTATAATCCCAATCCCCAATGCTCATGGTCTTGTTTTTTTTGTGATTGCTCTATTATAAACTTTAATGGTGTTTCGCTGTAGTGCAGCATGCATATATAATGGTCGCGATTAGGCCTTCGAAACGGTGCCGCGGAATTCCGTGCAAATGGACACTGGGCGCTTAATATTGTGCTTATCGAACGCCTCGAGCTGCATGACAATCTTGTAGCGCCCCTCCAGATTAGGTACATTCAAATTGGCCTTGAAATTCAGTTCGAAGTTTTTATATTTCAAGACGGCCTGCGGACGGAGAAAATTAATATTGCCTTAGATATTAAATACACACTTTCTTACGCCCGGAGTGTTTAAGCACTTCTTCCGAATTTCATCGGAATTTGATATGTACTGAGTCCAGAATTTAAACCAATATGCGTTCTTGTCGAACATGCTGTGGCAAAAATTATTGCTGTTGCTGGAGAACATTGTCTTTTGCCAGGAGTCCTTATCCTGGCGATAGACTTGCCCAAAAAACTAAAGGATATTTAATTAGTTAGTAGAATATTTTTCCTAAATGGTCGACTTGCCTTCACTGTGTCCCCAGGCTGAACGTCTTTCCAGATGACAGCGTGTTCGCCCTCTATCGAAATTTTGTTTCCTGCATTGATTACTTTAGGAGTGGACATGTCCAAGAGGCTATCCATGTTGAAAGGACTTCCCTGTTGATCCTCGCATGGAGCTAAAAAGCCGTCTTCGTCCAGAACTAACTGGTATTCAGCAGCTCTAGTCCAACAGATGAACACTTGGAGCAAAAGTATCCTTAACGTAGCCCTCATTTTAACAAGGTTCCCCGTATGAGGCTGCAGTTGTGAATGCCCCATTTATACACTTCTGTGTCGCATGCCAATGGTTCTATTTGCACACTTAATCGAATTCGATAAAATCGTTTCCTTAAAAAATCACTAATGGGCGTTCAGATACGTTGGTCGTACATGTTTATTATTGATCAGATGGTAGACATAACATCAATCTGCACTTGGATTGGTTCACTATAATTAAAATGTATTTTTGCTGTTTTTCTAAAATGATTATTTTCTATAATATTATTTAAAAACTAATTTTATGACGCTTTTTATAGTGTATAGTATATGTAGGTATCATCTTAATTATAGGTAACACTCGCACAGATTTTGCTCGCATTCCCCGAATTTTGACAGTCAGTGATGACGTCCAATTGCCCGGCTAGCTCAGTCGGTAGAGCATGAGACTCTTAATCTCAGGGTCGTGGGTTCGAGCCCCACGTTGGGCGATTTATATTTTATTTTTCCTAATTTCCAATTGAATACAAAATTAATACAAATATTTTCAAATTAATTGGCCTAAAATAAGGCTAACACCTAATTAATTTGGAAGCAAAATACCTGTTTTTCTGTAGTTTGTTCAGATGCATCGAGAGCAGGTTTTTTACGATTTTCAAAAAGACTTCGGGTCGGTTAAGATAGCAAGATAATTTTCCTGTTTGGAATTAAAAAGGTCTTTGTCTTTATTTGTTATCTGACATGCTTTAGTAAGTAATTTTTTTGTTCTGTTTGTGATGTTTGGTTGGCTAAGTTAGGTTATTTTTTAAATAAATAACAGTGGCGAAAAGGGTTGGTGATTAAATGGAACTAAATAATGTTTTTGATACGACACTTTTAGTTAATTGTGCTTGTTAAATGTTTTTATTCAGTATCACTATATTATTTTATATTATATATTTTTAGCTGGGATTCTTAGCCTAAAGCATAAATTGCCATGAACTCTTTTTGGCAATCTTCACAAGTGCCCGGCTAGCTCAGTCGGTAGAGCATGAGACTCTTAATCTCAGGGTCGTGGGTTCGAGCCCCACGTTGGGCGAAATGATTTTTTATACCTATTTCTGGCAGTGTAAAAGGACATATTGTAAACGATAAAAAGTGTGACCTTATCCGACCCTAATCAGAAAATGGTTTATACTCGATCAGGATCACTCACTGGGCGAGATAATCTAAGCTAGCTATATTCTTCGGTCATTTTTATGAACACTCTGATTTCGCAAAGTGTTAAGATTTATATGTGATCATTATTTAAGTCGACTTTAGCGATCCTTCTTTTTTTTTCTTAATTTCAATATTACTTAAATCAATTGTTGGATCATTTTCCTATAATGAACTTAACAATTTATTTTATTTTAAATGCATTAGAGAATGTTTTCTAAAGTTTTTAAATATGAATGCTTTTTAGTGTTATTAAGCACGGAATGATTATCCTAGCTTTGTCGATCGTTTTTGGATATTGTGTCCCTTAAGCATTGAATGGAATAATTTTTGTATTCGCATCAAGTGCCCGGCTAGCTCAGTCGGTAGAGCATGAGACTCTTAATCTCAGGGTCGTGGGTTCGAGCCCCACGTTGGGCGAAATGATTTTTTATACCTATTTCTGGCAGTGTAAAAGGACATATTGTAACCGATAAAAAGTGTGACCTTATCCGACCCTAATCAGAAAATGGTTTATACCTCATCAGGATCACTCACTGGACGAGTTAATCTTAGCTAGCTATATCTTCGATCATTTTTGTGAACACTCCGATTTCGCAAAATGTTAAGATTTATATAGGATCATTAATTAAATCGAATTTAGCGATCTTTCTACTTCTTGTTCTTAATTGCAATATTACTTAAATCAATTGTTGGATAATTTTCCTATAATGAGCTTAACAATTTATTTTATTTTAAATGCATTAGAGAATGTTTTCTAAAGTTTTTAAATATTTTGAATGCTTTTTAGTGTTATTAAGCACGGAATGATTATCCTAGCTTTGTCGATAGTTTTTGGATATTGTGTCCCTTAAGGATTGAATGGAATAATTTTTGTATTCGCATCAAGTGCCCGGCTAGCTCAGTCGGTAGAGCATGAGACTCTTAATCTCAGGGTCGTGGGTTCGAGCCCCACGTTGGGCGAAATAGTTTTTTGTACCCGTTTCTCGTAGAGTAGAAGAACTACTGTAGTTGTTAAAAAGTGTGATGAAACTCAACACGTAAAAGTATTGAGTAAAGATGTTCTTGATAAGGAGCACTAGATGCAGTCAGTTACTAAACTATTTCTAGAAAATAAATTTGAAGGGTTATTATTTTGTAAAGTGGTTATTATGATAAAGGTTACGTGACATTGAAGGAAGTCAGTCGACTATAGAGATCCTTCTTGTTTTATTAATAAATACAAAATTAATTAATTGTTTCTGTTCATAAAAACAAGGATTGTACATTTTTGTGTATAGTTAGTTGGATTTAATTTTAAATATAGTAAACGCATACCTTTCTACATATCATTCTAAAGATTATCCTTTTTTATCGATAGTTTTTCAGATTGTGTTCCGTTAGCATTGAATCGAAAATATTTTTGTTGTTATTCTAAGTGCCCGGCTAGCTCAGTCGGTAGAGCATGAGACTCTTAATCTCAGGGTCGTGGGTTCGAGCCCCACGTTGGGCGAAATACTTTTTTATACCGGTTTTTTGTAGTGTATTGCAATAGCAAAAAAGTATAACCCCGATTCTATGAAAAATATAGTGTATTTCGGATTAGGAATACTATACGACTAAATCTAGCCATTTTATTGAATCACATTCTTCGGAATTCAAAAGAGCTCAGTTGTGTAGTTTTAAGACAGTTCTTGACTATCGCGCTCAGTCCTGAATAAATAAAGAATACTAAATTATTTTATAAAATAAGTTTGTAAAAAAAAACTAAACTAATTTTTAAGGGCAAAGGGAGCTGGAAGGGGTTGAACCGGTATGTAAATTCACTTAATGGTATATTATTTTATCTATCAGGGTAATGCTTATCCTGATTCTCTAGATCGCTTCTGCAGATTATGATCATAGACTGAAGCATAAATGCCACATTTTTTTTTCACAGTGTCGCAACTGCCCGGCTAGCTCAGTCGGTAGAGCATGAGACTCTTAATCTCAGGGTCGTGGGTTCGAGCCCCACGTTGGGCGAAATAATTTTTTGTATCTTTCCTTTAAGTATTTTAGTAAAATGTGTTCTACCGTTTTTAAAAGTTAGCTATGTAGATGACAGACAATATTTGTCCGAGTGCCACGGCTACTGTAAAGCACTTAAATTGCTAGATTCAGGCAGTTAATTCTTCCATGTTTGCAATATTTTTTTGATTATATATATCAGGTTTTTGATTATTTATAGTATGTCTTGATTAGATAATATCGTTTTTCAAGTTTGTTCTTAACCAGGCACCAAATGCGAATTCTTTTTGGCGACTGTTGTCGCAAGTGCCCGGCTAGCTCAGTCGGTAGAGCATGAGACTCTTAATCTCAGGGTCGTGGGTTCGAGCCCCACGTTGGGCGAAAGCATTTTTTTTTTGTTAATTTTATTTATTTGTTATTCCCATTTAAAGTATTCTCTAATGGTTTTCTGCGATTTTTGACACTGCATTGAATTGTGTGGGCCATGAGACGAAAGTAAGATATCAGGTTTTGTGTATTTATAGACGACTCGCTATATGGCCAAATAGCATCGACAAGACTAAATGAGTTTTTATTTTTGTTAGCAGTGGCAGCTTGGAAACACCATTTCTATGACAATATCTCGCGGTTTTTCTCTTCTCTCCCCTCGTCTGTATTGTTTGCTCGTATGAAAAGTCTGAAAGCCATTTTCAAGGCTGAATCTTAACTGGAAATGGTTATTCACTGTGATTCTCGCTGTATATAGTTGAGGGTTCACTCCGAACAGGATGCGAACATCAAGCCATCGGGCGTTTTATATCTGGTGCAAGGTCCTTTCGCTTGCTGAGCAAATGTATACATTTATAATTGTTTTAAAACTGAAAGGGGTATAAAAAGTATTATAAATATACTAAAACAGTAAATGCTACAAATTAAAAATATAGTTTGTCCGACATCTTTATTCATATTTAATTACAAATGTTTAAAGACAGAATGACGCAGGCCACTATTGCAATTCAATCCATCCGTCAGCCTCCTCCCACAAGCAGACAATAAAATCTGAGATGGCATAGGAATGCGAATGCATTTCCCCATCAAGCCCCACAAACAATTGGAGAGCATGAGAATTGTCGACTTAGTTGTATTAATTACTTTGCATTATTCCGTAAATAACTTTGCGGGAAGAATTCTTGATGCCATCCCCTCTGCTGATGTGGAATGACTGTTGTGGCAAGCTGACTTCGTAGTTGCTGACACGTGGAGGTTCAAACTGTGCCGAGTGCTCTGCATGTTTAATTTGAGCTACAACAGCAATCAAGGGGCAATTAATTTTAATGAATTTAAAACTGCATTTCTGATTCACAAGCCATGATATAACTGAGGCATGTTGTCCATTTATCTTGCTATTATTCGTCGTGGGTGTGTCGCTGTCGCGCCCAATAATGCAAAGTAGTTATGGAGACAAATTTGATTTTATTTGATTTGATTTTATACTTTTTTTTATTACTAAACAACAAGTTTTAATGGATTTTAAGGTCTTAGAAATAATACAACTAAAATATTTGGAATTTGGAATACCTTATGTAGCCCTTTTCCATTTGTATGTTCTAATATATGTTTCTAAAAATCACCGAAATGGTGAAGCGGATCACTACTGTTCAAAAGCTCGTTGTGTTTTGTGATACAAATTACAGATCCGTTTTAATTGGTTATAACTTAACTTGTTACAAGCTAAGCTGTGTTAATCCGCTATTAAAATACATTCCGAAATTGTTATGGTACGGGCTATATAAAAGCCAAAATCGCAACAGTTTGTATATCATCATGTGGAGAACTCTACTGCTGCTTATCGTAATCGCAACCAGTTCCTGGGCCACGGACTACGAACTTTTGCTCGAGGACCCAGATATCTTCGCTCCGTGCACAGAAGGGCCTCCAGGGTCGATTGGATTCAATGAAGCATTTAACGCAGATAATCTGGAAATCAATCAGGACGCCGATATCATTCATGTATCCGAAAATATCACCGCCACCTGGGATGTAGAGTCCACCGATCGCATTTCCGTAAAATGAGTCTTCCTGAAAACGAGATTCACCGAAGAGTAATAAGCAGTTCCATTTTAGGGCAGGTTTTCGGTGATGCACTACAATCGCGGCAGCTGGGAGCCGACCCTGTTTACCATGGCCACTCCTGACTTTTGTGCCGCAATGTTCGATGAGAATCTGTCATGGTACAAATACTGGACCCAGTACATTTCAAACCCCGAGGAGATTAAGGAGAAGTGCTTCAACACGCGTGGTGTGAGTTGACCCTCATATTCAGGTCGTTTGACTACCACTTCTAACGTGGCTCCCTTTTTAGACCGTGCTGATGCACAAGCCATTTGATCTGCAGCTGCGCCTTACGGATATTCGAGGCACCTCGCTGAAGGGTCGTTACAAGATCGTGTGCACCTTTGAAGCCTTCGACGAGAACGATGTGCCGCGCAAGAACACCATATGCTTCGAAATCAGGGGAGAGGCCGAGAAGTTAAAGTGATGCGGAGCTTAAGGTCCTACAAACAAGCCATGACTTATGTTTGTATATTGTAAAGAGAAACTTAGTGTGTGTTAAATTGAATAAAAACCACTATATCTCTTTAAATAATTATTGGTTAATAAAACTGTGTTTCCTAGCGATAATCTTAAAAACGGTGTTTAGATGTCTTGTTAGTGTTTTTTAAAACAGTAGAAACATAATATTTCCATAATTTTAGTGCACTGAACGTAACTTAGGGGAAAACAAGAAAGACAGTTAACTTCGGCAAGCCGAAGATTGTATTGCCTTCTATTTATAAGAAATAATCAATGTTAGTAAGACCATGCTAAATTTTTAAATTTTGAAATAGCAAGTTCAGTGATATTCCGACTTATATACTACCTGCCAAAGAAAGAAGACTTTTTTTGGATGCTTCTTTTTTAGATGTACCATATATTTTTTTTGACAATTCACTAATATTTCCCCTGAGAGCTTGGTAGTGTTTTTCGAAGTCCCTGATTGGTTTGACATTGATTTCTCAATGTTAATGTCAATTTGTGAAAAACAGTGTGTTTGTTGAAACGTATCATGTGGCATGGATGCACGATCTTTATGATAGGAGAAGATATTGTGTTATGTAAATGTTACGGATTTACAATGTTTGATAGGAGGAACATGGTTCTTTATGTTACGTAAGTGTTCTGGATTAAACAAATTTCAAGCGATTCGACAGTAGCTATAAATACGAACGTCAAAGCTACATTGTTGGGCCTGTAATCATCATGAGAACTCTGATGCTGCTCTTTTTTGGCGTAACCACTTGCTGGGCCACGGACTACGAACTGATGCTCGAGGATCCGGACATTTTTTCGACCTGTACCGAGGGTCCACCCGGGTCAATCAGTGTCGGTGAGGCAGCAAACTTCGACGATTTTGTGATCGAACAGGAGTCTGATATACTCCACCTCTCCGGCAGCGTGACCGTTCAGTGGGATGTGCAGCCCACCGATCGAATTTCGGTAAAGTCACGCGCACTTTTATAGTCTTATAGTCCCTAAAAGTAGCCACAAACATCCGCATCCTTGCAGGCCAGGGTCGATTTGTTGCACTTCAACCGCGGCACCTGGGAGCCCACCATCTTCAGCATAGCCACCAAGGACTTTTGCTCCATCATGTACGACAAGAACCAGTACTGGTACAAGTACTGGACACGGTTCGTTCTCCATCAGCACGAAGTGGCAAAGAAGTGCCTCAGAGAGCCCGGAGTAAGTGCAATCGGGTAACAGCACAGTGAAATAGGAATCAGACTATTTTTTAATTTTTTGCAGCTTGTTTTGGAACACGAGCCATTCGATTTAAGGCTTAAACTTGAAAATGTTCATGGCCCCAATCTTCGGGGACGTCATAAGATGGTCATCAAGTTACAGGCTTCCGATGAGAATGACGTTCCACGCCCAAATTCTATTTGCACAGAAATCAGAGGAGATCTTTTAAAGTTGAAATAGGGGACGAATTCAATAAACTTATAAAAACATTGTTAATATTGTACAAATTTAGAAACTTAATTGTTAAAAAGATGTTTGGTCAAGGAAGCACAGAAGAGGTTCTCCTTCGCAAAGTAATAGTCATTACTTCATAATGCTTTTCTGCTCTTTTCTCGGTCCAAGTCCATTGAAAAATGAATATTAGTTATAAATAGTTCCTTTGACGAAAGTGGAAATTAAAGTGATACTTCTACTTCTATATTGAAAGAATTACGATTTCCTTCCTCAATTAACCCAACTGCATTGGACTTAACGTCACCTAAAGTGTTTCCTATAAGTATCTTTATGCCGCGCAGATATTTTTTCTACCCGTTTTGTTTTGTGGTTGGTGGCACGCGTTGATGGCAACTGGAGTTCATGTTGCGGTTTCCATATCGGGTGGCCGCGTGTTGCAAGTAACTTCTTGGGTAACGGCGGGTAGAATAATGGGAATCGGTATAGTACCTACATACACACTCGTCTGGGAGGCGGATGGATATTTTTTTGGGGTCACGACTTGCGTTGTTAGGTGGGGGAATATGCAAATGCATGAGCAACTGGCGGTTATTGGATTACCCGATGATGATTGGCATAAGTTTCGATCGATTCAAATTGAGCCAATCGATTTGCCAATTTACGGTAAATATTTCTTGCGGACTTGCGAAAACTTTCGAGCGGTAGGGAACCCTCGGAACACTTTCATTTCATATTGCCGGCGAATAATTTTCTACTTTCTAAACCCAAAACGCCGTAAACAAAGGCCGTCTTTAGGTGCAAATTAGCGGCGCACGATTTTGCATCCTCCCCTCGGGGCAATCCTCCAAAGTCAACATCATCTGGCCAAGACCAAAATTATGGCCGCCGGCAACTCTCATATATAGTAAGCCAGATCTCATGGAAAATCAATCAGTGCGAACTTCTAGCTTCGCAGGCTCTCAGATTTAGCATAAGAAACGGCTCTTTCTGGGGGCTCCGGCTTTGTTCGCCAACCCAAAATTTGTGCAATGTAGGACGCGGCGACGGGATGGCTCTGAACCCGTTTTGGCCATCTCCATCTCCACCTCCTCCTCCTTATTTTGTTTTTCTAGCTCTTGCGGCTGCTGGGAATCTTTGGGGCATTATCGAGCAGCGGCGGCGGCAGCAGCAACAAAATTGCAGCATGAATGGGGCTGTGAACCAGCTGAGGAGTCGGTTCGTGTGGGCCGCCTTTGTAGGCTATTGGAAAGATCAAGAGTTTATAATGCCAGTCACACGTTCGCCTCTGCTGTGTGCTCTCTGCCTAGGTGTGGGTCTTCCCGTCTCTGTGTGTGAACTTTTCCAGTTTTCCGAGAGCTCGCCGCTGCTCTGACTGGCATAAATTGTGGGTTTTTAGGTGTCTAGCTCAGGCTGAGAGTTCGCCAGCCAAGATAAATGGATACACATGGAGAGGCTGTGGTGTGCATGGATATGTATGCACAGCTTCCTCGGAGCACAGACTCGATTTCGATGTCTGCCAGAAACTGGAAAGTGTTTTGTACACAATGTACAGGCGGGAACGACTTTGGGATCGGCTCTCGGGTTCTCTAGCTCGGCGTTAGCTGCATTCAGTGCTTAAATGTGAATAAGTTCAACATTTTCAGGAAATTTAATTCATTTAACCAGAAGAAACAAGTACAAATATTAGGAATTTAAAGATTTCTTGTTCGTAATATTAATATGTCTGCGACGGATATCGCAGCAATTAAATGGTCATAAGTTGTCTTCCAAAATATTCGAGAAGATACGTTCTTGAAATAAATGCGAAGGAGATCTTAATGTTTCTGCAATAGTCTCTCAAATCAAAAACACTTAATTTCGGTTTTCAGAAAAATAGATGGAGAAAATCTTGTCTCATTCTAGATTGAGGAAGATATTTTAGATGTGTTATTTTCTGGTTGTACAAATAAAATTATTTCAAATGAAAGTTTTTACATTAAATGATTATCACAAGAGCCTTGTAGCAGTTTGGTATCGTTATGGCAAAAGTTGTTAGTCGTTTTTTCTTCCTGAACGATAACAAACCTGACTAACTTCTCTGCACCTTGGCTTACCTCGCCCATTCATAATATAGGCGATACCCCAACCGAGATTAGGACCAGCTGAGCTCTCTCCCAACGCCAGCACAAAATACAACTTCCACGCCAACGCGAACGGTTTGGGCCTGGTCAACGTAATGACAGCCTCGCGTGTTTTGGCCCGCGAGTGGATGGCTGGCTTATAGGCTGGCTTGGTGGCACCGCCAAGAGACTACAAAATGTTCATTCACAAAATGCCGACACCGACAGGCCGCAGCCCACGCAACCGAGGCAAGAACCGCTTATCAAGCTGTCGCTGGCGGTCGGTTGTCACACACAAAAAATGGTTTTGCAACGTATAAACAATAATAATTTGCATGTGGGCCGCGTCTTGGAAACGTGGTTCAATCATTGAGAAAATGGGCCTACAGAATTATGAAAATTTTGATCTCTTTTGGAATTTATTCTGCTCGGATTTCTGGTAAATTTATTGATTTTCATTGTCGTTTTTAGCCCACACAAAAGATGTATGGAATTTTTTAAGTGATGATATCACGGGGAAATATACCAAAAACTTTTACAACACAATTGGTATATGTATATCAATCAACGAAATAAATAGAATCTTTTTTTCTTTTTTTGCCCTTATATTTTTAAGGTTTTTGCTATATTTTGATGTACCATACCATGTTTGTTTACCATTTCCCTACCTGTAAATGCCTGTAATGGTCGGAATCCCCATTTTCCCTGGTATTATGTGTTTTATTTATTTTACATCACATTGGCTAAGGGTTTTTGTTGCGCTCAATTGTTGCATGGGCAAAAATAAAAGGCTTGCGAAAAATATCCAAAAATCGATTTCCGTTCGAATTTCGTTTGTGCTCTGCCGAGCCGTATTTATTTTTGTATTTCCCGGCTTTTGTCTCGTTCGTTTACCTCTGAGCCGTGCTGTTTATGCAATTGCCCTGGCCCAGACCCGGCTTCTTTTGGGCATTTTGCATTCGAATCGATTTTACAATTGGCATTTTGATGGTTTTTTTGTGTTGCTTATGTTGTTTTTGGGATTAATTTTTGCCACGATTGCGCAAAAAAACCGAAAGTGAAATGGAATTGCAGTTGGCATGGATGGGCCTGGATTGGATTGGGTGAGTTGGTCAGTAAGTTGGAACACTTTATGTCTTCATTAAGACGCCTCCCGCTGATTTCTGGCTCCCCTGGCTTTTGCTTTCAATGTCATTTGTTGTGTAATTGAAACATTATTATGGGCAAAAGCGAAGCAAAACAAAACGGAAAACTCGTTTTCGCTTTTATTGACCATTTGCGCTTCTTTACTTGCTATTATTTCTCTTTAAAGAAAAAGCAAGAAGCGTACATAAAATCTTTAGCTGCCTTTTACGGCCGGCTCCTAGCCTTCCGCTGCCGTTCGGCCATCGTGACACTGATGCTTGGCCATAAGCCAGCGGCAAGACTTTGTGGTCTTGGCCAAATAAGTCGGCTGGACGGGATTATGTGAGCAGAAACCATGTGGGAGCTATTTCAGCTTGCTTTTGGGCTCACACTCTGGCTAAGCACACGCTCCCAAACGGATTTTGTATTTACTTTGTTGGGGGGATTGATGCGAATCGGATTATGGATTATGGATGAAAGTCTTTATGACCGTCTAGCCAATCACCATCTTCATTCCCTTCATTTCTCTGAAGTTATTTTCTTCCGACTGCCCATATTGAGCTGATAATTTAGTTAATCCAAATTACCTTCGACTGCAAGAAAAATTTAATTAAACTTAACCCCAGGGGGAATGGTCGATACTGTTTCCATCGAGCCATATGGATCTCGCCCTCATTGATTATACTAAATGTGTCGCTCAATTTGCGTATCCATTCATGTCATGTTGGGTTATTTGCTCGTGCAATTCGCACAATATTATTCTGCCTTATTCAGATTTAATGAAATGCGCAGACAACAAAAGTCAAACTCAATTAGATTAAAGCCAGCAAAAAATAAAAAAGATTACGAGATGAACTTTGAACTTTTGCGCTACGAGCTGAAATAAAGTAGAAACTCGATTGGCGAACTTTTTGTTGAATGGGTCATGGACCTCCTCCTTCCTCTACATTTACAGATGGTTATATTTACCTATTATAAGTGAGTGTGCTTTCTATGTGTCTCCCAACTGCAATAAGGTCCCTAAATGGGGGAGAAGAAAATTCATTTTATGCAACACGTACACAACATTTGTCCTTTTATTTGTCATTCGAAAGTAATTCCGTGATAGATGAGAGGTTGGTTTATTGGGTCCCCTGACTTTGGGGCTTCTCTATTGATTTTCTTGGGACTCGTCTGGTGTTCATTGGGTTGGCAAACCTTCTTCTTACGCAAGATTTGATGGGGCAAGAAGCACTTAGCGTAGAAATCATTGGATACGCTGATTGTTTGTTGGCCAACTTGAACAACTAGTCAACTAATTTATTCTTTTCCTCTATTGCAGAACACTTCGCCACTGTGGGAGGACTTTGTGGCTAAGGCCGGAAAACTGCACACATGCTTGAGGTGAGTACTATATATTGGATATACAATCTGTTTTTCCATTCTGTAAAATGTTTTTTCGGACTTTAACGAGATTTTAACAGCGGCAAAACAACCACTGCAATTGCAAAACTTTAGAATGGGAACATCAAGCGAGTGAATAAACAAATTATTCGTTTACCTCAATTTGCTTTTATGCTTTCCACTTCCTCACACACAGGCACACCACGTCTATGATCATTTCTGTGCTTTTTATTTTCTGCTTTTTGTTTCTTCAGTTGCTAAATTTGTTGTTGCTGGGTGGAGACCACCGACACGGTCTCTGGGCTTTTGTTTATTTTATTTTCCCTGTTGTTTTTATGCTCAGACTTGGCCCGAATCCGCTTGCGGACGCGGGTCCCCGCAGCAATGTCTGGGCAGGCATAAGTATATAGCCGCCGCCGAGTAGCGGCTGCATTAATCATTACCCCAAATCCTGTTGACCGAGCTGAAATCACCGAGCTTGCCAAAACTCGCTCCGAGTGTTTGCCCACTGCGCTTGACACACATCTTGACCGGGTTCCCGCGAGGCGAGGACGCTCCCCAGCCACTTGAGCGGATCAAGACCCACAACTGTGGGTACCACCTTTCGATGTACCCCTGACGAGGGTTACGATATTATAGCAAGATATATGAACCACACACATACTTTATTTGTATCTTATAGAATAGTTAAAAACACTTTAAAAATCTGGATATTAATCAACAATGATTTCGAAAACAAGGGATGATCTCCTATAGGCTTTACTAAGAAATGTATTATAATTTTTTTAAGTAATAGCAAACAAGAAATATAGCTAACTTTGCTTGACACTTTTATAGCAGCTAAAAATCGCCTATTTTTAAAAACTAAATTCGAAACTTTTCTTTAAATTTTGGATATTTCCAAAACAGAAAAACTATAAATTTGTCTTCACTGTTTTGTAATGGTAATCTATGGAATTGTAAATTTGACCAACGAAATAGTTACTCTCCCAATAGCAAAATACACACATCCTAACATTTTTTGTTAGTTTTTCTATGCAATTTTAATTTAATATTAGTTCTGAAATATTACAAAATCTCTATAAATGCACTGACTGCTGATGAAGGGGTATTCCGGTCTTCGGTACCCTGCAGCAGCCTCTCTTTAGGCAGTGCGTCTCCTCAGTTATTTTTCTAGCTGTCGCCTAATTGAAATGTCGCCCACGGGCAATTGGAGAAGATGTTTATTAAATCTATCCGGCTGCCCGGGCCCACAGTAATACTCAAAATAATAATAATAATAATGATGTTGTTCTCTGCTCTTTTCCATTCGCAGGGCCGCCATCCAGGCAATCGCCGCCTATTTGGATGCCTTCCAAAAGATAGCCGATGCGGCGACCAATTCAAGAGGTAAGTTCAAATCGTGGATTTGTCTGGGTGGCTGCCTGGCCCCCTCTTGGTACCGGGGATCCCCTCCGTATCTCTTTCCCCAGCCCATTATTCATGCGTCTGCTCACAGTCGGCGGCGGTCATCGATCTGATTTTTATTTTTTACACATTCACGCTTTCGATGTTTATGCTGTGGATTTTTTCCCCTTCTACGACGAATGGCGATGTGGCTGTTCTGTCTGAGCTCACGCATTTCGCTGCCTCTGCTATTTATATTTATTTATTGGCTGCCATGCGTCGCACTCATCGAGTGCCCGATTATGCAATGTCCGAGGTCCGACTCTGCTCACATAGAACACCATTTCGACCGGGACGGGAAATGCGAAAAGTGCCAGATGGGAGAGCTTTGATCATACGTACGTCCCCCGGGGGAAAATCAAGTAGCTTGTACTTAGCACAAGACCTGTCTTTTGCCGTTGATGCCTTGCAATTGTCACTCTCCAGTCAGCTACAGTTGCAGTCCCCTGAGTGGAAAATCTGGGTTTAGTCATCACCATCATCGTTATATTATTTAAGAATTCTACATTGGCTTTAATTATGGATTTTGTTAGACATTATAGTAGGTAATTAAGTACCTCACTAATGATGTAATAATGTGCTTTAATTTGTTCAACTACTCGTTATTATTCCGCATTCAAAAATTACTATATGCATAAGCGTGCAATTTGAAAATACCACTATAACATGCAATGGATGCATTCCATCTCTACGAGGAGGTGGGATTAAGAGAAATAGCCTCTTCCGTGGCTAATCACTTAATTGGAAAGGTAAAGAAAATAGTTATATTCGATTGATTTATTCCCTATGAATATGCAATTGAAATGCAGAAACTATTTCCCATAGCTGGAATTTCTACATCTTTTAATGAGAAAATACGCCTTCACTGGTGGATAAATCTTTAGATGAGCATTGTAGCAGTCGAAAAACTGGCTTTGTACAGTAACATTTCCTAAATGGTAAATACCAGACATAGCTTTTCAATCATCTCCCCTTCGGAGTTTCGCATTAGCATATATTGATCCAACCCCGTCCAGTTTTTGCGCCCTTCATGGCTCTTATACATCCATGGTGCAAAGTGCATATCCTCGTAATTCCTGCTATTAGTGAGCCACCCCTTCTTGGCACCCAGAACCTGCTGGCCTGGTCGTTTGCACTTGCTAAATGGTTTCATTAGTTTCAGTGGTTACTCGGCTTAGTTCGGTCAAGCATCGGTACAAGTGTCAAGTCTCCTTTGTGTGCCACCCCAATCGAGGGTGGAACGCAACTGGAGGGTCTGGTCTAGATTCTCGATTCGCACTTGCCACATGGCCACCCCGAGTCCTTTAAGGTGGCTGTTTCCCCGGTAATTTCCATTCAATTAGCTGGGATGTGGAGCAGTGCCTCCTGGGTGCCGGCAAGTCAAAGCAGAATCAATAAGCTGCTGCCTGTTTGCCAGATAATTACATATTAAACGAGGATGGCAACAGTCAGGGTTTGAGTCGGAGTTAGAGCTGGGGTCGGAGGCAGTCCGAGATAATCGGGCCGCCTGTCATTTGATGGGGATATGCTGAAGCAGGAGCAGTAGCACTGGCAGTGGCAGTGGCAGTTAGCCTGACCAGTTTTCCCGGATCCGACTTGGGATCTATCTCTGGCATGGCATAATGGGCACACACGGGACCCAAGTCTTTGGAGGAGTGGAGTCCCGAATCGTGTGGCATGCAATGCCATGTCTGCTGCGCCTCCAAATCGAAACGACAGCCCATGGCGTGCGGTTGTTGCTGCATGGCTCTAAACATTTCCGCTGCCAGCTTTGCTACCCATTCTCCAATCCCCGGTGGATGTTCCCCTTCAGTTATTTAATTTGGCAACTGTTTAATATTGCATGCCTGCTTGTTTAAACAAAATCACCCGACGGTTTTATAGCTGCAATTAGGTTTGGCATACGAAATGTGCAAGTTCTAGGCAAAACCTGGTGGGGAAGCAATAAAAATAGTAGATAACGAAACTTTAAGCTTTATCCTAAGGTTTTATAGAGGCGGTAAAGGCTTTAATATATGTGATGTTATTTAATTTTGACTACCTGCCAAACTAATTCCTATAATTCCCCTTGCAGGCGCCTCCAAGGAGATCGGCACTGCCCTGACCCGCGTCTGCCTGCGGCACAAGGCCGTGGAGACGCGTCTGAAGACCTTCACCAGCGCCATCATGGATTGCCTGGTGCAGCCGCTGCAGGACAAGATCGAGGACTGGAAGCGCACGGTGGCCACCATCGACAAGGACCATGCCAAAGAGTACAAGCGCTGTCGCAGCGAGCTGAAGAAGCGCTCCAGCGACACACTGCGCCTGCAGAAGAAGGCTCGCAAGGGGCAGACGGATGGGCTGCAGTCCCTGATGGACTCCCACATGCAGGATGTCACCCTGCGGCGGGCTGAGCTGGAGGATGTGGAGAAGAAGTCTTTGCGTGCGGCCATGGTGGAGGAGCGGCTGCGCTACTGCAGCTTTGTCCACATGCTGCAGCCGGTGGTGCACGAGGAGTGCGAGGTCATGTCCGAGCTGGGTCATCTTCAGGTGGGTAGTGTGGTGGTCAAAAAGCATAGCATCAGTGATTCTAACACATTATACACTTACAGGAGGCCATGCAGTCGATCGCCCTGGTCACGAAGGAGCCCAGTGTGCTACCCCAGGCCTCCGAGGAGCTCATCCACGATGCCAAGGCCAGCATTAATCTGTACCCAGAGTCGCCGGGCGGAGGTTCTGGGTCGCAGGGCGGTGGATGCTCCAACTCGCTGGGCTCTCGAAAGAGCTCCGTTTGCTCCATCAGCAGCATGAACAGCAGCGGCTCGAGCAACTCGCCGGGACACCACCACTATCCGCGCTCCCTGTCGCAGGTGCGTCACCTCAGAGGAGTTCCTCCTGGCCCTCCAATAAATCCGCATCCAGCATTGTGGCGTCCGCTCATTTCTTGGTTTTCATCAACATTTTTTTTTTGTGTTTTCGTTTCTTTAGTTTGTAACGCCCGCAATTCGCTTGAAACCTGGTGAATCCAGTGATAGTGGCTTTTGCTCATCGCCAGCTCTAACAACACAGGTTTTCATTTGTTTTTCTTCTTTTCTTTTACCGAGTTAAAGATACATTATCTGTGTCGTCTTGAAATGAATTAAAGTGTATTAACATGCTTGTTTTCGTCATCCCTCAGACTTCGAATGCAGCGAATCAGACGGCAAGTGTATCCACCTGGCCCCCACATTCCCAGGACGTGGTGGACAACCTGCCACCGACCGCCGACCGTCCGCACACCATTTCGACGGCCTACGAGAAGGGTCACCAGCGTCCGCCGCTGACCGTCTACACGTTCCAGAACCCGGAGACCATTCACGAGTCGGGAAGCTGCCTGAACAACGGATCCGGGCCCCCCAATGGTCAGCCCTCGTCGGGACAGGCCACGCCGGCCACCCAGAAGTCTCCGGCTGCCTCACTTAGTCGGCCGCCCTTGCCAGTTGTAAGTATGGTTGGGCTATACTGTGGACCTTCTATAAAAATATGAATATAATAATAAAGTAGGGATGTAGAATATCATTTTTGATCGACCATTATCTATTTTACTTCCAATGTTAACTCATGGGAAAGTATTAGATATGCAAATATCGTTTTGTATTAAATAATACATTTTTTTATTGTTCGAACTAGTTTTCTTATAAAGTGTATTGCATATTGTGATCTAAATCCTCAGAAGGTACTAGTTTAAAAACAAAATATGTTATTATAAATGGTTAAAGTTACTTATAGCTTACTCCAAAGTAGGAGGATATTCGAATAGACGGGAAACCGACTATTGTCTTTTTACATGCTATTAAGTTGTCTCTCTCATTCTGTTGGCCATGACACGCGCCATAGAAGCCAGCCCACGTGGTGAGTATTCCAGAATCAGAGCCCCGCCTATCGTAGATCAAAAAGCGCGCTCATCTGCATGCGCCTCCCGCTAGACCACTGACAACTAGGTCCCTGAAGTCGCCTCATCTTGATACCCATAATATATATCTTCCTAGATTTTGGCACTGACTAACTGGAGGTTTTCTACCCTTTCAGCGCTGTTCCTCGCTGGAGCGACCGCTTTCGGCCCAGAGTAACCACCGCCAGGGAAGCGGGAGCAACCTGCTGCAGCGCCAGTGCCCCTCACCGATTCCGGCTCATATCACGAAAGGTAAGTAGGGCCCAGCGACCATGTCCTACTTGTCCAGACTGTCTCCGTGTATTTGTGTGCACGCTTACTCCTCGCTAATCCCATCAGACTTACTAATTACCGTGTCCACCCGCATGTCCCTGCTAACATCATCCGCACACAGAGCTGTCCGCAGCACACCATGCACAGCAGCAGCAAAGCCAGCAGCCCCAGACGCCGCCCACCTATGTGAACATGTCCGAGCTGGCCACCATGGCGGCCTTGAAGCTGACCAACCAGCAGCAGCAGCAGAAGCCCTCTCCACCGCCCCTGCAGCAGCAGAGCTCCATCGATTCGACCGGCTCCCAGCATTCCAACGACTCCTCCGGCTCGCATCAGCTCCTCCAGCAGCAGCACCATCAGCAGCAGCAGCAGCATCACTCGCAGCCGAATCACCACTCAGCCACCGCCACACGCTCCCATTCCATATCCTCGACGGCCTCGTCACTGCACTCGCATCCGTCGATCGACTCCACCGTCGCTTGCGGCTCGTTGGTGGGCCAGCCCAACCACAGCACCAGCACCAACACGAACACCACCTCGCCGTCCAGTGGCAGCTCCACGCCACAGAACCATTACTCGCCCCTGCTAACCAACTCCCCCACGTCCACTGCCGCAGGTACTCCGAGCGGCAGCAGTGTAGGTCCCGGTTCCGCACTGGGATTTGTCTACCAGGTCAGCTCCCCGACGCCTCCATCCAGCGAGGTGCTGAAGATCACCGAGCAGACGGCAGCTGGGCAGGATCAGGGGTCGGTGAACAGCGGCGTAGAGGATGCAGATGAGCGGTCGCGGGCCTCTGTTCTGCAGAAGGCCTCCATGTTCGAGAAGGCAGCAGCAGCGGCAGCGGTCTCGCCCCCGGCTCCGAATCAGTCACCAGCAGCATCTTCTCCAGCTTCGGGGGGCGGAGGACGACGATCCGAGGCGGAGCAGCAGGAAATGGGTAAGTAGAATCCGCCACACCAGCTGGATCGTTCAAGATGTAGTGAGATCCTAGCACCCACCTGTCCACTCAGCACCACCAAAGAGCACCTCGATCATGAGATTCCCCCGCCTCCACTTTACTTGTCCAACGCCCATTTTAATTTATAATTGAAGAAAACATATCGTGAATATTCTTTAACCCCCGAATATCTTCTTTTTTGTTTTTCCCCCCCTTTTTTTCTACAACTTTTTGGTTTGTCGTGTAAACGCAACGACAACAAAACTGCACCAAAAACGATTTGAAACCATTGTACTTTTTTGGTTTTGACTCCATGTTCACCCTACCCAAAATCTCTGTCATCTGTAAACTATCAATCACAATGAACCAAATGCACAACAACAACAAAAACAACACCATCTCTAAAATCAATACCAACAATGTATGAAAAAAATATGATCTAACAGACAAGTCTTTCGAAGATTCAATACAAGCACTAAATAATTTAATTGGCGAACTAGACTCGTTCCAACGCGAGATCGATGAGGGCAAGGGCAAGCCGGTGAGCAGCATAATCAGCAGCAGCAACAACAACAATACGACGACCAGCAGCAACAGCAGCAGCGACAACAACAACCTGCCCGCCACCAACAGCCACATCGAGCCCTGCGCCATCAGCAATCAGACAAATTCGAGCGGCTGCGGCACGGACATATCGGACACCACCTCCGACGAACTGGCCGGCGACGAAATGGACGCCAGGCGGCAGGATCGGGATCGGGACATGCTGGGCGCCAGCGATTCGGAGCTGAGTCGCTGCTATGTGAGCGAGACGAGTTCGCTGACCGGTGGCCTAACGGCCGGCGGCTATGAGAATCCCACCTTTGCGCACTTTGTGGCCAATGCGAACCGGGAGGATGTCGTTTCGCTGGATGCCTCCGACAGCGTCTGTCTGGGCCAACCGCGCCACGCCTACGTGGACACGTGCAGCGACAGCGGCAGTGCCGTGGTGGTGATCTACGATCATCAGATACCCAACACCCCTGACATTGAGTTCGTGAAGCAGAACTCGGAGATCGTGGTGCTGCGGACGAAGGATCCGCAGCCGCAAACCCTGCAGCTGCACGAGATGCGCGAGCTGCAGCAGCTGCCGGCCAATCTGGCCGGTTCGCCGGACTCCTCGCCGGACTCGTCTGGTGGCCAGGCACCGGCGACAGCAACTGTGGCGCCCGCCAAGCAGCGACTCTCCTCGTTTCGCGCCACCAGTGAGCAGCAGCTGCAGCTCCTCGGACGCGGAAGTCCGCAAAGAGGTAAAGCAACCGGTGAGCAGGCGGCACAGGACCAGCATTTCCCAGCACAGGCCCAACCCCAGCAGCAGCAGCAGCAGGATAGTGATGGCATTAGCCAGCCAGTAGATCCCATAAGGCGGCAGCTGCCGCCCAAGCCCACCAACTTGAGCATTTTCAATGGGCCCGCGCCCAGTGTGGGAGATAGGCCCCTGGTGCCCCGAAAGTCGGACTTTAAGGCCGATCTAGACGCGAAAATACGCAGGCAAAAGCAGAAGGTTAAACAGCAGTTGCAGCAGCAACAGCAGCAGCAGCAACAATCGCCGCAGCAGCAGCAAGCACCACAAGAACCGCAACACTCACCACAGTCGCCCCCAACCAGAAACTGTAATGTCACTAATAGCCCAGCCGCCAATGTTACTGCATCCGCATCCGCATCTGCATCTGCATCTGCATTCACCGACCAAACTCATAGAATGCCAATCCAAAGTCAGACAGCCACATTCAATCACAAGCAATGCAAGACGCCCGCAACTATGGCCCTGTCATCGCCATCGTCACCATCTCGCGGCCATCTAGCATCCGCATTATCATCGTCATCGCTATCGTCATTACCATTACCAGCCACCACATCATCGCCATCAAATGCTCCGCCATCGATGTTGCCCGCCAGTGACCACCGACCACCCGCCCATCCATATGTGTGCTCCACTGCCCCAGCCAATCCCCATCATGCCAATAGCTTTGGCAATGCCAATGCCAGTCTCAAGCCGTGCATTACGCCCCGGCCGGCCTCGTTGTCGGGTTCGTTTCGATTTGATTTTTGATTTGTTTGGGTTCCTTTGGTTTTTGGCTCTGCTTTTTTGGTCCTTTGTTCGTTTTGGGATCTTTTTTGAAACGACTTTTACTGTGCTTTGGCTCTTTTTTGTTATTCATACTCTTGCAAAGGTTAAAAAGTTGTATACACCTCTTCTAAGCTTCAGTACATGATGTATGTCAGTCATGTTCTTCAGTAACTTTAACATAAATTTATATTTCAATTTTAATTTAAGTATGAATACAATTCTTTATTTTCTTTTTAATTTATAAATTAAAAACTATTTTTTCAAATATAATTGTATTTTAAGTTTCTTTTTTTAGAATTTTATATTATTTTTAAGTAAAATATAACATAGTTGATGTAATTTTCCCAACTATCATCCTTAATATGAGCATATTTTTCTCGAAATTAAGGCCTTCTGTCCATTGTCATATTTGCAAGCGTATTTACACATCGGCTTGCCGAAGTAAACCTTATTTTCGCTTTGTTTTTCTTTGTTATTGTACAAACTTTACTTTACATTATGCTTTAAGTTTGGTGTTTTCATTTTCTGCAATTGGATTTGGTTTCTTTAAGTACTAAGCTCATGCCATTAAGTCACAATCATCACTGTCGAATCATCATCAGACAAATTGAAAAACTGCACGATACTGCCACTAACTGCTAAAGCTTAAGCACTAATTCAGAATCGGCGGATTAAACTCTTTTCGAAATTTGCATATGGGGGAGTCATGGCTTGAATCGAGAGGAATTCCATTTGTTTATTGGATTGATCACAGCTTGCAACGCTTTCTCACTCGCTTGGAGGGTCATTCTCGAGTTTCAGAACAGTCTTTCATAACCTTTCTCGATCTCAGCAGCTCCTAACTCTGCGACTCTCTCTCTAACTTCTGGTATTAGATGGTGTCCTGTGTTTTGTGTGCCAAGTGTATAAACCAGTAACTGTACATAACCTGTGAATAACAGCAGCAACCTAATGACATAGTCTAACTACTTAATGCCCTTTACTGAATTTGGCATTTAAACATTCACAGGAGGAGGAGCAGGCGGTGGCTCCACGCGCATCGCACGTCGTTCGTCCATCAACCAGGCCAAGCCACCGCCGCCAGTGAGACGCAGCTCGTCGGTGACCCCCAGTCCCAATGCCTCGGTCGGGGTAAGTGGATCTTTAATTCTTTAATCTGAACAATAACCAATTAAGTTAGCCACCTAAGTTAGTTGCTAAGTCGCTCGACACTGGGTCACACAGTCTTTGGTTTCCACTATGCTTTTATTCTTTAACTTATGATTTAATTACGCAACGCAGCTGCAGCACCAGCAACCACAACAGCAACAGCACGCCAATCTGCTGCAGCAGAATCACCAGCTAAGCAGCTCCAGCGAGCACTTGCCACCGCCGCCGGCCTTCATGCTGGACGCCGTGCCCCAGATGCCCAGCTCAGCGCTGAAGGTGTCGGAGACGGTGAGAGCCCTGGCAGCCATGCGGCACCAGCCGGCATCGCCTGTGTCGCTCAGACGCATGCAGCAGCAGCAGCAGCAACAGCAGCAGCAACAGCTACACCAGCAACACGTGCAGCAGCAGCAGCAACCCCTCCTGCAGGTGTGTGCACGCGTGTAGGCCACCAGCACCCTTAGATCTCTTCTTCTATATCTTATGATTTCTTTTTATTTCGACTTATGTTTGCTTTGCCACTGTCACAAACACACACACAAACCGAAATCCCCAAACTACCACATACCTAGTCTGTGCACCACAATCCCCTGAACGATGACCCGACCGTCTACTACGACTCCTACTTGGACCTGCACGCCTATGCCCAGGCCCTGGCCAATGGCCAGCAGATGTCCCAGCAGCAACGCTTAACCCACCAGCAGCAGCAGCAGCAAAATCACTATCTGCAGCAGCAGCAGCAAAATCACTATCTGCAGCAGCAGCAGCTGCAACATCAGCCAGCGCAACAACCGCCTGTTTATCAAGCGCCGCCGCCTGTCGATGCCGTAAGTGACCAGCCATGGACTACTAACCAAGACTAACCGCCGTCCACGGGATCGCCTCACTCGCCTAACACGACTGCCCTCCATCCAGCCTAGTTTTAGTGCCACATAGTCATAGATTAGGCTAGAGCTTAGCTTTCTTTTGTCGTGCCTTGGCTAAACTTTTAATTTGTGCCTGTGTTCCTTTCGTTTCTTCTCATGCCACCACCACCATCATTGGCACACATTCCACACCAGACGTTCCGCACTTCATCACCAGCCGCTGGCGGAGGGGGCGGCGGCATCTACGCCCAGCCCAAGCTGGTCAACAGCATGTCCAGCTTCCGCACCAGCAGCCCCAGTCCCAACGGACACGCTCACCCACTGCCACCGACACAGCCAAAGACGAATCCGAACCTAATTGCACAGCTCAATGCACGACTCAGCGGCAAGCAGCAGCAGCCGCACCAGCAGCAGCAGCAGCAGCAGGTCGAGGGGATCTATGGCAACCAACAGGCGCCCGGAGGAGAGTCCATCTACATGCGCAGTGGCTTGTCCATGTCGCAGCCGCCACAGCAGCAACACTATGACGGTAAATCATCAAACCAAATGCAGCAGCAGCAGCATAGAATTTACGCTAGTTTCGGCACCTCATCATCAGCAAAGTCATCGGCCCCTGTGGCGAACAGCAGCACTAAACAACCGTCCATTCTAACACCGACCGCCTCTTTCAATGCATTGCCCCACTTCCCCCTGTCTTCATCCACATCATCGTTGCTATCCAAAGTAGGCTCATTCTCGAACTCTTCATCCGCATCCGCATCCCCACCGCCAACGGCAGCGGCCTCCGGCTCGGCCAACTCGCATTATCAGCCACCGCAGCCGCCGACAGCAGCAGTTGCTGGCAGCAAAGACTTTGCCATCTACTCAAGTTCGTTTACCAAAAATCCAGCAGCTGCGCAAGCGCCGAACATGCGACAGGCCCATTCCCATCAGCAGCAGCAACAGCAGCAGCACTACACCTGCCCGCCTCCACTGGAGGATCCCCCACCGCCGCCCATTTACGCCGCCGGCGCATCGGCCACGATGCCCAAGAAGATGGCCCGCCCGCCCACTGGCCAGCAGAATGCGCATGCGGCCCACCCGAGCGCCTATGCGGCAGCCACGGCCACGCTGCCCAAGAACATGGTGCAGCAGCAGCAGCGCTTGCAGCAACAGCAACACCAGCAGCAGCAATATCAACAGCCGGCAGGCCTGGGCATTGGCAATGGCAATGGCAATGGCCACTTGGCTCAGCGTCCGCAGTTGCCGCTGCCCCAGCAGAAGCTGCGGGCTGCACAGCAGCAACACTTGGCGGAGCAGCAGCAGCAGCATCAGCAACGCCAGCCGCCCATACCTTCACGCCACTCGAGTGTGCAGCAAAAGATATTCGTCTCGACAAACCCATTCATACAGACAACGGCCGTCAAGTTTCACTCGCCCTCTGCCTCGCCCACTTGCGGCTCGCCAGTAACTGGATCTGGGTCGGGATCTGGGTCCCTGGCCAGCATTTACGCCACAACCTCGCGCGGAGGCCACCACCAGCAGCAGCAGCAACATGCTCACCAGCAGCAACTGCAGCATCAGCAGCAGCAGCACTACTATCGCGATGTTGCTGGGGGCAACAGCAATGGCGGCAATGCCTACTATAACCACAATGCCCATGCCCATTCCCAGGCACATCATTCAAGTAAGCGCGCGAGCTGGATTTAATTCGATTCGATTCGATTTGATTTTATTTCGTATGATTTTGTTGCAAAGAATGAGCGCTGTGTTCAATATTTCTGTTATGTTTGCTGATTTTCGATTTCTCTCGATTGAAAGAATTAAATTTTGGTTTGTTGTTAGCCCTAAGTTTTCCTTTGGCGCATGCTGCTTATGTTGTTTTTGATTTTGTTTCGAAAGTGTGCTGCCTATTAACCCGATTGAGATTGTGTCAAGTGCGTCTGGAAAGTGACGGATCAACATGGGATTGCAGTTTCCGCAGCCGCTCGACCCGCACTCAACTTTCATTTCAATTTTTCCGATCATCAATCATCACCGAGTCGAACTTTTGCCCACAGTTGTTGAATTTTGATTTGCATTGCCATTTGAATTGACATCTTTACCACCTCTAGCCACCTCAATGCCACATCCACACCCATTGATCGATCATGTTTGCTTACCATTTTCTTTTATGCACCCGTTACTCGGCGACGACAACGCATATCCATAGACTATGCCACAAGCACAAATATCGAAAAGACTGGCAGTATTCGGGCCAAGACCAAGGCCGAGTTCCTCGAGAATCTCAACGCGAAGCTGGCGAAGCAGGGAATGTCTGGACGAGCATTTGCCGTGCGAAATCTCATTAACAGCAAGGCCCTGGTAAGTAGAGCACCGCGCCCGCCACTCACTCGATTAGCCAACACTCTCTATGCTCCGGCAACCATAGATGTATCAAAATCGGCAAAATCTATCGCGCCCCAGTGCGCAATACCGTAGACCACCCACCTATCCCAACACCAGCACGGCCATGAATGCCACTTGCGAAGATCAGTGCTAAGTGCTAAGGTATTTAGTTCGTTCCTAGTCGTTCTCGTTCGTTTGACGCCTACTAAGCCAGCTGGCAGCTAATCCACTCAGTGCCTCGTTCTACCAATTAACAGCTCTTCGACCTAACGATAGACCTAAGGTTTTTGCTAGTAAAGTCACTCTCTAATCACATATTTGTTGAACTATTCCAGCCGGACCCTCGTATATGTCACGAGTCGCTAATGGATCAGATCAAGCGTGGAGCCACTTTAAAGCGTAACCAGAAGATCAACGACCGCAGCGCTCCCAAAATACATTGAATTAACCTATAGGCTTAAGCGGAATAACATATTTATTACCATAATAATTAATATACGCATAATCAAGAGGCCCGACGCCTGCTCGATTGCAGGGCTCTGCAGAGTTTGGTTTGAAACTGAAAACTCGAAACACAACATACAACTTAAATACATATGATTACGATACCACATATTCGATATACGATATTTAACAAGCGCATTAAGCTTAACTCGAACTAATCAACACCTTTCTTGATTTCCTATATCCCAAAAATGTGTCCGAAAGGCCTTCTTTGTTAAGTGAATACAAAAATGGAAGACAGTTAGCACTCGTATGTTTATTAATATCCAAACTCGAATTTATCTTTAGTGAGCATCTGTTAAAGGATATTTTATGTTTATGTATCTACCATATTTATAATTTCCCTTGCTTATGTACATACATATGAATATGATTTTAACAAACACTCGAAACTAATCTGACGCCTAATAAATGGAATTTATCGTAAAAGTTTTGAGTACGTTTTACTTTTGTATTATTATTATTATTATCATTATTTTACATTCGCAACTGCAAGTCAATTGGGCAAGGTCTGAGCGAATTTTCGAATATAACCAATAACCATTGTCTTGAATAATTAGAGTTAACGCGTTATAGTAATACCAGATATCCCACGTAACCTTAAAAACACTATTGGATCTGCTTTCGAAAAGGAAAACTAACTACTGCCAAGCGGAACGGGGCTTCAGAGATCATTCTTCCCCAGAATCTTTCGCGCCAACTTAAAGTGCTATATGAACATGTTCATATCATAACGTTTCCATTGGACTGAATCTTTTATTGTCATTTTAAATGCATCACCGAGTAGAATAGAGGCCAGTTTCTCAATGTCAAAACAACCAATATCATTTCCATTCATATCAGTTCACAATACATAGAACAAAATGAAAGTTTTTAGGTCCAGATCCCGGTTGTTTTACTTATATCGTACAATGAGATCTGAGAACAGCATGCGCATAAGCTAACCATATTTCCTATCCCTAGAATTCAACCTTTTAAATACCCTAAAGCGTACTACTTATAGTTAATAGACTTTTTAAATATTTACAAAATATTTTGTATATAGGCTTTTTAAGGCTTCACCAATGATCGATGAATATTGGCAAACTCGTAACCAAAAACGTGGCAATAACTAAGCTATGACACTCTAATAGAGTTTAGATACGACTCCGGAGAGAACATATACAAATTTGAGTCGAAACAAATACATATATTTTTTTGGGCGATCAATTCTATATACACCACATAGCAGTGCGTAATCACGGGAGTTAATTAACGTAGCCATGTGCAACAATTATTTACAAGTCTAAATGTTAATCTTAAAGTGGTTCTGTGTAGACTGCAGAACGAGCAAACCAAACCGATGTAACCTAACAAATCAAAGTTGTAATGCATATTTTTGAATTCATTTGCATTTAGACGCGAGAAACAATAATAAAATAAATGTAAACGCATTGAATGTAAATGCAGGTGGTTTTATTCATTTTGTTTCAGCTTTTCTGAAGAACAAGTCCAAGGTGTTTTGGTAGTAAAGCACGGCCAGCTTTTCCTTGGGCTCCTGTTTGATTCCAGCTATGGCCTCCAAAACTTGACTGAAACGGGGGATATTCATATAAGTACATAATTTCCTAAGAGATATTCAGAATCTAACCTAATCTGGCAGGGTTCACAGCGTCCGTCTATCAGGGATTCGGCCGTCCACTTCTCTTTCTTCTTGACGGTGGCGAACTTTGTGGTCACATGCTTGTGCCCTGCATGGGATGGTCTGATCCCACACCATGGACAGTCGGTTTCCAGTAGTATCCTATCGTTGGGCAACTGGCGCACCACTTGAATGTTCTCCTCCGTTTTCAAAGAGCAACCATTCACGCCTATGTACAGTCCACCAAAGGCCAGGATGCGCTGTGCCTCCTCGAAGGTGCCGGTGAAACTGTGCACCACTCCGCCGCCGCACTCCTTGATCTTGTCACGGTTTCTTTCCAGGATGGCCATGAAATCCTCGGCAGCGTTTCGCATGTGCAGGAAGAGAGGCAGTTGGAACTCGGCTGCCAGGCCCAGCTGCTTCTCGAAGTACAGGCGCTGAGTCTCCTGGCCGCAGAACTGCAGGCGGTCGTAGTCCAGACCACATTCCCCGATGGCCAGCACTTTGGATCGATTTTCCCGGATCTTGGATCTCAGTTGGTCGTAGTAGCCCTCCGGATCCGGTACGAATTCCTCGCAGCGCGTAGGATGCGTGCCCACGGTGGTGTAGATGCGATCTGTGGAGAGACATAGCTGGTGAGTTGGTGGATTAAAAGTGGGAGTTATATGGCATATTAACCTTTTATAGGGAAAGATAAATGGATTTTTTTTTAGGTTGAGTTCCAGAAAATCTCTTTTATGAATCTTTAAAAGTCATTAAATTTATTCAAAAAATTGTTTATTTTTTAGTAAAAAAAATCAATAAAAACTTAATATAAAAAGTTATTATAAGTTTTTAAAGTAAGACTTTGAAAATTAACTTTTGAAACCATATAATGAGTTTGGTCCCACCTACACATATATTATACAAATTATCATCAGGTTGTCAATTCAGAAAAGTTTTAAGAAATCAATTTTTTTTAAGATAATCTCCAAAAACTGAAGGATCTGATAGATATTTGAAAGTCTTTCATATGAAATCGAAGGCAACATTAAAAGGCGAATCTCTACGTTTGGAAGGGCTTAGGAAAATCTTCCATATCATAATTCCCGTTAAGATCCTTGGGCTACTCACCATCCTTGGAGGCCAGTTCCAGAGCCTCGTCCACATCCTTCAGACATCCTGCGGTGACGATGATCTTCTCCAGACCCTGCTGCCACGCACGTTTCAAAACAATGTCCAGGTCGGCCGTGTGCTTCTGGGATCCGCCGTAGCAGCCCTGGAACATGGGATCCGTCAGGTTGGCCCCGATATCTGTGCAGCATGCCTAGTTGTAGTTCCGTTAAGAGATTCTTAATAATTTTAAATCACCTTACCAATGAATTTCATCGCGATTCCAAATTGTCGGCGCAGCATGGGGAAAATACCCTAAAAATGCCACACGGCGGGTGAACAGCTGTTCTAGCTTAGCCGACTTCCGGCAGGGGGCGCTTGAAATCATGACCGTGGTAGGCACCAGGGGGCGCCAGCTTGCTGCTTCCGTTGAAATTTGAAATTTAAATTAAAAATGCATAAGACCATAAGTCTAGCAACGTGCCGGCATAAAATTAGTCTTCCCACGCTCTTTCCCAGAATAAAATGCAGCTACTAAGCTAATTTAATGCAAAATCAATGGCACAGTAAATTGCATTCGGAATTGCGCATAATGCGCACTCATTAGGCCGCCCCGGCAAGCTGTTTATTGTTTATAGTGGATGCCGAGGCGGCTTGCCACCGAAACTCGGGGATCCCCCGCCACAGAGGCATATGCAAATTTCGAATCACCAGCCGTGGAATTGACACCCCCTTCGGTGGCTCTAAGCCGGCAATCGGCATTTACGCAATTGCAGAATTTATGGGAAAATGCAATTTATAATTTCAATGAAATTCCATTAGTTACTTTTAATGGATGCTGCGGTCGCCAGTTTACTGGGGCGGCTGCATCTGGGCGGGCACTGGTTTTAATTGATTTAGTGGAAATTGCTCACTACACCATTTACCATTTTCCCGGCGACCAAGGGGATCGCATCCGAAGCCCCGATGCTGAAACAGAATGTAGAATGAAATGAATGTGGAACGTAGTTCATTATGCAACGGAATCAAACATTTCAACGCCGATGCCTGGGACGCACTGTGGTTTATTTAAACTGGCTAATACAATTGTCAATAATTCAATTTGAATCGAAATTCAATTAGTTACAAGTACATGACACACATACGCACACTTAGAAAGTTAATTTCGGTTTTCCTTCGACTATTTTAGGTTACAAGTTACAATCTTTCGATTCTGTATAGAGTAGTAGGTATTCACTTGTTAGAACAATCGAATTACGTACACGAATATGTATTTAAAATCGGGTAAGTTGGATAAGTCAGCTGATACACTCTGATATAACGCGTGCCCCCTGACCCTTTGTGTTCCCATTGGTTGGTGATATAGTTTCGGTTAGTACGGTTCGATTAGAGATCAAATACGGGTTGGCTCTTCAGATTTGTTGTCAATTAACTACACCTAGTAACAATGTATAAACGCATTACTTGTAAAACAAACATCCAAACTGTATACACAAACTTGTTGGTTTTGGTACAGACTAGGTAATAAATACGTTAATGCATAGTGCCGTATATATATGTACTATATAACTAGGTCTGGCCTGTCGATCCTCTCTGGACGAAAGCAACAATACTATGTTTCCATTACCGAAACTTCTGTGTGCATTGTCCGCATTCAGCGTTCAGTTGTACACACATTTGCTTAGGTGTACTTGGTTTAATCACAATTCACTTTGCATATGCCGTACTTTATCCATTTACAGATCTCTCTCGGTAATCCTGCCGCACGCAGAACCGCCTAAAAGTAGTCTTTAAAATAAATCTTATTTGCTAAGCACATTCGGGCAAACAAACACAATGGACTCTTATCACACGCCGGCGAACACACGTTGCAAGTGTAACTTGTGCCCTGCCGAAGGAGAAAGTACTATAGGTCGCAAGCAAAAGTTGCGTATTAAAAACAGATTTATCGATTATTCTCTGCCATAAAACTCGCCTGCGAACTTGATGTGCACTGTGGGTATTTTGATTTGGCAATTTAGCATAAGAAGTTCACCCTGTATTATCCTTGGTAAGCATTTCGAGATTTCGCCCTCTTCCGCGGACGCATCAAATTTATTTTACAATTACGTTTTTTGCATAGTAAATTGTTTTGTGCTCTCTGTGTTAAAGTTTTTGTTATTCTACGTGGCCGGGGCCTAAGGAGAACGCCGCGAAATTGCTTTACTCCTGCAAAACTTGCCTTGAGTCCCAATTCACCCAGTCGCTGGCATTCCATTTGGCGTCTTACTCCGGCTTCAAGCCGAGCGAGTTGGGCTCAAGGCAAATATAAACACTCGAACCCATCCATCAAGATTGTTAATAATATATGCGTACTCTATGCGGAACGTTTTGATATTAACTACGGTGTCAGCTAAGGGTGCAGATAGAGCTTCACAAATTAGCATTCTAGAATTTACCTTAAAGCTATGCAACCTATCATAATGTTATGACAATCCATCAGTGGAAAACGTATTAACTTAGTCCTTTCTCAAAACGCACACCCCCTTTAAAGCTGAGCCATTAATTTCTCATCAAAAAGAACTCCCAGAACGGTATTACGATTCTCAAAATCTCTGCCCCGTCTCGCAGCTTCTCTCTCAATTCAAGTTGCTTGGCCAAAGTCCTTACTAAAATTTATGAAAATTGAAATCGAAATTGTTTGTCGTATAAAAGTTAATTTTAAATTTAAATAAACCTGGTCCCTCACAACGGTAATGACCGGAACTCAAATAGATTGATGTGCTTAATTCCTTTGCAAGTCAGCTCAATGTCGCAGCAATCCCTTATCTTTTACGCCCTGATGACTCTGGATTAAAAGGATATAAAATGGGTTTTAAATCTACCCGACAAAAGAACATGATATAAATAATAGCTAAGAAAATTGTTAGATTTTTGGGGCTACCTACTTAACTACTTACAGTGTTTAACAAATATTTCTAACCCTAACCAATGTCATCAAGCTGCGGTTTTTACCTCACATTCGATCTGCACACAGAGTAAATAAATTATGGAAGCTACTACATATAGAGTTGCAAACTGTTTCGCACTGGCTTTGTTTGCCCTTGAGCAAGTGGGTTTTTGTGAGTTTTATATTATCAGAATAATCAGCCCATTGCAGCGAACATAAATACCGCGCCACTTGTTTGTGCGCGCTAATTAACTGGCGCCCATTATTAATACACATTGTGGCCAAACATAATAACATAATTATGCGCTGGGCTGCCGGCCGAAAATAATAGTTTACTGCACATTGCAGTCGTCGGATGCGTTGTTGATTTGCTGCTTGGTCTTGCGTGAAGCGCGGCGTATGAGCGATCTGAAAGGTAAATGGGAAAGCGGTCAGGATGCGTGGGCTGCCGAACAGGAACCGGAAGTGCCCGGTGGCCAGGGACTCCATCCAGCTGTGCGTGTCTGCGCGTGTCGCACTCACCTGGAACGCGGCTTCAGCTTGGCCTCCGCGCTGGTGCTGGCCACATCCACGGCGTCCACGAGTCCCGAGGCCTTCTTGTCACTGCCGCCGGCGCCTCCCAGGGCCGGGCTATTCATCCGATTTTTATCTGCAACAAATAGATGGTAATGCGTGGCTAATTAATACCCAAGAGTGCATTTAATGACCACCGCCGACCGGCGACACAAAGGGACTGCGCGATTTCAGAGCTGCGAGTGCAGGGAAAATCCAATTTCCTCACTGGGGTCCTCCGCTGTCGGAGCAACTGGGACGTAAGGACATCCGGACATTTCGACATCCCAACATCCTGCAGCATCCACTGCAGCCGCCGAGCGCTGACGTAATTAACTTATGAACGACACACTCAAAGAGTCGGGGGGAGGGAGTGGCACATCGCAAAGTTACCGCTCGAAATGGGTTTTTTTACAGCCGGTTGCACAGTCAAAGTTCATCTCAAGATAAGAGCGCTCAACCGAGACCCGCTCCGCAACCGGCTCAGTCTATCTGCCACGCGTCTTCCGCCAATATGGCGTGGGGACGCTGAAGGAGTAACCATGGATGGCAAAGAAGATCATCAACGCACTTGCTGGAGGTCGATGTCCAATTAAAATCGGCTATGAAGAGCTTGGAGGTTTTCCAGGCAGGGTTTAATGAAAAAGATACTTGTCAACCAGTTCATGATGTACATTGGTCTCTAGGTTTTAGTTGAGCATCAACGCTTTCGAAAAAGAAGGCTTTAACATAAAACTAGTTAATTAAAATCTAAGCTAATTAAAAGGAACAAATTGATCTCTTAATCCCTTTAATTTAGGCACAAAACGTTTTGTGAATACACTATTTTAATCATTTACCAACTAGTTATTTTTATTTGGTAGTATTTTTATTTTTTTTTAAAGCTGGTTTATTAAATTAGGCCTGCATTGCCGAGGCCAAAGGCTTTAAGGAAATATATATAACTACAGAAGTGCTTACGTCACTGCGAGCTAAGTAGCTCAAAAGTCGCCTTTAAAGTCCAACCAATTAAGCAAATCAGTGTCAATGGAGTCATTACCTTTCCGGTAATCCTCAATCAGGCGGCTTAGGCTGCCAAGAAGAGTGTCAAACCGGCACAAAAGGTGTTCGCATCAAGATGTTTCCCTGGCAGTAAACAAACCTTATTGTTCCGCCGGAGCGGGCAATAAAGCCCCAGACAAAGAAAGGGCTTACAATGGCAAAACAATTGATAACTTGGCCGGGGCAAGGGGGTGTGAAGCTGAGGCATTAGAACCGCAGGACAAATACAAAGGGAAGTCCAGGGCCAAGTCAATTTAGTTATTAAACTTTGCAGCTTGTGGGAAAACACGTCTGACGCTGGCCAAACCAAATGATCCGAGCAAACAGAATTATTGAGGGGATGGCACTTTGCGGCCGAGTGTTGCATTGCATACTTTCGGGTGTCGCCGGATGTCAAGTGCAAACAAAATGGCCGCCGACGCCATTGTTGTCAAAAAAAGCCGTTGGGCGGAAGTGGAGGGGGACACAGTTGCTGCCGCTGACAGAAAGCGCGCGAAAATGCCTTCGTTCCACTTTTTCCGGCGCTGCAAAGACCGACGTGGCCATGCCCTAACACTCCGCTTCTGGTGAATCCGTAACG
Source organism: Drosophila biarmipes (assembly GCF_025231255.1). NCBI lineage: Eukaryota > Metazoa > Arthropoda > Insecta > Diptera > Drosophilidae > Drosophila > Drosophila biarmipes. The sequence goes on along the minus strand of NC_066615.1, from coordinate 10,686,535 downwards.
AGCCCCCTTCGCACGCAAAAATACTGCCGTCCCGGCACAAAAACAAACAAGTGCCGAGGGCGCACGGATGTGCCGGTGGCCGGGGCTCGGTTTTGGGGATATAAATTGTGCATATGCGGCGGGAATTGATGTGTGTGCCTCGTGTAACAGAAATTTAAATTAAATTTGTTTCACATCTCCCGTTCTCTGTGTGTCGGGTTTCGGCACAAAGAGACGACCGTGACGGAGAAGAAAAACACAAAACATTCGAGTGCCACAATGGGCGTTTATTGTGCTGCCAGCACGAACATAAAAAGGTTTTGCCACATCAATTGCTTTGCATCCGATACCCCAGAGTTAAAATGTTAACGCAAAAACCTGCTCTTAATTTAATACACTTTGCGACCACTATTTGGGGTGTCGGATCAGAAGGAGGCTATTGCTGTCAAAAAGCAATGGATTGTAAAATAATCTGGAAATGCAGTTAAATTAATCACCAAATAAATTGTAATTGTGCATAATTATTTGCGAGTTTTATTTTTAAAAGACAACCATTTATGTGTCTAAATAAAGCAATTTATACTCCTGTTCGGCAGAGGTGTACAAATTAGCCGAATTTATAAGACCAAACTTAATTTACAGACCAAACTCTGTGAAATCAGAAAAATACCGCAAATTTATTAAGAGGAGCAAGATATTATTTTCGCAAAACCCTGTGCAAAGGAAAAATTACTCAATATTGAGTTTATAATATATATACACAAACTTTTTGATTAATTTACTCATACACTTGTACCAGAGTGATTTAAAAACATATTCGTACAAAGAGATTTACCGCGATTTCAAGCTCTTGAATTAATGTTCTAATTTCACGGCAGTCAATCAAACTCTAACAATTAAGGATTGGCCCATTAATGAAAGTGTAGAGTCATTGGTGGGATTATCAAAACTCCTTTATTCTTCATATCTCCAACCGAAAGCGATCACTCAACATCACGGAGAGAGACGCATGAACGAGGATAAAATATGTTTAGCATGTAATGTGTGCTAGGAAGCAGCCACAATTGAGTTAGGCTCTGGTTTGTCGGGCTGAGATAAAACGGCTTGCGGCGAGAACCACCCGAAAACCACGCCGACCAGCCGGGAAAAGCGAGGAAGAGGAACAATGTGTGGGGAGCCGGAGGAAAGCCGCTTTCCCGGCCGCAGCACATGTGTGTGGCCTGCAGCTTTGGCTTTGTCTCAACTTACACGGTGGATACACGGCGGCTCGTCCACTTCCAAGCCACCATTACCCATCTAACAAACACTGGGACTTCAGAGCGCCGTAAACACGTGTGGCACAATCTGCGCCACAAAATGGCAGCGTCGTAAATGAAATTTCTGTGATTCGCTTTGCATACGTCGCGCGCTGTACTTTTTAAGGCAATTACTAGACTGCGGCCCCTGAGCCGCAAGTGATTAAGTGCTCAGACCTATTTTCGGTGGCGCATTCAGGGCGTCGTTGTCGCCGCTGTCGCCTCTTAACCTCTGAACCTCTGAGCCCGTGGCCCCTGAGCCTCCGTCTGCCACTCGACCTTCGCCATTCAGACCGCCATTGTCGCCGTGTCTTGTCCGCCTGTCATCGACAGTTGTGCCTTGTATGTGGGGTGTTGTAGGTCCTGTGGCCCCTCGACCAAGTATTTGACAACATTTTTCGGCCAGCATTTAATATGTTTTGTGCGGCGACTCTGGGCCATTTGAATTTAAATTTGCTGGAAATCATGTACTTGGAACTTTCATCTCGCCGCCGGCCAGCTTTTCACTTAATTTGAATGACTTCTGCGGCAGCCACTAAATTTGTATGAAAAAGTCTTTCGGGCGAACAATTAAATTATTGGCATCCGCGTGGAGGAACTGCTGGCTGGTATCCTCATGATTCAACAACTTTTCTCCGGCGGAAATTAATTTAATTATTTTACAGGGCGTTGGCGGAGTGGCAGCGGCCACGTTTTGGGGCCACATTAATTAACTAGATATTTATACTTTGACGAGCTCGGCGAAATTTCAACTTCTTAAGCCCCGCTGGCAGCCAATTCTATTTTCATATGCTGCCAACTAAGTTTTTAATGAGATAATAAAGCACTCCATTACAGGGTAATTAGAAGGTCAAGCTGTTTAATTAATACACGTGCTCGCTCGAAAACATTTTGATAAAATGGAATTCGTTTGAACATCGAAAGGGAAGGGATGCCCCGAAAAGCGAAAGCGAATTCGGCCTTGTTGTGCTTTTAGCCCCGTCTCGACGGTTTTTTGGTTTCATTTAGCCCAACTTTGCTTTGCGCTTCTGTATTTCTTTTATTGGGCTCCGCTTTGTCGTCCGATGAATAATGAAAAAGAGTTTGTCTTTGTCAATTGGGTCGGAAGAAAGGGTCTCGGCCGACGGTCTCACTTGACTGCCGAACTCCCGCAATTAATTAGGCTGAAGACAGGAGCAGCAGGAATGTTAATTGCATTCAATTAGCCAAATTGCCAAGAGTTATCCTAGTCCTGGGCGCATTTAAAGAATCCCCATTAATTGGCCACATGCGCGAGCGGCTTTAAATAAATATATTTATAAATGTGCATCAATTATTGACAAAGCCCGGCCATCTGCGGCCTAGTCAACGCTTAAGTCCGTGGCATAATTACATCTGCCGCCGGTGAGCGGCTTAATTATTGCCTTTATGCCCGGCGTGGCCGTATTTTAATTTCGCACTAATTAAGCTGCTTACAATGGCACTTAAAGCCCCGAATAAGGCTGAAATCGAACCCAGAATGTGGTTCCGATGGTTACCAGCCCGGCCTTCAATCACAGCCGGCGAATATGAAATGTTTAATTGATATTTGAAACTGCAGCGACCAGCCGGCGGGGAAAAAACAATCAACAAAGAGTTTGAATCTGCTCGGCAGCGAGTGGGTTTTCATTTTCATTTCGCCTGCCCATGGCAACACATTCGGTGGCGGAATCACTGCGAAGTTATGCTCCAGGCCGCAGCTCTATAAACATGACACGGACTGTCCTGGCGGTATGGATTTACAGAGATATTATGCCCTCAGCCCTGAGAAAGAGAATTCTGGGGATTCAGAGGATTCGGGATGCAGCAACAAGTATTGTTGTTTCTATGAATATTCATTTGAGGACCTAAAGATTATGCATGATTATGAATTAATCAGATTATAACTGAGTTTTCCTTAGGTATCGTTTCATTTGTGCCCTCCACAACTCCTTAAACAAAAATATTTTAAGTAATTCCTTGAGCTTCAAAGAGTATTCCAGGCTTTTAAACTAAAAAGAGGGCAAATAAAAACCAGAATGGGATGCCTTCTCAAGTAAAAGCCATGACAAGATTGATTTAATTTCCAGGTTAAGAAGTGTGGACAAGGAAAGTGCCTAAGGGTGAATGCATCTTATTCTTATTCAGCGCCTCCTGAGCGACTGTATTTACTTACTGCGACTGGACGACGCGCTGACGTAGGCCGACGAGCGGCGCTTAAAACCACTGGGCGCCGCCTCGCCGCCGGCCCCGCTGCCCCCGCTCCCACTGCTGCTGGCGGGCAGGAAGCGGGACAGGGAGAGCAGGGACTTGAAGAGGTCGGTCACGTTGCTGTCCTCCTTCGCCGAGCACTCCAGCACTTTCGCCCTGCGAAAAAGTCGGTTTAAAAAGGGTTGCATACTGTTCAGGGATGGCTGCATAAATGGCGTATACATAATGCATACATCGGCGAATTTCGGTGGTCCGAAACAAAGGCATGTCGACACAAAAAGCCCGAAACCGAAAAGGCAAAAAACGGGAAAGCCCAAACAAAACCAGCCCAACAATACGGCATGTGTTCAATGCATAACAGAGTTTTTTGGGCAAAACTGGGCCATCGACAATCATCCAGGGTCGGTCGAAGCAAATGTTGCTAATGGCCAAATTAAGCGTGTCATGTACGGTTCAGCCCGGCGGATTCGCTGCAGGTTGCGGCCACGAAGCCGATTCGCGGTGGCGCCACAAAACTGCGGCCATGGCTGAGACGAGGACGAGGACGAGCAGGATGAGGATGAGCATGTCTATGACGAGGACGAGGACAGGTGATGTTCGCCACACCGACCATGTCGGAACTACATACCTAGTGCTGTCTGTCAGAGGGATTTTAAGCTTTCATTTGGCCATCATCACACGGCTTAGGCCAACAAAAAAATTATTTCAGTCCGTGCTTCCATCAGAAAGTCATTGGATCTTTTGTTGCTTTGTTGCTTTTCAAGGAATTTTAATCTTATTCCTAAGCCGAATTCTTCAGATTACTTCGTTTCACTTAGTTCCCAGGAAAAGTTTATACCTAAAGCCATTTCTTAAATACAAATGTTCTTCTCTGGTAAAAGCATTAAAACAAATGTGTGAACATCCTAAAGTTACTATGGTTGTTGGGACTTAAAAACAAAAATAATCTTGTAGAATTAAAGTGGGGGATTTATTGTTATTTCCAGAAAAACACAATTCTAAAACTTCACTATTATCACTGTATTTTAAGTAACCAACCGTATAATTCACTCTTGCCATGAGAAACATTTAGACAGTTTTTGGTCAAACTTAATTTGGCCAGTTGAAAGTGCCTTAATGAAATTGCCACTGTTGACTGAGGGACGGTGAGTGTTTAAATATTCCACGAAGCTGCGTTTAATTAAAATGGTCACGGCTGACTTGGCAAAATAAATAAATAGATGGCTGAATTGTTAATGCCGTAAGCTGCAATAACAGTAAATCAAAGTAAAATTGATATCGCATGTGAGTTCATTTTTCGCATTAACGCAGGCAAAAGGCCGGGAAAAAATGCGCATGACTTTGCAATTAAATGTTGAATAAATACATTGTTCCACCTTCGGCAAAATGAGAGCAGCCCCCGCGTATCCCATGGACGCCACATGCTCCACACCGAGCACATTATGTAAGGGGCGTACTCATTCGGGCAGATAAATGCACTTGAGTGGCATGCTCTTAAAGCGTTTAACCGCAGACAGGCAGACGGGCAGACAGACTGGCAGAGCAACAAATTGCATTGCATCCCGATGGCAGGGAGCGCTCCACAAACTTTCCACGTGGCGGGAGGTCTAGTGTGAAGGTGCGAGATTGCGGCGAAGGGTTCAAGGTGTTTCCCACGCTCTTTGGGGAGGCCAAACCGCACCATCAATCTGCGTGAATGTTTAATCCAACAGAGATTTGTTCGTAAAGCTCACGCCAACTGTCCTGCGTCCTGCGTCCTGCCTCCCATACGCCGTCTCCATACCAGCCTTCGTCCTGCGGCCTCTGTCATCTCCATTTTGCGGTTGAGTGCGCCTCCTGTGTGGCATTCTTCGGTCTGTGTGGCGGTCGCTTTTAAATAAGTTTACGCACGCTTGCTTAAACAGCAACACGAGCGTGCCACGCCCCTCGCCCCTCGCCCCTAGCCCCACACACAGCGCCAGGATATGGAATTATGGACTCGGGACTCAGGACACGAATGTGATTGTAAGTGATTTTTACGAGTCCTGTCCCGCAGACTATTAAGGAAGCAATTACCGCGCGAAAGCCGCCCGAAGAGAAGTGCTGGCCAGCGAGTCCTGTTTTTCCAGCGAATCGAAAGGATGCGACCTCGCTTTCAGGGCTAGTTGTCACGCAAAAAATGCATTAAAACTATTAATGTGGCGAGCAAGAAGAACTGAATCAGCCCATTTACACTCATTAACCACTCGTCGAATCGGACTGTAATCTACTTCAGCTGACACAGTTGAACTTTAACATTACCTTTGGGTTTTTCCCAAATTTTGGCAGCTTTAAAACGAAGAAGAATGCCTGAGATGTTGCTTTATTATATAAAATTCCTTTTATTTGTCAGTATCCTACCGACAAAATGAAACAACACATGTCTAGCAGTCAGATTAAATATAAACACAAATATTTATACAATTCACCCAGCACCTCCATGCATATTTTATACCCTCTTCTGTCGAACCAAGGCAAATGTGCACATCCATAACTTGTTGTGTTCTACTGCTCTCGTTCAGTGTCAGTTTGCAGGTGGAATCAGACAAGCTCTTGAGTACTGGCCCATTGTGCTGGGCCAGCGAACATAAATCAGCCACTGCCACTACTAATCAAACATCTCAGGGCCCCCAATTCCCCGGAGGAGCATCATTCGAAGAGTTCGAGAGCAGCCAAGTTGGAGGACCTCATGCATATGTGCATGTGGAATGTACCGGCTGTTTGCTATTCAAAGTATCGCCCGTCGCGATACTGTAACGTATCACTCATACGAACAGTTGGTTGCCGTCGACAATCGCAAATGGATGTCCTGCATGACAGCAACACCGTTTGCGGCACAAAATGGCCAATTAGGAGCTATTATGGGGAAATGTCCCTCCTGCAAAGCGGCGAAGCTCAGTGCTCCTCCTGATGCCATTGGCCATTTTCGGCACTTGGAAAAATTCTTATTAGAAATCATCTTTTATTTGTAAATAGATAAGAAATCCTATAGTGACATTTTGTGATTTTAACTTTTAAACTAAAAAGCAACCAAATTGGGATTTGGATTGATGATTCTTGAGGTTCTTGCACAGCGCACTGAAAAAAAGGGTCTATAGCTCCTATATTTTATAATATTTAAAAAGTGTAGATGTGATTTTGTTCTGATTATCAACACCTATCTAAATGCCAAAAAATAGTTTAAAACAGACTATTAGCTAAAAAGTTATAAGCAAATAAAAAAGCAGATATGCTGCATGCATTGCTCCATCTCCCTCGCACGATTTTTTATCTATAAAAGCAACAAAACTGGGATTCTGACTGCAGATTCTTGTGATTTTTTTTGATTATTAATAACCATCTAAATGTTTATTCACTATTAACTAAAAAGTTATAAGCAAATAATAAAAGCAGATATTGTACAGGCCTCTCTCCATCTCTCTCGCACTGCTTAGCAAAGTAATAAATACTCGAGACTGACGATTCTTTTTACATACTAGAGTTTTACATTTAAATTGACCTTGGCTAGAAACATAATTAAAGATATAATTGTAGTAGACAGTTGTAAACTCAACTTCAAATGCCACTCCTCGTTATTTCCGTTTTCCCAGTGTGAAGCTCTGGCTCCGACACTTCTCCCGACTAACAAATGGCGTTTAATGAGCGCCGCAGCCCCTTCCGCGGACAATGCAACTGATTTCGGAGGACCAACTCGCTTTCATGGCCCGCCGTCACGTTTTCTGTCGCTTAATTTCATTTCTAGCAATTTAATTGCGCTGCCTGCTTTTTGCCTTTTGCCGTTTGCCATTTGCCACTGCAGCATTGCACTTCCAGGGGTGGCCAGCGAATTTATGGCTCTTTTTTAATTCCACTTTGTTGCCTTACTTATGAAAATTGCAGCTGTTTGGCGGTTTTGCGGCTTTGTGTCCCGGGCTTTGTTGCACAACTTTTGGCAGTTGTCCCCTAATTGCTGTCGCATGCAGCAGCTGTTGCGCATTTTTATGCCGGCCGTATTTTGTGAAATTAATGTGGGGACTTACCGGAGTCGCGGCAGCTCGCAGAAGACCCAATCGGTCACCTCCTCCAGCTTGACCTCCCGGTGGGTGGTGGCCAGGTCGGCCTTGTTTCCGGCGATCACAATGGGGATGTCCTGTGGGGCGAGAGGTAGTGGAATTAGTAGTGCCGGCGTCCTCGGAGCGGAACAAGCATCCTCGTCCCCCCGAAATCGGGATGCGGACAGGGCGAATTGTGCTTTAATTGATACTCGCCTTCACAATGGCCGCCGGAAAGCGGAAACCGTGAAAGCGCCACGCGAAACAATGGCTCTAACTATCCCATAGTGGGATGAACACGGCAGAAAGGGACTACAGGAAAGTCAACTAACTTCAAGGCAAGGAATATTTTGAATACCAATGTCAACGAAAAATAACCCCTTGATGACCTTCAATTATTCAAATGTTGCCTACATATATCATAAAAAGTTATTTCGTCCCAAACCTTTTCAGTTAAAAATAGTTAAAGATGAGTGCCTATCGGACTTTAGTAGTATACCTATACTAGTATATACTTTTGGATTTTTAGTGAATGATATTCTAGAATATTACCTTTATCCAACATTACCCAAATATATTATTTTTTACTTTACCAATATTAAAAACTTGCAATTTTGGCTTCCTTGCCCCCACTTTTTTGCACTACTTTCCTAATGAGGGTCCCTAAGAACCCTTTTCCTTTGAAGTTTAGAAAGGCCGACCCACTGTGCAACGCTAGAACAAGAGGCCAGCAAAAAGCCTAAACCCCTGCCGCTTGGCTTGACTCCTCCGGCTCAAAGGGGCACATTTATAATTGCTTTTCGGATTGTGGCGGAGTGCAGGCTCTGTTCTCGACCCTTCGCCCTCGCCGCGCTGATTGCATGCAAAATGCAGGAGTCGGGTGCAGTTGCACCTGTAACTAGTAGCCTGGACCCGCGACCCCTAACCCGCATCCGGCGACCTGCAACTCACCTGGAAATCGCCGCGTTGCTCGCGGATCTCCTCGAAGCACTGCTTCACACACTGGAAACTGGGCGCCGATGTGGCCGCGTAGACGAGCATAAACGCGTGCGCCGTGGCGATGGACAGACGCCGCATGGCCGGGAACTGCATGTCACCTGACGTGTCCAGAATGTCCACCTGCAAGGGATGAGGGCCCCGGATGGGGGGTGATGCACTTAAATTACGTATAATTAAATTTAAACAACGCTATATGGAATCGCCTGTGCTGCCTGGCAGTGCGCTGCTCCTCCATGTGCCAGGTCGCGGTTTTTAATTGACATTTAATTAAAAAAATCGTGTTATGATCAACTCTCTGATAGAGGATACAAATAAAACTTAATTCAGTTTGAAATAAATAAATTAGATTATTTCAATTAATTGGTGGTGTTTAAATAAATAATAAATCAATAAATTTGGTGTCTTATACAAGACAAAATACAAATATACAAATCCATCTCTGTATTTCTTGTGAAATAATAACACAAAACGTGTTCTACTTTCTTGGAAAGTGTTTTATATATTAGAATGAACCAACAATTATTGGCATTTATTGTAAAATAAACCGATTATAATTGGGGCGTTTAAAGCGATATAACACAAATATCTATATTTATTCATTCCGAGAAACCTAATAACACACAGCATACCTTATAATATTAAATATGGCCAGAGTCGCATTTTATTTTTGGGTCCTTTTGGCTATCTTACAAAATAAATATATTTCCCATTCTGAGAAATCGACATGCAACGTATTGAAGCTTCTCAGAGCTTGGCTTAAAAGGAATTACTTTTATTACTTTTCAGGGAAAAGCTTATTGATTTTGTTACAAAATTGTTTACGGTTTTCTGAAAATAGTTTCCTTTGCTATTGACTTAAAGTGAGAATTTGTTTCCAAACCATATTCAATTCATACACATTTAGAGTTAAAAGTTTCTGCTTAGTGCTAAAGAGTGATATTTAATTTTCTCGAATTTATGAACGTGACCTCGGGATACTAGTAGCTTTCAATTGAGTGTTTTTTAAACGATTTGCCGAGTACAAGGACATCGGCCCCGCGGCGTCGTCGGAGTCTGGTTGTCAGGTTGCCCGGCTATCTGGGATGCTGGGTATCGGGCTACGTGGGTGGTGGTGGCTCCTGGGTCGTGACTCCTGGCTGGCTCGTCGTTCGGTGCCCACTTGATGCCAGCTAATCCCCGTGTCAGCATCTGTTATGTTGTATACACCGCCTCGTGGAGCACGAGATACGCATTGAACGCGATCCGGATTGTCAATAGGATGTTAAAGTCGGGATGTCGAAGAGCAGAAGAGCTGGAGGCAAACCGTTTAGCCCTGGCAGTAGCTTCTCCTCTGGGCCCTCCATCGACAGCCCGGGCCATTGTGAGGCAAATTTGTAGCGCATTGTTTGGTCGAAATGAGTAAACTTTATTAAAACCACTTTGCAGAATGACACAATTTATATTTTTGACACCATTTCCGACGTTGCCCGGCCATTGTTCGCTCTTGCCGGCTTTGTTCGAGCATCCATGTTTAGGGCATTCGATTCATCCTGCTGTGTGGCATACAGAAAATTGCTTTTAAAGAGCAGAAATCGTTTAGTGCACTGTAATGTCCCATTTGATGGCCTGGCCACATGCTGCTCCGACCGTCAGTCACAGCGGGCAGCAGGCCTTCCTTGTTTGGCAGAGCTGGTGAACCGACAGCAGCCTCGCAAATTGTCCCTTGGTTAAGGTGATTGGGATGCACCTGCCCGAAGCCCGGAATAAATCACTTTAAGCCCGGGCAACAGTCACCGAGTGGAATTCAATCTGGGGGCCAGCTTAAGTAATGGATGCACACCCCGTCGGTGGCCAAAATGAAATTAATTAAATCGAACTGTGTGCTCGCCACCAAGAGTGTCAGTGTCGCCGAATAACAACATCTCGGAATCAATTTGGCCAGCTAGATGGGATGATAATGGCGCCGGCAAACCGAGCTCGGCTCCTTCCAGCCCATCTATTAATCAACTTTCCGCCCAACTTTTGTTCCCCGAGCATGTAAGACAAGTTTGAACAGCATATAATCAGCTCGAGCGCCGAAGAGCGAGAGCAGTGAATGATGTTCCTTCAGAAGTTTCCGCTTTCAGGACATGGGCGTAAGCATGCCTCGGAATTCAGCTGTGATGCCTGCTTTAATGGAGCTTCAGATGCCAGCCAGGCCTCTCGGGTTGTTCCTTGCACAGACTACACACAGATTAGGACCCGATTAAAATAATGCACAGCAGTTATCAGTTTCCGGTATATTTCCCCCGGCAAGGCAAGTTATTATCCATTTATAGCCCCTCTTAAGTAGCATATTAGAGCACCCAAATCCGGAATTCTTTCGGCGGCAGCACTGGCCCGGGAAGGGACCACATTTTCCACGGGGCTTCCGCTGGTTTGAGCGTGTGCAAATTTGATTAATGAGCCTCCGCCCACACGTCCTCCTTGAGTCTGTCAGTCGGCTTGTCAGTCGCTGGGTGGGCATCAAAATCCCTTCCCGAAACTATTCACCCCAGATTGCCGTAAGTACATTTAAATCAGCAAGGATTCATTTGCTCAATTTGTGCCTCCCCCTGAGTACCTACACTTATGTAATCATCTGGAGTTGGGCCCCCGGCTAAAACCACCGACCCCACAAACCAAAAACCACCTCTGCCATTTCACTCCACTCCAAATAGGCTTTCGGGGGCTTCTCGATTGCCAGGAGACCAAAAACACACGTGTCTTGGCTAATACTTTGCATACGAAGAGCAGTTCCTGGCTGCCGGCGGAGCCTAATGTGTTGGGGAAATTGTCCAGACATCCAATTAGAAGATTTCTACCTAATTAATGGGCTTTGCATTCCCTGCGAGTTGATGACCACAACAGTGATTGGGTTAATGAAGCAGTGGCAGTTAAAATTATTCACGAGAGCTCAAAGGTCGAGTACCATATTAAAATAATAAATCCCTCATAAAGGTTGGCTCCTGCAGGAGGGAGGTGTTTACGCTAAGGTATTTTGATTGAGGAATATTTTCTGTAGAAGTCTCTAAAAAATGTTTACAAATTCATAAGTATTTATAAAGTTAGGCGGGCCCGAATTAATGTTTTTAAATATGGGGAAAAAATCATTTTATGACTTGCTTGTATTTTGTACTCAATCACTTGTTTCATCTCACATGGTAAAAGTAAATCAAAATATAAGATTTTTTAAAATAAAACCAAAAATTTGGAAAATGTATACTTTTCTTGAAAAAAATTTATATGCGACCTTGTTGTACAATTTGTACAACCACTACAGTTTTATTACATAAAAGGTTTACAAGCCCTATGCTACTACAATGTAGAGCTAAGTAAGAGTATTTATTGTTTTATTTACAATCGTTATTTTTAGCGGCATATATTTTCGCTTTTCACGAGTACAAATGCCCCTGCGACCTAGTAAAAACTGCCATTTTCTGCTGCGTTTTCCGAGTGCATTGCTGACATTTAGCACTTGCAAACAAATTACGGCGAAATTCGCCACGAAATGTCAGCAAACAAGGGGCGAATGGAAAAACAGGCGCACGCTGGGCTTCGCTGCGTGGCTTTTCAGACTTATTGCATTGTAACCGGATTTGGGATTCAGCACTCACCTTCAGTGTGACGCCCCCCAGGTCGTACTCGCGATTGTAGAGATCCTCGACGGTGGCGCGATACTTGTCCGTGTAGGTTTTGAACAGGAAGCGCTTCACAATGGAGCTCTTGCCCACGCCGGCGCCGCCCAGAAGGACGAGCCGAATGCGCTCCAGGTCCGCCATGCCGCTGCCCGCTTTGTCGACGTCTCCTGCTCAGAAATCGCTGGTCGTCAAGTGGAGTGCCCTCCGCGTCCTCGTCTTCCTTCTCCTCCGATTGTTCAGCTTACGCTAGAGTGTGTGTCGTGGATGTATTTGTTCCCTGGGCCTCAGCGCTGCATTATGCTGGATTTGTGTGCTTAAGCCGGAGTTGGGGCATTATAAGTCCCAACACTTCCTCGATTTCCGCTGCGAGCTCAGTGTTTTAGCAACACTTTCACCCGTCAGCCATCACCATTACAGCGAAGGTCGTTGGCAACAAGCAACCAGACTTCCGGCCTGGCAACTTCCGCTTCCGGTCGCGAAGTAGTGCGAAGCTGTGGAGGCAAACAAATGGAGTTAGCTTCAAATTGATTTACTGGTCTTGAGCCAGCTCTATAATTATGTTTAGGACTTAGACTGTAGTTTAAAACTCGTTTAATTTCGAAAAAAATTCCACAAGTGTTGTTTGATAAAGTGCACGGATAAAAATGTATCTAGCATAGTCATTTCATTCGTTTTGCCGATCTTATTTTAATTTTCTTTTTTATTCAATTTTGAAATTAAGCAGTTATTGTTTAGGGACTAACAGCATTGATTTTAATATGAAAAATGTTTAATCGACAAGGTAAATTTAATAAATGGTTAACATAGATACTACTATTGATATATGATATTTACGAAATTTGATTGTTCTTTAAATTTTATTGAATTGTAGTATAAATTTCTCAAAATAAAAGAATATATGTGAAGTAATATGTGCACATAATTACTTTTCTATAACTTCTTTTTCAAGCACTTCATTGCTTTAAAAAGACTGAAACAAAACGCATTTAAATCAGCCATCGAAACTAGAACTTTCATAATTTCTCCCCAAGGTAGCCAAACCGAAGCCATTCAGTGTTTCAAAATTGAGTTTCCAGTTCCGTCGGCAACTTTGAATCCCATTCATTTCTGTTTGCTGCCTCTGATTGGCTTTGGCAAAGGATGCGCCGCCCGGGCTCAAAGTATCCGAAAGTGCAGCGGCGTGCAGCAGTGGCATGCAGCAGTGTGTGCTGCATGTAATCATAATCTGCTCACGTGCTCGCCCCACAAATCAGATAAACGTATGAGCGCGCTCGGCATCCGGAGGCCAGGCCAAACAACCCGGCATCGATACAAACTAAGACCATGCAATTGAGGCATCCACCCCCTGGATGCAATCCAAATAAGGACCCCATCCGTATGCCCCATAAAGCAGCAGACAAACACAGGCAGCGATGGAGTGGCAAATGGTGGAGCACACGGGCAAAGAGCCTGTTTGAAACATGTGCTGCACGCTGGAAGCTAAGTGCAGCCAATTCAATTTGCCGGCATTTTTGCAGTTCTTAAAGCTGGCGAGGCGGAGAGCCATTTGCACCTGGGCACCCTAATTGCAACTTAATGTAATTAGGTTTTCCGGCAAATGCAATTTATTGCAATCAACTGCCAGATTGCTGCTGCTGCTGCTCCCCATGAGTGGGCAAATTTCGTTAGGTGATGCCTAGCCAGGTGAGTTGCCTGGCAGATAATAACCATTGATTTGAGTGTGCAGCATCAGTCTGCATAAGCTGTTAATTACGCCGGCGATAATGAATTCACACTGAGAGCCAACAAACTGCTGCCCCGATAACAAGCATATCAACACCCCGGACTGGCCAAAGTTGACTCACCTGCAGAAAGGTTTTCATTCTTTTCATTCGCACTCGGCACCTGGCTCCGTGGACTGATGGGCAGGCAGGTGGTTTATGGCCCAATCACCTGGCGGGGTAATGGCCCGGCTCGTTTTCACTTTCAGTACTTATGTGGCTATGTGGCCCCTCAATGCATGAAGAATATCTGCATGGATTTATCCCGTCCCCTCTAAAACACTCAAAGCGAGGTTTATTACTTTCACCTTGAGCGGAAACTTAGAGAAAATCTAATATGCACACGTGAAGTGCGCCTCGGGCTTGGTATCCTGTATTTAAATCCCTTGCTTTCCCAGGTCGAATTTTGAAATGCAAAAACCACCTGAACTCTCGTCGGCAGGCAGCCATGCAAATTCACAACTATTTACATTGTGCTCGGAATAATTTTTAATGAAAAAGCCAGCAGCAGGGAGGATTTCGTTGTTTTCAACAGCAGCATCCAAACGCATATGAATTTGCATCTGGTTTGGGCAAAAAACAAAGAGTACGTATACGCCATGTGGGCCCTACTGCTTGCACTGGATAATGCTCCAGGAGAGCCGGAAGCGTGCGGATAATGACATAATTGGCTGGGGAATTTCCCACCGAAAGAAAAGTAAATTAGAAAAATTTAAATATCAATTTTATGGAAACCGATGCTGTCGCCATTGCGGCCCCCCGAGAACTCTATTTTCAACATGTCCCATGATTCCAGAACTCGGAAGCCCCCAATGCCAAACTTTCGCACACTCCGCAGCCTTGAAAATGGTTTTCTTTACAGAAATTTAATTAAATCTACTAGGCCCGTGCCGAAGACAACTGCCAACAGCTGTGGAAAACATAAAAGAATTGCAAGCCCGGGCCAGAAGTTTCCGCTTTACAATTTAAAGCAAGAACCGAGGAGCCAAACTTGAATTAATTCCTCTGTTTTCCACAAATAAAAGCCTTGCTGTTGTTGACATTTTTTGTTTTTATCTTCCCGGTTGCGGACCACGGACAACCGAAACATGTCATCAACAACTCAAAGGGCAGAGGACCTTTAAAAACTTTTCGGGAACGTGTTCTCAGAATGATAACTACAAGGTTGGCAGGGCAACCCACGCAACACACAAAAAAAAGAGGGGGAAAAAAGAAATCGAAAGCGGCGAATTGGTGTTCCCTTTTCAATTTTTTGCTCCCCTGAAAATCAATTTATGTTTTTTCCCCTCCCCCGATTACTGCGAATTTGTTCAGCTGCCTTTTGTGGTGAAGGTAAAATGGATTCATAGTCCGGAAAAAAAACCAAGGATCGGGGGCATATGTGATGTAAAGCATCTTATTGATTAGTTTCTTAAAGGATGGGATCGAAGCCTATTTCCGAGTGCATTCCTGGGCCCGAAGGCGCTTAAAATGTCATCAAAAGCACATTTGCCTGTTGCCGCAGCACTGGCAGACTTCTGCACTCAAGGACTGGTGTTTGGGATGGCATATGCCTGGGTAGAACAACTGCCTGGGAGCACTTTGGCTTAAGGACTCAACTGGCCCGCAGGGATTTGGATGTCCGATGGGGCAGGGGCAGGGTCTGGAGATGTTGGCACTGGTGCCCGGCCAGCCACAGAATTCTAAACTTTCATATCCGAGGAAACAGACAAACAATTTGTGCTGCGAGGGCAGCGTTTATAAATATTTATTAGCCGCATTCCGATGAGTCCTGCTGCGTGCGTAGTTGATGAAAACGCCTCAGCTACCGCAGGGATATCAACATATCGCCCGCGAAAAGCTGCAAAGTGGTGGACTACTTCCGCTTGATAGACATCCATGTTAACCGCTTTTGTTACAGATGATGGACATATGCGTTAACCCCCAGCCATCAGCTGTCACTCAGTGGGAAGTGCGTGGCACACTGTTCAAAAGGGCATTCCAAAGTTTGAAACCCCAACCCAATTCTTGTTCGAAGTTCAAACTACCAAAAAAGTATACCACACCGAGCTCATTCAAGGGCAAATGGTTTTTTTATATATTTTTTATTTTAAACAACGCAAAAAAAGGTTTTTTTTATTAAATACTTTTCCTATTTATCCTTTTGTGTCAAACAGTTCAGATTTCAAAATAATTAATTCAATCGCGTTTGTTTTTTCTGCAAGGGTATTGGTAATCCATTTAAAAACGAAAAATTAATACACATGCATAAAATTAACATACAATTTATTACTCTTCATTTTTTGAATCCTTTTCGTATTCATTTTATCACTAGAGAATTTACCATTCTTATTTTCAAGAAAGAAATATGATTAGTTTCGACCTAAGCCCATATTAGATAATTACTTTTGTGTAATAGCTCTAAACTTGCCTCGGCCACCACATCTTAGATGCCTTGAATTTCTGTGGCTAGCCACACTCTGCCCACAACTAATGGCTCTTGGTTCAACTTGATTAGTTTGCCATTTGTTTATGTAAATCCCGCAAAGTGAAATTTATTTTGCGTTACGCTTGTGTTGTGCTTTAAATCGGCAACTTTATTGGGGTTGAGCATAAGGACCTTTGAGGAATATAAACTAATACATTTCATGGGCGATTAACTTTCGGCATGTGGGTATTCGTGCCGTGAGCTGCGGCTTTGCGGTGCTTAAATCATAAAATAAACTTTATGTTGGCAGGCCAATCGTCGCGTCATCTGCCATCTGGCGCCAAAAGCCAAACGCATGCCAAGGAATTAGCCCTGTTTTCAGCTGCTCGGGGATTTATTGCAATGGATTTGAGCTGCTAACGGCCCGAAAACGGCCGCAGCGATAAACAAATGATTTTATGACACTGATGCTGGTCAGGTCCGGAGTCCCTGCCCCAAAATCTCACCCCTTTCATCTCTCGTGGGCCTTGTGGAGGCGCTTGTAGTTGGCTGCAGGACCAGCTTAGCGATTGCAAAGTGGCGCCGCGGAATCTAGGCCACCAGGCGCTGCCGCTAAACTGTTGATTACTGCGGTGATGGCGGCTCTGGATCGCTTTCCTGCCCTCTAACCCGTGAAACACTACCCTTTTCACGCGGTGGGCTCAAATTAATCACGTCAGACACGAAGCGATGCCATAAATTCAATTTTGGCCGAGAGGAGCGCGAGTTTAACCCTTGGACATACAGGTGAACCCCAGGGTGAACCCTTTAAATTTTTAACTGTTGAATATCGTTCGGCTTACTTTACTATGTTATTTTGAAGTAACACAAAAGTAATCCCAAAACTTGGTTGTCGAAGAGATAAATTATTTATGAAATCTATAACTCCATCTTTTATAAATCCATTCTATTAGGAACATCTTAACAATCATAAAAATGTTGATAAAATAAAGTTCCAAGTTTTTCTTGCTTTTTAAATGCCTTGTCTACTAAAGGGTTAAGGACCTACCTTTAAAAGTAATCAGGCAGAGCGCTGAACAAGAATGTACATAAATATATTCTATTTATATATCTGTACTAAATATATTCGGGCATAACAGGCATGTAATATTATACACCGCCGAGGACCATCCCTACGAAGTCCGTGGTGAAGGCGGGGCATTAAAGCCCTTTCTTTCTGGCTCAATGGCGTGCAGAAAATGGGTCACTAACTGTTACTTATTTATACTAATCACGGCAAATTGCCGCAGAAACTTGGGAACGGGGAGCTAGGCAGAGTCCCGAAGTGGATACAGTCTCCCTCAAAATGACAGCGGAGGAGGACTCCTTTTATCCATTCGACTTAAGTGTTGTGAAAAACTTGGTTGAGGTATCTAA
The DNA here is from genome assembly GCF_025231255.1 of Drosophila biarmipes. NCBI lineage: Eukaryota > Metazoa > Arthropoda > Insecta > Diptera > Drosophilidae > Drosophila > Drosophila biarmipes. The sequence continues at coordinate 10,668,784 of NC_066615.1, read as the reverse complement.
ATATAGAAGGCGTCGGCGAGGAAGAGGGCGGGCCTGGGTTTGGGGTCCTTTTGACCGCCCGGCATTCGGGCAAACAGTTTGCACTTGAACCGAGCTCATTACGCCGCCTGCGACGGCTCCAGATCCTCTCGGGGTCTTAATGAGCAAACTCTGTGGGGCAAAGCTTAGCTGCAGAAACAACAAATTAGTTGCAGCAACAGGAATCAGATGCAAATTGGCGCGCTGGAGCCAGAGCTGGTGACTTGGCTAATTGAACAATGGGAGCTGGGGCATAAACAGGATCACAATCAGGATTAGAGTCAGGAGCTGCACATGGCATATCCCTAATCGACTTTGAGAGAAGTGCTTAGCTTCGGCATTTTATCGACTCGATTCACTCGTTATCCATCGCCAGTTGCACTCCTTCTAGCTATCCGCACTCTAATCGAGTTCCCTGCGACTTTGCAATCAGAAAAAGGTTCCGCACGCAAATTTTGTAATCGACTTTGCGCTGATCAGGACAGGCGAGGTGCTTAAAGAAGGCTCCTGGTCCAATAAATTCGATTGCAACCGAAGCATGAAAAGCCAGCAAGGCAAAAGCTTGGGGCACTGGGAGCTACTCGCCGGCAAAAAGGTCAGGCATTCCGCTGGCAGCTCCGCTCACACGACCCCCAGGTCACAGAATCCCCGGCTAATGGCTAAGCAAACAAGCCAAGGACCAGAATGAGGATGGGGACGTGGCTGAGGAGGAGGACGAGGACCAGGACAGCGCCGTCGAGGGTGTAGCAAAATTAATGCAAAAACTTAATCAGGCGCGCGAAAAGGAAAATACGTGGCTGGAGGAAGGGGTTAGGGGTCAGGTGCAGATGGCTGCTTGCCAGTTAGCTGCAGCCAGTCCCCGCGGGGTCGTCATCGATTGTCAACATCTGGCAGTGCCACAAATTAAACACAAACAAACCACAGACGCCGAGACAGCAGTGGCATTCACCGCCCCACACGCCTTTGTGCCTGTCTTTGGCCAAAAGCGTGCAAGTGCTCTGCAGGATTGGCATTCCCATTGGCCGATGCCAGTGATGCGTGTTTCGGGTACCATTGCCATCCAACTGCCGAAGTGGATCCACTCAGCTCGTCCATTAATTTGTCTGCAAAAAAACACCCGACATACTTTACCCTCTGATAATAAAAATTGCTTAAAAGTCTTTAAATTCTTTACCTTCTGCTTTCTATAAACATTTTAACTCTTTATTTTGTATTAAAAGACATTTAAAAATATTTGTTCTAACAATCAAGGCAAACAACAAGTTACTCAAGGCAAAGGCTTTCAAGGTATAAATTCCAACCAGCCAGAAGATTTACTAGCTTAATTTTTGAAGTTTCAAGGTCTAGGTGGTTTTTAAGTTTAATATTTCCGCCAACCATAATATATTTTTATTTTTTATTTAAAGTTGTAAAAAAACGCATTTAATAAACCGCAAAAATCGTCTATTATTTATTTCATATTTTTTTTATTTCATATATTTTTTTTAATTTTCAAAAAGAAAGAGGACACTCTGAGAAAAGCTTCAAGAGATTTTAAATCATCATCAAAAAAAGGGTCCTGGTAGTTAGGTACCCAGCTAGTTCCCATCACAGCTCGTTGCCCATCCGCCCTGTTGGCTGGGGAATCGAAGTAATGGCTGAATGGCAAGAGGAAGCGCTCCCAAAGTGCACTTTGACTGGCCACGTTCCATGGAACAGCAACAGCTGTAGTTGCATTTGCAATGTCTGTGGAAGTGGGACTTGCCACAGTCCAGCCGTAGCTGGAGCTGGAGAAGGAGGCGGATTCGGGGCACGTCTGTCCCGGCTGTTTGTGGGTTAATCGCATTGCCAGCAAACACGAGGACAATGCCAGTGTGTGCAGACGCGTCTTGGCGTCAATTGATTTGACTTGGCCCGCTCCTGACCCACTTGGGGCCACTTTCCCCGAGCGAAAGCCAGTGAATGGGTGTGCTCGGCAATTTCGGCAGCTCATGCGGCTTTGCTTAGAGCCCTCGCTCTCCACGGGCGAACGCGTCTATGTCAATGGCGATAAAAATTTATAAGCGTCCCGAACAACTCGTCGAATCGAGTCATCGAGCCATCGAGCCATCGAGTCCTCCCCAGCCACACAGCACATTGTGCCGAGCACTTGGCATTTGAACTGAATTTATATGCATGTTGCTGGCTGTTTTACTCGAACTGTGAATAATTGAAACAAATGTGGCAATGCCATCACAGCCATAAATTTCCATACATTTATGCCGGAGAGTCGTATAAAAATAGAATGCAATTGCTGGCAAATATGAACAGATTCGCTCTTCGGAGTAGTGAACTGGCATAATCAGAGGGGAAAAATGTTGGAGAATAAAGTAGAGCACTGCAAACTTGAACCAATTCTGTTGCCCGTCCATGGCTGGCATATTTATTTACGATTTTGCCAATTTAATTTACTCCGCATCCTGGCCGCTTTGTGTCCAACCATGCACGTCTCCGCATTTTCAAAGAGCTAGACATCCTTGGTAAATTTCAATTAAAATGGGAAATCTGCACTCTCAAAGAAATGCACCCCAACACAAAGTCTGCTCCCACGCAAAAGGGAGCCAGCAGAAAAAATGGAAAAGAAAAGAGGGGAAGTCGCTTTTGTTAAATGCTAAATATCTGGCTAGATATAAATTGAGCTTATTTATCAAAGTTTTAATTAAAAACTTCATGGCGGAGCTCTCCAAATTGCTAAGTGTGTAATTACAACAGAGCACCTCAGTTGCCAGAAGAAGCCCGCTACTGGGGGGATTTTTCAACGTCATCCGCCTTAATGTATGCAACAAATAAAATTCACACAAAATTGAATTAGACTTAATAAACACGAATGCCGCCGTGGGACGTTGGTGGCAGGAAATGGGACGCAGCGCAGGCACAAAGGACGCAGCTGAAAATCAACCGGAAACGGGCAGGAGTACCCCTACCCTCTTCCGTTTCCGGGGAAGGCCGAGATGGAGACGAAGATGGAGAACAAGTTCAAGTTGTCTAGAACGTAATAGAGAAGCAATGCCAGTGCAAAGGCAGATTCATAAAGCACGCAACGCGCTTTACGCGTGAGTGACTTTCGAAAAAGGCGCGGGGAGTTGGCGGCGAATGGGGGAAACACGAGCAAACACGGTGAAAAATGTTAAAGAGAAAGCGGAAAGAAAAATCACAAACAGCATTCCCGGCATTCCAAGGGCAGGGTAGGTCGCTCCCCGGAGATGAACAGCACGCCAGGAATCCCGGAACGTCCAAAGAAAACTTTCACCAGCCAATAAACGAGCCACTCCGGCGAACTGTTGAAATTTCAAAGACACATATTACGCATACGCCCCGTTGGCCCCGCCACAATGACACAACACTAATGGTGACTGGCGGACAGGACATCTCCCCAAAAAGCTGACAATCAGATCAGCACATTCTCACATCTGGCCTAATGAGCACATCTCCGGCATAACCTACTTTGTTTCGCGTCATCCAAGCCGGTAGAACGTCGGCGGACAACGAAGTGGGCATAATTTGATTAGGCCTCTTGTATGTACGGCTTCCTTTGACCAGATTCCTGCAATGCCTCAAAGTTTCTTAAAGTGTAAGGACCTGGCAGCGAGCAAAAGGCCTACGGTGGTTGCGAAAGCCGGCAAATTGACGGACCGACAGACAGACGGAGGGACTTGCGAACTGGCAAAAAACGCGTTTCCCCGAGTTGCCACGGCCCCCTGGAAAAGATATAAAATAAATTGCGAAATGCCAGCAAATAAAAATTTATAAGTGTAGGCCCAGAAGCCCTCTAGCCATTCAGCCAGCCCATGCCATCCCCTTCCATCCCCTTCAGCCACCAACCACCATCAAAACGAGCCGACCCGGCTTCCTGGACACGCCCCCTCCTAGGCCAACATTGCCCTTGTCAAAGACGACAGGGCCAGGACGATTATAAAGAGATTTGTGTGTCTGTGCCAGCGTCTCGCTGGAAGTTTCAGTCGCGGGCGACTTTAAGCAGAGATCCCAAGGAGCAGGAGGAGCTGGAGGAACTGTAAGAAAGGAACCCGACCCGAAACGAAGCCCATTTCGCCCAGTCCGCCTGATGAGGCGCTGATGACTGTCATCATAATCTCGATTAACATAATAATACACGTAATCTTTATCGGCATTGATGATGCGCCTGATTGTGCGCCTCAATCTCTATCTCTCCCGACCACATTGTTGCCTAATTTTATCTCTCGACCCCGCCAAATTGCCCATCAGCCTAAGATCTGATTTCTTTTTTATGGCCGTTTTTTGATTGCCCCACGGCGATTTGAAATTAATTGCTCTATCAGCCCATAAAAGCTGGCCAGATACGTTCAAACCTGACGGCTGCAGATTGGCGGGCATTTTTGAATAACACTTAGCCACTTTCGCGCCTTAAATATTCAGCAGCCAGGCGATGGGGAACGAACTCAATTTGATATTATCATCGCTGGCAAAGCCGAGCTGGCAAAAAAGCGGCAGCTAAACTTTTAGAAAACCCACTCGAGCCAAAGTGAGGGATGGCGGCGACTGACGGATATTCGAACTTATTGATTGCTCTGCCTCAGAGGCCTGGTATGCGGAATGGAAAATGCGAGGCGGCCGAGGCGAGTGGCAGGGGCTAAATGGCAACAAAAAGGGGCAGCCGGTCGGCGGAAGTTTAGTCGAGATTGTCAATAGCCCCGGCGCGTGGATGGGATGCTGTCCATGTACATACACACTCCCCGGTATATTGCGAGTGATTCACTGAGGCATATGCTGATGGCGTTTCATTTTTTCCCCACATAAATCCAGTGGGTCTCCAACCCTTTCGCCCCCGCTCATGACAAGCCCAACCCAGGCACTTTTTCCTCATCCTGGCTAAGCGGTGACAGCGATCCATGGCTGTGCCGTCTTCAGTGCATTTGACACTTTGAAATGGAATCGGGGCCATGTTTTTCGGTTAGGACTTGCTACCTTCGGCTGGCCAGCCCAGTGCACTTGTCTTCGGTTTGCTTGCGGCCTTGTCTTTAGTTTTGATTTTCCACTTGATCGAGTGCAAACTTCCCAGAATTCCCCTGCTCACTGAGGCGTGTTATCAAATTATAAACAATTCCACCGTGGATGCATTGTTAATGTGACTGAATTGTGCACCTTAATTAGGTTGCAGCGCTCGGCGCCCATAGCAGCTCCCCACTGGCCGCCTTCCTGCTGCCAAATGTGCCCTAGATTAATTTCCTGTTGCAGGGGAAACATTTTCCACCGACGGTATCTTGAAATCGCCGTGCATTTACTGCAAATTGCGATGCATAAATTTATAAATACGGCGCGCTTAGGCATCCTTTATAGAATCCAGTTTGAGGAACGTGCCACCAGAAATGCTCCATCTTTTCCACGGCCAGGTTGCCTGGCGGCAGTAAGCCAAGTGGGCATTTGTCTCAAAAGTTAAAATTGCTTTTAATATAATGCGATTTCTGTTTGCTTGGGCGGGACTCGCATTCCCGGAATGCCTCGTCGTTTGCTTGGCAAGCATTTAATGGTCATTAAGTGCCTTCAAACGTGTCCCATGGCCGGGCTTGTTGAGACAATTTTGTACAATAAAATTTCAATAAGGCCGGGCCAAAAGGGCACTCCAAGCGGTTGGGAAGAGGCCGAAATACAAAAAATAAAGGGAAATCCGTCGGACCATAAAATCAGCACAAACCCAAACACACACGTCCCCATCGAGCGATGATAATCGTGGTGGGGAAGACAACAAACATGGTCCAGCACTTTAATCAAATGAGACCGCAGCTTCGAGAGGCTGTTCACCCACAAGCATGTATGCCAGGCCAGGCCGTGTGTGTGCTAAAATTTCAATGAAGCCATTGGCGGCCAAGAGGCCCCGAAGAGCTGGCCGGAAAAAAGAGCAGAAACTATTAAAGTAAGTGGAAATGGAGGCATTAAGGCGGAAACACGAACTCGCACATAGGTCGGTTGAGTCCTCCTCCGAGAAGGGGGCCGTTGTCAGGCCAAGTGGAAGCTTTGAACCTTTTATGTGCTTTTAATTTTAATACAAAAAGCGGGCCAAACACAAAACAATTTTCCAGGCATTCAGTTTTGCGTGCTTGCCAGTTTGCCAGATTGCCATTTCGCCACTTTGGGTGCCCACCCGTACACCCGTTTCACGTGTGCATTTTCAATTTGCGCTTTGCATACGGATTGCAATTCACGCCAGCTGTCGGCGTTCCCAGGGATAAACCTGTGCGTACCACAGTGCGTATGAGCGATGCGAAAGTGCCCAAGAAAGTGAGCACAGCACAGCCACAGCAAATGGCTGGTTCTTGAAAGTGTCAGCTGCAACATCCACGATAAATGTACTGGGCCTTAAGTGGGAACAATGCTGTGCCCACAGGCATTCAGTTTATCAATTAAATGAGTCACATATAATTAATAGCCTTCGCAGACAAGCAGCCTCTCGGGCTCCTTTGTCCATGACAAACGGCTGCGAATGCGGAGGGATTAATGAACCACACACTGCAAGAGCCTGACTTTAATATCAACTCGATCGGGCCAGGAGGAGGCGGTGGAGAAATGCAAACTATGGTAAATGCCATCGCACTTCAGGCATCCGGTCTAGACTCCATTATGATATAGTGTGCGCCCGAGTCCAGAATCCTGAGCGCTGAGTCCTGAGCCCTGGGTCCTGGGTCCCCGAGGAGCTAGGCAGCTGGCTCTGCTTAAGATACAATAAAAAAAGCTGGCATACCTACGGGGCCTCTGCGTAGCTCTGTGGGCGCGTGTGTTTTATCCCCCATTCGCAGTTTGACAGCAAAAACGTTTAATCTAGCATAAACATATGGAACATAAGCATTTACATGCGACTGTATACATACATTAGGGGATGAAGGCGACAGGTGAGTGTTAGGGCCCCACCCCACGTCTAGGGGAGCTCGAGGAACTCTTCCCCCTAACAACAGCTTTAAGAAGTCAAACCCGACTCGGCTTTAACGCGAAATTAATTATGCAGTCTTGGGGGCGGGCTGGGCAAACAGTTGCTGCTTTCGATTACCAAGAACTCTCATATTCCCGCAATATAAGAAATATATAAACCTTTTTTGCCGACTTCTTGTTGACCTTTCATCTCGGGAAAAAATGATGAATTTCTTAGAAAAACAATCGGAAATGTACAATTAACCGAATGAGTTTCAGGAAACTGAGATGTATGGGAGGGAAATAGAACCCAAGTTAAAGTGTGCTTTAGGCGCGTGGAATGTCATTACTAGAATACTTAGCTGGCGCATCTGTTTTAAAAAAAGAAGGTTATTATAATAATCATAATGTTATCCCTTTCTGATAACTTAAATGAAACCACTACTCACTACCAAAATTCCCTAATTTAAAATTATTATGAAATGTTTACATATTCAGAAAAATTGAATGCAGCGAATAAGTTTTATAAAAGCAAATGTATTTTGAAGGAAACTTTACGAAAGTGGAATACAGCGAATGAATTTCATAAAAATTAAATGTATTTTGTGGGAAATATGAAATTTAAGTGCCGCTTTGCCCATCGACCATTCCAAGAAGAGCTGTTGAAAGTTTTTGGTGCGTTTTAAAAGCATAAAAATATCTCTATTGTTTGGGATATATGTAGGTAAAAACAGAAAAATATTATAGTGCACTGGTAGCAAAACATTCTTACTCCTTTATAAAAACACAATTTTGTTTTGTTTGATTAATTTTGAAGATTGCACTAAGTATCTCTCCTATTACTTATACTTTTTTTAATAATTGGTGAATTTATGGAAATTATGTATATTTTTTTTAAGCCCTGTATTCTTTATATTTTTTAGAAAATGTGGTCACATGAGTACTTTTGCCATGGCCCAACCCACGCCCTGGAATGCTGTGGCCTAAAATCCCCTTTCTAGCAATGGACTCCATAAATAACCAAAGTATCGAAATGGTACCGAATAAAGGTAAAATCCACATGAAGCAGTTTTCTGATGGGATGAAAAAACATGGTAAAATCCGATTATGGACCCCCAAAACCAGTGCAAAACGGATTGAGTACTTGCCATAGGGAGCTGTATCCACCTTCTATTTATTTGACAAATTTGAAATTTATGGTGGACCCAAGCCAGAGGAGGAGGGGGATTTCCTATGGGTTCCTAGGGGATACATGCAGCCCCCTCGCACCAGAGCTTTCTGGCATGTGCGAGCTGTGTAATCGTAATAAAAATGCACAACATGGCACAGCTCATCCTCCATCGCCGGGGACACACAAAAGGCAGATTGAAGGCAACTTAGAGCTTACTTAGACATGTTAACTGCTGCGAGGACTCTTTGTCTCTACACCTAAAAAAAGGAGGGGGAGTTGGAGGTCGGAGCGAAACTTGCGGCAGCTACAAATTTAATGCGCTTACGATAAATTTTTATTATGCCAGCGAATGCTGGCGTTAAAATTGGATATCGAAGAAGCCACCTAGGGTGGTGGTTTGTTTTTCGGCGGGACGGTATGCAAAAAATTTGAATTTCCGCCATAATCGTAACTTTTCCCCGTTGGCAGGCACTTTAAAGTCCTTACTCCTGCACTTGCACTCAATACGTGCTTTGTTTTTCTGGCCCTGTTTACGCCTTAATGTGGCCATAAAGTGCAGGAGTCCGTGGAATGCCGGACTTTAGTGGGTCACTGGTGCTGGCTCAGGGTCCAGCTGGACAGGCTTACCTGGCGTACACTTAATCACTCCGTTTGGTAACTGCAAGTCGGCACGTGAGATTGATTAAATTTGTGATTTATGTTCTCGGGGAGTCACTCGCACAGACACTCGGAAACACCGACCGACCGAAGCGGGTAACTACACAGGAATAACCGTCGCTCCAGACACCTCATTCAAAGTTATGATCCGCCGCTTAAACTGGCTGCGATTTCCGTTTCCGGTTAGGAGCGCGTGCGTTGCTATCGAGCTGGGAACTGTTTGGCCAACAGCAAGGGAAGTGGCTTTTATAGCGCCGAACGGCCCACGAGTGTTTGCCGCCAAAGCATTCAAAACACAACGTGTTGCAGGTTGTGGTTGCGACCAAAACAAACCTTCCGAGGATTCAGGACGCAGGCGCCGGCAGGACCAAGCCGAGGTCCTGGCTGGCTTTAGCCAGGGCCTGAACCCGAGCTTTTGGAGTCTGCCATTGCCCCTCGAACCTGCCGGAGAGGTTGTAAGCCCAATGCCCCTGCGGCATTGTCAACTGCGGTCAGTTGGTAATAATTCCTCTGACAGTTCAATTTTGGACAGACGTCCCCCAAGAATGCTTTGTGTTATTTGGAATTGGCATCTAATTATTGGTCATATGTCTTGGGGAGAACCTTTGGTTAGTCTCTTTGGAAAATAGCCATCGCACTTAGACCCTCCTTCCTCCGGAAGAGAAGTCACTAAAAGACCAATTGTTTGGACACGCACCTCAAATGGGAATTAAATCTGATGAGTGCCAACGAGCGTTTCATGTCAGGCAGAGATTTTCATTTAGATGCCCGAGGCTGCCTCTGCCAATATTGACATACAAATGTTAATTATCCACAGAGGACTATACTACAGTGGCTGCCAAGGGGCAAACGAGCACCGGCGGCGGCCAACAGGGCGTATGCTCGATAATTGTCGGCCAAGCCGAGTTTACCCACCATTCTTGAGGCGTTTCGGCTCGTTAATATTCAATAGCATGTATTAAATCCAAAGTGTTAACCAACTTTTGCACTTTGGATGGCAAATAAAAGGGGCGTGCGTGTTTGGGGACCGTCCTCTGGGACATTCCGGGTATTTCATTAACCTGCCTCGTCCAGATACGCACTTTGGCAGCTGGCAGCTGCTGTCTTTGTGAGCAGCGTTAACTAGTTGTTTCCCCCAGCATCCAGCAACCCACACCCCACCTCTGACCTTCTGCCTTTGTGGCGGAGCTGCTGAATTGTGTCCAGTGTCCATTGGAGCGAGCAGGGATTTTATAATCATTTTTGTGGCACCCCGACCTGGGAAAGTGTAAACTTTTCCACCTCCTTGGCTGCTTTGGGGGTCGCTGGTCTGCCGGCACCTCTGGCTTCCTGGGCACCAGCACACAATGGGAGTCCTTTTCAATGGGAGAGTGCAGCGTGCATAAACACAATATGCAACTTAGCAACTTTCGAAATTAAATGCCAATTGCAAATATGCAATATACACACAGAACAGAGAATGTGACACAGGAAACCCTAGGCAACCGATGCAATCAAAGAGTGCTCTGCCACCCACTGCAAGCCGGTTACGGTGAAAGCTTTTTTGAATGCCAAACGTGCGCATGACATAATTCCTTAATTACCAAAGTTGTCAGACGCACTTAAAAGTGAGTTACAATTACAATTTGCCTCTGCGATTGTCTGCTGCACACTGCGGATGCGGAATAACCGCCTGGACCCAGGCACCTGGGTGGAGACCCCGACGTGTGGTGGGCAGAGGCACCCACAAAGGAAGGGGCAGAGAATGGATTTCATCAGGGATTTCGGAATCAACACAGTTCACAGGAACTAAGGGCTCACAAACTGTCAAGGCTGCAAAACAATTTACAAATTGTTGTACAATGTTGTGTAGGATTTCATAAACGCTCTTCTGCGTGTGCACTTTAAATTTATTTTTATTTAACTAGCTAAAGTGTTAAATTCTTTGATATAAGTCTGCACGTTGGTGTTGTACATTTCTCTATTTATAGCTTTAATCCGGTTACTTAACTTTTTGAATTGTGCAACACAATTAAAAATATCTGCACTGACGATTGGAAACTTATTGCATGCGATTTATCTGATTATAGAACACATCGCAAAGCATTATGGGGTTCTTAAATACATAACACACTCTATCACTACCTTCAACGTTAAGCAGTGCTCCACGTTCCGATATCAATTCAAGTGATTCTGCCTTAAATGGTTGTATTTGTCCGTATTGAAGTACATAAAACTTTATTAAAGTCCTCCCCGATAAATAAATTGTAGTAATAAAGCGAGGTAAATTGGCTCGCTTTGATAGGTGGCGAGCAGATCAAACATTCCCTGTCAATTTGCCAAATGATGCAAAGAGCTGTCAGCAACAGGAATGGGAAGAGGCCCAGGTAAAGGTGGGCGGTAAGGTGGAGTTGGAGAAAAGCTGGCCTTGGCAAGCGAGTGCCCAGCGAAGCGTGTGGATCCACCTCCCACTCTCAACCCAACCACCTGCCCGCAGCTCAACCTCCAGCACGGCTCCTGTCACGAATTTTCCTATTTTCAACAGCGCGAGTTGCATTTCCTTTGCTTCTCCCAATGCGGTTGATGCTTTTTCAGCTCCGGGTTGTGTTGTCATTTCAATTTCCATCTGCTGACGGAAACTTGAGCGTCGCCCGTGACAACGCAGCCGAAGTTTCGGCATCTCGGCAACGCCCTGGCCACCAATTAGTGCTGGAGACAGGCCAACCTTCGAAAGTGTAACAAAATTCCCATGGGACCTGTCGGGCTGAAGTGGAAAGCCAGGCGGCACGTCGGCACGGATTTAATTAAAATGTTTTACACGTGCGTAAATCCCGCACTAATTGTTTCACATGCCAGCCAACTGCATCATTTTGCCGACAATAAAGCTGAATAATGGGCCGGCATCATGACCAGGCCTCACCGGTATGTAAATGTCACAAAACGTTATTAAAACTGCTGCCCGGGGCGGCCATATCACAGGATATCACAAGGACAGGCTCGGGCAGCCGCAAAAATTTGTCAAATTAAATTTACACCTGTTTAGAAATATGCAAATACCCGCCACAAGGGGCGGTCATGTGGCGGTACACTGAGAAAAAGTATAGGTAAGATATGATTGTATCTGGGAATTTTAATATCAGTTCTGTCTAGTAATATGAAATAGTTTTAGCCACAGAATTACCTCTTGATTTTCTTCCTATTTAACTGCAAATGCAAAATACAATAAAATTAAAGACATCTTAGAATATTTAAAAGTCTTGACAATGAAAATATCAACCTGATAATTTTTATAGATAGGGATACCATTTGTTTTTCAAGTTTACATTTTTGAGTGGTGAAAAGGATACCTGACTCTAAAAATATCAAGTTCATGTGTTTTTTCTAAGTGTATTTGGGGTACATATAGGGTAAGAATATGCGAGCCGTCATCGGTCAAGGGCCTGGAAAATCCTCGCCAAAAGGAGAGCAGGAAAAAAGCAAGCGCACACGGAGAACAACAATTTAGCTGCACTCATAAACATCGGCTCCTGGGGAATGGAAGGACGAAGGACTCCTGTTCGCCAGAGGATGTGTTGTTGGATGATTGCAGCAAATTGCCAACACAGTTGTTGACTTTTGGCCATGTGCGTGTCCGTGGGTCCGCAGTTCCTCCAGAGTGTTTTTGGACTTTGGCCACTTACCACTGGCATTCAAATTGCCAGTTCTTCGCTCCTGGCTCTTTTTGTCCGCCGCTGTGTCGTGGATTGATAGCCATACCAGCTTTGATTTATTACCCACTGATACAGGACTGCCAAACTGCCTGGCACTCGGCCAGCATCCACGGGGCCAAGTCCTCTTAATAAACTATCAATGTCAACTGCAACTCGGATGGCTCTAATTACGGCAAGGCAGCCAACAGCCTGGCCAACAGCATTATGCAACCCTAAACTAATCAACCAACTAGGATGAAATACCTGTCGGTACTTGTGTGCCTGCACTTGACATCGAAGATTGGCATTTATTGGACAGAGCTACATATTGAGTTTCAGTTTTAAGGGGGGGGAAAAACTTGTGGTTGGAGCTCAGAGCTGGCTCACGTGGCCCAGGAAGTGGGTGCTCTGTGCGTCCTTGATGGCGAAGAAGAAGGGATGATCTGCGGTGAACTCGAACACTTTCTCTCCCATTAGGAGAGAGTCCGCCTGGGCCTTTACATCTGTTGGTAGGTTATTAACTGTCATTCTTATCTTATCTATTTTCATTAGCAATCTTACAGGTGGCTCCACTGGCAGTGGTCCCCCTCTCGTTCACCTCGATGATGGCCTTGTGCTTCACCTCCGAGATCCTGAGTGGACCCCATTCACGGAGCAGGCTGCTGAGATCCGCCTCAGGAGCGAATAGTTCCTTTATGCCCAGCTGAGGGGGTAGAAGAGATTAGTAATCATCCTCTTATCGATTCGAAACTAGTAATTTTTCCTGGGATAAAAAATATATTCAAGCCTAATCTTTATTACATCTACTAACTCTACTAACTCCTAATACTATAAAGCTTCATCTCTTATAAAGACTCCCTGCTGTTTTAAGTAATATGGGAAACATGTTTCTAAGGCTAGTCTCACCTCCTCGAGAACCGGCTGCAGGGGGACATCGAACTCGAACTTGAACTTGGGCAGCTGCACCTGTACCTTCTGCCTGCTCAGCTGGCAGCTTATTTCATTGAGGTCCAGCCCCTTAAGTTTCTTCTCGACGAAGGCCAGGCCCTGCTCCTCCTGGGGCAGAATGATCAGAAAGACGATATCCGTGCCTATGTACGGCAATTCCAGGGCCTTAGCCTTCAGCTGGGGCAGCTCGGCGAACCTGAAGTAATCCTCTTGGGACATGGTGTCCACGCTGACCTTCTGACCTCCGTGATTGACAAAGTCGCGGGCAAAGGTGGCATAGTCGGGGAAACTGCTCTCCCAGTCGGCCTTGAAGTAGATGGCATTTACCAGGATGGCGGCCGTATCTCCATCGAGGCAGTCCGCGGCAATGAGGTTCTTGATTTCCTGATGGGTCTGCTCCTCCACCCAGGAGTTAATGCGCCTGGCAGTATCGGCACTTTGGCCGAAGTTCACATTCTCGGCAGCTGCTGCGAAGTACTTACTGACCAAATCCTGATAGGTCTGGGACAGCTGGAACCTCTGAGCCACGTAAATCCGATTGGCATACTTCAATTTCGGCCCATCCTGGCCGCCATGTCCTTTCGCCAACAGCTGGGCGAATTTCTGGGCCACCTCGGTCTTGTCACCTCCCTCCAGGCCCAATCCCTGCTTCAACTCGTCTGCGGTACTGCCCTCGGCGCCCAGATAGGCCAGAGCCAAGCCCGTTCTGATGGACGAGGGCGAGAGGACGATATTCCTTCCTGGCTCTGACCTGGCCAACTGGCCGTAAAGCCTGGAGGCAAACTGGGTCCCTCCAGCAGCACTTTCCGAGTAGTTAACCGTGTTTGCCATGGCCAGGATCAAGCCTTGACTGCAGGATGTGGATGCGGAAAAATCGACAGAGTATACCAGGATGAGTTCAAGGATGAGTTCCTAAGAAGCTAAAGACTTTTGGAATAATCTTTCCTACCTGCCATTATGTAGAGAACTAAACTATCCCCATTTGTGTTTGTTCTGCGGTTTGATATTTGTCTAAGCTCTTGCTGGTTTTTTCATTGTTCTGCTGTAACACAGTCTTCTCACAACTGGTTTTTGACTATTTTAGAATTAAACCATTCTAATAACTATTGAAAACTTAGCAAAGATGAAGCGACTGTTCTTGGAGATACTTGAAGGTAAAGCACATGATACCCTAACCTTTGGAATCGGTATATAAGTAGTGTCATACCAAGAAATTACAAATTGTTTGCCTGTTGATAAATTTTGTTAGATTGGTTTTCATGATTACACAGTTTATATAGTTGAGTTTATCAGTTCTTACTTTTACACTATAGTGAACAGTAGTGTTTGTCTTATAGCGTTGAGTTGGTGCCTTATAAGCAAAAAGGAAAAAATTTCGAGTAAATATTTTAAATTGTAGTAATAAATATAGAAAAATCTTTAAATTATTATTATTACCTACTATCAAAGTTGTTTACATTTTTCCATTTTGCGACTAAACTTCATTTAATTTGGAAACAAATCTAAGAGCGAGTAGTTCGACAACGGCTCTCTTTACTATGCTCTTTTCTCATACTCTTCAATATGGAAGCAGTGGGTGGCAAAAAGTGATGTCATTTTATTTACAAATTGTAATGATTCCCTTCCGAAATCACATTGAAAGGGAAATTATTTAATATTAAATAATAATAGTGACTTGTTAAACCAGAAATCAACTATAACAACATGCATAAGTGACCGCAGAGCAGTTAGTTACACTTTTACTTACGTGATGCAGCCTACTGACGGTGTGACGCCTAGAGCGTTTCACAGAGAACTGAGTTTATCACGCTGTACAAGGCTACTTTTTGTGTACATTTACACTAGCTAGAGTGGTAGAATCAAAGAAAATATTTCCGGAACAACACTTCAAAAGATGCCGCCCAAGATAAATGTGTCCCAAAATAGTCCAAAACTCTAGTTGGAAAACTAAAATCGAATTTTTGTAATACTTCTTCTTCCACCTTTCGGCTCTTTAGTTTTTGTCAAACTACTCGAAGTATGTTTAATTTTAATTACTATTTTAATTAATTGAAACGGGTGTTTCTATGTGGACCACTTGCACGTGTCGTGACTGGAAATACATGAATAGTCGGGTTTTCCTGAACAATAAATATTCTGCAATAACAAAGTCCATTAAAAATACTGTTGGGACTTTCCATAAGTATCTGTAAATCAAGAAAAATATTTGTTTACCCTGACACAATCATGACTTAAGCGTAGTATTTAACTCAAAAAGGCAACGAAACGATTATTTCCTTTTTGATTGGTGTGAGTTTAATAAAAATCGGGGAACAAAACAAAAGTTCTGTCTACAAAATTTTCGATAACATTTTTAAGTCACATAAAAATTTAAAAACAAAAAAGTTTAAGAAACATCAGACATCTACCTAGACTTCAGAGTTAGATCCGCCAGCACTTAAAAGAGGGTTTTGAAAAGCAAACTGGTTTTTAGGGATGGATATCGAAGTAGGGATTTGTTGTTGAAATTGCTCATAAAACTTTCCTACACTTCGATCTAAAATAAAAAATGTTCAAAGTGTTTTTGAAGAAAATATGCATCCAATAAAGCTTTTGGACGGACATCTAATATTATTAGAATGCGAAGAAAATATCAGAATGATCAGAATACTTTGTATCATGCAAACCCTGTGTATATTTCCGGGGTATTTCCATTTTTTTATAACCGTTTACAACATTTTTCTAATATTCCACAACGATGGGAGTAGTCAAAAAAGGACAAATAAGGTCACTCGCAGCTAATTATGTGGTTGATCATGCTTACAAATTGAAATACATCAAAGGAGGATGAATCTCCCATCTGACAACTGTTGTATATAAAGCTCTGAATTACTCTGCTGAGCTGCCGCATGATTGATTAGTTATTATACTATATTCCAAGATTTAGCGTTTGTTAGTCACTCATCCGGTAGATGTGAAATCAATTTTTGAAGTACTTTTAACCTATGTTTAAATTCACGTTTTTATCTTATAATACAGTTCAGACATTTAATTAATTCCATCTATTTAAGGGCTAACCAGGCGTCCCTGGAAGAAGATGGTGCTCGCATCGCGGATGACAAAGGCAAAGGGGTGATCGGCCACGAAGGACATGGAGAAGCCCGCTCGATTCGTGACGGCCACAGCTGGGGATCAGAGTAAAGTAAGTACATACTACACACTGCGGGAGATAACCGAATCTCTACTCACATGTGGCAGCCGCGGCCTCTGCCCCCTCCTCGTTCACCTCCAGGAACGCCTTGTGCGAGACCTGGCTGACTTTTCCGCCTGACTTATCGCCGAACAAGCCGCTTAGGTCTGAACTGTCGGTGAAAAGCTCTCGGATGCCCAGCTGCAATGGAATTTAGAGTGGCGAAACCAGATATTTTTTTAGAAACCGCTGCTTACCTTCTCTAAGGTCTCTTTAAGTTCGTCACGAAACTCGATTTTGAACTTGGGCAGCTTCACATACACCTCCCTGGCCTCCAGCGGCCGGGCGAATCCAGCGATCTTCTCCTCCAGAGCACCCAGGCCTCCGACTTCGCGGGGCAGAAAGATGGTCATGTACAGGTTGGAGTTCTGGTACGGCAGATCGATTACATGGGCGTCCAGGTCGCGGAAGTAGTTTGCCCTGAAAGTCCCCATCTGCACCATCATGGGGACGGTCACATTCTTGTCGGCGCTCACTTGAAAGGTGGAGGATCTCGTTTTATCTGGATCAAACTTGGACTCCCACTGACCCTTGAAATAGATGGCGTTCACCAGCAGGGCCTTGACGTCGGGCGTCATGCTACCGGGATCGATCATGTCCTTGATCTGGCCGCTGGTCTGGCTGAGCACCCACTGGTTGATGGCCTCGGCGGCCGCGTGGCCATTGACCAGGCTGATGGACTCCGCCTCGGCCTTGAAGGGATCCCGCACAGCCTGGTTGTAATCCGGTTGCAGGCTGAACTGATCGTTGACGTAGATGCGGTTGGCCAGCTTCAGCGTGGGCCCGTTCTGCTGCTCCTGCCCCTGGAGTTGGTTCAGCAGGGACCCGTACTTGGTGGCCACCGCCTGTTTGTCCTCGGATGGCAGTCGCAGCGCACTCTGTAGCTCCCGGGCCGTGGAACCCCCAGCACCCATGTAGACCATGCTCAGGATGGCCTCTATGGAGACGGGCGAGACGATGAGGTTCTGGTTGGCGTGGCTCTTGGCCAGCAGCTGGTAGATCTCCTCGGAGGCCTGGCAGGCCACAGAGGTGGCCCACAGAATTAGGACTAATGTAGAAAAAACAATTATAAGTTCTCCTTTTATAAGTCTCACTTTACACGAGGTTAACTTTTATATTATTAGAAATCAACACCATATTGATGTATAATTGGCAACTTGCTAATCAATATGACTAGTACTTTAATTAAAATTGAAAATTATAATTTGTAGTCGATCAGATCGGGGCGGGATCCCCTTGCCAAGATCGCCCCTAGCGATCGCCACTTACACAAGTAATACATTTGACCGCCTCCGACGAACTGGTCCCCGAGATAGGTATCTCTGTAAACTGAGCGAAAAGCGCCAAGACGAGCTTATATATGCACCGGACCTACTTATATGTACCTGATGGCTGAGAACCGCGCACACAACTCTCTTAGATTGAAATTCAGTGACTACTAGTGGGATTTCCCGTCTGAGTTTTATTTGGTCTCACTGCTGTTCTTGGACATTGTACATGCTGGCTTGGGAACCTGCCCTCGTAGAGCCCTCCTCTTCTGGTCCAGACTTGGGGTTCGAGAATCGGCCGGCAAAAAACACGGCCTGCGGGCTGCGAATGTAGAACACAAACGGGTGATCCACTTTGAAACGCTTCATGTTCATGTTCAGCATCATGGGTACGATCTTCATGACTGCAAGTGGGTTGAAAGATCACAGGGGGTCGTTGGGAGTAGCTGATTCCACTTACAAGTGACGGCTGCTGCCTCTGATCCCGCCTCGTTTACGTTGATGTAGCCACGGTGCTTCGCCGCCGAGATCTTCTGGCCAGTACGAGAGGTGAAAAGTCCGTCCAGTTTGGCACTGTCGGTAAAGACTTCCGCAATACCCAGCTGTGGATAAGCCAATTTAATTACAAACAGGTATTATTAGGTAAGAAAAAACAAATAAATTATTACTTATTTATATTCTAATGACTTAAAAAAGATAATACCCATCTGAAGAATTCGCAGCTTGTATCGCTGAACACCTTACCACCTATTCTCACCTGATTTAGGATCTGCTTGAGGTCCACGTCGTACTCAATGTCCATCCTGGGCAGGAAAATCTCCACATCCTGCAGGGTCATAGCCGCATCGATATCAGCCAGATCCACGTCCTTGAGCTGCAGCTCCAGCTCCTGCAGGCCGGAGACTTCGTTGGGCAGCAGGATAAGCATGTGGATGTTCGAGTATTCATAGGGCAGCTGCACGGCCCGAGCCTTCAGCTGTGGCAGGTCGGCGAACTTGAACTTGTCCTCCTGGTACATCATGTTCACCTCCACCCGGAGGTCCCGATCCACGTGGAAGGCGTCAATCGATGTGGTCTCCGGCATGAAGGGTTTCTGCCATTTTCCCTTGAAGTACAGGGCGTTGATGAGCACGGCGCTGGTTTCGCTGTCCACGGCGTCCGACTGCAGCAGGTTGCTGATCTTGTGCTCCGTCTCCTGTTCCACCCAGGCGTTGATCTGCTGGGTCGCACCCTCCGAGTCAGCGAACTTAGCCGCCTCCGCCTTCGACTGGAAGAAGTCCACGGCAATCTCGTTGAATTCCGGCTGCACTTCTAGGGTGTCGTTCACGTACAACCGATTCACGGACTTCAGCACGGGTCCTCTGTCGCCGTAGTTGCAGTTCGTCCGCCAGAACTCCCCAAAGGTGCGGGCTATGTGATGGCGATCTCCTGGTCCCAGTTGCAGTCCTTTCCTCAGCTCCTCTGCCGTCGATCCGGAAGCTCCCATGAAAGCCAGGGTCAGGCAGCTTTGGACGGAAGCGGGCGAGAAAACTGTATTCACGTAAGGCTCATTGCTCTGCTCCAGGGCAGCCTTGGTGATCGTATCTACCAGGTTTCGGGAAAAAAGATTTCTGCTCTCCTGGGGATCGCTCATTTTGTTCTACAAATAGGAAAAGTGTTGATGTATATTTAATATTCAATGTAAAGACTCTGGACTCTTTCCTTCAAAAGCTACAGTTGTAATTTTTGTTCATACCCAGAATGACATAGTTAAATCGAACTACTAAAAAAAGAAAATTCCAAAAACTGTATTGACAATTCTACCCTATACAGGTGCAGTAGGTAAATTATAAACGAAGGGGTGACAGTACTTGCTTTCGTCATTATAAAACGCTTTCTAGCAAACGCCATGAAAGCTAATTAAATGATAAAAAGGCCACGCCAACTGATAAAGTTGTTGATGTTTATTATACTTTCTTATCACCAGAATGCAGAAACCACAGGGAAATAGAGTCGGTGATGCATTCCTTTTTCTATGAAGCACAAAACATTTGGATTTTCATAGCCTAGACTACTGGGAATCAGATCTATTAAGCACTACATAGAACTCGTGTTGTCACAGATAAGGTAGTTGGATTGGTAAAACCCAAAAAGTAATTGAGTGTTCTAAGAAACACAAGTTTTTTGGTCTACCATAACTTAGTATAACAAGAGTTTGATTGCTACACACTACACATAAATCGTTTTGTCTTTAATAAGCTGGTTGGGTTAGTAAAACACAAAATATACACTGTTCTGTGAAACACCATATTTTGGGTCTACCATAGCCTAGACTACCAAGAATCTGATCCATTAAGCACATCATAGAACTCGTATTTTTACCGATAATAAATAGATTTTCTTTGAAACACCATACGTTTGGCCTACCATAACCTAGACTATAAAGAGCTAGAAATACCAGTGATAAGCTGCTTGGCTCACTGATACAGGTGAGAAGCGCCTCTGACCCTATGATAAGCAGATAACTTACACCGGAAGAAAGTGTCGAACGGGGAGAATCGGAGGCAATTGGAGAATGTGCGTGGTCCCTGTCAGAAGGCGCGGAACTGACTGACGCCCGGAATCGCAGTGACTCAGAACTGAGCGAACTGTTGTGCCACGATTAGATAAATTCCAAGAGAGTCTGGAGTGGCAGGTGGTAGATGCTCTTGCCTGGGAGAGCCAGCTGACCAGCCCGCCGGCAATTTGGCAGGTTGATAGGCTATCTGGTTACTTAAATTAATATTTGAATAACCACCTCTAATCACATTATTTCCACTATCTACTCTCTTATGTTTGCTTTCGAAAAAAAGAGTAGCCCCTGATTTTCTATCGTAAAGCAGAATTTTATTTCTTTGCCATGAAAGATGAGGAGTTCGCTCTGGGTCTGGAACAATTCGCCTATGGTCTGCTTGACCCGTTGTGCCGGACCAATCCTAGCCAGAATATCATCTTCTCCCCGCTGTCCGTAAGGACTTCGGCAGGCATGTTGCGGATGGGAGCGACCGAGGGTTCGGTCACAGCCAAGGAATTGGACGAGGGCCTTCGATTCGGCGGTGGAAATCTGCAAGAAATAGCTGAGCACTTTGGAACAGTTCTTAAGTACTACCAACAGTGCCAGGTCCTTAAAATGGCCAACGGTCTCTACGTGATGAAGGGTCTTGAACTTGGCGGGCAGTTTGAAAACATTCTAGAGAGGCAGTTTCATTCCAAGCCAATGGAGATTAACTTTGGCAGCGAACAAGCTGCCAGTATCATTAACAAATGGCTGGAGTCGCAGACCAACCACCTGATTAAGGACGTTATAGGCCCTGGAGTCCTAACCCAAGACTCTCGGCTGCTTCTTATCAATGCTATTCACTTCAAGGGAAATTGGTCCATTAAATTCAATGAAAGCGATACTAAAGAGGAGGATTTCTTTTCGGAGCCTGGAAAACCTGTCAAAGTAAGGATGATGCGCGGGTCTGATAGCTTCTCCTTTGCCACGCTCCCCAAGCTGGAAGCCACTGCCCTGAAAATGAACTACAGTGCTTGTAACCTAGCCATGGTTCTTATACTTCCGGATGAGAAATCGAGTCTTACGAGGCTGAACAGCCAACTTAAAGACACTTCTCTAAAGGCTTTGACGTCCTCCATGAACCTTGAAAAAGTTGATGTGAGGATTCCTAGCTTTAGGGCTGAGTTTCAGCAGGAACTATCAGAGGCTTTTAAGATGGTTAGCTATCACGTTTCTTTCGAGTATATATTTGCAACCTGACTGTTCACAGATGAACATGAGCCGTATATTCGGCGATCAGGCCGAGCTTGGCTCCATGTTGAAGTCCCAGGCGCCTCTATCTGTGTCCAAGATCATACACAAGGCCTTCATAGAGGTGAACGAAGAGGGCACAGAAGCTGCAGCGGCAACAGGTGAGACTGCGAAATCGAGGATATCATTTTAGTTTTGTATCCCTTATGACTAATCAATACAAAATAACATTTGAAAGACCAATTTGCACGAAACCAGTTTACGTAGTACCAAATATTCATTAATATTTTTTTATATTTTGTAAGTTTATATTATTAATAATGTAATTCTCTCAGCTGCGGTGATTTCTTTGAGAAGCCTGCCTGTCTCTGAGCGTCCACCAAAGGTGTTTCATGCCAATAGACCTTTCTTCTATGCGATCTTCGACGAGTCCCATGGAGTCCTCTTTATCGGAAACTTTAACACTAATAGTTTACAAAAGTCGAAGAAATGTAATACATGTACTTCTAAAAACGAATGCAAGTAGAGATAAATAATTATTGTCGAAGATACAATAAAAAACACTTTTTACATATACATATAAGCCGAAGTCATTTTCTGTAATAAACGAAAAAGTATCCTAATAAATGTAAAGTGAACATTAAATCGATTGAATACAAATATACATATTAATATATTAATAGTACACATTTTTTTAGAGTAAAATATTGGGGAAACTTACAGACCGAACGAATCTAAGCACCTCTCCCGTGCATTTTTTTTTTAATTTACCAATCACTCAATCAATTTATAAGGAATAAAGCCTTTAATGCATAATGGTTAGCTTAATATAATTTAATTTCCCCGAATTTAAACAGCTAATAGTTATGTTCAGCGGAAAAATAATTTGAATCTGAGCATTCTTACGTTATCAGTTCTGAAAAGATTTTATTATTGTCGAAGACAAAAACAAACTCAAACCGAGCTTTGCTGATAAGGGCGCCTTAAACAGTGTGGAACCTAAGTCACGGCAGTCAATAACGCACGCTTCGAGCTACAGGTTACGCAGCGATCCGGACCCATTGTCAATATTTTTAATATAAGGAGGGTCCAAAATGGAAAGTCCTCTGCGATCATATGGTAAGTTATCCGATAAGTGCACCCAAAACAACACAGAACACAAGTCAAACAGAGAGTGGCACAGTATGTAGATATTAAGGGAGAAAGCACAACAGAGAACACAGAAGGCAGAGAAAGCTAGGTGGGTACTAAGAGAAAAACCTGTTTGGCAGTACGAACAAAAGAGAAATCCCTCTTGGGGGCGATTAGATATGCGGGTATAAAAACAATGGGAGCCCGCTGAGAAAATTCAGTTGTTGCTCAAAAGTCACTTCACATCAGTCGAGGACCTGTAAACAGAAATTGAAAGTACGAAACCAAAGCCGCTGGAGAAAGCTTCTAGAGAATCAGCATTGGGTGCAGGTCGTAAATAAACGTTTCCGATAAGCGTAGCCCGGTGAATCCCCAGCGAAACGGCAAACCCGAGCGATTTAGTGAACACCATTCGTGGAGGTGACTCATCCAAGTCCACTGCAATTACATAAATTTATGAAACGAAGCACACCTCATCCACGCTCGATTTGGATACTTACAGCTTGCTGGTTGCTGCCCCTGCTCTGCCTAGCCCTCTCCCTCAGCCCGCTGGTCCGCTCCGCTGACGTCACCATGGCCAACGCCGCTAGCCAGGAGTACGCCCGCCGGCTGGCCCTCTTCTCCATCAACGTATACGGAAAGCTAGCGGCACAGAAGCCCGGCGAGAACATCGTCTTCTCGCCCTTCTCCATCCAGACCTGTGCGGCGATGGCCAGGCTGGGCGCCGAGGGCGAGACTGCCACCCAGCTGGACCACGGCTTGGGCCTGGCCTCAAGCGACGCTGCCGAAATTGCCCAGACCTTCCACGAGGTGCTGGCCGCGTACCAGGACAGCCAAATCCTGCGCATTGCCAACAAAATCTTCGTGATGGACGGTTACCCGCTGCGCCAGGAGTTCGACGAGTTGTTGACCAAGCAATTTCTCTCGGCGGCGCAGAACGTAAACTTCGCCAAGAACGTCGAGGCGGCGGCCACCATCAACGGGTGGGTGGAGCAGCGCACCAACAACCTGATTAAGGACCTGATCCCGTCCAGCGCCCTGGACGCCAATTCGCGACTGGTCCTGGTGAACGCCATTCACTTCAAGGGCACCTGGCAGCACCAGTTTCCCAAGCATGCCACCCGGCCGGACACCTTTTACCTGGATGGCGAGCGTTCCGTCCAGGTTCCAATGATGGGGCTAAAGGAGCGGTTCCGCTATGCCGATCTGCCAGCGTTGGACGCCACGGCCCTGGAGCTGCCCTACAAGGACTCGGATCTCTCCATGCTTATCGTCCTGCCCAACAGCAGGACGGGTCTGGCCGCTTTGGAAGATAAGCTGCGCATCACACCACTCTCGCAGATTACACAGTCACTGCACAAAACTCAGGTGGTAGTAAGGTTGCCCAAGTTCAAGGCCGAGTTCCAGGTGGAGTTGACCCCGGTTTTCAAGCAGGTGAGCTTTGCTTTAGACACATAAATTATTGAAAAGTAATGTGTATTTCCTTCTCCAGTTGGGCATGTCTAAGATGTTCACCGACCAGGCCGAGTTCGGAAAGATGCTGCAGAGCCCCGAGCCCCTGAAGGTGTCGGCCATCATACACAAGGCCTTCATCGATGTGAACGAAGAGGGAACCGAGGCTGCGGCTGCCACGGGTAAGTGCTCCAAGTCCACTGGTACTTTTTGGCATCCATCATCCTCTGCATGTTCCATTTGTTCATCCGTGTCTGTGTTGTCTTCTTTCCAATCCGCAGGCATTGTGATGCGTAAGAAACGCGCCATTATCTCGCTTGAGGAACCCATTGAGTTCCTCGCCGATCATCCATTCACCTATGTCCTTATCCATCAGGATGACCTGCCTCTGTTTTGGGGCTCGGTTGTGCGGCTCGAGGAGAATGACTCTGTCTCCGGCGAGCACGATGAGCTGTGATGGTACCTTATTTTATGTCAGATCAATAAAGGCAGTTTTTTTAATTTACAAGGAAACTTCTGCACTTTTCTGAAGCATTGGGGTAATCTGAAATGTATTAAAATATGATAATCACTTAAACAAAAAACATGCCTGAAAATCATATCATAACATAATTGACATTAATTTAGAGATTAATTGTCCATTCCCGCATGACCATCTGCCTCGAACTATCTCAAGATTTCTAATCACGCAAGCGCTGACATTGATGTTAATTTTCAGGAATGGTCATGTGCTATGCTACAATGCTCACCTTCGAGCCGGAGCCCGTCCGATTCCATGTCGAGCATCCATTTAACTATTACATTATCGATAAGGATTCTACAATTCTGTTTGCGAGAAAAATCATCCAATTCTGATTCATCATTCCATTCAACATGCTCCAAACTGAATGCCACGTTCATCTCAATTTGCAGGTATGGTCATGATGCGCTGTTCGATGCCTATGGCCCAGCCGGAACCGAAACGATTCTACGTCGATCATCCATTTAACTTTTACATTATGAACAAGAACGCAGCAGCTCTTTTCGCTGGGAGCATACAGAAACTTTAAAAACCTCGGCACCTCCAACTAACCAACTAAACCTACGACTTGGGTGACTCATCTCCTTGAAGTCTACTAACTAATACATATTTAATAAGAACTCTAGTTCTTTTTGCGGGAAAAATAATACAGTTCCATTCAGCATACACCAATGGTCTCATGTTAATTAAACTCAATACGACTGTCATCTCAATTTACAGGTATGTCGCTGGTGTTCCGTTCCCTGCCTTCGGCCCGACAGGTACCGATTCGGTTCTTCGTCGAACATCCATTTAACTTTTACATTCTGAATAAAGACGCAACAGCTCTTTTCGCCGGGAGCATACAGAAACTTTAATACCGGGTAGCTCCCACTAACCAACCATGCGATTCGGGTGTCCCATCTCCATAAATAGCTTAAATGGTGACTTCCGTATCCATAACGTTTCTTGGCCGAGCATATATTCAGATTTTGCATTACCAAAAGGAGGCCTAAAGCTCCAAGCTGTTATCACAAACCAAATGTAATAAGTTTAGACTGCGCACAATCAATGATCTTATATGTACTCTTTATACTTTTGTACTAACCAAGCATGTAGCCTGAATAAAGTCCAGTTGTCTAAAATGCTCTATCGCTTTCATTGTCCCTCTCCAGGATTCCGGGTGATGCCCGTGGCGGGCTTTAGGCGCAAACACTTCGTTGTTAACCATCCTTTCGTCTTCTACGTAAAGTCCCATATTGATATGCCGATCTTTACTGGTAGACACTTGGGTTAAGCAATCTGAGGATTCCAAGGAAATAAGTTTAAGTTCAATGAGTTAAAATAAATGACTGCCACTTAAAAGCTGTGATTTTGTCAAGTCGAAGTAATTTATAGAAATACCTTAGGGGAGCGCACCCAGGCATGACGGCTTAGCACGCTATCTCTGAATTAGTATGGCAAATCGAGCAAAGATTTCCAATAGTTGATCTTCAAGTGCTAGGCCAGACACTCGGAATATGAAACTGTGGCTGGAAATTTGTGTTCCTCTAACGATGCTCTCGTTGGTACAAGGGAACTTTTCATCCGGCTCCTTTGATTGTAAGTAGCTGGAACTCCATTTCGAAGAGATCATTTAGCGAGAGCTGCCTGTGCAGTGACACTCTACAGGCAGATGCCTCCCCTCCATTATCTGCACGACTACGATCTCTGCCTGGATAAGCCCGCTGGTAGATACTGCCTGGTATATGTGGAGATTTTACCCAATGCCAGCTCTGCTTTGTGGCACCAAATCGAAGGAGTTTCGCTGGACTCTAAGCACCGATTTCGCCATGATCGCGTCTTTAGGGGAGTGTGCCTGGAGACTTGCCAGCACAGTTTAAATGGCTTTTCTGATGCGAACGATACCGGGGAAGAAGATATCCTGGACAAGGAACTCCGCTCTTACTACGCGAGGGTTCACCAGCGAAAGTCGGATGCAGCAGAGCGCCTCCTCCACGAGGAGTTGGTCAAAAGCTGCCTCAATCTTGAGTTCGGTGAGAAGTTCTCCCTCAGTGTTCGCAGCCTTATCGAGTATTGTGTGCCAGCCGATGAGCACTTGGAGCTAGGTAAGTAGAGTTAAAGTAAAAATGTTAGATACGAAAAAGTTCAATAATAAAAGGGAAAGAATTTAAAACCTATAAAGTGGATTTCCTCAGATGGACTTGATCTCACGTTTTACGGTCTTATGATCGGTATACTGCTTATAACTTTGTGTTCCTCATTCCACGACTATCGGCTAAGCAAGAAAAACCCTCAGCAAACTGAAAACTTTTATCGGGAGTCACTGAACGGCCGTCGTAAGTGTATCCTTACATCTGGAACATACATTTTTACTTTTATTTTGGCTGCCACTAGGACAGCAACTACTCACCTCCTTTTCTGTGTTTCGAAACTATTATCGACTGACTCAACAACATGACTCGGATTTCGCGCGAGATGTAAGCTTCTTCGACGGATTTCGAGTGATTGGGGTATTTGTGGTTATCCTAGGCCACACGCTAATGGTCTTCATGACGGTACCGATAGAAAACCCTGAGTACTACGAGCAATTCCTCTACAGGTTCGAGACCACGATTTTCCAAAACGGCAGCCTGTTCATCCAGATATTTTTCGTGATGAGTGGCTTTCTGCTCTACGTGAAGTTCACCGAACGCCAAATGATTCAACCCACGACTGGCACCATCGATTGCATTTCCGTGTACTTCCGTGTGTTTTTCAACAGATACTTCAGACTCCTGCCTTCGCTTCTCGCCCTCATCCTGTTTAATGGAACTCTCCTGGTGCGCATCCAAAACGGACCCTTCTGGCGGCATGTTACCGAGGCCGAGAGGGTTTTCTGCCGCACCAATTGGTGGAAGAACGTGTTCTTTGTGACCAACCACATGCTGGAAGACAGTGTATGTTTATATTAGAATTTACGGTAAACTAAATTGGTATTGCAAAATCCAAATTCTAATATGTATAAAATGGAGCCCAGATGCCTTTTTGACTATGAAAACATCCATCGTTTTTGTGATTTCCCACTTTTCCTGTAGTGTTCCCACCAGACCTGGTATTTGGGGGCCGACATGCAGCTGTTTGAGCTCTTCCTGATTGTCATTGTCATAACCAAGAAGTAAGTCTCTGTATATTCAGTGAATACCTGAATAACTCTTGTGTTCTAGGCACCCCAAGCTTACAAAGGCGTTCTATATAGCTCTTCTGACGCTAGCCCTAGCAGTGCCTGCAATATTGACATACACTCTTGAGTTGGATGCTATCTATCATCTTCGTCCGGAGTCGGTTTTGATTATTTTTGAATTTTTCCTGAATAATGATAAGTTTTAATCACTAGGACCTATCGCTACTTGTACTTCCGGCACTCCGACACATTCTACCAAATGTATCCGCCGTTCTACACAAATTTGGGAGGCTACTTGGCCGGGTTTCTTTGCGGGCATCTTTACCTCGAACAGCGTACAAGGAAAGTGATGCTCCGGGGCCTACTCAAGTACGAACTGGCAACGTGGCTGCTTGTCCTGGCTACATTGGGAGTCCTTTTCTCCGGCTACATCTTCATTCGCCAGGACTTTGAAAAGCCATCCCTTTGGTTGGCCTTATATGCGGGCCTGCACAAGAACTTGTGGCTGCTGATTTGCGCGGGATTCGTGTTTCTCATGTGCTGCAAGGTTGGAGGTGGGTTAAAGAATGAATTTGATTCAATGTTCAGTGAGACTCACGAATCTCCGACAGGAGTGGCCTATGACTTCTGCACTCTTCCAGTTTTTCGGCCCCTGGCAAGAATCTCATTTCAGTCGTTTCTGTGGCACATTGTCATCCTGAGAATGGTGGCTGGATATTTTAGACAGCCGGTGTACATATCCAGCTTCTACTTGGTGAGATTGTTAATTGTTTTTATCTGTTTTACCTAATTTTATACTTTTTTCAGTTGTGCAATGTGCTGAGCGTGTTTATGCTCACCCAAGTTGTGGCGGCCGTGGTGGCTTTGCTGCTGGAATATCCGCTTGGAGAGGTGCTTCGTTGCTTCATGGAGCCGGAGAAAGGTTTGTAACATCTGCAAGTCACAAAAGTGTAGCTAATTTCAATAAATTGCAGGTCTCGAAGAAAGCCAATCGGAAATTCAAATGAGACGCGCGCAGTCAGCTGCTTAGAGTGACCGTGCGTGCGCCAGGGATGCATGCGATTGCCGGCAAGCATTACAGCTAAATTTTCTGGCTATGTTTCCATTTTTTAGCTAAAGATAGCCGGTGTACATTGTACATGTACGATCCTTACAATCTTTTGTTAAGAATGCCATAAACATTTTATAAAATGAAAATGCATTCATTAAAGGGGGTCTTAGATATATTCTTTATTGTTATTTTGCAACTAAAGTAAATAGGTAGATGTCTATTGCCCACTTCCAAAAATGTTTGAAGTGTTTTAAAAGTTAATAAAAATATCTACATCTATTTCTTGACATTTAAAAGTATGCATTCAGCTAGTGAAGCTTGTGCCTTTATATATGGAAAACACCGAAACCAAGAAATGTAATGTTAATTTACTACAAAAAGTCAAGAATCTACAAGCTGAATATTAAACAACAACTACATAAGCAATACAAAACAATCTAACCTATCTTATTCTAATGGAACTCGTCTGTTTCCGAGCATCCCTGCAACTAACCCCAGCTAGATCTAGCTATTTTCCATCCGGTGGCAACCCTGGACGGATGAACTCGGCACAGCGCCGGGTGAACGGTGAACCGCGCTGATATCAACAACTCGCCTCGAACAACAGTGTCGAACTTGCTCTTAGATGCTCTGCGCGCTCTCGTCGGCATTTTGTACTCGCCCCGTCGTCTTTCTGCTGACTGAAAAGTCTTGGAGTAGTGCCTTAAGTTCCCAGTCGTGTGCAAAATCTTTGGTGGCAATCCCCCGCTGAATGCGCTGGCCCCAGTGAGTGATAAATAAAGTGAGTGGGGAAGTGGAGTGTTGGTATTTCGGTGCCGTTTCTTGCGGCCGCTTTTCCATTGCGCTGCCCGCTGCCCCCGGTCGCGGCCCCAGCCTGCCTGCCACATTAAATGTCAAAGCGATGAGCAATGAATCACGGCGGGTATTTTAGCGGAATATAAATATTTGCCATCGGTGTCAGCGGCAGCTGGGCACTTTCCCAGCAACGTTGCGAGCGGCCGATGCAAATGCGGCGCTTAAGTAATAAACGCGCGTATTACAAAATCATTAAAAATCACGGTAAAAAATAAGTGCGACAGCCGCCTCTTTGCGATGGCAGCGGTATGGGTGTGCGTCCGTGTGTGGCGTGCGTGTGCTGGTGTGCGTGCTTTCTTGTGCGAGCGGAGCGGCGAACGCAGTGCATGTGAAGAGTACCGCTATAAAAGTTCAGCCATCTGCTCTCCCGCTCGCTCACCGTGTTATATGAGTCCAACACCCAAAAAAGGGAATAAAGAGAGCGAAGCAGCGTCTTTGGCAGCGCCAGTGCCGAAAAACGTTGCAAAAACGAGCGAAAGAAATCCAAAGAAAAAACAACTAGCGGTCGAATTTGTTGCTTCACACTTGATTGTATTAATTGTTTTTGTTGTTGTTTGTTTCTTTTTCCTTCCTCGCATTTCGCTGTAATTTGTGTGGCTTTTCCGGCTCTCACTTGTTTACGCCGAGCGTGAGAGTATGTTGAGCGGGCGGGGAGCGGGAGAGAGAATGTGCCAATTGTTGCTGGCAGAAGCAACAAGTTACTGGACTTGGCGGGGGGTGTGGCGGGGCCATGGGCGCCAAAAAGAGCCGAAATTTGAAATACGGAATAACAAACGTGGCTTCCAGTCGGCCCCAGCGCCGAATTACGGTTCATTTCGTGTGCGTGCGAGCGAGAGCAAGTGTGAAAGACATGCGACCTCCAGCGGCGGCGTCTTGGCCTGGAAAGTGCGAGCGAGAGAGCGCGCAGCATACGCCCCCACACACGGCTATTTCGGTTGCCCCCAAATGGGTTAAGCAGCGAAACTTAGCCAACACCAATTAGTGACAAAATATGAGAAATGCACTGGAATGAAGCAGACTCTCGCACACACGCACGGCCGCAGATCGCGTTTATGCGTCAGCCGCCAACAGCTGTTTGGCCGCGATCGCAAAACAGGCGCGCGCATAAACGCCGATTGGCGACTACAATCACGCCAATTGGCGACAATCACTCCGAGAAAAAAAGAGGGCTTTGTTCGTACACCCTTTCGGTTTTTGCAAAATACAAGGATCTTTATTCAAACGATCGATTTACCATAATTCCCCTTATTTATGTAATGTGAAAAGCATTTAACAATTGCATGATTGCCCTAAGAGACTAGAAATTGTAGTATGTTTTTGGAATTTTCCGTCATATTCCTTATATCTAACACTTCCGGTTCCTCCATACAATGATGTTTACATACCAAATGAAGATAGTCAAAGTGGTCTTATCTTGTTAAAAAAGTAATAAGAATTTCATTTCCGGAATACAATGAAAAAATTTAATTTTAAAACTAAAAAAATTGCAATATTCACAGACAACTCTGGCGTAGATTTTTATAAAACGATCGACGGAACTATTAGCACAACTTTTTTATATAATAACATTAGTAAATGTATTACTTTTCTAATAGTAAGTCGATATTTGTCCTATTTTTTGGTATATAAAGTTCTTTATTGAAGAAACGTATAACATTAAAATCTATTATTTCACCTAATATAATCCAATATGTAGAACCATGGTACTTTCTAAGAACTAATAACGCACCTGAAAGATTGAAAAAATATTTGTAAGGGAGAACAATAACATATTTTATTAGGAAACACTATAAGTCGTACTACCCCCTACACGTAGGGTATGTAGGATGCAACTGCCGCCCAGTCTGACTAAGCGCAATTGGAAATGCAAAAATAGCAGCAAACGGGAGGCAAGTGCGGGCATGCCGGGGCAAGAAGAAGAACGAGCTGCAATTAAGACAGCAACAAAGCCAGCGCCACTTGTGCCGGCGAGCGGGAGGGGGGAGTGACGGGTGGGGCACTGCATATACGTGCGGTTAATTTTAGCGGCAGAGTTCCACTTTCACTCGGGCAGCGACGACACCCACTGTGCGGCAAGCCAGCAAGTCTGCCGCGACACTTGCGCGCTTTTTGTCAAAATCTTTGGCTAATCGCCGCCAGGCACGCACACTCCCCGAGCAGTTTGATGAACCTTCACACACACGCGCTACACATCCAATGACGTTGCGACTGCAGCAATGACATCATCATCACCATCGAGTCGATCGGCGAAAGTTTCCAGTGCAGCAGACGGCCGACAAACGGGGGGCCTCTTATCACGGGTGACTCATGCCTGTGGCACCGCGATCATTGGCCAGCTGATTAGCGGTGCACTGTGAAAAATGACACAAAACGCAAAAGAAAGTCTAGGCAAAAAATAAACCTAAGATGATGATGATAATTGTTATAATATAAATTTCTTTGTATTTCTAGAAAAATTAAAATATCCAAAAATATAAACTAGGTTGTGGGAGTTTTTTTAGTTTTTCAATACCACTAGATTTAGCTTAATTTAATTTAACTTTTTCCAAAAGTTATCTTAAAGACAAATATCTTAAATATACTATCTTAAAGATAAATACTTTTTATTAGTTAAACATTAAAAGTTTCCCTTTCTTATTTCGTTATCACATACTATTTCTACATGTTTAATGATATTTTACAACCATTTATCACGGACATAGACATTAAGGTTCTTCCCTTTTTTTGGAAGAACACAGAAATAATACCTGGACATAATTTTCCAAGTGTAATTGGGAATTGAGATGTCATCGAAGCGGACGGGGCCCTCGCAGCCACAACTGGAGCAGGGACCCATTCCATCACCACTTTATTTTTACCCAAACACTGTTTTATTTTCGCTCACGCCCCATTGCACTGGTGCTGGAAACTGGGAAACTACTCGTACTACGCTTAATTGACTGCACACCCAAGTCACTCGAAGTCCCAGGGGCTGAGGTGCAAACGGGGCACTCGCGGCGTTTTAGTCACGCCGCCAAGAAGCAAGAACAGAACACGGCACCATTTGTTAGCAATTAGAAGGGGCCGGTGAGCACAACGTGTCGACAAAGCGCCGAGATCTGCAATCAAGCATTAAGCCAATTTGCGACCAGTCCCCGATCGCTGGACCATCGCGATCGCATCAATTGAGCAGCGGTTGCATCTCGCGCGATTGCCACACAATTTGCTAAAGGGCCCTATAGTAACGCCATTGTCAAGCTATGAACACGATTGTACGGCAGTTGCTTCTGAAAGTTACTTGTCCAGTGGTTTAATGAGGTATTCTATGATTCAACAGCAGTCTGCATCTATTCCTGGCAATGACTCTTAAAAGAGCAATGATCTATAAGAATTTTTTCTTCTAATAGTTTCTTCATTGGATTTAGTATTTTTCCGTTGATAATAGATTTAGGAAAGAAAGCCATCACAATTTTTTATTTTTAGAAATTATTTGGAAATTAAAAACAATTTATAGTTCTTTCCGTATAGTGTCTGTCTGTATAGTCTCTGTCCGTATAGTGTCGTCCGTAAAGTGTCTGTCCGTATAATGTCTGTCAATATAGTGTCTGTCCGTATAGTGTCTGTCCGTATAGTGTCTGTCTGTATAGTCTCTGTCCGTATAGTGTCTGTCCGTATAGTGTGTGTCCGTAAAATCAACTTTGGTGATGTTTCTTTAACGTATTTAAGTGCAAGAGGTTTTTGAGTATTCCCCATTAAGAATACGACATATAGGACCCATTATGTTGGATAGTATCCAACATGATTACACTTTCAATCACACCACCCGCATAGCGCCTCTCGGGATCTGGTGTACTCGTGCGACTATCGTTTCTTAAGAGAGATTTTCTTGAACCAACTTCCGTCCTCCCCAGTCTTTTGTAGTTGCTGGTATTCTGATTAAACCAGCGACGAGGTCAAGTCGACATAAACTCGAAGAGGCCGCATTTTTGGCATTTGCGAGCTGTAATTGCGAATGCAATCGGGGTCGAGCGGGGGAGTGGAGAGCCTGGCCCGGTGGCGATGATAACTCAGGCATGGCATATGCCAGCGATGCCAACAAAATAAATAAACACATCAAATGCGATTTACAACGCTCCTACGAGCGTCGTGCGCCTGTGTTTGTGTATGAAAATTTAATTTCGCCCAAGATGATTTAATTTTCTATTAATAAGTTTGACCTTCAGCTGCGAAACAAAAATTTTCCCGCCTGCAAGCGAAGGTGTTTGGCGTATAAACACATAAATATCAGCGCCGTACATATACACCTAGATATACACATATTCTGTATACAGTGCTTTGGAGAATATTCCATTTGGTGCCAAACATTTCTGCGTCGCTTTAGACTCTATAGGCGTAGCACTTAACATTATCTTTGTGCTGTTTAGCCAACTCCGCGATATTTCTTTATCAGTCGAGGGGTCCCATCGATAGGACGGCCCATTGCCAGCACTCATCCAAAAACGAAGCCAACTAAGACTCACCTTGCGGCCAAAGATATTCACATTCCTTTGAGGTGTAGAAAGTAATCAACTAGCGGGGTCTGCTTTGGTGCCAGTTTTTAAGGGGTCAATGACAAAGTGCTTGCAATAAATATGAATACCTCCGAGCAAGACAAAGCGCAAAGAGGGGTAAAACAATTTAATGGCACTTTTCTGATTAAAAACGAAAGGCGGCCTCGGTCTCGGCCCAACCCAGAAGTGATTTTCGCCACTCTTGCCAGCACGTAGTTGACTAGAACTCTCTCGGAGTGTTAGCCAGGGGTTTTGCTTTTTCGGTTTTGGGGCTTAGGATCGGGTTCGGATTTGGGTTCGTCTGACAGCTGTGCCATAACTCACGTGTTGGCAGGTGGCTATTCTTTACTGGAGTGAGTGATGATGTCATATAAAAGAAAGGGGTACGTCCCGCCGGCCAACTGATAGTTCGACACGTTCCGGCTGGCGATTCATTAACGAAAGTGGCGCCATTTGTGGCAGCTGGCAGGTGAAAGCGTTCTAGGCAAGGCGCCTCTCGTTTCCGGCGATTTGAGACGCCGATATTGATGCCATAACCAATTTTGATGCAACCACTCGCGGACAAAGCCGGCTCGTCAATAGCGCGCTGCGAATGGGAAAGCTCATTGATTTTCGCAACAAGCGAAATTAGCATATGCAAATTTATTGAACTAATCGAGGCTGCGAAGCGCGGTGAAAGAAAACGCTTTAAGTTAATACATCAGCGAGCGGAGCTGAAAGCGGACAATAAAACTATTCAGTGTGTTTATGCGTGGATCGTAACGTGAATAAGCCTAAGTTCGCAATATCTGGGTGTTCCAAAAATCGAATTTTATATACCTCTTCTGATTTTTACTTTGTAGAATTCGGTTTGATATGTTATCTGATGTAGTACTCGTATATCAATTGCTAAGAAAATCCAAATTTTTAAAAAATAAGTAAAACGTTTTCGAAACGACTTTATATTACCTTTTGCTCAAGAGAAGTAGAAGTAAATGAATTGAAGGTGAAAAACGAAACCGACTATTTATGTTACGTGAAAAAAGATATAATCGTACGTGCTTTCAATATACTGTAATAATCTTGGAGGACTTTTATTTTATGGGATTAAAAGTGTGCAAGACGCATCCCACCGTGGACTTAGGCAATTTAGTTTATAGGATAAGCAGGGAAATAGTATTGATAAGTAAGTGATACCCCAAGAATGCCTAATAATCTTGTACTTCTGCCCACAATTGTCTTTCCAGAGTAGCCGTAGAGAAACTCAGGACTGACCTCTGACCCAAGCCACTGCAGCATCAAGATGTCGTTTCGCGTAGTGCGCAGCTCCAAATTCCGCCACGTCTACGGACAGGCCCTGAAGCGGGAGCAGTGCTACGACAACATACGGGTATCCAAGTCCAGCTGGGACTCCACATTCTGCGCGGTGAATCCCAAGTTCCTGGCCATCATCGTGGAGTCGGCGGGCGGCGGAGCCTTCATCGTCTTGCCACACAACAAAGTGAGTGCTGCCCCACCGAGGACCTATTACGCATAGCTGCATTCGGCCAAATGCGTTGGGCTATTTTTGGCCAAGACAATGGCCGACTATTTATAGGGCCCTTTTTGGCATAAAGTTTGCGGCCATTTGCGGGCTTGTTGCCACGTCGCGAGTGACGTCGACGGATTTCGAATGACTCCCCCCAATCGCTCATGTGTTTATAAATAGTTCTGAATTCTGCTACTCTCGCCGCAGCGATTCTCTTAGCTGGCGCACTTTTGTAATTTGGCCAACAGCCAACATGACAAACAGAATCGTCTAATTTTAGAGAGAGACGCAGGAGCGTTCTACCGCCAAATGAATAGAAAGAATGATATGTGGTCGAATCATTGCATGAAACGCACACTTCTGCGCTCGACGAATTATACCGCAATAAAATAATTGTTTATTTCCAAATAAATTTCATTTTCACTCTCCAAAATCAGTTGGCCAGTGTGCTCCATATCTGGCCACATGGGCTTCCGTTCTGACATGGCCGTCTCTGCAGCTCCCGCCAAAGTGTGGGCGTCAGTATCCCCCATCCAACACCCCATCCCCCATTCCCACGATCCTCTGCTTTTGGTCAAAACGAATTTGGAGGCAGGCCGAGTGTCGTTCTAATTGGAACACATTTGTATGTAAAACGCGCTGTAGCCTCTATGAGCTTCTTTTTTTTTGCTAAGACTTCTTGACGGTTAAGCAGCTGCCACTTCTGTAAGTGACGATTTCTATGTAGAGCGGCTTTCACACGCCCTATTTTCCATACTTTATGGGTACTGGATTTGGTCGGTTTGAGGGCGAGGCAGATGATAAGTGAGATCCATCAAGTGGCCAAGGTTGGCCGCATGTGGCAAGTGTGGAAATGAGCAAGCAAAAGTTCTTGAACAACTAAAATAGATTTATGCGTTTGGCAGTCTTATGAAAATTGTTTTGGAATTATATATATTTTTCTGTGACCCACCTTTCCACCAATATACATTCATAGAAAACCAAATTTATTTTAAAGAGCAATAGAAAAGAAAACAAATAAAAATCAACAGAGAAATATAGGAACTCTTTCACAAACTCTTACAATCCAGTACCCTTTTAAGCCCTTACATTGCTTCTCATACCATAATCTCGGCGGGAGTAATTTTCCCTAATTCAAGCGCATTAAATAACGCATGAAGTTTACAATTATGAAATGCTGGCTCCGCGGATTAGTGAACGCAGCAAAAGCGAATGCAGTCGTAGTGGGCTATAAATAATAATTCTGGAATTGGGCCAATGGGTCGCGAGCTTGCAGTTTTCCATTGGTGTCTGGTTTTGACGTAGCCGGCCGTCAATTAATTGGTTCACGGTGGCTAATTGTACTAAACGGTGTTTAATGGACTTTTTCAGGTTGGTCGCATAGCGGCGGACCACCCCTTGGTGGGCGGACACAAGGGTCCTGTGCTGGACATCGCTTGGTGCCCCCACAACGACAATGTGATCGCGTCCGGCTCAGAGGACTGTGTGGTCAAGGTCTGGCAGATTCCCGATGGCGGTCTGTCGCGTACCCTCACGGAACCCGTGGTCGACCTGGTCTTCCATCAGCGTCGCGTGGGTCTGGTGCTGTGGCATCCCTCGGCCCTCAATGTGCTGCTCACCGCCGGCTCCGATAACCAGGTCAGTGAATGCTAGCCTCATCCTGGCGAGACCCTGCTCATATAATCCCTGCCCTATAGGTCGTCATCTGGAACGTGGGCACTGGTGAAATCCTCGTGCACATCGACTCCCACCCAGACATCGTGTACAGCGCCTGCTTCAACTGGGACGGCTCCAAGCTGGTCACCACCTGCAAGGACAAAAAGATCCGCATCTACGATCCGCGCACGGGTGAGCTAGACAGCGAGGCCATGTGCCACGAGGGCTCTAAAGCCACCCGCGCCATCTTCCTGCGCCATGGTCTGATCTTTACCACGGGCTTCAACCGGAGCTCGGAGCGCCAGTACTCTCTGCGCGCACCGGACGCCCTTAACGAGCCCATCGTCATGGTGGAGCTCGATACGTCCAACGGCGTGATGTTCCCGCTTTACGATGCAGACACGAACATGATCTATCTGTGCGGCAAGGGTGACTCGGTCATCAGGTATTTCGAGGTTGGTAACAAAAGGCATTCTTTGAGATACATGTCATCTAACCCCTAATCTCTCTCTGTACAGGTTACGCCCGAGCCTCCTTTCGTGCACTACATCAACACGTTTCAGACGACAGAGCCGCAGCGTGGTATTGGCCTGATGCCCAAGCGAGGCTGTGATGTCACCACCTGCGAGGTGGCCAAGTTCTATCGCATGAACAACAACGGTCTGTGCCAAGTCATCTCGATGACAGTGCCGCGCAAATCGGATCTCTTCCAGGAGGATCTCTACCCCGACACGCTAGCCGAGGATGCTGCCATCACTGCGGAGGAGTGGATCGACGGCAAGGATGCGGATCCAATCACATTTTCGCTCAAAGTAAGTGGCCGCATTGCAGATGCCACTCCGTTTAGCCTACGCGTTGGAAATACAGCGCTCGCAGCCGAATGCGGTGAGGGTTCGGCCAAAATGCCAGCCATTCTGCCGGCGATCGGAGCGTACAAGATATAGGATTCATATCAGCATGCGGTCTCGCGGGGCTGGACCACAGTTGGCAATGCGGCTCGAAGTGGATGAGACAGCCGCTGCCACTGTAGGTGCCCCTTCTCCAATGTATTCCAACGGCTTTGCAGTTCCTTGTTGTTACCTACCTCCAATAGGCCCGTTTAAAGCTCACTTCCTGCGCTTGTCGGTGGCTACCCGCGTGTTATGCCTGCGCGTGCTTTGCTTGCGTTCCTTTCTGCGTTATCTACGTTTGTGTCCCGTCCGCCAAGACACAGTCCACTCACCCACACTGACTAAGGTTTAACTTTCAACATTTACCTACAAGATGTGGCATCCTAAGGTCGTATACTTAGTTCCTCAAAGAAATTTTAGAAACATATTAAAGAAGCAGAAGTATAGCTTTCCAGGTTTCAAAAAGATAATGAATTCTAACCTTCAGCTAAATTAACATTAAAGTGTACCTTTTTTTTTGTGTAGGTGTAATTTTTGAGGTATTTTAAAAGATTAACATTAAAAATAGAAAACAGTAACACGCCGCACACACGCACACTTGGCCCTAACACGCACGCGAACGAGCGTGGCGCTTGTTGTTGTGTTCATTGTTGCTCGTTGTGTTCTGAAACGAACAGATATTCTAATCCACCTAATCAGGATCGCGTTTCCATTGTACAGGGCGGCTACGTGTCCTCGTCGGTCAACAAGTCTCTGCCGGCGAAGAAGGCGGGCAACATTCTCAACAAGCCCAGAGGTGGTGACGGTGGCAGCTCCGCAGCGGCGAGCAGCAGTGCGGGCGGCGGTTCCTATGCAACTGGCAACAACAACGAGGCTAGCGAAGGAGGACCGCCAGCAGCGGTTTTGTCGGTAATTACCACCTGCATTGCAAATGAGGTTTATCCACCAATCAATTGCTTGTTATAAACAGGAAAAAGACCTGCGCACCATCCAGGACGAAATCCGCAAACTCAAGGCGATCATCGTCAAGCAGGAGAACCGCATCCGCGCTCTGGAGGCCAAGGAGGACGCCCGCAACAAGAACGGAAGCGATGCTGCGCCGGCTTCGGCGGCAGCAGCCTCCTCCGATGGCAAAGCCAGCGAAAGTGCCAATGACCACGCGTCCACATCAGCAGGAACAGCAAAGGACGAGGACTAGGTCTAGAGAAATGAGGACTCGACTGATGTCAATAGGCGAAATGGATTGGAGGAGAGACAGAGAACTGCTTGTAGAAGCTCGTAGTAGTTACCGCTTAATTTCTCTAATGCAACATAACGTCTATTTTGTACGCAACGAGGACGCATTAGAAAGGCGAAGAAGTTATTGTCTATTATGATTATGGTTTCGATTATTTATTTTGTATAATTTAATATTAGGTCCTTAGCGAGCGAAATCAGTTGAGTGTGGCACAGATAGGGTTAGAGAAAGCCGAGCTTAACCATCAAATACAGAACACTAGCGAGCAAAGCTGAACGGTTAACGTATACAAAAATAACAAAAACTACATCCTGCCAAAAATATATAAAAACCTAACGAACTACCTACGCGATTTGCGCTTAAAATCAAGCTGAGCGAGGGGCAGACACTCGGCCCTTCGATCGTTTTGTTGTAACGCAAGTGTGAAATTGTTGTAAATTTAACAAAGGCAAATCATAGACTAAACCTCAATCACCTAAGAGTTAACATTTACCTACCAAATTTGTACGAGCTCCTTTCCGTAACGTCTGTATATTTGTACGTCCCGAAAGTTTTCATGACAATAGTTGATAGATTTGATACTGTTCATCCTAGCTGAGGCCCCCATAATCAGTCACATTTCCCTGCAAATTGTCGTGTCAAACATAACGAATTTAGTAAGAGAGTGCGGGGGTCTTCGACTTAATTCGTCTTCATAATCAAAATTTTCTTGTTCAAACTAATGATAAGCTGTATTTTGGAATAATAAGAATAACAATAAATGCAACAAAATCAGAAAGAAAGAAGAAACCGACGAACCTATTTTTATAAAGTTTTCCTTTAATTTTACTTTTCTTTTATTTCTGTTTTATTTGTTGAAGAGGAGTGGTGTTATGCTGCAGTTATAGTGACCAAGAACGTCACTAAATGCCTACCGATTTTGTAATTGAATTGTAAAATGCAGACTATACACATAAACATAAATACTCTATATACAAATACTTTACAATTTGATACGGAATAAAAAATATACAATGTCGAAGAACTTGATTGTTACGAATGGAGACCATCATATTATGGAATATTATTTTCGTTAATCACGGGCCTGGGAACGGCTTTAAAAATATGTTTAAACTAGTTTTTATTGCACCTTTGGAGAGATGCATTAAACATTAAACTAATTGACAACTTTTAATTTGCGGAAAAAGCTCAACCATGCGCTATTCATTTGTGGAAGCTCATTTGTTCGGTTCAATTGAATATGCAAATGCATTTAATTTCTGCCTAAACAGCTTTAGAGCACATTGCCAATGTGTTGTGTGTAATTATTACCTCAGCAAGCAAACCAAAAAAATGCAATTACAATTTACGTGTATAACGATTCTGACATTTTAATTAAACTTGGCCGAGTGCGCTTTTGTGGGCGTGCGTGGCAATTATGATAGAGTGCGTTCCCAACCAAGTTGTTGATTTAATTAAAATTATGTTTGTTATGCAATTTGGCTCAATGCAAGTTCTGACGATTGCCAGCAGCCATTTGTTGACCCTTCCTGTAAGTTAGTGTGCCTTAGAGCGAACAGAGTGCGTGCAGATAAATTGATTTTAAATGTTAATGCAATTTTGAAAATCATAGCATATTTTTGGTCGTCTTGATTTAAAGATGTTCATGAGCGACGCATTTTTATTCCTCTCACATTTTTGGACAAATATCAAAAGGTTTTAATATCGTTCGTAACTCAAATTTCAAAATACGAAAACTAAATGTATTGCCCAAACTGACTGGTTCACGCCTTATATATATTCATTCAACAGTTAAAGCTCTCAGACTATTATTTTAGTACACCACCATTAATTTTCCATTAAATGAACTTCCTTAATTCACCAATCAATGCATCTTTTTTATACCCGTTACACGTAAAGTGTGTAACGTCGGAAAGTATGT
This sequence comes from Drosophila biarmipes, assembly GCF_025231255.1. NCBI lineage: Eukaryota > Metazoa > Arthropoda > Insecta > Diptera > Drosophilidae > Drosophila > Drosophila biarmipes. The sequence goes on along the minus strand of NC_066615.1, from coordinate 10,627,271 downwards.
AACAGGCAGAAAAGCGTGGCTAGATCAACTCGGCTTGTGCTTTATGGGGTTGGGAACGACTCCTTCACTGTGTTGCAAACTGCTGACTGAAATCAAACTGCTGACTGAAGCAAGGGTATAAAAATAAAATATATATTTTATCAAGTGCCATATTTCACCATATAAACGCATTAAATGCAGGACACTATACATCAGTTTTCAGAAAAGATCGATCATTTTACTAAGCTAATAAACAACAATCTCTAAATGTTCTTGTCCACCAGAAAATATGTGTATATACTGTTTTATGTTGAATGAAAAACTATGGCTATATTAGTTTTTATTGAATGCTAATTGGGCAGTCAAAACATTTATTTTGTGGATGGCGAAAATCCTCATACTGAACCCTTGGGACAACCCTTTGTCCTCTAGTTATACCCGTTACTCGTAGAGTAAAAGGATATACTATATTCGTCGGAAAGTATGGAATATTCTTGATCAGGATCACTAGCCGAGTCTGTTATTCGTATATTTGACCTATAATCGCAGGTAGAGCATTCTAAATACGTACGTTATGTACAAATAAATGTTTTATTCCTGCTAGGTAATGACACTCGAATAGTTCCCGCAAAAATTATTGATGGTAAATCTGAAATAATAATATTTGTAACCATCAATGTAGGGTTTATATAATTAAAATGAGGTGCCTTAAAAATGCTACTATTTTGATCATTTAATAATGATTTCTTTATAAATCATATATTCATAAGGCATTCAGTAGGGGTTGCATAACAAGCATTGTTTGGATTATTCATACCACGTATATTATGTAAAATTTTTATATTATCATTTATTTTTGTATTTTTTTGCTAATTAATAATTTTCTAATTTAGTTAGTTATTTATTTTTGTATATATAAAGCGGGTTTTTCTACAATAAGGTGTTTATGATCAATTAAATATTTCCAGGGCCTTATTTTTGTTATACTACTTAATATAGGGCATGAATTACGTTCAAGCGGCGTTTATAAATTTACAAAATACCTTTAGAAAAAGCTATAGCTCAAGTGAGTAGCTTCATTAGTGCAGAATTTTGGACCTTCCAAAATGTTGCTATTTATAGCTGTTTTCCCGCTAGCGGGTTTTTCCAAAAGTGGTTGAACTAATGTTCCCTTAATCGAGCTGTTTAACACCATATACTATTTCTAGGATCCTAAAATATTTTGGGACAAAGGACAAACTAACAAAAAAAATTATTTTTTCATTTTCAAAAGTCCCCAAAATTATGTTTTGCGTTTTACGTTTGAGGTGACATTCGACGTGTATTTTATGCGAGAATACAACGTTAATAGCGGGAAATAATGGTCCCCAAAAATGTCTACTTTTCCACTTTCACCCCTCTTTCTCCCAAACCAATTAATTTTTTAAAGTCTTGGTGAGCAATCTTTTCAGTTTTTGCAATACCTTTCGATTTATGTAAACCTCGTAACAATCGGACGATTACTATAGTTTTTATTATTATTGTGTATATATTGTAGTCACTTTCGCACACCCTCGCACACCCTCCTGGTGAAATTATCAAACTTTCAATGTCATTCATTTTTGATTTTACATCGAAACTCGCTTTTTTCTCTGAGTGTATGTGAACTTTAAAAACACGCAAACTAAATGTATTGTCTAAACTGACTGGTTGACGATGACTTTCTAATCTGTTCAATTGAACATTCAACAGATAAGAATTCTGTCACACGTGCTGAAAGTTTAAAAAAACTGGCTCCCAAAATTGTCCCATCACATGTTACTCTGTGTGTATTTATACCCTTGCAGAGGGTAATATGATTTCAGTCAGAAGTTTGCAACGCGGTGAAGGAAACGTTTCAGACCCCATAATTCTTGATCAGCGTCACCAAACAAGTCGATCTAGCCATGTCCGCCTGTCCGTCCGTCTGTCTGTCCGTTTTTACGCAAACTAGCCTCTCAGTTTTGAAGCTATCGGGCTGTAACTTTCCCAAAAGTCTGCTTTCTATTGCAGGTAGTATTTAAGTGGGAACCAGCCGGATCGGACAACTATATTTTATAGCTCCCATAGGAACTATCGGGGAAAAAATTAAAAAAAATTATATCTTCGGTGTTTTTTAACATATAACCTTCTTAGCTTGGAAATAACATTTTTTAATTGTCGAAGGCCCCGCAGCTAGAGCTACAACCCCCTATGTTAGATATATTTTTAAAAACTTTACTATCATCTTTAATAAATAAATAAACATTTTTTAATTAGTTCTGACTATATCATATAGCTGTCATAGGAACAATCGGGAAATTAGTGGGAAAAATAATATGAAAAAATGATTTACTTAAGTTGATTATTTCTTACGTGCAAGGGTATACAAACTTCGGCTTGACGAAGTTAACTACCTTTCTTGTTTTGTTTTATATGTCTGATTAGGCGGCCTATAAAAGCACAAGATCCGAAGGGGTACGCTCAGTCTGACTGTGGCTACTTATAAATTATTTTACATTAGTTCTATTTTAATAATAATATGAAGGATCTACTAGCAGTAAACGTTTGTTTCTTTTGGCTGGCAACTGTTGCTCGGTAGGTACTATATATATATAGAAAATAAATATAAAAGTACTGTTTCTTAAATCCGATCTGTGACAGGGCAATACCCACTTCAAACGTAACGAGCACTGGACAACTTCTACCGATGGTTATCAACACGTGGCCCTATTCAGTCGCCAACGAGGAGGCGTGGCGGATTCTCAACCGGAAAAAGGGCGGAGTTGGACAGACCAGGGATGCCGTAGTGGGCGGAATATCCAAGTGCGAGAGGCTGCAGTGTAGGAAAGCTGTTGGGTACGGGGGCAATCCAGACGAGCGTGGAGATGTCTCCCTGGACGCCCTGCTCATGGACGGCAGCACCATGGAGGTCGGTGCAGTGGGCGATCTTCGGCGGGTTAAGAGCGCCATTAAGGTTGCCCGCCACGTCCTGGAGCACACACATCACACCCTGTTGGTGGGAGAAGGAGCCGGGGACTTCGCCAATGCAATGGGATTCCAGACCGAGTCCCTAAACACTCCGGAAACCACTGAGATGCTTCAAAATTATACGGCGCACAACTGTCAACCAAATTTCTGGCGAAATGTCTATCCGGATCCCAAGTCTGCCTGCGGTCCTTACAAGCCCTTGACTTCGTGGGATAAGGAGGATGGTACGGGGAATCATGATATCGGACCGGATAACCACGACACTATCACCATGGCCGCCATCGATGTGGAGGGCAAGATCCACGTGGGCACTTCTACCAACGGACTACGATACACGCTACCCGGGCGTGTTGGAGATGCGCCGCTCCCTGGTTCTGGTGCCTATGCGGACAACGAAGTGGGCGCCGCCATTACCACCGGAGATGGTGACACCCTGATGCGCTTCCTCCCCTCCATCCTTGCCGTGGAGGCCATGCGGGCGGGCAAAACGCCGGCAGAGGCGGCGAACTCGGCGATCCAGAGGATCCGAGCGCATACAAACAGTTTCGATGGCGCCATCATTGCGGTAGATCGTTCTGGAATGTATTCAGCCGCCTGTCATGGTATGCGAACTTCTGCGAATCAATTCTCCTACATGATCAGCAGCCCGGCCAATCCTACTATGCCGACGCGTAAGGAAACGATCAAGTGCACATCGGGAATCAATAAAAGTGCCAGTCCAGAGCAGGAAGTTATTTGGTAGGTTGAGCTGACAGCTCAGACTACTTTTAGCACACAGTAAAGGTAGAAATATTTTAATTGAATTGTAATATATTTACACAGCTCATTTCTTAATGGTTCATGTTCCTTAAGAATATACACTTGTAAGGTTACATTAAATTACCTTAAGGTGGGTCAACCATTATTCAGTAAAGTTAAAAAAATCAAAACAATTTTCTCAGTGTATTTTATTGTGGAAAATACAATGGTATTATCAGCTCAAGAGGAAGTACATATTTGAAAACGCCGTCAATTCCGGTGTAGATGCGACTCAAGCAGGTCAAGAGTTAGTGGAGCGAGGATATGTCTGTGACATTGTTTCCGTGAGCTAGCCGGAGAGCTCGACGATGAGCCGCGGCCCCCTAATCTTCGACCTCGCCATCGAGTTCCCGAAAACAATGGTGGACCAGTTCCTGGGAAGCGGCTTGTATAGTCCACACTGATCCCCTCTCTTTAGGTGAAGGGATGCAATGCATAGCGCCCGCTTTATTGAGATGTGTTCCCCTGCCGGGGAATGATTTTGAATGGCTAAATGCTTTAAAATACAAACAATCCAGTTACAGATATTTTTCTCAAATTTTACAAAGCGGAAAGAAGTGTTGTCAACATCTTTGGGGTCTTTTAATATCAACTCGGCAACTCAGGTCTGTTGTTTAATAATAAAAACAATTCAACATACAACATAACACTCTTATTCGTCTAGTGCAGGATCCTTGAAAGAAATTTGTGAAATAAAATATTGTTTACTAACCTTATAAAAAGGTTTTTGGTGAGGAGTAAACAGAATGCTAAAAAAGTCTAACAACAAGATTGGTAACGGTTCGCTGCTGAATCGTGTCGTTATCATAATTCTCGATGAGCCAGTAAATCATGATGGGGCGGCTTTAAAAGCGACCCAATTTATGTCTTCTTCCTCTGCACAGGTGAGGTTACTGCCTTTCATTACCGCCGATGATTGTGAAAAGCGTTGCAAGGCATTTGTTAATTAAAAGCAAGCAACAAATATGCCCCGTGCTAGAAGGCGGAGCCGCAGGACGTGGGAACACGTGCTAAGCAAATACCCCAACTTGCTAAGTACCAGCAGACGCACAGCCCCCTAGGATGCCCCACGCGATCCCCTTTGACAACGCCGCTGTCGTAAATTCACACGGGCCGCGGCTTTTGTTTGTGTGCGTGCCCAGCGTCGCGTTAATGCATAAAGAAATATACTCGCGCGGAAAAGGAGCCGTCAAAACATTACTTTCTCCGCCGGCTCGTGTTTGGGTATTTGTTTATTTTCGCATGAAAATAAATGCGTTTAATGGCGGAAGTTTATGCCTCGTAAAGAGAAGTTAATTAGCTTTCTCGAGTATGAAATTTGTTCCGCCAGCGCCAGCACCGCCCTTCCACACCGCCGCACGTTTTCAATAGCAAATTGAAAATTTTCCAATAACGCATACGAGTATACGGCCACAAATATGTATTTAACTTTCTCCTGCTGGCTCGCCTGCGATTGCTGCACGGGAGAAAATATTTAAATCATATATATATGTTTGATAATCATGTTTGATAAGTTAAGAAACTGAGAAGCCTCATAGGCAGAATAACCATTTTCTTAAGTCATTTAAAGAACAAGGCTTATTTATAATAAAAAAAGGGGTATTAAGGGAAAATTAAAAATTATATGGTATTATTCTATAATTTTGAAACTTCTTTATTACTATTATTATAAAATGTTCGGCTATAAGGTAAATTTAAATTTAGGCTTTTCTTTATTATTATTAAATTATCTGTTCTAAAAATGGTTTGATAATATTATTTTAAATAGTTTTAAAAAGGTTGGATTGGTAAAAAAATAAATTTGTTGCATAGTTTTAGAAAGTCACATTTTGTTGCACACCTTTAGAATACCACAATTTGTTGCATACTTCTAGAACATTATTTTTGCTCTTTAAAAGAGTGTAAGCCTTTCTAACTCAAATCCCACCCCGAGGAAGCGCGCAGAGGTATATACATTATATTTATACATCTCTATAATCTACTTTTCGAAATCAATCTTGATTTCTCGCAGTGATCTATCTGCCTCTGCCGCTGATGTGGCTGTGGGGCAGTTAACACATCAACTTCGTGGCGCGCCGTCCCTTCAGGTGAGTCTTAAAGTCAACCCGGCGACGTGTTTGCATCTATATCTGCGCCGCAAAGGCAAATATTTACGACATTCTGCGTAGAAAGTTGGAGGGGTGGAGGGTGCCGGGATGGCTCATAGTTTCCGGCACAGACCCAAAGTTCGGTTGAGGGACAGCCGACATAGGAGGCCGAAACTTTCGCAAAAGCGCACGCAACCAAACAACATGAAATAGTTTTCTTCTACCACATTTATGAAATGTGCACCGCAGGGTCTGTGGGGTTGAGTGAGTGTGTGTGTTGGCCGTACAATAACTTTCACTTTGCGGGGAGGGGGAGAGCGTAACTGGTAATGGGAAATGGGGAAAGGGCTGTGGGACTAAGCGGCTTAAAACTTGCGCTAGGATGCCCAAAAGTGTCGAGCCAGCAACTGTCGCAGGAGGCCAGGATAGGAGACAACTGCCAACTGCCATTTTTGGCAAATATTTGCACAGATAATGAAAGTGCAGCCCACACACATGTGGACCCTATAGTTGGGCGGCCTGACAATGTGTTGAATTCGGTTAGCTGCCTGCTTTCGGGCTTCGATTTTGTTGACAATTCACTTTGCAGCGGTAATTGACCCTAATGCTGTTGCTTCTGATTCGAACTCCTGCCTTTAAATCGATACCATTTTTGGCAGCTAAATTCAATTTGGCAAAGAAGCCGCACACACACGCGCTGAGATGGATATTGCACGTGCCTAAATACATTGCAAAAATGTCAAACAGCACGTTTCAGTGTTTTGTGATTTCGCTTTTGCATGTCATGGTCCCCAAAAAACAAAAACTTTGAACTCGGGAAGCTGCTCTTTCAGTTGCCGACTACGTGCCTACCATGCAGCATTTACTGTACCAATAAATGTCGGCCCGAGATGTGTGCGCCATAACCATAAGGCCGAGTGCCAGAGTGCCGCAGCCAAAACAATCCGTATCTAATTCAATTACAATTATTCAAACATCGATTTTGGCCAGAGACGGCGAGAGATAGAGAAGCCGGCCACAGAAATATTTAAATGCGGATCGATTGGCCGGGGGACCTTCCGTTCCCCAGCTTTGTTTCAATGCAATCGTCTGTGGCTAATCGTCTGATATTTGCCCGATGTCTGTGTGGACCGTCTGGCCTCCCGGCGCTCAAACATTCGCAATCGCATCCACGTTCACATTCACATTCACCATCGCACTCACATTCGCATCCACACTGTCAGACAGGGCCATAAATTAGGCAGTTGCTAAGTGCTTCGATGTTTGGCTGTGGCTTTGGCTTTGGCTCCGGCTCTGTATCCCAGGATCCAGCTTTGGTTCCGGCTCCGCAGCCACCAGGACAATGCTCGCCAAGATTTATTCCATGCTCGCACTTTCTTTTCGGATGCCCATTGTGCTCCTCCTACTTCTGTATCTAAATTAAAGGAAAGCCATGGAGTGGCAACTGCAAATTTAAAAAACATGTTCGACTGCTTTGGGCTGGAAATTCGGAGTGTGCTGGCTTAAATCTAGAGCCATTGCGAAAGTGGGCCCTGCAAAATAATTGAATTTTCATGGATTGTTTGTTCAGCATTTAATTTTTAACTTTACACACAACCAGCTGACTGCCTGCTGACTAGCTTTATATTTTCATTGCATATAAGCGGAGATATCAAACAATTTCTGCATAAATATTTCCTTTGGCATGCGCTTTTATACATACCATATCTGCTCCTGCAATTTTCCAGAAATAGCAATTAGCCAAGGGAAAAATCAAAAATGAAAGAGCCGGGCTCTGAGGGCGTCTGTGATGTTCGGTGGAGGGGCAAAAACCCAATTATCACATATTCAAGTCAAGTGGTTGTCCATCGCCTCGTCGTCTGATGCCCAAAACTAGCTTGCTCCGATTGTGATTGCGACTTTGGCTTTGGTTCCACCTGAAAACTAATTTACCCGGGCTTAAGGCTACACCAGGAAAAACGAATTAGCAAAGCTATAAGATCGATGTCAGATTTAACATTAGATTTAAAGACATACTTGAGTGGTTTCGAATATTTATTACCAAACTCTCTTTAAACATTATGCATTTATACTTTTTCTTTAAAAAGCTAATTATATATATTTACAAATATTTCGAGGTGTATTAACGTGCGTGCGCCGACTGCCCTTGTACGCTGTACGTGTGCCGGCAGAGGCTGAGCACTTTATAATATGCTGCCAACTGCTGATCTCAATTGATCATAAAAAGGTCAACATATACCTTAGCACTAGATTATATATATATACTATATTATATGTATATACTAGATTATATATATATACTAGATTATATATATATACTGGATTATATATATATACTAGATTATATATATATTATAATTATTATAATTAAATTTATGAATTATTTTGATAAAAAAAATTATATATTTAAATGCATTTTTGTTTTACATATTTTATAACCATCAATTGATAATGGTAAAAGAAATAATTCAACACCATTTCGTGAGAGTATGTAAATTATTAAAACGTTAACATATAAGTTTTTAGAAACCTACCTCACTTTAGGACAATTTATCATACCCCTAATGATTAGTTGTTCCTGTATTTTGTTCCGTGGAGATGATGGGAAGTGTTTTGCTTGCGAATTAAGCCAGGTCAAATGTTAATTGAAAGGGCAGGGCAACGGGGATGTGTCTCCTTTATTCCGGCCTCCGCCCGAGCGAGTTCTGAATCCGGCTTATGGTTATAGATTGCCAGGCAGATAGTCCGGCCGGCAGCAATCTGTAAGCCAGCCGGCGAAGGACTCAGGTTCCTATTCCCCGAAATTACCCCCAGCTCGGGGGTGCCTGCTGAAAGGCCTTTCGCTTGCCTTTTTCTATTTGAATTGCTTCGCCAGGGTCTGCACGTGCACACACTTTTAATTACACTGCACATTTGCACTTCACCTGCAGGTGCGGGCGGCGCTTCGGGCGGAGGTGCAGATGTATCCGAGACACGTTGACACTGATGGTTTCACGATGGTCTTGGGATTGGGGGTGGGACCTCCAACGTTGCTCATTCACGCCACGATGCACAAACACAAAACATCGACGCTGGCATCCTTGCCGCAACCTTGGTGCCGTCGTTACACATTTCGTTGGAGTGGACGAATGGAAAGAGCGGTGCGATCAAGTGTCTGGCCAGAGATTAAAGCTGGAAAAAAGATACGAAAAGTATCTGCAACTGTTGTCCAATTTAAATTCAAAACAATTTGTATTGCCTCGGCCACCTGCCGCCAGCTTCGGCTCCATTTGCGTATTCTTTCCTGTTCCTGGTACTGGTCCACCTCCTCCTGCTCCTCCTGCTCCTCCATTTCACTTCCTTTTGCTTTGGACCTGCCCTCGTTTTCGTCCTGGACATCATCGCATTTTTCTTAATTTTTTAGCGTTTTATTCTGATGAGAAGTCATTTATTTTCATTGCCGCCCCTCCCTGGGCCGTGGCAGCGTTTTAAGTGAATTTGTTCGGCAGCCGGGTGAGTTTCATTTAGATTCCGGGAACTTAAGCCAACTGAAAGTGCCCTCCCCCGCGCACATTAACCGCTCTATTGGATTGGCCGCCAAAGAGTTGGGATCCAAGAGGTGGGCGAAACTAGTTGAGCAAACACCCACAAATGGCGCTAAATCAACGCCCAAACACCTCGACGAGCTTCCTTTGGTGTGATTCCAGATGCCGGGCTTCGGACTCCAGATAGAGTCAACAGAGCCAGCCATTTGACTAGAGTGTTTGCCGGGCAAACAAACACAGTCAGGTAGGTGAGCTTAAGTTTCACATCACGCATACGGCACGTTGGCCAAGGTAAAGCCGGGCAACTTTTGCACTTTCAGGTGTTGCGGCAATCGAATTAATTATCGAGATAACAGGGAAAACAAGACCAGAGCACGGTTAACCACAAACGAAATAAATTCGCCAAGGCAACAGGACTGTGTTGATTTTGCGGCCAATAGAAAATCGAGTAGCATAACATATTTGCGGGCTGCAGTTTAAACTACAATTTCGGGTGCTGTTGAAAAGGTTCAGATACAGATACAGCCCCATAGACAGATTACAATGCGCTGCGATTTCGCTCGACGATATGCTCGATATGCGTCAGCAATAACTTTTCCCGGCAAAGTGGGTTGGGGGTGGACAAAGTCTTTACATCGCAAGGAACCGAGGCTTTCCGGCTAGTCAACCTTTGGCTTTTTGCCCGGGAAGGCAGTGCATTAGTAAATTGAAAGCGGAGCGGAGTACTGGAGCAGCATGAATGCAAGACACTAGCATAAACAAGCGGAGAACTCAAGCCCGGACTGAAACTCAAACACAGACGCAGGTTTTTCCCATTTCCATTCAATCAGCAGATACGGCTGATATCGAGATATTGGAGTGGTGCGCCTTTGAGAGACGATTCAGCCCGGTTCACGATGTGCTCATTGACCAGCTAAAGGCTTAAGCAGACAGCTCGCATTGGTTGCGAGAGGTGGCCTCCTGGTAATGGGCTCAAGGTGGATGGACCCTTCGAGTGCATTAATTATAAGCAGCCTGTCAGCCTAAGAGATTCGCATGACGCAGCTCGCTGCGAAGGCGAAGGCGACTTTTTAGCATATTCAGTGAATTGTGCATAATGCCCGGGAGAGTGGAGACCCAAAACTGTCAAACTTAACACTTTGCCATTAAAAAATGGATGGTAATAAAATAAAACAAAAAGTGCGGCGCGAAGGGCTGCGACTGCTGAACCAAAAATTAATCAAGCGTGAAAAAGTGTTTGCAAAGAATTTGCGCCGCCATTTATAATTTTTTCTTTCCCCCATCTGGGCTTTCCTTCCCCTCGACTTATTTTACTTTTCTCGCTTCAGCTATGAGCCCCATTGCCATTGGCATTTTCCGAGCCGTGAATGTTGTTGCCCGCTTGTTACTTACAATTAGGCGCACGAGTCAGCAGAAAAAAGCACGCCGGGGAAAATAAAAAGGCAGAAAAGACACTAAATGAGAAAAGCAAATTGGAAAATTACAAGCCCTGCGAAATGCACGGGGTCAGCGCTTATGGAAATTGAAAGAAATTGAAAGGATTTTAATGCACATTACGGAAAAGTTTTTAATTTCACAAAGGTCAGCAACAAGTATGCCCTCAGCTGGATGAAAGGGTTCCACCCCATCCATTCGAATCTTAGCCCTTTAATGATTTATTTATAAAACACTTCGATTGAATTTTCTTTAGACGTTTGATTGTCTGGGTAAAACTTAAAAGCAGTGTCAAATAACTGGTAAAAAAAACTTTTTAAGATCAGGATTTTATGAACAATTCAATGTGACGCTTGGGTTATTTAAAATTTGTTATAATAATAAAAAACCATTTTAATATCATTAAATTTTGAACGATTACGATTTTTTTTAATAATTGACTGATATTTGTATTATTAAAAGGGGTTATTACACTATTAAGAACCTTATGAGAAAAACTGCAAATGCTATTAAAGTAAACCCAAGCATTACATTCAAATGCCTAAAAGTCTAGCAAAATAGCCAGAGATTTTAGAAATAAAACGTAAAATTACAGCAAGTTTGGGCAACTCCTAAGTCTATAATCGTCGACGAAGTCAACTTTTTGGAAATTTTCTGCCCTTTCCCTTGCTTGATTTACTTCCCGGAATCGAGGAAAGTTGGGCCCATTCGGAATGCTTGCTATTCTATGCCGATAGCCTTTTATGTCCAATTATCAGCGACAGCGAGCGGCCCAAAACGAGAAAATGAAATTGTCAGGACCGGTAGTAGCGACGGAAAAGGGCTCCATCGGCTGAGCTAGGGTTTTGTTTTTGGCAAAACAATAAACTGAAATTATGGCCAATGACAGCTGACATTTAAGCCAAACACAGGGGCGCACAATGGCATCGAATCGAATCGGGCTGGGAGGCATTCGAATGGAAAACTCGATCCATTGTACAACTGTAAATGGCACGCACAAAGGGCTGGGAAATGGGGGGTGGGTGGAAAGTTGGCAGGGGGGCGGTGGGCGCAGGGCGCTGTTCGCTCGGGATAAAGCCTCAATCAAGTTTCAATGAAGTTGCTTAAATGTAAACCATAATTTGCAATGCCATTTGCGAGCAATTTGTGAAGGAAGCCAAAGCTAATGCAGCATGACCACAAGGAAAATTCTGAAAAGCCAAACGAGACGGGAAACTAATAATAAAAATGTTAAAATAAATCTTGCGTGCGCTCCGAGGCCAGAGACTTTCACCGACTGTGTCTCTCGTCCCGCCCTCGCACATCCTTCAGATCGTCCCTTCTGACTGAGGAGCGTAGATTTATGCATCCATTGTGCTGGGGATATGAACAACCCTCTTATATTTTATGCGCATAATGGCCAACTACAACTACACACACAGACGATGGGGGTTGAGATTGGCAGTGCGCCTGGGGGGAGGGGTCAGGGGTCGGAGCCATCTTCCCAGCCGCCCGAGGATGTTTTTGTTATTTTCGTGTTATTTACACGAAATTGCGCCTGAGGTCATACGGCTGGCTGTCATTGAAGGTGTTAAAGTTCAAATTGTGTCGCTTTGTGTGTGCGCTGGCCATGATTACAAGCCATAAAAGCATCAAGAGAGCACCAGCTTAGACGGCTTGCTTCTTTTTTTTAGTTTTTGACCTTTCACAGCAGTATATGCAAATGTTGTTCCATCAGGATTGGTTTTTGGCTCGACTACAGTATATTCAAACAATGATGAAGGGCGGTGTAGTCCAGTAACGTATTACGTTTTTGGCGCAAAACTAACCACATGTTACCTATTAAAGAGGTGCTTGTTTAAAACTATTTACTCTTAAGGGTAAATATATTTTTTATGCTCATCCACAACAGTCGATAGTATAGAAACTTGGAATTTATTAAAGATTTAGTAAAGAGAATGGTATTACATTGCGAAGAGGGTTTTTGTTTATTTATTTAAAAATTAACGCAAGAATATGAGAGCTGGTCGGCGAATTATTTAGTATAAGCGCTATTTCGTATTCTAATGGTAATTTTATTATAGAAACCCAAAATTTTGAGGAGAGAATGTGGAATAAATGTCAACTGATGTATTTTCCTGTCGGACTTACCTTTGGATCACACATTACCTTATATTTCCCTCTCATATTCAAGCTTTTTCATGAGTGAGCTATTTATGTCACCAATCAATGATGAACATTGTTTTTCCATTAGAGAATGCTTAGTGTTAGTATTCATTATAATAAATAAATTCACGAGCACTTCCTTCTTCAATAAATTTATCTTCGTTTCCTCATTACCTCAAGTGTCAAAATCTCACGGATATCAAAATATATTTTAAGCAATTGCGTTGCTTTTAAAACTGGCTTAAATTGTTTATCTTGTAATTAATCTATACCTTTTCCATCAGAACGCAGTAGCAAAGAGGATTAAGCCTGTGGTTCTCTTCACTTTTGACTGATTCCCACCCGGCTAAACTCTAGAGAGAAGGCAAAAAAGATGAATGTAAATCAAATAAAATGATTCTTCCATGTCAGGACTGAAAAAGCGTGCACAACCGTTTCGCTGCCTCGGGAAAATCGCATGCGAAGAGAGAATTTTCCGGCTCGTACAGATTTAAGAGCAATTAACGTGGCCGGTCGGTACGATAATTGAATATGAATGCACATGAGTGCACTGCGAAATCCATAATTGGACACCGTTGGTAATATTTATATTTGCAAATTGTTAAACATCAACCAGCGTCGCCGGGTCGGAGCAATTAGCGCGAAATCAATTAAGAGACCGCCATTCGCTGCCGTCTGAACCGTGTCCAACAAGTGGGAGCGGGAAAATGTGGAGAGTCTGACCCGTGATCCCTGACCCCCGGAACGCCACCCACCGCAAATCCTCTTTTGGCCAAAGAGATATGCTCGCCAGGCGCTGTCTGCCAATATGTATTTACTTTCAATTTTAGGCACAGCACTCATTTATTACCAGAGCGCCGAGCGGTGTCTTCCTTCTTATCTGCTCGGGGGCCAGCTTTCGCCGCAATTTCAATTTGCATTGGGCTTGGCTTGGGAAAGCCCGGAAAACCCTGCCGCCCAGCAACCCACGCAGGAGTCGGCAATGCAAACAAAAGAAGCGAAAACCAAACGATGGCAAACAAGCCGCCAAGCGCCTGCCAGCAAATACATGTAGATACAGGGGAAACAACAGCAAAAAATAAAACAGTGAAAACATGGGAAAACCAGAGGGTTCGGCGGGAGCATAAAGCGAAAAATGTTCTTGTTAACAAATTGCAAAACATTTGCTTTTTGAAGACAAATTACTCGGGGTAAAACAAATTGCTTTGCTCCTCGCCAGCCTCTTCATCTGCAGCTCCCTCAGACATTGAATTTCGAGTGTGTGTGGGCCGCGTTTCGCATTTAAATTTGATATATTGGCTTGCAAAGTAATGCACTCGATGGTTGAGAGCCCTTTACACTTACGCGCCAATGCACTTAAGTCGCGATGGGTCAACGCCTAATTAGGCGAAACAGACCCTTAACCGCCCCACGCTCAAACCACACCTTGCTGCTCCACGAAACGGAAACGGAAATGGGCTCTGGAATTGCCGGTGGCAGATTAAATCTAACTTTAAGCGCGCTAATGAAGACAATTAAATGGGCTTAGGCGGACTTAGCAGTCATGGAGACGTCTTCCGCAGCGCCAAGACCACACGCGGCGGCGGTCTTAGGTTCTCTAATGCTCCGTTATTGCCTTAGAGTTGAATGCTAATTGCCCCTTCGAACGTCCCCCACTGCGTATGCGTAACCAAGCGCTGCTGCATTACGTATACGCCGCGGTGGGCGAAAGCTGACCGAAATTCATTTGTTAATTTGTGCATGCACTCGATCATAATTTGAGTAATTATTTTTCCAGTTGGTACGCCACACACACAATCCCCCGGCACTGCCAACTCCCCCGGTTGCCAAGGGAGCTGCTCCAGCGAGCTGCTGACCACATTTTTCATTGCGAATTTTCGGTGTGGCCATCGAAAAAGCAGCCAACGGACGATATTGAACATTCGCGGCGATTTAAACCCGAAACAGCTAGTTTGCCATGGCTCTGGCTGAAACTACTTGGCTGAACAGGCGCATAAATTTGCCACTAAGTGATGTATGCCTGGCCTAAGTAAACAGAACAGCCATCTATCCATCAGGATGGAAAGTTCCTGGGACTTTAAAGAGATTCCTAAGCGATTAGCGGGGATGCGGCAGCGGACGAAGAACCCTTTCGGATACAGGGCATTAATAAGTCAAGTCAAGCCGCTGCGGCCAGAGGGGTGTGAAAAATACAGGAAGAATTATGTGCTTCAGTGCATAACTTGGCCGAGATAGCCGAGTATCCAGGACCGTGTGCCCTGCATAACCAAGACCCTGCGCTCCATTGATGGCCAGGCCAATTCGGTAAACAATGCGTAGGCAAATGCAAATGAGCATATTAGCAAAGCCGGCCGCAGAATTTGCATAATTTTCCCACAGTTTGACGAGCTGCCAAAGACGGAGTGGGGGAAAGAGTTGCCGCCAAAAGGGGCAAAGGTGGCCGCAGGCGTGCGAAATTTGAATGATGTGCCCGGTTGATTTGTGAAGAAATGATCATGATCAGGAAAGTGGGGATGGGTTACCAGGGAGACGCATTAGCCCGGCTCACTCACTTTATATTCATGCCGCACTATGCGTAAATATAATTCCTTGCGCCGCCCGCCCTGGGGAGTGGGAAAGTGGGAAAAGGCACTAAAACTGGGACACTAGGCGACTGAGAAACCGGGGACCAGGACATCGATTTATGCGGAGCACGTGCTGCACTCTGCATCCTGCGCTTATTGGCATTTGTTGCACTCTATAAAATCCGCTTAACGTTTGCCCCTGCAACTATGGACGCAATCAAAGTGAAAATACATCACCATTAACGGACGACCACAGGCGAGCTGGCAAATTCAATGGATTGTGCGGCTTTGAAATATCAATTATTGCATGTCCACTCAAAGAGTCGGTTGGCTTTGGTTCGGCCTGGCTGGACTCCGTTTGGTTCGGTTCCGTTCAGTCGAGCATTAAAACGCTGCTTAATTGTGCTGCGTGCCTGTCGCAGATAAAAAATCGCAGCAGTCACAACATCCGACGGACAATCGACTGGTCAGCGGACCAGTGGACCTACCGACAGCCGGCAAATGAAAATATAAACATTAAAATTAATGACAGCCAGCCAGATCACGGCTGTGTAATTGTGCGTTGAACTCGACCTGCACATCTGACCGAGCCTGGGAGTGCTCGGCGGCCTCGGTCTAAACGATAGCATACTTA
This sequence comes from Drosophila biarmipes, assembly GCF_025231255.1. NCBI lineage: Eukaryota > Metazoa > Arthropoda > Insecta > Diptera > Drosophilidae > Drosophila > Drosophila biarmipes. The sequence goes on along the minus strand of NC_066615.1, from coordinate 10,611,118 downwards.
ATGGAGCAGGTTGCGCCGGACGGGCATTACTGCCCTGACTGCCTGTCATGAGAAATTAAACACTCAACGATGGGCTTAAGTAGTAACCAGAAGTTAAGTGGTCTCGTAGTTGGAGTACCCTTGCAGTTATTTAAAATGATTTGTGTTTAACTTAACCCTTACTAATACCTTCTAGAGTCACAGGTTCATGTTGATTGCTTTTTCTTTGATAAAAGATATTCTTAGAACGGACATATAGAAAGATGTAAGGCACATACATCTGTTTATTTTGTTAATAAAAGAGAGTAAAATATCCTCTTTAGGGAGAGTATTCAAAGTATCCCTTTTACAAGAAAAACAAGGATTTGGTAAATTGATAAATTCATATATTTCAAACTGCAGAGAATTTAAGCTTCGTCTTTCCAATTTTATATTTTTTCCGATAAGAACTTATTGTTAATCAGTGTAAATTAAAATGTCACTCGCAGCTTAAAATTCTTTTTATTGCAAACCACCTTTGTATCTTTCTTCCTTAACTTTTTTGAAAGCTGATCGATGATAAATTACAGTCTATTTAACTTCCTGCCAGTATCTGCGTCACATCCGAACGCATTATATTTTCCATGTTGCCAGAACATCAAATTGGACTTCATCTTAAATTTCATTCCTCCGGTTTTGTCTTTCTCCCTATACACCCAGTACCATTGTCGCTTACATAAAATCAATTTGTCATAATTACGTGTAGCTTTCTCCAATGCGAAAGAAGAAAGTCGGAGAGGGGCGGCAAGGGCAATCATAAATATTCAATGTACTTTACACTTTGTACTTAATCAGAGCATTTAATAACTGACACGCGCAGTGTCGCAGGCCCTGAAGAAATCAATAGGGGAAGAGCACAAAAAAACAATATGGAAATAAAAAAGTTGTACCATAAATCACACGACCAGGCTCAATGCCCTCCCCTACTATATGTGGACCGCCAGCTCACTCAATATGGTTGCCGCCACTTGACGGGCATTATTCAAAAAGGGCCTCCTGTCACGGCCGCCGAGTGTCACGCGCACACCTCGAGTGGCTCAGGAGTTGGCCAAGGAGGAGGAGGCAGGTCCTTTGTCTGCCTTCTCCTGCTGGCCAAGAGCTGCAGGTGCAACTCCGGCCGAGTGTTAATGCCCCATGCCCCATGCTCCCGCAGGGGCCAAAAGGCAACGCGGAGCACATTATCGGGCAAAGGACCCATTACGTGAGCCGGCGAGTCCTTCTGCCGGAATCGAGAATGCAGAAATGAGCAAAATCCAGTTTGCAGCTAAGCAAATTTATAATGCTGCTTAAATGCTTTATGAAAGGACACAAGTTGGGCGGGGAGCGTGCTTATGAAATATGCCCGGGTTTGGACATTTTAAATGAGTTTTGGCTCCCCGGAATTTACAGTCGGCAGCAGCAAACACGATCCAAATACCAAACAAAAAAAGGTTTAAACTGCGAAATGGGTTGCAAGCACTTTGTGGAAGTTTTTATGGTCCGTTGTTTAATTTATGGTTGAAATACATTTCGACAACAAAGCCCTGGAGCTGCCGCAAGGCAGGTCGCACCTGTTACACTGCTGGGGCCCCCGAAAAGCAACAAACAAGGAGGCAATTAGACGCGGCAGCGACTTAATGTATTCATGGCTGTGCTGACGGCTGGCTTTCGAGCCCCACATCCAGCTATCAGCTGATATATGGGCTCAGATGAGCCGCCAAAAGCGCAATCCACCAGACACACCCACCACCCACATGTGTAATTAATTGGAGGCCATTTGTTAGCCAAAGTATCGAAAGTGAGTAAATTAAGGACGCGATGTTTGGCCCGAGCTATCTAAAATGTTGCGTATATCACATGGTAAATAAGCTAGAAAAAGCGAGTCGAGTAATACGGAGTTGTTAAATAAAATTAATGCCAGGCACCACAATTTGAATCTTGAGAATCTGATTTCTAATTCATGAGCACATTCAACTAGCATGACGACTAGGTAAACTGCATAATTGATCAGGACTTTAAACATTTAACGAAGTTTGTACTGAGCACACAAAGTGCCACGTATACTTCTGTGTTGCTCGACAAATACATATTGCTCAAGTCCTGCAATTCTCGCAGCTTTCGGAAAATGTCAACGCTGGGGTTGGGGCACGGCGACCGACCCACACCACACCCCGTGCCATTTTCACATAAAGATGTCAACTGCACATGCAGTGTGCCATATACAACACAGAAGTTTGCTGTGCTTCTGCTCACAAATAAAATTTAATAAACGCCAGACAGGCGATTTCGCTCATATTAAAACCCTTACGACAATCAGCAACAAAGTCTTGACTTTGGAGTTTCGCAAAAAATTAATTCGAAATTCAATAAAGTTTGTTTTCAGGAATTTCATACATGTCAGCGCACGAGTTGGAAAACGCTGGGGCAGCAGACAATATCAAGCAGATAAATTCATAACAAAGGCATTTTTGAGTTTCAAAAGAGAATGCTAAGCGAGATTGTACTTAAGTAAATAACAATATAAACGAAATGCAACTCTAAGTGGATCAATTTGGGGAATTCCCACGGCCAGAAGAACAATTCTCGTTAAAATATTTTTCAAAAATATATTTATGTGCTTGAAGTGCACACGAATCCTATTACATTTATTGAAAGTTTAATAAATGGGTTCGGAGCCGAGTGGATTTTTCGGGAAGAGCATTTTGCAGGAAGACGCCTGCCATCCTCGTAATGGACATCTCAAGTGAGTGAGCCGAGCAGACAGATAGAGATAGGAACCGGAGAACCCGTAGAGGAAGGGCGACAAGGGGGCCTCAACATTTCATTTTGCGCTCGTTGCGCGATTTATGTTATTATTGATTGCGTACAACACGAAAATTCACAATGAGTGCAGTGCCTGTGTGTGCCAGGCTGCCTGTACTTGAACTCAATTGATTCAAGCAATTTAATATTCATTTGTGCGTGTAAATCAGATTTGCACATGCAAATACCCGAAATCGGCAGAATAATTGATTGAGCGTGCACACACATAGCAGCAGCCCTTTCCCCTCCTGAAATCCGGGCAAAAATAATTTGATAATTTTTATTTGCAAACGCGTTAAGAGATTGACGGCGGATTTTCGCAAATAAATTGCCCAACAAAGGACCTCCTGGCGTTGTCAAAAGTGCCGCAGGGTGCGTAATTTAATTACCCAATTCGGGTCCTGTTGCCCATTGATTTATTAGATGCCGCCGCTGCATATTAATCCATTTCATGCATCTCGAATCGGAGTAATCAGCATCTAATTTGATTGTGATTTATGAGGCCTGGCTTAGGGAGATGACTAAGATGCCTGCGGCTGCCTTGCAGTAAATTGCAATTATCCAGCCTTATCCACTGGGTCCCCAATTCACTTGGCCCACAGTTAACCAGTTAACAGAGATGTTGACGGCTGTGTTTAGTGAGCTCGGCGCTCTCTCTTGGCCAAGTTGGGCAAGTTGGCCACTGCGTTTGGCATCTATTTATTATCTTTGGGCCGAGGAAACTATTTTCGGCAAACCATCAATATGCATGAGGGGTCGGGAGGAGTTGCCCCGAGCCCCACATAACTGTAGTTATTATGTATATTACGTGTTATCATAGCAAATGTTGCCCATGGAAAATTATGAGCCTGACTCCTCACGAAGCTTTATTTCCATTTCCATTCCCCCAGCTTGTGCACAGTGCGGTATGAGTGTCTAGAACGTTTGCCAAGAATTCCAATGTTGGCTGTCGATTATTGCAAACCCATTGGCGAACAACCGTAAAAGATAAACATTCCCAACTCAATTTCTCACCCCAGGACTGGTGTTAAAATTCCAGTCTACAAAATCGGAGATAGATTTAAGTACATTAATTTGGGTACCTTTAAAATGACGGATGTAGGGGTTCCGAGCAGATTCTTTCCTGCCTTCCTTCTTGTTTTTTTTTACAATATGTAGAACTTGCTTTGTAAGCTAGTATTTCTGGTGCACCTCTTTTATTTTCAAGAAAAGTTCCCTAACATTTTAAAACAGGCTGCTTTTGTGATATATAGTAAGTATATTTACCCAACACCCTTTTTCCACCGGTTTTGCATCTGAGCTCTCATTCTTTGTGCATCTTTATTGTAAAAGACGTTCGAAGTTCCCTAAAATTCTGAACCTGACTGCTTTTGTGATATACAGATATTTACGTAATTGTGTTTCCCCCTTGTGTATGTGCGGCAATTTATGCGGTAAAACTCCACTAATTTCTCATAGTCATATCCTGCGACTGACTGCTTCCTCCCCCTACCGCCAATCCCCCAGCTCCACTCCCCTGGTTGCCCCAGCCCTTTTCCGGATCCTGGCTTGTAGCCTTTTCTGTTTCCGCTTTGTGTTCACCACACACGAATCGCTGGCTGTATTTATTGGCCTGTATTAAATGTCTTTTTGGCAGTGATACATCCCCCGCTGCCGACGAGCAGATTGCCGGAATTGTGTCTGGCCCTGCTGACAACAAACGCTGTCCGGGATTTGGTAAGCCGGGCATAGGAAGTTCCTAGCCCGCATGCCACTTATCTGACATCTCTAAAATATGTAGTATAGAGTAGTTGTGAGGTAAACTTTCGCTGTTTCGCGTGGCTGACGATGATGACTTTTCCTACTTTTCTCTTTGTGTCATTATCTTTTGATTATTTCATTTCCTCGGCCGCACAGGAACCGAGGAAATAAAAACAATTTATATTTTCCTTTGAGCGCCAAGAGCTCTCAAGTGTCTGGCCGCTCTGTTGTCCTGGCAAATTATGAAGAGCGTCAAAGGTGGCCCCCGTAAGCCAGGTTAAGGCCAGTTGGTATTCTAGGCCGGCTTTTGGGCAACCTTTTCGTTTAGCCGGCAATCAACTTTGGTAACTCTTTCAATTTGTTCGGCACGCGTGTGTGTGTGGGCGTACGTGTTGCCGGTGGTTTTGCTTTTTTGGGCCTTGAGTGACTTCTTGTTTAGTTGGCAGTTTTCAAAACAGATCCAGCCAACTTTTTTCTTCGCCAAATTGCTTACAAAGTGCTTTTTTTTCTCGCCCAGCTTGGGTTTTCACTTTTGGGTCTCCAACAAAATAAACGGCTAAGCAGTAAATCTTTGTCGGTTTAGGTTATTGAATATTTCATGCCCGAGTTGATTTATTATTTATTTCTTTTTAATGCCCGCCGAAGGTCAAGGAAACGGTTCGCTTTCGATGAACCCGTTTTATGGTCAATATTTGGGACAAAAGTGAAGTCAAAGGCCCGAGGAGCCGATCGCATCCCCATGTCCACGTCCCCATTGTCCGTGCAGCGGAAATGCCATCCTTGATTTCCTGCCACCCCAATCCCCTTTCATTGTTTGCCTGGGGCGGGGTCAAAATTGGAGCCCAGGATACCAGGCCAGCAGAAGCCAGTAAACCAGTAAGTCACAAAACCAAGCGGGCTCAGGAGGAGGGAATTAGGTGGAGACGGCATAATTAGAACACGGCCAGCACTCGGCGTTGCAAGCCTAATGAGTTCGCCTTTTAGCGCTGCGTTTGATGGCTGTTGCACGCTGCTTCGCATTGTCATCGCGGTGCCAGGGGGAGTGCCCGGAAAATCAGTGGGCCCCTTCATACTCAATAATGCACCCGAAATCGGGACCTCCCTGGCGAACCACCCCCACTTTCTCCGCTTTTGTTTGCCGCTGTGGCGAGCGGTCAAGCAAAAAACCCACGAAAGGGTGGCCCAACATGACTGAGGGTAAGAATCGGTAAAAAGTCGGAAAGTCAAAAGTGGTAACGTGTTTGTCTTGGCAGATTTTTCACAATTTTCAATTTAAGACTTCACTGTCCCCTACTATTTCTCGTCAACCAAAGTGAGGGACCCTGCTGGCGTGGTGGGAGGAATCCGGCAGGAAGGACCTGGGCTGGCAGAGCCAAAATCCGTGACTGGCGGCCGCCGCTCGCTGCTTCGTGGGGCATTCTGCCTGTCCACAAAGTGCTTCCTGCAGCCGGGCTAGTCTGCAGGATATTGAAGTCAGGAGCGGGACAAGGCGCAGCTGGAGAAATGAAAAAAGGGGGTACACAGCAAAGTCCACTCACGTCCTAGTTGAACTTTCACCCTTCGCTGCTTCAACAGTTATTATGTTTGCATATCTCGGAGAATTTCACGTATTTTGCTTTAGTTGGGGCTGTTAAATATTAATAAATCTTTTTCAGTAAAAGCTGGCTTTTTGCATCGGAAAATGCTTTTCAAATGGCGGCGAAAACTTTTTCGCAACAATAGTTGCTTGTTTTTCCGAGTGTCTGCCTGCCTGGCTGTGTTTGCATTTCTCTGGATGGATGCGGATGGATGGTTGAAAGTTCTGGGGGATGGGTTGGTGCTGGGATGGGCGTCTGTTTGGGGTCCTTATGTAAATCGGTCGTTGTTCCTTTTAGCACTCGTCCTCTGCTCACTTGTTTTTGTACTTCCAAGTGTTGAGTGTTTTGTTATTGAAGCATATTTTCCTCATTTGTTCTCGAGCTGCACTCACCCGCCCGCCGACTGTCTCCCCTTGAATTGTTGTTAGTTAAACAGCAACACCACCGAGAGCCACCTGAAAACCCCAGCAAAAAGAGGGTTCCCAAGGTGTATGCACAACTTTTGGTCCCGAACCCTTTCATAAACGACAGACCGAAAAATAAAGGGCTTAATGTGTGTATGCGCTAAAAGCCTGTTACTGTTTCTGTACTGTAGTTCATGGCAACGGCACGGGCTTTGGATGGTAGGCAGTGTATTAAAAGTTTTACGGGCTCCAACTTTCGCCAACAAACTTGTGGCAGTCGCATAAAATGTTTCTGCTACCTCTGAGCCCAAAGTATGCACACACGCGGCAACAAAGCCAACTTAACACACAATTGCGCTTTTGCATATTTGCGCGCTGCTACAAAACAAACAAAATTCCGCGATCCAAATCAACAGGAGAGCAGCCGGAAAAGGGCTTTGCCCGGGGAGGTGGTTGCGCTGGGACCTCCACGCTGAACCAGGTCAAGAGCTGTTAACGTGAAAATTACACAATTTGTGCATTTTGCCGGGGTATTAGCCAGTCCACTTGCATTAAAGTGATGAAAACAGTTAAACCCCTCTTGTATTTGGGAAAATGCTTACTAAAACTCGGCACTTGACTGATTATTTAACTCTTTTCTCATATCAGCCACAATATTTTAAGTGAAGCAGTAACTAAATGGCAGTGTCGGCCAATGAAACCAGTTCATAATTGCTGACAGTAATTAAGGAAAGTGAGGAAAAAGCGACTGACACTTGGTAAATACCCTGTGGGGTGACCACCACCGGGGGGATCTGTTTGCCCCAGTGGTTTCAGACCGAGCGGAGATGGCAGAAGCCGGCTCAAAGGCATTCCTCCTCGGAGGTATTACACAAAGGTCCACAGAGCCAGTGACCGACGAACTGTTTGCACTGGCAAGTCACCGAGGGGTTTCTAAAACGAAGGCGGTTCTTGGCTTACACTGAGCGCAGGGAGCTTATAAAAACTTTAAACTGGTTACAAACATTACAGATAGAGCAGAGAATGACTAACGAAAACCCTTTCGAAATATACGTATGTTTATAACTCATTGTCATAATACGAATACGAGCAAATGAGATATATTTTAAGGACACTGCTATGTAACTTCATAATTTCCAAAAACCTGATAGTCTCAGTGAAGCCTCAAAAACTTTAAGCACGTTTTCGAAAATATCTTAATTTGATATCTTGTGTGCTCCCTCTAAAGGGTCTGTAAGAAAGTAAGCATTTCCAGATTATTAGCGGTTTAAAACTCTGATTAAATAACAATCAAATAATAATAAAAGATTAATTGCAGTTAAGTACGGCAATCTTCGATTTTACTAAGATTTCCCGCTTGCACACTTTTGACCTCTTTTGTTTCGCTCTGAAACTATTTCGGTTGCTCTCCTTGACGCTTTTAAATGGCGAGCCTGAGCAGACCCGAGGCGCAGTGGCTCTGTGGGTGAGCTCTCCAGCGCTCGAGATGAAGATTAATTTGTATGTTCACCTCTCGGATGCCACTTGAATGCTGCGAAGACTGAAGCAACCTGGCACAAAGGCGCAGTCACGGCCACCAGCTGCTCATCCCGGACTCCTGCCCGGTCTTTCTGGCTGGCCTAAGGTAACAGACACATCAGCCGGCCTGGAACAGGGGGTCGGGTTATGGGGACGGACACAATGGGGCGTTGAGCATTTGTGAAATTCTTGTTCGGGGCCCAGACACGGCGCCAAATGAATGATGAATGCCTGCTAAAGAGCTGGTTGCTACCCTCAGCTGTGGGATGCTGTTAAATGTTCGGTGAAAATGCGTTGATAATAAGGCCACACTTTCACTGTTTGGACCCTAAATCGCACAACTTTTTAATTGATAATTGTCTGTGGATATTTCGGTACATTAAAAAATAAAAATGTATCAAACTATCTACCTGATTCAAGCCCAATGATCCATCATATGTTTCCAAGAACTACTTATATCTGGTCGCGCCCCCTCAAAACCTTAAGATCAAGGGTTTCGAGCGCAAAGACGGCTTAATTGCGCCCACAAGTCTTATACGGAATTATCCAGTAATTTAATTAATCAGCTATTGGCAAGAAGCTGTCAAAGGAGTTGAGTGGCTCGCCTAGGGGCTACCTCTGCAAGCACGTGCCCCCGTTGCCTACATATAGTATCTCAGGATTCCGCAGCGGAATGCATTTTGCAATAATTTAACTTGAGCCGTTTTGACCCAATTTGCGGCGTGGCACATCTTAGCGAAATTAAACCGCCTGCCTGAGGAAACTTCCATTTTGCAGCTACATACATTCATAGTTGTGGGCGCTCAAGAGTGAGAGTGGGAGCCCCGTGTGAATGCTTACACTAATTAATGCGACACCTGCCTCATGTCACGTTCTAGTTAAGTCTTCTTTTTTGGTTGGCAGATTTAATGAATGCAAGCGTTTTCAATTTTAATCCGCAAAAGCCGCAAAACTTTGGCTAGCCGCCATCATTAGCCGTTGTCAGGCGCCAGGCGTCGGGCTGTCATTAAAAATGGCTTAAATGACAGGCCAGTAGGCGGTTGGAAAGCCACTTTCCCGAGCCCCCAAGCACGTGTAAGCCGTAGTTTCGTTGTTTTCGAGGGGGCGATGGTTGGAGGGTTACGGAGATTTAAATTCTCCTCATCTAAGAGTGACAGACGGGGAGAATGCACTGCCCTGCGTTCAAAGGCTCCTTGAACTTCAAGAAATTCAAAGGCACATGGCTGAATGTATTTCCATTAGCATGGGGCGGCAGGAAAGTGCGGAAAACTCTCTGGACTAGAGGGCATAATGGGAAATGCAGGGTTTCCATTAGCGCCCAGAATCGAAGCGGAGGCAGTAAAATTTAAAAGCTCCGTGTGCCCGTGCCTTTTGTTCTCCAACTTTCTCTCTTTTGCATCTCATTGAAAGGCATTCTAGCCACCGCCCACCGCCCACCGTGCACCGATCCACCTCCTCCATCGCTTTGTGCCCGGCTCACTGGGGTTACGCCTGCGGGCGGATTCCATTCCGAAGGAGCACAGGCTCTAATGCAATATACTATACTATATACGAGGGCTGCAGCTATATAGGCTATGTGGGTCCGGGGCTGCGCTGCTGCAAACGAGGTCACCGCTTTGGGACAAAAGTTGTCAACTTGAAAATTACACATTCTGGAAATCTGTAAAAATGCGAGCGTACAAATGTGCAAATGCATGGGGGCGTGGCCAAAGCCAACATATCTTTGGCTTTCGCCCGGCCCAGCAGCCAGCTGCACAACTGTTGCCTTTATTTCGGCTTATCAGCCTGTGAAATGCGCCATTCAAATGCAAATGCGCAGCGTAATTAAAAATGTGCATTCCCCTGCCCTCCGCCCGAGCCAATTTAAATATGTGTAAGCAAACACATATATGTATATATGGGGGGAAATTTAATTAGTTGGGTCCTTCGGGCTGCTGGCCATAAAAATAATAATGCAGAGAATGAACTCGGGTCGGGAAAAGTGGTTAAGGCTGAAATGCGAAACGGATCCCACCGCCGCACCGCCGCACCGACCCTTTGTTGGTTTCCTTTCGTCGCCGTCGGTTTCCGCAAATCGCTTTAAGCCACACTATTCATTGACTCTAACTGGGAGCGCTTTCCACCTGAAAGGGCTCTTGTAAATATTCAATTTCACACGTTCCGTCGGCATACCACCCCGGGATGCCCTCGAAAGCCGCCATCCACTGTTGGCCAACCGACAAACCATCTAGCAGCTGTCAGCCATATTGGGCGCAAAAATCGCTACGGCCCCGGCACAGGCAGCAAATAAAGTCGCACATATTTTCAAATAAAGCTGCCGTTATCACAAATTGACAGCAAAGTATTGTGCGGCCAACTACTTTGTCCCAGCGTGGGATGTGGGTTGGTTGGTTGGTTGGTCGGCGGCCGGTTGGCCGTTTGGGTTAGGGCTTGTTCCCAAAATGGCCAAATGGCTTTATGCGGTCAACGGAAGCTTCCGCTTCCGGTTACACATTCACGTACACAGCTCGAAAGTACCCTGCGGTCGGCTGTCACTGCGATGATTGCGCTGCACAAACACAGACAGCTTTGGAAAACTAATAAACCCTCTGCGCGAACCGAGGCATTGACCCATTGCGATGCGCTTTATTTAACAATATTAAACAGCCAATATGCCGCTGGCAATTTCCGCAGTCGTATTGCCTTTGTTTGGCCTGTCATATCCATCGGCCAAGTAATATTCAAACACACTTTGAATGTCGCTCGATAAGCAAACACTCAAAATTCCAAAAAGCACAAGCCCAGGGCGTAGCCATCAAGTGTTAATAGTCGTTGCTTTGAATTTCAACTCGGATCGGCAACTTATCGCATTATTTTTACAGATTCTGACATGGACGGAGGCGGGGACAACCAGCTGGCGGTGAGATCCTTTGGGAGTCAAAGAGACGCGTTTTACTACTACGCAAGAGCTCCTGTTCAAATCCTTCAAGTTCCATCACCCGATCAAGAAGATGGAAGTGCAGCTGTCCTGCATTTGGCCGTGCATGCCCTGTTCTTTGCTGAACTGGCCGAGGATTCGGGTTTCGAGTCTGGCAGCGAGGGTGATTAAACGGAAATGATGAATTAAAGGCCTTACTCTTTTTACATGTATTCTTATGTAAATTCATAGCTCTGCGAGCAATTTGTGTATCAATTGTTAAAATAAATAAAATTTTATAATGTAATACTATACTTTTCATGCAAATGAGCATATATAGTCCCTGATGAAAATAAACTAAAATAATATGATTTTCTATCTTACCTTTATGAGTAGGTTAAAATCCACTAAAATAAAGTAGACACTGATAACATGTTTTGAAATGCCTTAATTGGGTTTCGGTTTATTCATGTCGATTTGATTTCAATTTGATCTCAAACACAAATTCCATTTAAACACAGGCATGCTCGGGCATCTGTGTGTGATTTTGTAGATTAGTTGAGAGTTGTAGTTACATTTATTTTACACATACATAAATACGCATACTTGTATACATTTTTAAAACGCTCGTCCAAGATGAATTTTTTCTATTATTTTCTATTTTTACTTTGAATTTGTTATATCGGATGCCCTTCTGTTTGCGCTCTCTTGTGGACATCAATAATAAATATTTATGTGTTTTTGCATGTGTGTTCGCTCGGTATATATATGTGTGTACGTATATTTTGCATTTTGATTTCATAGTTTAATATCTTCTATATAGTTTGGTTCGACCTCGCTTGCAAAAAACGCGATCGAATCCTTTTGATTTCCCTTATAATCGAAATTGTTTTCTACTTTTCAAGTATATTCCGCTTAATTTAACCCCTTCCGAATAAATCAAAGTTTATCACGCCTAAACTTGCTTTGAAATAAATGCTGTCTTTGCCACCAGAAACCAAAGCAAATACAAATCGGAAATCGCTGTAAATTTTGAATTCACTGAATCTATACGAGAGTTTCTAAGTATATGTTTAAATACAATTAGGGATTATGCCTTAAAATTGTTATAGCTACTCGATATGGTGTCTTTCTTTGCCAAGTTCAGCTTTGTTAAAACAACTTCCATACACAATACATCGCTTTTTGTTTCGTAGATTACGTATAGGTAAATTTCTAAAGAAGCGCAAAACAATAACAGTACATGCATGCAAATGAGAAATACGTTGTTTGCTTTTAATATCAAAATTAAAATATTACACACGTTTGATCATTATTTGTCATTGTTCAGTTTTTTTCGTTATAGATTTTAGTTGCCTATATTTGTAAAAGTTTTTTCGTTTTGCTTCCTTTTGTTCAATGTATTGAAAACCCTACACGCTTTTGTCTCAGTCGGGAAATAATCTTTAAACGGATCCAACTGAACTCAATACAGACATAAATAGGTATAGATATAGGTATGTAGATAGATATAGTAAGTGTATATATATATTTCTGCTGCGGTACCTCTATAAATTCATTACGATTGCTACTGCTGTATACATTTATGGTTTCTTGTTGGGCTTTGACTTCTATCAACTACATGGTGGAGAGAGATGAATTCAGATTCTTATAAAATGCATAAACATTCAGCTTAAACCTAGACTGTGCCTCAACTGCGGTACGAGTATCCATCCTTCCTCTCTCTTCAGTGGTCGTTTTAGATCAATATATATAGTGTTACACGAATATATGTAGTATATGTTTGCTGATAGGTTTCGTTTTTAGAGAGTGCTCGGGGCACTCGTGATAGGGAGGGCTTTACACTGAAATCCATACAATTTATATTGAGTTGAGTTAGTTGAGACCTTGACATGCAATATGAGACTGATTCGGTCGACTCGGTTCCTTTGGCTGGCTGCAGTAGTGGCTTCGGTTTCAAAATTTAAATCACGATTCGATCTATGCGAAAACGTACCACACCTCCCGCCCAAAGCACGCCGCAGGGGCGGGGCACCTCGCACCTGCCACCTGGTAGCTGGCTTCCCCCTAACCAACTTACAGCACAAACCCGTAACCTCAGTAACCAGTCGCATCGAATAGATCCGGCAGCACCAGCGGTGGGCAATTGTGCGGACTGCAGGTGACGCTCGGCATCTCGTCGGGTGTCACGGCATCCGTGCAGATGCACTGCAGACAGTTGCCCGTATCCTGTGGCAGAATGTCGCCAATTTTATACAGTTTGCCTGCAACAAGAGCGACGGAAGCCAGTTCGATTTGCAGTTTAAATGGGATTAGGAAGTGAGCAATTGTGACGGGCAGTAATAAAATACGGGGGAGGAAGGTGCACCGACTTTGCTACACAGAGAAACAAACTTAAGATTTTTCAATACTCATAATATGCATTAAAGGTAACAAGCTTTAAAAAGGGCAGAAGTGGTATTATTTTTATATATATTTATACCGTCAAAGTACCATCCAGTTTTTACACTTCCCTTAATCATACATATATGGATATTAAACATCTTCCCAAAATTTAGTATCTTTTGGGATAAAAATACAAATTATAAGTAATAATTATCCATTTTTCGAAAGTCCTAAAAACATGTACTGAAACACCGTCTCAAAGAAGTATATCCTAAGTCGTTTTAGAGTAATGCAAATGTAATAATAGAACATTGTTTGGTCAAATTTTAATTAGGATATATAGGAGATGGAAGCAATTATGATAACTTTGGAAGCTAAAAGCCTGTAGCTAATAAATGATAACTTTGGATTGACCAGTAGAACCTTTGGTTATTTGTTTCTCCGTGTAGCAATGAAAGTAGTCCTTTGGGACCTCCGCTGACTTGCTTGCTTACCCAAAACATTGCACATACGCCCTGGTGCCAGCGGCGTTGTTGTGATAATCGTTGTCAGGGTGTACGGCGGAACAGCAGGGCTCTGCTGAGGTTGATCCTGATTGCTGCCGCTGCTCCCGACGCTCCCGGCTGCCAGTGGGTCCATTGTTGTCCCTGCTGCTCCCTCGTTGCCATTGCCATTGCTGTTGGTTTTGCTGTTTCTGCTGCTGCTGCCGTTGCCATTGTCGTTAACGCCTGACGTGCTGTTGCCATTTGCAATTAAATCCGTTTGGCGATGGGGATGCACATCAACTGCAGTTAGTGTAATGTCAATATTGACAACGCTGCCATTGAATTCACTGCTGTAATCGTTGTACGAGCTGCGAAAGAAGACGGCATCGCTGGCATTGTCTTTGCCGATGCCCTGGCTGCCACTGCTGCTCCTGTCACTCTGGTTGGCCGTGCCAACATCATCGATTATTGTCGATGCCGGCGTTTCCTGCTCCAAGTTGTCGTCGAGCGAGTCCGTGTTGTCAGCATTCAGCTCGGTGGATGTCAGCCACCGGTGGAAGGCGTCGTCGGTCTCCGCGGCGGGTCCACTGCGATCATGTTGCAGCTGTCCGGGTTCGGGGCGAAAATAAAACACAGACTGTTAATTCGACTTGACTGCATAGTAAATAATAAAGCAGTTCGAGCATGAAAAACCCCATTACGGGAAGCGTTTCAGGCTCACTGGACACGCCGAAAGTGCAAAGTTCAGGCTTCTCCGCTGGGGGCAGCCAATGAAGTGGCAGTGGCCGAGAGCCTAATTGGGTAAGCCTCCCTGGGGCTCTTCAAAGCCCACACGAAAAGCACACAGAATGAGGAGCAAGAAGGACTATGTGGGTAGTTCCGGAACTCGAATAGCGAAATACCCTGGACTTCTGACCAAAAAATAAAAAAGCGAGTTCTTTAGGGGGGACTGAACCAATGTGTAACCACTAACAGGACGAAATCCTACATTGAAATCGATTGGAACTTGAAACTTTTTTATCTTTAAATCACAAACGCATATCATACAGCATATAAAAAATCTTTGAAGTGACAGTGATTTCTTTTTACATCACACTGTTTTTAAATCTGTTAAATCGGTTCTATCATTACTGGAAAAGGTTCATTTATTGTTGAATTAGGCAGAATTCTTATTTCTTTACGTTTACTTTTCAACTCACATCAACCCACACCCTTGGCCATTCAGACCGAACGCTCTGATCAAAACTGACAAGTGAACAAGATGGTTTTTCCTAATTCGCAAAAATAAATCATCAACCTAGCAACAATAACCTTCTGCAACATTAAGAGGAGGTAGGTGGAGCATCATTGCTGCTCAAAGAACATAATTAGAGTTTTAACTTTGTAGAAGTGGCTTTAACTTTATGCTTTAGACGCAGCAAAAGTTGTGTTTTAATTTTTAATCTCCGCAGCCAGTTAGAGCGCTAGTACTGCCAGTGCCCACATTTGACGGATATGATTTCCGCACTACTTGCCCACTTGGCAAGCAACTCTATGATACCTTCTGGCGGGGCACAGGCCCGGAGGCAAGGACCCTTCTCAAGCCGAACCCAGGCTCCAACTCACATTTGTGGCTGCAACTGTGGCCCCGGACTTTTCCATTCCAGACAGCGTGCTTGTCACCATTTCATTTGTTCCTGTCGCCGTTGTCGCTCTCGGTGTCGTTGTCCTGCTCGCAGACGTGGCTGGCGATGTGGATGTGGCTGCCACAGTGGCAACTGGCCGGGCTGTCATCAACGCCTTGGCCGTGCTGCTGCTCGTTGGCCATTGTGTGGCAGATGCCCGGGGCTGCTTTGTAGGCGGCTCTGGCAAAATATCGCTGTCGGTTTCCGCCTCATCAAAGTTTTTATCAGCGGCGGCGGAGGGCTCTCCAGCTGCGGATTCCGACTGCTGGGACTCGGATTCAGCTGCCTTTTGTCGGGCCAACGCCTCTTGCTGCTGCTGCAGGAGGCGCTGTTTTTCGTGCAGCAAGTGCTGCTGGTGGTGCTGGTGCTGGTGGTGCTCGTGCTCCTCGGTCTTGTAGTCGTAGTACAGCAGGGCCGGCAGGTTTTCGGGGAAATTTAAGATTTTGCTGGCCGAATGCGGCGGCTGCTGGTGCGGATGATTGTTGTGCTGCTGCTGTGGATGGGGCGGCGTGGTGGAGGCTGGCTGCTGATAATGCGTTGCCTTCGCCGCCTGATTAACAGCCAAGGCTGCCACTTTCTGCTGCTGTAGCTGCTGCTGCTCGTGTTTGTGTTCCTTGATTATATTGTAGTTGCCACCAACGTCGCCCTTGTGTTTTTGCTGTAGCTGGAGCTGTTGCTTTACGGCGGACTTTTTATAATCCGGCTGCTTCTGCTTCAGCTTCTGCTGCTGCTTCTGCTGCTGCTGCTGCCTCTGGCTGTGGTAAACTTCGTAGTCATTAAAATTCTTTTGATTCCTGCGATGCTTATGCCGCTTGCCAACTTTCCTAGCCGCTTTATGCACTTTTGTTGACTTTCCCGTTGTGCTCTCGTGGCGATATGGATCTGAATAGTCACCATCGCCATCGTCGTCGTCGCCTTCGCCTCCGTCTCCGTCTCCGCCGACACCATCTCCATTTCCCAGACCAAGTCCAGCGTTGACGTCCTGACTGCCACCCGACTTCGCCTTGTTTACATTGGCCTTATCTGCGGGAAAAAGGCAAAAGTTTCTCGTTATATTATGCATGCCGGGGAAAAGCCGATGGAAAACTAACCGCACTTCTCCCACCAGCAGAAGATCTCGCCGTCCATGCAGAGACACACCTCGCAGGCGTCCAGGCGGGGAACCTGCAAGAGGATAGAGCACATGATTTAAATGTTCCCCTGCCGAGGAGTTCGGTCCACCCAGCAAAAGGTTAGCAGGTGCTATTGCGGCGTATATACATGCGGATTATATGCATATGTGAACCCGGTCCCACAACCGAACAATCAATCACTGTGCCAGGGGTTTGATGGGTTTCAGATACAATGAATGGGCGAGCGAACCGCACATCTTGGCTCAACGAACAGAAAGTCTGCCTCTGGGACTGGCAGCCTTGGCTTGCGGGCGTTCGCATAACATGTACCAGGTACATACATCCTAACGAGCCACAAATTCAAATTATGTAATCTCTTTGTTAAATTACTGGGAATGCTCATCAGATTATGGTTGTTCTAATGACTAAAAAACACATCTCATTACACATTTAAAACCCAGGACCTAGTGGCAATAAAATATATCTATAATTAAAACTAATTCTATAATAATAATATAATAAGTTAACACCTATAGTTGGCAAGTTCAATAACTAAGTTTACGCGGATGGACAGACATTGACTTAGGAACATTTACTTTTATCTTATAAATAATATTTTCTCAATACTATGATATTTTGAAAGTTATTTTTTTCAGAAAGCTATGGCAACCTCGTTTAATATAAGTGTGAAATAGTTGTACACCTTAGCATTTTGGTTACGTGCTCTCCAAGGTCATAGGGGCCTTACGTTTGACTCATTTTTAACTAAATATCTAAAATAAACGTCTAAAAGAATTTTTAAACGTCGTGAGTTGCATCCTGGACACAAAAGGGATTACTACTTAACGAAATTTTATGAACTTACACATGAAATCCCGTCAGCTATTCAAAAATAAAACAGGTGTCAAAAGGCCTTAAAACCTTCAAGTCCATCACATAATGAAGAGTGACAGCCTAATTGGTTTCGATTAAATCCCTCCTCATTTTCATTTCTTAAACATTTTGTCCTTCAATCAAGATAGCCATTCGAATCAAACTTGTTTTAAATAAAACTGTTCGCACTCAGCAAACCGAATTTAAACGTTGCCCAGTGTGCTTGGGTGCATGGAAAACCAATTTATAGTATCGCTCCTGGTGCCACCTTACCTTCTGTCCGTGTGTGTACTTGTGGCCGTTGGTGAAGCACGAGGCTGCTCTGCTGTGCGGCTCTAGGTTCTCCTGGGCCGAGGAGGCGGCTTCCAGGTCGGATCCCGCTGCAATCCCTTGAGCCCTCGACGAGTCGCCATCCAAGGCGCTGTCCTGGGCGCCACTAACCCCCTGCCGCTGCAGCTCCGCGTCGCTGAGCATCTGCTGCGAGAGCAGACGGGCGTCGTACTTGGCCTGGGATTGGGCCGTGTCCAGGTCGTAGTTGAAGTCCTCGTGCTCATCTACATACTCAAAGGGCAAAGCTGCGAGAAGGCAAGAACAAATGCAGAATAATCCCCTGCTTATTTCACTTTTCACATGCAAAAACAGTCAGCAATACTCAAAATATATTTACTGTAGGGTGGACCTGTGTAAAGTACATTTAAAACTTATTTACTTTTGCCTCTTCGCTGAGTTTGCTTTATTTAATACGAATCTTGCTTGAATAAAAATTAAATTTGAATTATTTTCTAGAGCAGATATTACTTTTTTAATAGCTTGGATGAGACCCTTGTTGTTTTTCTCCCCTCTTCGAGAACAGAGTACGTTTCTATCTTATAATTTCTTTCTTTAAATATATATTTAAATAAATATTTGAATCTTATATTTAGTAAATATTATTTAAACATAGAAAAAATTTATGTCTGGTTTTACCTCACTGATTTTAAATATATTAATATATTATTATTGATTAAATTGAAGTTCAATATTAAGCATACAAAAAATAAAACAGCACTTAATGATTTATTTTGAATATCAAATCTTTTTCTTAAAAGAAACGATGAAACATTCAGCGTAATGAACGCGCTTTTAGAAATCCAAATAAAATTATTTTTTTTTCAGTATTTTATTTTAACGATACGATAATGAAAAGATTGCGTACATATCTTTAAAATTGGTATGGTAAATTGATATACTCCTTAAAGTTTATTCACCTGATAATGCCATTTACTACTACATAAGTAATGATTATAGAAATATCGTATGAAAAATATATATAAATATATAGTCGATAGTCGACGAATATGGAATATATACACTTTATAGGGTCGGATTATAGGGAATATATACACTTTATAGGGTCGGAAATGCTTCCTTCTACCTCTTACACACTTTCCGGCAAATCATAATGGACTGGCTTTTATGTTTTTCCCAAAAAACTGTATTTACACCACCATTATCAAATTTTAATAAAGTAAAAATAAACATTTGTGTTTTTTGCCAACGTTTCTATTGATTATTTTTGAACACATTACTAAGTAACGTACAGAAAAAGGGGATATTTTATTTAGCGGAAAGAATGCAAAACGTAGAAGAAAGCGTTTTCAGCTTTACAAGGTATATATCAGAGGTGCCACAAAAATAATGTTAACCCTAATCACTCCAGCGATTACGAGGCACCTCCGTATATTCTTGCATAACCCCATCTGCCAGGCACTACTTTTAGCTCAGTAAAGGGTATCTGATAGTCGAGCCCATAGACTCCAGCAATATCTCGTGTTTTCTTTCCAGTGTTTACTTATTTATTTCATCTGTGACCCAGTTGTCTGACCAGCCGTCGATTGATAAGGCTTATTGAGTCTCAGATGAGGCTGAGCTCTCAGTCTAACTTATGTTTTGAAGGCTGCAAGATGCGTCTAGTTGTCGTTATTTTTGCGGTGATCGCCGTTCTCCTGGTTTCGAACACCGAGGCTGCCGTATCCAGGGGTGTTTTTAAGGATCCAGCTCATCCTGGAAAGTGTGTCGTTGATGGCCTAGTCCTTCAAAAGGGTCAGACTGCACGCCACCCAAAAAGGTGTGAGCGAATTATTTGCGGAGACAAAAGCGAGGCAGAGATCCAAACGTGAGCTTGATAGTGTTGAAATAGGTATCGGGATGCATGTGCTCTTTGTAAACAATATTATTTTATATACTTTAGATGCGGTGCCTATGGACTCCCCCCTGGGAAGAAATTCGGAAAGTACATAGCTCCAAATGCTGATTATCCCGCCTGCTGCGATCGTGAGATTATCAACAAGTAATACTTGGCACAAATAAATAAAAAACTGGGAGATATATATATATATATATATATATATATAATATTACCCTAGATTTGGTAAAATTCTCATTATATTTTAATATGTCGTCATATGTGGTAAACTTATTTTTTTAATTTACTCAATAAGTTTTAAATGGCTCTAATTTATACCTAAGGTCTGTGATAATGAATGCTTATGAAGACCAACTGGTAATATGCTCCCTGTTAATAGGCTAATATTTCTTTTTTAAAAGCAATGTAATATGTTTAAATATAAATTTGAATGAATAAATGTAAGGGTATGTATGTTTTTGTGTGCCGCCTATCTCCGAGCCGACGCCGAGCCTTGACCTTTAATAAATCATAGTACTTAAGCATGGTCCACCCCAGCGCACAAAATCCGATCGGCAAGCTGTTGCCACCTTACATATGAAATTTGGCGAAATTTGCAGGGGCCATAAACGGTCGCGTTGCTGGCATTTTATTATGCATATTTGATAAATTATCATAAAAATAAGAACTGAAATAAATCACGGCCACATAAAGGCAGGCACACTCGCAGTGTGTGTTTGCTCGTGTTTTGTTTTATGGCAAACAGTTGTCATTAAATCAAAAGGCTGCACTCATTATGACATAAAAGCGGCGACTGGCAATGGAAAATGCGAAATGTGAATTGTGAAATGTGGAAGCGTAAAGCGCTCATAAAAATTCAGAATGAAACGCTTGGCGTAATTTATGTAATACAGATTTAATAAGGCTGTAAAATGAATTCTCCCTTTTTAGTCCGTCTGCTCTCCATAATTCAAGCAAAGCAATCAGCGGCAGAGAGTTGCTTAAGCCGAAGATGGAGGGAGTTCCCCAGACATGCCCCGATATCCCCAGACTTTCGAGGGCTTCCGCACTTTCCCGACTCACCCTTGGTCCGGCTGAGTAATCCCAGGATGGTGGCCAGCAGGAGGCAGGACCTCCAGGAATGGCCGTTCGTCATGCTGTCGCTGCTAATAATCCCAAGAAGAATCTCACTTTCGGCGGATTTCACGGATGGCACTGCACTTGCTGCACATTACTTGCACATTTTTTGTGGCGCTTGCTCCTGGCTCTTCTGGCCCGGGCTCACAGATACACACTCACACACCCGCACACTCAAACCACGCGGTTTGTTAGCCGTTTCAGTTTGCTCCGATGTTTGTTTACGCTCCTTCTGCGACTGCGACTGTGTTTACGCTAGCACTTTGTACCTTTGGAGCTCGGTAGCAGCGGCAGTTGCTGTTTTTATCTCACTCGAGCTGTTTGTTATTTTTAGAATGCACACTTGTACGCTTTTTCATCTTGTCACTTGAAGAGGGTGAAATGCTGCATTTACAATGCTGATGCGGATGCGGATGCTGATGCTGCGCCTGCTAAATGTGGGCCCTCTTAAGTGGGCAACGATTTTCGCAGCCATGCCAATTTATGGAGGCTGAATGTAAATGGGAACTCAACTGCTGCCATTAGGCCCCGCTTATATTGAATTTACTTCGCCGAGTTCCTAATGGCGCAACTGTGATTCGCTTTCCCCAGCTCTTCCGGCTGCCCCAACCACTTACTCCTTTCCCCCCAGAGCCTACGTGTCTGGTTGAGTGGGGGAGTGGGCGGTGGGCGGAGGAGGTGGAAAACCCAACAAGTGTTTCCTCGGGAAACGTGCCTTATGTAATCAGCGCGGCAGCTGCGATTGCCACGTTCTGTGGTGGCCAATTTCAAATGAAATTGAATCCCATTAACTAATCTTAAAGAAGTGAAAGCGGGCCCAGAGAAGATGCCCCAAGGAGGCCCACTACCCAGCCCAAGTGTTTACGCAATGGGCAGGGTAAATGCACCGTCAATCTATTTAATTTATGGCACAAGCGAAGCCAGAGCTTGGCTTAGCTAACCAAATAAGCACAGTGGGGCAGGTGGGCAGGGGGCGCCACCGGGAAATCAGGAAAAGCACAGAGCCTGGCCAGGCCAAACAAAACGAGGCGAAAGGAAAGCATCCGCAGGAGGCTGGAGCGGAAATTCATTGCCAGTCCCGGCCACGTTCGAAGTGTGAGAAATTATCGCCATGCCAGCGGCAATAGCAATCCGAGTCGGAGTCCCGGTCCCCACACCCACGTGACTGTCACACGCATTGACAGATGAAACAAAGCTGGCTGGAAGCCATAACTTCTAATAGAGACCCAGGGGCCGGGGTATTGTTTAATTTACTTTTAATGTGCGACAATTTCCGTTCGACTTGATTGAATTCCAATTGCACTTGCTGGCGGTTGAGTGGCCTTTAGTTTTGCCACCGCTGTTCACTTGCCATTTGTTTGCATTTAATTAGTGGGGGCGCAGGGGAGGGGGCTCTAATTACTTTTTATGTTGATTGAATGCACTTGGCGCGGCGCACGAGGAGACCGTGATTCACCCGCGACTGTGTGGCACACACGGCGGCTACGCGATGACTGAATCCTCGGAGGCTCGACACTCCGCTACACTCTGCGCTCAGAGCTGGACGCCACTGTTGCTGCGGATGCTGAGTCCTTTGTATTTATTGCAGCACAGCAGCAGCCAACAACTCAATCGCCGCTCTCTCTCTCATGAGAGAGCGTCCCTGCTCTCCTGGCTTTTATGAATGAGCTGGGATGTGCGCAATAAACACAGCTCTGTTAACAGCGCGCTGCTGGCGCTCTGTTAGCCGCCGGATTCATGCAAATTGCATTAAAGTGAATCAGTTGTGTGCCGTTATCCCGTCCTCTTCGCTGGAAAATTGCATTTTCCTCGCCGCCACTTTGGCGGCACTGCCTTTAGGCCTTGTTGGGCCCGCTTTTACCACCTGACATTGCACAGCCCTTTCCCCCCGGGCATAATGCAAAACAATATCTCGGATTCTCGCCTGCGTTTTCGAATCACTTTACTTACACTGCGCGGAGAAAACAAATCACTGCAGAAGAAAGTATTTTCCCACGCTAATAATGCTTTTAGTAAAGAATTGCTGAGCTTAAGAATGGGTATTTCATGTTTTAATAAATTGAGAACTAAAATATAATGTAAGGCACTGCGAGAACTGACTTATGTTATTTAAAAGATCTGTGGTGTTACCAAAAAAAATGTATCTTTAAGATATATGTTTTGTATGTATATGTATCTTTAAGTTACATTTGATGTATAGTTTGCTTTGATCAAGGGCCATTTTGTTAATTCTCCAAATTAAATTTATTTTATGGTTCAAAGAAGTGGAAGGGGATTATAACATTTTGAAGTACGATAGATACATTTATATGTGACATATTTAAAAACTTTTTGAGATTAAAAATGTAACAATTTTAAAAACTTGTGGTACTTTAAAAATCACATCGTCAATATTTGAGTCGTGATCCTTGATCATGGCTTAAAAACATGGCAACTTAAGACACAACACAATAAAACTGAGCACTAAATTAGGGAAATCTTATGGTAACAAAATCACAATTGTTAATAAGGTTATTTTAAACTTAGCAATATGCTGTGAGGGTGAAAGGAAAGAGAAAAAACCGCTACTTAAGGCCATTTAGGCAGGCCTGCACTCGTAGTTAAACTAGGATATTAGGCCTGACGAGGAAGTCCAATAAAATTTTTGATATTTTTTCCGTGCCAGGAATCCTGAGGGCAGGACGTGTGGCATGACCCCGGCGCCGCATGTTAAAGTTCAGCCCGAGCACCGGGAGTAAAGTGTAAATATGTAAATGACAAAAGCCCGGCGCACAGACGCTCGCAACACTCGCTCAAGGACTCGGGGGCTGTCAGGACTCTGAGGCCGTTGAGTGACATGCGATGTTTGCTGCCACTGCGAAGCTTGTTAGACATTACAATGCGTGTTTGTGCCAGGATAACTGTCAACAGTTGCCTTTGAATTCGCTGCTTTCCCTTCTTATTTTTCAAGTTTGCTAATTTCTTTTGTACATTTCCGAGACGCCTAACAACGTCATGCATTTACATAAAGAAACAATAGCCAGGCCAGAAGCTTCTGCCATTAAACCGCCTCGTATCCCATGCAACAGTTGGCGATGGAATACGGCAGATAATTCATGGACAGGAGGTTATTTAAGCTGCAGACCGCACACCGGACCCATCGATTCACTTCCGACCATATGAGAAATGCCAATTGACCCACTCGGAAAGCTGAATATTTATGGGCATGCAAATCGGGTGCCCCAACGAGGGCAGTTCGTGCTGAAAATATTTATATCCCTACGGCTAAACAATAAGCCCAGCTGACAGATGATGCCGATCCAACCCGATATGAATATAGTGTTTGCCAAAGCAATTATTATGCATCCCGCAAATGTGCAAATTAATCGAAATGCTAATAAGCAGAAAGCGAACATTAAACTGTTTGTTTCATGTATGCACTTTTGATTAAGAGTTATGGCATAAAACCGTGGCCGACATATAATAAATTGTCGCATTTGTTTAACGCTTTGATAGCCAGCAGGTTTAGTGGTTGATTAAAAAAGTGTCGAATGGTGTTGAAATGTAATTATACTTTCAGAGTATGAAAATGTTTGCTCTGGCAATACCTTAATTGCTTTTACTCAGTGCAGCGAAATAAATCTCTAGAATGTGTGGAAATTTTAATAAAACCGCTAGCCTCCCGTTCCCCAGATTTCTTTGAGAGCGTTTATTGTTTTCAAAATTGCCGCCTTTGAGCAGCGTCTTAGACTAATCCTTTTTGCCAGCCCAAAACAAAGCCTATTACCAAACTTGAGCCATAAATATTAAAACATATTGTTTTAAAATTTCAGCTGGGCTGCCTTGACGGGGCCATAAAGATAATTCATTTAAATGGACATGTGCCTGCTAGGTGCTGCCCCGAGGCAAGATGGCTTATGCAAATTAAATTACAATTATAAATTCTGAGCACCATTCCCGGCTGAGCCGCCTGAGCGGCCCGAGTTGGCCCTGACCAAGTGGCCATCTCGCCGGAGCCACCATCTTGGCCTAATCTCAGGACAGCCTCGGGCTGACATTACACTTGCAAATGCCATATGCGAAATGTAAATATTTAAAATGCTAAAACACATTTCACACTCGAGTCTGCAGCTCTTTGACAGACGCTTCTCAGTGGCATTGTGGAATAATCCGCCTTTCCGTCCCGTATCATCCGAGTGTTTTTGTTGGGGATTCACTCAAAACGAAGGCTAAAAGCCCTTGTGCAATTTCATTTGCTGCCTTGATAATACCCTTTGAATTGCGGGCTTTAATGCCTGTTTAATTCTGCAAAATATTTTAATGCTCTGTCGTGGAAATTCCGCAATTGATTTCATATCAAATACATTGTAGATAACTCAAGCTTAACAATTGATTCATGCATTTCGGTGAAACACATTTTACTCTGTGGGAATGCCAGTAGTCATCGGCTGACCACTCTTCATCACCAGTAGTTGAAGTTTAACGACCATTAAATTGAATTAATGCTGCATTCGAAATACATTTTCTGCACATTTTCCCTGCGTTCAAGCGGATGTTGGTTAAAGGTGAAGCGACGTTTGGGAGAGAAATTCATTTGGAAGGCAGACTTGTCGACTCGAAAAGCATTTTGGGTACGATAAAAGCGCAAAAATTGGGTGTTAAAAATGTTTAAAAGTTTTTCCGTGTACCAAACAGAAGTTGGAAAAGTGAACCCACACGCAGAAGTGTGTGTTTATAGGTGTATAGTTGGCGAAACTAACAACAATATGGAAATCAGTTAACAGAAAAAACAACGTAATGGAATGAAGTCGAGACTTCACCAACTTTGACTTTTTCACAACAACATTTTCGGTCTCCCGGGCGGACGGTTTCCGGTTTCGATTCCCGAATCTTGTGCTCGTGGGCAGGGTTGCCAGCTATCTTATTTCGAAATAAAGTAATATTTTAATTGGTTCTACAGAAGAAATTAATATTTCTTTATACGATTTGTCTAAATACTTATTTAAACAATTTTGTTTTTGGGCTTTATTCAACTTCTATTTTAAAAGATATTAAAATATTCTCAAAGAGCCAAAATACGAGATACTTTTATTTACTTTTGTTGCCTCCGAAATGGCAACTCTGGCTTGTGGCTTGCGGCAACTTCCTGTTTCCACGGCTCTTATCTACGCCTTTTGTCTCTTGACCGAAAAGTTTGTCCTCCGCCAGCCAGAAGCTTGATTAAAGCGAAACTTAAATGCAAAACACTTCAAAATTGTCTGATTACGGACGCAGAAAAACGGAATGCAATTGCGAGCAATCTCGTCCTGCACCTGTAATTATGGCACGGCGAATGAAAAATGTGAAATGTGGGAGGCGCGGCGTACGCCCATTGAAGTGTAAAACAAAAGTATGAAGGATTGCTAAAAGCAATTTGAGAACAACAGAGTGAAAACGCTCCCAGCTCCCCGATCTCATCTCGAGGCTCCCCGAGCCCAAGAATGGCAGAAGTTGGCGTTGCCATGGCAATTATGAAGCTGCAAGAGGTTGCAGCGCTTCGAACGGCTGAGTGGGGATGCCCTGCAGCTCAAGGATACACTCAGAAACTGTCATCCCCCAGATAAAGTATAAGGGTTTGGAATTTGTATCCATTTTCTGCTTAAATTTGTATCCATTTTCTGCTAGACCGATTTAAATACTTGCTTTATTATTTGCATATCCAAAATAATATTAAATAATTTACGAAGTCTTTTGTGTGTATTTTAAATATCGAGGTCCTAAAGCGACTTATACTTTATGCTCTTTGTTATGTATCTTATGCTAGTGTTCACAAAGAATGAAATTCCATAAAAGAAAAGACACGCAAACTTAGTTCAAAATATATTGAAAGACTCTATAATAAAGATAATAGCTTAGCCCTAAGTCTAGCAGATCTTAGCTTACCGGTCCTTTTATCTTTTTAATATATTTCCTCAAGAAACAGTATAGATTTTTTGTATAATAGCACGCTTAACTGGAGTTATGGTTTTGATATTTCAAAAAATAATCAAATCACTTCGTTATTAATAAAACACACAGATTTAGAAGGTATTTAATAGGTGGATACAGCTGTTTCCTCTTAGTATCCGGTCTTAATGAAAAGTACTACAATAGTAGAAATCCTTTGTACCCTTGCACAGGAACTGGGCGTACTCGATAAAAAGCTATTCATTTTACTTACTGCAAATTAAGTAACAGCAAGTATCTTTTTGTGAGTGTGGCCTGAGGAGCGGGTGGTTTAAGGAGGGGCGGCACGGCGGGCATGGGGATTGCTATCTCAGTGGCATACTTAGCCGGAGACTATGCATTACCCGAGAACTTTATTAAAGTGCACGGTGAGTGCGCCTCGGCACCTGCGGCTGCGACAACTTGGCAGCCAGCTATGCGGCTATAACCATGATCCTTTTAGCTGTTCCAACTGGCTTAAGCCCGACTCGGCCGCAGGCTAGGCCCCCGGCCATAAAACATGTTTGTACCGCAATTAAAATTCGAACCGCCGGGGAGGGAAGGGAAAAGGCCAAGCCGCAAGGACCTTTTCACATATTAATGAAGGGGCCATAAGTAAACATTGCCCTTTGTAATTACCTTGGGCAAACACAATGGAGCTAAGCTTTTATTTCGGGGCTGTTGACTTTGAATTAACAAAAGCAACTGGCATAAAAAGACAAAAGTGTAGTGTAAACATAAAGTATTTACATACGGTTAAGTGAGAGCCCAATGGCAGGGACTAAATATTAAAACGGTCTCCGCTTATTGTTAAGGGTGGAGGCGGAGAGTTCAGTGTGTTGATCAGGCATTTCTACTTTTATTGCCGGTCGGGTTCCACTTTTTTATTGGTCGCCATAAAGAGGGTCCTTGCTGACGTGTATGCCCAAGTCTAGCCGCTCGTTTTATGGCGCATAAATCTGTTCGAATGACGGCGAATTCTTTTGCCGAAAATAGATATCCTACAAGACGACCGCTCCCTTCTCCGATCCCTTACAGCCTGCTAATTTCGACAACAAATCTGCTAAGCCAGCTTATGGTCACACACACATATACACACTCGGGTGCGTCCTGCAGGATACATATACTTATAGATGTATTTCGGGGATACACACTGCGGCTGCTTTGATTTTTATTGTGGCAGAAACTGGAATTGAAACGTAAATCTTTGCGGAATTGCCAGAGTCGGAATTGATTTTTTACGGCTCGTTGTTGCCCTTATGAGCGATTCAGCCAGGGAGCCCGGAATGTCCGGGCTAGAGATTAATCCGAGCTGAAGCCGTGCAACTGGTGGGATAATCGAATTGCGAGCCACATTGTTTGCGCAAATAGCGATACACTGACATCCGTCTGTTTATGTTTCTGTTCGCAGCGGGCACAATTTGTTTTAATTGCGAGCAAAACAACTGAATAATCACATTACTTCGCCGGGGGGCAGAGTGGGCGGTGGGTGGTGGACCATGGGTGACAGTGGGAGGGTTGTTTACCAACTGCAGCTGATTCAGTTAAGCTCTGCGGAGAAAGCAGTTCGTATGCGTGCAAACGGCTTAAAAAAACGCGCGAAAAACAGGACAGAAAGCATCATATGCCAACTTCGATAAATTGCAGAGGCGTAAATAAAACGCAACGGCGATGGCAGGAAGCTCGATGCGGAATTGTGTCAACAGCAATCGCAATCCCAATCCGCCAGTCCCAAGAGCTACGTGCCCACTCCGCACACTCTTATAATCTTTAATTTAAATATATGCTATGTGATGTATACCTTGCAGTGCGGCGACTGTTCGAGTCCCCTCATAACGATGTGGCCATAGCTCTCCTCCAGATTCAAGACCGATGGACCTCTGCCCACATACGTGGCGGGTGTCTACATATACGTACCTATATGCATGCCCGGCTTAAAGCCTGGCTGCCTGGCAACGGCTGTCGCAAAGGATTCATTTCGTTTCGTTTACTCCCACCGCCTGATGCCTTCAATATCACGCATACGCCCGGTAGTACTGGTGGTGTGGGTGGAGTGGCTGGTGTGGGTGGGCCGGGTGCGAAGTGTCAACCACTTGCAACTTTTGACGTTATATTTTTGTTGGTTTTCAATTAAAAAGTTTGCCTTATCCTGCTTTTGTTGCAGCGCCCAACTGGCCTCCTCGGCAGCAGTTCGCCCCTTTTTTGCCCCGATTTCATTGTCCTGATGATGCCTCTGACAGCCTCCTGACGGCCTGCATGCAACACATTTCAGCCAAATGGAAATCGCAGACAATTGCCATTGACGTGGGCAAACCATTTAGGTAAATAATTGCTTTGCCAGCTTAGTCCGGCATTTACAGCAATCAAACAATGGCCGGCAATTTCGCAGGCTCCGAACTGAATTAATATGTATGTAGATGGCATGAAATCACGTGAAATATGACCTCTTCAAGAGCAACTGAGAGGTAAGGAAAATCCGGCAATCAAGTCCATCAAAATGGAAAATAAACATTTTTAATAAAATGTATAAGTACATTTTCGTATTTATGACAGAACATAAAAAATTTACTTCTGTGAACGAGGCTTGTTATTTTATTTTGTATTTTATTGCTTATATTTATAGCAAAAAAAAACAATTTGAAATTTGGAGCGGTATACAGAGTGTTTAAATAACTGACAAGCATTAAAAAAGATGTCCTTTAGTTGTACTTACAAAAAAGCCTAAAATTTCTTTTTTAGGAATTCCAAAAACATTATATTTAGTGTTATTTAAATCCTGAATCACTAGCATAAACGGATTATATTGGTTTTGTACTTTTATAACTCGAAGTCAACGGTTTAAGCTTCAAGCTGTGTGTTTCGTTTGAATATTGAGATTATCCAGCGGCACAACTTTTCTTTACGAAATTAACAATCTGAAATGAGAACAGCATATAAATATTTCCCTTTCAGCTGGCACCTACATTGTACGTTTCTGGACATTGCACTTGCAACAAGCGGTCTTTAAGGACTTTTCCTGCACACATGAAATCGAAATACGCTTCTCTGCCAAGTTGATCGTAAATTTTGCTGACAAAACTCCGTTTCCGGCACGTTTTATTATCCTGGCGCACTTCCAAGCGTAATTGATTGATTGATGGATGGATGCATGGATGGACCAAGCCCTCGCGCACATGCCCCACCTCCACATCCCCACAAAAAATACACATCCAACCGGGCAATGGCCCACATTAAAGCAACCTCTTTTGGCCAAAAGTCAGGACAACTTAGCACATTTAAGCTTTAATTAAGAGCAACAAAGACGAACAATTATCTGACCCCGTTTCGGGAGTCGACCTCCCCGGCCGGCTTAAATGATGCGTTAAGATGACTCCGATGAAGGATCACGAAAGTGGCTTGCGGCTTTCGGGGTTTCTGTGGGCCCGTGGCCGCAAAGGACTTTAAGGCCAAATACCGAAGCGGCAAAGAGAGAAAAATCCCTTGCCGAATGGACCGAATGGCAGAGTGAACCTCCCTTCCACATAATTCGCAAAGGCATTGCAAATGAATTAAATTACACAGAAGTGCGAAATAATGGCCGGCAGGCCAAAGAGTTGCGTTGCCAAGAACTATGCAAATGGACTCTCGCCGGGGAAGGAGGCCAGCCCTTTGGCTCCTAAGTCGGTAGGTGGCAGGGATTTTCGCCAAAGACCAAATCCTATTAAAATCCAATTGCCTGTGAATAAAATGATGGCGTGACGGACTCGGTGGCCCTGCCTGGATGTGGATTGTTTGTCACTTAATTAAGGTTAATGTGCACGTCCGACTGGCAGCCGGGCTTAACTTTGGATCTGTAAACAAGTCGCATGCGTAATTAAATTTCCAATGGGCACGAGGATGGGATGGGCACAGCAGCAGCTGCTGCCGAACTTTGACCTCCGGGCCTTTTCTGCTGCGGATGTAGCTTCGGGCAGCAGGACATTGTGCCGTCGACTGTGTGACAAGTTTATTTCATTACGGCCACAATGCAAAACACTTCCGCCTGCTGAGCCACCATGTCGCCGCAGAGTGGAATCAAATTGAAAGTTATCAAAATGTGTGCATAACGGCTTGCCAAATAGTCGTTTTCCTGGCCTTGGCCCGTTCCCGTCCCAAATAAATTTAATTACGCCAACAAGTCAGACAAGTGTCTCTAACTAAGCGTTAGCCGCACTCCCGAACACAGCGCATCGCAAACAGATTTGCATGGCAAACAAAACTTTTCCCAGCCGCTCAATGTATGCGCATTTCTAAATCCAAGCTACTGCGGCCGTGACTTTCGCTCTCACTTTGCGGGTAATCGGTTTGCAGAAGCCGCACATCTTATCGTATTTAGATGGAGTTCGAGAACAACTTTGCCGGGAGCGTCTCATCTGAATTTCTCCGAGACGCCAAATTCGTTGATTTGGATAGATTCTTAGTTTTGTATCTTACAAATACTCAGTATTTTCATGCTTCCCAATTACTCGCAGAATAGTTAACTCTGCTAAAACATAATAATACGAAATCAGGTCGGTAAACTATACGATCCATAAGCTTAGATCTAGTTTGAGAATATTTGGAAGGCCTGAGTAATAAAGACAAATCTTGGACCACTTTGAACTTATTTTCATATCTAAAATAAAAACGTTGGGCTCTAGACCCCAAAGAGTGTAGAAACAATGCACGGAACGGTTATTAAACTTGAGAATCCTTTCCCTATAAGACACCCATTGAAAACGAGACCATTGTTTTAGCAACCCAACAAACATAAACTCAATTTCACTCTTAAATATAGAGGATTTTAATATATGGCGAATGCGAGTATGACACTCTCGCCCTCCAAATTCTTACCGCCTCACCCATCCAGACAAAGTAAAACATTTTTTTTTGTTGTTTAAAATAAACGCGTAGACTATCATTAACAATGCTGATCAGCTAGTTTCCATATGGGTAATAACCTTTGGTTATCTATCATTTAAGTACACACTTAGAGTTAAAACAAAATTACAGGTTTGTGAAATTAATTAAAAGAACGATGCAGAAATATACATTATTTACAATATTCGTAATATTTATTATGAATATATCATTACATTTTTACCTTCTATTTGTGTTTAACTAGTTCAACTGATCCACCTACCATCGCCATTAAGGTTGTCCGCCACGTCCTGGAGCACACATATCACACCCTGTTGGTGGGAGAAGGAGCCGGGGACTTCGCGAACTCCATGGGATTCCAGACCCAATCTCTAAACACTCCGGAAACCACAGAGATCTCTGAAAACTGGACGGCGAATAACTGGCAGTCATACTTCTGTGGAAATGCCTATCCGGATCCCTTGTCGTCGTACGGTCCGTACAAGCCGTTGACTTCGTGGGATGAGGATGCTTCTGGAACTGGACATCATGAGATCGGAGTTGATAACCACGACACTACCACCATGGTCGCCATCGATGTGGATGGCAAGATCCTCGTGGGCACTTCTACCAACGGACTGCGACACAGGCTACCCGGACGGGTTGGGGATGCCTCAAACCCTGGTTCTGGCGCTTATGCGAAGGTGGTAGGTGGCTTGTTGATAGCACAGGTATATCTTTAAACCATTAAATACATACATTTTTAATAAATGTTCACTATGACTTTGAATTATTTTGACTTTAATTCCGTTAAAATGTGTGTATTTTATTAATTTTAATTTTTCTTTGTTTATTTTAGGACACACACTTCCATATCACATTTCATTTACAATTCTTATAAGAAACTTGTACTATTCAGGGAAATATTTTTTTGTGGTGTAGGCATCTTTTGGCACGCTATCGTACACACTTGAGGAATTTCCCTATCAAAGCAAGCCGAAAACTTTCCCGAAGTTTCCTGCGGCTGGGGGATAAAAGTGTGATATGATGGCCGGAGTTTTATTGTCCCGGCCAGATTGCAACTCCCTTTATGGCTGGCACACTTCGGCTGGCGCTGGCTGATCCCGCCATTAATGCCTGCAAATTGTGCCTCGACACGCCAGCAAATTCAATACAAAATAGAAAAAGTTCCTGGCAACTTAAACACTCTGCCTGGCTCGGTTCAGCTGAGGGAAGCTAGTAGTTGGGTGGGCTGCCTTTATTTTTTACAGTCGCTGCTGGAAACTTTTCTCATTAGTCACTATTTTTAGCTGCAGTTTAATTGTTACACACTCGCAGGACCAAAGTTTTCCAGCCCGAGTGCGAGTACTCAGGGTTGCTTCAATTTTTTATTCCTCGGCTGGGAATTCATTTCATTTGGTGGTGGGTGGCTGCCACTTGAGCAAGATTTGTGTAAACAAATTAAGCGTGCTGCATGTCAGGCCGTTTCTTTTCTAACCATTGAGCAGGTGCGAAATGAGTATGAAGAAGTTACGCCCGACGAAATTAAAAGTTTTCGGGCCCCCAGTGGCAATTAAAGTTAATGCGAGTGTGTGTGGTTGTTGGCAGGGGCATTCCCCAGTAATTACACAAGACTCGTGAGCAATGCCTGTAATTCAGGCCCGAACGAGGAGCACAAAGCTTTGACGTGCCGGAGTCCTGCTCTGACACAGGACCTTCCGGAGGAATCTGCCTAATGGCGCCCCGGGAGCCTGTTTGATGCACTGTTCGGTGAAATTTCATACGTTTGCCGGTGGTACCTTTGCCGGAATCCCACCAGGCAATGTGTTCCGTCACATCGCTTTCCGCGCTGCCATAGAAATTCGTCAGCCCTCTCTTGTTTCAGACAGAAACCCGGCTTTAATTAAGTGCATGCCTCCACTTGCGCTGCGAATGTGAATCCTTTGACTTGCCGCGCCCGGAATCTCCTCGCACAACAAATTAAATGACGATTTACATTAACCCTAGACGACATCCTTGCGGAGTCAACCGGTCCAAAGGCATTTTCATATTAAATTACCCGAGAAGGGTCGGCAAGACAAATGCACTTAATAAGTTCACCAGGTGGAAACACAAGTCCTGCTCTCATCGTTTATGCCAAATCGGCTTAACAATAACATCGAAATCGTCGGCAAATTATAAGGAACTGCAGTCGAGAGTAAAATCTCTTACCATGCTATTAAATCTGCATTTTATAGAAACTAAAATTAAATGGCAAAGACCCAACTGCATCTCTTTCCACCCTTCTTTTTTAAACCATTCACTGCCGTAAAGAATGACTAATTACAGCAACTGGATGGGATAGTAGAGGTTAATTACTTTCCCTGCCTTTGACAGCGATTTTTTTCACCACCCTTCTACTAGGAAACACTAAGAAAACTTTCTTATTATTTCAAGCAACGTATTTATTGTTCAAAAAATGGGATGAAGCCTTAATAAACAAACGAAGTAAATACAAACTAAACCAATTAAGTAGACTTACAGGCAAAAACAATAGAGAAGTATTTAGTTCACTATCAGCTATTTTTGGGTTCTCTCCTTAGACATACAGATATTGAACGTATACGACGAGTACGGAAAACTTTGGATTGGATTAATTGGATTGGGTGAGATATGTGCAGGTTTCATTCGACATTTTGATTTGAGATGTTCAATGAGTTTCCATTTTATTTTACCCTTTTTCAGAGGGGTTACTTTTCAGTTGAATCAAAATAACTATTGCTATAGTAATAGGTTTGCAAGCTTCCATTGTAAAACATTTTGGCTTAGGTATAACTTAAACTATAGATTTCCAGCAAGTGTGCGGCTTAGACAAACTATGACTATTTAGTTCAAAACGCTTTTGAATGGCAAACATGGTAAAAAATATGCATATGTTAGTAGAGTAGACTTAAAGGAACGATGATTGATTTCAGAGGGACGAACTAAGTGTGAATAAATATTATAGGACTTTTCTTGGACACTGGACTCGAGCCCCGACTTATTAACTTAGGTATGTACAAGTTAACCTTATTTGGATATAAACACAATCCTACGATATGATACAAAACACTTAAAAGCTATAGCCTTACTCTTCACATAGTTCGCATAAGTTAAGGGCGGCTGGGCTCAGTTGATCCACATCTCGCAGCAATAAATTGTTGAGTTTCCTTTTTAAGGCACAGACATTATGTACACCTGACAGTACTTAGGTCACTATATAGAGAGGGACTCTGGTAGATCTATGTGGCTGGCGGTTTGCCGTGCACGCGAAACCGGTAGAGGCACGTGTAGGTGGGTTGCCCATGGTTCGTCTCGATGCGCAGCTCGACAATCTCGTACGGCCGTTTGATGTCCAGGTTCTGAACGGCGAAGTACTGGAGGGAGGCGCCATTGTCCTCAAACTGGTACTCGCCGAACAGCACAGGCTCCTGGTCCTTCTCTTGCTCCAACCCCTGGATAAATGCAAATCTTGTTAGATCTCAGCCATATCTTTTCCTGATTTTTCACTCTTACCCAGACGGTGAAGTTGCGAGGAGCGGAGTCTATCCTTCCTGTCGGGGACAAACTCTTGGGTATGTGTTCGAGGGTGAATCCAGTGACGTACACCAGCGAGTTAAGCTTCAGTACTGTAGGGGTGAAAATTGTAAGAATTTTCTTTAGATTAAGTACTGACTCGCGACTTGCCTAGGAATCCGGGGAAACCCTGGAATGCCCAGCACTCTCCTGGCTGCACATTGGGCGAGATGGCCACCCTTGGTGTGTTGGTGGGGTACCAGAGAGGAATGCCGAACACCGATATCTGAGCAGATTTTGTCTGGTAGCTCTCGGTACAGCGCGTCGAGAGGATTTGGCCGCCCGCCGACTCCAGGGCGAAGTCCACCAGACCCGTCTTGTCGGCATCGTAAATGGCCAGCACCGTCTTGACTATCTGGCGCACCTCCTCCTCGCGGATGTGGCCCTTCAGCGCCTTGGCACTCTCGTTGTGTTTTGCCTCCACGACCAGCAAAATCTCCCGCTTGAGCCGCTCGCTGATGTCGCTCATCAGCAGGATACTGGAACGCTCGATCTCGTCGCGGATGTTGTTGTTAGTGCGCTTGTTCAGCTCCAGCAGCTGCTGCTCCAGGTAGTCCTTGGCCACGAACATGCTGCGCACCCAGTTCTGCAGATCAGCATCATCCAATTGGCCAGCGGCACCGCCAGCGGTGGATTGTTTGAAGCCCAGAATCTCGACCAGGGAAAGTTTGATTTGCTTGTTGAGAAGAGCGAACTGAGAGTCATTCAGAGCAGAAAGTTTAGATTCGATCTCGGCCAGCAGCCCGCTGAAGCGCCGATCCTGGGCCAGTTCGTGCTGCTGCATCCGTTCCAGCAGATCCTCCTGACTAAGCTTCAGGTTGCTGATTGACTGGTGCAAGTCGGCGTTCTCCGCCTGCTTATCTGAAAGGGCCAACTTAATGAATGCGATCTCCCTGTTCAGGGCATCAATTTGGATCTCTGCGGGAGGAGAACCAGAACTCTCCTTGGGCACAATCTGCTGCACTTTGAGATTAATACGAGCATCTACAAAGTCGGCCAACTCGGGAGCCAGCAAGATACGTTCCAGCAGCGCCGCAAAGTCAATCTGCTCCAATTTATATGTGTAGTGCGATTCGTGCAGGTGGACCTCTGACTTAATTAGCCTGGTGATCTCCTCTAGGTTAGTTTGGGATAGCTTTGCTCCATCCTGCCAGCCATCCGATTGTTGCACCTCCAGTTTCAGTTTTATGGCCAGATCAGCCAAATCCTTTTCGGTTAGCTGTTGCTTCTGGGTAAATTGCTGCAGGTTCTCCTTCATCAGCTGGACAATTAGTTGCACCTGCTGCGGTGGCAGTTCCTTGGATTGCTGCTGCATTTTCAGCTCCACCAACTGCTGCACGTAGCTGTTGACATGGTTTAGGATGTTTTCGTACTCCTCCGCAGTCAGGGCCTTCTGTATGTTCTTCTCGATGCTGGCCATGTTGACCTTAATGGCCTCGGCTTCCTCCTGGGCACTTCTGACGGTGACGGTGGGCACCGGCAGCCAACTCTTCAAGGAGGCTCCAGCATCGGACAAACGGCTTTGCAGGGAGCCGAGAAGGGTCAACGGCAGCGGCAAAAGAGCTTCGGCGCGCTGAACGTACTCGATGCGTTGATCCTCCTGCAACAGCGACCATCCTGATCGAAGAGAAAACGAAACAGAGCACTATTAGTTGGCTATCCTTCTACATTTTACAGTTCCCCACAACTTCGATATTCAAAGGGACTTGGGTAAGGGGAACTCGTCTTTGGGGTTAGTTCCAACACAAATGCAGAAGGATAGAGTTCGGTTTTGGCCAACCAATATTGCTCGTTTACATTTTACTTACCATTTAGCGAACTTCCAACAAATGGCAAATAAAACAAACTACTCTTCTTTTGTACTTGATGTTTTGTATGAAATTGTTTGCGATTTATTTTTTGTATAGACATTACAAAGCAAACAGCGAACAAATTACAATTAAACGTTGTTTGACAACAAGTAAGTTTTAGTTAGGGCATTCACCCAGACGGATAATGGCCCTAATTGTTGGACAAGAGTTCAGATAACGTAAATGATTACAAGAGTTCTGCAATTTGAACAGCGGCGAGCTCTATCCTTCTCCCATCAGCCTGTGATGTTGCATTGTGTTGGGAATCGTGTGGGTTAGAAGGGTGGGTTATTTGTGGGGTGGGTGTCAATGAGAAAGTGTAAATGAGGCGACAAAGAATATTGGATAGGTGGTATAATTGCGATCCCAGCAGACGGAAAAAACACGGACCAAATGCTTCAGTTTGTACTTGAATTGTTCATATAGAAAGTGTCGCATATCTGTTGATATGCCAAGGAGCGTTGCTGTCTCAACATCCTATTAAGATCCTATTAAATAAGCAACTGCTTCAGCAGTTCGACCACCAAACGGTAGCCTCCCCACTCCAGGTGTTCTCTACACACGCTCATAATAGACTTGATCGTCGGCTTGAAAGAGCTGGCGCCCCTTGTTGACCACGTTCTGACCGATGGTCCTCAAATACAAAACATAGTCATCGGCCCAGTCGCGAACGCGCACCGCATGCTCGGCGGCCTGCGAGCGCAGCGATTCATACTGGGCCTGGTTCAGGTAGTCGCTCACATTAATCTTGGGCAACTCAGGGAGGGTGAATGTGTATTCGGACAGGGATTTGGGTGGGAAAGTTTCATTGGGGTGTATGTAATAAAACAGACCTGCAAAGGCAAAGCAAATTAGGCGTTGGTCCGTGACAGATGGCGTATGTAAAACAAAACATGTCTTCACGTGGCCAAAAATACTGATTCGCGGGATTTTACTAACAACAAATTACTGATGGCGTCACGCGACTGTCAACGACCAGGCGAACGTATAAATAAAACCACTGAAGGTGATATAACACGAGTTCTCGAACCGATACAAGGTCAGGGCACACGATCGAACATATTTTACTTTACATTATTGTAAATCAGACTGTGCTCTGGAGGTCAACTTACCAGTCAACAGCAGCAACGGCAGCAGAATCAGCAGGAATATGAGGAACCGCTTTTTCGACTTGTTTTCCGCATTCGAGGATCGCAGCAACCACGTGTCCAGGCTCAGCACCGATCCAATGAAAATGTACAGGTAGCGCAGCAAACTAGTGAAACCTCCGCCGATAGCCTGGGTTACCTTTCCCACAAATCCCACTTGCTGTCGATTTTGGCGCCTAGCATAGTAGTTTTGATAGGCATTTGTCTCGGTGGCCGAGAGAGTGGTCACTCGAGTCCACACGGTGGAGATGCTGCTGACAACCAGCTGGATAAGGCGGACAAGCCACCAGCCCTGGCTTTTCTGCTGCCCAAAGGTGGCGTCCAGTTCGTCGGCGGAGTCGTAGTTAGCCTGCTGGGTGTACTTGGACTGGTAGCGGCGACGGATGAACTCCTCCTGGGCGGGGTTCTGCTGGACCATGTAGTTGACACGATCGTTATGGTTTTCCAGACTGCGCCGGGACATGTTGGGCATGGCCACTATGCCCGGAGCCAGCTGGCGGCGGTGGGGGGACAGTTCGGAGTAGGTGTAGTCCGTTTTAGGGGTTTTGCTGCAAGGTAACCCAGTTAGTATTTGGTTTTAAGATTTTAGGATTAGTTCACTCACTTCCAGTACTCGCCAGCATCACGGTACTCGATGTAGGCCAGGTAGTCGCTGACATTTCCCGAGCTGAGGTTGCCATTGGAGTGGTTGAGCTTCTCCTGGACGGAGTTCAGCGTGTTTTGTGTGGTCTCCAGCTGGCTTCTGTTGCGCGGCGTCGATGTGGCTCCACCGGACAGCTTGGTGAAGATCGACGTGACTGTGGTGGTGGTCGAGGTCTGCTTGCGTTTGGCCTCCGGGGTCATGTCGTCGCTGGAGTAGTCGGAGGTAAGCTGGGCGAAGGCCTTGCCTCGGGTTTTCTTGCTGCTGCTCGACTCCACTGTGTGCTCCTCCACTATCGTTCTGAAAGGGATGTAGATAGTAGTTGGTTAAGATTTGGCGAAAATATTTGACTGAGTAAGTCCCTGATAACGTGTTCGGAGTCGTTTCTAACAGCGAGTACAACGTATCAAAACAAAAATACGAAAATATGCTCATAAACGCTGCTGACCTTCAACGCTTCTGGCTGCTAGCCCGCCCCAAACTGCTCGCCTTTGAGGCTAAAACGTGAAAATGAATCTGTGATGGCCAGCGTTGGCACACGAGTGTCGTCATCGAGTTTGAAGACTGATCAGAGCGTCGGGCTGTCTTGAATTAGGCGCCAAAAGCGAAAAGCTAACGAAGCTCGACGAGATACCGCACCCTGTATGTGGCTTTGCCTTCGTTTTCTGCCCGTTTCGAAATTGAAATTCGCGCCGAGCGTGAATAACAACGAGGTGACGTCATGGCGGCAAGCACACGGCATGCTGACTGTATAGTAGTGACTATAAATATGCTGCTGTACAGTCGAACATCTCTTGATATAACTTATCGCTGAACAAATGTACAGTGTTATCTGGGAAATCTCAAATGATGTTTGGTTTGATCAAAATATTTAAGTACTTTTAGCTCTTCTAGCGGCGAGACTATCGAAGTTCGACTGTGGTAGTGACGCGATTGTTTAATAAGTTAGCTAATCGTGTATTACGTGGAACGAAACTGGATTTTGGAATAGCCTGCAATTAAACTCACAAAAATATAGTTCCACCCTCAAAAACCCCTATAAATATAACTACTTTCACTGATTATACGTTCTAACAATAACAAAAGTGCAGGAGCAGGCTGTTTTGGTGGAGGGTTTCCAGCTGAAGAGGTCCTACTTCGGGAGCAGCCCCAACACTTACTGCACACTGGGGACCGCCGACTTCTTCTTCGGGTGGTGCACATGCACATGTCCCTCCTCTCCGGCGTGATCGCAGTTCTCATGGTCACAGGCCGATCTCAGGAAGGGGGTCTTGGAACGCGACCGCCGACGCGTTTCTATCTGGTACGTATCATCGCCCATGATTGGATTCTCCGCCAAGTGCTCGGGGGCCCTGCGAGGAACACAAATAATTAACATGGGCTGCGATTTATGTATTTGGAGTAAACATTAAAACCCGTCCGCGTCCGTGAGAGCGAGTTCGTGTTTGTGTGCGTGCTGGGCGTGGGTTGTTTACAATTGGGCAGCTGGAAAACGTTCGTGGGGTCTAATGCTTTACTTTAATGCTCGAGTGCTTTTCCCATCGGGCTCTCCTCGCAGCATTAATGCCGCCTTATGCAATGCGATTGCGATGCGATGCGTGTGTGGAAACGAAATGAGCGCAATGCCCGGTTTTTAATTAGAATGCAATGGGGAGGTAAGTAGGCATGGGCAGGCCGTAGAGAAGGCTTCTAAAAATAGGAGGGCGCATTTTCGGCTCGCGAATCGCTTGCCAGTGACCGTGGAAGCTGACTTTTCGCGGGGTGGGAGAGGCGCCCCTTGAGCATAGATTCCAGGGGGCGGGGCAGGCGGAACAGGGTGCTCCGGCGGCCACGGCCACGCCGACCACAAACAGCAAACAACGGCCGCTAATCAATACAGAGACAGCGAGTTGCCCAAAATGGGTTCGCAGCACAGGCGCAAACATTGGGTATTTCGGTGAAATGGAAACCCAAACAAGTTTCCGCAGCTGCGTCATAGGCACGCACACACACACAAACACGAACAACTGGGTCTTGGAGTTTCAGGCATTTCGCACATACTTAAAGGTATTCTCGTTCCACCGCACTTATTGAAATTGCTCTAGAATTTATTAGCTGAATACGCGGCTTGTTTGCAAACGCCGCAAATGTTTTATAAATAGCCTCAACTGGCGCGACGAAATCACGTCTTTTCCGAGCGGCGAAAATTTTTTTATAATGTTGGTAGGGTTGTCAGTTTTTTCGATAATTCTTCTGTAGACGTAAGCAAACGTAACCAATCGTAACCGAACGTAACCAATCGTAAGCAAACGTAAGCATCACTGTTAGATTTTAACAGGCGCCGCGGCGTTGGCGCTGCTCTGTCGCTGTTAGATTCTGATGCATCTTAACAGCGGAAATCTCTGGAAAACACGCCACTGTGGCGGAAAGTGGAGCGCCCTCTGGAACTCCCGATTTCACTGGGATGTTGTCCCGGATTTGACGGATTTTGTGTGGCCTGGGAAACTGGGAGCCTGTGGTTGTGAATTTTCCGGACTGGCTCGATAAAAAAAACGTCTCTATAGAAAAAAGCCGGCTGGCGAAACAAGTGTTTAAAAGTTTGCCGTTTTTAGGTGAATTTGAGCCAATTTAAGCTATGGAAGCGAATCCAATCTGGTGAGTTTCCTTTCGTTTTCGATTGCCTTTCCGAGGAGGTTGCAAGTACCAAGAAGAAGAGTAGAAGCCTACAATTGTGGCAAAGATAATAGAATTTGTGACCATTTTTGGAAATTACTCACTCTTTTTTAAGTAAATTATAAAATTATCTTTCAAATATGGGCCATTGTATAATGCGATTTTATAGACAGGGAAGGGTGAGTAATGATAGTTTGTTGCCCTCTGAACGTCTTGTTTTAAATGTACATTTTAATGTAATTTTTTTCTGAAAATGAGTGATAATCTCGTACCTGTTTTGTCATTTTTTTAAGCACTTCAATCTCGGTGATTTCTGCGAGACTCAGGTGAAATTTGATTATCTTTAACGGCGCGGACAAACAGTTTCGATGGCGCCATTATTGCCGTAGATCGTTTTGGAATGTATTCAGCCGCCTGTCATGGAATTAATTATTTCGGAAAACATTTCAACTTCATGGTCAGCAGCCGGGCCAATCCTAATCAGCCGACTAGTAGAGAAACGGTCAAGTGTACAACGGAAATCATTAAGCCGAATTCCAAGCCTGTTCACAATGTTATTTGGTAGGTGGATTAATTGATATAATTTAACATGTATAAAAGAAACAAAATGTTGATACATCCTCAATAAATATTACGACTTCTGTTAATAATGTCATCGCTACTTTTAATAATTTCACAAGCATGAAATTTATTTTTAACTTTACGCATTCTTGATTGAGGCGGCTCAAACGGAGGCCCCGATTTCTGCAGTTGAGGTGTCATTCGCGTTACTCGTGGATTAAAAGGGTATAATAGATCCGTCGGAAAGTATCTAATAGGTAGAAGGGAGCGTAACTGTAAGAGCTAGAACAGCCAGACTTGGCATGCAGATTCATGGGCTTCCTGCGCAGCGCAACTGTTGCGCTTACAGTTTTTAAGCAAGAAACATATCCACCTTTTAAAAAATTTACACCTCGCCATTTTCGACATAATGACCCCATAAATTAGGAATAATGCATTCCGTCTACTGTTCAAAACATCCACATAATTTGTAAATTTAACATTTTTGTAAATACCCTCGTTAATTGCAAGACACAGCTATCGATAACATAGCACAGACGTTTAGCAGTGACTCAAACCACAGGTTATTCATTTTGAGATAGCTGGCAACCCTAACGAGAATATATCAAAACAAGACGATTTTCTTGTTGTGAATTGCAAAAGCATAAAATATGATTGAAATAACGTGTAACGATCGTCTTGGCAAAAAGGTAAGTTGAGATCCCAGAGCAAACGGCAATCCCCCTAACACAACACCTAATTCGCAGGTGCGCGTCAAGTGCAATCCCGACGACACAATCGGGGACCTCAAGAAACTCATTGCGGCACAAACGGGCACCAAGCACGAGAAGATTGTCCTGAAGAAGTGGTACACCATCTACAAGGACCCCATCCGCCTATCCGACTGTAAGCTTATCAGCAACCGCTCTACAATGCATATCTCAAAACACACTTGTTCTCCCATTTTCTTAGATGAAATCCACGATGGCATGAATCTGGAACTTTACTACCAATAGATCTGCGAGGGAAGAGTTCCTGCATCGTAACTGTCCCCTTTTATATAGCGTCTTTGATAAATAAACTAATTTTGAATAACCCTTGTACATCTTGGTTGCTTTACCTTGTAAACGGAAAATAAATAATAAAAAAGAATTTAAAGGAGCCCCTTCGAGTACGTCCCTGTAACATTTGGTATTTTCGCATTCTGCTATGGCGTTGCCAGATCGGCGAAGAAGCGTCCGGGAAAATAATAACAAGAATTGGAAATTGCAGATTATTATTCCGCGAAATGTCCATGATTCCGTTCTTTCCCACGCTCAAGGTGTCCGTGGCGAATCGCTATTGGTTGGACATGGCTCCCGCCTCCGTCAACGAGGAAGCCCAGACGCGGCGCTACGAGGACGAACGCAGCAACTGGGTGAGTCTCTCAGGATCCTGAAACTTTGATGACTTATATTAACTAATTGCTCACTGCAGCGGGAGTCGCTCAAAA
Organism: Drosophila biarmipes; assembly: GCF_025231255.1. NCBI lineage: Eukaryota > Metazoa > Arthropoda > Insecta > Diptera > Drosophilidae > Drosophila > Drosophila biarmipes. Next base: position 10,567,648 of record NC_066615.1, on the reverse strand, counting down.
CAGCCGGCACAGACCTCCAGCCACTGGGCAAGATGCTCACCATTCCCGGAATTGAGACTGATGACGAGGATGGTGAGTATGAGACATGGGCCACTCCACATGTAGCACACCTAAACCTGAAAGACCTGGTTTCTAGCCAACGATGACAGCGAGGATACGGACAGTCACGACGAAGAGGACGACGAGACCAACGATCGCGTCATTCCGGTCACCCAGGACTTTTACTCCGCCGACGACATCCAGATGAACGATGAGACGTCGCCCACAGCTCCCTGAAGGGATATCCCCCGGTTACACTGCTCTCCAGTCTCGGAATTTGTCGAGATTCGACTTTCTGCGGCTGGTGGATACACAATTATTTATTTTCGCGTCTTGTTCCCTTTACAAACCGTAATAACAAGTGTCGGATACTTTAGGCTTAAATAAATTAAAACATAGTAAGCAAGTTGGCTGGAGTGCTCTCCACTACAGATTTCCGGAGGCTTAGCTCACTGGTTTAGGACATCAGGGACGAACTGGGATTTCTACTTTTCGGGGCCCTACTTGTGGAGCGCCGCCGTCTCCAGCTTGGGGGCCGGCTTGGAGGCCAGACCCGAGAGCAGCTTCTTGATCTCGGCGATGGCCCGGCCGGGGTTGAGGCCCTTGGGGCAGGTGCGCGTGCAGTTCATGATCGTGTGGCACCGGTAGACGCTGAAGGGGTCCTTCAGCTTGCTCAGCCGCTCGGCGGAGTTCTCGTCACGCGAATCGATGATCCAGCGGTAGGCCTGCATGAGCACGGCGGGGCCCAGGTACTTCTCGGCGTTCCACCAGTACGAGGGGCACGAGGTGGAGCAGCAGGCGCACAAGATGCACTCGTACAAGCCGTCCAGCTTGGAGCGGTCCTCCACGGACTGCAGGTACTGGGCCTTGCCCTTCTTCTCAGTGGCCTCGTTCCTGCGGAGTACGGGCCATTAGTGATTTACCCATCTACAATGATTTCACCAACCCACTTGCGCTGCAGCCAGGGCTGGATGTTGCGGTACTGCTCGTAGAAGTTGTTCATGTCCGGGACCAAGTCGCGCACCACGTACATGTGGGGCAGCGGGTACACCTTCAGGGACTTGGAGGTGTTGATGTCGATCTTGCTGATGCAGGCCAGCGTGTTGGTGCCGCCGATGTTCATGGCGCAGGAGCCGCAGATGCCCTCGCGGCAGGAGCGCCGGAAGGTGAGGGTGGGGTCCACCTCGTTCTTGATCTTGATCAGGGCGTCCAGCACCATGGGTCCGCACTCGCGCAGGTCCACCTCGTAGGTCTGCATGTAGGGCTTCTCGCCGGCGTTGTCCGGGTTCCAGCGGTAGATCTCGAACTTCTTGATCTGCGGCTCCTGGGCCTCCTTGGGCTGCGCCTGCTGGTCCAGCTGGGCGGTGCCATTGCTGATGGATCGAAGCTGGAAATGGGATGATCGCAAGATGAGACAATCGCCCTGCAACCGTTTTCACCCAACCGCCTGCTGAAAAAACGTTTACATAACCGCCAATGCCCGTTGGCCAATTCCCTTAATTACGACGCTCTGGGTTGCATGTTTATCGTCTGTCCATATCTCCCGGTCCCCCGATTCCGCCTTATATAACTGCACTGGCCCAAAAGCCGCCTGCACCCCCGCCCACGCCCATGAATTCTGGCCACAGAGGCAGGGGCCCGTCCGTCCCGCACTCCGCTCACCTGGTTCCTGGCCACCAGGGAGCCCACGCGGCTCAGGATTTGTCTCGTCTCGCTGGCCAACATTCTCGTCGCGGTTTCGGCTGCAATTGAAACGGCACTGCGTTTGCAATTAATAATATTACGGATTTGCTAACAGCAAATTGTTTTTCTTGAAAAGTTGCTCGAACTGAAAGTGTGACCGTGGCAGCAGCGGAGAGGGACCAAAGAAACGCATTAAAAGTGCCAAAGACAAGAGGCCGCACATGGTCACACAGAGTACGCACTATTTTTTTTGAATAGTAAGCCCGCCATTCTTGATCCTATTCGACAGCGAAAACTGCAACTAAAGGATAAAAGTATAAAAAGGAGTATGAAGTTGTAAATAAACTATTAAAATTTGTATATTTCTTTCTAACAGCCCAACAGTTTATCAATAAAATGCTTTGCTCTGCAAACTTTTAATTGGACGTATATTCATTGAATCTAAGCATCTAGGGTTCTTGTTTTTCATACCTTTTACTAGAATTTAAAAGGGTATACTGTTTAATGGGAAAGTAAATGTTAAATGGTGAAAAGTTTCTAAACCTATAAAGTACTCAAATATTTTCTTATATATATTAAACATGTCTAAAAAACCCATGTTTGGTAGTATTTAGTTACTTCTTTAGATAGACAATTTCATCTGAAATGGGGCTGAGACTAACAGGTATCCCCTGATTGGGAAACTGGACAATAAATGTTTTCCCTCTCGCGTGGTAATATTGTTTTGGCATTTGTGAAATCTCAACCTTTACGGGTACTTCCAAGATCCAGGGCCAACTATTATGCAAAACTTTTTAAATGGCGTTTGGCGAACCCCGGGACAACGGCACGACGACTTTGTCAATTGTTCAGTGACCTTTTGTTGTTGGGAAAACTTTTGCGGACTTTTCCCTCATTGGCACCTAGGAAATGGAAAAACCCCAGGTGAGGTGAAAAGTAAGAGTGGGTATCCAGCTCGCTTTATGAGCTGCCGCCTCCGAAGAAAGCGGCGGAGAAAACTTTTTCAATGTTAAAGCAAACGCAGGCAGCCACTAAAGTTGCCGCCGAGGGGCGGTATTCGCATTCGGCCTCAGCCAGGAAGCCACAGCTCCGGCTCCTCGTCCGCCTATTAAAAGAAAATAAAAACAATGAGCGCGAAACTTAAATAAAACCCTTCGAAGAGGGCCAGGCGAAGGATTTTATTTGTGTACTCTGCTTTTATTCGACAAAAACACAAAGGGGGGAAAGTTGGGTCGTAAAAGCAGGTCTTGGATTTATCTCCGTGGCACTGGGGAAAAAAGTAATTTATGATTAAATTCCAAATAAAATGGGCTTATTATTTATTAAAGGTTTATACATTTTTTTACTACCCACAATTTTGCAAATATTATTTTTACTCTGCGGATTAAGAAGGGTTCAGTAAGGTTTGTTCGAACACCATTTAAACATAATAATAATAAAATAAATAAATAACATAATACAATATATACTTACAATCTGGGAAAGTAAAGGAATTGTGCTTAAATATAAGTCTCATTTAACGATTATATTTGATATATTACGTTGCCTATATTAATATTATTAATACCCAGTACTATTCATCATTATTATATTCATATTATTATAGTAGGTAATAACACCCATAATATTTATATTTTTATATATTTATAGTTTCATCCAAAGCTGGTTGAATATATTTTCCTCCGTGCAGAGGACTGTTTTGATTTCTATTTAAGAGCTGCTAATGCAAATGCCAATGTCTGGAGAAGTTCGGCAATTAATCAAGGGCGAGAGGCTGCTTCCCAACTGTTGCCTACTTTTGCGGGCCGAGAAAGATGGCCGGAGTCAATGGGGCTGGTGGCAAGTAAGCCCCCTGAATGAATGGCTTATGAGCCGGAATGGCTGGCCACTTGGTAAATTTTGTGGGCCGTCGGTCTGCGTCCCTTTAACTTTATTCGCGTGTGCCATTTTCGGAGTGACGCAGGCCACAACGGATACACACCGCATTTGTTTGCTTTAAATCTTAATGTGCCCTCGGTCGAACTGCCAGCCACTCAATGATTTCAGCTTAACTGCGGAAAAATGATCGATTTGTTGATATACCGAACATTTGTTTGCCATTCGTGGCCGTGCCAGTGTGTGGGTGTAAAGAGATTGAATAACTCGGCTAACAATAGACGCAAGCGGCCCAAAAATAGCAACTTTATTCGCACATTTGTCTGGCTGCGAGTCTATTGCTCCCCCGTACCTCACGGGTGGCGTACACACGGATACACATCCGTGCTAACTGTGCGACAATATTGCCAAAGTTTTGTGTATTAAACCGCCATTCATAGTACGTCATTTCCCCGGGGTGCCATAAAAAATAGACATCCACTCCGGCAGAAATGCGACAGACGCGTCCCCTCATGTAATTCAACACTGGCGGCAGGGCGTGGGGGCGACCACTTGACGCACTTTCGTTACATGTTTCGATGAATTATTTATGGACAAATCCCCGCCGAAAACTTCGATGGGTGCTCGTTATACACTTGACACTCAATATGGCAATAAAACGCCCGAAAATCCACGAAAATTAGCTCCCATTGCCAGCGTTTTGATATTAGCAGGATAATGTGACACTTTAATTTCTATAAAGATGGATTTCAGCACTTCTAACTTTGGAGGTTTAAATAGGAAAAGGTTGGGCGAAACCGACCTACCCTAAAATGTTTTCGGCTTTATTAGGGTCTAGGGACGTTGAAGAGATTTCGGTTTTAGCCCAGTCTTCCCTGCCAAAAAATACAACGATAGAGAGTTACAAAAGTAATAAACCTTCCTTAACATATACTATTTTTCTATTACCTCAATCGTTATTCTCCTTTTAAGTTCTATAGAGCACCACAGTGCATTCAAAATGAATACCTTATTTCCTGCTGAGATCTCTGGACTTTTTAGGATGCGTATTCAACATTTTAAAGCCCTCTGTGAGTGTAAAATCTTGTCGTGGGACGTAATTTTTATGCTTCCGCTTTATTTGTTCTTGAATGCGAGCAAATTTTAAAGCTTCTCCTTGAGTGAGGCAGACAGAGCGAGCCTGAGAGCTGAAGCACCTGAGTGCAAAATAAAAACCAAGTACAAACACAAAGACTGTTGCCTCTGGCAATCTAGCGCAGTTCGGCTTGCACTTTCCACTGGAGAAATTGTTGATGGACGCTTTTTAATTTAAGCCAACTCAAGGGCTGTTGTAACACGAGTAAGGTGTAGGGAAAACAAGCGCGATGGGCAGAGTCGAGTTGCCGGCGAAACTATTTATCAACCTGATAGCGACGGGGCCGTTGACGGCAACAAAGATGTCACGCGGCTCAGAGCAACTCAAACAAGTTATCAAAAGCGCATCAAGCGGGACAGTTCGAGAGGGTCTCCATTGTTGTAGTGTCCTTTTTTGTTTTTCTGGTCCTCGAGGCACGCACAGGACGATATCTCGGATGGCGGCACGTAGCGCAGACTTATATTATTGCTCCTGTTGCTGCCAATACTGCTGTTCCTAGTACAAACGTCGTTGGGCCAGGCACGAGCGGAATAAATGAAGTTGTCTGCTGTCGAAGGCCCTCAAAATCAAATAAGGCCTCACTTTAATACCCAGGATAAAGCTGGCCAAATGTTCTAAGAATCGGCACAACGATGAGTGCCAATAAACTGAAAGAGCCAAGATAATAGGATGCAGGTGAGATATGAAATTCAACTTCATTTTTTGAAGTGTGTTTTATTTTTCAAGGAATACTTTGCAGCAGATGCGTTACAGGTGTCTCAAGTTCCGTTTACATGTTTCCGTTTTCTCGGAATTATTGTTAGGAATTATGACTCGATATAATAAAAGTTTATTTACTTTTCTATTTTATTGAAGGTTTTTCACGAGGATAAGGAAGAAGGAATGAAACACTTTCATAAGGTCTAAAACTGGCCTTGAATTTTACAAGGCTTTTTATATAATTGAACCCTTACTATGTATATTATTACCTTATTATAATGTTAACTTATTTTCTTCCAAACAGGATTAATTTCTTTATTCCACATGACATAGTACACTGGCTTTAAACTTATTATTATTTTATTTGAGCCGAGAAATGTAGGGCAACTTTCGTCCTTGATGAGCATCTCAGGGTGTGCGTAAATAATTCAAACTAATTTCCCGGACTACGGAGAAAGTATTTATGAATAAGTGAGCCGCCAGTGGGTCAAATATAACTGCTCGCCGGTCGGCCTTGGACATGCCGCTTATTTGCCCTGGCCAAACAACTCGAAGTCCTGGGCAATATTTGTACATTTAATGGCCGCCGGCTGCCTTGATTAAATAAGCAAACAAGGCGCCTAGCCCACAGTACACAATGCACAACACAACCGAATGCGATATTTACACAATATTTGTTTATGGGCGGGGGCGTGGCTAATCAAACAGCCTTGGAAGGGGGAGCAGGATGGGGTGGAGGCTGCTTGGTCCAAGGACGTTATGGCGTCTCCCAAACGATGTTAATGCGATTTTCATGCGATAAGCGTGGCATAAGCGCAATAAGCTACAAATAATCAGCCGCCTGACAGGCACCCCGTCACACCTGGGCGAAATCCGCAATCAGATTCCTGTCCTCCATCCCTAAGCCTTAAGAGGACCCAAACCCGGGCCACGTTCAACTTTCTACGAGATGGCTTTAATGGCGGTGCTGCCTGTGCGCCTTGGAACCCCAGAAATCAGCCAAGCAGGAAGGGCACAGCCCGTTTATTAACTCGCCCGGACAGCTTGCTTAAACTGCCGCAGTGCTTATGCAAATGTATGTAAAGTGCTGTAGTCGGCCAACAAAAGCGGAGCCAAAGCAAAACCCTCCAAATGAAGTGAGAAAATAAAATTAAAACTTACACACTCAGTTTCAACGCCTTTCCTATCCCATTCAAATAAAGAGAGCCCCATTCCGTGCCGCTGCCGTGTGGAGTTAAGCGATAAATTTCAGCCAGTCAAAGCCAGAAGAGTGCCGGAAAGCCAGTGGTGGGACAGGTAAGGCCGGGAAATATTTGTACTGGCTGGGTAAAAGGTAGGTCCTCAGAAGTATTTAAAGAATACCCTGAATAAATTCATCCAAGGCAAAGATGGCTTACTTAAAAAAAATCATGGTTCATCCTGCGTCTTCGTCTTGAAATGAATAAATTGTAATGCTTGTCTTATACATATATATATCTATTCATCCAGAATCATCACCTTTAAAGGATTTAAATTTACATGTTTACATCATAATATATATATCTCATATATATTAGAAATATTTATTTTTATGCTGGCTGGATAAGCTAGTTAAGGATGGTCTTGAAATTTTCATCCCAGGCAAGGATGGTTTACTTTAAAAAATTCCGGGTTCATCCAGCGTCTTCGTCTTTAAATGACTAAATAGGGAATGCTTTTCCTTTAATTTGAAATTAATATGGTTCAGTTCGAATAAAGTTCATCCAAGTTTAATAAATTATAACTTTTTATGCTCATCAGATTTTTTTGCTTACAAGTCAGGCAAAGATCTGCCATAATGAGCTCCCATTTTATAATATAAAATAAATAAATCAGTAAAAGTTCTATAGCTTTTCGTATACCATCTCTAAATTGTTAAGTTAAATAATGAACCTTTGTACAATCGAACCTGAGGAAGGTACAACCCCTAGATACAGATACTGGTTCATCGCTGGCGAAAGCAAAGACTTCAGCCACAGAGGTGTGCAGGCGAAAAGGTAAACAGAATGTAAATTGGTTTCGGTTTTCCAATTCCGTTTTTTCCATGCTGCCCAATGCCGTCGCATGTGGCAGATGGTGCGGCGTTCAATGCACCCGATACGATAGGGTGCTCCCCCAGTCGAAGAACCCGTTAGGGTTCCGCCGTGAACGCCATTGAACTTGCCACCTCAAGGTGCCACATAGCGGAGCACGATGGGTGTGTGGCTCGACAGTTCAGCCCCCATTAATGGCGTTCCGCCGCCTGGCCATTAATTAATCCAATTATCGGGCGATTAACGTCCCAATTGAACATCAAGCATCCGCCATGTGGCGCCGCCTGACAGCAAATAATGAGAGTTTTAATTGCAACAGCAAGACGCTTGTGAAAACGCATTGAAAGCCATGCCAAAATCGATTAAGTGTGCAGTCCGGATGCGTTGGTGGCTTCCGTTTGCTTCCGCTGTGTGGAAAACCGGAACGAAAAGCTGGCCCAAATGCAAATTCACTCGGACAAGTGGCGGGCTTCATGCGGGTCTGCCAGGGCACTTTTCACCCGGGAATTTAATCAGAAAACAATTGCATAAAATTATGCTCAACAAAGCGAGAAATTAGTTTTTTACTGGCTCTGCGAGGGGCTGCATGCTGCGAATGTCTTCTTGCAGTTGACAACATTTGCCAGTTGCCAGTTGGCCAAGGACAAGTCGACCCCTGGCGAAATCCTGGCACGAACTCAAGGACCTCCTACGTAAAGGCCCCACCCTCTGCCCGTGTTTGCTCTGGCACTTTTGTTGTCCGACACGATGTCTTGATTTTCAAGAGACTTAATTATTAAAGCAGCCTCGGAGTCTCGGCCAGCCGAGGCACAGAAACCCTTCTGCCAACTCTAGCCGGAGCTTTGGCCAAATTGAATGCGTAATTATGAGCCATGAAAATTGTCTGGCTGAGCAACAGCTGCCAAAAGCGAGCGACTCGTCGGCAACGGGGACAATTTGCTGCGACGAGTTTGTTGGCTAAAGTTAATTTTAAGCACACATTTCACTGAGCTCATTAAGCACACAGTTGGTTTTACTCCCAGTCTCAGTCTCAGTCCCATTTCCATTTCCATACCCATTTCCAGAGCCATTCCCTCCTGGATCCTCTGATGACTGTCCTCCCACAATTGCGCCGCGTAAATCGCGCGGATAATCAAGTTTTTGGTTGAATGCAAATGACAGAGACGACTTTGCGTCTATTAACTTTTGATTTGCGGGGATTTGGCAGGGATTGTCGTTACTACGAGTTTAGTATTTACGTCGGAGCACCAGGAGCATGGCTAAGTATCTGGGAGTTCGGTTTAGGTGGGGAAACACATGGAATAATATAAATACACAACGAATAATATGCTAAAAAGTACATTTTACATTCCACGCTACGACCTTACTATACGATTCGTTGTTAAAACATAATAACATAATTTAAAATAGAATATAATAATTTAAATTGAAAATTTATATTAATTAAAGGATACTTAGAAATTAATTTGCAGGGATTGTTTTTCAATTTAATGCGATTTGAACTGGTAACAGTTGTTACTAAGAAATATGGTTGGTTATAAATTGAATTTTACATCATACCTACTTTATCCATTCTCCGCTAAGAGTTTAGTTACCCTTAATAGCTAGTCCTGTAAGCCTTTATTATACACTTATAATCTGAAATCATCACAGGCATCCACCAATATCAGTCATAAACAGCACAAAAAGCGACTTCGGTCGTCCACAAATGTATGCTACAGTATTAAACAGCTTTGGGAATTCGGCGAGACCATGCCAGACTTACGAGTGCCTTATTAGCCAGTCATAACATGGCCAATAGCCCTGGTGTTCCGGCATGAACGTGTGCTGGCCTTACCTCATTTATCAGCTAATCAAATTACAGGGCCATAATACGCAAACATTTGCATTAAGCGGGGGAGACGGGAACATGGGGCAGCTTTAATGGGCAATTTGCGTTAAACGTTGATTGAATAACCGTTAATGCAACTAAAGAGCATGTGTAACGACTTGCCACGCCCACATGCGTCTCCCTATACTAATGACATCAGCAGGTGGGGGCCAAGTGCAATCAGGCCATAAACACGTGCCATCAACGGCTCGGGCCAAACTGACTGACTGAGTGCCCGACTTTCAGAGTCCCCGGGAAAATCCACGACAACAAGGACTTCGAAAACAAAGTTAACGCTGTCGGGTCGATCAATGTGCAACAGCATTTTCTGCTAATGGCCAAGGCAGGCAGACAGGAAGCGCCATTAGTACAGGTGCCACAATGCGTTGATGATGGAAGGAAAATGCATTAGGTCCGTCGGAGATCCCGCCCTCAGCCGGCGAGCCCAGGCCGGAGTTTATTAAGAACGCATTTATCATAATTACCGACTTGTCGGGCTCTCTGTGTCTGGCAACTGATGGAAAAGGCACAGACACAGCAGTGCCATCACCGCATGATGACATATTCAACAGGCAAAACGGCCGTAAAATTCCTGGAATTTCATTTCAGAATGGCCAGCCCCAAAAAATGTCTATGATGGTCCTGTCGACATGGGGCGAGCTCATAAAAAATGCGACAGGCAGACACCAGTGAAAAAGCAAAAGTACATCTATAACACAAGGGAAAATAATCACATTGTTCTATTATATCATTTGTGTTGATAGAACTCTATTAATTAGAAGATACCTTTATTGAAAATGGTTAAAAAAAAGGGATGAAAAGTGAGAGCTCTTCTAATTCATAGTGTGGTCCCCGTACAGACTTCAATACAACCAAACACTGCCTACATATCAAGGTTCTTTCTCAGTGTACTCTTTTGCAAAAGAAAGAACGAAGAATTTATACGCGTTGTGGGCAGGCTGTGGAGCTGGAACTGAAACTGGGAATGATTCATGCGGAAATAAAGGCACTCGAGAGTGCCGTAAATATTGTGGCAGCGACCACAGCAACACCACCAAACGAAGGCCCCGGAAAAAGTGCGAAAACGGGGCGGAAAACAAAAGAAAAGCTTTGCATTTTCGCACCTTTTCAGGTGAATCACACGAGTGAATCGCTTGATTCATTTGCTACCGGTGACAAACCGTCACACAAATGTCCATGTGTCCAAATGTCCAAAAGCCCGAGTGTCCACACACCACTCTCCATTAAATTTGCTTGTAGTTTCGGCGCTGTCGGTGGTGTGCATTATTTAATTGACATGTTGATTGTTTCGCATTGCGATTCCATTTTATGTGCAATTCCAAGCAAGTGTATGATGGTCGTGGGCCGTCGGTCCGACTGCCTGACGGACGGACAATTGCCTGTTGAAGTGCTGGCCCACTGCGACGACTCACCAAAATCACGCTCAACAGTTTGTTGCTCCGCGGACTGAATCGACGGCGGGAGAGCGAGCAACAAATGTTGCGGAAACATGCTGATTGGGCCAAGTAAAATATTTGGGTAAACAAACTCATTTAAAATTGGGTTTCAAATCATTTGGCGCTCAGCGTTCGTTTTAAAACGGCAGCAATGTGCGCATTTTATAGGGGTAGATATCAATCATATATCATATCATTTCCAAAAAATTTCAGATTTTGACATATTTCCACTCAAAATAAATATATAAAATCATATTTTTATACTCTTGGGGAAAATCTATAAGCACTTTTGAAATATATAAACAAATATTCTAAATTAAATTTTCAACAAATATACCCATTTTTTTCTATTATTTGTTCTTATTCTGCTTTTTTCGCAAACTGATCTTTTTTTATGGCTTAGTATGTTTAAATATACTCTTAAAATCATACGGTATGTGTATGCTCGTTTAAAGCAACATTGGAAAACCCTATTAAAATGATTAAATTATTGTTCTATTGTTCTACTGTATACTTACGGAAAATATGTCTTAACAAAAGTTTACCCTAATTTTCTAAATTTTTCTAAACCACAAGCATAGATTATTTTTTTAGACTTTATTAACAACACCAACATATATAAATGGGTTTCAGCCACATCTGGCTACCACTGTGCTGGGGATTTGTCAAACTTGTTGCTAAAAAAACCCGCCAAAATATGTGAATGGAAGTGGGAGTTGGGGATCGGGGGTGGCCAAACAACAAGGCCAAAAATACCGCACCGCAGCCGTCAACACTGCAGTCATCGGCAATGAGTAATTTTCAGCAGTCCGCCCAGAACCCACCTCGGCTCCTGCCGCCCAGTCTCCTCCGGGGAACCCACCTGCGAGGCGCAGGACAGGAGCGTGGTGAAGAGAGCCAGCCCCTCGCTCGGAAGTCGGGAGTCGGAAGTCGGCCAAACAGTTGCGACGCGACTACCAAATGAATCGGACGCGCCAGCGCTTTAGTGGAGCTTCAGAACTGGGATGTTTACCCAAAAACTGTATATCAAGTGCTTGAAAACCTTTTGAAAAAGCGATTCCAGTGTCGGTTTAAAGCCAGTTCGAGTTTTAATATTTTCTAAAATCCTGTGTTGGTCAAACATTAAACAGTGAATTCTTCGTTGGTTTCTTTTGGTTGGCAAGTGTTTGTTTCCTAGATACTAGAACTTGAGTGGCTTAGAAAGATCAAAGTTGGTTTTATTTGAATTTTCGAAACTCTGATTTGGCGTTGGCATTACTTGCATCTTTTGATCCCTTTCGTCAGTCAGAGGATGCGTAAGTGTTTGATTCCTTTTGATTGCTTTCACACAATGACCAGGCTAAATGGCTAAGTTTTCCTCTTTGCACTGAAAAGTTAAATCACATTTATTGTGGCTCAAAGTTTTGCTTTCACTCGGCTGCTTAATTAAAAACTAAGTTTGAAAGCCCCCCCCAAAGTGGAAATTACATGAAACATCTGTTTCCTGAGCGATTTCAAAACTTTCCCAGCTCCTTTAACCTCCATTTCGGATACTAATTGCACTGGGCTGGCAGGCGAAAACTCGGCCATTTGCGGAACACGTCCGATGGAGGATGGTGGTGACCCTTATCGAATGGGCCCACGCAGCATTGACAGTATCGACAATATCAGTCTTATCTTCCCCTGGGCCTTTGTCACCACTTCCATGCGATACATGCGAGTACGTGCAGCCATATAGCGAGCGACACGTCAGAAAATGCGGCATACTTTGGGGCGCCTCCGCCGGCCAAGGTGGCGTATACTTAATTATTCATACGATAACCGATGGCTCCTCCCGCGTGTCTTCTTTTGAGCCGACATTTGTGTAATTGCAGGTACTTCCTGCACTCACTTCTCCCCATGAGTGACACTGCATTTCCTTCTCACAGAGTGATGTATAAATTATGGTTTTCCATTGACGCAGAAAGAGAAAATACGCAGCCATTATTTAGGTTATATGGGTTATAGATAGTGCAGCCAGTGAGTAAACAATACAGCACATTAGGGCGACTCGAGTGAGGATCGTGGTTTCTCGGCTTGGTAGTCTGGGAAATCAGCATGCCCATTGACAGCGCGTTAAGTATACGCCGTGTGTGTGGAGTAATCTATTGTTATCTGGAAAACTATTGTTAGATTACCAACCCGTCGGTTTGCTGGCATCAAAGCTTATTCATAACATTTGCCTTTGTTGGGCGACTCAGACACCCACAGGACCACACATTAGGGCCTTCTGGGCAGCTGTCAGCAGTTGGCAACACGGCGGGACTTGGGGAAAACCCTTTTTGGCCAGTCCAACAATGGCAGTCCACATTAGTTCGCAGCTGAAAAAATGTAGAAAAGGGGAAAACTTTTACATCTGCTTTTGGCATTTTATATAAATTATATTACATTCCATTTTCCGGGGCCCAGGCTGGCTTACACTTTATAGTTTCCCCTGAATTCGGACTACTAGGCAGAACTCTGTCTCACATTTGCCCAATTTAACTTTGCAGCTGCACGGAATCCTCGGAGCCAGCCAGCGGAAACTCAAATTCAAATCCAAATCTATTTCGAAACTTTCGCTTAATCAACAAGTTACATTCGCTTAGCCTTTGCCTCAGAAACTTGAGCCGCGCTCGCTCTGTCGCTCCCAAAAGCGGTTTAGGCCAAGAACTGGAATGGCAGGCGGTGCTCAAAGGAAATCGCAGATTGAAGGCAACGTCGCGGATTGAGGTGCCATTTTCCGGTGTTTTGATTTCGCTTTACCGGCCCGCAATGCGGCATTAATTTGCACAACTTGGGCCTCTCCTTCCGCTTCGATTTATGTTCGCTGCTCAAAGTCGCGGCGCGCCAGAGCAATGTGCTCTTAATAATTTATAATAATTTCCAAAACGACAAGAACCAATCGCGCAAAGGGAATTTAATTAAAGCATCACAAACATGGCAATGGAATGGATAACTGCAATGGACAAACGGTGAGTGGAATTTATGGCATACTTTTTAAGGCAGGCAAAGCCATTTAATTAGAGCGTAAATACCACCTGACTGAGCTTCAATTGAAATGAAAAACTTTCTTCCTAATTTGCCTAATAAGTTTTTAGCTCAAACCCAAAGTTTCGGGGCATCAAATTGAATTCTTTCTCGAGTGCTGCACAGTTTCTTAAATTTTTCAGACACATTTTCGAGTCGAGTGCACAAGCTGCTTTCCTCTTGTTTTCCCTGGGAAAACACGTACACACATGCACGTTAAATGAAAAGCCCGAAGTGGAGTACTAACAAAACAAGAACGAGGAGTCGAGCGAAACATTTTTAAATGTAACCGTCATGCTCTACACTCATTTGTCAAGAACCAACATCTGCGTCTCCACTCGATCTTCCTCCGTCATGTGGCTCATTGGGAAAAGGCCAATACGCACTGTGGACACGGCCTGCCACGAATTATTCGCTTTATTAAATCGCAATACCAATTCTCTGCCGCCATTGGGAAATCAATTATATCATTAGGCTTGAATTGGAAATCGAAACTAAGTGGGGGAGCAAGACAGGAAAATTAATGTTTAAAGAGGCGGAAGAATTTTAACATTCAAAACGTTTTGATAACAATTTGTAATCAACGAATTCTGCCAAAGTTTATATTTTGGCGTTTCTATGATAATTGAATTACAATTTTTAATTACTAATCGTTTGAGAGGTTTATCCTACAATTTGTCTATTTTATGACAGCATTTTATTGAGAATTATTGTAAAATACATGCTGTATTTATTTATTGAATTGAATACGTATTTCTTTCTTTTTCTTTGTGCACATGAAAAGTTTTTAATTTATAGGTATAAAGCGGTTTTTGCGGTTGCTTCATCCTGATGACAGCAATTTTTGTGGTTAGATTTCACGAACATTTAAATAATTTTGTTTATAAAGAAGGGAAAAATGAAGAAAAAATATATTATTCTGTTTTCTTTATGCAGCATTAAATTCAAGCCTGTTTGGTCATTTGACCAACAGTGTTTTTTCCTGAGTGTGTGAATCAATTTGCTCAAGCGTAAATGGTTGCGAATCAAGCACACATTTGTCCACACAAGGCCACTTGATGCAATCTGCTGGATTTTAGAGGGGGAATCACTGGATGATTGCCACCATAACCATTGAACGCACCGACTGCTCAGTTTTGCGACACGTTCTATTATTGCGGAGTGGTCTTATATTTCATTGCCGCTTTCCGAAAGGGCCACACCATCAATCACAGGGCAATCTCTTCAAATTTCATGCTCTGTCAACGCTTAAACGCTGCTGCCACAGACGGGGGGTCAGGGGTCAGCTGGGGCACTCATGTGACTGCGCGCAGCGGCGGCAAAAAAGAAAGGTCAAGTGGCAAGGGCTGAAAGCAAACTGTTTGCCCGGGGCAAATATTTGCAACTCGCTGCCTTTTGTTTGCCCCACTCGGAGGGGGAGCCACGCTGCACCAGGATGCAGGCAGCAGGCAGCAGGCAGCAGGGCGAACTAAAATAATAATCAGAGCCCTTTGCCAGATTACGTACGCCAGGCCGCGGTTTCCTAATGGCCCAGGCGCTTTTCCAAGTCATCCTGCGTTTAATACAAATGGCCTGGCACTCTGGCAAAAAGCCAGCAAAATAAATGATTTAATTTGGCCAGAATTAATGGCACCCAGCAGCAGCCCGAAGGGCAAGTCACGCAGCGGAATCGCTAGCTGGTAATGCGGCTTATCAAGAGCGATCTGGGCTTAAGGACACCTCGTCCTGCGAACACCTCGGATGCAAACGAAAAAGAATCCAATGAATCCTGCGAATCCAAGGTAATCGCTGTTCGCACAGCGCAAAGTGGCAAGGCCAGACAGCAATTGATATTGATGGCCTTCCGGCGGCAGTCGTCTTACTCACAAGTGCCGCCACACATTTATCATACGCCACGTGTGCCGATAGCAGCTTTAATGTAAGCCATGTATGTAGGGTGTATCCTTTAGGCTGACGAATCGCCGGCACGGCAATTACAAAATTCCAAAACTAAACTTTGGGGGCGTGCGTCTAAAAACCGCAAAAACCATTATAATAAACAACGAGCCTTGGGCTGGCGCGGCTGTCTAGGATGCGCCCCGACGCGCTTCCGGCTCTTTCGACCAACCTCCCTTGCCATCCCCTGCCCACAAAAGCACTTAGGACCCTACTGTTTGGTTAACGACAAGCCCAGAAACAGTTGGCGGCACCAGGAAGGCATCATCCCCCGGTTGGCGTTCCTCGGTCTCCCAAAATTGCCGCTTCTCCTGGCGAATGAATTATGTATGAGCCTGGCAAGACAGCCGCTCACCTCCAGCCAGCAGCCAGCCGAAAGTTGTTCAACGGCTGTGCCAAAAAGTAGACGTCTCGCTGCAAAAGTAGCCCTCAATGCAGATGATGCTCGGGCGAAGGCCAACTTGTGTTTCATTTCTGATTTGCAAGCTGCCTTTGTCTGCAAGCCGGAGCTCCCAGGTCACCCCTCCCCCTCTCATCCCTTCGCCCGGGCGCACCCATCCTCTCAGAATTTTACGGAATTTTTAATTAGGCGGAAGCTCAGCGAGGAGTCTTTAATGTGGGCGGTACTGATGGATTTATGGTGGGCTAAGGTTCCCTGGTAAAAACCAAAACTTTTTGTAGTCTGGCAACAAAATGGTTTGTTTTCTGGTAACTGTATACCTTTTAAAGCGAAAAACATTAGAACCTGCATATAGGAACTTTAGAAAACAGGTAAGGTTTCTCTGCGGGGATTAAATATATAAAAACCTTCAATAATATAACTTTGTAGTTCCCGTGCCAGAGCAAAACAGTCATTATTTTAGTAATAGAATAAAATGTTCATATAAAAAGCAAGAGGAAAATATTTCTTAAAGATTATTTAATATTTCAGGTTGACAAATAGAAACTTTCAGGAATTCTTGAGCGTTTATTAGGTCCCACAGCTAAACTTTTCTTTTTATGCAATTAGTTGATGCTCGGTCTTACCGCTCGGCCTTCCTCTTGTTTCCCTTCCTCCCATTTTCCTGGGTGGACTTCCGTTTCCTGCAGATCCTTGCCCGGAAGCTCTTATACTTATTTATTCATTTTTCAATTGACTCGCACACAGACAGAGCGGGCAGAAAAAATAGAATTAGCATATTTAATGCGCGCACAAACCAGGCACAAATGACAGTGGAATTTTTAATTTGAGTTTATTGTTGAACTAATACTTTCCCTTGCCTTCCCATCTAGTCTCTTTTTATTCGGTTTATGGCCTTGTCCGACGTCCAAAAATAGAACAAATCCAAGTGCAGAGCTTTGCATTGAGTCAGTAAATTAAAATGCAAAATTCTCGTTATATTTCTTTTTTGATTTCACTCTGCTTTATTGCTGTCTATTGTGCGGCTATGGCAAATACGCAGAACTTACTACCCAAGGACTTCTACACTTCATTCACTAGTAACAATTAAAAAAAGTAGTATTTATCTGTGAGCTGTTGTTATTGTTGACCTGGTGATCTGAGTAATGGCCCTAATTTTGCTAATTAAAAATGGTTTAAGGCCAGGGCAGGAAAGTAAAATACATTTAATGGAGTGTATGACAAGCAAGGCAAATTATATTAATCCGCGTTTTATGTTCTGTATTACAAAGTATAAATAAATTATTGGTGGTTAGCTACATATGTACGTGAAAAACGAAATAATTGAATTAGTTTCTTTATTGCCAATATACATGATGTAAATATAGGCCATCAGCTTGGCAAGCCTGGTTGAACAATTTTTTGTAATTAATAAAAATGTACAAAGAAAAACATCTAACAAATAGTAGTACGAGTTGTTGGTATTTGGTTTGAATACTTTCGGGTGTAATTTTTTATGGCTTAAATAATAAAGATATGGCCTAATAAACATTTAATGAATGCAGCCCATTAAAATTGCATAAATTTAGTTAAAAAACACAAATATTTACTTTTTGTATGCTGAAACCAAAACAAACACGCCTGGTTTTTTATACAATTTATTCCCGTGACCAACCATTAACCAAAATATACATATTTGCAGTCCTTGCGACCGAAACCTGCGTGACGTGGAGCTCATTTCGTGCCGCCTGCGTCGCGTGGAGCCGCTGTGTCGCCTTCCGGGATCCGCGCTCCAGCAGTTGGCCATGTGCGGCTTCTACGAGGACCTGGAGAAGGGAGTGACACGTGAGTGTGGAGTGGCTTTGACAGTGGCTAACGGGGACCCAATCTATCATTTTTCATCCCCCCAGTTTTCCGCGCCGGAGAACAGGGCCGCTTTTGGTATGCAGTGCTCGGCGGATCGCTGGAGGTGCGATACCATGCCCATGCGGATGCCGACGGCAAGGTAAGTCCTGGTTAACACCAGTCAAAAGGATGAGGATGAGGATGAGGCGATGCTCTGCCAGACAATGCCGTGCTGAGCAATATAATTGATAGCGATTATACGGCATCCCCGCCGCGTTGCATATCCGATGTGCACGTTCAATATTCCGGGGATTTCGATTTCGACCAGGGGGAATAGGGGATTTCGAGTGGGGCGTGCCTGGCTGCGGTCTAAGCCCCCGTTTTATCCATCGATGCGCACAGCGGGCAAAAGGAACTGCTGACAACGATGAAAGGCCGGGCCTTCCCCTCCGAAGCCCCCATCGAATCATATCGGTTTGTGGCATTCCGTTTTTTCCGTTCCACTTTTTTTGCTGCCCTGCTTCTGGCATTGTGCTTGCCGCAGCAACATTAATTTCCGCCAGGATATTGGCCAGCAGTTTTTTCCAGCCCAGTGTTCCGAATGTGCAAGTACATATGTGGGCTGTATGCCGTACATGTGTAGCTCGCTCTGGCCGAGTTCATTTTGCAGCGGCCTGTTCAGAGAGGTGTCTGCTAATTGAAATGCTCCGAATTGGCCAGAGGGTCTGGTCGACCTCCTCGTGGTGCTCTCCTGGCCCGAGTGGCCAGTGGCAGCCATGGAAATTCGAGTATTTATGGTTAAGTGGTGCATGACAGTGGCTGTGGCATGCCCCACCTCAGCTTACTAATATGGTGACATCCCGGCACAGTATTCCTTTAAGGCAGGTCATTTAATTATGAGAAAATATCCTTTAATTCCCTCTTTCCGCCTCGCTTTTAGCTCCGTCGATGCAGGTTGCCCATGTCACATTTATCCGGATATTTCTTTTCCTTGCGAATAGTTTAGCTGTCCCTAAATATGTATCTCTTACTCGCATACTTGTTTCTCTTATTCTTATAAAGGATTGCAGGATTGAGGATTAAACTTTCTTTTTTTGTAGATAAAAGTATGGGCTAAGCTCCAAATTGTCATACGTTTTCACAGTTTAAGCTTTGAGACCCATTTGTAGGTAGTGAAAATATCAATGTTTAATATTTTTGTTTAAAGATGTTTTGTGTCCTAAGTACTGCTTAATCTCTACTAAAATTTTGAAGGAACCCTTTCCGATCGGGGACTTTCCATTCACCCCTGTTTACCCAAAGCGCTCGCTTCCTGTTGACATCTTTGTTGACCCGATTTCGCCGCCTCTATTTACTTTTGCATAATTTTTCCACCTGATTGGCTTTGGGAAAAGCCCCGAAATGGCACGGCCTGCGGCCAACCCTCCGCAATTGTACCATATACATTATTCAAGCGAACTCACATTGGTTTTGGGCCTTTGAAACCGCTTTTGACACTTCGTATGCCGAGTGGCGAGTGTTATGAATTTTCGTAGATGAGCGTGGCGTGCGACACGCAAAGCCCAATTTCCAGAGCCGGATAAACATATGCGGGTATCAGCTGAATGCCGAGAGTCAGTCCCTTGAAACAAAGAAGAGCCCTATCAATAGCCATGCAATTAATTTGGAGTGATGCGAGCTGCGAGCTGCGAGCTGCGAGCTGCGAGAGGTGAGTCTGCTCATCAAAAATAGAAGCCGCTTCTGGAAATTTATGTGAGAATGTGAGACACCGCCGGCTGCCATCTGGTGCGAGTTCCGTTTCGACTTGCTTGGCTTCCCCTTTGGCCCGGGGCTTATCTTCCGATCCAAGATCCAAGATCTACGATCACGTGATGAAGCCAATTTGGGACTAATGAAATGCGATGCCTGCCCGCCTTAAGTAGCAAAAACATCCGAAGCAGTTACAAATTGCAACTAATTCATAAATGTCTGGGGAGACCCTTGAAAAGCCAGAGCTCTGCGGGGCAGAGTCAAGCGTGGGCGTTGCACCTGCCGAGCGCCGTTATAATTGAATTTAATTTTGCAGTGGAATCTGCATTCGGGAATCTGCATCGCCCACCGCCCGCCACCCACGCCGCCCTCTGCCATTCGACCTTGCTGTGGGCGTGCATGTTACAAAGTATCTGCAAGATACCCACCTTTTTGCTCGAGCTCCAGCTCGTCTGGCTCGATTTCTTGTCTCCTGACCCGGCGACAGGGCCACGATTAATCTTTGTAAGGTGCTGTCGACGACGCCGCCGTGGCCGTAAACATTGCCGTATCCAATTAAAATGATTATATAATTATGGCCGGAACGCCCGGCCAGAAAAGCCATCAAACTAATGAAAATGCTCTGGAAACTGAAACTTAACCCACATGTAATTATGCATCATTAGGTGCAGGTACCTCATCCATCTATGGTATAGCTTCCTCCAGACCAGTTTCGGGGCCACGGCCACCCAGGGGCATCGATGTTCAAGTTCAGACACTTCGTAGGTGTTGCTTTCGGAGCGCAGTATTTGATCTGTGCGACCCGAGATTGGAGAAAGCAGCTCCATTGTTGGGTTTCCCGATAGATAAGTGGATGCGGCAGTGAAAACTTGAATAGAACACTCTGGATAAAGGGGAGCAGTAGCCGCAAAACCACAACTTAAATTGGTTTAAGCCATTTCCGCAGCAGGCACTTCGAAGCGGAAGCATTCAAGCCGTATATCTTCGAATCAAAGATACTCTCTGCTGACCTCATTCGAGCCGCTTGTGGCCCCGTTGGCCAGAACGTTTAATTAGCCAAAAACTCAACCATCTTGTCCAATTTTGATGGGAGTCATTTGCATACGACGGAATCACCTGGCCAAAGGTTCTGCAGACAGAGTTTACTGTTAAATCCAATCATTCTGGTGATTAAACCCAGATTCACACTGCCAGCCGGTAATTAGTGTTTTCAGAGAATATCTGTCAGATGCCAGAATTAGAATGAACGGAGATACTTGTCTGCCTGTCTGCTCGTCTACGGCGAAACAAAGCCACCGAGTCGAGTGTGGAGATAAACGAGGGCTGCTGCCACTTGAGACGGCAGTGACAACAATTTGTCGCTTTTCATTAAATCCGACGACACCCCCATGTGACCCGCCATAGCGACGATCTTCTGCCCCCCATTCCAGATTTCGGGATGTGTAAATATAAACATCCAGGGGGACGGAAGATCTGTGCTCTCGTTTGTGTTTGTTTTCTGTTTGGAATTGCTGTTGCCTTTCTGTCAAACAAGTTGGCGACGTCGGCAGCGAAGTTGCCCACATATGCGCTTGTGCGCGACCAGCGGAATGTATCTTTCGGATACTTTAGCGCTGCCACAGAAATTAATACGTGCCGAGCTCTCCAGCGGCGCACAACTCGATCGCTGGCTCGCTACCTCTACCCATATCGCTACCTTCACCTCTCTCCATATCTCAGACCATCCGTATCTGTGGCTCTGGCTGTTTCTGTGCGGAACCCGTGTATCTTCGGCAATTGAAGTTGGCGATGCCGCGAAAAGTGCGTGGGCTTCGCTGAAAGATTCGCGCGAGGGCGTCGTACGGCCTGGGTAAACAAAATATTCGCCATATCGAAGTAAACCAGTTAAATATCGGGTGTTTTGGCTGGCCGATGGCTAAACATGTAATCCACTCACAGGCCGCAGCCCGTTCCGAGTGCAGTTTTGAAATTGTTTATGCAATGTGCAATTGTGTTTAAAATTTATTACCTTCAAAGCGAAACAAAGCAAGGCAGGCGAAAAATACATTTCTTGCTTTTCGGCTGGTGATTCAACAGCTGCAGTGTGTGTAAACAAAACGGCAGCGAAACAAAGCCGCAATGCGGAGGAATTAAATTCAAGTAGATTTCATTCACTAAATCTGGCTGACTGCATGGATTGAAAAGGGAAAAACAGCGAATACTTTTCCGGTGCGTATTTGACTTTTTATTTGCCACACAGGGCTCTTATCTCCCTCCTGCGGTCTTATCTCCCTGCGGAGGACTGTTTTCCGAATCAGTTGGGTAAACCTGAAACCAGAATGGGTATACAACACAAAAGACGTCATTGTGGGTACTTGTAAATGAGTGGGCACGCACAGCACTTCCGGAATGATGAGTTAGGGTTCCCTCTGTCAACTCAGCCCGGCTCAGTTCATCTCTCTTCAGATCATCGTCGGAACCACAAATCGCATAAATCACGGCCCAATAAATGCGATTTGCATAATTGATTAAAATTATTTGCCAAATGCTGGGCAGCAGGTGAACCACTTATGCTAGCCAGACCATCCGGCCAGTCCGAATAATAAATACAAACACAAAAGGCAGAGCGGATCGTAGCTGAGTAGCCATTGAGTTGATTGATGGTGCTACAGGTTAGCCAAGAGCCAATAAAATGCATAAATGAATACCCAAGGAGGGCGGGCGCCGGGCGGCATCGCCATAATAAATGCAGATGAAGATGAAAGATTGATAATGCCCGGTGGGGGGAGTAGCTGGTGGATAGCCACCGATGAGGACGTGGCCCAAAGTCGATGAGAAATACGTATTGAGATTTATGTTTATCGGGGCCTTTCCCGGGCAAATTTGTTTGCAGCAACTTAATTGGGCCCCCGTCTATACAACCTTGCTAAAGGTCACAAGGCGGATGACTGCACATTTTCCTCAGCCTCAACCCCTTCGAGCAAATGGCCCTGCTCTTCTGTGGCCCCCGACCATCTCATCCGCCGCATCCCGTCGCTCAAATACTAATAACGCTCGTGTTTTTATACTTTTTATGGATCAATAAGTTTGGCCGGCGTGCCACGGAGCGGCATCAACGAGGGAACTCCTTCTCCCGAGATCAAGGTGCTTTTAATAATCTTTAATAGCCTGGGCAGAGCGCGTACGAGTGGGCGGTTAAAAAGCAGTCTTCTGGGCCCATAAACAAATATGTTTGTGTGAGCACACACACTCATAGGCTCATATTATGACATTAATCAGTATAAAAGTGGTTTTTATTAATTTAGCAGAGCCCGGGGATGGGAGCTTTTAGTTCAAGGCAATTATCCCCTTCCAGGTATCGCCAGTCATTTGAGCAATTTAAAGTTTTCTCACTCGCTAAAAAGTTTGCATTCCCATGAAAAAAGTTTGTAATTAAATAAGTTTATAATGGCAAATTAAGCGAAAAAATGCAGTTTCATCGTGCGAGTTTTCCCATTAATAAGTTAAAAATAATTCAATTAGCATACACTCACAGCTGAGTGAACACGCGCCATTTGAAATGAGGGATTTCTTATCTTTTCCACCCTCGATATCTCCCTCCAATGGTTCATTAGATAAGCCTGAACATCGATTCGCGGAAAGCCTTTGTTCGCTTCGAGAAATATTCTCAAATTATGCAAATAACCTGCTGATAAGGTGCCAGCAGATACATACTCTCAAACAAACAAGTATACGAGTATAGCGAAAATCAAATATGAGATACAAACGAATTACGGCCCAGCGAGGGGAGAGTTTGAGCGGAGGTACGTGCTTGTCATAAAATCGTTCGCGTTAAAAAATTCAAACGCGCCAAATATGAAAAATCGCCTACACTGTATGTAAAATCTGTAGGAACGATGTATGTGGCAAGGTCAAGAAGATGGTATCTTGGAGATCATACGAAATCTACACTATTTTATCTTTTGTACAGGTTATTAGTATATTTCTGTTCTGACAATAGAATAAAACATATATAAGGCTAGGCAATAAGATTCGATATTAGAGATGATTGGAAATGTAAAGAAAAAGGAAAAGCTCTTATTGAGAATATCTGAATATCTGTTATTCAAACATTTGGAAGTGTTATTGTATTTACTTTTCGTATCTTACAGATATCATATAGACATTATAGGGTACGCAAAGGTACGACTTAAGACATTTACTTTCCCTCCTTTTTAGAATTTATCCATGCAGATGTACTGTATTTTTAGCTTTCGAAGCCTATAAACAGCAGAAGCAATGGGGAGAACACAACAGAAATCGGCAGCATGAAGTATGAGAACGTTTTTGCCGCTTGCCATGGCAATAAGCCTAATGGCAGCATTTGATGTCGATTACCATAAATAATATGCTGGAGAAGAAGACAAAACTCGGAGCACACGACTCGGCGGCAGACAGGAGGCGTGGAATTAGCCGAGTCGAGAATCAGAACGAGACTGCCACAAAAACAGAGACCCGACCTTGCCCCAGACACTTGTGGCGGCCCCAGTTCATAGCTGGCTGAGGAATGGTTCCCCACTTTTTGCTCATCGTAGTGGAAATGTGGAAATTAGAAGGCAAATTTTCCCTTGGTCTATGCCACTATGCCACTTGGGATCTCTCTTTATTTTTCGGCGCATAAAACTTTATGCAGCGAGCAAAATCAATATTTGCACAATGGAGAATTTCCAATTTGATTGCCTGGGGCTGGGATTCGAGTCGCTTCTGTTGCCTTTTTCACTTTCGCTTTTTATCAACAAATCGGGTTGAGTTCAGATTCGCGTGCGGAATTGAGTTAAACAATATTCTTATCGACTTTTTGTGCTCTGGGAAAAGTTTGCTCAGCATGCGTTTTGCCCAATTTACATTTCGGAGCGGAAAGTGGGTGGTTCTGGGGGTGTTTCGGGGCATTGTGGAGCTGTGGCGAAGGGAAAAGCCAAGTTGCCAAACCAACAAACCCACAGCCAGGCAGCCAAACAGCCACTTCAGCAGTGACAACTTCAAAAGGTTTTCATACACAATCATACTCTTTACCCTATTTCTCGACATGCCCATAAAGGGCAATCGAGATTTGCGGCTGTCGTCGCTGAAATCGCAGAGACCTAGTTAAACTTATTTTTGCTGCTGTGGGCCAAAACTAGATTGGCCAAAACGGGTAGCAGACAACAATTAATTTCCTTTTGAAAACACACTTGGTTTTCATTTGAGTGGAAATTTAAATGGATGCGTGGATACGAATTCATTTGAATAATTGATTTCTGCTACATTTTATTTAATCCATTTAAATTCTGTAGCCAGTCTGCCGTGATGAAACTGCAGTGGTTCGGTTTTGGCCAGGTCTTTGGGATGCATGTAAGACCATATATTCGAGTATTGATTTTTCTCCTGCCTTTGGGCCATGTGCTCCACGTTCTTAATGCCCGTACCGCATCATGTTTATGTGCTGAGGGCCCAATAAAATGTGTGTTAACGCCGCTCCGCCCACGGTTTTTGGAATGGAACACGCCTACGCCTAGACCACGGGCATGGGCATAATGAATAAGTATTATGCTGATGTTTTCCGGCCCATTTCCCTCCTTGGCCAGCCTTTCTTTTTATTGCCAGCTTTAATATTTCATTACAAATGGCTTTGTCATTTATTTGGCCCAAGCTCGGCTGCTCTACAACCTCCCCCTCGGTATTCACGGCACAAAAGGCAATTTTGGTTTAAAGTGCGTATACGCCACGTGGTGCCATCTGCCCGTGGATGGGCATATAAAACATATTCCCGGTGCTTTCGAGCGAGCGTTTTATCGCCCCTCGTAAAGGCGAAGCGCCGTGCTCCAGTTGCAGCAACATAAGTCAACATTTTTGCAACTTGGCCAGTGGTTCGAGTGACAATTTGTGTCATCTTGGCTGACGGACAGCCGGAGTACCAGGGGATCTCTCTCTCTTTTGACACATTGACCCAGCACTTGTCAGTGCATCGCGCCTCACATGGCTTTTTATGGCTTCCGCCGAAGACGACGATGCCGATGACGATTCTCAGATGAAACAAAGCCCTTGGCACACAATCAGCGGCGAATCAATATGAGGCGGCAGCTGCCAGGCAATCACGTCTCGAATATGTCAGCCCAGAAATTCAATCAGCCGGTTGTGATTGAAAAATCCTGCCAGAGGAATCCGCCATTGTCATCCTGTGACAAAATGGAACCCTGCCGGCTAATTATTTCTCCTGGGGCGGCTTTAATTGGAGTATGTTTTACGACTATACGATTGCGACACTCGGGCAACTTAAAGCCCATTACGATTTTATCATCTGGGTTATGACGATTATGGGTGGGAAAGGCACTGGTTATGGGCCTCCGTCCTGAGGGCTTCTCTCGTATTTGCTGTGTGTGTCTCTGTATTGACGAAGGGGATTTTCCCCAACTCTATTTGGCTTCCTATTGTGATTTACATAATACGCAGACGCAACATCAGTTTGTCACCCGACAGGAAATGCAGGAACCCGGCGCTGCTCACGATTTGTTTAGATTGCCCCGATATCCAGACACAAATAAAACTAATTTATTCAAGGCGTGCGCCTTCCGAACACATGTAGTCACACGGCCTGGAGGGGATCGGGCTGGGACTTCGCCCCCGCTCAGCCAGAATTTGCATTTGAAAGAGCTGTCTTCGGGGCCCAACACCTCGGCAGGGCAAACAATTAGTCGACTGTTTACAAGAAGTCCCCGAGATGCGACGCATCTGCAATTAGCCAGGCCGTCTCCCCGAAGACAGCAATCCGGCAACCCAGCAGAATCTGCGGCAACCACAGCAGCAGTCAGATGTCGACTTAGAGCAGACTTGGAGAACCCTCGAGCGCATTCCTCAAGAATCTGCATTGTGCGCCGCCTCGTCGGTTTATCCATTGTTTTTGCTTCTTGGGCCCTTCCCGCAGCTCTTTAGCTGCATTTAGATTTGCATTTTTATTTAGCGCATAAGTGCAGTCAGAGGAGGCAATCTAGTTTTTTCCGGTCGCTTCTTCGTTTCTTTTTGTGTGCTTCATTATGCCAAGAACGCCTCGCCTTGCATTATTTTTGTTTCCCATCTTAATGCGACTTTTTGTATACATAATAAAAACACTGTGACACATGTGGGCCGAGGCTGAGCTGCGCAAGGTCAAGCCGGAGGATTTAAATTCGAAGCGACATGGACGAATTGAATCCGTTGCTCACTTTCTCACACTCCACAGCCCCAGACTCCTGCTTAAATGTGGCACATATAAAAGTGTCGGTCGCACATGTAAGCCACACAGGAGCACTCACAGCATAAGACAATGACAGCCGAGGACACTCCCGGAGACAAGGACTCTTTCCTGTGCCAATAATGCCAGCAACTTGTGATAAGTGATGCACAAGGTCAATATTGCCTCGCTGGCGCTTTCTCCGCTTCCTGCAATTGGAGAAAATAAATCCGCCATAATCGCGTTAGAGTTTCCCCCACCCTGCACCACGAGAAATAGAGAATTACCCCCGACAAATGCACATCCTAATCGGCTTATACCCCTTTGCAGCGCGACCCGGGGAGCGGTTAACCGTAGGCTTAACCGGAGCGATAAGCACACACATTAGAAACAGAATGCCGTTATCCATAATGTGTTCCTTGTTAAATTATTACACTTACAATCATTTCTTTGGACTAAATTAATTCAAAGGTCTTTCTTAGCCGACGGAAACTAAGTTAACTAAGTTAGTAAGCTAAAAGCTTTTACACATAAATCAAGCTCCAAGCCCCCTGCTGCTATACCTCGCTAATATAATCTCAACTTTTTGTTTAAAGTAAATGATAAGATAATATAATAATTAATTTATATTAAAGGTTTCCTTATCACACGAACATCACTGCTGAGTAGCTAAAACAGGTTGCAAATTAAATAAGAAAGCATAAGAAAATCAACATTACTACTTTCTCCCATAACTTCCTATTCAGTGCACATTTCATTACCATTATTCCAGTTGACCTCAACTCGTTTCACCCATTTCTAGTAGAGTGTATGGGTATATTATATTCGTCGAAAAGGGTATAGCAAGTGAAAGGAATCGTTGCCGACCTCAAAAGTATATTTATGCTTTATCAAGATGACCAGCCGAATCGAACTACCACGTCCGACTGGCCGTCAATCCGAATTTGGGGATAGGTATGCAGATTCTAGAGATTCTTTCGCAGCGCAAGCTTCGTTTTCAAAGATTTTGTAAATATCTAAATGGTATTTTGCTTATTAATACCTAAATACCTATCCTCACATTTTACAACTATGACCATTTATTTCAGTTTTTGACAAAATATTGTAATCTCCGCTCTTAGTTCTAGGAAATAGTTGCCTTTCTGCGTGCATATGTATCTCCTTCTCCCTTACGCTCTCTGCAGCTGAGTAACGCCCATAGCGCTCTTCCTTATTCGATTTATAATGCGTGATAATACCAGATGCGAATTTTTGCCTATGTCCACGAACACTCGTGCTGTGAAGCGTCCAGAGAACGGTTTAACGTCTCTTAGAAGGCGCTCTTAGAACGCTCCTTAGAAAGTGACTAGCGTTATCGCCGCGTCTGTAATCGTGACTGCCTCCAAAAATGTGCACAGTCATGCTTATATTGAGAATCGCGAAATGTATCGACCAATGTTTATGTGCTCTCGTGCCAGTGCGTTGTTGACAACCCCTATAAAAAGTGCCCCAACTTGTTGTGGTGATCAGTAAATCGTCGTATGTCGAGCACGACGGACGAGAAACGGGAATTAGCTTTACAAGCAAAATGATTGTTTTAATTTACTTGGTGCTGGCGATCTCATCGCTCCTGGCCTACCTGTACCACCGCAACTTCAACTACTGGAAGCGGCGCGGAGTGGCCCACGATACCCCCCATCCTCTCTATGGAAATATGGTCGGGTTTCGGAAGGATCGCGTGATGCACGACTTCTTCTACGACTACTACAACAAGTACCGGAAGAGCGGAAACCCCTTCGTAGGCTTCTACTTCCTCCACAAGCCGGCGGCCTTTATCATAGACCCCAAGCTGGCCAAGAACATACTGATCAAGGACTTCTCCAACTTCGCCGACCGCGGGCAGTTCCACAACGATCGCGACGATCCGCTCACACAGCACCTGTTCAACCTGGATGGGAAGAAGTGGAAGGACATGCGCCAGCGGCTGTCGCCCACCTTCACCTCGGGCAAGATGAAGTACATGTTCCCCACGGTGATCAAGGTGTCCGAGGAGTTTGTCAAGGTGATGAATGAGCAGGTGCCCGACACCCAGAACGGAGCTGTCCTCGAGATTAAGGAACTGATGGCCAGGTTCACCACCGATGTTATTGGTACGTGTGCCTTCGGCATCGAGTGCAATACCCTCCGTAATCCCGTCAGCGATTTCCGCACCATGGGTCAGAAGGTGTTCACCGACCTACGTCATGGAAAGCTCATAACCATGTTCATGTTCAGTTTTCCCAATCTGGCTAGAAAGCTAAGAATGCGCATTATGCCCGAGGACGTGCATCAGTTCTTTATGCGTCTGGTAGAAGACACGATTGCCATCAGGGAGCAGGAGAACTTCAAGAGGAACGACTTCATGAACCTGCTCATCGAGCTGAAGCAGAAGGGTACTGTCACCCTGGAGAACGGAGAGGTGATCGAAGCCATGGACATCGGCGAGCTGGCCGCCCAGGTGTTTGTCTTCTATGTGGCAGGCTTTGAGACCTCCTCCTCGACCATGAGCTACTGCCTCTACGAGTTGGCCCAAAACCAGGACATTCAGGACCGGCTGAGGAGCGAAATCCAGACGGTGCTGGAGGAGCACGAGGGGAAGCTGACCTACGAGTCCATTAAGGCAATGCGCTACTTGAACCAAGTCATCTCAGGTTGGTTTACACATTTGAGTACCCCAAGGTGGTTTCCTAACCAATACCTATTCATATTTAGAGACCCTGAGGATGTACACTTTGGTGCCTCACCTGGAGCGAAAGGCTCTCAACGACTACGTGGTGCCGGGTAATCCCAAGTTCGTGATCGAGAAGGGCACTCAGGTCCTGATTCCTGCCTGTGCCTACCATCGCGACGAGGATCTGTACCCAGATCCCGAAACCTTCGATCCGGAACGCTTCTCTCCGGAGAAAGTGGCCAGCCGCGACTCCGTGGAGTGGCTGCCCTTCGGCGACGGACCGAGGAACTGCATCGGAATGCGGTTTGGCCAGATGCAGGCCCGCATCGGCCTGGCCCAGATCATCCGCCGGTTCAAGCTGTCCGTTTGCGACCAGACTGAGTTCCCACTGAAGTACACCCCCATGTCCATAGTGTTGGGGACCGTGGGAGGCATCCACTTGCGGATGGAGCGCATCTAAAATGCACTACCTGAGTGCTCTTGTATATATGGTTTAGTCACAAGTGATATATAAAATAGGGTAAGCATTATGTTTTAAAAGACTTGAAGTAACATTAGTGTGCATTATCTTTGACTGAACTCCACCTTTTATCAAACAAATACATATGTTTAACCAAATTAATGAATTTTACTACTACACATATAAATGATTAATGCTGTTTAGCCCTTCATTGGCGCTTTTGTTATTTTGTGTCCCGCAAATCGTTTAAAAATTAAATCAACTGAAAATCAATATTAATTCAAATAATATAGTGAATAACCTCACATTGTTATACCCGTTATTCGCATACTAGTAGGGTATATAAGACTCATCGGAATGTATCTACCAGGTAGAGAGAAACGTTTCCGACTCTGCCAGCGGTATTCATTCTTGATTGACTCGATTTAGCCATGCCCTATTACTATAACTAAAAGTTTAAATAATGTAATGGGTATCTGACGGTCGAGGCACTCGGCTGAAGCGTTTTCCTCGTTTTGTTTTTGATAATGTGTGATAAAAACCGATGCGCATTATGTGATCACACATCATCAACCGGTTTGTTTAACAACAATCTCGCTATCGCTTGTTTATATTTTTATTCACAAACACTCGCATGAAGTGTTTAAATACCTGGAACGCCCCTCACGAAGAGCCCAGCCTTATCGCTGTGTCTGTAATCATGACTTCCGAATACGTATTTGAATTGTCATGCTAATGTTTCCAATGGAGGAATATAGCGACAAGTGCTTAAACCCAATTAAAAGTGCCCCAACTCGTTGTGCTAGTCAGTAAATCGACTTAGGTCGAGTACGACGAATGAGAAACTGGAATCTGACTTTGAAAACAAAATGTTTGTTTTAATTTACTTGTTGCTCGCGATCTCAGTGCTGCTGCCTTACTTGTTCCACCGCAACTTGAACTACTGGAAGCGGCGCCCAGTGGCCCATGATGCACCTCATCCTCTCTCTCATCCTTACGCAGGAC
This sequence comes from Drosophila biarmipes, assembly GCF_025231255.1. NCBI lineage: Eukaryota > Metazoa > Arthropoda > Insecta > Diptera > Drosophilidae > Drosophila > Drosophila biarmipes. Next base: position 10,536,546 of record NC_066615.1, on the reverse strand, counting down.
TTCTTCTTCGGCTACTACAATAAATATCGGAAGAGCGGAAACCCCTTCGTGGGCTTTTACTTCCTTCAAAGGCCGGCCGCCTTTATTATAGACCCGCAGTTGGCCAAGGACATACTGATCAAGGACTTTTCCAATTTCTCCGACCAAGGCCAGTTCCACAACGGTCGCGACGACCCGCTCACAGAGCACCTGCTCAACCTAAACGGCAAGAGGTGGAAGGACATGCATAGAGGGCATGAATATCGGCGAACTGGCCGCCAAAGCGTTTGTCTTCTATGTGGCCGGGTTCGAGACGTCCTCCTCCACCAAGAGCTACTGCCTCTAGGAGGGGCAAAACCAGGGCATTCAGGACAAGCTAAGGGACGAGATCCACAAGGTGTTGGAAGAGCACGAGGGGCAGCTGACCTACGAGTCCATTAGGGCAATGCGCTACTTGAACCAAGTCATCTTTGGTTGGTTTCTTCTTTTGAACTTCCCCCAGGAGACTAACCAACATACTCTTCAACAATGATATTCTGAGCTGCCCTTCGGCGACGGACCGAGGAACTGCATCGGAATGCGGTTTGGCCAGATGCAGGTCCACATCGGCCTGGCCCAGATCATCAGCCGGGTCAAGCTGTCCGTTTCCGACCAGACTGAGTTCCCATTGAAGTACTCCCCCATGAAGATGCTCTTGGGCACCGTGGGGCCATCCACTTGCGGATGGAGCGCGTCTAAAGTGTACTGTTTGTGTGCCATTGTACTAATCATAAGTGATATATATAAATTAGGATAAGTATTTTTTTGTTTAAGACTTGAAGTGACATTAGTGTGCATTGTGTGTGACTGAACTCAACCTCTAATTTAATAAAATTCGAATGCAGAACTGATAAAATTTATTTCATTACCGGGGATAAAAAGGGTAATGATGTTTAGCTCAATCCATCACCTGTGAGCATTACCATTGTTGTTTACTAACAGGCTGTTTTATTAAACCCACATTATTTAATCAACATTCCTAAATTGTGCAGTAAATAAAGGCTACTGTCTTTAATGAGATAAATGCCATTTGCTTACTGTTTAAATGTCTTATATGACTTCCATCAAGATGCTTTCACACCAATGGAGTTCCCATCAGGTTTGCTGGCTCATAAATGCGTTCGGGTTAGAGCAGTCCATCTTGTGGCAGCAAGCCACACGGTTCGCCACCTGGCTAGTCAAAGTGTTGTGGAAGTCAATGACTCTCCTCCCCCCAGCCGAGCTGGGTTAATTATTATTCCCAGGCGCTCCAATGTTTTGCATACCTCATATCTCGCACTCACACTCGTCGGTTGCTCAACCATCGCCGTGAAAACCCCAAATTAAAATATGGCAGTGAAGCATGCAACACGAGTCTGCTAATTGAAGTAAGCTCTGCCTGATTAGACATTATGTGCCCAGAGACAACGATAATGACGCAACCAGGTCTACAGAGTACACAGATGTCAATGCCTTCTGGAGGCAGTGGGATAACTTTTATATATTGTGGTATCAGAAGTTTCCACTTCAAGTGTTTGTGCTGTTATCACATAAGTAGCCGATTAAAAATAAAAAGAATATATTTCCGCAAACACGATAAGGTCTGACCTGGTTATCTTTAATTATAAACATTCGTTATCGAAAATTGGATTATTCCCAATTACGTTTACTATCAGGCAGCAACCAAGCCTTCAACTCTTTGCAATCTCTATCTTGAAAATGTAAACTCAAAATATTGTTGTAGCTCTCTAACAATAATAATATTCATTTATTCTGTTTAATACTAGTTTTGAAGCACCAAGATCAAAGAGGGCAATTTAAATATCTTATTTATCTCGGGAACTGTTTATGGCCCCAGTAATTTATTGTGTTTACGGATTGATTGAGTAATGTTTCCGGTCTAAGATATTAGCCAGCCGAACTAATTATTTTCCTGGCATAATACCTATTTCAAATTGTGAGTAGTTTTGAATACTTTGGAAATGCCAAGCTAAAAAAACACAAACCACAGAATCAACAGGCATATTATACAGATTTATAACCATCGAACATTATGTTCCAAATGCATCCCAAACTCCAAGCTTTCTTTTTTAATTATTCCAAGCGATAAATCTACTTTTGGGTCGCGCTGGAATGCAGCAAATAGGACAGTTTTCAGATGTTTTTCACGCTCTCTCGGATTAATAAAAGTCCGTAAACTTTTTAATTATGCAGGTAGGGAAATGTTTATCTAACGCCAGCGCCGCATGCAACGCGTGGAAATTGAGGCAAGTGCCCAAAGCTGGGAAAACCGAGGGCGTGTAAAATCCGCACTATAATGAGCACGACTCTAACGGCTATGCGAACCTGGGCATACTATGTAATCTGATAAAACTAATTATATCCTCCCCTGTTTATGTAGACTTTAATGATTATATCATCGCCCGGTGAATAAACCTTTTTCATGAACTGTTGCAGTGATTAAAAACAACAAACAATCGGGCTAATACCAATTAATAACTGATGACCTAATTTGCATAACTAATTAGACAAACAAACGCGTTCCCTGATTTATTTCGACACCTCAAACGATCAAAACAAACAGTTTGTGTGGATGATGTGTCTGAGATACTTTTGTATCTGGCGGATACACGCTGCCCGAGCATTGTGAGCAGTCATTGACTTGGTCTGCAGCTTGGCGCTTTACCTTCACTGTGGGAGGGCGAAATAAATTTAATTACTAGCCGGCAAGAAACAAATGTGGCTGAACAAAAACAAGTGCAGAAACCACCGACATAAAGCATAACTCGCATAAAAGTGTCAAGGTTGTTCAACCGGAACGCTGAACCATAAAGTATTTCGGAGATATTTAAAGCCGCAACCTTAAAGGTTGCTGTTTGGCTGTTGCCGCTGGATGGATGGTTGGAAACTTTCAAATCCCGTCCAGCGACAACATCTCATCTGAAATTCCATTAGCCCGGGCAGCATCAAAGCAAGTCGTTCGCACGGCCATCGCCCAAAGTTAAGTCCACATCCCTGTTTGCCCAACTGAATTGGCCAGAGTGCAACATCAACCGATGCAGCAGCAGCAGCAGCAGCACATCAGCAATTGCAGCTGCAACGGACGGAAGCGTGTTCATATGTGCGTAAAAAGTTTTTCAAGCGCGGCAGCGAACAAAACAAAAAGTCGGCATGGACGTGGGATAGTGGACACTTGGCCAAAAACAATGCCGTAGGTGCATGTGGCACGGCCGGGGATCGGGCTTAGGTTTCACTGCCACTGCAGCTATCGCTTCGCCGTGGCTGTGGACATGGATATGGATACGGATACGCGCATGTTCGTCGACATGGACATGGCCACGGTCTTGGCCCGGAGCTTTTGCGCTTTTGCGGATTAATTGCATGCGTCAAATGAAAGGAAGGGCTGTCATGTCAGCCAAATTGGGAAGTAAATCTCTTTCAGCCACTCAGCAAATTTTAAATGCCCTTTTTGGTCAACTAGGTCCAGAATAACTGATTTTTATGTAACCTCTGACTTGTTGGCATGCAGGCGTATTGCCACGATTTTTATTAAAATCCTTTAAAATTACGTTTCACAAACTTCCCCTTTGAGATCATTAAGTTCCCTCTCTCAGAAAGTCTGCCCGAGTTTTCCTGTTAACATGGCATGAATGTATTTCATACTTATAACGCCAGCTAAGATATGCCTACATTTAAAGTTGGGGAGAGCATGTTGCCTTCATTTCCAAGGTTTTCTTTTAAGTATGAACGTATGAACGTACACACAGCTTCGTTAAATTAAAATGTTTAAGTTTTCTTATAAATGTATAAACGTACAATAGGATGTCATTTGGTTTCTCATTTATGTTAGAATTTAGCAAGGGGAGCTCATTGACTTGTATGTTGCAACCACTGTGGTATGCTGCAAGTGTGCCTGCAGAGCCTAAGCAGAGCTATACCCTAAGTCAGCTTAATGACTGCTGCTCTTTTCAATACACAATTGAGACACTTTATAATGAAAAGAATTTCTTTACTAAGATATTTTAGGCTGTGACCAACTGCAATCCATGCTCAGCAGTATCACAAATCAAACCTAATTGTTCGATCCCAAATCTAATGACGAATATTTTGCGAATGCCTCTGATGACGTGGGACAGACATGGTCAACTGAGCTGTCACCGCACCCAATGCCCCAATTTGCCGGCGTTCTGTGCTGCTGTTGGCCACACTCCAGCAACCTGCAACAGCGAGTTGCACAAACGCTGGTGCACATGCAACAAACAGAGTCACCGCCGCTTCCGCTGATTTTTAGCTGTGGCTGCCGCCGCAGTCGGTTGGCTTCAACTTCAGTTTCAGTTGGCTTTGTGAGTCTCCGCCGCGCGGTTGGAAAATTCAAGGCGGTCCGGAATAGTTGACTACTAGACGCTAGTGTGGCACAGCCACCACATGGGGTTGGCAAATCGCTGAAAGAATGCCTAATTGAGAGCCGTCGTGACGCGCTTCCAGGTCGTTTTTCAATGGCAGCTGTGCAGCATGTGGAGTCCGGAATGTTTGCCATATTTTTGGCAGTGCGTGCCTTTTACCTTTTGCCTTAGTTAGTGGCAGGTCGCCAGTTTGACCTCACGTCTGCGACCTGCAATCGAAAGCAGCGGCGGCCAAAAAGACCAAACGAAACCGTCAACGATTCCATTTAATCCGGGTAACGTGTTTGCATATTTTTCGGTTTCTTTTTTTCTGGCTTGTTTTACATTTTTCAAATATCGCTCAGCCGAATTTGAATATGCACAACTGTCCGAAATCCGCAAAAAATATAAATAAATTGAAGTAACGCAGGGAGTGAGTGAGAGGCAGGCGCGAGAGACAAAGAGGGAACATGCTATTTCGTCGCAGTTGTACGTATAACGTGGAGCAATCAACGCGACATTATGCAAAGGTAAAACATTGCATCGCAAACCCCACATTTATGTAAAAGATCCAGTGGCGAAAACGCAAACGAAGTCGAGGAAAATGTACGTGCTCACCTGTGGTTATGGATATGTACCGAATCCACACTATCCGTAGATATAAGCTGGTGTTCCGCTCCAAAGCGATTGCCATGCCTCTGATAGGTTTATTATTTCAGCTTTTCAACACAGCAGCTGGGGTGTCAGTCGGAGAACATGGAGAGCATAAGTACTGGTCTCACAAAGTTGGCCTTTTATCCAAGTGATTTGCTGATTGGTTCCGATTTGAAAAACAGGGTAAAGATGGTGTTTTTCACTTTCATTTGCTGCATGAAAGTGAGTCTCAAATATGGCTTTTATAACAATCAATAGAAAATTCTGGGAGGTATTTCATAAATATTTAACTTAAAAGAAATGTGAATGTGTATGTACAAAGTGTTTGCAAAGGGCGTAGGGTAGCTGCAACAACTGTAAACTACTTAATTCAGCGTGGATTCTAGTAAAAAAGTTTCATCGTCCTTTTATAACATCCCTTTGATATACATTTCTTTCTTTATATAGTTAACTAGATTGGTGAATTAAGTGCTTATCCACTACCGTGCCCCATATCAATGGTATTGTTTTACACTTGGTAAATTTATAGGTCCGTGGGCTCAAATCGGTAAATTACATCACAGCCAACCGCCCACAGATACTCGCAGCCTCTGTCACTGGCAAACTCACAAAACACAAAGCTGGGCAGCTTTCCAAATATTATTGTTTGGGCGGCGAATTCAATTCAGTTCTGGCCGGCTTAAGGAAATTACAAAAGGGAAATGCTGGTGGACAAATTTCAGTCGCTTTTCACTTCCCGCCCGTCTCTTTCTGTCACCCAGCCGCCGTCCCTCTCTGTCGGCCTGCAGCCGTCTCTTTCTGTGTCTGTGGGTCAACTTTTAATGCTGCAATAAATTAGAAAGCAATCAAATTTAATGTGGGCTCGGTGAGGGGCAGAGGGGCGTTGGAAACACTCTTTTTGACGCTTGTCAAAAAACAAAAGCCGCAATAAATCAACGAGAAAAGCGAATGAGATTTGCGACTGTTTGGAGTTGGCCAGAAGAAAAGGTGGCACCGCAGCCCGCTGTAATTACACAGAGCGGGAATTAATTAAAGTATATTTTATGGTCTCCGTGCGGTGTAATAACTGTGCACACCACTGCCATGTATGTTGGCCCTGCCAGCTAATGCGAGTTTAACAATTTCTGCGGTCGCTCGCAAGTCTTGTTAAGCCAATTACACGGCAGGGCTCGGATTCCTGGAGTCTCGCAGTCTTGGGTTCTGGCTCCCAGTTCCGCAACCTTCGAAGTGGGGCTGCCAGGCCCTCGGGCCAAGAAACACAAAGTATCAAGAAGTAGGGCCCAGAACTCTGGTGGGAAAACAAACAATCTGAGCGCAGATGCAAAGGCGGCTGGGTAATTGAAAATGTCATTGCTGTGCTGCGGTTAGACGGCGTTTATTACTTCGGAGACAGTGAAAAGCACTGCTTTTCCTCTTTTTCTGCATTTCCCGCTTTCTTTTTGGGCGCTGCAGTGCTTCCCCGAGGTGGTTTTGCGGTAGAGGCGACAATGCAGCGATTACCGAGTTTTAGGCAAATGTTTGTCCCTGCCACCGCGAGCAAATTGCGGCCATTTGCGTTAATTGTGTAAGAAGCTATCTAAGAGCGGGAGTCGTAGTTATATATCACCGACTTAGGGATACCCTTGGATGAGCTTAACAATAAATTATAGAGAGAAAATGTGCATTCTCTTTTGGTAAACTATGCAGGAAACATTATTTCCTTAGTAAAAACCTACTGAAGGGAGCTACCTTGTAGTCCTCTATAAAACTTAAATTGATATAGTAAGCAGATAAAAATATAAATGTGTAATACTGTTTGTTTTGCTTTTGACCGTACTAAATCCTTAACAACATCTTTAAAAGTGATTTGAAGCTAAAGATAAGCTGTACTTTTACCTACAATACCCGGCTGTTCTTCTCAACCATCTGTTAAACTAAAAAAATCTCAAAACCATCGAAGTATGGGTGTTCAGATAATATGAAACAGCCCTAAAAGATAAAAAAATTGCCATTCAAAAATGTATCTATAAGTTATAAATCAAAACTTAAAGTATAACCTAGTTGTAAAAGACAAATTTTATGCATATTAAAATATTATTATTAGGAAATTCTAAATGTAGTTTTGCTTAATCAGTCTTATGTTGTGTAACAGAGAGATTAATTAACCCAAGTGAGTTCTTAAGCCCTGCCTAGCCTTTTAAGGTCGGCGACTGGAAGTTGGCAATATTTATTCTTAGTTTAGGATAAGAAAGTCACTTATTTCTCCATTCTATCGTAAGTGAGTGCTATACACCCCTGCAACCCCGGGGTGCCGGGTGTGAAAACACTAAAAACCGCATCTTAAGCGCTGTCTAACTGCTACTCTGGCCTTGTTTATTTGCAGAGCTCGGTCACCCTGTGCAACCTGGGCGTGGGCGCCACTTTCGGGGAGTCCGTACTGCACGACTTGCCGCGGGACAGCACCGTGGTGACGAAGACGACCTGCGAGCTGCTGCGCGTGGAGCAGCAGGACTTCCGTCTTATTTGGGAGGTGAGTTTAAGTTCACATTTAAGTGTAAGTTTCGCAGATCGATATTCGCCCCCAACCTGTCAAAGGAATCAATCCAGCTGCCTGCCTCTGTTCTGTCTTAATGAGCAGCTGCTGTGCATGAGTTGCCCAAATGATATGCAGAAATGTGCGGTATTCCTGCGTCATTGTCGAAAATATTTAATTAAAATTTCAATTAACATTTAATGAGGCTCGTAGGCTCATGGGCTCATGCCTTGAATGCTCGCAGGGCCCGGGACAGCTTTTTCCTAATGAAGTTCCTGGCCCTAAGCCCGAACACATGGCAAGCCATTTGGGCCTCCGGTGTTAAGTGCTTTGGCTCAGCCGCAGAGTGGGGAATCAAGCCACGTTTCTGCTCTGGCCTTAGTAGTTCTTTGTTTCGCCTACATGTATGTAGATAGCGGCATTAGAACGACATTACAATGTAATGACAGTCGTAGGTTTGCAATGTATCATTTATGCCCAGCTTGCATGTTGGCGCGCAGTTTGATGAAATGACAGGACTCGGGGGAAGGGTTAATTAATTGGAAAGGCTTGCCACTCAGGCGAACTGGTTGTTCAGATGGATTCGATTGGCTTAATTGCAATGGAATGCTTCGACCGGAAAAGGAATTATATTTGCATTCGGCTAGCCACAAGGCAGGAATGTGGCAAGCATCTTTTTGGCCCCAGTCAACCGCAACTTGGCTTACATATGCCAAAATGTAAATATTTGAGCGGCCCACAAAGGGTGCACTGAGCGAAGAAAATTCCAAATTAAATCAAGACCACATCTAGAGATTCTGGCAGCCAGACACTACTTCAATTTGATTGGGAACCCTCTCGGTAAGAGTGTTTCTGGACTTCATTCTATCTATTTCTGCCAGTGCCCGAATGCAAAACGGAATGTGAAAACTCGAAGACCCCACTAACAATGCCATTCAGCCGGGGGACCCAAAGTCAGTCCCGGAGGCTGCCACAAAAGGTATACATGAGAGTGGAATTAGTGAGGGACGTGTGTGTTTACCTTATTTGTTATGGGGAGGAGGAGGAGGAGAGGACGCACGGTGGCTCGTAGGAGGAGCAAACCTCAAATTGGGGCACATACTATTTTGCAACATTATACCGACATTGGCTTACCCCAAACGAATGGCAGCCCCAGTCGAACTGAGCGATAACAAAGTAGCTGCGACAGCAGGACCACCACACGTCACGTATACGCAGTGTGCAACAATGGAGAACGGGAATCGAGTGAAAGTGGATGTCGGATGCTGTAGATGCTCGGGATGCAGTGCCATAAAAATGTGAACTGGGGAATTTTTGCCAGGCAGCCAGGCAGCCAGCCAGTGCGAGTGGCACTGCGTAAATGCGATAAAATCGGGGGGAAAATTGAGAGGGAATAGGAAAAGTATTCGAAGGAGTGTGTAAGGGATATAAGCCATTGAGTTCATGGAACTTGTCATTCCACTTTGCCCCCGCCACATATCACATATATATGTATAAAGCATAGTCGAGCATTTGATTTGTGCGCAAATATTTGCTCGAGTGGGCCAAATTGAAAATGCCAGTGAAAGCAATTGTAGTCCCAGGCGGCGGGTGAAAGGGAATTTCGGGTTAATTACCAGTCTCATTTCTCCGAAACCCCGGGGCACACAAAAGTGAATACCAAACTAGCAGCCAGTGGAGCCCACTTACCAACCAGTGCTGCCAGCGCAGCCACTTACCATCCAATGCTGCCAATTATTCCGGACAAGCGGTTCAGCCAGCCACTCGGATGGATTGGCTCTGGCTTGCAGTAGAAAAATGTGCTATCGGAGGCGGAAATTACACTTGGCACTGGCGGTAAATTTTCAGATTGCCGCCGAGTGTGCGAATATAACTCAATTAGCGGTGTGGCTAATGCCGTTCAATGCCACTCGATTGCTAAACATTTGCATTTAATTTCGGTCGAGTTTTATACCCTAGATGCAACCACGGGATTGCCCAACATGTGGCATGCGTAATATCCAGCCCATAAATATTGCTGCCGACTCCATTGAGAGCCCCGTGGCATGCACAGTTGCATGTCCATGGTCATGGGGTTATTTATTTATGCCCAAACAGAAGCTGCACATGTGAGCCCGCCGGGGAGGTATACTATGTGTAAGGGGTCTCCGAGGGATTTCGGAGCCTTTGGCCTGGGCGGAGACAAATTCACTCGAGTCATCAATATCTGCATCGCTCAATTTAAATTTCCTCTATGTTGCAAACACTGTTCAATGAACACACTTCTTGGTGCATCCACTGGATTTACTCAAAAGTTCCCTCTGCGCTTTGTTGATGATGCTTTGCACTCAGTTCCTTTTGGTTAAGTTTCTGGGAAAAAAGGAAGGAGTGCAGATGGTTTTCTTTCTTTGTTTCATCGAACGGAAAATAAAATCTCTGCTATCTGCCAGAGAGCTTTTCAATGCTTCTTTGAAAGACTATGAGATGTTTAGGGAAATAAAAAGACATAGTTTTCAACAACAAATCTTTTAAAACCTTGAGATAAATTACCCATATTAAAGCCAAGCTTGCTTATTTATTTTGAACCGGTTGCAACTTCAGATAATTGTTTTCGTCCAACGACTAGTTTATCGTGTTATAACCATTAAAAGCGACAATGTGCCAAGTTTAATTAAAATTTGTTATGATACGCCAGCCAACTTCAGTTTCTAGACGTTTCAACTAATTTTCTTCTAGCAAAACAAAGAAGAGACTTCAAAAAGTTTTGCTTTAGAACTTGGAGAAACTTAGTGGTCACTAAATGTATAATAGAAATGCGGGCTTTAGAGAAAATGGCCTAATAATAGCGGGCTCCTCCGAGAATTATTCAATAAATGACTTAGCTTTCACTTTCACAAAAGTATGCCTCTACTTCAAATATTTCCGTTTTCTAGGAATGCAGCTTTTAAGAAAATGTTATTAGTAATTTTAGAAATTTTGCGAAACTGATAGTACAGTAATGGTTGGTTAGGCAATCAAAGGCAATGCAAACTTTCTTCGAAATACACAGCTCGACAGGAAGCGTCACGGTTCAATTAATGTGTCTGGCATTCAAGGCGAAGGCTTTCCCGCCCCTCAAGCCCCTCTAAACCCCCTTTGAGCACCCACTCCCACCCAGTGGGTGGCACTCATTTGGCGCGCTGTGCGTTTGATAAGCAAAGCGAGTTTAATTAGCTTCGACGGCAACGCCAACGCAGCGCTTGTCGCTTATCGGCGGGCGGAACCTCAAGTGTTGCCAAGCGTCTTCGACATTAACCCATTTCCAGCTAATGGGTTTCTCCAGGTGCAGGAAATCGAAAAAGAGCCCAAAGGAAAGGTACACATTGCCGTGATTAATTATATGAGACATGAGCTCTTTCCTGTTAAGAGGTCTTAGAACTTATTATAAATATAAATGACTTATTTACTTTGGGGTGGTTACTATTAAAAATCATTGCACTTCAAGGATTTTTATTTAGGTACAGCTACATTGTACAAGTTTCCATAGATGAAAGCTATTTTCCCAGCTTTTCTTAAAATAAAAATTAGATCTTCGAATTGTATGATATAAACATAGACCAGATAATAATATAGTATTGAAATATCACTCTTTAAAATTAACTTGTTGGTAAATACTTGCCTAAATAGGTACCTCGTTTAATTTAAAGCCAGATACAGCTCTGACCCCTTCAAGAAGATTCTTATGATAAGAATATATTTTTCAAAGAGCATTCAATTCTCAAATAACCTTTCGAAAATAAGTTTTAGGTACATTACATTTACGTGAGCATGTACCTAAAGTATCTGAATCCAACCGCACTTGGTGGGTTAAGCCATTAGAGGCATATGAAAAGTACGGGCCTCGGCAACCCTTGGGCCTGATAAGTAATTGCAAACAACGGACTGGGGTGTTTGGGTGATTGTCAACTCCGTGACGCTATCAGTGTGTGGAGAAGCGTTTGGCGGCAGTTACCTGGGAGCTCGAACTCCGGTCCCAAGTGAAAGTGAAGTGACCCCGAAGACTGGCCCGCATGGCAGCTGGCCAGCAGCGCTGGTCCACCCAGATTGTGGCCGGCAATGACCCGGCCTCCTCCGGCGTCCTCCTGCTCCGCTACCGACGTCACAGCGGGGGGGAGGGGCGGAGGCAGGGGGAGGAGCAGGTGGCTCCCACAGTGGAAGCCAGCAAGGTCGCAGCTGGCGCCACTTCCGCCGCCGTCAAGCGGCGAAGGCGCCTGGAACGTGGGCAGATGACGCGTCCGCAGTCGACGGCATTTGAAATGAGCAACGTAATTGGAATCCTCTGGAGCAGCAACACAACAACGTCGAAACAAAAGCCATACTATTAATGGGCACTTACGCTTCTCATTGCAGAAAAACAAGGAGTTGATGAATGACATTTTCACCAATTGCAAATTGAAGAACGGTATGTAATCAAAAGCGTTGTTTATTTTCAATAACAATTGTTTGTGTAACCAACATCGGGTGCAGTTGGTGATTAATTGCTTTCGTTGTATTATTTTTGAAAACACAATGTGTTTAGTCGTCGCTTTGCAAATACGATAAGCTATTTTTGTTTTGCCAGACTTAGAGAACTTTTATGAGCAACCATCATTTAGAAAGCGAACTGACTGCGTCCATTGAATTAGCTAATTAAACTCGCATTTAAACGGGCTGTTCAGTTGGATTAAAAATAATTATTGTATAATTACAATTAATTAACACCATGGCTTCCCGTTCAGGCTTCGGACCAACTGTGCAGACAGCGGCGGCGGCCACATCGCCCACCAAGAGACCCCTCAGCCCCGACCATCCGAACCCAGCGCTGCCCATCACCGAGGTAATACATTGTGTACAGTATACAGAAACACCAGAGAAGCCACCTTGGAGCACACATAAATATTATAAATGCTGTGTCCTGACATTGACGACGACAAATGAGTTAATTTGCTGCTCCAGAGGCTGTCTGGGGAATTACAAATATTTATGTGTTATTCATGAGGGCGGGAGGTCTCGTTCGGGACACTTTCTCTGCCTCTGGTTCTGGTTTTGTTTCTGGCTCTGACATTCAGGCCGAAAGCCCTGGACCTTGGGGTATGGAAATTAAAGAAATTTGAAATTCACAGACGCCGAGTCCTGCTATGAACCGCATGGGCTGGGCCCTCAGAACTCTACTGGTCGCCGACAACTCGAGCTGTTTGAAGGATCGCAAGGTAAGCTGGGGAGTAGGGTCAACTTCTTTGGCATGCTAATTACCCTGCCCCATCTCGTTCAGGTCTCTGGCAAGCTCATCCGCAAGTGCGCCCCCGGCACCGAGCTCGTCGACTGGCTGGTCAACCTCTCGCCCATCGTCCACACCCGCGCCCAGGCGGCGGGCATGTGGCAGGCGCTCGTCGAGGAAGGAGTTCTCGCACACGGTAGGTCATCCTCACTTATCCCTTTGAACCATTAACACAAGAAGGAATCTCTCACACGCAGTAAACAAGGAGCAGCCCTTCAAGGACAAGTGCTTTCTGTACCGCTTTCGCCTCGACGAGGAGGGCGGAACGGCGGCAGCGGGCGTCCCCCAGGCGGAGGATCTCGGAGCGGCCAACGAACACATCCGCGAGGCGCTGAGCGCCCTGTTCCAGCGCGGTCCGGATGCCACACTGCGTATGATACTGCGCAAACCGTAAGTTTCGGAGAGATTAATTGGGATAGGGTTCATTCAATAGATAGTATCTATATTACCACCTCTGAGGCACCTTAAGGAGCGTTCTTAGGGGAAAGAGTTATGTTGATATTTGCCTGATTTACCTATATAACATCTATTTTTGATGTGGAAATATTTATTTTGTTAACTAGATGACACATGTTAATTCTCACACCATAGATAAAAGATACAATCAAGATTCTAAATTCCATCCAAAAGAAATCATTCCTTCTAGTATTAAAGAATATTGGGCATTCTATATTTTTGGCAAAAAAAAGTTATGAAAAAATCTTATTAATATATCCTTAAAAAATTAATAAAGACTTATTAAATGTTGTTTGTTATTTTTTAGTTTAGCTCCAATTTATGTTGACATTTGCCAGATTTACCTATATAACATCTATTTTTAATGTGGAAATATTTATTTTGTTAACTTGATGACACATGTTAATTCTCGCACCATAGATAAAAGATACAATCAAGGTCAACAACTATTTATACAGATTCTAAATTCCATCCAAATGAAATCATTCCTTCTAGTATTAAAGATTATTGTGCATTCTATTTTTGTGCAAAAAAAAAAGTTAGGAATATAATCATAAAAATCTGTATTAATATATCCTCAAAATATTAATAAGGACTATCTAAATGTTGTTTGTTATTTTTTAGTTTAGCTCCAATTTATGAGTAGGCTAAGATACATAGGCCTCAGGTTTATTTTTAAGTTCTTGGCCTTAAAGCTGTTATGAAGAATTAAGTCTCAGAAGTTGGGTGTCTTTAGACGGCTAATGGATTTCCACTACATTTTGTCGCAAACCTCTAAATTTGATGTGCGTTTATCAACAGTTCGCACGAACGGACTTCGGAGGAGCTGGAGCTGGTCTTCGAGGAGCTGGTCCACATCGCCGCACTCTCCCACTTATCGACCAGCATCAAGAGGGAGCTGTCGTCGATTTTCGTGTTCGAGGCTCATGCCCAGGCGGGCACAATATGTGAGTATCTGGCCGCAGAATTCATAACTCCCCCGGTGGCGTAGATGTGATTTTAAAAGATGGCGGGGGAAAATAACGAAAAAGTTTGCGAAACTTTTTAATTAAGCCCCTGCTAATTATGGCTCGATAAACGGGTCAGCCATTTGGGCCATCAGTACTAACAACGACGTTTATCCCCCAACACGTTTAACCCATTGCGACCATAAAAAACCACACCGCAACACCAACAGTATTCAATCAAGGCGACGAAGGACGCTCCTGGTACATCCTGCTCAAGGGATCTGTGGATGTTGTGATACACGGCAAGGGAACGGTTGCCACACTGAAGACTGGGGATGATTTCGGGAAGCTGGCCTTGATAAACGACGCACCCAGGTGAGTAGTGACCAGCCAGCTGGCAGTGTCAATGCCAATTGAATCGGTTCCATTGAGGCTATCCATTGCGATTGAAAGTTTTTGAGTAAGCACGGTGGGCTCTTTCTGGTCCTCAGATCTTCTGATTCACCCACTTTTCCGTGGGCTGTGTGTCTGAGTTGGCAGCTCAGCTGTCTCCACAATGGCCAAAGAGCCACAATGGCCCGAACAAGTGCAACGGATGAGATAACCGGCAACAAGCTCCACAACAGCGACCGATAACGAGCGGCATTGTGTGCCATTTTGAGGCAAACAATTGAAAATTGAAACAAAATATTAGCCAAGGCCCACGTCCAATTTGTAAGCCATTTCCTAAGCTGTCGCTCGAGCGGATGGCAAAGGAAGGGCCCTATCAAAGAGTTGCCAAAGAATGGAATTCGTTTCCATTGTTGGACGGCAAAGAGCTGGCAATCGCTTAGATACCCAACTTCGGCCAATGGGGCATGTGTCTCTATATATATACATTCGTTCTATCTGTATATCTACAGGTTTGTTAATTCATGCGCCTGCATTTCCGTTTTTAATACCTCAATTGAGAGGATAACCAGTTTAAGCCTCCATTCGGCTTTTTGGTTAATTAAAATGGTCAAAGAGCCTGTTTGCCTTCCACAAATATGATAAATCGCGCTGCCGTGAGTCGTGCTCTCATATCAGCGTTCTGGTAAATAATTCCGCATATCGATTGGGTATATTTGCCAACTGCAGATGCAGCTTGGCTGGCTGCCGCTGAAATGCAATTTAAAATATTTCCCCACTCTGCAGTGCCCGCCATTTTCCATATTTATAACTATTTATGGGTTTTTCAACACACACTTTGGCCTCGGGTGTATTCAATTAAACACACCCATTAAACGGGCGGATTTTTAAAGGGGAAACTAATGATTTTTATTATCATCCGATAGAGCTGCTACCATCGTACTCAAGGAGAACAATTGCCACTTGCTGCGCGTGGACAAGGAACACTTCAACCGGATACTCCGCGATGTGGAGGCCAACACCCTCAGATTGCAGGAGCACGGCAAGGATGTTTTAGTGCTCGAGCGCGTGGCCAAGCAACGTGGACAGCACTCGGCATTTAAGTGAGTGTCTAATCAATTTTTAATGTGCCTTCAAATCTAATTGAAAGTCCTGGCCGGGGTTTGATTTGATGGTCGAGTGTGTTTGGTTTTTATGGTCCCTCTTCGCCGTGACGGAATGGCGACTTTAATAGCCATTCTCTCCTCATCACCTAAGAAAATAAGACAATGAAACAATGCCTTCTTGAATTTTGGCTCGTTAAAGAAAGCGGTAAAGGTGTATCTGATTTGTAAAAGTAGTTTGTATCTGGATATCTTAACAATATCCACCGTCGAAATTCCATAACTTCCTGCTAAGCGGCACATTTTAACCTTCTTAGTCCAATGTTGCCAAGGTAGGCAGTTAATTTATTTTTGCATATATTTTTCCAGATACACGGTGATGTCGGGCACTCCGGCCAAGATGCTGGAGCACCTGCTGGAGACGCGACTGGGCCAGTCGGTGGGCGGAATGGACCCTTTCCTGGACGACTTCCTGCTGACGCACATTGTATTCATGCCCGTCGTGCAGCTGGTTGATGAATTGGCCAATTAATATCCTTTTTAAACAACACAAAAATCACCGAAAAATTCCGAAAGCCTTTCTGTCAGTCCCTTGCCATTCCGGCCACGTCGCGTCGCTTAATCCCGGCCTTTGACCACTTTGAAGCCCCTTGTAGCGTAGTACTTCTAGCGTTTCCAAGGTCCGTTTAGCTGGGCTCTCCACGGCCAGGCTGCACTTTTAAATTCCGAAAAATGGCGCTCTTATACTAGGCCAGCGCGCGTCCGAGTCACGTTCCCCTGGGTGGCAGTAGGAAACATTTCCACAGCGACAGTTTAAGTGCCGGCAGCACGCAAGCCTCTACACATGACCCTGATCCCGGCCAGCGGGCTTGGGCTTGGGTGTGGATGGGCGGAACATTTGGGTGGCTTTTTGGGCTCGAGTGTAGCAGAAAATGCTAACAAGCAACACTTCCGCTCCGGCGCAGGGAGAACAATCCAACTTCAGTCGAAACAAAAGCCACAATGATGACTTGGGTCAGCACTTTCGGAGAGCCATGAAACAGGGGTAGAAGGTGGCTGTAGACTGTGGGTCGAGGGGATGGGCAGCTCTGGTCAATGATGCCTGAAACTAATCTCACAATCTGCACCGAAATACGTGATGAGTTTAATAAGCAGGCAGGGGTTCAGGCGCTAAGGTTAGGAAGAATGCGGCACAGAAATCAATAACCAAATTCCCCAGGACTTTCGTCCGCTTTGGGACTGGCTGTGGGAAAAGTTCCGCCGGACAGATATGCAGGACCCAGCAAATCCCTCCCTAAATCCGATTCGCAATCCCAAACGAAATTGGTTTCCCCCTTAACCGCTGTGCACCTTCCATTGTGATGCCCATGAGGATGCCCAGACACCCGAGGATCGTGAGTATATAATCAACTTCAAGAAGCGCGTGATCCAGTTCATGCAGAAGTGGGTCATGGCCGTGCGCCACGCCGCCTTCGAGGAGCCCAGCGTCTGCGACTTCATCGAGGACCTCGCCGCCGAGGTGGAGGCCGATCCCGACCTGAACGAGGAGACCAGCATAGTGCACAACGTGCTCACCCAGATGGCGCGCTACCAGGAGGACCGCAACCAGAACGCCGGCCAGAAGTGGAAGCTGCCGCCCAACGGCCAGCCCATCTGCCTCTTCAGCGGCAATGCGACGCCCTCGAAGACGGTCATTAGGCCGGACGATGACAGTAAGTGATCTACTAGTAATGCAGTAGTCAGTCTATAGATGTTTCATTTAAAGAAATTCACCATGAGCTTTAAAGAAATTTCAAGATCATTTTTTCCTGCTTTAAGAATTTATCCACCTACTTATTCAAGTCGAAGCAAAATTATTTTCCGAAATGAAAAGAATATCTTTAAGAGATCGTAAAAAAGAGAAGGAAGAATTCTTGATTTCTCGAAAAGAAAATAGTCTTAAGATTAATTTTCGAGATGAAAGTAGTCTTCGCACAGTCTACATTTGTTGTTTTTCAAAATCAAAGTGGTTCCAAAGACTTAATCTCGGCTTAAGGAATTTAATACTAAGAATATATGGTTAACTTTCAAAGGTCAAGAAGCTCGAATAAAATTGCAATGGTATCCTCTTTATTTCTCAGTAATTTTCCGGGTCTATTGCGCCGACCACACCTACTGCACCCTGAGATTCCCCATGCACACCACGGCGGAGCTCATCAAGGCCTGTGCCGCCGACAAGCTGCAGCTGAACCGGGGTCCCGAGGACCTCGTCCTCGTGGAGGTGAAGTCGAACGGGGAGCGCTCCGTGTTCAAGGACAACGACGTCAGCATACCGACGGGCCTGTCGCTCAATGGGCGACTGTTTGTCTCCGTCAAGGATCACCTAGATGCCTTGGTAAGCAATTGTCAGTTCGGTGTCTCCCGAGGACCATCTGTTATCCCCGTTTACACCGCAGACCCAGCTGCAGGAGCAGGAGTGTCCCACCGAGGGCGTGGACATCGATCTCGAGATACTGAGCACCAAGGAGCTGGCCTACCACATCACCCTGTTCGAGTGGGACCTCTTCTGGGCCGTCCATGAATACGAATTGCTTTACCACACCTTCGGGCGGCATCACTTTGGCAAGGTAAGAAGGCCAACTTTTGGCAAAAAGTCTCGAAAGTCTCGTTTGGCTAATTAGCCTGCCAGACACTGACCGCAAAACTGTTGCCATTTGTCATCTGCTTGCAAATTAAGTTAGCCCCGAGTTTTGCCACTTGAGGTAATTTAAGATGCCCCGAAACTATTGGGCTAAACTTTGGGCAGGCCCTTGTTGCTCACTTACATCGATTTTCGCATTCCCGCCCACAGATCACTGCCAACTTGGATGTCTTCCTGCGACGATTCAACGAGGTCCAGTACTGGATTGTCACCGAGCTGGTGAGCACGCCCAGCCTGAGCAAGCGCGTGGGCCTGGTCCGGAAGTTCATCAAGCTGGCCGCCTAGTAAGTAATCTAATTTAATCCTTTAACTGAATGATATGTTAGGAAAGAAATAGTAGAGTTGTCAATTTAAAGGTATATCATCTTCCTCCTACTACTATGTAATATTTTGATATTTCATGTTGATGTTAAAGTATTCATAGTACAGTAATACAGTCTATAAAAATTAAACGTGTGGTGTTGGGGAACGTTTCTTTTCTCAATGAAAAGTAAGAAGTTCCGAATAACTTCCAAGTGAAGTTCTTAAAGAACTCTTCCTCCCAGTTAAGAACACTTGTTATAGCAACACCCTTCCTTTCCAGCTGCAAGGAGTACCAGAACCTGAACGCCTTCTTCGCCGTGGTGATGGGCCTCTCGAACATGGCGGTGTCCCGGCTGCAGCAGACCTGGGAGAAGATCCCCTCGAAGTTTCGGAAGATCTTCCAGGAGTTCGAGGCCCTGATCGACCCCAGCCGCAACCACAGGGCGTACCGCGTGTTCGTGGGCAAGCTGCAGCCGCCACTGATCCCGTTCATGCCGCTGCTGCTCAAGGACATGACCTTCGCCCACGAGGGCAACAAGACCAGCCTGGACGGCCTGGTGAACTTCGAGAAGATGCACATGATGGCCCAGACGATGCGCACCATCCGCTTCTGTCGCTCCAGGAGTCTGGGTAAGAACGCCATCCCTCCTATCTCAAAAGTTACTTTCTCACTGAGTTCGATTTGGAGCAGGTCTGGAGCCGCCTTCACCGAAGAGCGAGGGCGAGGTGAGGTCGTACATCAGCAGCTTCCGCGTCATCGACAACCAGCGGGTGCTCACCGCTATGTCCCAGAAGGTGGAGCCCACCAGGAAGCTCTAAGCCGGAAAGGCCCCTATCCGATTAGCCGTAGCGAGTATTAAGTGTCTAACCCTGAGTGTGTGTGTTAATCAAACCGCAATTAGCTGCACAGTTATGAGCTTAGCCGGGTGGTTTTCGGAAGCCAATCGGCGCCATGGCCACCACAGCCCGGACAAACTTTCATCCGCATCCGCATTCGCGTTCGCATTAGCCTAAGCTACAGTGTACTCTGTGTACGCATATCTATGACCCGACTAAGAACTATCTCAATCTTCTAATGAACTGAAACCCCAACGCATTTCAATGCAAACGAGAAACTTTTTGCTTTAGTACAAAACGATAGATGGAAAACAAATTAAAAAATCGGGAATCCCGGCGGAGACCGAAGCGAATAAAAACAAAAGTTGGACGTGTGTGATACTAAACATTTAGAGGAGGCAACATCAAAACAAACAGCACTAAACTGCATAATTTCCTACAAAACTTTACTCTATACATCCTGCGCAAGCTAGTAAAATAATTTGTAAAATTGTACATCGTATCCGAGAGCATGGAATCTATTTTTTTAAAAGCCCTAAACTAAAGCCAACTATTAAACAGTCTAGTTGAAGCTAGTTACTAACATGTAAGCCACGTAGCGGATAAGTTATTTTATTTAAAGTTTCAGATTTCTCTATCGTTTGGAAGTTCTATACCCCTAAGTACTGCAACTCGCAAATAAAATACGAACCCATTTATTACTATTTATTACACATCCCTGATTTGTTTCATTTTGTAGAAAATTTAGTCCTTGTTTATGTTATCTAATATATACGCATATATGCCAATGCATACAAAACATTAACACTGGAGAGGGACCTTATTAGTTGTAGTTTTGTACATAGATACGTGTAAACCATTTACATTTATTAGACCAGTGCAATTGTGTTCAAGATATGGGGAGTACTTTGTAATGCTTTTCGAAAAGCAATTCAAAACAGTTTTCAAGCCAGTTAAACGCCATTAATTATTGTCAGCATCAAAAATATTGAAAAAAAAAACATTCAAAATTTTAAAGTTCGACCAATCTGTCGGAAAAGATTATTTCTTTGCAAGGACTTCGATCATTGAAAACAAATCTAAAATTTCCACAATATGGGTTTTTGGGAGCTACCTATATTTGAACACATATGTACAACCTTAAAATATCTTATGTAATAATATACTCGGTACTCGAAGAATATGGTACAGGGAGAAGTGGATCTTGTTGGACTAACAAAGTATTACTTCTCCATTTGCTTGCATTGTATACGATATTTCTGTCTGTAGAAACAAATCCAACATTGAACAAAATTATTTTAAACGAGCAAAATTTGTACCGAGTATCTAAAGGTCGTTGATCCGACTTTGGCGTTTTGTCCGTCTTAAATAGCAACCTCTAGTGAATCCGAATTGGTCTTCGGGGCTATGGCGTAAGTTAGCTAAAATATCTTTTATAAGGTGTCTTATACCAAAACATTCTAGTAAGATGTCGTAGGTTATCCAGTACTTGTAGTCACCATTCTAACCCAACTCCTCTCCCAAGTAAAGGTCTCTCAAACAACGATTTATCACATAAAGAACCACCATTCCTAGACGTAACCAAAACTTTGACCATGATGCGTAGAATATAATTGTCGTAATAAAACCTTTTTCTTTACGTACTCCAATCAGACAAACAAATACAATCCAAGATATAGAGTATTCAGTGGTTTCTCCTCCAAAAAATAATACAAAGCAAATGCAAACGAATTTTCAATACAACTTTTATAGGTATAGCGAACCGATTCAAACGAAACAATACTGTGTAGTTTTTAGTTAATGAGATGTAAAAATTTCGTATTGATTTACAAGGAGCGCAACACCAATTTTAGTATGGTAAAATTTGTAAGTAGAGTGGGAAAGCCTTCAATTACTTTATCTACATGTGCTGCGGGCAGAATCTATCACAATCATCCTCATAGAATTGTGTAGGCGTTATAACCCCAAAGCAAACTAGCAATCCTTTGAGGAAAACTTTTGAAAAAATAAACCAACTCTTGTAGCATAAATGGGGTGAGAAGATATATTATACACAAACTATTTATTTAATGGATCCAACAATTTAGCTCGTAGATCATAGAGCCTATTCTAGTGTTAGGTAATCGTTTCCAGCAAGAGGAAACATCTATGTGTCAAAACCAACAATATTTCTATATTTTTGAGTACTGCTTTGCTAAAGTATACCCAACTTACACCACCACCGTTGTTATTGTTGTGCACTTTCAATAATACAGATATACATACTATATATGTAAATATGCCAGTATATTAAATATGCAAGTACTCCAAAAGGGAAAATTTCAAATTTTACTTGTGATTCGATTTGACAATCTGAAAACAACTCTACGAACCTTTAATTTCTCAAATATAACCTAGGCACTTTGCATAAATTTAACGTCATTGGGTATCTCACGGATGCACACGAGCCGATATATTCATGCTATACGTATATACCTCCGTTACCAAAATATAGCTATTGCCAATCAGTCTTAATCAGTCAATAAATGTTCGAGCCGTAACTAGTACTAACCACTAAATGTTCAAATCAGTGTTTACATGTCTAACGCAAAACAATCTTGAAATTTACTTACCTACCATATAGCAAAATAGATTAAAGACAAATAGTTCGTAATGGGGATGGAAGGACGACGGCTCCCAAGAGCTCACAGCAAGAGACAACACCAACAAACCACTTAGAAGTAATTAAGTCCATCGAGCATGGTATAGACGTGCATATATTGTGTAGCACAAACAGAGATCTCTTAACCGTACTACCAGATTACATATTCTAGCAACCTGTGTACCCGAATTGCGAGGACCGAAGTGAGATTTATGCAAAGCAGAGTAAATGTTTTAATGGCAACCCAAGATGTTAAAACTAAGTGTAAACCAGCATGTATCTTTGAATGTCTAACATTTTGAACTCAACTAATATTCGAATAAAGATTTATGTGTTAGCGAGTGGGAAAATGTTTTCTATTTTTGTATCTGGAGACCGCTTTTTCTATACCTCATTTGAAGCCCAACTAAGAGTATCCCATTTCTTTTATTGCTTCAAAAACATTCCATTTATTTGATAGGTTTTCTGGTTTAGTTTTAGCAAACTCAAACAGTAAAATCATTTTTATGTTGATCGTACAAGATGATGACCTTTTTTTTTCAAACCTTAAAGGTTCTTTAGAATAAGTTTTCGAAATATTAGAAATATTACATTTTAGTTCGGGGAATAAATAGAAATCAAGAGAGAAATTATGTCACGATCGATATAAAGCACACATTTTTTAAACCTTAACAGTGTGGTTCACAAGGTTCTTTCAAAGTTTTTCGACACATGTCTGAATAAATTTTAATTCCGGGAATTTGGGTGAAAGTTATATTTCACTTTAAGCTTTATATGTTTTAGTTCTATTAAAACAAAGTATGCAAATAAGTATAGAATCATATGACTGAAACAGATCATTCGCCCGCGAGGGGATCCCCTTTATGAGTGCATTCGAATATCGATTGAGGTGGGCCAAAAACGATTACCTGCTCTAATGGGCTCCCAAAGCTCCGGCTCTCCGCTCTCGGGCAAGAGCTTTTGCTGGCTGGGAATAACCGCGCGGTGTCCGTGACGTCACCGGATGACACAGCAGCTGCTCGAGCGCCGTGACAAAATCAACGAAACCGGCTGAGCGGGCCAACAGTTGTCCGCGAAGCCTTCAACGTGCTGGAACCGATAGAGACTGCCGCCCGAGAGCCACTAAAATCCGTAATCGCACTGATTTAGAAGCGTCCAATTTGCACAGCGTTAATTATCAGCGGCAGCGACAACACGATGACCAATCTGGCTCCCACCATCCGGCTGAATAATGGGCGCGAGATGCCGATCTTGGGCCTGGGCACCTGGAAGTCCTTCGAGTCCGACGCCTACCACTCCACGCGCCACGCCCTCGACGTGGGCTACCGGCACCTGGACACCGCCTTCGTCTACGAGAACGAGGCGGAGGTGGGCCAGGCGATCGCCGAGAAGATCGCCGAGGGAGTGGTGACCCGCGAGCAGGTCTTTGTGACCACCAAGCTGGGCGGGATCCACCACGATACGGGACTGGTGGAGCGCGCATGCCGCCTCAGCCTGAACAACCTGGGTCTGGAGTACGTGGACCTCTACCTGATGCACATGCCGGTGGGCCAGAAGTTTCACAACGACAGCAACGTGCACGGCACCCTGGAGCTGACGGATGTGGACTACCTGGACACCTGGCGCGAGATGGAGAAACTGGTGGACCTGGGCCTGACGCGCAGCATCGGCCTGTCCAACTTCAATGCCGCACAAACGGAGCGCGTGCTGGCCAACTGCCGCATCCGCCCGGTGGTGAACCAGGTGGAGTGCCACCCTGGGTTCCAGCAGCGCCAGCTCCGAGAGCATGCAAAGCGCCACGGACTGGTCATCTGCGCCTACTGCCCCCTGGCCCGCCCACAGCCCTCTCGCCAGTGGCCGCCCTTCCTCTACGACGAGCACGCCCAGCAGCTGGCCAAGAAGTACGGCCGGACCACGGCCCAGATCTGCCTGCGGTATCTGGTCCAGCTGGGCGTGGTGCCGCTGCCCAAATCCTCGAACAAGGCCCGCATTGAGGAGAACTTTAAGGTGTTCGACTTCGAGCTGAGTCCGGAGGATGTCGCCGGCATGGAGCAGTATCACACGGGGCAGCGCACGGTGCCCTTCTCCGGCATGGCCGGACATAAGTACTATCCATTCCACGATGAGTTTTAGACGTTAACAGGGGTGTCCCAAAGGCATCGGACGGTGTCGGTCCCCTTCCCTTGGAATGTAACCGAAAAATCCATTGGTGTTCAGGAATTTTTAGTTTTTCATGTGTTTTTCGATCATAATTTCCCAGAACTTATGGGTCATTTTTTCAAAACCCACTCCTGGGTTGTTTTTGAACCGTTTTCCAAGTTGAGGTAGCTTGGGGAGACACCATTATTTTAATATTTAACTGAAAGAGATTTGTCAGACACCCCCGCTTATGTAGTATTTGTATTGTAAAATAAAGTATATTACGAAGAAAATCTCTGGGCGGTGGGGCTAATCAGTTTGTCTAACCGGGGCGCTTGATAAATGGTGTTATCTGAGAGTATTCGGCGTGTGCGCTTGTCACTCGGAATTCCAAGTCAGTCGGTATTGGGTGTACATATAGCGAGCTTTCATTCAGATGAACGTGTGAGATAATAGCTGAAATAACCAAGATCAGAAAGACATTTCCTAGGCGCATCCGAATCATATCTCCTCTTATCAGTAGGACAGATTCTGGAATTGCGAAATCAAATTTTGAAGTGGCGACATTGGGTGGCGATAACGCAGATAAAGCGTTTCACAGCACTGTACAACGTTTTTGGCCGGTCTGTCAGCACTGCCCGATTTTAACTTTTAATTTTCCCAAAGAAAATAATGTTAAGCTACAGTTACTATCATGTTAATAATGATACAATTAGTATTTACCAGCTTATTAAAAAGTCTATGAGCTTAATTAACAAGTTCTACGCGAATAAAACCTTTGCTGTAGTGTGACCATAAAGAGACAACGATGAAACAGCTTAGTTTTCCTATCGATACTTCCTAAAGAGAAACCCATAGAAAAACAAAGAAAATACATAAAACAGCGGCAGCATGTCAATAATCTTAAAACGAAGCCTTCGATCACCATGGATGCTGAAGGTAAGGGTCCAATAATCAAGAACAATCAGCCATACTATTATGCTAAAACACCATAATACCCCCAGGCATGCTACAGTTCCAGTGCTCAGTCCGGGGATTCGGCCAAAACAATACCCAAAAACCTTCTTGAGGACAAGCAAACGGCTGTCCTGCAAAAGGAAAACGGTGCTATCTTCGACAAGAGACCCTTTAAGATCCATTTGGACAAAGGTACGATTCACCTTTCTCATAAACTAATGATATTCAGCCGCTTTTACATAACCACAACTCGACCGCCGCAGATAAAACCTACAGCTGGTGCCTTTGCGGCAAGTCCAAATCTCAGCCCCTATGCGACGGCATGCACAAGAACGAGTTCCTCAAGATCAAGCAGAGGTAGGAGATAAGAACATTAATGGTTATCAGTCAACAGGGTACTTAAAAAACGAACTTATACTTTCCAGGCCCATCCGCTTCAAGGTGGAGAAGTCGGGGGACTACTGGCTGTGCAACTGCAAACAGACCACCCACAGACCCTTCTGCGATGGAACCCACAAGCAGCCGCACATCCAGACCGCCGTCAAATAGTTTTAGGATCTGTTGAAGTACTCGCGTGTGAGAAATGAGAAATGCATTAATTTTGAATCAAGCAACACATGTTTTATTCTAGATTATAGAACGTATTGGTACATCCTAGTAATGCTCCTCAGTGGTGTGCGAGCACATAAACATACATTTAATTTGAGTCCGACAAAAGCAGATGTTGACTATCATATGTGTATGGTTAGGGTGTTACAAGCTTTAACAAATTATTTACAATGATCAGAGGTGTAAATGAATGGGTGCATTTCACAAAGACTTCCGACCATCCGTTAAAGGTGAAATTGTTAAGCCAAAAATCAAAAATGTGTTTAGAAAATAGAAAGATGTTTGCTTTTTATTTAAACTTTTTAACGAGTTCTATCTGTTTTACACATAAATATAGAACTTAAAAAGAATCGAGAGCAAAATTTCACTTAATCTATATAATCATTTTGTTATGAAGCCAATTATTTAAAAGTAGAAATTGAAAGTACAAAATACAGTTTGGTGAATGACATCTCATCGTTAAATATTTATCAGATTATACAAACTCGGCTCATGCGATCCACTACATACAACACTCAAAACGATTTAAGTCAGCTAATGCAAATTTTAACTTATACAAAAAATTTAAATGTATTAAATTGGTTTTAATTGTGTAAAGCATATGGTACAAAGAACTAAATGGTTACAAGGTAAACTGAGAGTTTTAAACATTGTTCTTAAATAGGTGTTTTTGAGTTTAACGAAGAATTTTGAAAAGTGTTCGTTAGCTTTTCCTTAGATAGTGAGATTTTGTTTAAGTTTATTCTGCTAAATTACAATCAATTTAAATATGAAATGGTTGATGACGGTGTTGACACTCATCGGCAACGGCAGAACGCAGGATAACATTCGCGACCACAATTTTGAACCGAAAGATCATTTGGTTTGAAAATAATTCCCGTCTTCTATCGTTTGAGCATGTTTGAAGTAAAGTGGTTTGAAAAATAACGATGTAATCACTTAGCGCTCCTGTTGTCAACCACGGCTTTGGGATTTAAGCCCTCTACGCATTCGTAAGTCTTCTCGTTTGCTAAACGTCTTCTTGGTTCCCGTCTAATCAGTAAACTTTATTTTTGTACCCTTCATCTTGCTTCTTGACTTATGTTTTGAATATGTATGCAGCAAATGAATTTAGTGGGTTGTTTTTCTTTTCTTTTCTCCTTTTAAATTAATACTCCTCGTCCTCTGGTGGTGCATCGTCTGGCGGCGCAAAACCATCCTGAAAGCAAGAAAAATAAGTCTAAGTGATTGCAAATCCGGACTAAAGTGTACGGACATGACCTACCTCAGTCGCATACAGGATGTCCATTATCTTTTGAATGAGCGGATGTTGCTCGCCGTCATCTGCTTCTTGGCAACTAAAAAACGGAAATGGGTAAGCGCAGAGTCGGGAAGAGAGTGGATCGATCTCGCTACTTACAGAATTTCAATGTCCCGCAACTTCGAGAAGTAAAAGTCGCGCTCCTTCTCCAATCCCTCCAGGTTGATGCGCATATCCATGACCTGATCCTTAACATTAGTAACTGAATTTGGCTCATTTTCTTGTTCTTCACCCACCTGGTTTGACATCTCTTCGATCTGCTGATTGTTGACTGAGTTTGCCGCGTCGTTCTTCTTGACCGTGCCCGTGCTGTTGGCCCCGGCGGTTATTCTACTCGGCGGCGCAGCATTGTTCGTGCGTGGCAGCACCTTGGAGACTGCTGCTTGGAGGGACCAAATGGGGGTGGTAAGTATTGGATCAGATTAAGTAGATTAAGGATTCAACAAACGTGAAGCACAGACAGCTTAGCTCTTCGTATTGTATGTTTTTTGTGTTCACTTCTAGGATGTGCGTTTAGTTTCTTAATCGTGGGCGATGGCATGCAATATGTACAATAGTCTGACCTTGTGGATGGTGCGTAACGATAATGAAAGGAGAGATAGCGCTAGGAGGATACAACTAGGAACTAGGGAACCAAACCAAAACAACGTACTGGGCTTCACTGTGGTCGTCGTCGTCGGGCGCGTCGTTGCCGTCGGAGCACGTCGATAGCTGTTGTGCACGCCGCCGGCCGCCGTGCCGGGCAGGGCCTTCCCCGCTCCCGAGCCGAAGCCCATGGGGGCGCCCTCGCGCACCGCACTGGCATCGTAGTCCCTGCCATCGTAATTGGCATCGAAGAACTTTTTGAACCATTGCAAAAACTCGAAATTGTCTTGGAAACGACCTTTGATCAACTTATCAATGGGTATTATCTAAAAGTAAGATGGGCGAGAAATATGCAGACAGGTGAGAGAGTGTGTGGTGAAACCATATGCAGTGGGAACAAAATAAGAATACACAAAAACACAGATATGGATTTTAAGGGCACAGAACTCTCTTTGGCAAGCCAAAGCACCAGAACCTATCTTTCGAACATACATTAAATTATAACATTTCAATGGAAAGACCAGCAAGGCGAAGTTTTAAATAAAAATAATAAAGTAGTACCAAAATCATTATATAAAATTGTAAAGAAAAAAATATTTAAATATAACCAGGGTAGTAACGTTAGAATAATTAAGGCGAAGGAAAATCCGAGAAGTATAAAAAACCTTCCTAAACTAAACTAAACTAAAACTAAGTTAGTGACAGAACGGTGTATACGGAATTTAGGAACTGTGTACAGATAGTAAATTGAGGTACAAATTCGAAGGAGTATTTAGTGGAGTAACAGAAGAGACCCTAGCAAAAGAAACTTGAAACAAAAAATACTTATCTCTATTCATAATAAAATTACCGCTAAAAAACCGATCTTACTCCTGTAAAGAGTTAACTACTAAGACATGGTAAAATAACATACGTAAAATAATATACGTAATTGTTATTATTGTGTATTTAAAATACCGCTTATAAAACCGATCTTACTTTCAAGATTAAACAACTAAGACAAGGAAAACAACACCCGAACTAAGGCCCTGGACACAATCTACGTAATTCCCATGTGTAAGGAGATGAAGAGGAGTTAGTGGTTTTGGATGTGGGACAACAACAGATCCTCCAACTTGGGTGCATTGTGCTGGAATGCGACAAAATGTGTGTGCTGTTAGGTAGTATTTGGTGCTCCTGCTGCTGAAGACCGGTGCGGTGAGTGGAGTTGTGTGTGGTGTTGTGTGGCATCCCAGTTGGGCCTGGTCCCGCTGCGTGCTTCACGTTCGTTCGCCTCGCAACTCAAAATGAAATGGCAAGCAAAGGGCGCGCTCCCAACACCGGAGTTTGTCCACTGCAATAACCGTACCATTCTGGGCGATGACCCGCGGTGCATTGCGTAGGGTTGCGGCTGGCGCCTGCAGGGGCCGACGATGCATCAGGTGGAGATCGTTGTTGCTGCTGCCCACGCCACTGCCTCCGTTGCTGCCCTGTCCGTTGCCATTGCCCATCTTGACCCCGCCCCGCTGGGCCAACGGATCGTATTCGCGGCCATCGTAATTGGCATCGAAGAACTTCTTGAACCACTGGAGGAACTCGAAGTTGTCTTGGAAACGTCCCTTAATCAGTTTATCAACTGGAATGATCTACGGTGGTCGTTGTTCGCGTGGTCGTGAGGTTGATTTGTAACGGAAATCGCAGTTAGTTACAACATACAAGAGTTGATTGGTACAGTAGACAGCTTCTCAAAGCGAAAACTGTTCGCTTCAAGCGCTGCCACTGTACCGTGCCCATGTCCACTCTACATTCTCGGTATTGGTTGGGTTTGTGTGTGTTTAAACGATAAGAATATCTAGGAATATACGAAACCGCTCCAAGCGAGCGAGCATTACCTTATCCACAGACATCTTTTTGAAGCCCGCCTGCAAGATCTTGAAGTTCTGTATGTACTCGTGCTCCAGATTTGTACGGAATTTGACGCGCTTTACGGGCACTGAACCGGGGAACAGCATGTCCATGAACTGGCAGTAAGCGGCACCTAAACATGGAGCGTAGGTCGATCTTAATAGTCACTTCTTTGGCGAACCCAACCCACTTACCTGTGCAGAGCTCCTCGATTTTTGAGAACTGCGACTGGAGACAATCGTTGACCCAGGCCAGCATATCGTGGCGCGAGAGATTCTCTGACGTCACATTTGTGGAGTAAACGTTAACAGCCATGTTGGTGGTGTCCTCTGGTTTCTTGAGCGGCTCTGAAACGAAGACACAAAAGGCTGGTTAGCGAGTGCTCTGCGGCCAGCTCTACGTACATGTAGGATCCCGTGTGGGAGTGCCACTGCCATGAACGGCTCTTAATTGCGGCAGCTAATAAGTGTTTTGGCTCGGGGTGCATTGAAGCGTGTCCCATGTGCGTGCTCAATATCAAGATCACGATAATCATCAGCAGAAACAGACGGCAGCCGGGAACGCGAAATGATTGTTATTGGACATGTTACCGTTGCACACTCACTCCACGAATCTGCAGAATTTGTTCCTCGAAAGTAGTTTGGCGAGTTGGCCTATTGCAGCGATAACAGTTCGATGGTTTGACTCTGGACTGCAAGCAGCACGAAAGCCTTTCCAGGCCGAAAACTAATTATCTTACTTCCCGGAATGGCAATAGCAATCTGTCAAAGAACAACCATTGCCGATGCACTCACCAGTTTTTGTTTGTATGCGGTATGCTCCTAAGAACTCCCCTCTGCCTATCCTCGCAATTGCAAAAACGGAATTTGCCGAATCGAAAAGAAACTTTGAAAGTTACTGTTGTTTCGTTCGTATACGCTTCTACGACCTACTGACTATATCAATACCAACTGTTGTGATAGGTAGCTGAGATAGATCTTGAATGAATAGCAGCATTTTCAAGGCCTGTTTGGCGCCTTATATGTATTCCGTAGCCTCTGTTTATGGAATACAATCAATGCGGGTGTTAAGATCTTAAGACGAATAATTTTAAATAATCCAAAATACCTGCATTCATGCGATTTTATGTGTCATTAAATCTGATGTATCAAGTATTTTATTAACATATAGTTAAACCTGGCGTTAGATAAACACTTGGTAATTTATAGAATCGAAAAAGACCATCTATCTACCTATCTTCTCACTTTTAATAGCTCTTAACGATTTGAAGTTTTTTAAAACACAAAATATCCACTTAAAACCATTTAAACCCCTACACGCATGTGCTTTCCTTTGGTTTAATGGCCACTAAAAATAAATGCACTTGCAGCCGCATTGATTTTGGTAAGTTGGCGATAGAGATAAATGGATACGCCAGTGCGGATACTCTTCTGAATTTTAAGAGATAGTGATTCTTGAGACCCATCTTGAGTACTTACGAGAGCATAAACGGCAATCAAACAAAATGCCAGGCGAGTGGAAAGAAATCGGCCGCGGATACTGGAGCTGGCGAACAATGAACTTGGACTGTTCGCCGCCGCTGTGCGTCGTCAGCGATCCGCTTCGCTGCCATCGTCGCTCCGATCCCGAAGAAGATGGAGATTACTCATGGACCGCGTCATTGGCATTATCAATGTCAGCCTGGCCAGCAGGAACAGGCCGATAGAACATGGGCAAGGCGAACGTGGGCCAGTGCGAGATAAAGAACTAGCCGGCATTTGGGAGCCAGGCCAGCCTATAAATACACCGACTCACTTCGGCCATGTGCCTTTCAGAGTTTCCGTAAATTCCGCCTCGCCACCTTTTGGCTGTGCGAGCGTACGGGTGCATTGACCCGAAAGGGCGGAACTCCAATTCAAAAGCGGAGCGATTTGCTGCTAGTTTATTGATTTAAGTGCCCCCCGCCGGAGGAGGCGCAACAATAGCCATGCCCCAAATACAACGAGTGGGTATTCTTACACGGAGGGAAATTCCGACCAAATTTGTGTAAAATCATAACTTCTTGCTAGTGAATTCACTGAAATACCCCAAGAAATTACGAATTCCAATCGCCTATTGGCTTTGTTTACCACTACATTATTTTTCATGTTTATCTCCGGCCTTATAAAACTGGCGTGTTCGTCATTTTCCAATGAGTAAACACAGGATTAGTTTAATGATTCAGTGCACAACTCTAAGCAAACTCATTTATGACTCTGATATCGGATTGCTTAAGAGAGAAATAAAACCTTTAATCATGTTTGAGGGCATTAATTAATGAAATATGTAATTTGTACAGTACAGATCCAGTAAATACCATTTTAAAATAAAATAAGAATGTACAAAAAAATTAAGGTCTTATAGCAGCTGTTATTCATTTTCTTTGTTTTCGATTTCAGCCTTCATTTAAAACCCATTCAGCATAACATTTTAAGCAAAATTGCCTTATAAGCTCTTAAATTGGCACTTCCTAATGCGTTATTTGATCCTACGAGTGTGAAATTAAGGAAAAGCGTTTTTGGAGAGTTTTAATGATCTATGATGATCATCGATTACCCAATTCCAAGTTGGTAAGTCACTGATGTGTGTCATATTTTGCTTCCAGAAATTTCCTAATGGAATTTCCTGGTGTTTTTTTCCCAGTGTAGTCGTTTGTTGTGGCCGTCGATAAGTAAGTGTGCATGTGTGCGAGTGTGGGCGCGTGCAGCGGAAGTCGAATGCGAACTAATTAAGCAGAACCAGGAAAACAGAAAGAGCAGCGAGAGCGGGGGATTAGGGCCCCAAAACTGGGCCTTCCCCTTCTAAGCCCCCAAACCGCTGAAAACTCCTTCGCATCCCAGCCATATTTTAAAACAAGCCAATGTGCGAGGAAGTGTGTCAACAGCGGTAAGCTGTTTGAGCAACAAATAAACATTCCTATGTTATGAGCCAAATCCGCTTGGTTTGAGGGGTGGAGTGTCTTTGAGTGGGGAAACCGAAGAGAAACCGGCAAGCTAATGGCCAGCAAGCTGCGTCGGCGTAGCCGAATTCAATTAAGCCAATAAAAATAGTAACTCGAGCTAAGGAAAACAAAAACAAGTCCGAGAACCGTTGGTAACTGGACAGACGCACACTAACACACACACACAGGCACACCGTGAATTGCGGGGGTTTGACAGATAAACGATAGGCGAGTGACGTCATCGCAAAGGTGGCTCAAGACCAGAAAGCGGCGAAGAAAATATGGTTTCCCCGCTCTTTCCAGACGCCTTGGGGGCAGGGGCAGGGGTCGGGCACATTAGCCATTATACACTGCACCGGAATTTTTGCGGCCTCTTTCCCCGTTTTTACTGCGGCTGTGGCAAGCAGACACTCACGCACGCACACACTGGCACTCCAAGATGAACGTCACTCACACTGGCGCACCATCAGGATAGGGAAGTTTTATTTTTGGAGGAGGAAACGAAGCAGCAGCAGGCGACATTTAAATATACACGCACGCACACAGGCGCACGGCTGCTCCGCAATGTACAGCTATTCGCCCAAGTGTGCACTTGAAGTTTTCGGCAAAAAGTTATTTTCGATCGCCACATACCGATGAACTTTCTTTTCTGCTGACGCTACTTCTAGGTTTTGCCATTTCGTCCGCTCTCCCCTTTCTTTTTCGCGAAAAAGTCGAGGAGCCGCACTCACACACTCACATAGGCACGCAGCCACTCGGCACAGAGAGAGGCATCCGGACGCAGTGGAGCACTAAGTACTGCGATCCTCCGGCAAACTCACCTTCTCAGCTGGTCGTTGTCCTTCCTGCGAGGGCGTTTTAAATGACTCCTGGACTTCAAACAAAGAAATGCAAATTCTACGACGAACCGTGTTCTGGCAAACGAGCGAGCGCTAGGGATGTGAAATGTACACTGATGCATCGGCGGCAGGTCAGCATGGAGGCCTATCGATAGACGCTGGAGATGGGCGATAGTGCGCGGCGAAGGCTCCGGCCATTTGGGCCGTTATTTTTGAAAACCCAATATTATTTTATTAGAAAACCTATACAATACTTATTTTTTAATTTGACCGATTAAAAATATAATAAGGGTATATAGCGATTTATGGAGCTTTCTTTTTAAATTAGTAATTTTCCCCAAGGATTTAAGTTATCTATATAATACACTTAATGAGTACGTCCTCTTCGAGTTAAAATATTCTTCGTAAAATATCCGTTTTTTATTTTCCATAAAAACAAGTTTTACTTTCATAGTATTATTATAATTAACGCCGCTTCTAAGAAGAATATATTACATATTTATCAAGGATGTGCACAAGTTACCAGTCTTACTACTAATAAATGCAACAGTTTCGGTATTTAAAGTATACATTTTTAAAATCATCAATATTTGTTTTCCAAATAGACACTCAGTGGTAAATGACACAGTTAACAATTGACCTAACGCTAATAAATGCAAGAGTTTCGAAATAAGGCTGGCATTAAATGCCTGTAAATGCTCCAGAGTTCCTTCCTTGCGCATGCAAATTATATTTACATGCGGAAGACTCCAAACTTGGTGTCCTGGCCGGCATTGTTCAGGGCTGCCTTGAGGCTGAGACCCAGCACCTGACGTGTGTTGGCCGGATCGATAATGCCGTCGTCCCACAGGCGGGCCGTACTGTAGTAAGGAGAGCCCTCTGCCTCAAACATTTCCACAATGGGAGCCTTCAGTTTCTGGGCCTCCTCCTCGCTGAACTCCTTGCCAGCTCGCTTGCGCTGATCCTGTGTGATCTGAGCCATGACGTTGGCCGCCTGCGTGCCGCCCATCACGGAGATACGGGAGTTTGGCCACATGTAGAGGAACCGAGGCGAGTAGGCCCGACCGCACATGCCGTAGTTGCCTGCTCCGTAAGATCCACCAATAATCACCGTAAACTTTGGCACATTTGCGCAGGCCACGGCCGTTACCATCTTCGCTCCGTTCTTGGCAATACCGTTGGCCTCAGCATCACGTCCCACCATGAAACCTAGATAAAAAGATTCAGAATACTGTACATCGACGAGCTTATTTTCAACACACCTGTTATGTTCTGCAAGAAGACTAGCGGTATCTTGCGCTGTGCACATAATTGAATGAAGTGGGCGCCCTTAAGGGCACTCTCAGAGAAGAGGACTCCATTGTTTCCGACTATTCCCACAGTGTGGCCGTAGAGCTTCGCAAAACCGCACACCAAAGTCTCGCCATATAGTTTCTTGAACTCCGTGAAGCGGCTTCCGTCCACGATGCGGGCAATCACCTCGCGAACATCGAAACTCTTGGTAAGATTGGGTCCCACAATGCCGTACAGCTCACGGGGATCGTAACGCGGCTCCTCTATGGCGGCTGGGGGAGTAGCGCCTTGAAAGTTGGCTTGACTGGAGTGCGTCAGCTGATCGTTGAAGGCATTCGTGGCGGGTAGATTCAGATTGCTAACAATCTGCCGAGCAAGGTACAAGGCGTGCTCGTCGTCCACGGCATAGTGATCCGTGACTCCCGAGGTCTTGCAGTGGAGGTCCGCCCCTCCCAGATCTTCAGCGGACACCTCCTCTCCAGTGGCTGCCTTTACCAGAGGCGGACCCGCAAGGAAAATGGTTCCCTGCTTCTTTACAATGATGCTCTCGTCGGCCATTGCCGGGACGTAGGCTCCTCCGGCAGTACAGCTGCCCATCACAACGGCGATCTGCGGAATTCCCTGGGCCGACATGTTCGCCTGGTTGTAGAAAATGCGTCCGAAGTGCAGCTTGTCCGGAAAGACATCCGCCTGCCGCGGCAGGTTGGCGCCACCCGAGTCCACAAGGTAGATGCAGGGAAGGCGGTTTTCTTGGGCAATCTCCTGAGCACGCAGATGCTTCTTCACGGTAATTGGATAGTAGCTGCCGCCTTTTACCGTGGCGTCGTTGGCCACCACCAGGCACTCCGTACTGAAAGGAGAATGGCGTTAATATATGGAAGAAAACCTGTTGATTTAAGTTAAGAGATCATATTTATATATAGGAATAAGATCCTACAATAAAACTGATACTGGGTATTTAGTATAACTTACCCACAAACGCGTCCCACTCCGGTCACTATTCCTCCAGAGTTAACCACCTCCTCGCCGTACAACTCGTGTCCAGCTAGAGCGCTGAGTTCCAAGAAGGGTGATCCCTTGTCCAGGAGCAGGTTGATGCGGTCCCTGGCCAAGAGTTTGCCCCGCGAGGTGTGTCGCTCGATGGCCTTCTGCCCGCCGCCCTTCAGCACCTGACTGGTGAAGTTCCGCAGTTCTCCGACCAACCTGCCCATCTCGCTGGCATTTTCCTGCGCAAAAACTCTGACTTCAGAAGGTTGATAGCCATTGTTTACGTGCTTACCTTGTACTCGGCGGACTGCTTGTCCACCTCGCTGGGTAGGATATTAGCCTCCCCCACGTGAAGCAATCGCACCTGGCTGCTCAGCCACTTCGAGGAGCTTCTTAACAGCCCATTTAGCCGGATCATTTTGTGGGGGAGGGATTTTGCGGGAGTTAAAAGCAGGAATTACCACGCGAGGGAACGCGAATGTTACGTCAGTTGTGGGCAGGTGGGCTGATAACGATAACATACACAGCAACAGCTGGTCGATCGCGATAGCGGCAGTTATCGATAACGCAATGGAACTGCTGCACCGAAAAAAATTAGTGGAACTTGAACTTTAGGAACCTTGTTTAAGATCTATCAAAATCTGAGGAAATCTTTTCAGCTACATATTAAGCTTCTTTTAATGATAAGTAAAATAACTTTATTTTAAAGATCTGAATATCACATTATAAAAATCAAAACAAATGTAACATTCTGAAATAATGAATAAAAGTAAATAAATAAAAAAAATGAAAAACTTTTATGAATTACTGAACACTTTTATTTACGTATATTGAAAAATCTTTAAAGATAAGAACTCCTAAAGATTTGTCAATCCAATAACAACATATAATTCAAAACAACACTTTTAATATGGATTGCTAACATTTATTAATTGCAACACTCTAGCTGAGACCGCTTTAGGAATTGATCTTCAGACTGTGTAACAGAATAAACAGCCAACTACGAAAAGTGCATTTGCTTATGCTAAAAGTTCTATGAACTTTAATACGATTCATTACATTACACAATTCCAATTAACATGAGTTGTGATTGTGCAGGTCGCTCTAGATGGTAGAAGGTAGGTGGTAAATACTAATCTATATTGATTTACGTAGTCAGTAGTGGGCTTGTTAACGCTGCTAAACAATCACTTGACAAGCTTAAACATTGGCTCGCTTAAATTTATTCACTTAGCTAATTTAGAGTTAGGGTGTAGTTGTAGATTTCTCTTAAAGCGTTTCGAAAAAGTTGTACTACAAAAATATGATGGATCTGCATCTGCGCCCCGCATGATTCACTTGATCTTGATCTTGTGCAGCTTCAGCTTGAAGCCCAAAACCTCGCTAAGCACGCCCGAGAGGGCCGACAGGATGACCACTTTTATGGTTGTGAAAAGATATGGGTTGGCGCTGAGGCCAGAGATCTTGAATGGCGTTTCGAGTTCCTTCAGCAGATCGGCGGCCAGCTTGAGCACGCTGTTTGACACCATTAGCTCGTCCTTCTTCTTCGGCTTCTGCTCGATCTGCAGATACAGGTTGATTTGCTCCGTAATCAGCACCGACACGCTGCGGTACTTGTGCTGAATCTTCTGACCCAGAGTCATGAAGCGCAGCAGGAAGATCCCGATGGTGATTGACCAGATGAGAGCCTCCAGCGTGAGGTGTGTGTGCAGGTGCACGGAATCCTTCAGCCACTCGACGCTTAGGAAGGCCAGCAACAAGAGAGTTACTATAAAGGCGGCGGACACGATGATATCAACCGATCGCTGGGGACCGCGTTTCTGTCGGAGATTGCATATAAATAATTGGGTCACGATAGATATATAGAGGTTTAAGATAGCTTACCTTCAAATAGGACCGCACACTGAGCCAGGTTTTAATGTTGCGCACCTTGTTCAGGCGGAAGTGCGGAAGATTTGACTTCCGAGCCCGACGTGACGACGTCAGGTGTGAGAAGAGTTTGGCGTACAGGAAGCGTTGCTTGAACGTGCGCTCTGCAACGGCGAAGATGATGAATAGGATGAGCGTAAGGCAGAGGCGCTGCACAAAGCCCAGAGCCAGGACGGTACGCTCCCACTGAGAATCTCCGAAGGCAAAGCCCAACAGGGTGTAGAACGAGGCCGACGACTTCTCCCACAACAGCTGCGGCATGTACAAGTAGCTAATCTCACTGGCCTTGTCCGCGTCGCTTCCGAGTGTGACCTGAGAGCATTGAACGATTTTCAGTTCAGGGTGCTTCACAAATTTGCGTTTGTCAGGTTCTTACCTCGCAGAGTCGGCAGAATGTGGGAATCAGTGTGAGCAGGAAAGAGAAGACCACGCCTATGTAGATATAGTCGTTGGCCTCGCTCATCGAATCCACACGTTCGATTATGCAAGAGGCGATCTCCAGCACGGAAAGCTGGGCCTTCTTGGCGTCTCGCTGATCCCAAATGGTGCAGCTAACTGGGGAGGGCAAGTGAAACCTTTGAAATAAAGATCCAAGAAGATTTAATTATAATACTTACTGCGGTCCAGGCTGCTGTGGGGGTTTAATATGGTAGTTGGCGTAATATCCAACTCGCCAGGATCTTCGTCGCTGCAGGCTGCGTGCTTCAGACCACCGTCAGAGTGGTCCAGGTCAGAGGTGTAGCTGCAGTCCTCGCTGTTCGTAGTCACTCCCAGCCAGTCTGTGGCAGAGGTGGTGCACTCCTGGTTGCACGCCGAGGCGGGGCTGGATATGATGTCCACATCATCGCACTCGTCTGACTCGGCGCAACTAGTTGTAGATTCATTGCCGCGCGAATGCCCCTTCTTTTCCACTGCCGGAGCACTGTTGGATGCGGCGTTTGCAGAGACTAGGCGCAGGCGTAGCTGATTGGTCTGGACGGGAACTGGCGAAGCCACAACAGCCCCCGCATTGGGCAGGGGCGAATGGTTGTTGTCCTCTCCGCTGGAGCTTTTCCCGTTCAGACTCTCAAAGCCATCATCCTCGCCGATAGTTCTCCGCGACTGATAGGCGGGCTTGACGGAACCCACACTGCTCTCACCATCCGCCTCCGCGTCATCCACGCAGCCATCCCTGCTCGAGCACGGTTGCTCATTGCGCTCGTAGGTGTTGTAGATCTGGATGGGCGTGTGCCAGTTGACGTTGCGCTTTTTGGGGCTTTCGGGCGCAGCTCCCGCCGTCTGCCTGCTGAGATCAAAGTGCGCGTCTGTAGCTGCTTGTGGTGGCGGTAGTGGGCTTATGGCAGTCGTGGTCAGAAAGGTCTCCTCGTTGCTACTCCGCCTTATTACGACGGGAGGTGGCGTGACTGAGAGCATGGTATCTGGCACTACGGAGCTGGTGCTTTTGGGCGAGGGCGATGGCATTGGGGTGATCGGTCTGGGAAGCACATCGATGGCGCTGGCTACTGTGCGCCTGGTTGGAATTGAAATGTTGCTGCTGGCCTGGGACAGATCAGGTTCCATTTGGCGAATTCTGTGGGCGAGAAATTAGAGTGGTTTCCTAGTGGGATGGAACTTCGACTTCACTTACCGCACAAACTTCTTGCGGCGCCGCACCCGATGTTCCCGGGTGGTGGCTTTTTCGCCCAAAAAGCTTGCAGAGATTCGTCGCAGCTTGTTCTTGCTGCTTCCACCTGCGACGCCCGAAGCGGTGTTTGTGGCCACGATCTGCGAGTGGATCAGGCTGATCAGCAGGCTAAGGGCGCACGGGATAAGCAGCGCGCTGAGCAGATCGGCGTGCTCCTCCGATTGCTTATCGGCAGCGGGCTCATCTCCGTCTCCTGCTGCCTCTGTCTGAAGCAGGGTTCCATTCGGCGGCTTATCATAGACCAGCGGCACAATTCGACTACTGTGCAGCACGTAGATGGCCCAGTTGGACAGCTGGGTGAGGTACAGGACGAGGATGAAGGCGAAGGCGTTGGGCGTGGTCTGCCTGACCCACCACTGGGCGTAGAGGGGGAGCAGCACATAGCGCAGAATGGCCAGGCGGATTACAGTGAGGAGCGACTGCTTGGGCTTGGCCTTGGGGAAGGTGGAACCTGCCAAATGACGTTAAATAAATTACAGTAATAGGAGAGTCAGCCGAAAACCCACCGCGAACCAAGTCCACATCGATCAGTTCTGTCTTGAGCTTGGTGTTCTTCAAGTTGACATTATTGAAGCCATCCAGGATCCTCTGTTCGACGGTCTTCTCCCATTCTTGCTTGTCATAGGTGCCGATTTTCTTCTGGTACCTGAGCAAATAAGCGGAGAATTAGATAATCTGTGGAATAATGGACCATTGTTCGCTTACCATGCAACGATTTCATCCAATTTCATAGTAGTAGTCTCATAAAAGCCCTCGAAGTGTCGTGCAGCCTGCGAGCGAACAAAGAAAACTTCAATTAGGTTTCTACAGCGAAATCTTCTAATCTTCATGGGCCTGCGATAGTGTAAAGCCCGCTATCCGGATATAACTGGGAAGTCGGGGCCCGTAAAGCCCAGATCTTAAGTGCCTCTGTGGTGGGGGTTTTGTCCCACTTACTTGGCGTCGAACAGCTGCTCTGCATAACGGGTTTTGCAGGCGGTTGGCCGCTATCAGCTGATGACTTTCACCTTCGCCTTGCCACAAGCACGACCATTGCGCACCGCCCCGCCCCCAGGCAGAGCTACGCCCACGAAGCGCGATAAGGAATGCCCCACCCGACAAAGGGATACCTGCCTTTTCCTCCTTTCCACCTCGCTTGCCTTGAAAAGCGAGAAAAGCGGACGGAACAGCTGTTCCACGGGTGGGTGGGCCTCAATGTTTATGCACACACATGCGAAAGGGGCGCCGTATAGAGTATACACACAAGCAGAGGGGACTGGGATTGGTATTCGGAATGCGGCCCCTCTGCAATTCTGGGTTCAAGGTGAGCCAATATGCCCGCAGTTCGGCCCAAAGGCGGAAAGAGCCTTGGCAAAAGCTGCTTTCATTCATGGACAGCGCTGCTGCCGTTACCTTGATTTGAACCGCCTCAACGATCGATTTTCGTGCGAGTTTCTTCCGTATCCGTATCCGCTGGCTATCCTGGCTCCTGGTCACATCGAGCTTCCGGGAGGGCACGGCGCTGAGAACTAGGCTTGCCTCCGATTCACTGGTAATTTTGTATGCACTACACACGCCGCGAGAGCGCTGGGCACTTGCATTGGGGGCCGAAAAGATTTGGTGCGCAGCAGAACGAAAGTCCGACCCGTTCCTAACGAAAAAGCAAAGTGAGTGCTCACATTTCCGTAAATCACGCTCGGCTCGACCTATCAGCTGCCCGATGGGGCCTATCGATAGAAGCACCTGCTGTTTGCATAGAAATGGCGCCAATTTCAAAGGATCCTGGTAGTAAGATAGGGAAATCTGGCATGTATAATTTCAAGGCTTGAAAACGATGAAAGCCGAAGTTTTATATAAATAGAATCTCAAATATAAGTTATTCATTTTTTAAGAAAAACTATAAATCATGGTATTAAAACTCCCAGAACTACCACTACAAATCTCTGCTTAAGGAGGCCTTCCTTCGTACCTAACAAACCCAGGTTATTTTGTATTCTGTAGATAATATTTTTCGGTGAGTCTACGATGTCATCTAACTTGATATGATATAATATGACAGCTTTCTTGATATTTTCGTGAATGATTATATTTTTAAACTCTGAGTCTGACATTCCTAAATGACCAATTATATGGCTTTTCCAACTTTGAAGTCCCTTTTTGCAAAATCCTTGAGGAGGCCATCGGCCTCTTGAGCACTCTAGGTGCTCTAGGTCTTTTGTGTGCAACATATTAGTAATAGTGTTTGCCATACAAACATTGTGGTATGTTTTTTGCCAATTTGTTTTTATATAAGCATTCGTAAAGACCAGTTCTATGCTCGAACCAGATGCATAAACAGAGAACTGCACTTCGAAAGGGAAAACTCTCGCTCTTGGCCCGAGTTCACCACACTCATCGCACGATCTTCCATCGGGCCATCCGGCGCTCCTGCGCTCGACCCCAAAGCTTTTCGCGGCGGGCGGAAAAGCGGAGGAAAAGCCCGAAACGCACGATCCCTAAAGCTCGGGCAAGGCCTCTTGAATGGCACCGAGTTTCCACCAAAATACTTTCAGTTGCGAGCGGACCTCTGCACGGAGTGGAACAAAATCTGAAAGGCAAAGAGTACAGTCCGCGGAAAACGTACAATTAATAGAAGCAAGAAGCAATATATATAATCTAATTTTTCTCATATATACCCTACATATATTTCGCCTGTATATGTATCAGTGTACCAAAAGTTGTTATACATAAAATAAATTGCGAAAGAAAGAAATACCATTATCAACTAAAAATAGTGACCGATTCTCAAAGGAATACAAATTTTAATAACGAAAAAATACCAAAACGACGAGAACGAATTAATTATAAAGTATAACCATAAAAAAGAGCAGACACCCCATACCCGCACGCATGTTCGAGCTAAGGGCCTAGAGCACCATCGACGCACCGAACCGAAGATAGAACCGTAACCGATTGTGAGTGGGGCATCGGATCGAAGGATGACTTTCACTCGCCTCAAGACTCTTTCGCTGCTCGTGTGCGCTCTGCTGGCACTGAGTTTTCCCGGATATGTGAACGGCGCCACCAACAGCAACAGCAAGAAGGGCTCGCAGCCAGCGGCGCCCGTTGAACCGGAGGCCGTCATC
The DNA here is from genome assembly GCF_025231255.1 of Drosophila biarmipes. Classification (NCBI taxonomy): domain Eukaryota; kingdom Metazoa; phylum Arthropoda; class Insecta; order Diptera; family Drosophilidae; genus Drosophila; species Drosophila biarmipes. Next base: position 10,494,100 of record NC_066615.1, on the reverse strand, counting down.
GAGGAGGTCAATGCCAAGCAGCTGGAGAAGCTCCTGGCCGACAAGGACTACGTGGCCGTCTTCTGGTGTAAGTGGCGGTTCCATGGGCTCCCACGAGCCACGTCCGGGCATCACTCTTCTCTTTTACTGTTGGCCCGCCGGACTCGAAATAGTAACAGCAGCCGAGGCAGAAGCCATATTATATAAATTTTCGCTAGTGAAAATTCTAAAAATTCACATACAAATGAAAATATGTGAAAAATTCGTTGCTCGAAATGTCCGAGATTTTCATTCGGTTAATTTTTTATTTTTCTTTTTTTTCTTTATTTCCTCCCCATGTTGCCAGTAGTAGTCTGGGCTGCCTTCCCCCTTTCTATATATTTTTCTCGGTTGTGCGCTATCTTTGCGATCTGTTTATGAGTAGAGAAATCTCCCTGGGCTGTGAGAAATTGCCATCGTCTTCGCCTCAGAGACCGAGGCAGTTTTCGTGTTCTATGTTTTTTATCTTTTTTGGCGCAAACTTTTGGCACACACATGACCTCTCCTCGAAAAACAGCAGAGTATCACTTCCCTCCAGTTGGCAACGGATTTCCTGCCCTTTGAAATGATTCTCTGATCTATTTTCGGCTCGGAAAAGACGGTGTCCCATTGTTTCCCCTATTGGAAAAGAAAGCCCCATAAACAAATTGCTAATGTTTATATATAAAATATGTTTAATCACTTTAAAAATAGATCTGGCCTTAATGCATTGTCCCCCAATGTCAAAGTTAATAAACAAGAAAGTGATCTTCGGATTGTAATATTCTCCTCTGTATATGCATACACATCTTATTTTACGTACACATTTTGACGATGTGTTTCATTAGCATTGGCGGCAATTCCAAAAATAATTGTTGACAATGAAAACATTTTTGAGTCCAAATACGTCAAGCCCAATGCCCCTGACAAACAAAACCGAGAATATTCATGGAACATCTACGCAAGTGGAGGATCACTGAATCAAATCAGAGATGGCTAGAAATGAATTCCATTGGGGAGCTATATGTGTTTATTGTGGCAAGAAAACGCTATTTATGTTATTGCTAGGCGTTGCGAAAACCCACGAATCAGCCAGAACAGAACTTCCTGAATCGATGGGTCCATCGGGCCAGTCTGTTCCATGTTTTCGATCGCCCATTAGAAGCCGTAAATACGGAAATTCGGAGATCAGGCAGGAAATTCGACTCACCTGCGATTACTATTCGAGCAGTGAAAGATCTTCCTATATGGGAGTCCAAACAATCGAAATGGATGTTTACTCGGCGATGTTTTAATGATTGCAATCCTCCGCAGTCTGCCGTTTGACCAACCCGAACATTTAGGAGGACGTGCTCTCTGTCTGCTGCAATTCATTTCCCTAATAGTGGCCGCACGAATTTTATGAATTAATTTAGAAACTTTAGCATATTTGTTGGCAGTTGCTGGCGCATTAATAGCACCGCATTGGCCCGGCGCTGCTGTCATTTCATTCATTCATTCAGCCTTATTCTGCAAGCGACGATGATGCATCCTGGGGCATCTACTATAGCAATGAATAATCTCTGCGGCACTTGGTTCCACTTCTGCCTGGGCTTTCAGTTTTCCCAATTCAGTTTTCACAATCCGAAACAGTTGCCGACTGTCAATTGATGTGGGGATCTCTATTCTGCGCTTTCAGATGCGCGTAGCTGCGTGACCTGCGATAAGGTTTTGGCGGAACTCGAGAAAATCGACGATGACACCGACTCCTTCGGTGTGGACTTTGTGAAAATCAACGACAAACGACTAGCCAAACAGTATGGCATCAAGAACTTCCCCGCCCTCACCTACTTCAGGTGAGTTTCCCATCAAAGGAGTTCGGCGACCCGAGACCTAATCGATCCATGACACAGGGAGAAGGAGCCCATCATCTACGATGGCGACCTCATGGACGAGGAGGGCGTGCTCGACTTCCTCACCTCGCTGGAGGCCATGGATCTGCCCGACCGCATCGAGGAGGTCAACTCGAAGATTCTGCAGAAGATCATCGAGGACACCGACTTCGTAGCCGTTCTGTTCTGTAAGTCCGACTGACTTGATCCTAGCACTTACTCCTTCAAACGTTTACCACTCCGAGCACTCTTGCTGTCGGAGATTCGAATTGATGATGTTCTATTTCAAAGCAGTTGCAGTTTTTAGCGAACGCAAACAGTTTAGCTCTCTTGTGACTAAAAAACATACAGCTAGGTATAGACTACAATCATATCTGCCTATACTGTGTATTCTCTAAATCGATTTCTTATGCGTATGTCTGTACCTCTCTATGTCAATACGTATACTACTAGTGACTAACCAAAGCTAAATGGCGGCCTTCTTAACGCTCAATATTACTATCTATTACTCTATGAATATATCTCTTCCGGCGGTATTTCGCGACCTCTCTGAGCCAATTTACACATGGACAATTGATCAATGCAATATATATATTTTATCAAACGACTACAGGTCCAGATCATGAAACATGCCCGCCCAGGGTTATGGGTAAGTTGATCGTGAAAAAGTACTGGGACCCTTCCACCCTCTAATAATTATCTATTTTGAAACTTCGTTTCCCCAACAATAATTTATTGACAATGTTCCACCTTAATTCCACCGTAATTTTCCCGATTCCAGTAATCCGAAACAACATTCTTTCGCAATGCCCATGATCCGAAATGTAAATATGTACTTCATAATTGGCTATATAACCCAAATAACCGAACAATCCCGAGTGTTGGGGCTTGCTAACATGGAATGATTTGAGGGGAACAACAAGTTTAGGAAAATTACGCACAGCAGGACGGAGATTATGTGATTCAAGATGGTTCAAGATTTGGTTCCGCGCAAGATGATTTCACCGGGAGATCTCTAATCTCTTCGGAGGCCAACTAGTCGGCCAAAGGCTACGTCGATGCCCTGGGTAAAGGACAGATTCTCAAATAGACCCAATCACCACCATAGTAATTCTTAGTAATTTTTGTTTGAAAAACAAGATCTCTCATTTTCGCGTTCGCTATCGACGAAGGCAGACACACATATTACGTATACGTATAATAATAAACATTACAACAACAGAGGCGCTGCAGATGAATGTCTGGGCTCGGCGCCAGATTATGTTTTTGTCGCCACGGCAGCTCCTCGAACCCCCGAATCACCATACCATCCCTAACCGGCGGACCATCGAAAGGGATATTTAAATAGTAAACTTGGCTAGGGATAGGTAGCAGGGGAATCTGGAAGATTAACCTGATAAAGTGATGGCTGGCCTTGGCTGAATTTTGGAGGAAAGGCAATTTACCTATTGAAAAACATGAATCCAATACTTGCAGAAAATGATGGTATATACGACCACACACACGTTGGTGTCTTGGCCAACAACAAAGTATTTGTTGCCGTCCATCTCTTTCCGACACAGCCACCTACAATTTTAGGGTTATAAATAGAAAACTCAAGCAGTTGGTCGGCCAACAAAATGATTTTTCGCTGCTCTTGCTGCTGCTGTTATTTTTGCTTAATTCTGAAACAACTAACTATAGAGTGGGCATGTGGACTGGCGCGATCCGTGTGTGCGAAGGGGAACACATAAATATATCCGTAGTATCCGCTCCGCCGCACTATCTATAGGTATTTTTATCAAGCGCAGACAGCGTACGAAAAACAAAAAGGTTTTCCCAATGCATTGTTGCGAACAGCATGTAGGTGAGACAAGACAAGAAATTGTGGCCCATTGTATTGCGGCAGGGACCCCTTTCTCCCCCCTCGCCTTTGGTAATGCACCACGCCCCTGTCCAACCCCCTGCAATTGAGTTTCCATCCATCAGGGGCTGCAGGGGCTGCAGACAGACAGCACTTTTAATTGCTTTTGCATACAGCAATACATCAGCATGGCGGACGCGAGCCGGCAGTGCGTGGTTATGGCCAGATCTTTAGTTGTCGCAGCCAAATGCTGATTTACATAATATACAAATACCCACATACACGGCTGCTCGGCTCTTCCCCGACTGACTTGCACTATTTTTAGTTAAGTGCAGCGTTTGCCCATGTCTGCGGCAGGGCCAAAAATTGGTCAAGCTGTCAGTGGGAAAGTCGGAGCCTCATAAACATGTTTCATTTTTCTGGCTGTCTGCATAGAGTGCAGTAAATTATGAAATGATTTTCCCCGAGCGAATGTGTGCACTGGCCTTGTCACCTTGGCGACACCTACTCACCCACTCACCCACTCAACCGGTGGCGAAGAAGGAATCGCGTTGAATGGCAGAATGATTTTCTGCTCTGGGGACCGTCTTCTGAAATTGTGCAGTTTTGGGAACCTCCGCCGACCAACTGCATTTGGCCAAAAGCAGGCTGCTGTATCATAAACATGTGGCCAGTGAGCCGTCAAAAGGGAACCACAAGTTCACCAACAGGCCCACAGAAATAATTATTACGTATACGCAGCGTCGGGCAGAAAGGCGAAAGCTCCTCTCACATTTACGAATGTGGCAGGCAAAGCGAAATGAGATAGGGGAATAGGTGGAAAGAGAGAGAGAGAGAGAGGAGAGAGCTTTTCAAGAACCGATTCCTCTTGCTCTTAGCCCCATTCGGATGAGTTTCCTCTGCCAAGACAAGTCAAGCATGTTGCAACAGGTTGGGATGCTGTAAACAAATTGCCATCTGTAAATAAACGAACCGCCTGGGAATGATTGGGTAATGGAACTCCATGGGCCCTGCATGCACTCACTCCTGTCTGAGACCTGAAATAACCCCACAGCTTACGACCGCACGACATGTAACCCGTGAATGTTCTAAAACTCCGGTACCCAATGTTTGATACTCCCCTCCTCCTTCCGAGACGTTTGCCCCTCCTCTTAGACGCCCCTAATTATCTAATGTTTGCCTGATTCTATGAAACCGACCGCCAGACAAACAGCAGTGCCGCAAGTGCGCCAAGGCCTTGCAGGAGCTGGAGAATATCGACGACGAGGCGGATCAGCTGGGCATCGGGTTCGTGAAGATTCACGATGAGGCCCTGGCCGACGAGTACAATCTGGGCAATCTGCCCGCCCTGGTCTACTACCGCCACCAGACTCCGATCATATACGAAGGTACCTCCATTCCGCACCCACCCATAATAACTCGAAACCTCCACGACTCCACCACTCAAATCAGAATCAGAATCAGAATCAAAATCAAACTCAGAGAAACCAACACACATCCCATGCTGAACTTGAACCCGGTATCCCACTCGTGTCGCTAATATCGAAACTGTGTCTCCAGGTGAACTTCAGCGGGAGGAGGACGTCTTGGAATGGTTGGTGCAGAATAAGTCGACGGGCGATGAAGATGATGTCATTGAGGACGTCACTTCGAAGACTCTGTCGACGCTGATCAGCAATATCGACAACCTGGTTGTGCTATTTTGTATGTAGTTGAGATTCGATGGTTTTGGCGACTCATGACCGACCGCTATTAATCTGCAGATGATCATGGAAATGACGACTCGATGACCGTGTTGGAGGAGCTAGAGCAAATCGACGACGACTGCGACAAGCATGGCATTCAGTTTGTGAAAATCGACGATGCCAAGGCGGCAGCCGATTACGGAATCGATTCGGTACGATTGCGATCCCCAGACCCTAGATGATGCGAATCATAAATATTGTTCGATCTGCAGATTCCGGCCATTGTTTACTTTGAAAAAGAAATTCCAAATGTGTACGACGGCGATCTCATGGACGAGGAGCAGATTCTTAAATGGTTGTTGGGGCAGTTGGAACGGGATGAGATCGAGGACGTCACGGACGAAATGCTCGACACAATGATCAAAGAGGGACGCGTCATTGCCGTGCTGTTCTGTAAATATTGAATCCCCATACCCCCGCATAGGGCCAAACGTTTGCTCACCAGCTGTTTTCCAGACGACAACAACGACAAGAAGTCCCAGAAAGTGCTCGAAGAGCTCGAGAACATTGACGACGAGTGCGACGCATTGGGCATTACTTTCGTGAAGATCGACAATCCCGAGGAGGCCGTTGAATATGGCATCAATAAAGTTCCTAAACTGATATACTTTGAAAAAGGCATTCCAACTATTTATGAGGGCAATCTGGAGGACGAGGAGAAGCTCCTGAAGTGGCTAACAGACCAAACGAGTTCCGACCAAATCGAGGACATCACCGACGAAATGTTGGATTTGATCATTGAGAAAATGCCCCACGTAGCTGTCCTCTTCTGTAAGTGATTTCAGGCCCCGCACTCCGCGACCTTGTGCCGGGACCCTTGCGCACTCGACTCGTAATCTCTGTTGATATTGTACAGTTGCCTCGGTGTTGTACTTCTGGGGTGTCTGCAATCGTAGTGTTAACCCACGGTCGAGAGCTCGACGTGCTTTCCAGTAATAACACTCAAAGCGCTTCTTAAACTCATTAATCCAACCCTAACCCAAGATCAAGTAGACCTCCTCTTTTCGTAAAGGTGACGATTGGTAGACCATTCAAAATATGTAGATTGTAGGTTTCAAGTTACAAGTTGAGCGAAACAGCAGTTTGTTGATCTTTTTACCTCCTAGCCTTCAAAACGTAAGATACAGTGATTAACTAACAACCTGAAATCATCTCCACAGACGACAAAGACCAAAAGAAATCACAGAAAATCCTCGCAGAATTGGAAAACATTGACGATGAGTGCGATCAGAATGATATTGCCTTTGTCAAGATCGATGATGACAAGGAGGCCAAAGAATGGGGTATCGATGAGATACCATCGATTGTACTCTTTGAACGTGGAATTCCACACATCTACGAGGGTGATCTGATGAAAGAGGACGAGCTGCTTGGCTGGTTGGTGCACCAGAAGCGCTATTCCGAAATTCCCGAGGTCACCGACGAGATGAAGGACAAGCTGGTCGAGAACACCGAGCACTTGGCGGTTATCTTCTGTAAGTAACCTTCTCATCTATAGTCCGAACAGTTCTTGACCATATTTCCCCACAGACGACAAGGACGATAAGCAGGATATGCGCATCCTGAACGAACTGGAGAACATCGACGATGAGCTAGAGAAGGAGGGAATTGTCATCGTACGTATCGATAATGCCGCCGAAGCCAAGGAATATGGTCTCGATCACTTGCCCGCCCTCATCTACTTCGAGAACAAGATCCCGGCCCTCTACGAGGGCGATCTGATGAACGAGGATGAGGTTCTGGAGTGGCTGCTGGTGCAGAAGAAGACGGCTACCATCGAGGAGGTTACCGATGAGATCCTGGTCAACCTGATCAACGAGCACGAATACGTCGTTGTCTTCTTCACCGGTCCCTGCGAACCCGGCGAGACCTGCGACCACACTCTCAACGCCCTGGAAAGCATCGACGACGAGTTGGACGAGGCCGGCATCATTTTCGTTACCACCGAGGATACCGGAGTCGCCAAGAAGTACAATGTCAAGACCTATCCACGCCTGGTGTTCTTCAGGAACCGTGATCCATTGCACTTTACCGGGGACTTGGACGACGAAGATGAGGTGTTGGCCTGGATTACCGACGACGAAACCCTCGAAATTCCCGGAAAAATCGAGGAGGTCAATGTGAAGATGTTGGATAAAATCTTGGCTGAAAACGACCACGTCGTCGTGTTCTTCTGTAAGAGAACTAAAAGTAATGATATATTTCTATATTAACACTATATTTCGAATTTGCAGATGCAGAGGGCGACAAGAAGGCCCAGAAGATCCTTAACGAGCTGGAGAACATCGATGACGAGTGCGAGGAAAAAGACATTGACTTTGTAAAGACATCCGACGATGATATTGATAAGGAATACGATCTGCCCGGTCTGCCGGCACTTGCATTTTATAGACATAAGTTTAGAACAATTTACACCGGTAAGTATACAAAAATATACAAAGTATTTTGTTATAAAGTGTTTTACTTGGATTATAACTTTTTACAGGTGACCTGATGAAGGAAGAGGAAATTCTTGAGTGGGTTATTGACTTGCACGAGTCTACAGCTGATGTCATTGAATCTGTCGATCGTAAGACCCTGCAAGTCTTGATCAACGATGTGGAGCACTTGGCTGTGTTCTTCTGTAAGTAAATTCTTGGATAAGCTTGATGGGATCTTTAGCTTATGTTTACTAAACGTGATACAGATGACGATGAATGCGAATCGTGCTCTGATATCTTGGACGAACTGGAAAACATCGACGATGACACCGACAAGCACGGAATACAATTCGTCAAATCGAATGACGTTAAGTTGGCCCATGAAATTGGCATTTTCGCATTCCCAGCTTTGGTCTACTACGAGACCGGCGTCCCGATTATGTATGATGGTAAGACATCTGTCAATTGACAATTGGAGCACCTTCAACTAACTATCGTCTCTTTCTCAGGTAATCTCAAAAACGAAAACCGTGTGCTGCAGTGGTTAGTCAATCAAAAGAGTAAGCTTCCCTTTTTCCAATGTGTTATCTGCTTTATAACTCACGCTCATAAGCCAAACTTTCGCTACAAAGTCAGTTGAGACAAAAAGATTTTGAAGAATTGATAAACCCAATATCATTTACCCGTTTCTTGTCCATAATGAAAGAACAAAACGTAATGATACTTTCTTATATAGGAAAAGATGACGACGCAAGTGATGAGAAAATTGTTAAATTGCGCTATCCCAAAGAAAACGATGAGGATAAAAGAGAAAGATTAAAGCGTCTGCAGAATTCTATTCGAACTGAAAGATTGCGACAAAAGAAACTACTCGTAGAAAATGGGGATGGTGATGAGGATGAGGAGGATGAAACTGGGGAGAAGGTTAGCGATAAGGACGACGAGGATGACGAAGACGGTGGTAATGGGGACGACGAGGACGAGGATGACGAAGAAGATAATAATGGGGATGATGACGACGAGGATGACGAAGACGATAATAATGGGGACGATGAGGACGAAGACGATGAAGAAGATAATAATGGGGACGACGAAGACGATGATGATAATAATGGGGACAACGAGGACGAAGATGATAATAATGGGAACGACGAGGACGAAGACGACGATGATGACGAAGAAAATAATGAGGACGATGAAGAAGACGAAGATGATAATGGAGACGACGAGGACGAAGATGACGAAGAAGATAAAGACGGAGACGATAAGGACGAAGATGACGAAGAAGATAATAATGATGACGATGAGGTCGAAGATGATAATAATGGTGACGATGAGGACGAAGATGACAATAATGGTGACGATGAGGACGAAGATGACAATAATGGTGACGATGAGGACGAGGAAGATAATAATAATGGGGACGATGAGGATGATGAAGACGATAATAATGGGGACGACGACGACGAAGAAGATAATGAGGACGACGATGAAGATGAAGATAATAACGGGGACGACGATGACGAAGAAGATAAAAATGGGGACGACGACGATGAGGATGAGGATGACGAGGAAGATACTGACGGAGACGACAAGGACCTAGATGGGGGTGACGATGATGATGAGAAGGACGACGATGAAGAAGAAGACATTAAAAGTAAGCCGAAATATAGGCACACGGCCAAAGGTCGAACGATACATCGTCTAGCTGACCTTTGCTCGGGTCGGCTTATAGATGAAATAGGTAATACCTGAATGTGAGTTGCCATTGACGCACTAACTGAAGTTGTTCACTGTCTTGTCCAACCCAACTGAAATTCCGATCCCACTTTCCCCACCTGAGTATTCTTCCCAGTACACTCTAGCAATGCCCCCAAAACACCCTGTATACCTCGACTACAATTAATTTCATTGTCTATCTACAGACTTGGGGAAGAGGAATTCAGATAGAAATGCATTTAAACAAGGTAACCACTCCACACTCACTTGATTTGTATCTCCGCCTAGCTTCTGTGCTAAAGCAACTATCATGTGAGGGACAAACGCAACTGGGAACCCAGTCCAGCCAAATTAACTATCCACACTCGTCTATGTTCGATCCTCTTGAATGTCTAATCCCACACCCGCAGCTTTATCCAGTTGTTAAGTCAGATGTGTTTGGTATCTGAAAAGACATATTCAAGGAATTATTAAATCATACATAGCTGACACAATGTTTGAAATTATTTAAGCGAAGAAATTTTAATTTTTTTTGTCTTAAAAAACGTAACTATTTCTGTAATGATACAAAAATGTGTTAATACCTATTTTGTTTGATTTATAATTTAATTTCTCATAATACTTTAAGTAATCGTTATGTTTGTTTAATATATACTATTTTATGACGATCCTGGTGTTCCATGGAAAGTATTTAAGCTTATAAACAAAAATAATCGATCAAGTGAAACACAGTGAGTTCACTCAGTCGAAAACGAAATGTACAACGTGGGCTTAACTCGATATTTAATATGATTATTACGAATTAGAATCAAAATCCGAACCTTGTACAGACAGCATCAAAAGCATTTTGTCAGTTAGTAGTTTGGAAATATAATTACGAATTATATTTAAACAATTTCAAATCTCTTCCACTCATAAAGCACGCTTTTTACTCTAGAACAAAGAATCTATCAAGTCTGAAAACAATGAAAATCAAATCGAAAATCGTACTAACTGCTGTTTTTCTCTCTCTGTGGTAATATCGGAGGTGTTTAAGAAAAGTGTTGAGAGCCAGTTAACGACTTATATAGTTCTTAGTTCTAGCCTACAATGATGCACTTTTGTTAAAACCTTTTTTTCGAAATAACTTATCGTAACGAACCTTCTGTTGTTAGTGGACCAAAATAAAAAACAAAATTCTATTTAAATTAAACAATCTGACAAAATGTTTTTGTTTGTTTGCTTACACAGATGACGAATGTTTCTATGTTGGATTGGGTCACGATGGCCATTCAGCTAAGCGCGGCAACAATTTCGTGCCCAACGATTACAAACCATTCCAATGCTGTCCAACCAAATTGGAGAAGTCAACGAAAGTTCCTAAGATGACGGCCCAGCGGATCGGACACAGCGAGGGCGACCAGGGCAAGCGTCCCATTGGCGGCGGCAACTTCCAGTTCGCCGGTTCGGCCACCAAGTCCTCCTCCAAGCCGGTGGCGTCCAAGAAGCAGACCAAGACCCCCGCCCCCAAGGACTCCGAGGAGGATGACGACGAGGAGAAGCCCCTGGTGAAGGTGTCGTACGCCAACAAGCGATCCGGAGGAAGCAACAAGCCGCAGGCTGGCAAGAGGGTGGTGGCCAAGGACAACAACGACGAGGAGTCCCAGGAGGTGGAGAAGGCGGCTAAGCAGAAGTCGAAGAAGTCCGGCAAGCTGAATGTGAAAACCGGTACGTAGTCCGAGGACCCGCTGGACGCCACAACACCATAGTCACTAGAAACAAGTCGAGAAACTCATTGTCCTTTTTTTAACGTCCTGATCATTTGCTATAGTTGTGCCCATTGTAACTCAGACACACATTCAGACACCCACGCACAATTTGGTCGTTACCTTATTTGTTTATTTCTCTTCTCTTTTCTCTCTCTTGTGTCTTGCAGGCATTAATTTTTTCCAAAATCGACTAAAAAATTTGTATGATATCATTTTTCAGGATATCTCTCTGTGGGAGTAAGGCAACAAGTTTAACTGAGTGTGAAAAAGAAACACTGACAGTTAGATAGTGATTGTATGAGATTGAATTATATGCCATACTAAGTAGCACGTATACGCACTGTTGTCAACCGATAGAACCAATATCAAACCACACCAAAACCAAACCAATACCAAAACCAACTCGAACCTGTATAGCCACCAAAAGAACCTTCAATGACAGGTTTCTATAACTAAATGTACATCATCTATGTGTGACTGCAAAAGACAACAACTATGACAAGAACCAACTGAATAACTGAATTCGTATGGCTGTGTGTCCGCTAAAAGGAGGTCCCTCCTCACTAACCCCGAATCCTCTGACACACCACTATATCAGATACCCACTAATCCTCGGTGTCAGATCATATCATAGTCCAATAATCGTTGTTCCACGTGAGAAGAAGATCCACAGGTAGCAGAATCACACAAGAACCAAGATAACTAAAGATTAATCAAGAAAAAGCCTACTAACTTAAACTTTGTTGATATTTTCGCTTAAACTATTTTCAAGATCTACTATATAACTTAACTAAACCAATCATATGTTGCATTTTGTCAACGGATTTCAACAAACTTTGTTCAAACTATAAGCAATTACTTCAACAAGCAACTATCAAACTTCTGAGAACTTTCACTTGTATATTTAGTCAGCAAACTTTGTTATTAACAATTCGATCGGCCATTGTCTTTTGTCAATAACAAACGCCTAAACTTTTTTGATACTACTTCTTTTTGTCACAATATACAATTTACATTTATGTAGTTAGTCTAATTTAAACAAGAGCCAAGCAAAGCTAAACAAAACGAAGCGAACAGCCGGATAAAATATTTTTTGAAGCAATTTACACCAGACAGTGCCCAACTGTTAACTATTTTAACTGAAACGTGTAATGACGAGAACTTTAAGTGGTTCTCCTAGTACCAGCAATGGGAGCCATAGCTTTTTTATCAGATATGTTGCAGCATATAAACTATTTACGGAGGCGGAAATCCAATGTTTCTCGCCGAACAATGGCCTCGCATCAAATGTAGCTCGCCATTTTGTTTCATTTGTTTTCTTCTGAGAGCGATTTCTGTACCGCTCGCCGTTGTTTTTGTTATCGGTATTTGAGAAATGCCGAATTATGAATCTTTATCATTATGTTTTCCTAAGCTAAATCTATCACTCTAAACGCAATTGTAACTAAATCCAACATATATGTAAACAATTTTGTTGAACAGCAGCTGTTAAGTGAAGCTTAAAACCAAGCGAATGTATTTTTGTAAAACTAATTTTCGCCAACGAAAATTGTCAGATTGTAAGAATCAAACGCAAATCAAACTGAAAGCACTTTTGTAAACATAATCTTTGAGAGAAACTGTAAGAATATTCAATAAAAACCATCCAACTCAACGATATTAGGATCTCTTATTTGAAAACACACAATTGTTGAGACTCAGCATTGCTTTGTCTTGAATAATTTCAAACACAGTCGTAAAAAAAGTATAAAATGTATTTAAAAAACCTTGAATATGTATGTTATGTCAAAAGCAACTCTACCCCTGCAAAGAAATGTGTTATCTTGAGTCATAGGCAGCCAAATGTGGCCATTAATTATGACCTGGTGGGGATTTGGCCGGTTGCCCATTTCGAATTTCACTCGGGCGGGGGTGCAAATAAACAAAGCGATCATTAATCTGTATACACATTCAAGAATAAAGCTGACGATTGATTGACAAACTGCAGCCAACAGGTATGTTCCGCCAAATGGATAAGACCACCGAGCTATTTTTCGAATAAAAGCATGATCTCTAACGACCGCTTCACCTCCCACACTTAGGTAACATTGCCAGCAATCAGGACGTCTTCAACTGGATCCTCGAACAGAAGGCCGACCAAAGCATTCAGCTAATTAACCGTGATCAACTCTTCGAGTATATAGGCACCAAAGACTTTTTAGCGGTTGTTTTTTGTAAGTATATCATGCGGACCAGTGTCTTAGGTAAAAGCTAAGGAAACTAGGAGTATACTTTTGTTAAAGCGCGCCCACTAAAAACTGTAACTGCCCAAAAAAACGAAAACAAACACAAGCAAAATTATAATTTCTTAGGATAAGACTTAAGGACACATAACTATTATAACATATCTCATCTGGAACATCCCTTGTGTTTGCAGACAAGGAAGACGATCCCGACTCGCCACGAGTGCTGAGGCACATCGAACTAATCGACGATGAGGCTGCCGAATATGGCATTTATATAGTGAAGATGCACGACAAACTGATGGCCAAGAAGTACGGCTACAGGAATCCCCCGGGTCTGACCTACTTCCGGAAGGGCAAGTACATCAACTACGATGGCGACATCGACGACGAGGAGGAGGTACTCGACTGGCTGACCAGCCCGGCCAACATGGAGATGACCGACCACATCGAGCAGGTCAACCGCAAGATGTTCGAGAAGATCCGCAAGAACTCCGACTATGTGGCTGTGATCTTCTGTAAGTCCTGAGCGATTCCACTGATTCGGATCATATCGAACCCCTAATCCAACCCCAGATAGCGACGAGTGCAAGCAGTGTCCTCGCGTCCTGGCCGAGGTGGAGCACATAGACGACGAGGCGGACAAGGCGGGCATCGACTTCGTCAAGATCGACGACAAGCAGATGGCCAAGGAGTACGGAGTGTTTGCCCTGCCCGCCATTGTCTTCTTCAAGCCCACATCCAAGGAGCCAGTCATATACGCCGGTAGGACCTTTCTCTTCAGTCCTAGTACAGATCATAGAACCCCTTCCCCTTCCAGGTGATCTTTACGAAGAAGAACAGATCCTTACTTGGCTGATCACGCAAAAGGATCCAAGTGGAGATGTTATCGAAGATCTCGAAGGCGAAAGACTCGTTCACCTGATCGAGGAGTCTGGCTCCATAGCCGTGTACTTTTGTAAGTTTGCGGCCGGGAGCAGCCACTGATTTAACTGATGAATACTCAATATCTCTGAGGAACCAGGTTTATTCGTTGCTGCAATCGGTTTGGTGATATCAATGCCAGCACAAAGTACACTGTCCAAATTTATTGTCGCCTCGTCTGATTGAAAATCTAATATTCTGTTGCATTCCTTCCAAGTACTTGTGTAGCATTGATAGTCACGCTTTTGCGCAAACAGTTTGCAGCAAACTCTGTGTTATTGTAGTTAACCAATTAGATCGATCTAGTCTAAGCCTCTTATCAGCGCTCTCTGTGTATCTAACCAAACAAGACTTTATTTATATTTCTATCTGCGACCGTGCTCTCTGAAATCCGAAATCTCAAACCGAATCACACAAAATCGAAACCCCAAACGTAGGGAACAAGACCAAGTGCGATATTTGCAATTCGAAGGCGGCGCGCAAGGCGCGTCTGAAAAAGGAGCGTGATCAGCACCAGCAGGAGGGCGGAGCAGCCAGCGCCGCTGCCGCCTTCGGCAGCGAGGCAGATCCCTCCGAGGCGGCCGCTGGCGGGGCGGAGGACTCGCCGGCTGCAGGTGCCGAGGGGGAGTCGGCGCCGCCGACCTCGGCAGCTGCTCCACCGGACGCATCGAGCGGCAAGCAAGAGGATGGTAGCCCACCTTTCTGTATAGAACTCGTGCAACTGGAATGAGTCCAAGAATGTTTAACCACATAACCCAGCACAGCCAGACACCTTATACACCACACACACCTCCACCTTGTACAGCGAATGTGTAAACCCAAAGAACTTAGAATCTCCCCCGAAACTCGCACTATCTCTCTGTTGCTCTGACTCTATATTTATATCTCTGTCAACCCCGAAACCTTCTATGTATTCTCTACGTTAGACGTTCTCTCTGTTCTCCCAGATCCCTGATTAGTTTCTTTCTTTTATATTCTGTTTGTGTACTAGCCTGATCCTTTGATTTGTACCTTATTCATAATTGCTGGTTCCATTTAAGATTGTCTTTGAAAACATGATCAATTTATTTTGGAATATGCATTTGTGGAACCAGGAATGATGACCTGTACTATAGTTGTTTGCTATATCATCCCCCTTCAACTTCTGCTGTGCTTCAGTTCACATACGTGTAGTGCTTGCTGTAGTACCCTGTATTGTCCTTGCTCCCGTATAGTGCTTGTGAATAATTAGATTCCCCAAACCCACTTTGACAACCAGATGCGGATGGCTGTGAGCAGTGCACCAAGGTGCTGGAGGAGCTGGAAAACATCGATGACGACTGCGACAAGCACGGCATTACCTTCGTGAAGACCAGAGACTTCTCCGTGGCTGATGGATACGGTGTGCATGAGTATCCCGCCTTAGTCTACTTCGAGGGAGGAATACCCAATGTCTTTGAGGGTAAAGAAGTCCTTCCATTTCACCCAGTGACTTTGCCCTATCGAGATCATTTCTTCCAGGTGAACTTAGCGAGGAGGAGGAGGTGCTGCAGTGGCTAATCACACAGAAAACCGAAGATCGCATCGAACTCATCACCCGGCAAATGCTCGAGACCATGGTGGAGGAGACCCAGTACCTAGCCGTGTACTTCTGTGAGTAGCTCTTACCGATCGATCGGTCCACTGTTGCCCATCATTTCTCATGATCTCACACATTCTGAATTGTTGTATCCCCGCCCCAATCTGCATCGAACATATGCCACAAAAACTTATCCCTGACTTAAACCGAAACCGAAACCTGAACCGTCCTCAGTGCCGCCAGAGCGCAATGGGAAGCAACCCGCTTTCTGCCGCAGTTTCTGCTCCCCCCATAGTCTTGTAGAAAGCAACCTGACCACCACCAAATCCACAAAACACTCATCCAGCCAATTCGTACAAAACTACATCTCACGTAAAAGAAAACGTATCGAAAAACAAGGTATTCCTTCCGTATTCCACGTGCACCAAATAAAAAACCAATCGAAAGCTCCGACTGCGCATGTTCGATGGAGCCCTAACCACGTCTAACCCTCCGTAGGAGCTCTGCTCCTCGTCCAGAATTGATTCTAGACTGCACTAAACCAGGCTTCCATCGTATTACGACCAAACTAAATTTAATTTTACAGGCCATCTATAAAGCAATAAAAGTAGTGGTAATAAAGTACTTGGGTTCGGAAAAAGATCAATGTAATATCGTTGCTTCTGGAATTCACTGGAATTTAGTTTGGACGGGAATACCTTTTTGTTACGGCGTTTTCTTTGCCTCTCACACTATAGCTAACCGATTCTTAAGCTTGGCACTAAATTTTAAGTATTTATACCTATTGGATAACTGACTGGCTTTTCTACATTGGCAGACAAAATCAACTGCAACATTTGCGATCAGATCTTAGAGGGACTGGAGCTGATCGACGACGAATGCGATGTGTTCGGAATTCACATGGTCAAGATACAAGACCCACAGCTGGCCAAGCGCTATTCGATCAAGACCTTCCCGGCTTTGGTCTATTTCAGGTAGACGTCTTGCTCGTATATAGAACTAAGCTTTTTAGTTAAAGGTATTGTTATGTAGGAATGGAAATCCCTTGCTGTTTGAGGGCGACCTCCAAAACGAGCAGTCCGTGCTGGAGTGGCTCATCGATGATGACAACCGTGAGTTGGCCGACGAAATCGAGGAGGTCAACGAGCGCATGCTGGACCGTCTAATGGCCGAGTCCACCCTGTTGGTGGTCTTCTTCTGTGAGTACTGCACTTAAGGCGAATAAAGGAACGGCCCTAAAGACTTTACCCCCATTCAGATGACGACGACTGTGCCGAGTGCGAGGAGATTTTGGAAGAGCTGGAGGAGATCGATGGCGAAGCCGATATGTTTGGCATTGATTTCGTAAAGATTGCTAGTATTCAGGCAGCCAAGAAATACGAAATTGTCAATATACCTTCCCTGGTATACTTCCGGTAAGCTCCAAACTGAATCTTCGCAAATAGATATGAGAAATGAGAATAATATTAAATAATTTAGAAAACAAGTGCCAGTCCTATATGACGGAGATTTGCACCAACACGATAAGGTGATTACTTGGCTGACTTCACAAGATGTATTCGAAATCAAAAACGAAATCGAGGAAGTTAACCGCAAAATGCTTGACAAACTACTGGAAGAGAACGAGTTCTTGGCAGTGTTCTTCTGTAAGTATAAGGAACGTGTTCCTTTGAAATCTACTCTATGACCACATCCATTCCTTTTAGATGAACACAATCAGCCGGACAGCACTGCAGCTCTGGAGAAACTCGAAAACATTGACAGCGAGACTGATAACCTGGATATAACCTTTGTGAAGATGGCCGACTCTCGTTATGCCAAGAAATGGGGCGTCACCAAGCTGCCAGCAATGGTCTACTTCCGCCGACGCTTCCCCAGCATCTACAGGGGTAAGTTCAGGGTCCTAGGCACAAAAAAGAGGAGCCATCATAACCAGGATCCCAAAATCATTCAAGGTGATCTGCTTTCCGAGGACGAGGTGCTGGAGTGGCTGCGCAAGAACCGCTTCCGCCAGCCCGAGCTGAACATCTTCATGTACGCCCTGATCGCCCTGGCGGTGGCCTTTGTGATCTACACGGCCTTCCTGCTGCAGTGCTTCAAGCCGGCGCCCCCTCCTCCTGTGCAGCACCCCAAGCAGTCGTGAATGGGCTGGGCCAGCGAAGCGACAATTGGAATTGGAAGCAAGTACTGAATCATGTTGAATGGCTGTCAACTGCAATGGAGGGTTTTTTGGAGAGGAGACACACCAACAGAGAGCAAACCGAACTTGAAATGATTGTCCCAAATCGCAATAACATTAATCTGTCAACCAGTCGTCTAAATTAGACGTCTATAAAATCCCGTGCTCCATTGTTTCGAAGGAACTTCTGAGACAGCTTGATGACTTCAACAAACTCTGATACTTCCACAAAGATCAAAACTCATGTATAGCATATTCACATCAATATCAATTCATTTGTCTTCACACCCGTGTACATCATGCAAAACAAATTAAAGAAGAACACTCTCAAGTCATAGTAATTACTTTAAATTTAAATTTAAAAGCCATAATATTGTGAAATAAATGCCAATGATAATTTTTACAGTAAAACATTTCGGCCTATAATAATTAATAAAAAATTGGATGATGTGTTTACAATTATTTTAAACTGGTAATATGTTTTTCCCCTTTTTGAGCCCACTGGGGGCTGAAGTGTAAGAGGGAAGGCTATTCTAAAGTGAGAACTATCTATATACCTAACTTTTTTATCCAATTTTAGTTCGTTTTTGTCAAAAAACTTTGATATCGATAAAAAAAATATAGATCAAAAAGATGGTTTGTTTTATGATACAATTATAAAAAGATCAATTCTTCAGAGTCAAGTGACTTTAGGAATTTTCCTGACAGGACCTATAATTGTTATATGATGTAACTTATATCAACTTACATTGTAAAGCATTTAATGTTTTATTTATTCAATAAATTATGTTAGATATAAGTGATTTATTTCACCATTTCCTGCGCCTGCGGCCATTTCATAGATAGTACCCCCTCGAGTACTTAATCTGGCGCACAAGGTACATATGTTACTATTGACCATTTGTCAGGTTATCAGGCAAAACTGTCGTCTCACCTATGATAGCACATACATATGTATTTTCCTGGGTACACAAGGCTTTGGCTGGCGTTGGCAACTAATATTTGTTTTTGCCACCAGAAATTTCAGTGCGAAAACTTCCATTGACAGGGTAATGCAGCAAAGCAGACCCGTGATGTCATGCCGGGAACCTTGGGATTAAGGGCAAAAGTAGAAGCATTTGCTGAAAGGAAATGAAGATAATGTTTACAAAGATATCAAGCCGAAATTTTGCCTCGTACCTTTTGCCAATGAACTCGGCCACCTTAAGTCGAAGCCCCTGAGCTCTTAATATGAGTAAATATTTGCCAATTCGCTGATATCTTTAACTAGATATCAAGTCGAACTATAAAAACCGAGTGGATAGACATTGGGCCAGTTATTTTATTCGCAATGGCAGACGAACACCTAATAGTGGCCAAAATCGTGTCCATTGTGGTGCTGTTCCTGGTGACCCTGATCTTCTGCTTTATTCCCTACCTCCTGGATCGCTTCTACAAATGGACCCAACGACCTGAGAACAATGCACGCGAATTTATGGTGGTGCTGTGCCTGCTCAACTTCGGCGGTGGGGTGCTTATAGCCACCACCTTCATCCACATGCTGCCGGAGGTGGTGTTGGTGGTGAACGCTCTCCAGGATTGCCGCATGCTGGCGCCCACTCCGTTCGGCCTTCCAGAGGTCCTGCTCTGCACCGGCTTCTATTTGATGTACTGCATCGAAGAAATCATGCACTTCTTTGTGCGTCGCCGGCAGCAAAGGAAGCTAAAGGAGGTGGTCACAGTCAAGGAGGCGGGCGAGGACTTCTCGGTGGAGGTGGTGGAACAATCCGAAGAAGCGCCCAAGGAGCCCAACTGGCTGCGTGGCCTGGGCATCATCGTGGCCCTGTCCCTGCACGAACTCTTCGGCGGCATGGCCATCGGCCTGGAGATGACTGTGAGCACGGTGTGGTTCATGACCGGCGCCATCTCGGTCCACAAGCTCGTCCTGGCCTTCTGCATCGGCATGGAGATCATGATGGCCCACACCCGGTGGCTGGTGGCCGTCATCTACCTCCTGGTCTTCTCCATAGTAACCCCCATTGGCGTGGGCATCGGGATCGCTGTCAGTGAATCCGCCGAGGCTAATCAGCCGAGCACGGTCTCAGGAATCCTTCAGGGCCTGGCCTGCGGCACACTGATCTACGTGGTGTTCTTCGAAATTGTGGCCAAAAACCATGCCGGCCTAAAAGTCTTCCTCTCTTCGGTGGTGGGATTCGTCCTGATGTTTGGCCTCCAGATAGCAAGTAAGTGCTTTCGCCTCTCTCAATGTTTGTGGGTCAATAACTCTTCTTTATTTTAGTTGGAGAAGCCAAAGGCAAGAGCCATTTCACGTGTCCTTAACGACCATTGGAATACTTATAGGCTTAGTAAATTTAAACTCGGAGGGATAGTTCCGATCATCGAAGTACGAAGTACCTCCCTGTATGTGCTTTACCTTGAACACCAATGTGTAAGGACAAGTATGGTTATTAAAAAAACAAAACTTAGAATACAGTGCCATAGATCAGTGTAAAATATTTATTTCGAACAAATAAATTAGGTATTAAAAAAAAACTGTTCTTTGTTTTCTGTTTACAGCCAGTTGTTTAAAACATTTGTACAGAAAATCTTTATTATAATGTGAAGTTTAGAAGTTACGATACTTCTTTGATATTAAGCCAAGCCTATTGTTAATGCCAAATAAAACAGAATGAGTGCTTTTAAGTACAACTTATCTGGTAAGCAAGGGCCTGTTCGGACTCCCTTATTTTGTTCTTATAGATCCGAACATGTACATTGTACACTTTTATATGGGGACATATTACGCTACTCCTGAATTCATCTCACTGGCATTTGATTTTTTTAATAAATAAATATTATTTAAATGGTTTAAATGCCATCGTATATGTTTGTTAATCTAACCTAGGGGATATTACTGACTGATAAAAATAAAAAACAGTCACTAAAGTATGTTGATCACAGCGTGACCCTTTGAATCAGGGTTATTTTGCAAGTTTTTAAGGTGGTAACAACCAACATTTTACAGTGTATTTCCTAAATCGAAAATAAGCCGTCTTAGGCTTTACTTCCGATCTGACCCAACAATACCAAACTCCCTTCAATCGTAAAATTCGCGAAGATCCCCTAACTACGGTGCGGTTATCGGTGAAAGCCACCTGTCCATGGGACAGCGAGTGAGATAACAGCACGGTGAGGCGACGGTGGCTTGTTGTCTGCCCGTGAATCCGCGTATCAATCAGCGATCAGATTTCAATCACTCCCGCTGATATATGACTGCCGATATAAAAGCATTGGTCTGCTCGTGAATTCCAGGCAGCTCAGTCGAAGCTCGGAGCTCGGGACGTCAAGATGAGCGGCGTGGGGAATGTGGCGAAGGACCAACACGCACTCCTGGTGGCCAAGATAGTGGCCATGGTGGTGCTCGTGGTGATCACCGTGCTTTGCGGCAGCCTGCCCTATGTCCTGGACAGATGCTTCCTGTGGACCAAGAAGAGTCCGGAGGAGACCCGCTCGTCGGCAGTGGTGCGATGCCTTCTCTTCTTCGGCGGCGGTGTGCTCATCTGCACCACCTTCCTGCACATGCTGCCCGAGGTGATCGAGGTGGTGGAAGCTCTTCAGAAGTGCGGGTTCCTCGCCCAGACGCCGTTCGCCCTGCCGGAGATGCTGCTCTGTACGGGGTTCTTTCTGATGTACGCCTTGGACGAGCTGATGACCAATGTGGTGCGTCACCACCAGCGGAAGCTTAGTCGGAAGGAGTCGGTGGCCAGTCTGGCTTTCGAAAGGGGTCGCAGCATCCGGCAGAGTATGCTGCTCAAGCCCCAGCAGAAAGAGGGTCCGGAAGTGAAGGAAATGGAGCCCCAGGCACCAAAGGATCACCATGGTCACTCGCACATGCCCGTGGGATCCGGCGAGGGATCCTCCGCCCGGGGCCTGGGCATCATCCTGGCCCTATCCCTGCACGAACTCTTCGAGGGCATGGCCATCGGACTGGAGGGCACTGTGAGCACAGTGTGGTTCATGTTCGGGGCGGTGGCCGCCCACAAACTCGTCCTGGCCTTCTGCGTTGGGATGGAGCTGCTGGTGGCCCGAACCCGCACCTCGCTGGCCATCTTGTACCTGGTGACCTTCTCCATTGTCACGCCCATCGGCATCGGCGTGGGCCTGGGCATCAGCCAGCAGGTGGCCGCCGGTCAGCCCAGTCTGCCCTCCGGGGTGCTCCAGGGCATCGCCTGCGGAACCCTGCTCTATGTGGTCTTCTTCGAGATCCTCACGGAGAGCCATGCCGGGTGGAGAGCCCTGGTGGCCGCCGTGGCGGGATTCGCCTTGATGTTTGGCCTGCAGATACTTTGTGAGTGATAGCCCGTAGACAATCTTCGGAAACGGTTATTAATGTATGTTTTCTCCTTTGCAGCTGACGAAGCTGAAGGCGATGACAGCCTCACTTGTTCCTAGAAATGGTTCCACCACTTCAGTATTATAAAGTGTTTCTCTTTAACCGTATTTATTTGTTTAGTACGAAATATACTGAGAAAGGAGATAACTAAAAATTTAGTTTGGATGTAACAAAAGCGTTGCTAGTGTAGTTTTTGGATTCTAAATCAATATTAGCAAGATTACCAAATTTAACAAAATATAATGACTTTTAATAATTTTAAGGCACTTCTTTCCCCATTGGTTGCTTGTAAATTTTCTTATGAAAAGATTTATTACACGCTTTTCCATAGTTAGAATACAATTTTAACCGACCATGGCTCTCAAACTGTAACGTCAAAGCTGGCGGCTAAATTCAAATTAACAGTGGAATCAAACTTTACATTTGCTGCGCTAACAGTAACATTAACACTAACATTTTATCTCGTAGCTGCAAACATATCGATATCTGCATCGCATAAATTCAAATTTAAAAATTAGCTAAGAGAAAAAGCTTTTAACCATAATTTACGCCCAATTGCCGCAGAGATATGGATGATATGGAAATTTTATTAATTTACTGTATTGTTTTCGAACATTTTTCGATACATGCTATCGAAATTTTCCACCCTCCGCAGGCGTTCGGCTAACAGCCGCTGTTACGGCAACGGTCAGATGATGTTCCAATTGGAGTGCGGACGGTCGTGTTTGTGTGGTGGGCGATTCGATTTTCCTGAATTTTTAAGGGCTCCGTCAGCCGAGATTGCCTTCCTTCTGCTCCCGCCAGAACGCGTTAAGTAATCAATTAAAAGCCCGCGATTGGCTGCCTCGAGAGTTTTCCACCGCTTCCCGTGTGCATGTGCAGCACCTAGGTCCGTGATTTCCGCACTCGAGCGCACTTTCCTGTTGTTTATGCGACCTCCGGTCCGGTCGCCCCACATTTTCTGGTGAACTTGTGCCGTCGAGCGGTGTTGTCATTGCCCCGCCTTCCCCGCCAAAAAAATCGAAACTCCCGCACAGTGGGCGGTGTCGCAGGGCGAAGTCGGCAGATAATAACTTTCCACGAATGAAAACCTGCTGTGTGCGCAGTTCCAGAACCCACACATACAGCGGCGGCTCAACAGAGTTATTGGCATTTAATAATTTTTTAAAGCTCATTTGGGCGTGTGTTCGGTGCAGGCCCTTCGCCCCACTGTGCAAAACAACGGCTAACAAATTCGACGGGTGGAAATACATACCTAAAGAAATAAAAGAGAGAGCGAGCTTATTTGGGTATTTAAGACCTGCCCGCACAACAACTACAATCAGTCTGTTATCCAGCTTATAATGTAACGAGATTCTGCTACGACAAAGGACCAAGATCCAGCTAAGGTTGTATTTTAGCCCACGAAGCAAGCCCAAAAACTCACCTAAATCAGCAGAAACTTCAGGTGAGAAACGAATAAACAACGAGTTTTGTAAACATATCCAGTGATACGTTGACCCTGTTCGTATTGCGCGAAAAATATTTCTTTATGTATATGAGCAGTGCAATGCGTAATTCCCCCTAGCTCCGCATTTATGATAACAAATTATTTGTTTTCGATTTTATCTTTAGCCATGATGAGCAAACAGTTTTTGATTTATTTTCGTTGTTTCCACAACCTGCGTCTTTGATCGAGTGGGGACTATTTATAGGTCGCTTTGGACTCGTTTTGGCACGGCCGATGGGTGTATGTATATTCACTGTGAGGAGGCAGACGCGCTTTATAAGTTTTTCATTGTTTTGCTTAAACTGACAGTGATTGCCTCTTATGCAGTTGGCACTAAGTGCGGAGCGAGTGACTCAGTGGCAGATAAGCCAAACAAAGCGGGTGCGCTTTTGCGGGTATGCTATCATCGTATTTGTTTAAAAAGTGGGGTATTCGCCAGGCCTGATCAACATAATAATGACAAAAAGATACCATACTGTAACTACATTTGCAAAAGCTTCATTTATTAGGAAGATCGTGGTTCTATACCATTCAATCAAGGCCCCTCTGAAAGACAAACCCAAACAGTTTGAGTTGTGACTTGCCCCACTCAGCCACACTTGCTCCATTTACATAAGCCCCGGGACTGGGCGGTATTGCCGGGCGAAAAGGGGGCGGCTTTGAAGGACGCAGGCGAGATGAGATGCTGGTGAACCGCAGTGACTGTAGCACAGTTTCGGGCATTTTCGCTTGTCACACACGCGCCGCCATTTTGCTGCTCCAGTCATTTGGCTTTTAATGCCTTTGTCTTGGGCGCCCCCAAGCCCACCCAGTCCGCACTATTCGCAACCCAGGGGTAGGAGCTGCACAAGTTACCCAATCACCCAAAGAAAATATTACTGACATTTTTCATTTGAGTTTGGGGACTGCCACAGAAAATTCCTCGTTTTTACGACCACTTATGCCGGCTATTCTACGATTTACTAGCATTTTCATATTTCAATTGCCAAAATATAAAACCACTTGTTCTACATCATACTTTCAAATAAATTTGTAAGTGTTCTAAAGCCTGCAAAGGTTTGTGTGCTGCGGATTACTTTATACATTTATACAAGTATATATAGATAATAAATAATATTTTTTCCTTTAAAATATAAAATAAGGTGGCTCCATAAAAGAAAGATATAAGTGTAATAAGATGTTAGATAAAATGTCAATAAATTTATGATTGGAAAAAAAATTAAATATTTTACAGCATACTTTCAGATGCTTATATAAGTGTATTTAAATCTCCCAAGATTTTTGTTTTTTAGTTAAAGTTTATACAAGACATTTATACAAAAGTTCGCGAATCCCAAGACGCTCTTAGGTAATAAATTGACTAATAATTCCCTCCCTTTAAAATATAAAAAAGAGTTTGATATGAAATGATGATGTCATTAACCGAAGTTACAAGTTCTTCGCTCAGTGTGGCTTAAGATATTAGATATAGTGCCTTGACTTACATACGAACTTGAGTGTGTGCAGACGCTTTTTTGGCTTCGATTTTCGGTTCTTTTTGCTGTTCTGCAAATTTGATTTACTGTAATCGAAAACCATTCTCTAGGCTGCCGTCCTTGAGCAATCCCTCGATTTTTATGCATTTCGGAGCCGTAATGTGTCTACATTTTTTGGCTCAGGAGCCATTGACCCTCAAGCAGCGCAACAGTGCAGAGCATGGGGAAAACCCGGGAACAACTGCCTCCAGCAGCTGATAAAACCGGTGAGACCTTTGTGCATTTATTATTATTATTCTGTCTTGCCGTCTATCCGTTCTGCCGGATAAGTGTGTCAGCAGTGAGCGGTGGCGGACCCCACAGCTGATTGCCAGTGCGTCCGAGGCGAAATCGAAGTAAACCTCAGAACCGGTTTCCAGAATCCAAATGTCGCCCAGCGAATTGTATCGCAACTGTGTTAACAATGCTAATTGCTCTAAAGACGCTTCATTAGTTCCACAGTACTCACGTTAGTTCGCAACGACTTAATCATACACAAATTGGATGTTGTCTAGGTTTAGGGTCTAAGTAATGTCCCTTCGTGAGCAAACAAAATAGTTGCCTATTAACTCTCAGAAGCATCTTATCTTTGTTTTCTAAGTTTATTTTGTCGGCTTCGTGATCTGTACGTATTCAAATAATGCACAAAGCGCCCTGGAATAATCTTTTAGGGACTGTTTGACACTAAGTGCAAAAAGTCGTAAAATGCCAGGAAACAAAGCTGCAAATGATTTATTTGCACTTCTCATCGCATTTGATGGATGAATACTTCATTTTACGTTACTGATTACGCTCCCACATGCATATTTATACCACCTTCCATCGTTAGGAACGTGACCTTCAAATAAGTATAACATGCAATTATAACTTTCATCTGGAGTGATTAATCTTGACTGAGAATTTGGGTTGGGCACGCGAATTTAAGCCTTGAAGAACTTTTAAAGTGTTTGGATTTAGGGATTCCATAAATTTTAAATTAAACCCATAGTTTAATAGTTAAATATTTTGGAAATTACCAATATAAAAAAGTAAAAACTGCTTTGATATCAATTAATTTTCAAAACATTCAGTCGTGCTCCGGTTTTCAAATTTTCAAATTATGTATAAATCACATTCTAATAGTATAAATATGACATTTTTAACACGTTCGAAATAACTTAAAGGAATCGAATTATATTTTTAACTTAAAAAAAGATACATCCAATTAATTTCTTTATCAGGGCAACCAAAGCATAAATCTAAAATTGAAATTACCTAAGGAAATAATCCTGAGGTACTTCCTATAACGATTGACTAAAGGGCATTCGAAATTCGTTTTCATTCGTGATGGACAAAATTTGGAACTCTTTGGATTACAAACACAAAAAACTGAAGACATGCGACGGAATCTAATGATGTCAACTGGTAAATTTCCATTGCGTCAAGAGAGGCAGCCAGGCAGCGGCGAAGAAGTGTTTAGTGGTGGGAAATGCGTCGGGCACTTGGAAATTAAAAACTCCCGATGCACAGGCACAGGGCTAGAGGGAGACGGAGCACCTCGAGTGAGGGAGACGGAGGCAGCTGGGCGGGCAGGGAAATCGCTGTGCAGTCAGTTCAATTTCGACCGCGAGGGGAGCAACAACTGTCGGGAGTGCAGGAAGTGCCCGAGCTACGAGTGCCAACAACAAGTGATTTCCTTACAGAGTTGCGCTAAATTGATTGTTTGGATTTGTTTATTGGACCCGGGTCCAGCGGCTCCGAGATATCGAGTAAACAGCTGACGAGGGAGCCTTTTATCGCCACCAGATACTTTTGCGCGTAAGTGGAGCAAAATCAGCTGTCACATGATCAGCTATGAACAAATGGCATGAACTCGGAAAATCGCATAAACACACATAATCCGAGGAGCAACTCACAGACTGCGTGACGCCTGCTTAATTTCCGCGGGCCAATTTGTCGCAAAGCGTTCTTCCCATAATTACATCATATGTTCCTCCAGCGACCTTGCCAGCCCCTTTTCCACCCAATGCTGGGCGAAGTGCCCTTGGGTAGGCTTATCTGGCATTTTTTTAATTGACTGTGCCTGAATCCATTAAATATGCCCCAACAATGGATACAATATCTTCAAACTGCGGACGGGCTTGATTAATGGTTGATTAATTTATATCACGGATGATAGATTCATTCTGAATTGATTATGAATAATTCATTGATTCCATTTAGATTGCTGTGCTTGCACTTCTCCCAGCTCTTAATTTTACTGGTTTATAACTTTATTCTAATTTGCAAATTCATTTGCATATTGCATTTCGCATACAACCTTTTGGGCTTCTCTGAGAAAGCCCGTGTCGAGAGCGAAATTAGGAAATAAATGGAAAAACACCCCAGCCTTGAAGTTGTTTACACGCACAGCCAAATGTTCGTTTTTGCCAGGTTGCCCTTTTTCAAAGGCTGCAGCAACCACATACAAAAACAGCGGAAAGAGTGGCAAAACAAAGCCCTTTGTCTTGGTCCCATTTTTTGCGGATTTTTTTTTAAAAACCCATCCATCCAACCAGACAAATTGCGTTTTAGAATTGTCATAGTGAACCGGATGGAATTAGTTCTGGTAATTTCTGGAATACTTCGCTTCGGCAGAGAGAAATATATGTAAATGAAAGTGGAAAGTTTTCAAAGTTTAGGATATACATATATCTTTTTTTGCTTCGGAATTGATAGAATAAATAATAGTAAAAGGAAAATAATTTATATTTATATATAAAACTTATCATAGATTTCTCAGGTCGAAAAGAAACATAACACTAAACCTTATAATATCTGAAAGGATCTGTACACTTCGCCGACAAATTTAGCAACTTAAAAAAGTGGTTATGAGATTCCAAGTTTGAGGAAGGAATTTCGATTTTGTAGCCTTGGGCCTAAAAAGAAAGTCAGCACTTGGTCGAAAAGTATGTGTATAATATTGGCTGTGAAAAAATAAATTGTAAAGAAAATAAAATAAAATAAAATAAATGAAGATGACAAGTATTGGCATATCCTTTGCTAGCACAAACACTGGCAATGTGCCTCTCACAACCCTGAAAAAATCCTAGAGCTAGGAAAAAATCAATATACGGCCCTTTTCCTGTGTTTGTGCAGCCGCAAAGTTAGTCAAGTTGAAGGCGAAAATCATGAAAATCCTTTAAATGAGAACACACCGCGTCTACCCCATAGTGCGAGAGTGCAGACGCCATTTTTCGCTTTTTTATGGACCCCATAACTTTTTGAGAGCTGACATTGCTGCCGCTGCAGTTTATTGTTGCCGTTTGAAGTCCTCCCTCCGCGTCCTGCAAAGGTAAATATAAAACATGAAAGGACGCCGAAAGGGTGTGCCACACCTGTCTGTGTGCGCACTGCACTTGCGAAGATACCACCCCCTTTGCGACTTTTGGCGGTGACTTTCTTGTCAAGCTTTCAAGAGACAGCGTCAGCCAAGTCTAAAGTGGTTTTGCGAAAGCAAAATGAACCGCTCTTGCGTAAATTATGTATACAATGAATATGAACCCTAGACCGTTTTTGTACATATAATATCCAGGTTATCAGCAGGGCAGACCAGGGCATAATCAATATATGTACAGGCTTCTGCACTTCCAGATCTATTTTTAAATAGCTCAAGCTTTCTACTTGCGCATTCTTAATATTATTTCCGAAAGAAACATCAAGTATCTTATTGTTTTAAATGCACTTGGTCCATTTCTCATGCACTAAAAAATGTTGTTTTTTTTTTTGGAGTTTAAAAACTACTTTTATTTTAACACTCAGACGAGAAATTGGTCTATAACATGGAAAAAGTTAGATACAGCCTTAAAACAAAGTAACAAACAAAGGTAAACACATTTCACTACTTTTATAATTTATTTAAAAATTCTTAAAAAATTAATAAAATAAATTAGTGAGCAGCAATTACTTCCAACCAACCATGCAAGCGAATCTCTCAGCAAAACTCTGGATGCAAAAAAATCCCACCCCCACCGCCAAGCTAAACATTCAAACCGCAAATCAATTAACAAATGCCACTAGTTTTTTCGTTTTAGAAAGGGGGCTAGCCGAACCCACTATCAATTACAGAGCTCAATTAAGCAGAAGGAAAAACCAACATCAGTTAGCAAGCTGAGCACACATTAAAAAGCATCTTATCGAGCGATTTTCCTCGATGTGAACTTTGCAGGCGTCAGAGATTATTTAAGTGCTGAACTTTTCCAGAGAAACTGCAGGATTCGAAGGACAAAGGCTGCCCGCAGGGGAATATTTGTCATTGGAGTTCCTTCTTCTCGGACAAACCATTCGCAAAACAAACTTCGTTTGGTTGACACACTAATGGGCAATTCTGAAAGCGATTGAGAAAAGCAAACTCAATTCGACTCAAGGTGAATAGTTTGTCCTTGCCTCCATCACATGGTTCAATCAATTTGCTTACCTCTTTCAATTAAAGTGTAAAGGCAAGTCCATTTACATTGGGTCATAATCAAAACAAACAATTAAGATGTGTATTCCTTAGGATAAGTGCATAAGCTAGATTTTATATCTTTGCTCCAGACAATGCGCACTTTCCGTGGATTTCCCAGGTAATCTTAAACTTTAGAGCACTCCATATAGCAATCAGACCAAAATTCCCGACCCGAATTCCATAGCCTAGGTCAGCGCCAAAGAGAACCCCTGTGTTAAATATGGGCGCTATAAAAGTTATCGCCCAACTCGAAGAACGCACAAAATAATTTCCCCACAATTAACCAACTTGAATAGCGACGCAGCACTCAACTTATCAGCATAATTAAATAGGCAATTTTGGCCAAGTTTTGTGCTCAAAAATTACTCATTATCCCCGAATTATGTGAAACAACTGATAAAATGGGAAAGCGGATTCGTCTAGATCTTGTTGGACTCGACAAGTCATAGTTAAGGCACCAAACAAATGTATAAAAGTGTACCGAAAAATCTAGTATTTGTTGAACAATAACTACGAACTACAGTGAAAACATACCATAGGACTTTTATAGAGCAAGTTTTATGGTGGCAAAACACTAGAATGGGTAAATAAAAAAATTGAGGGCAATGTTCTCATTTTGAAACCTGGTAAAAAGTGTTCTAAAGCGATCAATAAGACCAATTCTTTAAAAGTGATTATCATACTTTATGATATACATAGCTATGTACATACAGTTCCCATGCCTCTTCATAGTACCCAGCTGTTTCATGGGAAAATAATATTCATTAGCAGATTAGGGTTATGGAGGACTGGTCTGATTCTATAGCAGGAGCGGCACTGCCGTTGTAACTAGAATAGCAATTGCCCACAATCACATGATTGGTATACAGCACTGCAGAGCGCTTATATGTTTATATATAAACCTTTGAGTTCGTATAAATATATATACGGATGTCGGGCTCCGAGTCCGAATCTGACCACCACTGCCAAAAAGAGACCCAACCAAGACCGAGAAGACCGCGTCACAAAAGGTTGGCATGTTGACAGACGCCGACGCGTGTGCCGTTACACTCGCTACACACTCCACGAGCATCCGAACGTGTATCTGTAAGTGCACAAACGCACAGATATAGAACGGACTATACGGTACACTCACGACGCTCTTTGATAAGAAATTTATTAGATTAAGGCAGCGATAGCCGACGCTCTGCCCGGTTCCATGCCGCCGGCAGCGGCGTGAGTGGGTTTAGGTTTAGTCGGTCCTCCGACGAGCTGTGGGTCTGTCGTTCTTCAATCCGAGCCCGAAACTGAATCTGAATCTGAATCTTAAACCGAAAGCGAATCCAAATCCGAGTCCGTATTAAAATCCGAGTGCGGAGCGTGTGGACCTACAGATATGTTAGCCTCCTCAGCGCCTTTGTTCTCGCCCATTGTTGTGTAAATGCTGTGTAAATACGGACCAAGCAAGATGTGGACTTTAAGTTGCAAGCACGATTTGCTCTACAAAGCACAAGTGCTGCTCCAAACGCGAGTGCATTCCAAAAGTGTAGTCTATAAAGCGGCGCAGCAGATAGCACTGAACTAGTTAGCGCCGAGATCAATGGAAAATGTAATGTCAAGTGAAACCTATATGAATAAAAATAACAAATAAGAAGTATTACATTGTATAAATGTCTCTAAAAAAAAAAGAACACCATGGCTGAGATATTAGCAAATATTTTCTAGTCGAAAGTCACTTCGTAACAAAATCAACTTCAACTAAATTCATTCAGTTCGAAGGCTAGACATTAGCTTATCGCATCAGAGCGAATAAAACCATTTTCTGCCAATTATATTGTAAAGATAAGCCAGCACACCACTTTTAGGGTGCATTCCGCTCTCACCTCCACCCATATAGGATCTGTATACCCACACACAAGCACGGGCAATCGTGATCCGAATTTGATTTTTGATAAGAGACACTTTTGTTGTCTAGCTAAAGTCGGAAACCAGACGGTCGCGTTTTCAAAACTGAAAATCTCGCCAATTAAAACAAATGCCGCTCCGTATTTACTCGAGCTCTCTGTTCAGCCCGGAATATACGAGCGTTTTAATCGCTTCGCCTATCGAACGTTGAACTTGGCCATTCGCAGCCTCAAGCTATTGGCCAACGTGTGCATTTGATACACTTATTGTAGATCCATTCAGGGAGAGACTTCAATTATAATTAGGGCATAATATGGATCTCTTAGATCTAGATTTCAAGTCCTAACTTACATATCAATGGGTATGCGATACGTTGTGTATATTATCAATCGTCTAGAACCTCGAAGAAGTGGGGTACAGTTCAACAGCATGCATTTTTTTTATAATTAAATATGCAAGTTTGGGTCACCATGGACCCTTAATTCATATAGATATTCGAAAATAAAAATATTTATTTTCGATATTCGAAAACTAAGCAACTGTTATATGACCGTACAAATTCAATAATTATTAACTAAACAGTACGTGATTTTATATTTATTCCACATAGTATTCATGTTACTTTGTATATTTTTACACATGTAAAAGGGTACACCATTTTCGCAAGTCACCTTGATGCGATAATCATTTGGCCCGCTCATTAGTTTAAAAAACGGTGGCATTCAGTATTAATGAAATAAAAACGACACCGAGCAAAACGTGTTTTTTTCCATTTTTAAATTACAACAAAAACCTTTGATTAGTACGCTTTGTTTCCATTTAAAGTTTGCCAAAGCAGACACTTGGGCTGATAAAGAGTTTAATAAAAGTGAATCCGGTTTAGGTGGCTTTAAGTATGCAGATGTTGTGTTTTTGAAAAGCTTAAAAAAGTTATTACGACTATAAGATACCTTAAAAATACCTATACTGATAGGTGGTAAAACAATGTGATATGGCTGTTGCTTCCCCACTGTTATCCCAACATCTGTGTGGATCGTTGCTCTTCAGAAATCTCACTTCATCCACCCCACATACCAACTCAGTATTGTTTGTCAATTGAGCAGTTTAAATTAGGCTGATGCGCTGCCTCAGCTTTTGTGGGAATTTCGTGATGAACGCAGAGCCCATTTATGGCTCGCATTGAATGTATTAATAGATTTGAGCTCGGCCCCTTGTTAGTGCTTAAGTCGTTTATCAGAGGACCCTGAACTAACTCTGGTTTCCGATTTCTTTCCGCCTCTCTTGCAGTGTTTTCTCGAACGAGGACAGCCCAGCTAATCGAGGACCGATATCATAAATCATTATCAGCCCGTGAAGGAGGCGAAAGCAGCGAGGGCAGCGATTAAGTTGCACCACCGGAGACGAATCAATCATACGCCGCGTTGGTCGCCCCGCCATTGAGATATACGGATATTTACGATGCCTGCCAGTCCGCCGCCGCACCTCGCCCCGCGCACTTGACACGGGGAGCGGCAGATTGTCCCGGAGCCGCGCAGAAACACCTCTTGGAAGGCCCAGTTTTGTGTTTAAATTGTGATTTGTGTTCGTTACCTTTTTTTGTGTTCGGCCGCGAATCGAAAAGTGTGTGAGTTCCGTGCGAAACAAAGTACCGCATGTGGCTGCCAGGGCAAAATCCGCTTACCGGCAGCATAAACTGCTACAACAGCCACGACTCTAATTGCAGCGGCAACTGCCTTCCAATCGCTCAATCTATTCTCCGTCGGCCTGTGATAAACCCCCTAGCGTTCTTAATGAATGACACTCGGTCCAAGTCATTCTATCGGGCAGGCAAAGCAACATCTGCAGCATCCGCATCCACGACGACCACGACCAAGGCGTTCGACAACAGCCAGAACAACAATCCCCGTACTTACAACAACAGCGGCAAGTCGAACAAGGTGTTCCTGCACTACATACCCCGCGACCCGCGTCTAAGAATTTTCCACAAGACCGCCACCCTGAATAAACACTCGAACCGCACTCTGAGCGAGCTAAACATAACTGAAGATCTGTGCAATTATGGTGAATTGATCGGCGGCAGTGCTGAAAAAGTGAATCTAGTGCTAGTGAAGTCTTAAGAGCCTGCAGGTCACCGTTTCGATTTGTTCAGTTTTTGGCTCGAGTCGGCTGTCGTCGTGCGGAAGGAGCATTGTGTGGATAACGAAAGGTAAGCGAGTTCTAGGGGAATTCGTGTTCGATTGGGGCTATATGATTGCAAAGGAACGAAAGTTCTAGGGGAATTTACGTTATAGGGTTATATGTGATTGCAAAGGAATGAAAGTTCTAGGGGAATTCACGTTCGATTAGGGCTAAATGATTGCAAAGGAACGAAAGTTCTAGGGGAATTTACTCTTCTTCTGAAGAACTAGGTTTCGATTAGGATAATGGAAAAGGCTAGCATAGGGGAATTTACGATTCTTGTTAGAACTAGGATTTTATTAGGGTAATAGAATTTCAAAGGCATGAAAATTCTATGGAACCTAGGTTTTGATTAGGACAATAAATCTTAAAGATGATCGCTTCTTCTAAAATACTGGGATTCGATTAGAGTAATAGAATTACAAAGGCCGGAAAGTTCAATGGGAATTTACGCTACTTCTGAAAAGCTAGGAATGGCAAAGGTAAGAATGTACGGAAAACTATGACTCGGTTAGGATAACGATAGGGGTACAAAAGTTCTAGGAGAATTAAGACTTTTTCAGAAAACGAAGGATTCAAAGAGGGTAATACAATTTTAAAAGTTCTATGGGAGCTTATGCTTCTAAAAAACTAGGGTTCGTTAACGGTAATAGATTTGCAAAGGTAAAAAATTGTAGGATTCGATCAGGGTATAGATTTGCTCTCACTACTCTAAATATCTCTACATATGAAATACTTTCGTTTTAAATGAAAGAAACCAAAGCAAATAATGATCCTGCTTTTAAGAAGTATCTAATGAAATCTATCTATAAAATTCATTCCGTTGACCAGAATTGTGCTTAGAAATAATTTTTACTTCAGCCATCGCAACCTGCTCCGTATAAGAGATTAGCATTCAGTGTGTTTAACTTAGTGAACTTTTATTAGCCAGGTTTTATAGAGCAGACTTGTACCTGCATATATGGGCGATTGTAAATGAGTTTTACCCTACACAGCCCATATAGCAGTCTATATTTAACCACAGACAGCCATTTCGAAAGCAAAACAAGCCAAACGAAATTGGTTTTAGCATATTCATTTTCGGATCCCATAATTATTGGGAGACATCAGCAGCCGTCGCCTTCATGTGACGCACTTTGTTTTGGGACTGATGTAAGAAGAAATCCGTTCGGACTCTCTCGGAACGCTCTCCTGAGGTCAAGTTGAAGGCGCTCTGAAAACTAAACGAACGAAATGGCAAATGACCAAACAGTTTCTGCGCGGATTTTTAAGCGAAATGGTTTCTGGCACATGTTGTTGTAGTCGCGCGAATCGGTCTTCTAGAAATAGAACCATATTTTTTACGAGGTTAGATAAAGCGAATTGGCATTTTACTGGCAAAAAGTTCGAAACAACTTTTCCAATTAGTCAGTTCAGCTGGGCGGCATGAGAAGTTGAAAGTATCTATCTCAATGCAATGCTATCTCTATCTTTCAGCTACGCACTGCAGTTGACCAAGAAAACAGAAGGGGAATATTTATCATCTACCGCCTACTTAAGAAAATTTATGCTGAAATCTAATGCAAATTGTGTTCACTTCCAATAATCGCTTGGAGAAGAAAGTGCAAATTTTACAAACCTTTTTATAGACGTAGCTGAACCCTTTACACCGCAAAACCACAACACCACAAGATCGTCGGGATTCCGGACATGGCCAAGCTAGCGACGGATCCGAAGGCCTCCAACAACAACAGTGGCGAGGCGGTCAACAACAACAACCAGAATGGGGGTCAACAACCCAACTACCAGGCCCTGCCCCTCACGCCTGCTCCGGCCAACACGCCCCTGCACAAGGCCATCAAGCACGACCTCTTCCCGGAGGTCACCTTCTGCAACCTCTCCGCGGAGGAGCTGGCCGATGGAGCCGGCCACAGTAAGGTGGTGAGGAGCAGCATCGTCGCCCTCGACGATGGAACCCTGACCATCTTGATGAACGGCAACGGGCAGGTGAAGCGGCGGAAGCGCCTGATCTCGAATGAGTCTGGGGACTCGATCGACTCCAGTTCCACGGAGAAGAAGACGCCCAAGATGCCCGACGGCGGCTACGGTTGGGTGGTGGTCTTCGCCTCGCTGGTGGTGTCCCTCATCGCCGACGGACTGAGCTTCTCGTTTGGCCTAATCAACGTCGAGCTGCTGGCCTACTTCGGAGAGTCCACCTCGAAGACCGCCTGGATATCCTCGCTGTTCTTCTCCGTGCCGCTGCTGATGGGCCCCATCTGGTCCAACCTGGTGGACAAGTACGGCTGCCGCAAGATGACCATCATCGGCGGCGTGTTCTCCGCCTTCGGCTTCGCCCTCTCCTCTGTCTGCAACTCCATCGAGATGCTGATGGTGACCTTTGGCATAATCTCGGGTCTGGGCCTGGGCATCGGGTACGTCACTGCGGTGGTGTCAATTGCCTTCTGGTTCGACAAGAAGCGTACCTTTGCCACAGGAATTGGAGCATCGGGCACTGGCATCGGGACTTTCGTGTACGCCCGCCTCACCTCCTACCTTATGGAGTCGTACGGCTGGCGGGGAGCCACCCTAATCCTTGGGGGCACTATGCTCAACGCCTGCGTGTGCGGCGCCCTGATGCGCGATCCCGACTGGCTGATCGAGGAGAACCGGCTGGAGAGCCGGTCCCAGAGCGTCACCACCTTTTCCAACTCCAGCGTCTGCCTAGAGGAAATCAAGAAGCTGCTGGACACCGGCATCACCAAGGAGGCCGTGCTGGACTCGCTGGTGACCAAGAACAACACCGAGGCCAACCAGCAAATCGACGATCCCCTGGACTCGGCCCTTAAGCGCTACCGCAGCGAGATCTTCCTGCCCACCTTCCTGAGCACCCAGGAGCTGGACAGCATCTGCGAGGTGAAGAGCCTGAGCCGGCGCTCCCTGCGCCACAAGGAGGATGCTGAGGCCCCGTCGCGCGAGAACCTCCTGTCCATGTCTTCGGGAGCAGGCGCTTATCCCCCATCGACGGCCGTCATTGGATCGCCGGACGACACCCTAATGGGCGGCATCGCCCAGGAAGCGGCGGACATGGCCAAGAAGACCTACCTGGCCTCGATAGAAACCCTCTCGCCGTCGGAGAAGCGCTCCATCGGCGGTGGCTCGCCCAACGGATCAATGCGCTCCTCGGACGAGGGCTACCTCACCCAGAAGCACGCCAGTTCCCGGTACTCGCTGAACGAGAACCTTTTCATGGCCAAGCACACGACGCCATCGATCTCCAACCTGAAGGTGAACGGCCTGCGCCACAATTCGGTGGACATCCTCAGCGAGGACATGCACTGCTACTACTCGAAAGATGAGACCTTCGCCCTGCTGGAACCGAGCCGGCGGAACGGACCCACGGTAATAGCCATACCGGAGCAGGAGCAGCCGGTCAACAGCGAGCTGGCCATGCGACGGGCCCGACTGGACAGCATCACCGGGATCCGTCGGCTGTCGCGCTCCAAGAAGCCCAGCCACCACCGATCGAACCTGCGCCGCAACATCTCGATCCGCAACTCCAACTTCCTCAAGGACATGCGCATCCACCGCAACTCGATCCACTACCGCGGGGCCATGCTGAACACGCACCGCTACAGGCTGCGCGCCTCCTCCTGTCCCAACATCTACCGCAACTCGATGACCACCATCGCCAAGGAGGAGGAGGATGTAAGTAGAGAGTAACCCTGGCCCCCGGTCCCCTTTCTTATCTGCTGGTCGCTTGGCGACAGCCTCAGCTGGTTGATTCTCAGAGCTGGTTATCAGCGGCCCCTGCCTCCCCGATCGCTGTGGGGTCGCCAAGTTGAACCACTTGGGCCAGCGTTCCGTGGCTGATAAGGTGACCGCTCTGACTTCCGTACTGTCACGCAGCCGATCCAAATCAGCCTAAGAACTGGTTATTTGATACCTTCAAAAATCATTTTGATTATTAATCATCTATTATTTTACTATCAATATCAAGACAAATTTAAGAACAAATCTATGTTTAAAAAAATATATCTCAAAATATAATTTTGTGCCAAAAAGTTCTTCAACATTGGTATCAAATAATTTATTAATTTCTATTCTATTTTAAAACCCTTTTAAATTTTTTTAAGTACTAAAACAAACTTATGAAAAGTCTTGTAAAATACAAAGTTTTTTGTATATATTTTGTTTTATCAGATCTTAACTCAATCTCGTTTCTCTCCCTATAGACCTGGTATGACAATTTCGTGGACACCATGAAGTCCATATTCGACTTTTCCCTCTTTCTGGACATGAAGTTCGCCCTCTTCAATCTGTCCACGTTGTTTTTGTTCATTTGGTAAGTACTTTTTGGCAATTTAGAGAAAAGCAATATCATTGCTGCGCAAAACAAATGCTAAAATTAATGCATGAATGTGCCAAGCCGTCAACCGAAAACTGTACACTTGCCAAAAGATTTCACAAACAATTTTGGCAGCTGATCGAAAGCGAAAAGTAGTTGCACAATAAAAGCAATACAGCATTGTTAAACTCCCAGTAAAAAGCTATCGATCAGGCCGCCGAAACTGTGCTCAAGATCATGGTTTATCTTGACCCATGTGCGCAGAGTTCGAGTGTTCCATTAGCTCGATAAGGAACTAGTTGAAATCAATTCAAACCCAACCTTGTCCAGATAAGGCTCTGCTCTCTAACTGACGACTAATCTCTCCCTTGGCACGCTCCACAGGTTTATTATCCCTTATCTGTACCTACCCGAGTACATGAAGCAATACCACTACGATGTGAGCGTGAGCGCCGAGTTGATATCGAGTGTGGGCGTAGCCCAAACGGTGGGCATGATAGGACTGGGCTATCTGGGCGACCTGCCCTGGATGAACATCAACATCTGCTACTCGCTGTGCATGTTGGGTGAGTTGATCCTAAGCTTATCCATATCTACAAATACTATATCATCCTAATATTTCTCAGTCTGCGGAGCCTCGGTGTTCTTTATGCCCCTTCTGATGACCAGCTACATAGGTCTGATGGCCATGTGCATCATCTTCGGATTCACGTTCGCCAGCTCTTTCTCGTTTACGCCCAGCATTCTGGTCAGTATTGTTGACCTGGACGATTTCACTTGTGCCTACGGTCTGGTCCTGCTGGTGCAGGGTGTGGGCATGATCGCGGGTCCCCCAATCGCCGGCGTAATCTACGAGCATACGGGCAGGTGAGTTTGGTGCCACATACCATACCATCTCCCCGACTTATTCCTGACGTTTCCGTTCAATCCTCTTTCCAGATGGGACGAGACCTTCTACTATGCGGGCATATTTATCGCACTCTCCGGCGTCTGTTCGTATCTGATCGAGTTCTGTGAGAAGAAGGCACCTAAGGAGAGTGATAGTGATGTCTCAGAGACTAAAAAAGCTCAACTTTTACACTAGGTTACACACATTACTACACACTACACTGTTGAATGCCCATGGTAAGGGGCAGCTGCAGGTACTACAAATCAGAACTGTAGCCTAATATTGGACTAGCATTAAATGTTAACGAGTTTCTTATGTCAAATGGTGTTGCAGCCATAAAATCAGAGCAGAATTGTAACTGAAACTAAGCCTATTGCATAAGACCTAGCCTGTAAGCCTGTACTTGACTTGACTAATCGTAGATAAGTGTATCCGCATACACCTAATATATATAACTACCGCACTAGGGCAATTACTATTCGCATCTTGTACTCGTATCACACTTAGACAAACTGTTCAATTTCAATCAATATCAATGCAGTGCATCACTGCCAGGTGCAAACGGGTCCCTCAATTGTCTTCTTTACAAAAATTATAGAAATAGTTTTAATTGCCTTACATTTCGTACGAATATTAATTAAAGTGAATACAATAAACAACAATCTGTGTAACGTATGCAATAACAAGCGACCATTTTCAATCGACCCAAAACTCACAGTCTTTGGAGCATTTGTTTTTATGCTAAACAAAAATAATATTTGTACATCAAACGTCGCGGATCCGAATAGTTTCCAAATTAATGAAAAAACAGCAGCAATCTAGGGTATACAAAATAATTACTGTTCGAACCAAAAACCGGTTTTTGCAGATTGGCAAAAAATGTTCTTAAACGAAACAAATACAATTTTCAGAATACAAAATAAAATACATTTATGTAATGTCTTACAAGTTCAAGTATTATTACAGAAAATACAAAAATATTAGTGTAGGATATATCGTTAGTAAAAAGCCTTTAATTTTTAAGCACTCTTCAAAAAACGAAGTAAATGCGACACTATAGCCCTATAGCCGACTTATAGATAATGGTAGTTGTTGATTCCAATCACTTTAGCAAATATGTACATAAACGAAAATGAATCACAATTCTATATTATTTACAAGAAACCAATTGAACAATTATCTACTGAAAGCCTATTACAAAATAAATAAAATTTTAAAACTATTCTTTGTCATTTTGTTTCTATTGTATTGAATGGGCTCGGGCTGGATTAAGTACCGCGAATAAGTTCGAAATGTCCTTAAAAAATCCTTGAATTTAAGGGAATAAAATGAAAAACCACAACATTTTGGACACAAATATGGTTTTCAATATATTTTACAATCTTTAAACTTGTATAATCTGAAAAATTGACCAGAAAATAAATGGTGTTGTTAATTCTGTGAGTCCTTTGCAGTTGATTCAAATAAATAAGTCCCAAGGTAAGCAAACGTAGTCCCGATTTTAAATATTTAGTATGTATATTTATTACTCTGCATGGTGTTGGCAAATACAAATATTATAAATAATTTGATTTACGTTTACAGTTGAATCTTTCGTTTTGTTTTGGCCTTCGCCTTTAATTTAATATATAAACTTCGTAAAATACTAAATTGATCATTGAATCGCAGCATTTACGTGTGACCACTGTCAATGCATGTTGAGAGTGTAAATTATATAATCCCATTTCAGCTCACATGTTTTGTATATTTTGTTAAAGTACTTTTACCTTCTCTAATGTAGGTGTGTATAAAAACTAAAGCGGTCTGCATTGCACAACAAAACAGAGACAAAGCAAATGCGTTGAGGAGGAAAGGTAAAAATATTCATATATGTATTATTTATGGATGTATGTATATAGAAGAGTAGCAGATACCCATTGCAAAAAGGGGCGTGGCGCAGCGTTGCTGGGTTTAGCCTCACTGAAAACGAATCACAATGAAAATTCACACAGTTTGAGTTCGGTTTATATATTACACATCATTTTGTCAATATCCCAATGTATAACTATCCGTCTTTACACGAAGTAACTAGCAAACTAACTTCAATATACACAAAATACATGCACAAAATATTTATAACTGTTTCAATGAACATTATAAAATTTAGAAATCACACACGACACATTCACGGACACAAATGTTGTAGATTTTGGTTTATTTCTGGTTTCTTTCCTTTCGGTTTTTTGGTAAATTAAAACGTAGCTGAACAAGAAGAGGGCTTTTCTCGTAGTTGTCTGATCTTTATGGTTTTAACATTACGCTTAGTGTTCGAATGCTAGTTTAGTGGTAGCTATTATTACGTGGTTAGTTACGGTTGAGATAGAAAACAAGAAATATGTCCCTCCAACTACCTTCTATTAGTTAGTCACTAAAGTAGCTTTTACAGAAGCGGCTACGTCTATCCCAGAATTGCAATCGGGCATCTGCAGTTTACTCCTAGCAGCATCCACTGTTTGCTGCTCCAGCTGCTCCTCCGGCTCCTGGCAGCGAGGGGTTTGTGGGCGAGTGCTGTTGGCCGATCTTGATGCCGTTTGCCTGAAATGGAGCGCTTAGTTTAGAGTTTGTAATTACAAGAAGCTTTCTAGGCAAACGTACCTCATTGTTGATGTCGAAGACGCCCTCTTGGATCTTCTCGTAAATCTCCTTGGCCGTGTTTATGAACGCCTCCTCCACGTTGGCCGCCGTGCGCGCTGACGTCTCCATGAAGACCAGTCCGTGCTCGCGGGCAAAGGCCTCGCCTTCCTCCTTCTTCACCTCGCGCCGCGAGTCCAAGTCGCTCTTATTGCCGATCAGCATGATCACCATGTTCGAGTTGGAGTGCTGGCGCGCATCCTCCAGCCAGGTGGTCAGGTGGTTGAAGGTCTCCCTCCTGGTGATGTCGTACACCAGCAGTGCGCCGGCAGCGCCACGGTAGTAGGAGCGTGTGATGGATCTGGATGAGAAAGTGTAGCGTTAGAATGCGTATTTCCA
This sequence comes from Drosophila biarmipes, assembly GCF_025231255.1. NCBI lineage: Eukaryota > Metazoa > Arthropoda > Insecta > Diptera > Drosophilidae > Drosophila > Drosophila biarmipes. The sequence continues at coordinate 10,451,750 of NC_066615.1, read as the reverse complement.
AATGTAATAATTTAAGATGAAAATTTAAAATTTTGGTAATATTTGATAAGCATAAATAGTTGCAGTTAGCAAACAGCGAAGCTAGTGACAATGACTAGCATGATTTTTATAAATGTTCGATAAACCCTAAAAAAAAGGTGTTGTTTTTCACAGCTGAATGTTTTAAATTAAATAGATTTCGGTTGTATAGAAATATAAATACTACTATCAGGGCAGTCTTAAAAATCCCTGATTAATTAGAAACGGTTTGTTTTAATTTAAAATCAAACTGCCTGATTAAATTGACTGAATCTCTCCAAGCTTAAGTTTAAGGTTTACATTTCCGGGGGGGTGCGATTTTAGTTTCCCGATTTGACACATAATACATGGAACTAGCTGTGTTAAGGGGGATGATCTGCTCACCTGAAGGCCTCCTGGCCAGCTGTGTCCCAGATCTGCAGCTTGATCTGTTTGCCGTCGATGGTGATCATGCGAGCGCCAAACTCCACTCCGATGGTCAGGTCGTGCACCGGCTGGAATCGCTTGTCCGTGAACTGGAGCAGCAGGCAGGACTTGCCCACGCCTGTGGAAAATGGGAAAAGATTACTCGGTTGGAAGGGCTGGAAAAGTGGCAACAGCTGTTGGACATCCCAAAAAAACAGTATGCTGATAAGCCCGTGGCTCTTTGGGGCGGAATCCCTCAATTACGGGGGGTGGTTGGGTGACTCAGCAGCAGGGTTTAGTGTGTGGGTTGCACCCCGCTCCCCGCAACTCCCATCTCGGTGAACGCCTGTATGCGTTGTTATGGTTTTATTGATTTTTCCTTCGCCCACCCAACTCCTGGGCTGGGGATACTTTTTTGCAGACGCAGTTCGTTTAGATCCAATGTTCCAAAAGGTCCCCTATGGACTGGACACCCCATAGCGGAGGCGACCTTTGCGACCCTTTGTTTTGTTTTCCAATTACTGATTGTTTCCCTGACAATGGCCAACTTTTCGCTGGCCATTGTGCGGGGGAGTCGCAGCTCACAGCACTCACCTGTATCGCCGATGATGATGTATTTGAACAAGTACGCGTAGGACATGTTTGCAGCTGATTGGGTTACGGCAAGTTGGTTTTTAGAAAGTTCGATCTCGTAATACAGCAGATAATACGCAATTCTTGTAAGTTTTCCAAGCTGTTCCGTATTTATGATGACTGGCTATCGCAGCGTTGCCAGATCGTTCAGGCGCCAGGGCTGGCGGAAATACCGCAAATAATACTGCAGGCCTATCGACAGCGATAGCCCACTGCCGCTGCCCAATCGATAGGCATATGTATGTATGTAGAATTTGTCAGAAATTTTCTCGCACAAAGCAAAGTGTTTTGGATAAACGCTATTTAATCGTAGTGCGATGCGCCAGCGCAAGTAGAGTCAAACTACAAACTACAGTGCAAGGATCCCAAATTCGGTGATTCCAGCGGGGCAGGGAGTGCACTCGAAATCAGGCTCTGCCAGCGATTTTCTCACCGAGGCGTAGGCACAGGCGTTGTGGATCATCGCGTCTCCTAATCCGAGCAGGTGAAACATGAAGATGGCTGACGGCTCGACCATATTGCGTAGGAACCGGCCAGGCACAAAATCCAAGGTGAGCACAGGCGCCCAACCCTCTTGACCAGGTTCCGCTAACGATTTCCCCGTTCCAGGACTTCTGTCGCTGGCCCGACGAGCCCCTGGAGGAGATGGACAGCACGCTGGCGGTGCAGCAGTACATCCAGCAGCTGATCAAGCGCGATCCCAGTAATGTGGAGCTCATTCTGACCATGCCCGAGGCGCAGGACGAGGGTGTGTGGAAGTACGAGCACCTGCGCCAGTTCTGCATGGAGCTCAATGGCCTGGCCGTGCGACTGCAGAAGGAGTGCTCACCCTCGACGTGCACTCAGATGACGGCCACCGACCAGTGGATATTCCTGTGCGCCGCCCACAAGACGCCCAAGGAGTGTCCGGCCATCGACTACACGCGCCACACACTGGACGGTGCCGCCTGTCTGCTGAACAGCAACAAGTACTTTCCGAGCAGGTATGGGGGCTCCCAGACTACCTGGAACTAGCCACATAATGAGCAAAGTGTCTCCCACAGGGTATCCATCAAGGAGTCGTCAGTGACCAAGCTGGGCTCCGTGTGCCGGCGGGTGTACCGCATATTTTCGCACGCCTACTTTCACCATCGTCGCATCTTCGACGAGTTCGAGGCCGAGACGTATCTGTGCCACCGATTCACGCATTTCGTCACAAAATATAATCTGATGTCCAAGGAGAATCTGATCGTGCCCATCAACGCGGCCGAGAACGCGACCCCCGGCGAGAGCGAGGCCTAGGCCCAGATCAGTCGGCCTCACGAGGAACACTCATTCAGCATACGTCTATTTATATTTACCAATAACTTGCAGCTTGGGTTGGCTCACCCTGACAGAGACACACGGACGGAGCGAACCCGACTCGAATGCAGATCTTGTATGTAGTTTAGATGTCTGATACACAGAGCTACATAACGATAACTAAGTAACAAAAGGGCAAACCCAGATATACGCAGGCCCCTTCACCCGTCTCGCCCCATCTGATCCTAAGTCAGCAATTATTCCGCAAGTTATATTACGATTATGTTTAACTCCTTATTTTAAATAAATTATATGTAGACACCACGACCTTCTTGTGGCTGAACCCACAACAGAACCCCGAAAACCAAATTCCCCTTGACAACTGGCAGCCAAAACACCAAGAAAGCTGTACGTGACTAAACGTGAACTTTACTATACAAAATTACTATATACACAACAGAAATTGCAATAAAAGAAGTACATACACACAACAAGGATGCCTTCCTTACAGCCTGTGAGGCTTTAATCAAACGATGTTCACCTCAAGCATGGGCTCTTTCTTCACCAGCCGTTCGAAGCCAAGGCGAGAGAGATCCAATGTGGTGAATTTGCCATCCAGGATTAGTTCGGAGATGGCTCGACCTACGGCCGGAGTCTGCTGGATGCCATGACCACTGAACCCGGCCGCTATGAAGAGATTGCTGTAGTGAGGATGTCTGCCAATAATGCCGTTCGCGTCGAATGTGTTGTGGTCGTAGTAGCCCGCCCAGCTACTCTGGATCTTGACCGACTCGAAGGCAGGCACTCGGTTCGCCAGAGTGGGCCAGACATCCGATTCAAAGTAGCCATGGTCCACGTCCAGCGTTTCGCACTCTGGCTCCTCGTCTTCGCTGGGGCTACGGCCACAAAGGAAATTTCCACAGAGACCATCGCGCCGGAAGTAGGTGCCATCCGGATCTACAGTCAGAGGCGTGGCCACGCCCGGACAGTTCCGGCCCTGAGTGCTGTACACATAGACGTATCGCTTGCGGGGCTCCACCGGCAGAGCTACGGTCAGTGAACTCTCCTTGGCATCCGGATCCCCTATGCCTGCCAGACGAGCCACCTGACCCGAATAGGCTCCTGCTGCCAGGACGCAGGTGTCAAACTTCACCGTGCGCTGTACTCCGTCTCCGGCATCCACCACTGCTCCTGAAAGAGCTCCCGATTCGCTCCACTCGAAACCCACCACCGAACCATTAGCGAAATTTGCGCCCAGAGCACGAGCCTTCTTCTTGTAGCCCATCAGCAGGGCCCACGGGTCAAACCATCCCTCCTTGTCTATCCCGTGGCATCCCAGCTCCACGTCTTCCGTGGACAGCCAGGGAAATCTGCGTCGCAGTGCCTCATGACCAAGCAGCTCATTGCGGGCACCCAACTCGTTTTGCAACTTGGAGTTCTGTGTCAGACATTCTGCTCCCTTGGAGGAGGCCAGGATCAGGTAGCCGTTCGGCTGGTAGCAGAGATCCACGTCTCCCAGGTGCTTCTCTCCGTTCACTACGAAGTTGTAGCCGAAGAGCGACATCTCGATGTTCTCGGCCAGGGAGAACTGCTGGCGAACCCCGCCCACGGAGAGCACGGTGGAGGCGCTGGTGTACTACAGAATATTTACAAAAAAGGATGGGGATTAAAGGGTTTTTTAACAGTATATGAATGTCATTTAATTCAAAACAATGGTATAAAATGCACACATATATAGTTATGTAATCAGAAAGATCAGCACTGTATAAACGCATTAGTATTTTAAACTTTCTATTAACATGGGTCAATAAACATTGGTGATAAAGCTGCCTTTAATTGTTATACGATTATTAAGAATAGAGACATTTTTAAGAACTTCTATATTGATCCTTTATAATAGTACAGCTTATATTCAACCAAAATTGATCACATAGATTTTTTTTTGGCTAAAATCCACCTATTCTTCGTTAAGATTCAGGACATTGTACTCACGCCAGAATCCCGCTCCACCACCAGCACATTGAGCTTCTTTCCAAGCTGCAGCGTCCGTGATTTCAGCCAGAAAGCGGAAGAGGCGCCCATGCCGCCGCCACCGATAATCAAGACATCGCAGCTCTGGGGCAGGACATCCCCTTGGGCCTTGCCGCTCAGGAAGCGAAGCTGACGCAGTGAACCCGATCGCAGAACTCGTCCCAGCAGCAGCATTTTTCACACTAACCGGGGCGCTGCACATTCGTGCGATGATAACGCCACTGAAATCCGACAGATTAGATTTGTGCAGCTTTCCGTAAGTACTTTGTGTGCACAATAAATAAAAACAGACTTACAGTAAATGTTGCCTCGGCGGACTTCTCTGCATGTTTTTTCGGTATTTTTTCATTAATAACATAAGAGAATACCATTCTGATTAAAAATACATATAAGTAGTATTTCAAGTTTAAAATTATTTATTTTTGTGCTTGAAAACGAAACTATTCAATAATTATTAATTTAAATATTTTGTGATCTCTTAAAAAAAAAACTATATTAAACTAAGCCATACATCCGTCTATTTACGATTCTTACGCCATCCCAATAACAAATAATATAATCAAATAGCATGCCATTTATTTGTTATTTTGAAGTTAAACCTCTAGAACTGAATTTTTCGTCTTTAAATAGGGTATCAGCATTTGAAGTAAACAGCTTAAACTATGATTACCGGATTGAACATATCTTAAGATTGGGATACCAAATCTTTTTTGTCAGGAAAAAACTAAACAAAAAATGAAGATATCAATTTTTTAAATATTTTCGGCCAGATCAAACCAAGATAAAAAATGGAAATTGTTATAAAATGTCCGTTCCCGGAGAGCATTTACTGTAAATTTAAGTAGTGTATCTATAAAAAGGAATCATACAAAGCCCTCGCTTATCTCCAGAGAGCTAATCTCTCATTGCCCTCAATTGCGTTAATGCCATAATGCTCTTGTGATAAACTAGACTTTATTTGTATATCCTTACAAAGGGCAAATAAAGGAATTTCCACAATCGTAGTTGGTAATATGGTTTATCTCAACCTTGACCCTGACTTTGACTGGTCGGTTGGTTCTCTTCTGCCACAGGTCTTCCGTGTTGTTGAGATGGTTTATTGCGTCCGGATCTGTTTCGTTTGCTTGGCCGACTGGAGCTACCTTGGTGTTGTTGTTGTTGCTGCTGCTGGTGGTGTTGTGGCTTCGGATTAGCCCCTCCGCCCTCCCAGAAATCGGTGGATGTGTTTGGCTTCTGTAAACTGTTAAGCAATGATGGTTTGCCATAATGATACCTCTTGAGTCCCCTCTCAGCTCACCCCTCTATACTGTCCGGCAGCTCGTCCAGGCTCATGAGGATGTGCAGGGTGGGTATCTGGCGGTTGACGATGATCTCCTCGAGACCCTCCATCTGCGGCTTCCAGTGCTCCTCCACGCTGCATTAAATGATTTATAATAGTAATAACACCTTCGCAGTTTTAGAGCTTGTCACCTGGTGTAGGCCATGCGGGTCACCTGGTAGACAGGGTGGCTCCTCTTGAGCACCTCTGCGCAGGATATGGTCTTGACCACTCCGCCACCGGAACCGCTCCACACCACGCATCTGTGTTCGCCCTTGTTGAGTGAGGCCTGGGCAAACTCAATCACATTGCTCACTTTTGTGCCGCCTTTCACCTTTCAATGGAAAAATGGTTTGGGAAAGTGTTCCAGAGAAAAGCCTTTCGCACTCACATGCATCCAAAGGAAATCCTTTTGCGAGGTTGGCATGCAGTCCTCGAAGGGCAAATCGCTCTTGCTCAGCTCCTTTTCCACATTCTCGGCCTTGCGGTAGTGCATCATTTTGAGGCCGTCTTATGGAATCTGCAAATAAATAGATTATTTTAGTCTATCAGAAAAATAATCACGGCAGAGCCCATTAGCAATAACCTTGAACCTATAATGGGAGAAAAAGTACCCCGGAGGTCCGGAATCTCAAGAGCCAACTTAACAACCAACCACTCGGCGTAAACTGTCCGGAGCAGCTATTGCCAGGGCGCAGTCCGTGCAAATTGAATAATTGCTTGGTTTATGAGCCGAGAGGGCCGGGGCAGAAGGGCAAAAGACAAGCTGCAAATGGTGTGAGCAGCCAGGTCTTTAGGTCAGCGATGATACCTACACTTTTCAGAGTGTGCTCCAAATTTCCCAAGCAAATATTCGAGGAATTCGCCGGTAAAATAAAGATAAATCTTATGTGCTTCATATGATAAACAGTCTATTTTTAAATACTTTTTTAAAGCCTTTTTTACTACATTAAACTAAGATAAATAGTAATAAGATATAATCAGAGATTGGAATAAAACGTGGTTAGTAAATTGACTATTTTAATAACTTTACTGTGATAATATAAAAAAAGAAAGAAGTAAACGATCTGCACTTAAATATGTAGTTCCCTAAGAAGTAAGGCAAACGCGCTGCCGAAACCAGGACTGTCCTCAACTGCGTTTTGAAGAGGAGTTCAAGTAAAAGTCAATAAAAAACCATTTCTACAGCAATTAAATGGGCGCGGATGCAGGAGCGTTTTCGCAGCGCTTTCCCATTAAACAGAACCCTGCTGGTGTCGGCCACTAGAGAAGGGCAGAGCGGAGTGGAGTGGGGGCAAGGGAAAGGAGGTCACCGAGGGATGATAGCCGCAGAAGCATGATGCCACTTGTTGAACCGGAGGACGAACAACATTTTAGGGCCGGCGGGGTGGGTGGCTGCAGCTGAATTCGACAGCAGCAATGAAAGTTTATTAATGAACTTTCATCCAACAACACAAAAAACGAATGGGGAATCAGATGATTGTGTGGGCTGGCGGCGATGATGATGGCAAGTACATGGAGCCACGTGTCCCAGACAATTCCATGGCCCAGTGCAGCCGGAACGAAAGGAGCCCGAGCTGAGAAAGGATGGAATGGGATGGAATTTTTCCGAGAGGAATGCGTTGAAATTCCTTCTATTTCTGCTCCTGCCTGGGTTGCTCGTCGTCGTCGTCGTCACTTCCCCGTCATCGTCATAATCATCTGGCATCGCCACCATTCCTATCAAGTACGCTCGGAACAATAATTCAATTTGGTGCGGAAGTTATTAATAAAACGGTTCGCACCCCCGACAAGGACAAGTGAAAAGTCGTGGGAAGTCCTGCCAATGTAATGTGCTGTGTGTTTATGACAACACGTACTTAGCAGTAACTCACCCATGTCCAAATTGGGTTTTATTTTAATGGTAAAAATTAGGTTAGCTAAGTATTTAACAGTGGAAAACTCAATTCACAGTGCGTATACGCAATATTAAGCATACGCAGCGGTGCAACCTCACATGGGCAGTGGTGGATGTTTAATATTTTACTCTGCCTTCTTCTTTTTTGCATAGCTTCACGCACAGCTGAGGAGGTTTGGTGGCCACCCACTCCTCTGCGGCTCCTTGCCATGAATGAAGCGTCGCAAAAATTCCATTTATTTGCCATTTCAATCGCACCCAGCACCAACCACCATCCAGCATCCTCATGCCCACCCCGGCTCTCCAACCCACTGAAGTATGCATTCATTAGACATGCCAGGCAGGCGAAGGAGCGGGCGACCGAGCTTAGCTTTTGGCCAGACCGCAGAGCAAGGATCAGTTTGGTTTCGCAAGTCGTGGCCAACGGTTCGTCGTCTCGGAATCGGACTCGGAACACAAGTCACCCGCCGGAGTTTGCTGTGCCTCAAGTAAGTGCCCTGGATCCGGTGATAGCCCACCGACAATTAGTGAACTATCCGCGGATTGTATACTTTACATGGCCGTTAAACATGCCTTAGGAACCGCGTTTAATTACAAACAAAAATTCTGTTTACGCTAACAACCTGCTATTAAATCAAGCCAAATTGATGAACAACACAATCTTCGACCAACGCACAACCTCGACAAAATAAATTTAAAATAGCCCCAATATAAATACATCAAGTTCAATGTACAATTTAATCGGCGGTTTCAGGAAAAGCCACAAATAAAACATCAAACATGGCTTATGGCTTAAACATGGATTAATCAGTTTGCATAAATAGCAAAATAATAAAATACAAAATGGATTCCTTTTTTTTGCTAACGAAATCCAAAGTATTGTTAGACACTTTTAACGAAACCAACAACTTTCTCTTTCATTTTCGTTCGTTTACTATTTATGAATATATATTATTTTGTATTTTATATTTCTCTTTATTCAGTTAAAAGATTGTAATGTGTCAAATGAAAATTTTATTTTGAACCTCAAAATCTGTGCGTCTCTGTGTCAATAAAAACCTGTACCTTTTTTATTTGCTTGAAATCAATGAAAATGTGTTCAAATCTGGTTTTAATTTATAATAAGATTTTAGAAGTGAACGATGTATAATTTGTTAAATGATTTTTTAACATCCGACGACAATTTAAATAGTTCAAAAAATCCTTCTGAAAATTAAGTTTTTCAAAACTTTTTTCATATAAAACTAATCCAATTTGTTTCATTCAATTAAAAATACGAACATGTTTACTCGTATTAAAACCGCCTACTTGGCTGATTCATTCAAAAGTTTTCCAACTTTTAATACGAAATCGCAGCGTGGGGGTAAACGAAGAAATACAAAAGCAAGCAGGAAAGTGATTTGGGGAAACGACCAAAGATGGATAGCACCGAATTTCGAAAACGCGGCATGGAAATGGTGGAGTACATCTGCAACTATCTGGAGACGCTGAACGAGCGCCGAGTCACGCCCAGCGTGGAGCCGGGCTACCTGCGGCATCTGTTGCCAAGTAAGGCGAATATCCCCCAAGTGAAAAAGACCTTGCCTCACTCCCACTCCCACTTGAACAGCGGAGGCGCCACAGGAGCCGGAGGACTGGGACCAGATCATGAGCGACGTGGAGGACAAGATCATGCCCGGCGTGACGCACTGGCAGCATCCGCGCTTCCACGCCTACTTCCCGGCGGGCAACTCGTTCCCCTCGATCCTGGGCGACATGCTGGGGGACGGCATCGGGTGCATTGGCTTCTCCTGGGCGGCCAGTCCCGCCTGCACCGAGCTGGAGACCATCGTGCTCGACTGGCTGGGCAAGGCCATCGGACTGCCGGACCACTTTCTGGCCCTCAAGGAGGGCAGCACCGGCGGGGGAGTCATTCAGGTACATTGAGCACCTTCAGTACTCCCTCTTGTAATACAAAGACACTTTAATGCTCTTATTTATGGTGACATCATCATATGCTTAATGAATATTTAGTATTTTCCTACTTTTCCCTCTACTTGTTACAATATTTTTCAAACACCATCGAAACTACGCAATTACTTAATGAGTCATAATGAGTCAAGAAAGTTTGGCAAATTTGGTCAATCCTTTTATGTGGTAACAAAAAATAATTGTGACCTATCTTCAAGCAAAATAATAATATAAATATTTAAAAACAAGAAAAGAAACTTGACAAGTCAGACAGGTCAAAACATATGATGCAATAGAATTATGCGTATATTAGAGAAGCCGTTCAATCAGAAGATTGATAAAGAAAATATAATTAATTAATACTATTGCCTTATAAACTTTCTGATTTTCCTATTGTAGCTATTTGACATGTTCAGTCATCCGATTAAGAAACCATTTTGTCCAAAGTCTCAAGTCGTTTAAAAAGTACGATATGTATCCCTGAGTAAAACAGAATATTATTAAAAACAACAGAGCTAGAATTTTTTACAATTTTCCATCATTTGTGTAGGATATTTGTCCGATCCGATTAACCCGGTTTATATACAACTTCCAAAAGTTAAATGACTTTTGGGATATCCCTAAGAGACTCGTTTGCGTAGAAACGGACGGACATGGTTAACTTTTATCCATTTTATTTTATTAAGTGATTTATGGAAAGATACAGCCATTCGAGTTTGTTTTATGTAATTTTCCGTTTGGATCTCCAGACTTCCGCCTCGGAGTGCGTGCTGGTCACGATGCTGGCTGCCCGGGCGCAGGCCCTCAAGCGGCTCAAGGCGCAGCATCCGTTCGTGGAGGAGGGCCACCTGCTGTCCAAGCTGATGGCCTACTGCTCCAAGGAGGCGCACAGCTGCGTGGAGAAGGCGGCCATGATCTGCTTCGTGAAGCTGCGCATCCTGGAGCCCGACGAGGACGCCAGCCTGCGCGGGCAGACCATCTACGAGGCCATGGAGGAGGACGAGCTGCAGGGCCTGGTGCCCTTCTTCGTGTCCACCACGCTGGGCACCACGGGCTCCTGTGCGTTCGACAATCTGCCGGAGATTGGCAAGCAGCTGCAGCGCTTCCCGGGCGTCTGGCTGCATGTGGACGCAGCCTATGCGGGCAACAGCTTCATCTGCCCCGAGCTGAAGCCCCTCCTGAAGGTGAGTGGGTTTCCCAGGGCACACACACGCACACACACCCAATGTGACTCCATCCGATCCGCAGGGCATAGAATACGCCGACTCATTCAACACGAACCCCAACAAATGGCTGCTGACCAACTTCGACTGCTCGACGCTGTGGGTGCGGGACCGCATCCGCCTGACATCAGCCCTGGTGGTGGATCCGCTGTACCTGAAGCACGGCTACTCGGATGCGGCCATCGACTATCGTCATTGGGGAGTTCCACTCAGCCGGCGTTTTCGTTCGCTGAAGCTGTGGTATGTAGCATGTGCCATTTGGGCCCAACAAAGGCCCTCGACAGCCAAGTGCGAACGGGTTATGGCATGGGTACGGATGGGTCTGTTGACCATTGTCGAAAAGTGAATTGTTTTTGGATTGACCTGGAGTGGCGTTAAGTATGTTTACTTGTTTCAGCTCGAGTGTGCCCTCGCCGTATTTGCTTGCGATTTAGTTGTAAACACATGTGTGCCGAATCTATCCCGTGGATGAGATGTGTCCACATCGAAATATGACATGGTCAAACATCAACATCAACTCCTATTGCTAATTGTTCCCATCCCAAAGACACCCGAATAATGCTTATTGTGAGTGTGCATGCCTGACCAAAGATCGCCTTTTCAGGTTCGTTCTGCGTTCTTATGGGATTTCCGGGCTTCAGCACTACATACGTCACCATATCAAACTGGCCAAGCGATTCGAAGAGCTGGTGCTCAAAGATAAACGCTTCGAGATCTGTAATCAAGTCAAGGTGAGTTACACTCCGTTTCCTTTCCTTTCTCCCTCGTATGTTACGACTGATTCGATTTCTTCCACTAATTAATCATGCTTAGGGTTCAAAGCTCTTTTGTGCAGCCCGCAGAAACGTGTGGGATTTTCATTGAGGCGGGTTGTGGGTGTGTGGGTCCATTATGCGGAGCGTTCCAAGGGCCGAGCGCCCATGAAATTGGGAAATTGATTGGCGAGTAACGCAAATATCGGTGCCTAGCTCGAAGACGTGAACTTGTTCACACCCGCCTGGCAATTGAGGCAAACGTGCGCAACTACACGCCAAATTCCGCAAAGAAACCGGCGCAAAAAATTGATTTCTTTTTCGCCTCGCTTTGGTTTGGCAATAGAAGTGTTTTGGCATAATTGCCATAGGAAATCATTCAGAGACAGGCACAAGTGATTCATCGAGTCAGCCACTGACATATGTTTCCAACTCTTTGAGCAAACGCGTGCCCAACTCAATCGAGTGATTGATTTGGCAGCGGATCTATAAATAATTTTGTATTTCTGTTTGCAGCCCGATTAATACACATAAGGTTATCAGGTTTCTGTTGTTGAAAATATTGATCTCAATAAAAAAACAGTATTAATAATTATTATTATTAATCTTTAATTAGGAATCTTTGGATGGTAGGGAATGTTTAAGCCAAGATTTGTATAGGTAGTTGGAAGATTACGGAACACGGGTATCGAGAAAGTAATAAGAAAACCCTGCACCTACGTAATCCTTGTTTCAGATCTAATTCAGTTGCCTGACATCCAATCTATCAATGGTTCCATACCAAACCAAATATATTTATTTTGTTAGGTGTGGGTTACCTTTTTCTTTGGTTCAATTCCTTTACAATTGTTTCGAATCCAATTAGAAAACCCTACACTTGCATTTTCCAGCTGGGTCTAGTCTGCTTCCGGCTAAAAGGAACCGACAAGCTGAACGAGAAGCTGCTGAGCATTATCAACGAGTCCGGGAAACTGCACATGGTCCCGGCCAGCGTGGGGGATCGCTACATCATCCGCTTCTGCGCCGTGGCCCAGAATGCCACTGCCGAGGACATCGACTACGCCTGGGACATCATCGTGGACTTCGCCAACGAGCTGCTGGAGAAGGAGCAGCACGACGAGCTCTCCGAGATCATGAACCGCAAGAAGCAGGACACGCTGGCCCAGAAGCGTTCCTTCTTCGTGCGCATGGTCAGCGATCCGAAGATCTACAACCCGGCCATCAACAAGGCCGGAACTCCCAAGCTCTCCATGGAGCTGCCCTCGCCGGTGGTGAGCCGCGGCAGTGCCCCCATCATCCGGACCCAGAGCTCGGTGGACCACAACTCGTGGATATCCTGGCCGCTGGCCTTCCTCTTCAACAGCAACAACGAGGAGAAGGGCAGCAATGTCTCTTTGCGGTGGGTCTTGTTTAAGAAAGACTCCAGCTTGGCGATGTCAACAAAAATTCAATTTATTTCATTTTAATTTCTGCGACATCCCATTAAATTTTATTTAAGACTAATTTGCCTGAAGGGCCTATCCATACAGAGAGAATTCTCACAATCTCATTTAAGTTAAAAATGGTCTTGAATCTTGATCTTAAATCAAGTGGAATGAACGGTATTTACTTAGTCAGTCCAGTCAGTGTCAGTAGTGTATAACTATCCAAATTAACTTTTCTCTTATCATCACTGGTTTTAGTATTGAGAACATTGACTTGGCTTTTACGGATTTAAGGAAGGAATGTTCTTAATTCAAGAAAAATATATCTCTCCATGTACCTTTTAAAGAAAAGAAAACCCTATGGTTCTCTTTCAGCTTTCGGCATCTGGACACCAACGTACGAACATCGTCCTCTCGACGAAATTCCGGAGCCGGCTCCTCTCCTTCCCCGGAAAACGAGTTGGACCACGTAAGTGTGCAGCAGCAGCAACTGGAGCAGCGGTCCCCACGAAGATCGCCCATGGTTGTGCGCAAGGCGTCGTCCTCTCGGGATAATCAGAACTAATAATATCCACTCAGTTTATGGACACACACATATAATACAGTATTAGCGCTTCCTTAGCCAGGCGCCTAGTTGAATTCTAGACCAATCTACAATGCGGTGGGTAACCAAAGTAAAGGATCTCTCCCTTATAATACTTATGCTCTAAGTTCCGTGGTGGCAATATCAAACGATTAACCTTCTTGTTTGTGAAATGCAATAAATATTATTTCAAAATAAAACGATATATTTCAGTTTCTCGTGGTTAAAACAAGTTGAAAAATATATCTCATTTACAGGAATGCAAATGTTTGTGTCATTGTTCCCGAAAATAGATCAATTATATTATTAGCCAATCATCAAACAAAACATTTTTCTCATAAATTAGCCTCTTATTTGCATTAGCAAATACTGGTGAAATCAATATATTGGGTCAGCATGTGTACTGACAAAAGGTAAACAGAAATATCCTGTGATTTCTTTGCTTTCTTACCGAGAGTAAACAAGCGGAAACCAAATCATCATGCTGATGCCATGGATATGACGTAGTACTATTGTTGACCATCAAGCAGTGGGAAATGGAAATGGCTATAATTATTGTGCATGGTACGGACTCCATATGGATTGTGACTCATTCATACATTTCGAATCATTTTATGTTAATAAATGTGCTCGTTATGGAGTGGGTTGTGTGGTTCTAGGAAGGCGGCTCATCCCTTTTTCGGTTGGGTCTCCTTCAGGTCCAGGTTTCGCCCGAACACTCTGACCAACTGGTTCAAGTAGGCCTCCTTCTCGGCGCTTGAGTAATGGTCGAGTCGCCCTTTTTTCATGTCCCAGTTCAGATACCTGGGCGCCGCCAATTCCGATTCCAGGTTAGGTGCCGCCCCGTCATCTTGGCTTTTCTGGGCCTCTTCTCGACTAGATTTGGGCAGATCAATGGCGGGTTTGTCGATTAGATTGTGCAGCAAGCTGTGCGCTCTATACGTACTTAAACTTAATGGCATGGTATTCAACAGCTGTTCCTCTTTGGAAGCCAATTTCACATTAGATTTGTGGCTGTCTGGAGCAATTCTTTCCAAATGCGAATTGGAGTGGTGCTTAGAGTGTGGACTCGTCTTCTCGATCATTCGCTGCAACACTTCATCGTAGCTTTGCGCAGGCTTCACAGGCTCCTTGGTTCTTGGAAATAACTTGATCTGCCTTCGATATCCTGGCAGATCCTGACTGGCTGCTCCTTCCTGCAACTGCTCCAAGCGTCGCTTCATGGCCAGCAGTTGTAGCTCCTGGTCGTTCACCTTAGAAGTGGACTTTGCCTTGCTGTCCAAGACTTTCAATTGCTCCAAGTTAGACAGCATGGATCCCGAGGATGCTAGTGAGCCCCGATGATTTCTTTGGACTTTTTTTGGACGCCTTATTTCTCGCAATTCTCTGGGTTTTATAATGATTTTATTGCTATTAGCTTGATCCCTTTCGGCCCTCTTCATCCGCTGCATCAAAGCATCTAAGTTGGGTTTAATTTTCGACGTATCCTCAAAGTTTTTGGGCAGAAAGCCCCGTTTTCTAAGATAGACAACTGGCGACTCCCAGTTCTTTATTAGATTTTGCACGACCTCATTATACGCTCGCAGAGGGTCATCTGCAGGTTTCGCCTTCTGACTTGACTTAGCACTTAATACATCAATGGTGACGAGAACAACAAAATACCTGGACCATTGCGATGGATTAGTGTTGTTCAAGAAACGTTCACAATTCGCATACACAATTTACCATAGAAAAATTCGCATTTCAACTGAGACCATTTAAGGGTTGTTAAAAAAAATATAGCTAAATTTATTTGAAGTATAGGAAAAAGCTAGAGGGATTTTACGAAAGGACCTGGTTGAAGAACAGTTTGATTCTGCAGGTTTTTATATAATTATTATGATTTATTATAATTTTTCTCTTTTCGGTGAAATTAAAAAGCTTGCCCTAAATAAGCATATATCTCGACGCAAAATCGTGAAATGGGATACAAAAACCGGATTTGTTATAAACTCGCCCATAAACCCAATTATACGCTTCTGGCGCCAATAAAAATCAAAGTATCATTTAACAAAACCCGCGACACCTCACATAAAATAAATCAAACAAGAAATGCCGAACCTAAAAAATTAGCATGCCCAGACGACCCAGAATAATTGAAATGCCTAAGGTATGATTTGGCAATTCCCAAAGCAAACGAAATTGCCAAAATAAACGAAAATAGAAGAGACCCAGAGCAATATCCGTCAGCTGTTGTCAAGCGCGTGCACCATCAAAAGCAAAAACAGTATGATATGCAAATTTTAAAAATCTACAGGCAGCTCTCGTTTAGCCGAAGGTTTAAAAATTAATCTCCTCTTATATATATATATAATATATAGAACTTGATAGTTATTTAACAAGTACCAACTACTGTAATTACTTTATTGTCCATGGGAAAACTAATTTTTATTATAACAAGAAATTTCTTAAGCCTACATTACAAGATCTTAAATATCCTTTAGATTTTTCTTCATATCCCGAAAACGAAGTAGATGGTAACTAAACTAAATTTTTATTTCACGGCAAGACGTCAAATACTGCTATATATACCTAAATACGTCCAAAATACTCAGAAAATCAATTTATAGACATTCAACTGTATCGAGACGACATGGGAATTTTATTCGGTGTTCGGCAGTGCCAACTGCCATAATTAATGGGTAGACAACAAAAGCGATAGCCGCGCTCCAAGCTCGCATCTCCGATCTCACGTACGTAGTCCAAGTTTAGCCAGAAGGCGGATGGATGTGGACTCGGTGGATGTGGATGATGGCAACGGCCGTCAGGCATTTTGAAGTGTGACCGCGTAAACTGAATACGATTTTATATTTAGACGCACGACGTAATCCGCGGCGGCTGGCACTGTGAATGAAAGTTGGGGCGAAGCTCAGCTCAGATCAGGCCCAGTAAGAGGAGCAGAGAAATACGTCAAGTCACGGTGCTCGGGCGGTCTCCGTCTCGCAATCTCCGAGTCTTCGGATCTCTTGCAGCGGACTCTGCTCCCACCGAAAACCTCTTCAAGGCGGCGACGCGTGCGCCGAATGAGTCAGCCCTCTGTACCAAAGTTAGGCATGGCCTTTTACGGTGGTCCAAATGGGTTTATTTCCGAACAGAACTACCCAACATATTAGCTAGAGGAGTGTCAGCACCGTGGACGGCAGACCACGTAGTGACGAAGCGCACCAGGAGGGTGTGCGAAGGCGACGCACTATCTGCAGTAATCGTCTGATTGTTTCGGGTGACGAAAGGTATTGCAAAAACTTAAAGAACTGCATACCAAGACATAACAAAAATAAATCTACTAAATAAATACACGGTCTACACTATTTACATTCGGCACGCTGCAATTCAATAAGCCTGAGCTTAGTTGTTTGATTTTAATGAAGCGTGCCGAATGTAACAAATGTAGTGGGTGTATTTAATAAGTAGATTGTATAATACATTGTCGTAACAAAAGTTGATATCAGAACTTTTGTTTATTGAAGGAGCTATCGTCACTATGTTTTTACCTCGTTAGGAGTTTTTATTGTTTTGTTTGATAACACATATAATAATATTTTTAGACTTTCTTTATAATGAACACTTATGATAAAAACTCATGGGGATCAATTTTATAAACGTATGGTACCTTTTTTAATACCTCTTTAAAAATATTATATCATATTAATTTTATCTTACAATAAATATTAACCCCTCGATAGGAAGAAATAAATGTTGTTTGACATCTTATTTAAATAAAATAAAAATGTTTAAAAATGTAACTGGCTGGAACTTAACTAAATAAATCTGTGTTACAAAATTAAACTTTTATTTAATCCGAAAAATCAATAAGAAATTTTAGGGTACCCAATTCGGAATACTTATTGTTTCAATTTTTTGCAACTAACCTATTCTCAAATGCAAGAATACAATTACAAGGAATAGCTTGCGGTCCCTGTACTTTGAAGTATAATGGATTGGGAGGCAAGCATAGCTAATGTTAGATCATTACTGGGCAGAATTAGATAGTTAGATAAGCTACCGTAGACAATTAGCACCCTGGCAAATCGAGGGGGACCTCCAGCTGACTCTCACAACAAGCCCATTCATTCATATGTACGTGCCAGCCCACCCACACCCATTATCTCCCAAGTTTCCGCGGAGAATTCATTTGGCGAACGTTTGTTTATTTTGATATTCGTGTTTTTGTATTTCACCTAGCAGGAGATTCCATGAAACAATGGGCGTTCTTCACAGCTACGTCACAAGTGGGGCCTGTTGCCAGGGATTGGTCATTCGTACATCCCAATTTCTGTTAACGGATTTGGCAAATGTTTGGACAATTGCTTGCCACTTTTTTCCAGGTACCTGGGGTGATTCCCCCACGGAAAGTTTCAGTGTTTCTTGAAAGATTCGAGGGAACAAGTTTGCTCTGTTCCCTAATTGCCTCTTTGCACATTCTTCACACGTGCCGGATTTGCAAGAAGTCGGAAATTTTTGAAAAACCCCAAAAGTTCCCCGAAAAACAGAACGAAAAAACTAATTTAGGTTAGGCTGACAAGCAGGAGAACACGTTTAAAACTAATTTAAAAATCATAAAATTAAATGTTGAATCGCTTAGAAGGGTTTATTGAGATAAGAAAAAGCTCATTTATTGACAAAATGTCCCAATGAAATGAGAAATTATATTAACCGAATTAGTACATTTAAGTACCTGATATGGCTAAGAAGAAGGTGGACATATAATGTGTTATATTAGATATCAAAGTAATTGGTTTTTATTTCTTAACATATTCGCCAAATTTAATAACCAACTTTGGGCTACTGTAATGAATTAATTTGACCAATTTTACATAAGAAGCTATCAATAATTACCCAATGACATGGCAAATGGCATCTAACTCACCATATAATTAAGCCAAAAGCTGGAAACCCTTGCCCACCAGGGACTTTTTCGCCAAGCAAGCTAGTAGTGCCCCATGGGATGTCGAGAGCGGAATGAGAGAAGTGGCCATAATGACCGAAGCGGGTTTCCCAGCCAAGCGAAGTCCGAGTCCCCGGGCCAGTAATTTGAGCGTGATCACGAGACAATCGACGTCAGTACGAAGATGGAGCAGCGGATCCGAACACCTCACAGGTGCTAGAAGGGGATCTGGCCGAGAAAAGAGCGAAGCCGAGGGCTCCCGATCGGGCGATCTTACGAACTTACGGTCTCTTGCCATATAAAAACGAATGCAGCGCCGTGGCCAAGACATTCGCGTCAAGGAAGCTGAGCTGCATCGAGCAGGCAAAACGCGCTAAGCGGGATCTTAAAGTGATAGATATAGTAACTCAGTGAGTGCCGGGCTTCAGACCCTGCTATTCAAGCCCTAGAGAAAAATACTGGACAAGTTAATAAAATTCAAACTTCGACAAACAATTAGAGGAGCGTCAAGTGCAAATTGAACAAAATGAATGTGGAAGAGTTTCGCAAATACGGCAAGGAAGTGATCGATTATATTTGCCAATATGGCACCAACATCGAGGAGCGCGATGTGGCGCCCACCTTGGATCCGGGTTACCTGAAAAAACTACTACCAGGTGAGCAACAAAAAAAGAGGTGTGAAATTATCAAAGACCCGGCAAAAGATAGGCAAACAATGTTAAGGTATTTCGTTATTTTGTGTTAAAACGAAATTAGGAGGCGACATATTACAGGTTCCTATTAGGACACTAATAATACTAGCAATATTGGAAAAGTTTTGAAGCTTTGGCACTTCAAAAATCAGGATTCTGAATGCTTTCCATAAATATAGTTCCGAAAATATTCTCTTAGTCAGATCTAGTTTTTTTTCCCAGTTGTATTTAAAATCAGAAGGCAACAGTTAATTATAGCGCAAGTGATAAATTGTATACACTAATTTGCTAACTATGCCCAAACAAATTAGCTATGAGTCTGAAAATTTGAAAATATTTCGCCTTGCGCAAAATAATCAAAGAAAGCCAGGCCAGAGGAAACAAGCAACTCAGTGCCTCTCAAAAACTTGTTAAATCATGTTGACTAATTGTTTCGCCCGCTGCCCAAAGAGTCATGTGAATACTGTGCGAGTGTAAACTATTCGAAAATCCCCAGCCCACGGACTCGAGTGCTCCGCAACGAGGTGTGTGGGTGGCGACCTGGCGTAATTGGGGCACACTCACACCACTCTCGGCGGCCATCCCTCCGATCTTCGATCTCCGGAGCCACGATCCACGATCCACGATCTCTGATCTTCGGAGACCGACCGCCGAGGCTGGCAAGCTGAAGAGTGGGTTTCGCTGGCGAATTTCAGGCGAATTCCGCGCAGTTGGATAAGTTAAATATTTACGCCGGAATGGACGCCGCAATCCCGAGTTCAACTAAACAAATCAATTAATTATGCATACGCAAACACACACCTTGCGTATAGACTTACTTGTTGATCTTTCTACTCACTGCCAAAAACAACAGACTCGCCATAAATACTGCCTCTGCTCTAGGCCCCCCTAAAATTTATGGGTGATAAAAGAAATATTTAAGGCCCAGCCCACTAATCCCCCTGACTGCCTGTTTATCTTTAGCCGACGCTCCCCAGTCGCCGGAGTCGTTCAAGGACGTGCTCGAGGACTTCGAGCAGAAGATCATGCCGGGCGTGGTGCACTGGAACCACCCCAAGTTCTTCGCCTACTTCCCGTCGGGCAACTCCTTTCCCTCGGTGCTGGGCGACATGCTGAGCAGTGCCATCGGCTCCATTGGCTTCAGCTGGGCCAGCTGTCCGGCTGCCGCGGAGCTGGAGACGATCGTGATGAACTGGTATGCCAAGGCCCTCGGCCTGCCCAAGGCCTTCGTTTCGGACGCGCCGGGCAGCACGGGCGGCGGTGCCCTCCAGGGTTCCGCCTCCGAGTGTGTGCTCGTCTCGCTGATCACAGCCCGCGCCCGGGCCATCAGTGAGCTGAAGGGCCAGACCAGCGTCCACGACAGCGTATTCCTGCCCAGCCTGATCGCCTACGCCAGCCGCGAGGCACACTCCTCCGTTGAGAAGGCCACCAAGATGGCGCTGGTGAAGCTCCGAATCATCGATGCCGACGAGCATGGACGTATGCGCGTCGACCTGCTGCGCCAGGCCATCCAGAACGATGTGAACGCCGGACTGACGCCCTTCTTCGTGGTGGCCACCGTGGGCACCACCGGCGGCTGCGCCTTCGACGACATCACCGAGATCGGCAAGGTGTGCCGCCAGGTGTCCAGCATTTGGCTGCACGTGGACGGCGCCTACGCGGGCAACTCCTTCATCCTGCCCGAGATGCGCGTCTTCTCCGCCGGCCTGGAGTACGCCGACTCCTTCAACACGAATCCCAACAAGCTGCTGCTGACGAACTTCGACGCCTCCGCCCTGTGGGTGCGGGATGTGATGAACCTGAAGAGCGCGCTCAACGTGAACCCCCTGTACCTCCGCCACGAGCACCTGAGCGGAGTGGACTACCGACACTACGGCATCCCCCTGAGTCGCCGCTTCCGGGCGCTCAAGCTGTGGTTCGTCTTCCGGACATACGGCATCAGGGGCCTGCAGGAGTACATCCGCAACCACATGGCACTGGCCAAGAAGTTCGAGATGCTGGTGCGCAAGGATGAGCGATTTGAGGTCCGCAACGATGTACACCTGGGTCTGGTCTGCTTCAGAATGCGGTAAGTCGCAAAACTACTTTAACTTTCGATAGTATTATTTATCTTTAAAGTAGGATTTTAAAAAATAGCTATATAGTAAAAAGAAGGATCCTAAAATAATGTAGTCTTTCAGGCTTTTGAAAGTATTTGTAAGATTGGATAGAGGAGGTCATATTTTAATATTCTTCAAATGCTTGGATCAGTTTTCATTGCATATGGACTAAAATAATCGGTTATGTAACTTAAAGTTTTAAACAGTACATTTTATTAGTTCTGGTTGGTGTAGCAATTTGTTTCAATTCGTTGCTCCTAACTAACGTTCTCATTGGCACAGAATATAAATATATTCTAACTATAGATTATATCGGGAAACAAACAACTGAGTTTTAGCCAAAAACTTTTTGGGGCGAAGAAAAAAATGTGTTTAAGGAACATTTCTATTAAAAGGATGTATAGGATAGGTCCCTTACTCTACAGATCTATTGACAAGTATTCAAACGATGAACAAAGCAGGCTAGATCTAGGGTAGAAGCCAATATACTACGTCGGCTGAGAGTACATAAGTATCTTCTGGATTTAATGGTTTCCTTCAACCCCCCCACAGCACTGGCGATGAGCCCAATCACATGCTGCTGGCCCAGATCAACCATTCGGGCAAGATGCACATGACCCCGGCCAAGTTCAACGGTCGCTACGTCATTCGCTTCTGCGTCACCTACGAACATGCCACCGAAAAGGACATCCTGGATGCCTGGAGTCAGATAAAGTGCTTCGCGGAGGAGATATTGCGTGACCACCAGCTGGAGTCCAGCTCCGTGCCCACCACGCCGGAAGGCTCAGAGCGGACCAGCTCGGAGCCGGTGGCTCCAGTGGCGGGCAAGCCACCGATTAAGAAGAAGCTGACCAGAACGAAGTCGTTGCGATTCTCCTTCACGCGTAGCATTTCGCGGGAGCAATACCAGAGTCAGAGTGAGCACCTGATGGATGGATGCACACCCATCCTGGTCGTGGACCCAAAAACTCTGCAGGAGAACTTCCAAAGGGCCGCCGACGACAACGACAAGAAGAACAGCAACGGCAATAGCAACACGAATGGCACTACAAAACTTAAGGATATATCCGACGTGGACACGGACGAGGCGAGTAACTGAGCTGAGAGCTGAGCTGAAGAGGATTTGCGGATTTACCTCTACCTAGTATTAATCGTCGAGCTGAAATGAGGCACGTACCTAGAGTCTACCGACTAACATTGCTCCGTTTGAATTTAAGTACATCTATTTATGTATTTAGGACCTAAGTTGTTGCTGAATATTACGTAATTCAACCATTGAAACATTCGTAATTGCTAATATTTTGTACCTACCTTAAGTTACTTTCATGAAAAAAGCACTTATTTATAAACATTATCTTGGCATTTGTTATGCACATTTTATAAAATTGCAACTGAAACAATTTTGCGTGTGTTTTCTGGGCGGTCACGATGACGAATTCCGAATTTGTTTAAACAATGTCGCATCTAGGGGCCGTTTTCTCGTCTAGTTAACTAGAACATTTTTGTAGGGTCAATTAGAAGCCGCCTTCTCGCCTAGTTAACGTTAGGCGCAGAAAGAGACCCCTAAAAGTTTGGCGGAATGAGAAAATTTCACAACATTTGATTTAGAAAGTGCACATGATGGATGGTTCGATTTACGGCATGCAATTTATATCAAACGAAAAGAACACGACTATCAGATACCCATTATTCTATTTTAAATAAAATACAATCCGACAAGATTTCAAGTAGCATACGCCACTCATACAAGCGCCGCGCCACCTAGCGGTCGGTAGATGAGCTACTGTTATCTGTGCTACTAAATCATGCATTTTATATTGATTATGTGATGACACTATTCTTAGCAATTAAATAAGAATTAACTAATAAAATGAATTTAGGAATAGGAAATAATTAATAAAATTAAATTGTATTTACACTAAAAGAAAATCTTTAAAAATGTGGGCGCCAGACAGACTTATTAAAATTATGAAAGGTGTTCTTTTATATATTTCTTTTTATATTATTACCTAAAGATGCTAAAATAATCTTTATATAATATTCTATATTGTTGAAAATAGTTTTAAAATTGTAATACCTTTATCTCGAAATGTCCTTTTTTAAGATACATGTCATTCTTCTACTACAGTATTGTCGCGGCAACTTTCTGTGATGTCTTGCAATGACGAATATTTGGCTTTTTTGTTGTAAAAAGGAATGCATTTTTAATGAAGTATCAATAGCACTTTATGATTCCCCAGTTTGTTGAGGGAAGGGGTTTACTTTCCCACAAAAATAAACATAAACAAATCTTGGCAGTCATATTGGCAGCAAACAGAATGGAGATTTGAGCAAAGAATCACTTTTTACTGTTGTGCAAAAACACGTTGACAATCCGAAGTTCAGTATCTTGGATGAACTCACCTTTTTAAATAATAATTAAATAATTTTCAACAATTTGTGCACAGCAAAATAAAAACAAACACTCGGCACACGTGTGCCAATCGATATGACCGGCTTTGCAGCGTATCGATACACCGCTGCTTCTTACCTATCGTCATCGAACCATCGGACAGAACGTAAACAAAAATCTGCCGGTGCAGAGCAGAGCAATCTCCTAGTTTTGTTAAAGTTATTTTATAAATAATAGTTGTTTAAAATGCCCAACTGGAATCAAATACAGTCGCAGCTGCGGAGTTCCAACAATCCGGTCGTGTTCTTCGACATCGCCGTGGGCACAACGGTAAGGGTGAAACACACTCGGCATCAACATGATTGAAAACATATTTTACCCCCTTTGTTTGCAGGAAATCGGACGTATGATATTCGAACTGTTTGCGGACACAGTGCCCCGCACGGCGGAAAACTTCCGGCAGTTCTGCACGGGCGAGTACAGGCCAGATGGAGTCCCCATTGGCTACAAGGGCGCCAGCTTTCACCGGGTGATCAAGGACTTCATGATCCAGGGCGGCGACTTTGTCCAGGGCGACGGCACTGGCGTCACCAGCATATACGGCAACACCTTCGGCGACGAGAACTTCACCCTGAAGCACGACTCGCCGGGACTGCTGTCCATGGCGAACAGTGGCAAGGAGACCAATGGCTGCCAGTTCTTCATTACCTGCGCTAAGTGCAACTTCCTGGACGGCAAGCATGTGGTCTTCGGTCGGGTCCTGGACGGTCTGCTCATCATGCGGAAAATTGAGAACGTGCCAACGGGCCCCAACAATAAGCCAAAACTGCCAGTGACCATTTCGCAATGCGGACAAATGTAGCGCGAAGTACTGGATGTTGTAATAAAGTCTATATATTATGTCTTTGTAAACGAAGCGAGTACTATTCCTGCAGTTTTGGTTACTCCAAGGTAGCCTTATTCATGAGCTAAAAGTATGGGAAATGGCAGTTTCTCTTTGTCCCCAGTTATAGGCCATTTCCATTTGTGAAAAGTTCCAAACGCGAAGAACGGTGCCTGGACTTAAGTGTTATCAATAATACTAGTTATAGAATGCATAGCCTCCAGCCGCAGCCTTCTCCTTTCGCAGAGTTCGACAGTCCTCGATCATAAAGCTAAAATTTTAAGACAATTATCAAAGTGTTGAGAAATCGCACGTTAGTAAACACCCACTCGTAGTATAGAGCGGCTAGCGGAACTGTGGCCAGGTGCCACAAAGCGTGAGCGTCCAGAATCCAGAGGATGGGAGGGAAGTCCAGTAGCTCAAGACTCATGGCCAGCGCCATGAGAACGTAGAACCGCAATATCCTCCGGAAGTAGGGCCTACGGGTGCGCACAAAGTGGCACCAAACAAACCATCCTACAGCCGCGATTACGCCCGTAGCTACGTTCACTATCATGTTGAAGGCGTAGTTGAACCGTCCCACGCTCAGGTAGGCGAAGTAGTTAATGTAGTAGGAAACGAAGGCCAGAGAAATCACACCCCGCAGAAACAGCGAGTAGCGGTGCAGCATCCGCATAACCATGACGTAGAGCGAGCACAGAATGATGGAGTACGCAAAAGCATAGTCCAGCAGCTCGGTCAGCGGAAAGTCCCTAGTGTGGAATATGGCGGACCAGACCCAGCCGTTGAGGCTAGTCTGCAAGGAGAAGATTCTGCTTATTAAGGTGTTCTTTGGTGTCCCTTATCAAGAGATAGCCCTACCACTGCGAATATGTGGGTCAGCATGTAGCAGGGACTGTCCGGACGCACTTCCCGCCGGAACTTGCGCAGCATACGAAGGTGCATGGCGAAGTTGAGGCAGGAGAAGATCACCGAGGCCGGCTCCTGCATGCCCAGCAGGCGGAGGAACGGCCACTTGCCGTAGAACTGGGGAATGGGCCATCCGCGCTCGAAGAAGGCCAAAACCGTGCGCCACATACAGCCGTACTGACACTCGTCCGCGCAGGTCCACTGGAAGAGCCGGTCGAAAACCGACTGCCTGTAGAACTTGACCGCCTGCTCCTGGATCTCCAGGCCATCTGGCATGGAAAGTATTCTTGTAAAATCATTAAAATCATGACAATTGAGCTCTCACCTGCCGAACAGTTCGTTCGCTCGCAGTTCTGCCGACAATTGTAGAAAAACTGGGTGCGGTCCCCGTTGGAGGCGTGGCAGGTGGCCACAAATGCCCCCAGGAGCAGGACTATTGCACTTAAACTACGACTAGACATTACTAAAACTAGTTAAAATCGCCTTCTGAGCGACATACACCCGAAATATTTTGTAAACATTGCACTATTGATTAATCGCCGTCTAGTTGAGGTTATCGATATCGACATCAGCCCAACTATCGACATGCATAGTCCGCCCTTTTGTCAGATGTCAAAACATTCGCTCATCTGTATTGAAATTGCTGTTTTTCCGCAGTGTTTGCGTAGAAAATTGAGAAAAATCGGTAAAAATCTAAATTAAATATGCCCGGGGAGCAGTGGCAGCAGTTGGAAGATCAACATCGGATGGCCGAGGTCTAAAATCGAGGAGCATAGGGCTCTGCAGGTGGAATTTTACCCTTAGAGAGGCAGTGAAAGAGAGGGACGAATAGCTCTGGGTGCACTACTATCAACATTTGTCGCCATGCATCTGCCAGATAGATGAACGCTGTCTTATATTTAGAGCATGACTCACCTGAGCCCTGTCGCAAGATCAGTACAAGACTGTTAGCGGGTCCGCCCACCAACCGGATGTCCAAATACTCGAGCAGCCAGAGAGATGCCTTCGCCGTACCCGCTCCTCCAGTAAGCAGGGAAAACAGGGATCCACGAAAGTCCCAGGGGATTAAGGTAACGATCTCTATTCCAATCCACTATCAGTTAGCTAATCTGGGTCGCACATGTTTGTAGCAACGCGAGCCACTGGTCTTCTTCATCATGCGACTTAACCTGAAAGCCGTGTTGCTCATCCTCACCGTGGCCGTGGTGGTGATCACCCTCGGCGTCTACATGCGCTGCGCCGCCTTCACCTTCTCGCCGGATCTGATGCGCCCCCTGGACCGGGCAGGCAGGCAGTCCGCTAACGGAGGAGAGGCCACCGCGTTGCAGGACATCGAGTGCTCCATAAATCAGGAGTACAGTGTGCACTGCAAGCGGGACGAGAACGCAAATGAGGTGTACGTGCCGTTCTCCTTTCTGCGCAACTACTTCGACGTCAGTGGAGCCGTCTCAACCACCGGCAGCGAGGTGGCCAAGTTCAACTGGGTGCACAGCACGGCCAAGGTGAACCTGCCCAGGGGCAAATACGATGCGCGCGGCGTCTTTATGTACTTCGAGAACTACAACGTGGAGGTGCGCGACCGTGTGAAGTGCATCAGCGCCGCCGAGGGCGTCCCGGTGAGCACGCAGTGGGAGAAACGCGGGTACTTCTACCCCACGCAGATTGCCCAGTTTGCGTTGTCGCACTACAGCAAGAACATCACGGAGCCGGCGCCCAGAGTGCGTGTGCTTGAGGACGGCGATGGAAATCAGATGGACTGGAGTACGCCCAAGACCAGCAACATGACCCGCATCTGGCACCATAAGTTCAACACCAGCGTGGTCCAGTTTGAGACGGCACCTGGCTATGAGGGCGCCATTAGCATCGCCCTCAATCAGACGCTTGACCTGCTACTCAGCGTGGATCTGTTGCTGGTCACCAACAGCAGCAGCCTCATGGTCACCGTCCTGAATCGGGACACCCGGCACAGCTATAATCTCCACTACATACCCGCCGACCTGCTACTGAGCGTACAGGACTCCAACATCTACTACGGACTCGGCGGTTCGGCGATTAATAAGTGGCGCCACATCACTCGGGACTTGCACATCGATGTCCAAAAGGGAATAGTCCTAGGAGACAAACGCTCGCCGTTGAAGGTGCGTCGCTCTGATCTGGAGGTTACGGCTCTAGGCTTCCTGGGCCTGGGCTTTTACGACAACATCACTCTATCCACCAGTGACCATCTGGCTCACTTTTACGATGCAGCAGAGTGGTTTATCCACAACCAGGACCCCAAGACGGGTGGCTGGGCCAATCCTGTGCGTCGTAGCCTCAACGGCTTTGCCGAGTTGCGTCCTGGCTGGATCTCGGCCATGGGTCAGGGCCACGCTATCTCGGTGCTGTCACGAGCTTACTGGCACTCGGGCGATGAACGCTATCTTCGGGCGGCCGCAGCCGGTCTGCAGCCCTACAGGGTATACTCGCGGGACGGCGGCGTTCTTGCGCAGTTCATGGACAAGTTTTACTGGTGAGTAGGATGACTTTACTTTTTGCATTTTATAGAAAATGTTATATGCGGTTGTATAACTACTATTTTGTCCCTGTGCAGGTACGAGGAGTATCCCACCACGCCGCCTTCCTATGTGCTGAACGGCTTCATCTATTCTCTTTTGGGGCTCTACGATCTTAACAGCACTGCGCCAGTGAAAATCGCCCGGGAGGCTGGAAAGCTCTTCGCCCAGGGCATGTACTCGTTGAAGAAGATGCTGCTGCTTTACGACACTGGCTCCGGCACCAGCTACGACCTGCGCCACCTGAGCCTGGGCGTGGCTCCCAACCTGGCGCGCTGGGACTACCATGCGACGCACGTTAACCAGCTGCTCCTGCTGGCCACCATAGACAGCGATCCATTGATTGCCCAGACCGCAGAGCGCTGGAAGGGCTATATGTTTGGCCGGCGGGCCAAGCACAACTGAGAACTAAGGAAACTGGCGGTCTATCGCCGTCAAAAAAGTGATATTTTGTAGGGCTCACGTATTGTGCTTAACCATTCTAAATGGTTGCACCAGGTGCCGTGTCCTTCCCACACCCTCACACTCCTGACCCGGAAATAATTTCTCGTTTCTATTGTGTTGTTTCCGGCCTTACCTCTGTGCTAAAGTCCTAATTTATCTCGGGTAGCTAGGCGCCCAGTGTTACGCTATTGTACCTTCACCTTCGATTGCATTATCAGATGTTGGCCTCGTCTTTAAAGATTGATTAATTGATTGATCCCCTATTGATAGCTTAATTGTTTGCCGAGAGTAGATGCACGCGCACTCACTGGACAATATTTAGAATTGAACCTTTAACACTTACTGTTTTAGTCAGACTTTTTACTGCGCAAACTAAGTAGAGTTCGTTACTACACTTCCCTGTAAAAAGTAATATAGAGAGCTTAGCATAATAGTTGTAGAACGTATGTAGGTAGTATCCATTAGATACAAAAGTAGACTCTTGTATTTAGCCTCCCGTGTAGAGGTGATAGTAGCGTTTCCCACTCATATACCTAACTGCCCCGGCCCCGAATAACAATGCACGATAATATCGATATTGGTAAGCCTGTAATGTAATGTAATGTTTGTAGCGTATGCCACTTGAGAATATTGTATATTTCTCGACACTTAAACGATGCCATTCCAACGTAATTTTATTTTAACTCCTAAGTTTTCAACATAACCGTGCAGCTGTCAATTAAGCAGGTAATATGTCCAATGGCCCACTACTAATCCCAAAACGAGACTGTTAACGAAAATTATTGATTTTGAGTATTGAGTTAAGTGAACCAAATTAAAGTACTTAATTTATGTTCTTTGTACTCGTGTATTGTTTCATTTGGTGTCTGGACGCTGGAGGTAACTTTGGGTTGTCCGTTTATACACAAATCGGTAGACAATTTATTTACAATTTGGTTAATTGTTCTAACAAAGAGGTACACAACTTCAACTTAAATCACTAGAAAGACTACCACTTCCTCTGGTCAAGAGCGCTGCGAGGTGAGCACGTGCGAGCGGATCGAGGGCGGCCCGCTCCGACGGCGCACCTCCTGGATGAACGCGTTCTCCATCTGGTCGCAGATGAGGTCGAAGAATATGTTGGCCACGTTACTGTGCAGCAGGGACTTGAACTCGAAGGAGACCTTGAAGTCCAGAACGCACGAGTTAGGTATGTCCTTGAGTCCAGGACTGAAGCGCCACTCGTTCAGCAGGTAGTTGAACAGGCGTCCATCGTGGCACTCGGACTTGACCAAGCTGGGCGGCACCAGGGTCACCTGCGAGGTGTACGACTCGCTGAGCGGCGGGAAGCCCACGATAAGGTCCGCCTTGAAGCCTCCTTTTTCCTGACTGTGCACGTGGGAACGCTTCACGTACGGCACAAACTTGTAGTAGTTGCTGACGTCGGAGACCACGCTGTAAATGTCCTGCATGGAGTACCTAGGTATGTACACATGGAATGGAATGTGATCACATTGATGAGGATGATTTCATCATGCGCACTACTCACCCCACGAGCTCCTTCTTGGTGTACCAACGATGCTTGTTGCGGAAATCATTGAAGGTGATGTAGGACCTGTGGATGCTGTTGGAGTAGCTGCGCTGATAGCCTCCACTGCAACAGGAGAAGAGCAACCTGAGTGGCACGGACAATTTTGCTATCAAAATATTACTGCGTCTGTGGCGTCTGCCTCGGGTTATGTAATTTACATTTACCTGCTGACCTTGTTTGAATAAGGGGTCGTAGGATTCTGACGTCCAGGGCTTTCAGTGTGCTGCCCTTTAGCATTTTAGGCAAAGCTGGAGCGTTGGGATGCGGATGCGGAAAAAGATAGATGTCCGTATCCGAGGTGTCGCGCAACAGTGGTGCCAATTCAGCTACTTTGTAGCCAGACTTGAATATACACATTCCGCGGGTATAATGCGGAAACGGTTTTATGTAATTTTGTATTACGCACTAAGCAATTTGAAGAAAACTAAGTGAGCAGTTGTACATTATGTGTATTTGTGTTTGTATCATAAAAAACATCTTTGCTAAAATTTATTTTTGTAATCTGGCATCTATTCGAATTGTTTTGTTATATTTTATAGGATTTAGCTATTTTTAATCCAAATTTATTGGCTTGAGGTGGCAGCACTGTCCAAAACAAAAAGGGACAAGGACAGCTGTTTGAAGTGCTGCCAGACCATAGCGAACTGGGTTTAATATTTGATTGGAAAACAATCGCCAAATTCCTGGTTTTCTTGAATGGCAGTTAAACAACAATCTTGTTTCCTTAACTAGCAATATATTTTCACATAATCGCACACAAAGACCGATCCTCGCCCTGCGGCACCGCCTGCCCAGAGAGCTCCTTCTGCTTCAGCTCTAGATATGTGTTCTCGTTGCGTTTCTCCATCCAGTCGGGCAGTGGAGCGGCCCAATCCTGCGGTGGCTGCTTCCGCTTCTCCCAAGTGTCGTTGGCAAAGTGGGCGCGCAGTCGGATGCGTCGGCGCTCCTCCTCGCTTTTGACTACCGCCCTTCCGGCCGCAACATCGTTTCCATTGGACTGCTGATACCTCTCGCAGTTGCGGTAGTCAGTTAGCCACTGGGAGCAGTCTGTGTCCTTGCCAAAGATGAAGTACTGGTGAAAGCGGGCCTTAAAACTCGTGCAATCGTCGTACTCCTCTTTGTACAGGTGACAGGGGCGAATCTGGAAGTAGGATTTCTGAACTCCGTGTCCAATCAGGCAGCCAAATACTTACTGCCCACGCGTCATCTAGTGTGTCCTTTGAATCGCTCGATTTTGAGTCAGCATTATCCGTTTTCGTGGCCATTTCAATTACATAAAATCAATTCTTAGTTCGATCAGCTGATTCTGTTTATAGCGCTGTTTGGCAGCGTTGCCACATCACTTCGATTGAAACGAGTCGGTTACTTTTCAAATGTTTGTTTTAATACCAAATAATTGCACAATCAATCATTGAAAATGTTTTGCAACTTGCGTTGCCGGCAACTATTTCGATTTTATCCGTATAAAGTGTGTAATATGCGCTCACTGTGAAAAAAGGTGTTTAATGTTTCCTTTTGACACACTTAATTAAAGCCTTTCAAAGTATCTTTCAAGCGTTTTCAGCATATTACAACAGAACTTATAAAATTAAAATAACTTTTACGTGTGTACTTAATTACAGAGCTAAGACCCGATGGCAAGTTACAACTAAATCGTAGTCAAAAATTTACAATACGCTGCATATGATGTGTTTCCACGGTCGTTTAACAAACTACTCATAATTCTAGGATCGCTACTTTTCAATCGTATTTATCTTTTGTACAGAGCTGAGAACTGGGCGCGAATTGAATCACCGATCAGGGGGCCAACTAAGCATATAAATATATATGTTTGTCTACGCTTGGACTTGGGGAAGTATAATTACGCGTTTTGGGTATACGCAGTTGGGATTTACGTCTAATGTTAATCTGTAGTTTGACTTTAAGATCTATGAACTAAAGAAAATGACCGCACAGGACCGCAGGCCTGTGTGGATGTGGGTGGCCGTCGGTCCGTCCTCTTTTGATCTCAGGGCAGAACGCTCTCCAGTTGGAGCAGCTGCAGCAGCTGCCGCTGATAGCCGCCCGACAGTTAGTACTTGTTGTGCTGCGCCAACAGCTGCATGTCCGTCAGATACTTGATGATGTGCACCTTGGCCTCGGCCTTTTGTCGCACGCCCAGCGTGTTGAGCATGTCCGTGACTACCATGCCGAACGACTGGTCCTCGGCGCTGACCGCCTGGGAGACGTTGTTCTGGAAAATCTTGATAGTGTTAAGCATGTTGTCGCTGTGCTCCTCCTCGCTGCGCTCCCGCTTGAGCGGCGGCTCGTAGAAGTATGGTTTTTGGTCCTTGCCCACGGCAGTCGCCAGCTGTGCGTCACTAGTGACGGTGATTTCTGTGGGGGATTAGAGAATTTAGCGGGGTTCTTAGATGCCCAGGGGCTGGAACACCTACCATGCGGATGGGTCAGGGCCTGGGCCGAGGTTGTGGCGCTGCCGTTGAAGGGCTGCGCGAATATGTCCACGACGGTCTGTTGCTGCGCCTGCTGTTGCTGCGAAGGATCGGCCACCTGGCTGGCGTTTTGACTGCCATTGGCGCACTTGCCGAGCAGCGACTCTCGGTACTGCCGTATGGAGTCAACCAGGAATTGCATCTGCTTGAAGTAGCGCCAGCGTGATTCCTGGCACAGTTTCATTTCGCGAGCGAACTTGTCGCGCAGGCTCTTCCATCGTTTGGTACATTTTTGTTCTGTAATAAAATAAATACAAATACTTAGTTAGGTGTTGGTTAACACGTTTAAAACTAAACGTTGGTTATTATTTTATTGCTTATAATTGGTCTATATAAAGTTGAGAGCAGTATTCAAAAGTTTTTCTTAGTTAAAGCTCTCATACAAAAAAGGAGAAAAGTATTATAGTATAGTTGAAAAATATTTAGAGTTCTAGTCATTTGAAATGATTCATTGTAGAGAATTGGCCTTTAAAGGCCTTGAAAATCCCTCATACTACATGTGTCGTATTCTAAAACTTGTTATCTCGTTGAAACAAAACAAGGGACTGCGAATATTATTTTAGTTGCCTGTTTTTATGACCAGATAGTTCCTTAAGATGTAAAGATTTATTCATTTTTCGACTCTGTGGCATCGCACCTGCGATTGCCGCTGTTGCTCCAGGAGCAACTTGAGACTTCTGGGCTGCTATCAGAACTGAACTAGAACCATGGTACCATCTGACCCACCCTGAGAGCGCATCTGCTAGAAGCATCAAATCGCAAACCAAAACAAACCGCCGGCAGAGGCAGAGGCGGTGGCAGAAGGAAGGCAGCAGTTTCCCAGCGCCAGCAGAGACGTTGACGTGACGGTGACGTCGTCGCCCGCTTACTGGCGACTCCGCCGCTGCCCGCGGCCTCTGCCTGAAGACGGAGACCTGTAGCGCTGCTGCGGGGTCGACTTGACTGCAACTCCAGCTTTCGAGCCACCTTCTTGCATAATCGAAAGCCGAAAAGGTGCCGCGATATAGGCGAAAATTTAGGGTTCGATCAAAGGCCGTCGAGGGGGTGGAGTGAACGGTACATTTTGTTGGTATACTCGTAAAAACGAAACGAAAGCCGCCTCTTTGGTATCCGGTATCTACAGTGCGGTCTTAAGGTATTACCGCAGCTGGAATTTCTAACTTTCTTTTTTACGGGAGTGGTATTTCAGTTTCGGAGTTTTTACCTATTAATTGTAAAGACTGTCTTGTACTTGTAATAAACGTGTTTCATTAAACCCTGAACTGAAATGTTTTTGTTTCTAAGAACCTATTTTTATTTAAACAAAATGTGCTGTGCCAATAATTTTGTCCCGCACTGTATGCATGAGTACATACGAGCGTGTGTGAGCGAGTCAGCTGTCGACCGAGACCGAGGCAGCGCAGTGTACGAAAATAAACGCTGGCGCAAGCAGAATGGCAGCTGTGCGAGCGAGACAACTACTGCGCCGCGACGGCAAAGTACAGCAACTTCAAAAATATCGACTGAGCACACTGCCACAGAGGTTTTTACACCGACAGAGCGGCCAGGGGCGCAGTTCGAGCGCCCAAAGGGGGCGCTCATTTAAAAATTTACCTAGAAAATAAGTACAATTAAGAGGCAGATTATGGATGCTGTGAGCTTAGTGCAAAGAAACAAATGTCGAGACAATAACAGGATTATTTTGCATGTTTTCTATAAGAAAACTATTCCCTAAATAATCTCTTTTAAAATATGCTGGTTATTTGCCACTATCTTGTATAGCCTAACATTTAAACTCGCTGTATTTTTGGCCTAGTATTTAACTGATTTTGCGGCCCACCCTCTGCCGCGTAGCTGCGCCCCTGGCATTTCACAACCATCAGCCAGCTACTGCGTCGCGTCGCCGTTCACTTTTGCGTCGTTTTCTGTCGTCGTCGACTGACTTGTCTCGCCTCTCTTCTCTGCCCGTCCCCGGCCCGCTCCGGCCCTCGGAGAATTAATCAATTGGCTGGCTGGGGCACGGACTGGAGACAGAAAGCAGAAAACCCGTAGCGAAGCCAAAACCAGCCGAATTTCACTTACCAGGCACACCGAGAGTTTCGGCGATTTGTTTCCAGGTCTGGGCCTTGCGCACGAAGTGCTTGTAGTTGTAGTGCGACCTGTCGTATATCACTGGGTTCAGCTTCACAGCCTCGATGAGATTGAGATCAAACTGCTGCTCGAGATTTGCATCCAGCTTGTCCATCTCGATGGCCGCCGTGAGAGTGTGCACTGGGTGGGTGGTGAGCGAGACGGGGGGAAACAAGAGTTAATTTAGCAAGAGGCGAAACGGGATTGTGTGGATGTGGATGTGGATCCCGATCCCAGTCCAGGTCCCAGCACTCGGGCTTTCGCTGCCCGACGACACTCACTTTGTTTCTTTCGCTTGCTAATTGTCGTTAAGTATTTGGCGCGAACGCACGCTCTGTTTGTTTTTATTTTGATTGGTTTCTTCTGCGAGGAAGGAACGTCGACGTTTTAATTTTATTTCTCAGTCGCGTCTCTGCCAACTCTGTCTCAGCTCAGTCGCGTCTCTGCCAATGGAGGGTCTGGGCGCGGGCGTTGCTCAACACTGCTCCAGTTATCGATAGACATCGATCAGCCAATGGGGGCGGCAGAGCTCACGAACAGTATTTCTACGGCACACGGTCACTCTCGGGCTGTTTGAACACCTACTTTTAATGTTTTCCGCTACATCCTTAAACCTTTTATATCCTTCCGGTACCCTTGCAAAATAAGAACTTAAAATAGAATCCCTGAAATTTAAAAAAGTGTGTTGTTTCCAAGAGCCAACTGGTATATTCCAACGGTCCGTCTGCGGTCACACTCTTTCTTATTGGACCATCAAATGGAGGAACTGGCCGCGCAGCGGAATTGGACGGATGAGGAGCGCTTGGAGCTGGCGGCCAAGTTGGACGCCGAGCTGGACGCCTTCATCGATGGCCTTGAGAAGAAGCGCTATGAGGAGGGCTGGCCGGAGGACCGGTGGCAGGAGGAGATGGACAAGCATCCGTTCTTCATGAAGCGTGCTCCGCAGCCTGGCGACGACGTGCACCCGATGTTCGAGGGCCTGCAGAAGCTCAAGTACGATCCGGAGGAGAACACGCGAGACGAGCTGGCGCTCAACTACAAGGAGGACGGCAACTTCTACATGAAGCACAAGAAGTTCCGCATGGCCATCTACAGCTTCACCGAGGGCATCAAGTCCAAATCGGAGAATCCCGACACCCTGGCCGTGCTATACAATAACCGCTCGGCCGCTCACTACTTCCTCAAGAACTACAGATCCTCGCTGAGCGACGCACAGCGTGCTCTGTTCTACAAGCCGGACTACACAAAAGCCCGGTGGAGGTCAGCGCAGTGCGCCTACGAGCTGGAGAGGTTCGACGTGTGCACCCAGATGTGCGAGGAGCTGCTCGAGGTGGACGTGGACCACAAGGAGGCTAACGCGCTGCTGCACAAGAACAAAATGAAGAAGGTGAGCATTGGTTATCCAGTTGAATGAGAATCCTAATCTAATGCATTTTAATCCTCGCAGCTCGAGATAGAGCGCAACCAGCGCAAGGAGGCTGCCGAGGCCAAGCGTCGTCTCACCCGCTTCCACAGGCTTCGTGATGCGATAGAGCAGAGGGCCATAAAGTTCGACGACCAAAAGGTGGGAAAGAAGGCCACGCTTAGCGAGGAGCTTCTCCGTCCCAAATTCCTGCCACTAGAGGACCACCCCGTGCACCTGGACGAGGACGGCAGCACGCTGGTCTGGCCCGCCGCGTTCTCTTATCCGGAGTTTCTGTTCAGCGACTTTCAGCAGCAGCTGCCGGAAACTGCCACCATGCGGGATTGCCTGGCGACGCTCTTCAACGAACCACTGCCCTGCGATAAGACACAGAGCTACCGACTGGGCAACGTGCACGTGTACTACGAGAACCGCAAGGTGGGCTGCGTCCACAAGGTGGCCGAGGAGAAGCAGCTCGCCGAGATCATCGCTGAGAAGGGATTCTTCGTCTCCGGCGGGGCTCTGCTCTTCTATGTAGTCCCAAAAGACTCCCGGGTGGAGCAGGAGTTTATACACGAACAGCGTCGACCCATGGTTTATAGCTGAGGCAGTGGGCAAATAAAGTGGATGGTTTTCAAAAATGAAATGCGTTCGGCTGGCTGTAAAGTTTATTTATTTTGCGGCTTGATTTATTTGTAAGCTTACGTTTAGTCACGGTACAATTGAGCTTTGGTTATGCTATGTCTAAGCACTTTATCGTTGGATTAACTAATTTCTGATATGTTATGCGAAGCCAAAAAGCGTAGTTCTAAGCTCACGCCGTCCCGAAATACCGGTAACGACGCCAGCTCATTTTGGTATATAATATAATTGTGTAAAATTAGAACTTGTTTAGCTAAATTTAGTTTCTTTTTAACAACGAGGCGCCTAAATAATTCAACAATATGGTTTTCCTTTAATTCGTATAAAAGCGTTTTGTAAATTTCCATAATTGAGCATATTCATATGTATAAATCTTAGACATTCATCGTAAGTTCACAACAGTAATACTAGTGGACTCCTCAAGTGGAGCCGGATATGATTCGTTAAAATACCTCTGACAAAGCAAGATCAACCTATAAGGCTTAAGACTAAATGCATCGTGGGAAAGCGTATTACATACTCGGATAACATAATAATGAGCTGATGACATCAACTTGACCAATTAACACAAGATTGGTGGGCAGATCACAATCACAAGAACCTACAACATAAAAAGCAAAATTCAAAAAAGCAGTGTGTTTCCACAGCGAAGTGTTAGACATTGATACGGAAAGCGGAGAGATCCCCGCTACTGCTGCGGCGACGGCGGATTTCTCTGCAGGACATTGTTGAGCCTCATCTTCAGCGGAGAAAAGTCAATTTTCTTGAAGCGAGGCAGCGAGGCAAACTTCCTCATGCCGCCTCCCGCGGGTTGCAGCTCGTTGCTCGGGGCCACCGACTGCACCATGGGCTCCGGTGGGGTTTCTGCCTGGGTCTTGGCTTTACTCGGCGAATGACCGATTTTGGCCAGCGTGGCGTACTTCTGCAGGAGACGAGCGGCCTGCTCCGCCGCCTGAAAGTGATCCTCCTTCTTCTCCATCTTGGGCTGCGCAAGCACCATCGCTTTCGCCTGTCCAGAATCGTCGGCCACTTGTCCGTCATCGAACTTGAAGTCTATGTTCTTCAGCATGGTGAGGTGTAGTAGCTCATCATCCACGCCTTCATTATTATTGTTGTTGTTTTGGTGGGTGTTGTTACTATTGGTGCTATTCGGCCGCTTCACAGGATGTGTGACGGCATAAACGCTCTCAGAGATTTTGTGGGCGGCAGTCTTCTTGTTTGAGATTTTAGTCTTAACTGATGATGTTGATGTTGAGATGGTGTCCGCCTTGTGGCGCTGTTCAATGATCTGTTGGGGCGATGAAATGTAGAGGTTCTCCTTTCGCTCGCGACGCAACTTGGAACTGACCAAGTGCCTAAGACTGGGTCCATGATCGGCGGGACTGCGTCGCTTTGACTTCAGGGTGTCACAGCTGTTGGGATAGTATGAGGGAATCTTCTCGTCCACACTGATGATCGACTTCCTCGGTGTTTGGTAGAAGTTCTCCTCCTCTGGCTTCTGCTGGAATGTATTCTGTTTGGGCGTTCCCTTTTGCGGCAAAGGAGGCGCCAGGGGAGATTCGGTGGGTGTGCTGGTGCTTAGTCCAAAGCCAAGCGGCTGTGCCTCCAGCTCTTGTGCGGCCTTGACTGCCAACAGGTTCTCGTAAAGATGCTCTGCAAATCCAGCTGCAGCCGCCCCGACAGTACTGTTCAACGAACTACCATGCATGGCTTCGTAAATGGCACTCTCGTCGGGCACCTGGGTCTTGGTGGGCTGATCCTCCGTGTTGCAGCTGCTGGTGGAGGAGCAGTAGGATCCAGTGGAATAACCGGAGGAGGTGGAGACCGTACTGCCGGCTGGCTGCGGTGGCAGCTCCTTCACCGTCGCCTTTAAAATGGGCGCCATCACGCAGTATCCCGTGAGGTCCTCCTCCACGATCTTATTTTTCTTCAGTAGATTACTCTGCGGAACAGCTCCGTGCGATCCGATGAGATTGATGGTGGACGTGTTGCAAGCGGAAAAGTTGAAATTGTACGGCAGTTGCTCGGATACGTTAAGGCTTTCCAGGGAGTCGGCCGTGGTCAGTTTGCTGGTGATCTGCGCCACAAGCTGATTTCGCGATATCGGCTCAATGGCCGACTCGTCCAGACTGATGTTCAGTTCCAGGCTCGACTCGTGGTTCTGTTCTCCGAAATATTCTCCGAAGGTGTCCAGGAAATTCAGCTTGGAGAGGTCCGGACTCGAGAAGCTGTTGCGCTGGGACTTGCTTAATTGGGATGTGCGCTTAACCGGGAGCACTGGCTCCGGGGTGGGAGCGTTCTCGTAGAGCGGCAGGACCTCCTCCTGGTTTGAGGGCTCGTGGACCAGTTCGCTGATGCTGCCGGAACGCTTTTGGCGCTGTACACCGAACAGGCTGTCCAGCATGTTCTTGTACTTCTTTTTCTTGGCCAGCTCCGACTCGGGATTGGTGCTGGACCGCGGAATCTCGCCCAGCTGGGCGCACTCAAAAGTGTTAATGCGCTGGCGGTGAGGATGTGCGGGTAGTGGCGGCGGTGACGGGATCTTCATGACCGATGGCTTCATTTCCTCATAGATGCCCGATGCGATGGAGACGCGCGAGATGCGGCTGCCGTCGAAGATCTCCTCGTAGATCTGCGAGACGCGCGGCGAGAGAGCGCTTGCGTCCAGGGTGTCTGGCAGATTGGGCAGCGGGCCAAGAGCGCCGGGGCCCCTGCTCAGGCGACGCTGCTCGAGGAAGACCTGTCGGTACAGTTCCAGGTTCTTTATCGACTTCCGCATCCACTTCATGTGGCGCCGGCAGGAAGTCTCCGTCTCCAGGGCAAAGTATATGAAGCAGTCGCGTCGGTTCTGCGTCCAGAACAGTCCGTAGGAGTGCTGCTTGGTGCGCGATGTAGCCAGGCTGAGGCTGACACCAGGAACGTTCACAGAGACACTAATGGGCTTGGCGGGATGGAACTCCTGACCCTCCGTCTCCTGGGCCTGGAAGCTGAGCCGCAGGAAGCAGGGCACACACTTGATGGCCTCTATTTTCACCTGGCAGCGGGTCCACGTCTTGTAGCGGAGCGCCACTGGACGCTTGTCGTGTGTATCCAGCTTGACGTCCATGCTCATGGAGATCTCGTTGTGGTCCATCTTGCGGCAACTGGTCCTGGAGGGCGCGGGCGGGGGAGCGGTGAATGTAATGCGAGTGGAAAATAAAAAAATGTAACGATTTCTTTCCGCTGCGGGATTTACATCTTTTCTATGACTGGGTGGAGCTCTTATCGGCCATTCTCTTATCGCCCGTTTATCCTTCGTGTCCTCGTGACGTGACCAGCGTTGCCACCTGACGATAGTATCACAGCAATCGCTGTACAACTAGATATGGACTTTGCATAGATTTATTTTACATTTTGTAAACGTTGTTAGGATGAACAAACTATAAATGTTAAATAAATAGTATTTATATTTTTAATGGACTTCGGTGAAGACCTGCAATGATTTGTGTATTTTCAAGTAATCTGGTCTAAGTTAGCTATGATAAGCAACCAATAAGCGGAATATTATTTAGGTTTAACCCCATATTATACATATTCTGGAAGGTCATCAAGTAATCCCTTAACCAGAAAAAACTTCAATTATTAGCTTCATAGGCAGCAATCGTAACTATACACCAGCAATCGTAACTATACATCAAAAAAAACATTAGGGCAGTTGTATTTTGAATTGCTTAGCATTTCCAAGAAATTACCCACGGAAGGATAGTCGCAATAATAGCCGAGCTACTTGATTACGACATTTCTTTTGCTTTAGGATACAGATCGAGTCGACGTTGTCCGAAGATTGGGAGCTCCTCTCGCACTTTCTTCACCAGGGAAAAGTCGATGTCCGTCACCACAGTCGTTTCATCCTCTCCGGCACACACCTGAACCCTGGCCCAGGGATCGACCACCATGGAATGGCCAAAACTAAAGTGTTTTGCGGTAGGATCAAAAGCTGGTGCGCAGGTCACCACGTAGAGCTGGTTGTCATTGGCGCGTGAGCGCTGCAGGAGTTCCATGTATTTGAAGCCCGTGTAATCGGCAAAATCGCTCGGATAGATGAGCATCTCGCATCCCGCATTGCGGTATCCACGGGCCATTTCCTCGAACCGGAGGTCATGGCAGACCCCAAGTCCGATTTTGTGGCCGTCCACCTCGAATATGCTGAACTCGTTGCCCGCTGTAAACCGAGCGGACTCCAAGTAGGTGAACCCGGCCTTTACGTATAAGTCGGCCAGATGCACCTTACGATACTTGGCCACCAGTCGACCCTTAGGATCCCACACCGTGCACGCACCGTAAACCTCATCGTTCTGGCCCTTCTCTGGTATCGTCCCGCCCACGATGTACACCTCATGCTTCCTGGCCAGCTCGGGGAGCCGTTGGAAGCAGTATCCATCCCTGACGTTTTCCGGGTCTCTGTGGAAGCCAGAACTTCTGGTGAAGTTCTCTGATAGGCAAATCAATCGAGGTTTTTGATCCTCCATGACCGCCTCAATTTTCCTGGTTACAACCTCCAAATTCTCCTCTCGATTTCTAAAGCGCTTCAATTGAAGCAACGCCAAGCGCAGATCTATATAATGAATTTCAAATTCTTTTAGAGTAACAGAAAGCTAATTAATTGCTCACATTGGCTTGGTTTATTCATATTAAATATCTGAGTAAGAAACTTTACTTCGTTGTGTTTTTAAATAGTTGCAGTTTTAATAAGCAATAAGCTGTAAATAGATCCCTGCAAGCATTTTCTAACGCGGAAGAAAACTATCGTCCGCGATATCGCATTAGGATCGCGGAAGTCACTCCCGTCGGGAAGAAATGACTTAGAAGTTACTTCTACGCGGTATATGTATATTTTGTTTTTGTAAAATGTGTACTATCGTCTTTCCATCTTCCAGAAGTGACTTAGAAGTGACTTCTGGACGATAGGCCTGTGGCAGTTTCATATTTCGAAAATGTTTTTCAGGCACAACCAAAAATATGCTACTTGCTCTAATCCGTTCAATGCAGTCAGTGCAGTGTAAAGTTCTTTCTTACCTGCTAGACCAAGGGCCAAAATTGTGGATTGCAACGTGTTTCTAATAATTATTTTATTATTATCTGCCTGTCTGTCTTAAGCTGAATAACGGGTATCTGATAGTCGATAGCCTATACCGTTCTTAAAGGTTATATAGGTCATAGGTTACTATAGTAACCTTAACCATTATTGAGTAGAATATACTTTAAAGTGCCAATTCTTTACGTTAACATAACCCTTGATCTTCAAAATGCAGAATGCAATCGCTTTTTCAATGTAAATACCACCACAAATTATTTAAGACTTCTACATATATACAAGAACATACAAGCATGCTAAACCCAAAGAAGAATCGAGACGAATCTAGCCTTGAGTGCACCCAAAGTGAGTCATCACGTCCTTCCCCAACTCCTTTATCCTATCCTAATTTTGTGTACATATGTTCAACATATTTTTCTTCAGATTATAGTTTAGAAATTTTCGCAATACCGTTTTGCACAGCATGCTCTTTTCAAAAATAATAAATTACCGGATCAAATTATTTTTCATGTTAAAAAACGTTTGTTTTCACTTTTTCAGACATGATGAAATTATGTTATTAAATGGAAAACAAAAATTTTCTGGGAGCAGTATTGTACTTTATTTTGGAGCAATGCTGTTAGCATTGTAGCAATGTTGAAACAATATTTAAAAAAAGATTGGTATGCTTCGGTCAAAACTTTAGTTTCTGGCCTAGCACCCCACCCCATGTGCCCAGGGTTTTACTCCGAAAGTCAAATAAATTGTATTTTAACAGTATATATACCCAGATTTTAATCGTTGTGCGATTTCGTAGCATTAGCAGTATTCTACTGCTCAACGCAGCTAGGATTTTAAATCCTGTTTTTCATTTCAATTTTAATATTGTTTCAATGTAAGACTAACCAGCTTAAAAAATCTTTGTTTTCGATATATTGGCGCGCTCATGTGAAAACTCGATAGTCGTGACACGAAAACCAGGGATGGAATGGTGTGTGATGTAGCCCTAAAAAAGAAAACAGTGTTGGACAACAGCACGCGGCATCGGCATTTTTGGCGGCCATTACAACGAGTGGAAAACAGCAGAACAGATCAGCTTAAATTAATGCATAAACAAACGGCAAGCAATTAGCACGCACGCTGCCGCCCGACAACCCAAACACCGAACCCACCAAAGCCACAAAGAAACGCCTTCGAAGATGTCCTCGAGCGCTGCCAGGGTCTACATCCAAGTCGAGAGCGAGGCCGAGCAGCAGGAGCACCTTAAACAGCAGCGCAAGACCCTGAAGCCCCTGCAGGGCAACGTCAACGACAAGGAGAACCTTACTGGTTCCGGGCGCGCCTCCATCGTGGATCAGCTGAGTCGCCTCAAGGCCGGCGTCCAGGTCGCGCCCAAGTACGGCAAGCGCAAGTGCGTGGACGCGGCCACCGCTGCGCCAGCGACGTCGACGAGGGACGCGGACACTCAAACCGATTTGGAGGCGGAGGTTAAGCCCAGCGGTAGTGCAGACAAACCCATCACAGCGGAGGATCTCACAAGCGAGGCCGAGCCCGGCGAGAACTACTACAAGCTGCTGGCCGAGCAGCGCCGCCTGGCCCTGGAGGACTCTCTCACCGAGAACCGACACCTTCACGAGCGCATCGAGGGACTGGAGGAGGAGATGGACACAATGCGCCAGGAACTGGACGAGGCCAAGAACCTGGTGGAGGTCCTCAAGGAGATCTGTGACGAGGACAACAGCGAGGAGGAGCAGGAAGACGAGGCTGCGGGCGACCAGGAGTAGGTCCCCGCCCAGGCTGCACACCAATCACACGTTCTGTTAGTCTAAGGTTGTACAATTAGTTGTAGTTATATAATCGCCCTTAATTTATCCCTGTACGTCAGCTAACACAACGGACTGGTCTCATTGTACGCCAGCAATATATTTACTTGTTACACGCCAGTTATGATCCCAATAAAGTTTTTACAATTTCTAACAAAACTATTTGGTAGCTGCTCTGTGAAAGTTATTTAAAGTGAACTGATCGAAAGAAGATGCTATCCTAATGCATACACACCTAGAAAACTAGGCAATTGGAATTAAGTTTTTACCGCCAATGCTCAATGGTTTAGTTTATCTAATTCAAAACACAAAAGTAGATTCCCTAATGCATTTCGAAAATAAATGAATTATATAATTGCTATAACAATAATTTATTTGCTAGTCGGAGTAAAAATGTACACAGCTACTTAAGCCAATCCGTGATAATCTCCTCGCTGTGAAAATTATCCACGTCAAACTGAAATATAAAGAAAGAAGATAAGAGAAGGTGTCGGGGGTCACTCGAATTCAGATAGAAACCCACCTCAACGCACTCCTCGTAGGTGGGAACAGACCCCACAACGTCGACGTCGTTTACCACAGCATTAATATAGGCGGCGTCTGCTTCGGCGGCAGCTATTAGCACCGCAGTCTCGGAATCATCGGTCTCGACGGCTTGCACTTCTTCAGTTGTCCCGGAGGGATCCTCCTGCCGCAAGGCCGCATCCTCCATCACGCCGTGGGCCGACTTCATGTGCAGGCGTAGGGCGAAGAGTCGCGCATACTCAGCTCCGCAAGTGCTACAATAAAACTTGCCAGCAGACTGGGTTTTCGCAGGCTTTCCGCTCTTGAGGGTCGCCGTACTAGCACCGGCACTTTCTTTACCCTTGTCATCCTTGTGGGTCTGCATGTGATTCTTGACGGCGTACATCGAGGAGAAGGGCCGGTTGCACACAGCGCACTGGTAAGGCTTGGTGTGGGTGTTTTTGTGGGCGTACAGCTGCACGGAGGTGCGAAATGACTTGGGGCACGCATCGCAGGCAAACTGCCGCTCCGAACTGTGGATGCGCAGGTGATGGGAGTACACTTGGTGTGATTTGAATCTGAAATTATAATTGATGAGTAACTTAGGTAAGAGATTCGCCTGTTTCCAACCCACCGCTTGTTGCACACCGTGCACACATACGGCCGAATGTTGGTGTGGGTGCGCAGGTGAAGGGTTAGCGAGTAGGACACACGAAATGTCTTCCCGCAGACCTCGCAGGCGTAGGGCTTCTCACCCGTGTGAACGCGTTCGTGCTTGACCTTTTCGAAGGGACGGGTGAACACGCGCTCGCAGTACTGGCAGGGAAACCCGGGCTTTTC
Organism: Drosophila biarmipes; assembly: GCF_025231255.1. Classification (NCBI taxonomy): domain Eukaryota; kingdom Metazoa; phylum Arthropoda; class Insecta; order Diptera; family Drosophilidae; genus Drosophila; species Drosophila biarmipes. The sequence continues at coordinate 10,406,905 of NC_066615.1, read as the reverse complement.
CTTGTCGACAACACTAGGACGCTGGTTAGGTCTTCCAGAGGTCTTGGTCTCCCGAGGTTTCTCGTGGATCTTTTGGTGCATATGGAAGGTAACTTGGTCGTCGAACTTTCGGTTGCAGATGCTGCACATAATCTCGTACGTGGTCTGTTGGTGCATCTGTTTGTGCACCGCCAAGAGGTTCTCATCGAAGCTGTAAGGAGATATGCTGCGATATTATTCTGAATAACTTGTGCAAAGAAAACCCACCTCTTGTTACAGATTTCGCAGTAGAACTGATCCAGCTCGCTGTACTGCTGATGGGCGCCTACGGGAAGGGCGTCCTGAATGCTCTTGGACGCGCGACTGTCGTGGATGCGCATGTGGAACTTTAGGAACTTCTCCGAGCTGAAAACGGTGTTGCAAATCCCGCAGCTAATTGCGGAGGATGCATCTTTTGGACCCGTCCTGCCACTAGCACTGCTCAATTTTCGCCGGACCGCTGCATTGGACTCTGCCTTCACCTGCTGGCTGGAACCTGCCGCGGATTCCGCCTGCGGACAGACGTGTTCCTCGGCACTGCTGCGGTTCTCGAAAATGCTGTGGCAGTCGTAGCAAAAGTAGCGATCCGACTCGCTGGGCTCGGCATCACCGTGCTCAGCCGTGCTGTTGCCCGGAACTTCCTCCACCAGCTCCCAGAGCGGCACGTCCGGCTCGACGATGTCCTCGTCGCCGACCTCCTCTAAAATGAAATCTCCTGTCATCCCGTCTACGAACTCCAGTCCTTCCTCTGCGCCCCCGCAGAAGCCGGGTTGACCGGTATGATCGCGGGCATACGCTTCGCTATCCTCATAGACGTTGCCGCAGCTCTCGCAATAGAATAACTCCTGCCCTCCAGATCCACTTCCCGAGAAGACTACTTGCTCCACGTGGGCGTCCGGGTTAGTCTCCTCAGCCTGGTTGAACACTGCAGTTGGTCGTTACTCAACGCTCAGGCCCACTCACACGGTGCACTCACCTGACATGGCATTATTTGTTGCAAATCAACTTTATTTACATAAATAAGTGGGAATAGACCATTCACAACAAATGGCTTGTCGCAGTCAGGGCGTTGCCACCAGACTCGTTTAATACTACAGTTTTGACTGTGTGGCAACCTCTTTGAGATAAAACTGTGCCTTAAATTATATACTAAGTAATATTTTTAATAACTATTTTTATATATGGGAAATACATTTGCAATATAAAATTTTTATTTTTTGAACATTTTAAATGCTTGTTGAAATTCTTAACGTTAACGTTACGCAAAAACGTTACAAGAGATTGTTTTTAATCTGATTCAACAAGTTGTATACTTAGCATTTTCCACATCTAACAAATAAAACATTTGTTTCATTTCCATAAGCCACCTGTGGCTAGTCGGCCAATCTGGCATCACTCTTGCGCGCCAAATTCAAATCAATAGTTTTAAACACACGCTTTATTGCGCCTAGGTTAGGATAACAATATTACAGATAAAACAATGTGCACTACATACTACGACGCGGTGTCCATGGAAGCAGGAATGATTCGAAGCTCTCACTGACTAATGGTACAAATTTACATCTAAAACGACACGTTTCGGGGCAAGGCTAGAAGAGCAGCGAATACAGGTGCCCACCGATCCGCTTACACACATTGGAGACCATATAGGCGCCCGCCGAGATGGTCACGAACAGCGTAAGCCAGCCCAGGAACGTGAACTCCCCGACCCGGGGTCGGATGTGTCGCGACAGGCCGAGCCAACCGCCGTTGTCGATCAGCCAGTAGACCAGGTCGTCCTCTATGATCTCGGCCAGCCCGTCTATCAGGCACTGTAGGTAATCGAAATGACCTTGGCGCACGCAGTCGATGGCAAAGCCGCCGCAGACGGCGAAGATTGAGATTATCTTGCCCCAGGTGATGCTCGAGCGGAACAGGTCCTTGGCCACCAAATTGAGCAGCATGGGTGCCATGTCGCTGTCCTCCAGCTCGCCGAAAGGGGCCCTCGACAGCTGGCGCGATATGTTTGTGTATACCCGGGGGTGCATGCGCTCCAGTTCCTCGCCCATCTGTGGATGAAAGTGGGTTATTTGGCAGGTTATTCTCTGGTGAATTGAAGACCAACCACTCACGCTGTTCAGGGCCGGAAAGACCTCATAGACCACGTGCGAGGAGCCGGGGTCCAGGATGTTGCGCAGGCGCTGTGTCACCTTTCGGTTGAGGACTCCTGCCCGCCGCAGCCGGGCTCTGATGTACTGGCCGCACAGGCATTTCCCCTGAAATCAAACGACAGCGCCAAAAGTTCAATCAAATTAACCACTGAGCTTTGATCATTGCCAGACAATTTCGCCCCATCAGCGCGGCACTCAATCAAATCAAATCAATATCTGCCGCGAAGTTTCCGGCGAACCTATTTACGTCTTGCGGAATTGGTTTACACCTGAGATCCGTGGACACCTGGGCAATTTCAATCTCACCTCTTACAGAGTCTGTAAAATTGCAGCCGAACTGAGTGCTGAGTGCACATGGCGGTAATAAACAACGAGGGCGGTTCTAAACAAAAAGAGGCGATCAGCACGTGCTGTGCGAAATAATTAAGGCAAACCGAGAGCTTCTGGAATCTGTAAGACGCTAAGTGTTTGCCGCAATTAGGAAACCCACTTTCATGTACCCCCGATCGATTCCGATCAATTTAGCCACAGCTTCCCCCAATTTATGTCGCACAATTAGCGTTCGTCACGCCAACGACTTGGAGCCCGAGCAAACAGACAATTACCTACTCTGGCGCCAACTTGACTTATGACATGGCCAGCCAAAGAGATCGACTCCATGCCAAATTGCTGGCCTTGTGGCTTTCGGCTGGGGCTTGACAAGTCCATTGAGGGCGCTCCGAGCCCGTCCAGCCTCCCTGCCAGTTAATTGATCACCTGCCCGCGGGCCGTGCCAATAAATCCGTCAATTTGTTTACGTGATCTGGTTATGGCGATACACTTGTGCGCCCAACTTGCCACAAAATTGACTTCGCCGACCAGAGTTCGATGGCTCATCATCACTTAAGGTTTTCGCGTGAGTGTTTGGTTTATTTTTGGAAGACTTGTTTATAATGGCTTTACTCGGGGCGCCTCTGGGGTTCTTCCCTTTCGTCCAGGTGCCATTGATTTTTGGGATTCAGCATACATGTTTGGCAATGGCCTCGTTCAAATCCCACTACCATTCGAAAGTTGATAGGCTGAGGGCCTGCATTCTCGACTCACTTCCGCAATGCGCTTTGCGCAAAAAATTCCCCAACAAATTATCAGTCTAGGCAAAGTCAAATATATTAAATAAACACTTTGCATTTCGCTCACCTAGAAGAGCGGGGCAAATATTTTACATAGCGAAGCGAAGGGAACGTGCGTGCACTGGAACTTTTTATCAGACTGTCTCCGAGATAAACGCGAATATGGCCGAAACAAAAAATATGTACCTTATCAATTAACCTGCGACAGTGCCAGCCACGATTGGTAAATTATATAGATACGAAGGGCTCGTCCTCGAGCGCAACCACCTTTCAAATAGGAAGTTTCGCAAACATTTTGGCACAGTAAATGGGAATCGAGGCTCCCGCTGTTTGCCGACCTGTTGTCTGTTTTGATGTGGTCGCTATTTTAAAATGTGTCCACAAAACACCATTTATTTGAACAGCTTGAGGCTAGGTTTCCCACTTTCGTGCACTTGCCGAAGATTTTATATTGCCTTGAAGTCCTACTACTACTTATTTAAATTGTTAAGAACTTGCCCCACATAAACAATCATATTAAGTTGAATATTTCGAAACGGACAAGATCTTTATAACTGAATAAAAGTAAATTCATAAATAGAATGCCATTCTCCTGCGACTTGTTGGAAAACGATAATGTTCCCCTACAAAGTTGTACGTTAACATTTATAACTCATTAATTTAAAAGCTTCTTTATAAAAGACATTGTATTCTATTTTGGGATATTCTGTAATGAAACAGAGGTTGTGCGAATACTGCCAGGGATTGGGTATGTGTGCCTATAAATGTTTTCTTTATAGTTCTAACTGAGAAATATTCATACAACTAATAATATTTTTTTAAGGAAAGAAAGAAAATTCCAGACCCACCCAAACTTTTATCAAGTCTCGTCAACATTCAGCAACAATCAAATATTTGTTTAATTGGTGTCCCCTAGATGTAGATAACACCAAACAAACATTTCGTACTTGCTTAAAAACAGTTTAAGATGAAACAATAAATAGTTAGTTTTATATTTTTTTCAAAACACAGTTGCTGATTTGGGAATTATGACGAATTTAAAAAGAAAAGATAACAAAAAATATAAATGTGTGAGCTACAAGAACAAATTATTTAACTGAAATATGTTTACATAGTACATTTTGTCATATCAGATTCGGAAAAATGGGTTTTCATCACTTGAAGTGGACCTACAAATATTACAGGTATGGAACTACAAAAAAGCAAACACCCTTGGTATAAAAATAACCGAATTTTGTAAAAAATTCTACATTTTAGTCATATTGCCTGACGCAACTCTTAAAGATCTCTAGGATAAAGTGTTCAAATCCCTAAAAAATACTTTAAAACTTTTAAATATGTACTTTGAAACAGGTTTTAGATATTAACTTAATGGCAGATCGTTTTCAATTTTTACAAGAAAAGTTCACCACTAAACATATTAATATGCTTTATATAGTTTAAGCACACTGAACTCAATCCCAGCCCTAGTACTCCCAAGATGCAGTGTTCAACTTCAACTGATATGTTAGTTTTCTTTCATTAAAAGACCTTAAAGTGTTCTCCAATAAAGGGGAAACTCGGAGTATGCTGTGTTCTGTCCGTGACATTGAAGGCGCATTGCAGAGGCCACCAGGTGCTCACCTGGTTGATAATCTCCATCTTGTACTCCTGGTAGTTGGTCATGGTGCGCGTGCTGCTGGCCAGCGAGGAGGTGGAGGCGGCCCTGGTCATGGCACCGCCGGCGTGAAGGGAGCGTCCATTGGAGGGATGGCTTCCGGGGCCGCCGCCTCCGAAGCCACCTCCTGCTGCTGCTACTCCTCCGCCGCGGAGCGCCTTCCAGTCGCTGGAGGCCGTGGCAATGGTGCCGCGTCGGTTCGCCGTGTAGATCTCGTGGTCCAGCGACGAGGACTTGAACTTGGCCAGCTTGGGCGGCGGACTGGTAGTGGGGGCCATGGTCGCTGCCCGCTATTGTTGCTGTTGCTGTCGCTGCTGCTGCTGCTGAGGCTGGGGCTGAGGCCTTTGTTGGCGCTGCCCCATGTGGGTTGTGTAATTTCGAAAGCGCAGCAGCCTCGCGACTTTGCATGCACTATGCACTCGGAATGGGAACGCTTTTGGAGCGGATCGGCGATCAGCTCGCAGCTCGGCGCTCGCCTTGCGCTTTTTTGGAGGTGGTCGGGATCGGATTGGGTTCCGATTCTGATAAAATGGGCAAAACAAAATAAAAAACGGCGACGAACGGGGCGGGCAAAGCGGAGAGCAGCAAACACGAACGAGCGGCGCAAGGGGGGAGCACTAAAACTTGTTGCTGCCGCCGCGATCCCAGTTTCATTTTACTCTTATTCCCAGCCCAGCCTTTGCTTTCTTTTTCGACTTGTCGCTTTTTCGCCTCACATCACTTTGAACCTTTAACCGAGAGCTCCGGCTCCGCGAACTGAAATGTTTAGCAAGTGGAAGTGGGGAGAAGCGATCGACCGCGAACGCGCGCCTCGCTCTCCGACCTCCGTTCTTCGTGTTCGGTTCTCGGTTCTCCGTTCTCGGTTCTCCGGTCCCGTTCTTGCGAGCTTCGCGAGCTGTGATTTGTGCGGTCGTGACCGAACAAATATTTCGATACAAGTATCGATGGTTCTTGGCGTAACGTAGTGAACACTATGATCGGTTCACGGTGGCGGAGCGAACTGGTTCCGGGGCAGCAAAAACCGCGATCGCCTTGCCAATTAGTTTATTTATACAAACTTTATTTTTAGTAATAGCCCACAGATAACAAAAGTAAGGATACTTTTGGTTTTTAAACAAGCTTTCCTTTTGAGAACAGCAGTTAGTTCCCTTTATAGACACTATAAAACTTGGCTTATAAAAATTCAAATTTATCAAAGTGCAGGTAAACGTCTTGTACATTATTGCAGGCTGAGAATTGAAAAATACAAAACTAAATAAAAATAATATAATATTTTCCGATGGGTTCATATCCATATGATAGGTGAGTGCCAAAATGCCACCTGCGGCTGCATTCCAAACAACTAAAAATGTAACTCAGTGTAATATAACTCAAATTATATACATTTAAGTGGGCTACTGGAGTCCTTAATGCGTTTCCAAATGTGTCCCAAGATCGTGGCTCTCGCTGAACGCCCTTGGACAGTGGGGGCACTTGAAGCGAAGGACTTCAGAGTGCGCGTGCAGGTGCCTTTGCAGGTGTAGATCGCTGGGTAAGATCTTTGGACACTGGGCACACTTGTACTGATCTTTTCCTATGTGAATTTGCAGGTGTTTCTGCAGACTCAACTCCTGTGTGAAGGGCTTTGCACAGTGTGGGCACTGGAACTCCGGTGCTGAGTGCGATCGCAAGTGCTTGTCGAGATAGGAACTACTGGAAAAGGACTTCAGGCAGTAGGAGCACTGAAACGGCTTTTCTCCCGTGTGCGTTCGCATGTGCGATTCACAAGTTTGTTTCCGGGTAAACGACTTTTCGCAATGGAGGCACTTGAACTCCGTTTGCTTGCCCCTCCATCGCCTCACTGCGTGCGACATCAGGTGTCTCCGGAGACCCTGCCTCCATTTGAAGGACATTGAGCAGTCGGTGTGGGTGCACTTGAAAGGTTTTAGCTCTGAGTGGATTACCTCGTGTCTGTTACGACCCAAACCGGGTGAAAACGCCCCATGTTTTCTGTGGGTTAGCAAGTGCTTTTGAAAGGCATGATTTGAGGCAAAAGTCGTTGGACAGTGGGAGCACTGTAGCTGTCCTTTGTGGCTTTCCATATGATCCTGAAAGCACGATTTGTCAATAAAAGGCATAAAGCAGTAAGAGCACTTGAGCAATTGTTCACTAGTGTGTGTTTTCAGGTGTGTGCTAAGACTTGCTATTTTACTAAAAGCCTTTTCGCAGTGCGAACACTTAAACGATCTTCCTGCGTGAATGCGCAAATGACTCCTTAGACTCAAATTCGATTTAAAAGCCTTTGGGCAGTGTGCGCACTGGAACGGACGTTCTCCTATGTGGGATTGCAGGTGCTCCTTAAGCTCAGCTCTAATTACGAAAGTCTTTTGACAAGCATGGCATTTCATATTACTCTCCCGTTGCTGAGGCTCACAGTGCTCCTCGTCCCTCTCTGTTCCTTCATCATCGATTTCCGTCTCTTCGACTTTAACTTCGTCCACCAGCTCATCAATGTTGCTGTCTGCAATGTGGCTGTTTTCCTCTTCGAACTCATAGACTTCGTAGGCTTCAAGGGGCTCGTTCTTCACCTGAAAGAGGTTTGTGTGGGGTTCCACCTCATCGACCACTTTGTTCTTTAGTTGGGCATCGTGCTGGTAGTCGTCCTCCTCTTCAACCAGCGGCTCGTTCTTCACCAGACATTGGAACGGCTCTCCACGGGGTTCTTCATCTTCTCTCACATCAGCGACCACTTCTTCGGAGAACTTGAATGCATTTTTCGCGTCTTGAAGGCAGGGAGAACAAATGGAATCTCCTTTAGAAATTTTAGAGTCGCTGAACTGAGAAACCATATTCACAATGGAATTGGGTTCAAGCGTGTCTTCGAACATATTGACCATATTTCCATTTCCACTTCGGCAGACACGACACATTGGATTCTCCATCGCTCTGAAATTAACAAATGCCATAAAGTTGCCTTTTAATTGTACTTATTTTCTTACGGCAGTATTTAATAACGTTAAATTCATTCAGTTACAAATAGTTGTAATTCAGATGGTGTTTGTTTTCCTTTTAGTTAGAGATGTGATAATTTCATTTTTTCGATACTATTGACTTTTTTGTTTTCGACAGGAATAGATTGGGTTTGTGTACTTGCTAAGTTACAGTCATGGAACTAATTATTGGCACAATTACCATTTTGAACACGAATTTAACATGAGATTTAATTTCCAAATAAGTTAACTAATTGTCTGTTCAAAACAATTTACTTTGTTATTTCAGCTTATAACTATAAAATAATGTACTATATTTTCCTAAACAAAATGATATAATGATATAATATTTATTTAATAATATTTCATTCTTTCTCTGACTGTTACTTTGACAGCTATGTATGTATTAGAGTCGCTCGATTTTTATTAAACTTGATTCGAAACTCTTAAAAATATAAAAAATTATTTTCCCAATATTATAAGATAATATGTCAAAAAGTCATATTATTTTCAAACCAATCGTTCCTATGACATACATATGTTATAGTCGTCCGACATAAAATTAAATTCGAAATTCAGAACTAATTAAAAATGTTATTTGCAAGCTTTTTAAGTTATATGTAAGAAACACCAAAGATATAATTTTTTGATGTCATTTTCCCACCAATTTTCCGATTGTTCGAGTGGCAGCTATATGATATAGTCGTCCGAATTTGATTAAACTTAACTCGAAATTCATAACTACTTAAAAATGTTATTTCCTAGCGTAGGAGGCTATATGTAAAAAAAAACACCAAAGACATAATTTTTAAACATTTTTTGTTCCGATTATTCCTATTGGAGCTATAAGTTAAGGTTGTCCGATCCTGGAGGTTCCGACTTATATACTACCTGCAAACAAAATTAGACTTTTGGGAAACTTTCAGCACAATAGCTTTAAAACTGAGAGACTAGTTTGCGTCTAGTGATGCTGATTAAAAATATACTTATGAGGTCGGGAACGTCTCCTTCACATTATACCCTCTGCCAGGGTATACAAATTCCAGAGAAAATTCAACATAACATTCCCGAACAATAGACATTAAAATGGCAAGTCGGAGGAGTATGAGTTCTAGAGAAAACCTAGTGCGTATAGGGCACAATTATATTTTAAGAACGTTCGTACTTAAATAATTCCGTGTTTAATTTGCGTTCAATTTAACCCAGACTAGCGCCCAGGAAGTTCCCATTATTTACAAAGTAAGAACCAAATAAATATCATATCAAAGTGAGATCTAAGTGGGCGATTGCCGGGAAGCGTGGAGTACAAACACTTCACTGGCTATTGATTAACCCAAGGAGCTGTCGAAGCAGGCTTATGTTGAATTCCCAATCAATTCCATTATCACCGCCGCAGAAACATCTACTACTTGGCTTCCTCACGCCCGTTTCCTAAGACTACAGCCAACCTCTATTAACACCCCCAGCAAATAATTTTCCATAGGCTTCGCTGGGCTGGCTGATACAATGTTGCCCTCGGCAATGTTTTTGTAATTGAATGAAATTAATTATTTTCCCGTCGCCGATGATTGCCAATGCACGCTCGCTGTGCTGGTGCGGCCAGCTGATAATTAAAGCTCAAATAGGCTGTTAAACTGAATTGACACAGTGACTCCGGGTAAGGGGTATACATCTCCGCCGAATCTCAGCGATAGTGCTATCAGGGCGCTCGTTACGATCGCTTTTTGGGATCGGTTCCTGCCAGAGCCAGATGTTCATGGCTCACAGTCGCAATCCTAAAGCTAAAGCAAGTTTGGGGTTCATAAGGTTTACCGCTTCTAGAAAGCCGAAAAATGATTATGATTAGTATGATTAGGTGATGTCGTGCTAATAATCTATTTGTTATTATTAAGAAGTCAGGGTAGGATTACCAGTAAACAATGATGCTGATTTAAGGGTGCTTTTTATAATATGGTGTGGTATATTACAATGAGTTATATATTTTCTAGAGAAAAGAATATATAATCAATCGAAACTCAAAAACTTCTTCGTTCAACTACTGTTTTTTCTGTATTAAAACCAAAATTTTAAGGGAATTTGCAGGGTCGAGATACTTTGGGTTGATTTAGCTGGATTTACTTTAGGACTACTGTAATTCCGATCCGTTGGCGGCGGGTTCCAGAGGCTTACAGAACGCCTAAGGCGATGCCAACGCCAGCGTCGCAGTTATGTCACTGGCAATCGCCAATGATAAGGCGTAGCGGTGGATGAAGCCGCCTGGCCAAGTCCCCTTTCCCCGAAGTTACTCATGCTCCGTATTCCCTACACAGCCATGTGGGAACGAACTTATCAGCCGCAGCCAGCTCGTAAACAATCTAGTATACTCGACTGTAGCGCACGTCGTGACGCCTTCCCGGGTCTATAATACCTCTGGGAGCTCGAGCCCCTCGGTTAGTCGTTGGTCAGTCTCAGAGGCGAGGCGACGTGTTACCGAAAGACAAAGACAAGCTACTTCGAAAACCCGCTACCATTAGGGAATAACCGAAAATGATGAAAACTCCATTGGACCAGAAGCGTCGCGTTTGCGTCATAGGAGGTAATGAGCAAGTCCTCTCCGGGAAGCTGCCTATCTGACATTGCATTTCAGCTGGAACAGCGGGTCTGTGCGCTCTGAAGAACTCCCTGGAAGCGGGCCTGGATGCGGTGGCCTATGAGCGGGGAAGCGAAATCGGGGGCACCTGGATTTTCTCGGAGGAAATGCCGAAAGATGAGTACGACGAGGTGCACAGCAGCATGTACGAGGGCTTGCGGTAGGTGATCTACTGATGTGTGCTACAGAAATATGTCTGACTTTCGACTGTTCGGTTGCAGCACCAATCTGCCCAAGGAGGTCATGGGCTATCCGGACTACTCGTACCCCGCCGACATCGACGAATCCTTCATCACCTCCAACCAGGTGCTGGAATTCCTCCGCTCCTATGCGGAACACTTCAAGCTGAAGCCGCACATCAAGCTGCAGCACGAAGTGATAAGAGTGCGTCCTCGCCTGGACGACTGGGAGGTTGGTAGCGACGTCACGTACTTTCGAACCAGTTTTGCGGTGTCCCAATCACTGCGGCTTGTTATGCGCCGCTCACACGGATCTTGATCTGGTGAAATACCGACTGACATCCGATCACTTTGCAGGTCTATGTGTGGGACCACAGCACGGATACCTGCGACCCGGTCTACTACGACTTTGTGTACGTCTGTAATGGCCACTACACGGAGCCGGACATACCGCGGGTGGAGGGGCTGGACCTGTTCCAGGGCAAGAAGATGCACAGCCACCTGTACCGCAGGGCAGATAAGTTCAAGGGTGAGATAAGAGCTGCGAGCTATATCTTGTTTGTGTCAGCCTGCCAAATCCAAAGCCTGGTACCTGGCAACCAGCGTAGCCGTCTGGCCAGAGTCCCACTTCTGTATTCCTCATAAATAATTGGAGCACCCTCGACAGCAGATAATATTGTTGACGGCCGAGTGACGTAATAATAACAAGTGCCCCAGTCTGTGCCAATTTTAAAGCGCGCCTGGCACGTGCTTTCGCAGTGATAGCTAAATATACCGCGCAATCCCACTATTTGTTTACCCCAAGGGATCTAGTCTGCAGATTTATAACTTTAGTGCTGAAATGCGCTAACTTTTTAAATGTTAATAAGATAAGTTTTTCGGCACACCACTCTACGTTTATCACTCATACGTAGTGTTGCCATAGATCAAAACTTGATATGAATTAACAGAAGAGGAATGGGTTTCAAGTTGATTCTTCGATAGCAACACCAGGAATGGTGGACATACTTAAACTAAAATCTGACGTATGGCATTTACCTTTCAGACGAGCGTGTTCTGATCATCGGCGCCGGACCCAGCGGCATGGACATCACCAACCACGTGCGCGTGTCCGCCAAGGAGGTGTTCCTCAGCCACCACCTGCCCACCACTCCCAACACAGCCTTCATGGGCAACGTCACACAGAAGCCGGACGTGCAGCGCTTCACCCCCGAGGGGGCCGTCTTCGCAGACGGCAGCTCGGAGAGCTTCGACCATGTGCTCTTCTGCACCGGCTACAAGTACACATTCCCCTGTCTCAGCACCGACGTGGGCATCCAGGTGATAGACAACTTCGTCCAGCCACTGTGGAAGCACTGCGTGAACATCAACCACCCGACCATGGCTTTCGTGGGGCTGCCCTTCAACGTGATCCCCACCCACATCTTCGACATGCAGGTGCGCTTCACGCTGAAGTTCTTCACGGGCCAGCGGGAGTTCCCCTCGCGGGAGCAGATGATCGCCGAGCTGGAGCAGGAGATCGGGGAGCGCTGGGGCTGCGGCGTCCACAACCACAAGAAGGCACATCAGATGGGCGAGCGACAGGTGAGTTGAGCACCTCTTTCAAGGTCCGCTACATTTGTGAAAAGAAAATCAAGTATGAGTATGAGTAAACAGATAAGCAAACCGGAAAATTGTTTAGCATTGTTAGTAGGAAATACATAGGCACAAAGATTTATATACATAGGTACTCTTCCACCCTTTAAGTGCAGAGGTAGAATGTACCGGGTACTTCATTCATCGAATCTCAAGTTTACTTACAATCTACACTTATAGTTTGTCTACTACAATGAACTGGCGAATCTCGCGGGCATTGAAAACATCAAGCCAGTCATCCACAAGCTGATGAAGGACTGCGGCAAGAAGTACATTTTTGAACTGGACACATACAGAAGCAACCGCTACACAATCGTGGACGACGAGAACTTTTTGAAGAACGGAAAAGCTATCGCATGATAACACATTCGTCCTACATTTGTATAATATGTTAGTCACTAAGAACGGTTTCCTTGAACGACCCAAATCGTTTTGATTTTTAGTCTTTTAAAAAGAAGTTAGAAAATATCAGTTCTTGTATGGAGGGTAAAATACTCAATAAACCATTAACACTTTTGAAAATACATCAAATAGATATTAAAACCTGCTTTTCCTGTGCCGACAAAACTTAAAAATACATTTTGCAGTGCCTGTACTCAAGAACATTATCAAAAAAAGTTAAAAATATACAAAATATAAACCATAAACTAAGATTCTGATAGCTCGTAACGCGGTGAACTGAATATTATCACTAGTGGATGTTGATAGCCTGTTGCCACGCCAATTGTTCTATCAATTTTAAAAACATTCACAACATTTATTCGCAGCAAGAGCGATTACACAAATATTAGGAATTTCCCGAGTGTAGCTATACTTTCATTTAGACAAATAGGGTTCGAATTTGTTCACATTTTATAGTGTCGTTATTACAGGTCAGTTTTATTAATCATTTTGATGTTTAGCGGTTTCGGCTACTGACTCAGCTCGTACATGATGTGGGAGAGCACTCCGCTGGCCTCCACATTGCTCAATGCGACGTTGGCCAGGTGGGGCTCGTAGCGCTTTAGGGTTCGCTTGGCTGTGGACGAGTACGTGACAAGGTTGCGTATAATAAGCGCCGCCGTCAGTCGGATGCTCTTGGTGACGGGACCCTCGTTTTCGTCCATGAACTCCTTTGCATTCGTGTAATCGCTTGTGTGCCTGCTCATGGCTTGCATTGCGGCGCTGCCCACAACGGGAGCCGCTGCAGCTGGACCCGAGGATGCACCAGAAGGCAGTCCCGCCAGTCGTTGGGCGTGTCCCTCGTTACGCACTATGGTAACAGGAGGCTGCGTGGGCGCTACATTGTGAATGCCGGTGGCCAAGCGCCGTTGCACACTGGCGCGCAGATTCTCCGTGGTCAGATGCCGGTCGATCAGATGCGTCATCAGCGAGTAACGTTTGCGCGCCCTGTTGTCGCAGAAGGTGGGTCCACTTCCCCACTGACAGTAAATGTCGGCATCGGAATCCAGGTGATCCGGACAGTGAACATTGCAAACATGGTACTTGAGCTCGTTGAGGGACTTATACTTCTTGCGAGGACAGTTGCGCCAGTCGCAGATGAACAACCAGTTCGCGTCCACGGGCATAGCGGAAGGCGTGGGACTGCCATTTGAGGCAGGCGTCGCATAGACGCTTTGACTGACCACCAAAGCACTGCTGCTGGGAGCGGTAGTGACAACAGTTGATCCAGCCGTCGTCTGGGCCACCACCTGGTGCTCCGCTGGCTTAGCTTCGCTGCCTGCCGTCACAATGACTTTGCCGCCTTCCGTGGAGTCACTGATTCCGGACGGTGTCACCACTACAGCCTGAGTGACAGATGGCAGCAACGGCTTCTTGGCAAGGAGCACTGTGCTCGACGGAGTTCCTGGGGCCGGAACAGCAGTTGCTTTCGGCTTTGTCGCATCCGAAATCTAAAAAATATTGAAATATTTTTAATATATGGTATTCTCTGGTAATTCTGATGCTAGTAGGAACTTACTGCTGGCATGGTGATCTTCTGCTGAATGATAGACGGATGATTCTGCTGCTGTTGGTCCAACGCGGTTCGCATGTGCTGCTGCTGCTGAAGAGCCGCACCTCCAATCGTAGCTGTGCTGGTGGGCGGCTGTGTGGTGATGATCGTCTGCGAGTTGAGCTGGCTCTGCTGCAGGGGAGCCGCCGTGGCCGGGGTCTGGGTGATAAGCGTCTCCTTAATTCCACCGAGGATCACCTGCCTCTTCTCGCCTTGACCTTGGACGGCACCACCAGAGGTTGTTGTGGCAGGGCCGGAGATTATGTGCTGCTGGATGATGGACTGGTGCTGCTGGAGCTGAGGAATGGGGAGCGCTGCGCCCGGCTTTGTGGCCACGAGCCGCTGCTGTGGGGCCAACTGCGGCGAGACGAGCTGTGGCTGGGGCTGCGGCTGGTGTAGCTTGATAGTGGCCGGGATCTGGTTGAGCTGCGACAGTAGTGAGGGAGACATTTGGCCAGCACCCAACGCCGGCACAGGTCGCTGTGGGGCGATAAATATTTGCTGCTGGGGCGTGGCAGCTCGTGGCTGGGCCAGTTGCGGAGCAGTGGTGGTGGTGACCAGGACCTGCTGGCCCTGCGCCGTTGTCATTATCATTTTTTGCGTTCCCGCCACATTGGCAGCGGAGACGCCTCCTGGCTGCTGAAGGATGATTATGGTCTTCGTCTGCTGTTGCGGCGTTTGCGTCACAAGCAACGTGGGCGGTGCCGACTGGGTGGATGTGGGGATTGTGGGCTGCGTCTGCTGGGCCACCAGATACGTTTGACCCTGCTGGTTCGTGGCCAGGACGTACTGCGTCTGCGGCGCTGGCGTGGAATCCAGCGAAGACTTGGGCTGCAGTATAACCGGCACCGTCTGCAAACCCTGATCCGTCTTGATGGTGGCTGTGGTTGCTAGTTTGAGTTGCGGAGGCGGGGTTTGAGAAACTGCATTGCTGGCGGGAAACACAAGCTGTCGCTGCGTTGGTTGCACTTTGGCCGGAATAAGTTGCAGTTGCTGTTGCGACTGCTGTTGGGGTTGCTCCTGACTTGACTTGGCCAGCGGTGGAACATCGTCCATGTCCTCATCTTCTAAAATAGATGCAGCCAGGTCCGCATAGAGATTGGCCGCATTCTTGGATGGAGTCACCTGCGCCTCTTCCTTTCCGGCAGAAGAGTTCGAGCTAGAACTACTGGCGGCGGCATCCAAGGCCAGTCGCTTATTCTGTTCCTCGTCGATGGTTAATTTGCGTTTGGCAGCGGCTGATGCAATGATGAGTGTACGCCCGCTCGGGTCTTTCGTAACCACGTTTGCGCCACTCAGAGGAGCGAGGGGCGGCGGAGCAGAGTCCGTGATTGGCTTCTTTTCAATGGCCATTTGAGGGTGCAGCGGCTTGATGGTGGTTTGGCCCACCTTCACCGGTGTGTGCTGCATCAGAGGGTTGTTCACGAAGGCGCTAATGGCTGTCGAGGTTACCTTGATAGGTTGGGAGGCATTCGTGGCCGACGCTGTGGTGGCCACCAGGGCTGGCGGCTGAGGCGTCAGAGCCTGGGCCTTCTGCTTCTGCTGGCGCTCAGTGACCTTGTTAGCCAAAAGGCTCTTGATGAGCGAGGAGCTTGGAGGTGGAGTGGCAGCAGACGAAGCAGTTTCCTCAGCCGGAACCTCTGTTTGAGCAGGATCACTTTGCTGCGGTTTGGGCAATATGGGAGTCTCCTTTTTAACAGCAACAATGTTGGTGGCAGGCCTCTGTTGCATGACAAGCGGTTGGGCTCGCATCCGAATGCCTACGTAGTACGTCCCAGGCAGCTCCGTCCCGTCCATCTGCCGCACAATCACTGGTCCCACCGATTGGTTGAATATGAGCCGAACCAGGCGAGGGAATTGCATGTGATTGACCACCGAGAGCTTGCCTGCCTTCTGGCAATGCGACAAGTAGATCCGGTACAGCTCCGCTTGCTCCACTCGCAGATCGTTGCCATTCCCCGCCCGCTCGTATGTAGCTCCAAGCCAGGCCAAGGCGTACTGTTCGTCCTCGTGAGTAAAACTTTGGGAGACGTTGGGCAGGCTGGGAAGCGGCACAGTGGCAGCAATTGGAGGCAATTGAACTTGTGGCAGACTGGGTACGGGAAGATTAACCTGGGGCAAACTAGGCACCGACAGACCGGGAATCGGAACCGTAACCAAACTCTGCTGCTCTCCCTGTGGCAGGAGCACCTGTGTTTGAGCTGGCGTCGGCGTGGGCAACACAGCTGGCGGCTTGACTGCCACTTGCAGGGATGTTGGAAGGGTCGTGATGGAAGCGGCCGCCGCGGGTGCCTGCAGAGCGGGCATGTTCTGGGCCATCGAGGCGATCATGTTGCCCGGCACAACCTCGACCACCCGCATAAGTATGCAACCGTCGGCTCCATATGACTGCGCCTCCACGGTGATCAGGGCAACTAGCTGGTCCAGCAGGCCTCGCACTTGCATCAGCATAGAGCAGGGTCGGGCGCCCAGCGAACTAAGTGCGTATACTGCCTCCAGAGTAAAGATAATCAGCATAACGTCAGTGAGCGAGAGGAGCAACATGGCACGCTGGTAAAAGTCCAAGCCAAGGCAACGATTGATATGCTGCGAGTTTCCCTCGCGACTGCATAGCTTGTAGAGTATCTCCAGGCAGCTAATGATCACCGCCCGGTCGTTGGAGTCGATTCCCTCGCAGAGGGTGGCCAGCAGATTCCGGGACAGCTCGTCAGTGGTGGGATCGAGCAGTTCAAACTGTTGAGCCAGGTTGCCGGCCGTCTCAAGAGCCTGGATGTGGATGTTGCCTTCGGGAATCAAAGTATGTTTAGTTAGTTTTTAGTGGTATTATAAAAAATACTTGTATACTTACTCCATCGCACGTTCGCGCCCATGACCAGATATCGCCACAATGTGCGGTTGGAGGCCAGAAGCGCGTGGTTCTCCTGATGGAAACTAAGAGCGCGCACTAGCTGAACAATCTGGAGTACACGTTGCCCCATGCGTTCGTCTGTCCCGTTGCTGCGGCGCAGGTTGAGGAAGTCCAACTCGTCGCAGGCCGCCAGCAGTTCACTGCGAGCCGCAGAGTTCTCCGAGTCCTCCTTGCTGATCAGACCGTTGTCCAGCCAGGCCTGCTCATCCGTGTACAACTCCAGTATCTGTGGCCTGTCGTGCAGCAGATCGCGCCAGAAGCTAAGCTGCGAATGGTGCCGCACCTCCGCGTAACTGTGCTGGAACAATTGGCGCATGGTGAAGTCGGCATAGACGCCCAGGTGCGCCAGCAGCACGTCGAGCAGCTTGGGGCATTCGGACAGCTGCAACGTGTGGCGCACCTCGTTGGCCATTAAGGTGCACACATTAATGGCGAAGTCCTGCTCGTTGGGCAGTGGTGAGAGCAGGGACAGCAGAAGCTTCTCGTAGGTACTGTGTCGGTGTAGGTGCGTCGACATCTTGTACTGCCGGCGTCGGTCCACATTGACAGAGTGCTGGCGCTGGTTGTAGCTCATTGGTACCGCTGGCAGGGTGGAGTGCGCGGAGCCAAAGATACTGCCCAGACCACCGCTGGCACCGGCCAGGAAACGTGACCGCGACCGTCCTCCGCCCATTTCGGCATTCTCGATGGCCGCCTCCAAGGCCTCCATCTTGTCCGGGTCCTCGCCAAAGAAGTTCAGGCGCTCGTACTTGTCCAGATAGCGTCTGTAGATGTGCTTGATGCCCGCCGTGCCGTTCACGCAGCGCTCCCGCAGCGTCTCCATGGCGCTGTACACCTCCTCCCACTCGTCCCGCATGTTCACCTTGTTGAAGCCGCCGCGTTCGGTGACCTCCCGGTACAGCTTGTACAGGTCCACCTGCTTGCCACTGATCTTGGCGGGCTGCGTTAATGGAGTGCTGTTCGGTGGAGGAGGGGAAAGTGGGTCAGGGGATCGCAAATGGCAGGGGACTTCAGCGAACTTACCCGCGTCGCTCGTGGAACTGCTGCAGATCCCTCCAGAACTCCTCTGGAGGCGAGGCTGGCTTCTCCTCGACCTTCTCCGGCACCACCTGTAGCTGACTGGGGTGCCTGGAGCGCAGTGGCGTCCCCGAAAGCCCCATCTTCACCGGCGTCTGCTGATCGGCCGGCTGGGAGCCGATGCTCGCGGCGGCAGCGGGCAGCGACTGCAGCAGCACCCGCACACTGTCGATGGTGGAAGCACCCATTTTTTGATTTATTCCTCTTGCTTCGCGGATGGGGAACACTTAACACATGGTTTTCTAATAAGTAAGACACGCAAATGCAAATTAAAAATAGTTTAAAAACTCAACAAAAATTACAACGCGACGCGGACGCGCTTCAGCAGAGTTGCATTCGCGAACAGGGTTGTCAACAATGGCCACTAATATCGATGGCTGTTGGAAATATCGATATTTTTCGGTAATACTTGGTTTTTTTAATAAAATTAATTGTTATGCTTTGATTTATAAGGATTATTTATATTATAATAATATGTACTTATTTCTAGGAAACTTAAGTGAACTGGAGACACCAAAACCTGATCCAGATTTCCGAATAAACAAAAAAATTCCAAAATAAACAAAAAATAACTAAAATTAAAATTTGTTAAAGTTAAATAGTTTTTTGAATTGAACTAGTTATCGAACTAGTTCAATATCGCTATCGAGTACTCACAATCGATTGGCTTCGTCTGCACACATGTGCGCTGGAACAAACATCAGTTGAATAACATTTTAGTTTTCCACAAAACACTAAAATCAGGGATAAACAAGATGTCAGTCCGAGCGATGGGAGTGCTGGGCCAGGCGTGCCGCTTCAGCCGCTTTGCCCAAGTGCTGCGGCAGAGCCACCGATCCGCCCCAGCAGCTCTTAATCTCGCCCTGGGATCCCAGCGATCGCCGGCCGGTAAGCCTCCGAGTTCACCAAACCATCTTCAGTTTATATAATACATAATATCCCTCGATCCAATGGTAGCCCTTCCTCTTCGTCGCTTCTCAACTGAGGCGAAGAAGGCCTCGGATTCGGTGGTGGACAAGCACGAGTTCCAGGCGGAGACCCGCCAGTTGCTGGACATCGTGGCCCGTTCCCTGTACTCCGACCACGAAGTCTTCGTGCGCGAGCTGATCTCCAATGCCAGCGATGCGCTGGAAAAGTTCCGCTATACCTCGCTGAGCGCTGGCGGCGAGAATCTGGCCGGCAAGGATCGTCCGCTGGAGATCCGCATCACCACCGATAAGCCACAGATGCAGCTGATCATCCAGGACACGGGCATTGGCATGACCAAGGAGGAGCTGGTCAGTAACCTGGGAACCATCGCGCGCAGCGGCTCCAAGCAGTTCCTGGAGCAGATGAAGGGCAACCAGCAGGCAGCCACCTCGGAGGCCTCCTCCAACATCATCGGCCAGTTCGGCGTAGGTTTTTACTCCTCGTTCATTGTGGCCAACAAGGTGGAAGTGTTCACGAGGGCGGCCGCACCCAATGCCCCCGGACTGAAGTGGTCAACCGACGGCAGTGGCTCCTATGAGATCGAGGAGGTTCCAGACGTCGAGCTGGGCACAAAGATCGTGCTGCACTTGAAGACCGAGTGCCGCGAGTACGCGGACGAGGAGCGGATCCAGGCTGTGATCAAGAAGTACAGCAACTTCGTGGGATCGCCCATCTTGCTGAACGGAAAGCAGGCTAACGAGATCAAACCCCTGTGGCTGCTTGACCCGCAGAGCATCAGCAAGGAGCAGCACCACGACTTTTACCGCTTCATCAGCAACAGCTTTGACGTTCCCCGCTTTACGCTGCACTACAATGCCGACGTGCCCCTGAGCATCCATGCTCTTCTTTATTTCCCCGAGGGAAAGCCTGGTTTATTCGAGATGTCGCGGGACGGAAACACCGGCGTCGCTTTGTACACTCGCAAAGTGCTCATCCAGTCCAAGACGGAGCACCTTCTGCCCAAGTGGCTGCGCTTCGTGAAGGGCGTCGTTGACTCTGAGGACATTCCACTCAACCTAAGTCGCGAGCTGCTGCAGAACAGCAGCCTGATCCGCAAACTGTCCAGCGTGATCTCCACCCGCGTGATCCGTTTCCTGCAGGAGCGCTCGAAGAAGCAGCCCGAGGAATACGAAGCCTTCTACCGCGACTACGGACTCTTCCTGAAGGAGGGCATTGTAACCTCCAACGACGCGAGCGAGAAGGAGGAAATTGCTAAGCTGTTGCGATTTGAGTCTTCCAAGTCGGAGACCGCCAGTGGCAGGATGTCCCTGGAGGAGTACTACAACAGCGTTCCCGCAGATCAGCAGAACATCTACTACCTGGCAGCGCCAAATCGCGTTCTTGCCGAGTCTTCGCCCTACTACGAGAGTCTGAAGAAGCGAAACGAGCTGGTGCTCTTCTGCTATGAACCCTACGACGAGCTGGTGCTAATGCAGCTGGGCAAGTTCAAGAGCAAGAACCTCGTGTCCGTGGAGAAGGAGATGCGCCAAGAGTCCAAGGAGACGGCTGCGACCACCGACTTTGGCGAGGGCAGTCTGCTGCGCTCGGAGCTGGACGCTTTGATTCCCTGGCTTGAGGAGGAGCTTAAGGGCCAGGTGATCAAGGTAAAAGCCACCACCCGCCTTGACACCCACCCCTGTGTCATTACTGTCGAAGAAATGGCCGCCGCTCGCCACTTCATCCGCACCCAAAGTCACCAGGTTCCCGAGCAGAATCGATTTGCCCTTCTTCAGCCAGAACTGGAGATCAACCCGAAGTGAGTAGTGCTATTTCATTATGCCACTTGGAACCGCTAACATACTTTATACATTTTTCAAGGCACACCATCATCAAGAAGCTGAACAAGCTGCGGGAGAGCGACAAGGAGCTGGCCCAACTGATCGCCAAGCAGCTCTTCGCAAACGCCATGGTGGGCGCCGGTCTGGCGGAGGATCCCCGCATGCTGCTTACCAACATGAACACGCTGCTTTCGAAGGCTCTGGACAAATACTAGGATGGGGCTCCAAATGATATGTGTAAATCTACCGACTATGTAATATTAATTTGTTTAATTAAATATGTTGAGCTAGTTTTAACTATAATTAAAGGTACGTGAAGTATAAATCTAGGGTGGTCTTTTTAGATGGCAATTTGGCAAAGAATCTTTTGAAGGGAAAAATCAAATCTAAAGGTATACATTTTAAAAACTGATTCTTGTTTGTACTCTTCCATTAGGTGGCAACACCAAATAATAATAAATGGATAAAAGATACCAGACTAAAGTAACCTACTGTCGAGGTTGCATCAGCGAGTTGCCCAAAATAGATATGATAACTCTCTGTAGGCGAATCCGCGGTTCTAAATTTAAGTCAAAGCTGCTGTCAGAAAAAAGACTACTTTCAGCTAGCACCATCAGAAATATTAGTTGGTTTATGGTTTCAATTAAAAATTGTCATACAATATAGATAGTGTGATCAAACTAACTACTTTGAACAAATTGCAGTGTGGTTTGAAATATAAGCAATAAATTGCATTACTTAAAAATAAAGACATGATCTAGCTTATTTTCAGTATAAAGATCTAGTTCCGGTGATTATGTTTTTTTTTTATTTTATACAGGTGGGTTTATCATTTTATTGCCGGCTTCCTGTTTTACGATTAGTATGAAAGCGGTATTTTTGTTGGTATTCCCTCGAAGTGCGAACGGTCCTAGCCCGTTTTGACCCTGTCGAGGTGGCAACGCTGGTCCAAATATCGCACCAATCCGCCCCCGTGACTAAAGTTTATAAAAGCAAAGCTAAATAACTCGTTGGCGTTCAGTATCCGATCCGCGCTTTTAAGCAGCAGCCAGCAGTAACCCGAAGAGGCCAGCCACAGAGCAGCGAATTGCTTTTAATTAGATTTCTAATCACGTGAGTGAAAAGGCAAAGTCA
Source organism: Drosophila biarmipes (assembly GCF_025231255.1). NCBI lineage: Eukaryota > Metazoa > Arthropoda > Insecta > Diptera > Drosophilidae > Drosophila > Drosophila biarmipes. The sequence goes on along the minus strand of NC_066615.1, from coordinate 10,384,700 downwards.
AAAGATAGGCGGTCATGTGAGCAGGCCAGCCCTGCGGAAAAGTTTTCGGGCCTGCGACAAGTCATGCTGCTGCAACAACTTCAATTCAAACATAGTTTAACCAGCGAAAAGGAAAAAAAATTGTACAATATTTTCTGCCACGACATACACACACACACAGGCAGCCACTCGCACGGCCAATGGCAATGGGAGCTCGCTTGTGGGTGTGCGTTTTGCGCGCAGGCCGAACTCTTAGCGGAGACAGAAGGATTCCAAAGCGAAAAGGCAAAGTTTTACCTTTGCAAAAGACGAAAAAATGAAGTTTTCAGCTGCTTCCATGTGATTGTGTGTGCATGTGTAATTTTCCAGACCGTTGTCATTGCCAATTGGACTTACTTTTCGTTCATGTGAGCCCCTTCTGTCATGCGCTCACTCTCTTACGCACACAGCCACATGACATGCACACACACTCGCGCCGAAGAAGCAAAATTCAATAAACCAACGAGTGCCTCTCGCCCGCTCTCTTGCCTCGTGCGACTCTCTCCCAGTTCTGGTCTTTGGCCACTCCACTCGCACTCGCTGCGTTCGGCGCTCTCTCTCGGCCTCTCGCTTTTATAAAGTATATTTAAGTTGACTTCGCGAGCGGCCACTCGCAATTCGTTCGTCGTCGCAGCAGCATTGGTCGCAGAGCAGCGTAAAATACCCACGTATATAGCACATATATTGTACATATAATAAAAATACTTTGTTTCGACTCGAAGCAACGCATACATATAACGAGCGCGCATAACATATTCAGCCGTGCAAAACGCCGAACAGAAACAAATAGAAAAAAACCACAGTGCAATCAGCGAAACGAATTAAAATCTCGATTTTTCGATCATTTGTAGCCTAAAACACACAACAAACAAAGCAAAATGTCTTCTGAAGTGAGCAGCGACAACCCCATCTATGGCCCCTTCTTCGGAGTTATGGGCGCCGCCTCCGCCATCATCTTCTCGGGTAAGTTCAAACCGGAAAAGGATTCCGAGTCGGGATTCAGGCTAAGGATGCCATGCCCATGCCGTGAAAAATCGAACATTTTGTGGCGTGAAAGGTGGAAGAGGAAGAGGAGGAGGATGAGGATGAGGAATGGGAAGGGCGGGGAACCAGCGTGTAGGTGTGGGGCTCCGTTGTAGGTGGTAGTTACGCGAAATAGCGGCAAGTGTAGACAACTGGTGTACGGACACGGGACTAACGCACACAAAGAGGGAATTTGCTCGCTTGTGTGCGCGTGACCAGCAGAAAATCGAACTCGTTTTCGGATTGGCAAACTCGCCTTTGAAACGAAAAATCTCCCCCTTTTCTTACAACTTGTAGAATTAGCAATTTTAATTGCGCTTATTTCGCAGTGGCGAAGTGGGAAAAAGAAATTTCGCCTTTTCAGCATGCTAAAAACGGCATTACTCATACACTCACACAGGCGAGCACAGCGCTCTTTCTTTCTCTCCCGAGCGCTGCGCACTCTCGCACTAGATGGCATTGAGCGCGTGTATATGAGTGCGAGAACAGTTACTGTTTTTGGTGAAGTTTATGAAGCGCGCTTTCCCTTTCCCACAGCAGTCACAAGACCGAGGAGTGTTGCCATACTGAAGTTTTTTCATCTTATTGGTTAGAGCATGGGCAAACAGTAGAGCAGAAGCCTTATAATGGAAGATATAATCCGGGCTTCAAAATCCTTTTCTAAACCGAATCACTTGACTTCTTATGACCCCTTTTATGCAAAAGTCACATGCAAAAAAAAAACGGAAGCCCTATAAAAGTCATGTTAATGTACAACATTTCCCTACCGCTCCCTTTCCAAACCCAATTAACCGACAACTTATGACCCAATAAGAATGATCTTTTGTTCGGCTTTGGTAATCACATGCCCAAATCGTTTGCTGCATGTTCAATTGGGGTTCCAGCGCACATCACATGGCTAGCTGACGATCTTTTCCAGAGGCGGCTTATCATGGCCACTCATTCGCTGTTAGCCTGCTGATAAGTGGCTTATTTGCCAATTTACTTGGCCAAGATAAGATAGCTAGTGTCGCAAGACCAACCTGAGGCATTTCATGGGAATAGCTGCGAGCACGCGCTGCCGTTTACGAGAGCCAAGTTTAGGCTGCCCACACCGCTTCCACTAATTTCGACCCATTTGTGACGCAATCCTTATGTCATGCCTTGTAACTTGTCTTGTGATTTGCGCCTGACCCCCCACCCACAACCCCACCACTGTGTTTTGACAGTCAAGAAGTGGAAGGCGGCTTCCGCCTTGTTTACTTGGCCCATTATCATCGCTCGACAAGTACGGAGTTATCTGACTTGAAACTGCTTATGCAATTTGAGTCAATAGCATAAATCAATTTCCAGCTTTTATCAACAGTAACTGTGCCGCTGCCGATCTGGCAACGCCGCTTCACGATCACATGAGGTTGGGGGAACATGAAAGAGAGTTTCAGTTACTTTTCTCTCCCGCTCTGCCACTCGCTTTCAGCTGGCAACTGCAGTTATTTTTTATTTTCGATGACAGACACACTGACTCACTGCACTGAGAACAATGGGCGGTGCGTTGGGCTGCGCTTTATCAGCACTTGCCGCCACTTGGAATGCTGGCCCACATCCTGGCTAAAAATACCCGAGTTGCCACGAAAATCCTTCACACAATGACATTCAGCAGCAGCAGCAGGCTCCTCAGCACACTTGAGCACGCACACACACACTGCTAATTTCGCCTGCGCAAACGCAGTAGCCGAAATAGTAGTAGATATACATATGGTAGGGAGCATGGTAGTAGCCTCGTAAATTATGTAAAAATGGTTATGCTAACGCATAATTGCCAGCCACACGTGACAAATGCCTCTGATATTTGGAAAATCCCCGCAAGTTGAAATAACGACTGTGGCCCAAGCTCACACAGACTTGAATAGAATAACTGGCCTGCTGCTGTGTGAGTGAGAGCGAACGACTTTCAATTGTATTGCATTTTAATCAATGAACGACTGAACCCAACTTGGGGCACCCTGTTTCAGTGGTACAGCCTGGAATGGGAGTCTACGGGCCCTAGCTTATCTTATCTTCCCGCTTCCCGTTTCCGTTTGAATTCCTCTCCCGTGCAGGAGAGATTGCAAAAGCAAACAGACACCTGCAGCAATAATTGGCCCGTCGAGCATTTCTTTTTGACTGCAAATAACCTGGTTCGTCCAAGACTCGCCTCCATTTTCCTTCGTTCGGCTCTCCGCTCACTCATCTGTGACGCCTTCAATTTGCTTTTGCCTTGTCTTCACTTGATGCTGTGTTTTGCCAGCCTTCTCTGGCTATCTCCCCCATTTTATAATTATCTACGAATGCTGTGCCGCTGCCGATTCCCTGATCTTTCTTTTATTATTTATTTCAACGCCCCCAGAAACGTCTGCGATGCCGTCTGTCGCTTGATAAAGGCCATGTTCTGGTGTGCGTGAGGGGTTATTTAGAATGCATGGCAGCAGCCGAAGGAGCAGTTAAGGCAAACAACAAGTCAATGCCAAGCGGTTTGCGATATTATTCGTGAGTTTGAATGCGGCGCCAATACAGCTGAACAACTTCAATGCCAAAGCGACACACAGATAAAGATACAGACACTGTTGTGGTGTGTACACACTGGCCCACCTGCCAGCTGCACGCATGACTTTCGCATACACAGACAACAAATCAGCCTCGTTATCGAGATAGGGGAAGAGTTGAAATCATTTTCAGATTCTACCCTTATTAACTAGTAAATTCGCTGAAGGAACTTGCTTTTATTATGTTGAAACTCTTGATATCTGACCCAGAAACGATAATATAGTAGATTTTCTGTGATATGTGACCCACAAATGATAATGTAGTAGTACTTTCTGTAGTGCATACATTTGGATGCACCACGTGGTGAAAGCACCGCAGAAAAGTGATGGATAGGTGGGTCAATAGCCCAAGTGCCCTCGTCTTTGCCCTAATTGCTCCTCAATGAGTGCTAGCCCATGCTAATGCCATCGCACGCAATGCGGGGCACAGTATTATTTCTGTACTTGGTGTTCGATTCGATTTTTCCTTTTTTTTGGGGGATGTATGTGCTTTTGTGACGACAGCCTCGACCTCATAGCTTCGGTGTGCTTGTGCTAGACGCGTAGATATCTCGTGTGGCTATAACAGATATAACGAATTGCCGATTCAAGTTCATTCTGGTTTTTTCATTACCATTTCCACCAGCGCTTTCCTGTTCAGTGACGTAGAGAGTGGAGAGCAGAGGCAAAGCTGCTCGTAAGTTGAAGAAATTATTATTCATGAAGATTGCCAGCCATTCGGTTTGACTGAATTGAATACCAGTCATATCTTGGTTCGGGGTGGAAAAAAAGTAATTAACATGGCATCACATGACATGGGGCATACTCGTATCTGCTCTCCCGCTCCGTCAGCTCTGAATACACCCGTATCGCCGAGTGTTGGTTGTCGGTTTGGATTGTGGTGTGCGTGCGGCTTAATTCGATTTATCAGCCCGCTCGCAAACACACGAACGAGCCATTGACCGTCATTTGAAACTGGTTTTGTACTTCAATTAATGCCCCGTCAATACACAAAATATGTGAACAGTGTACACTGGCATAGAATCTCTCGCCACCGGATTGTACCAGCGATCTGATCCACCTGGCCCGTGGGATATGATACCTGTTGTGTAAACCTTAGCTCGGCCTTATCAGTATTTGCCTGACTGTTCGAAAGAGCGGAATGTCGGAGCTCGGGAGAGAATCCAGTTTTTATTGCTCTCCGCAGAAAGCCAACTCTGGGCGATGAGTCGCACTCTTGAGGGTGGGGACTTCGGGGTTTCTCCCCCCAACAACGTCAGTTGCGGGCGATCATGTGACTGCTAACTGCTACGCCCGCGGCGAGAGTTGGAGCAAGTGATAGCCAAACTTATTCGGTTGGCCATTGCTAAAATGCTGGGGCCTACAGTGAGTTATATAATGCCATGAAATGGTAGCTATTACTACTTAATGAGATCAGTTTTAATTGAATGTATAATTTGGGCCATTTTAACGAAATGTTTTACTCTAAATATCACTTATATGGCGTCTCATTAAAAAAGTTCTTCCAAGCTACTATTGCATATTAATATATAATACATTGATATATTACTTAGTGATGTATTATGTATTCTTATATTATAAATTGACATATTAGATATTCAGAACCTCTGCCTTGTACACCTGCCACCTAAAAATGTTCCAAATCAGGAGGGTTGGCAAAAGTAACATAACACCAACTAACTATGCTCTTTTTTGAATCTCCCCCGTAGCTCTGGGCGCTGCTTATGGCACTGCTAAGTCTGGTACCGGTATTGCTGCCATGTCAGTGATGCGTCCTGAACTGATCATGAAATCCATCATTCCTGTGGTCATGGCGGGTATCATTGCCATTTACGGTCTGGTGGTGGCTGTGCTCATTGCCGGCTCGCTGGAAGAGCCCTCAAAGTACTCACTATACAGGTAACTATCCGTATAACTCACTCCCCCGCCATCGATTCAAGTTATTATCACTATGTGCCCATCTTCAGGGGCTTCATCCACTTGGGAGCCGGTCTGGCGGTGGGCTTCTCTGGCCTGGCAGCCGGTTTTGCGATCGGCATCGTGGGAGACGCTGGTGTCCGTGGCACAGCACAGCAGCCCAGACTGTTCGTCGGCATGATCCTGATTCTCATCTTCGCCGAAGTGTTGGGTCTCTACGGCTTGATTGTGGCCATTTACCTGTACACGAAATAAATCAATCAATGCAAACACACAACAACAAATAGACAAACGGCGCCCAGCAATCACAAACACCAAACAGCAGCAGCGGCCGCAACACCAACAGCAGCAGCAGCTTCAAGGGGAGCAGGTAAAGTTGTGTCAACCGGCTATCGAGCAACATGCAACATCAACTCGAGCAGTGCGTGTGCGGGGCAGCCCGGGCGAGGGCCGTTTGTACATAGGAAGAGCAACCGAAACCAGTCCTGCCGGGCTGCAGGATTCCGCCATGCACTGATGACCGCCAATTGGCACCTGTTGCTCCCCAGTTCACCTCGATTTGCTGGCGCGTGGTTTAGCTTAGTTATTTTCCGTTCAAATTCAGTCTTAAACATGAGGAAAACAATTTGCAGTTAAGTTCATAAAGTTGTAATAATTATGATTTTTGCTATATCAAGAAATCCTTCTCTTTTACTTATTATTTTTGCGCTCCACAATTTTGTGTGCTCTTTGTTATTTGTTTTTTCCATTATTATTATTAAATAATGTTTAGTGTATATGTAAAGTTCGTTAAACAAAAAGAAAAGAAAAAATTGTAAAGAAATCAACAACCAACAACAATTGTCAGAAGAAACTTTGTACATTTGCATTGAGCCTGACGTGTGGCTGCAACAACAAAATCAGATCAACAAATTTAGCGAAAGGGCCAAAACAACAAACAAACAAGCAAGCAGAAACAACATCAATCCTCCCCGCCCGTTGCCATCCGGCGTGACATCGTACCGCTCTCCGTCGCGCACCGCTGTTTGGGCGCACTCCGCCCCCTGGAAAGGGGGTCTGGGGTGGAAGCTTAGTACAGCGGGAGCTGGAGAGTTGTTGCCGGACGGACGGCTGGGCGGGAAAAGCGGACGCTTGGCAATACTTCAATGTCAGCTGCGAAAAAACCAACTACATGCAATCATTCACACACACACACACGCGAAAAACCAACACACACACACACACACACACACATACAAAATGTAACTAAGTCCTATGTTTATTTTTAATTATTGTTCAATTCTAAGAATAATATATTAAAAATTAATAATAATAAATTATATATATAATTATGATTTTTTGTGATAAGAAAAGATGGTAATACAAAACAATTACGGTATTGATATACATAATATATACAAAATATATATATATATTTAAACAAGAACAAGAAATCATAAACAATTATACATATTAACATGAGAAAGTTGTTATAAAACGTACGAAACAAAACAAATCAAGTGAATGAATGTAGTGCGACAAACAAAATACTGCAAAACAACAACAACCACAACACACAATTTTTCCGCTGTTATTGTATAGTAAAGAAAATATTATATATATAAAATATATATTATGTATAAAATATTAAACAAGAAATTGTAGTAGCAAAATTATAAACCAACCAACAAGAATACCAATAACAAAAGTCGTGCAAGCAGAACCCAAAAAAGCGTAGACGAATGTTGCAAATGAAACTCATACCAACAACCAAAACAACAACCGCATTAGCAACACGACATCTACTACAAAAATCCAACAAAAAAAATTGTAAAATCCCAACAAATTAGAAGTTATAAGCAGCAACATCAAAACCGAACCCAACAACACCAGATCCACATGTATAGCAGTAGCATTAGACAAATAACAACATCAATTTGTGAGGGAGGCCCGACAAGCGGAACGATCCCGACCCGAGAAGGTGGCACATTCCATCGCCCGTTGGACGCCGATGCATTCGTGATGCTGAGAATGCGGAGGAGCTCAACCTGGCAGTGGCGCCGTCTTCCCGGAGCCTGGGTCGCTCCGGATGCGCGCGCCTCCCGACCACCACAACAGAAAAGCACAAAAGACAACTGCAGATACACAACTTGTGCCCGCAATCCAAATTGTGTCGCGAATTCCTATTGTTATTTGTTTAAGTTGCGTGCACCCGAAATCACCATCCCGGCCTATGCATGTAGCCGAGGGTGAGGTTTGAGAAGCTGTAACTGTGTATTCGAAGAACATATAAAGCAAGCAACAACCATCTACAACAGACATTGTATGAAATAAATTGTAATTTCTAATTTCCAAAAAAGAAGCACTTTGAATGGGTGGGCTATGTAAAAATCACAACGACTGTTCAGGATTGAATCCAGCCGACTTAATCCCAAGTGCTGCGCACCTACATTACTTAGTCTGCATTTATAGTCCAACAACTATTAATGTATTGATGAATCAACAACATATACTTATACCTGTTATTTGTAGAGTACAAGTTGGAGTAGATTCGTCGAACAGTACTTTATGTACCATATAGAAGGACGCTTTTACGACCCTATAAAGTGCATACGTATATTCTTGATCAGGATGACTATGCGAGTCGAATAAAAAGCAAAAAAGTTGGGATTAGCCAAATTTTTTAAGTTTTCTAAAACTGAAAATAAAGTAATGTTCAACACATACAGGTTAAAAAATGCTTAAACCGAACCTCACATTAAAAAGTTATTAGATCATTAAGGAAACGACGCAGTCTCGATAACAGCAAATTTTTGCACGCATGTCACCATCTCACTCGCACTCCCTTTAGGTGGGAGACCGGCCAAAAAGCGTTCTACCATTTCTTGTTTCTGTTTTACGGGTATTCATCTGCTCCTGGGTTCTCCCAAACTCAACTTACAATACAATTTCATACTTGGTATTTGGTAAATTAATAGGTGTTACAAACACAAATATGCATCTCTGATACTGAGTTAAAAACATATTATAAATCGCTTATTGATCGTTTAATGCCGAAATCATTGGACTCCCATCGCTGTCAGTTACAAAAATGCCATTCGGGGTACTGGTGTTTTTGAGCAGCTGCTTTGTTTGGCAATTGGTAAGACTAAACTTAGTTTGGCCTACAAAACCAATTACATAGGGTTTTATTTGCAAAGACGGAATCCCAGTTGGTTTACAAGCTGAACAAAATCGAGTGCCAGGTCAATCAGACGCGAGTTAGCAACGTCTCTTGCCACGTAAAGGCGGTCAATTGGAATATGGCGGTGGTGAACATGGATTGCTTCATGCTTTTGCCCTTACTTAATCCAGTTGTAAGACAATGGTGACATTAGTTTTCACGGAACATTACGTGGAGAATTGAATGCCTTTCAGATTCGAGTGCAGGTTTTTATGAAGGACTACAGCAACCAGTACAAGCCATTCCTAGTAGACGTTTCCCTTAAAATGTGCGACGTGATTGAAAAGAGGAACTTCATACCCTATGGCGTCATCATTTGGAAGTTGTTCAAGCGTTTTACAAATGTTAACCACTCCTGCCCTTTTTCGGTATTCGTGACACATCGCGTTTTCCCTTGAGTGATTAGCCCTACAATTTTTCCATTTATAGGGCCAGCTTACAGCCCGCGATGGGTATCTGGACAGCAGCCTCCTTCCGCCCTTTCCCAAAGGATTCTACCAATTCAGTTTGATAGTCACGGATTTAAATTCTACGCATAAGGAGTATGTTGGGACTATGAAATTCTTCTTACAAGCCATGGAACAGATAAAAAGCAAGAAACTTCCCAGAGCATAAAATTAATGGTCGGCGGTCCAAGAAGTGACAGGGTGTTATAACATTTTAATTCTCAAAAATATTGAATTACTATTAGTTTGAAACCGGATTAGTTATTATAAACCTTAAAGTTATTAAATGACAAGTTTTATGAAATTAAAAACAGTATTAAACGCAATTTTTAAAGTCTCAAATGAGTTAAAACAAATTTAAAATCTGCTACGATAGTCCACCTAATCAGCTTTTTAATACAAGTACACTGTACAATCTACACTGTACATACACAGTTTATATTATAAACCTGAATAATTGTACATTTTATACAAATTAAGTACTTTAATTTCTACTAATGTATCGAATCATATATACAGCTGTGGCAAAAATAATAGTATCATTGTGTTGGCGATTAAAAATGACAATTTTTGAATATTTTCTTATACCACAATTCGTTTGGTTTTGTAACTGAAAAATTGATCGGAAATATCATCATTTTACAAAAATTTTCAAAAAATAACGTCCTTCAAAATATTAAAAATAGTACGATTTTAAAAATGTTTTTGGTTAAATATATGATTTCGTACAAATTTAAAAAACATTTCAAGTGCATGCGGGTGTTTTATAGATAGGCGTCGTTCTGCTGAACATTAGTTTGGAATACATCTAAATACCTTTTTTATTTCCAGGTCGGATACGTCGGTTTACAATCTTAAAAAAATCAAGAGCCAAGTCAATAAGACTCGGGTTAGAAACTTCCTGTATCATGATAAGCCGATCGATTGGAATATGACTGTGGTAAACATGGACTCTTAACTAAGCTGTTACTGAATCCAGTTGTTAGAAAATCCTTAAACTGTCATAATATTCGATGTGAAAGCTTTTTGTTTCCAGAAGCCAGTGCAGTTTTTTAGGAAGGACTCTAAAGCATCCAGTACAAGCCTTTCCTAGTTGACGTATTTATCAAATTATGCAATGTGATTGACAAAAATTATGTAATCGTTTCTGTATCAACCCCTTTTGCCCTTTTTGGGTAGTTTTTCTTGAGTGATTTCGCCTTGTATTTGTGCATGGAGGACATCTGGACACAAGTCTCCCGCCGTTTCCCCTAGGACTCTACCAAGTCAACTTAACAGTCACGGGTGTAAGATTATGTAGGCATCCTTAAGTTCTTCATGCAAGCCATGGAGAAGATGACAAGCAAAAAACATCCCAAAGTATAATTTAATGGACGAAGGTCTACGAGGTTACCTACCTCACAGCAGAGTTGAAAATGGGATACAGATTTGAAATTCTTAAACATTGTGTGACTAAGAGCTTAGAACAGGATTAGTAAAAGAAAAATTTGTGTAAAAGTTTGAAATACTCCACCCACTTCTTAGGTGTTTTCAAAATGTGTAATGAAGAACTGCATGAATCAACAACATTCGAGGCCCTTTTGGTCTTGAAAGAGTTTTAATTGAATGATTGAATAGTATATATCTGTTTCGTACTTTCCGACGAATCTAGTATATTCTTTTACTCTACGAGTAACGGGTATAAAAACTGAATTTAAAAATTCTGGTAAATTGACAAGTTATTTTAAATAAAACAAGAAAATAAGTTATCTTCGTCAAGCCGATTTATTTCATTCTTTTAGAGTAGTCCAATTGTTATTAAATAGAATTCGAAATTCTTAAAAATATAAAAAATTATATTCCCAATATTAAAAGATAATATGTCGAAAAGGCCCAAAGCTATAATTTATTAGAATTTTCGATCGTTTCTATGACAGCTATATGAAGGACTAGTCGTCCGATTTCGATAAAATGTAATTCGAAATTCTGAACTAATTACGGACAAACGGACATGGCTTGATCGACTCGTCTAGTGATGCTGATCAAGAATATATATGCTTTATGGGGTCGGAAACGTCTCCTTCACTGCGTTGCAAACTTCTGACTGAAATCATTATGCCCTCTGGAAGGGTATAATGTTCAGTAGTACCGCTATCGTCCAGTAGCTGACGTGCGGCTTGCATCGTTGGAGTGTGTAACGAGTATCTGAAAGCCGAGGCACTCTTTTCAACTGTAAGATCCAAGATTCTTTTAAGGGTATCCAACTTAACCAAATGATGAGAACGTTACAATTATTTCACTGTAGATAATAAAAAAACCTTAAAAATAAGTGAAACTAGTTTATATATAAAAAATTACATTTATCTCTTGGTTAGTTAAGCCTAACATGAAACTATTTTAATTCTTATTTTTTGCTTATCATGATAGTAATCGTGTGCGTTAGGCAGAACTATCGTTAAAACTTCACGAGTTATGTTCTGCTGAATGCGGCCTTTAATCACCCATACTCTTTTAATACATATTATAAAAAGTTTTTATGATTTTTCGAAAATAAAATCATTAAAATCAGTTACAAACATGCGATCCGCGCTACTGGTATTTCTGGGCAGTTGCTTTATTTGGCAAATGGTGAGGTTTTAAGATTGGTTTGGGATAACGCTAAATATTTTTTTTTCCTGCAAGACGGAGCCTCAGTTGGTTTACAAGCTTACCAAAGTGGAGTGCCGGGGCAATCAGACTCGGGTTACTAACATCTCATGCCACGTTAAGCCGATCAATTGGAATATGGCTGTGATCAACCTGGATTGCTCCTTGAACATGCCTGTTCTGAACCCAGTTGTAAGGCAATACGTATTTTTCTTTTATAAATTCTTACGGTCGGTTTTTCTAGGTTCGGATACAGCTGTTTCAGAAGGACTACAGTAACCAGTACAAGCCTTTCCTGGTTGACGTTGATATCAAGCTTTGCGAAGTGATTGGAAGAAGGAACTTTTTACCTTATGGCGTCATAGCGTGGAAGTTGTTGAAGCGTTTTACTAATGTAAACCACTCCTGCCCCTTTTTGGTATTTCTCAAACACCGCGATTTCCGTGAGTAATTGTAATTGTCCTTGCAACTTTTCCAATTGCAGGGCCAAATAAGATTCCGCGACGGGTATCTGGACACCAATCTTATACCACCGCTCCCCCAAGGATTCTACCAGCTCAGTATAATAATCGTGGATTTAAATTCTACCAATGGAGCCTATGTGGGCACCATTAAGTACTATGCACAAGCCATGGAAAAGATTAGAAGCAAGAAAGTTCCCAGAGCAAATTTGGAATGATCCAGTGGTTATTCCAATATTGACCGGTGGACAAAGTACGATACTAGCACATTATTTGTTTTTTATAGTTCTTACTCCTCTGCGCGTTACGAGTTCTTCGATTCTCAGAATCTGTTTGCCTCCAATTGTACAATATATATATATATATATGTGATTTATATTAATAACACTATAGCCACATTTTAAAAATAAAAAAACACGATTTCGTTTTGATTATCAATATCCACTTACATGCTATACAATGGTTTTAAATCGGTCCGTTCCTTAAAAAGTTATAAACAATAAGAGTGCCATCTTGGACACATTCGTTATGCTGCATATTATATGGATGTAGATCTTCTTCGGACTTCCCTTAGCTGAGTAACGGGTATCTGATAGTCGATGGCATCGACAATAGCGTTCTCTCTGCTTTGACGATCCGTTTTTACTGCTCGTGATACAACAATTAGTTAGCTTTTGCGTTGACCAGAACTGTCGTAAGAATGCCATCAGCCGTTCTACTAAACGCGACAATTATACTTTAAATCGTTTTAATGGTTTGCTATAATAAAGGCATTAAAATCATATTTTGCTCAGTTCGAAAAATGACATTCGCGGCTCTGGTGTTTCTGGGCATCTGCTTTCTTTGCCAAATGGTGAGCTTTTGAACACAGTTTAGGATTGGACTAAAAACGTTTATTATTCCAAAAGTCGGAGGCTCAGCTGGCTTACAAGCTTACCAAAATCGAGTGCGAAGTCAATGAGACTCGGGCTAGTAACATCTCATGCCATGTTAAGGCGATCAATTGGAATATGGCTGTGGTTAACCTGGATTGCTTCTTGATTATGCCCCTACTGGACCCAGTTGTAAGACGATGCTGACATTTTTCATAAAATCCGGTGTGAATTCTCTTTCTAGGTTGGGATGCAGTTGTTCATGAAGGACTATAGTAATCAGTATAAGCCTTTCCTAGTTGACGTTAATTTTAAATTATGCGAGGTGATTAAAAAAAGGGACTTTATACCTTACGGCGTCATTATGTGGAAGGTGATGAAGAGTTTTACCAATCTAAACCACTCCTGCCCCTTTTCGGTATTTGTGAAAGACCCGGCTGTTCTTCAGTTTTTGAACTTACAATTTTTCCCAACTACAGGACCGGATAACAGTCCGCGACGGGTATCTGGACACCAGTCTTATTCCGCCGCTCCCCCATGGATTCTACCAATTAAGTTTAATATTTACGGATTCGAATTCCACTAATATGGAATACGTGGGCACGGTTAAGTACTTTATGCAAGCCATGGAAAAGATTAGGAGCAGGAAGGTTCCCAGAACATAATTCAATTGGTCCCATTGTTGTTCCAATATCGACAGGTGCACCAGCACCGAGGAGAACCATCTCCTCTAAAAACATATAGCACTGCCTCCGTTCAGTCCCCTGAACCCGATAAGGTCGAAATAAAACTACGTAACTAGCGTATTACTTGTTTTCGTATATTTTTCATTCCTCTGCGCGATACATGTTCTGCGGTTCAGAATCTGTTTGAGTCCACTTGTACATACTATGTCGTGTATATAGAGTTCAATAATATATATGTATATAATTCTTTTGATTACATTAGTTACATTCGAAGCAAGATCGCTGCTGGTGCGGCTGCGCTGCCGCCCTGGACTTGGCCAGAACTGAGTCCGAAATCAACTAGGACATACCTCGAAATAACCGAATGTTCAGAAATACTTCTCCTGTATACGTGTGTATATGTTCGCCTGGTAATTACCATAATTATGGGTTCTTAGTTAATCTCTGTCTGCAATTCATTAAAGCGGTAGTAATGTTTAAATTATGGTTATGATATTGAATATTTATAGATCTCGTACTCGATAAACTAATCTATGTACAAACTCAAACTGAGCTCCGGGCTAAAGGCAAATGCAAATTTGGGTTATCGCGATCGAAAAGGAAAGCAAAGGTAAACTTAGACCGACTGGATCGCTGCTTATCCTACAGACTGTACGCAATATTAGCAAAATATGGAATTAGCCTACGATTTCCCCTTGTTTGTTTCTGATTCTGATTCCGTTTCTGTGTGTACTACTCGTGTATCGTGTATACTTCCCTTGTTTCTCGGCTCTGCCCTGTTCGGATCTGCGGCGCTACGGACCTAGGGTTAACCGCCCTATATATGTACTCTCTTCGCTTTAGAAAACTTGTCTCGAAAAATTCTTTTGTGTGTTTTATGCTTGCAAAAATTTGAGGTAGTTTTATTTTATTTTTAAATTTTCCCTTTGCTTCTCATGGATTCTTGTTTGGTACTTATTACCATTAGTTTTAGATTCTTCATTGTTAGCAGTACAAAGCGTTGAACGTTGAACAACTCGGGCGAAAGGCATCGAAAGACTAACCGAATGGAAGAGCCAACTAAGCTGATCGGCGACTATCGTAAGAGTATTGCTTTAAATCAAGTATATAGGCAGTGGTCTATGATTTCCCCGCCTCCTCTCTGGATTTTCATGGATACACGTACATTTATATTTCTTTTCGTTCTTAGACTAGTTTGGGGGGCACAGAGACGCATCTACAGCTACTTAAGACAACACACAGATATATTTGATATACTCGACTCTTAGCGAGCCATTATTGTGCAACAAAGGGAGAGTGCTCGAGCTGGCATGGAGTGTAGCTTTCAATGATTACTTCTGGCTCCGCTCGTTTCGCACACTAAATTAATCAGTCGTTCTTAACAACTGTCTTCTGGTTGTTCATTACATTTTTGGCAGTGATGAGTACTCTTGTTTTCTTGCTTTTCGGGTCTTGATTCGACACTTACTTACTTTTAGCACGAATAAATTCATTGGCATACAAAATTATAGACTTTCTCATGCGCTTTGCCAATCGGATATGTACACAAAATGAAATAGTTTTTCTGATAATAAAAAATAAAAACGTAGGTTCTTCTTTTGTTATACTTTCCTTGGGGATTGTGGATTTTCTTTAACTTTATTTTGCGTATTTTACTTGGGTTGCCTTGGCTAAGTCCTAAATGAATAGTTTTAATGTACGTATGTATAAAGCGAAACTAGTTAATATTATACTATTTACATTAGGCATTAATTCCGAACTAGAGACGCTGATGATTGGCGAAGGTTGCATTCGAATTCGATTTGCACTAAATTAATGGATAATCGTCTTGGGCATGGGTCTAACTTAGGCTTAAAACTGTTTGCATTGCTGTTCGAGTTGAGTACAAAATGTTTTACAAATATTTCTCGTATTTTGTAGCGGTAAATGCTTCAAGTCTTGTGTTCTTCCACTTTCACTTAACTATCCCTAAACTTAAACTGCTCAGTTGTGCGCGTGGTTTTTCGCTCTCAGTGTAAGTTTGGCCAGTTTCTAAGAGTAGAATTCAATACGACGGGGAGCAACAAAATGAAAACGAATTTTAACTTTAAATTGGTAAATAGATCAACATAAGTTGGCTTTCAAACAAGTCTTGTACAGTCGGGCACCTCCACATAAATCTCTACTGAATGTACACTCTATAAACTAAATTAGAACTACAAATCTAGAACTTAGGACATTTGTTCATAACAGCACTGGCTGGAACGCGCGGGTGGGTTACGGTAAGGTGGCCACTAAATGCTCCTGACTCTCAATCCTGCCTCCATCCCGAAATATGTACAAAGATCCACGGATGGGGATGTCAACAAACTAAACGGCCGGTTATGCAGACCAAACAGAACAAAAATGAACAAAGCGGGAGTACTGATAGTTCTATACATAAGTGGATACACACGTAGGTTGTAACTTACACTAACTAGTCTACTTGTCACTGTTTACTCGTTTGTCGTTTAATTACTTAGGGAATACTATAAATCTGCCAGGGCCCTAGATGGGCACCAGGGCGTCCGTGGGAACCAGCTGCTCCCTCGCCGACGGCATAACTTTGGGTGGTTTTCGCGGGTGCTTGCGGCGCTGCTGCATTTGCAGCTTGGCTATGCTGAGCACCTGCTGATAGCTGGACACCGTCTCGCAGCTCGCACTGCGCGAACTGCTGCCGCCGTCTTCCTCCTCCTCATCGTCCTCCTCGCCCTCCTCCTCGTCGTCATCTTGATCGCCATCCTCCTCGCAGTCGCTGCCGCTCAGCTCGCCCACTTGCTGCTCATTGACGTTGTAATGGTCGGCGAATAGCTGGGAGTCATAGCGCAACCGGAAGGCCGTGCTGAGCAGACTGTCCACGCGCGTCTTCTCGGCCGGCCTCATCTGCTTGATGTGCAGTACCTTGGTGTGCTGGCGCGTCCGATTCGAACACTCCGGCAGCCACTCGTCGGAAATGCTGTTGGGAAAGAAGGACGGTAA
This sequence comes from Drosophila biarmipes, assembly GCF_025231255.1. Taxonomy (NCBI): domain Eukaryota; kingdom Metazoa; phylum Arthropoda; class Insecta; order Diptera; family Drosophilidae; genus Drosophila; species Drosophila biarmipes. The sequence goes on along the minus strand of NC_066615.1, from coordinate 10,367,892 downwards.
ACATCTGGGCGAGAGACTGAGGTGCAGATAAACTTACATTTCGCGCGGGGACCAGCGTACGAAGCACTCGTAGCCGCCCTGGCTGTTGCGCCGTCGCATCATGCACTGACCCTGGAACTCGATGGCCTGGGCTCCGTTCGTGAGCGTGCTAATCTGGCGCAGGCGGTGCTGCAGCCCCTCCATGATGCCCGTGTCGAAGAAGTCAAACATGCGAGCTGTAAGTTATGACACCGAATTAGTACCTTGTAAAATCATATTAAAGATCAGTTTTTATTTACCTGAGAAGGGCTGGCGGCGATATCTGAGCTTCTTGCCATTCTTGCGGAGCTGTTTGGGTACGGGCGGATCTGAGGTGCGCTTGCTCGTGCTCTCCTTGGCATTGTCCGTGGCATTGAAGTGGTTGTTCACATGCTTTTGCAGCGCCAACTAGAAAATAATAACATTCATAATGTTAGAGTTTGCATACAGAATATAGGATATTGCTACTCACTTGCGAGCCGAACCGCAGGCCGCAGCCCTCGACGATGCACTTGAACTGCTTGGAGCCACCATGGGAGAGCACGTGACGCTCCAGCCAGCGGCGCGAGCATGACTCCTTGTTGTACACCTTGCAGCCCACCCAGAGGCAGGCGAAGGGGCCAGTCTGGGTGTTGACGTGGTGCGTCTGCATGTGGTCCAGCAGCTTCGAGTTGCTCTCGTGCTTCTTGTTGCACTTGTCCCAGTAGCAGACGCCGTCGTGCCGCTTGCCGCCTTTTCCGCCTGCCCCTGCTCCCGCCGGGAAGCGGATGGTCTTTGGCTGCGAGAGGATCGGCGAAATGGCGCTCTTCGGCAGACTTTTGCTGGTGGCCTCGACCATCGCAATGTCCACCTCAGTGCTGGGCGGAATGTAGGCTGCGGTGGAGGTTGAACAGGAGGGCGACGGAACAGCAGAACTGTCGTCCGGTGAGGCGGGAGAAGGTGCATTGCTGGCCAGTGAGTTGCTGTCGGAGGCGGAGGAGGAGGCACTGCTCGCTGCAGTGGTAGGTGGTCCCACAGAGGCGGATTTGGAGGAACTAATAGGGAAAAATGGTTGGGATTATTTTATGTTAAAGGCTTAACTCTTAAATCTACTCACATGGCATCTGCTATGGAGTTGCTGCTCTCACTGTTGCTCAGGCTTCCGCCGATGCCCGACTCCGGCGTGGGCAGGTCCCTCAGCCGCTTGTGCGTCTGATGAGTCTCCAGCGAGGCCACTGACTTGTCGTCCTCCTCATCGTAGTTGCTACTCCCGCTGCTGCTTCCGCCACTGGCCGTGGGGGTCGGCGGGATCAAGTCCTCGCTCTTCACCAGCTGCAGGGGAATTGTCGTCGGTGGAGGCGAGTCAGTGGCCTGGGAGCAGTCATCGCCGCCGCTTGAGATGCATGACGAAGTAACCAGCTCGCTGAGCATGTCAGTCTGGCTGGCTGCTCGACGGCTGCTACCGCTCATGTTGCTGGTCGCCGGCGATGGGGATCCCAAGCCGGAGGGCGATGCTGAGGGCGAAGGAGATGGCGCTGGCGTAGAGGCCTCTAGCGAGAGATCAGCTGCCGAACTGACCGAGTGTGAATAGGTGCTACTGCTGCACGAATTCGAGTTTGAGTTGCTGTTGGTGCAGTCGGGCAAAAGATCGTGCTTCAGCGTTCCGTCCTCCGACTCCGGTTCCCTCTTGGGCAGCTGCCCGGCGAAGCTCTGTGGCTTTGGTGATACGGGAGGCAAAGATGAGGAGGCCGTGGAGCCAGTCTGGGAAGCCAACTCCGACGTTTCCACCTTGATCTTACTGAAGGCCGACAGGGTGCAAGAGTTTGAGTTGGACAGCGCCGGCGAGGATCGCAGGCAGTGGCTTCCATTGCTACTGTTGCTTGGCGAGCTGAAGGGCAGTGGCGTTAGCGGTTGCGACACCTTGGCCACAACCTTGGAGTTTTTGACCAGGTCAAAGAGATCGGGCGCACTGTTGGCCAGCTTAATCGTAGCCTGTCCTTGCTTGGACACGCTTAACGTGGGCGTCAGCTTCGAGGGTGCGATGCTCACCAGCGGAGGCGTTGGGGTAGGTGTTGATGTGGCGGGCGGCCCCGTGCTTCCCGTGCTTTTTCGCAGCTGACCCAGCTCCTTGGTGGCCGACGTGGGCACCAGAGGCGGCGGAGTGGTGGGCGTGGCAATAATAGACGCCGCTCCCACTCGGCCCTTAGTGGGCAGCCGCTTCTGGTATGGCTTAGCGGCGGGAAGGGGCCGTTTGGCTGCTGGCGAAGAGGCGGCAGCGGAAATGGTTACCAGCGGAGGCGGCTGCGTGGAACTGTGCATCGGCGGTTTCACAATCGCTCGCTGAGGCTGTATGGCAGTGTTGTTGCTATTGATGTTGCTTAGATTATTCGAGGCATTGTGGTTGTTACTGTTGCTGGCAGTCGAGTTGTTGTTGGCAGTGTTCGAATTGCTCTGGTTCGTGGCTGCCAATGGTGGCGGCTGAGTGGCAGTGGCAGTGTTCGTATTGCTGTTGTTCGTGGCCGCCAGCGGTGGCGGCTGTGTGGCAGATATAATTTGCTGTTGCTGATGCTGTTGGTTGTTCAGAGCTATCTGCAAGCTCATCAAGTAGCCGAGGTACTCGGCCGAGTTAACTATGTATAGTTTGTTATCCTTGAGTCCCACTTGCTGGTTGTTGAGTGGATTAACGAAGTTCATGTTGCCGCACGGATTGGAAGCCATGTTTTCTGTAAGGAAAATAAGCAAACATAAGCAAAATGTGTATATGAATGCAGAATATTGCGATGTCCCTGTTTGAAATGATGTTATCTAAACAAATCATTATATTTACCATTTAAACTCATGTTGTTCTGCCTGGCAAGCAGCAGCTGATGATGCAGGATGCTTCCAGCTCCCGGAATGGCCTCAATGGGAAACTGCCCGCTGGCGGCGTTGGGCAGACCAAAGGGATTGCCTGCCGTGGCCAAATTAAGCAGTCCAAAGGGATTGCCAGCCGTGGCTGCCGCCGAGGTGGCTGTGGTGGCCGTCGTCGTCGTGGCCGTTGTCACCTGTTGCAACAGCTTGAAGACAGTTCCATTGAGGAAATACTGGGCAGCAGCTGCCTGGGCAGGCTGGGGCGGAAGCTGGACTAGATTGGGCAACTGCACGGGCAGTTGGTAGAGCGTTGGATTGGCGGGAGCGGGGGAAGGATTGAGTGCTGGTGCTGGAGCTGGCGCTGGAGCGGGTGCCGCGGCCGTCATGGGGGCGGGTGGTGAGATCTGCTTTTGCTTTAGGGCGGGACTCGTTGCCGGCGGTCGGTAGACCATGGCCGCCTTGCCCTGCTGCTGCTGTTTCATCTCCGGCGTCCTTGGGGCAATGGCCACATGCTTCTTGGCTGGTGACTTGCCTGTGCCCGAACCATTGGAGGAGCTAGACGAGGACGACGAAGAGCTGCCCGAGGAGCCACTGCTGGGCGTCTTGCGCAGATTGGGCGCCACCTGCGCAATCTTGGCCGGCTGCTTGGTGCTGCGCTCGATCTTTTTCAGCGCTGGCACGGGCAAACTGGAACTGGGAGTGACCACAGGCGGGGCGGGAGGCGCAGGAGCAACCGGAATCGCTGGAGGGGATGTGGGCAAGGCCTTGGCCGACTGCTGCTGCTGCTGTTGTTGTTGTTGTTGTTGTTGCTGCTGCTGTTGCTGCTGGGCCTTCTGCTCCTTCAGCTGGGAGAGGATGTTGAAGTACTTGTTTAGCGAAGCGGTGGTGGCGGGTGTGCTCATGGTCAGCGTGTTGGCCGGATTGCTCTGCTGTTGCTGTCCAGGCTGCGGCGAAAGCTTGCCGCCATTGGGCGACGGCTTCATCTGCGACTTGAAGAAGCCGGTGATCTTGGTCTGCGACTCCTCCATGGCGGCAACCTTCAGTCGTTTGCTGGCATCGTAGGAGCTGGGCAGTTCACCGGCACCCGCGCCCGATCCCGTCGCCGTTCGCTTGTTCTTGTTGGCCGTGGCGGCGGGAACGGCGGTGGAGGTGCTGCCCAGGCTGGTGTTCCATGGCCATTGGAGCGTGGGCAGGAGGTTGGGGTTGCCGTGGCGCTGGGGCGTCGTAGGCTTGGACATGCTGTGCTGGCTGAGATGACTGTGGTGTTGGTGGTGCTGGATGGCTGGCGATGGTGGCAGGTCGCTCAGTTGCGAGTGCGCACTGTACGGGGAGCCGGGATCGGACGCATCCTCACTGGAGCCCGTGCTGGAGTCCGCGCAGCTCAGTGAGGTGGCAACGCCGCTGCAAAAAGGAGAAGGGGGAGCGTGATAAGTACGGGCGTTATCTTCGGCTGGGCACTACGGCTACAACTGATATATTCCGAGGGGATTTGGCTGGCCCCACTGTGGCTGCACACAATCGGTGGTTACAGCCACACCTTTTGGACGCGGGCCAAGGCAGGGGGACGGCCTCTTGGGCGGGGAACGATCGAGTGCTAATTTTAATTCACCATCGCGGCAATTACATTGCTCTGCTCCTTCAATTTGTTTGTGTTTATGCTTTGGTCTTTTTTTACACGCTTTTTTATCTTTTTTTCGCCCCTTTTTGTTTATTTGCCTGGCAGTGTTGGCGGGCGACTCACTGTGTTTATTCCCACGCCAGTGTTAGACAGCGCCGCCAGCTATCGGCTGCGCTCTGCAAACGCTAACAGCGCCGCTAACAGCTGATAAATTTCCCAAAACAATCCGCACTCAAAGGCAGGCAGATACGAAACTGGAATTCGAGTGTAGGGCGCGGAGAGAAGGGAAATTGGCAATATTCAGTTCACTTAACATTTCCTAAGTGGTTAAGTGCTTAATAATCATGACTTTACGTATAAGTAAACATTCCAAGGTTTTAAAATTTAAAAATATCCTTTTATGCAAAAGGATCTCACAATTATGTTGCAAGAGAATAACTGAGAGAATGCAAGAGAGAGAGAGAGAGAGAGAGCACCCCGCATATGTAGCACACAAACCAAACTCACACAAAACGGGTCGATAAACGAAAGCATAAAGTAAACAAAAAAAAAGCAGGAGAACACAACAGGCAAGAAAGAGCAAACGAAAGAGGCAGACCGAAAAGGAAGAAAATAAAGGCAACTGCCTCCCCTCCCCCTTGTCCACACTTCTCACCCATTCCACATTTCCCCTTCCCCTCACCTTCACTCTCTCTCTATCTTTCTTTACCATTGTCTGTCCGCGTGCAACATAACAGCAGCAGCAACAACAACAACTGTGGGAAGAAGAGGCATGGAAGGCAAGGGCCGCAATCTAATGCGGGAAAATTTCAGTTTCAGGTAGCCCACGTCGCGTGTGTGTGAGTGTGGTTTCGGTTAAACACACACGTACGCGCGGAGAAAGGGAGAGGGAGCAAACGAAACAAAACGGGATGAACGGACGGCTAGTATACAAAAAATCCTCCGGTTACACAAAAAGGGTATTCTTCTATTCGAGATCCCGTTTTGATATGGAATAGAAACCCCATCTGATTTTTGATTTTATGGTTCTTTTCATAGACATTTTATAATTGTACAAATGTTTTAAGGATGTATTTCAACCAGACACCCTAACGGTTATACATTTCATAGATACAAGTTTTTACAGTTATTTTGTTATTTTAAAAGCCTAAAATAACTTTTCTTCAGGACAATTATTGTTGAGTTTTATTTTAAAATTCTTTTATTGTAGTTATGAATGACTTTCTAAAAATAAGTCAAAAATAACAAAGCTTTATTTATCAAACTTGAAAAATCCAATTAGACATTCTTAAATTTAGCTGAGAAAAAAAACTATTTCCAAAACCAAAAAAAAGTCTTCTGAAAACATATATGTAAATACATTTATATCTAAAAATGCATCTTACAGCTTTCGGAAATGAAACAGGTTTGAAAAAATTTTAATATTTCGAACATACGCATACCAGAATAAGCGGAAAATGCAAGTTTAGTTAAAAACAACCTGTTTTCTTTTGGTGCATGCATTTGATCCCATTTATGTGTTAATAGAATTAAGAAAACGCAGCGTGCTAGTGTTCCTCTCACTGCCATGTTGAAGTTCTTTAATGGTTGGATAAATGTGATTGCTATGAATTTGTAAATACTTTATTTTCTTTTCGGTGGAAAACATGGCAGTGGGAGTGGCATCCCACCTGCCTCGCTTGTTGAACGAATCGTTAACTACAGAGGTAATGGTTTCAACTTGGGTTCCAGACCCAAAAACCAGACTTGGGCCTTGGGTTTTCTCGGGTCCGAAGTTTTACGTTCTCCGTCGGCTTTCTACGGTTTTCGAACCTTTTTGTAATCGGCAGCGCCGTCCTACCTACTGAATTATCAGATCTACAACCCACCAGTTCTGAATATACATAAAAGAAAATAAAAAAACACATGAAATGGAAACACTTTATATTTTATGTTTGCCTACCCCGGAGATACCACAGATTACGACGACCAAGCTGCTTTTGTGATAAGCCTATTACGGCGGATTGATGTTAACTGCGTCCATCTTCCTCCTGCATTTTTGTTATTTTTAATATGGGGTAAACGAACGCGGCCATTTTTGTTTGGAATTCAATGAAAATAAACTCCGAGTTCTCATACCAGGAGTAGAGAAACTCTTACTTTTTGTTTCATAATTCTGTGTGTTATTTACCTAGGGTTTTATTACGGCTTTGCACTTTGAACTACAAAAATGATTTCAAAGTTTGAATAAATAAAGTAATGAGTTTGGAAAACCTTATTTATTTATTATTATTATTTAACTCACATCGAGCCATAACTCTCAAATACTCATGTAAGATATTAATGGAGCCAAGAGTAAAGAAATTAATTTGTTTCGGATATAAACGTAAATTTCTTATTTGGCGCGCGATTTTTCCCAGAAAACAATTCGTTTCGGAGGTAAAGACAAGAGCGGGAAAAACATAAAATTGTAATTGTATTTTGACACCAAATTGCTTTAAAAAAAATGAGGGCAAATGATTTTAAATTTGTGTTCCTGGAATCATCAAGAAATTAAGAAAAAAGGCTTGTTTCCGTACTAATTTAGATTGAACTTAAATCTGTAATGCAAATATAAGCAGGTATAAGCAGTTATATATAAGAGTTATATTATAAAAAACATGGTCGAGATTATTCGTCCCACTTTAAAAAAAAAGGTATTAAACTATTTAATTCGTTTATGTGGAAGTTCAAATGAATTCTTAAATAAATAAAAGATATTACATTAGCTTTGAGAGTTTGAGTGTTGACTACAGAAAACCATAACACCTGTCCAAAGAAAAACTTGGTACGATTTAAAACCTTTGTGTTCTAGACTGCTAAGCAAATGTCTCTGATTAGGTTAAGTTAAACATATTTCACTAACTGCAAAGCTTTCGTAAAAGTAGCAATTGTTTCTTAAATTCAATGGAACACCCTTAACATTTACAATTTCTTAAGTTTTGGTACCGTGTATTCAACAAACTACAGAATCCAAGTATGAAATGGCCATGTTGTAAGCCTATATTTTTGGCACATCGTTATAAGTGCTAATTAAAATGAATTTCCACATGAAACAACTAAATCAGACACTTTTGGATTGCCGTCGGCCCTTTGGCTGCATGTTGCCAGGATTTAATTCTCCCTTGCACAAGCTTAAGTTATCCGATATTCATGCAGTGGTCCTTTGGTAGAGGGAGCCTTTCAATTGCAGCAGTTTATTATGCATTCAACGCCAAGTTGATGCCTAAATTATGCACTCTATTTAATTTTCCAACCATAAGCGAAGCTTTATGGCCCCTATTCACACTCACACGCACACACAGCCACACACAGGGGTCATATTAAATTCATAGAACGCCGCACGGCAAGAGCGGCAACAATTTAAATTTTATTAGAAAATCCCATTAGATACACACGCACACATCGAAAGCGCCTTCCACTTCCGCCAGAAGTTTTCTTTGTGTGTGTGTGGGCTGGACGTGGGGGTGTGTATCCAACACACACACTCACGAAGGGCTGGGGGAGGGGTTGTGGGGCCAAGAGAGTGGGTGGCGCAAAAATCATTGCATATTTGCTTGGGCAAACAACAACAAATGCACACACAATTACACACACACACACACACATTGAGCGCCGCGACAGTGACAGCCAGCAGTTATTTAACACGTGATGTAAACGGAATGTAAAGCATGCTGTAATAGTCGGGCGAAACTAAAAATGCAGGCAGCACCGAGGCGGCAGCGGCGACTGCGGCAGAGAAACATGCGCAGCAGCAGAGAGGGAGCAATGCACGATTACTTTTATTTTGCTGGCGTTTTCTCGTATTCTTTGGCTTAACGACTTCAGCCTTTCGTCGGTATACTAACGTTTAAGGCTAACGCTGTGCGCTGCTGTCCAAGCTATCCGTGTTCCCGGGCTGTTCGCACTGGCCAGGCGATCCGGATCCGTTTTCCACTGTACCACAACGACGGCAGCAACACCGACCGACCTTCAACTTTAATCTCGGTCTTAAAGCATTTCGCACTCTCGTATTCGTTGTTTTGTTGCCTTAATTATCCACACTAGCGCACTCTGACACACACACACACACACACTCAAGCGCACTGGCGTTTAGTTTTGTTTAACGGGCGGGCGGTCGGTCACGCGAAGCATAAATATCCATATATCCAAAAAAGAGGCGGCAGCAGCAGCAGAAGAAATTCCCACCAACACACACTTAAACCGACAACGACACCGACACCGAAACCGAATCAGAAGCCGAACCGTATCTCTGTATCTTTATCTTTTCGATTCTGTTCTGTTCTGCTGCAGTCCGCTTGCTGCAGGCGCGTCCGTCGCGTTCGAACGTTGGAGAGAAAATGGCCTAAAAACCTGGCTTCCTCGCCAGGAACAACGGGAAAACCAGCCGAGAATTTCCAGCAGCGAGAGCGCGCTCTCTCTCAGCGCGGTATTCCCTGTATGGAGGAACATAAAAAGGGCATTTTCGAGAGGGTGAGAGCGGGAGAGAGCGTTCCTGCTCTCACTCTCGCCGCGTTCCCTACGTTTCTTTTGCAGCCCATTATTATTATTATTTTTATTTATATTTCACTTTTGTTGTTGGCACGTTAAATATTTCCTGTTTGTCGTCGTCTCTCCGCTTTGAGCCCGCAAAAAGAGAGCGGGGGCGGAGGTGGGCGGGGCAGAGGTCGGTGGCAGCAGTTCATGTTATGGTTATGGTCACGTACTCCTCCCCCATCCCCGCCCCCAGAACATCCCACATAATGTGTCTGTCGCAGCGTCCGTCTCCTTGTCACTTCGCCTCGTTTTACTTTCTTTCCTTTTCGCTGGCTGCCTCGCCGAGCTTAAATGTTTATCTAATTATTTGGACGTTCTTTCCCTCCCCTCCCGCGCTTTTACAGGGCGTGAAAAAATATTTAATTTTCCGCATAAATCCCTGCAAAATGTGTCTCCTAAATTTGTCACCAACTTGTAATGACTGCTCTCTGACCCTAAGGGCGATTTCTTTCATTTACTCTTAGCTTGAGATTTAAAGGGATAAAGTTCGGATTTCTGTGATGAATCCTTTAAAAACAAATTCGGGAACAAATATGTGTGCTTTGATCACCTTTTATATTATCTGTTTTCAGATTTAACTATTGATTTTTTTTTATATTGGGTTGACAAAAAAATAAAAAGCGGTTAAGCCCTTCCTAATACATTTTTGTTTAATATATGATAAGATGTTTTAAAAATGTAAAGAAATAAGGATAGAATAAAAAAAATGTTTAACACCTTAATTTGTCTTCTTTTGTTATTAAAAGAATAATTTTCATTTTAAAACTCATCTTAAGGACGCCAAATCAATACTCAATATAGTACACTTATTTAAACAACAGTGGCTTTTTCATTACTAATTTTTCGGTGTAAATATTTTTAATAATATCTTTTCATAAACAAGAATGTTTATTAACACAAGGTGGGATAAGTAGTTATATAAACAAGGAGGAACGCTATACTAGAGTGGCTCGACTATCAGATACCCGTTACTCAGCTTAAGGGAGCAAAGGGGGAATAGAGAAATATAAGCAACAAATATTTTAGAGGCCACCTACCGGATATGGGTGGCACCCCACTGTAACAAACTAACGCTGCATGCCAAGCTTAGCTTTTATAGTTTCCGGGTATAAAATTATCCTGCAAGTACTACTATATTAAAATAACTTTGTGTTCCCAAATAAATGTTTGGTATGGTGTTTTTTCAAGCATGTGAAGCGGTTCTGGTTTATCCCGATAAAAAATACATAAATAAATTGCTTTGACTTTGGGTAGTAATAAAACGCGGGTTCTATAGACTTAGAGGCCCAATACTCCGTAGCTGCTGACAGGTTTCTAGGTTATTTATTCCCTGCCAATCGAAAACAACATCTTAGTTTTGCACTCCATCTTCCACTTTGATCAGGTAGCGCTCCCAGCAATTTCGGTAATCTGCATAAATTTTACACACTTTTAGCAGACCAATATGCCAGAAATAGGAGCCCGGGAAAGGGGGCTGGTAGTTCCGCTTCATACCCCACATGTCACGATATTTGTATACGCGTCAATTTTGATTTATGTGCGGCATAATTCCAGGCGTTATAAACTGTTTTTGACAGCCGAGATGGGTTGGCAGCAGAAGGATTGGGGACTGGGGTGGTTGGGTGTGGGTTGTGGAGTGTGGTGTGCAGGACGTGTGTGTGACATCCACATGAGTTATATGGCCAGTACCTGCGTCTATTACTTAGCACTTGATGTGGGTTCGCTTGTTATATGCTAATTTGGCTCTTTCTGCCTAAACTATTTTACAAAGCGCCCGCCGTTCTTCATTAGGGCTGATAAATGGAATTACAGTTTATTTAATTAATACATGGGACGTCCGCAGTGTGCAGAGCAATCCCTGTCGAATAGTTCAAATGCCCAACGCAACAAGCTGGACAATCTGTCCTAATGAACATACCCTTATCAATCGCTATTGACATTCAAAGTGACAAACAATCAGAGAGACAGTGAAGAGGAAGATGGACATCCTTGCAGCAACTTGTAATTCTTGAGATGAGTTTCAGCTGTAGTGCAAGTCGTCGTGGCGGTCGTAGAAGTGTTGATAATAGGAACCATTAAAACGACAAGCATGGAACTGCATTTTGGGATTTCAATTATATCTCTGATAAAGGCAATTCATCAATTAAATTGAATTAAGCTTTAAGCCTTTTAAAAAGCTATCTAAAACGAACGTCCTAATCATTGAAGCGTAAACTTGGGTATTAAGTTATTTGTAAAATGCATTTATCTGAGAGCCGCTTTAATGTCTCACCTTTCACTTATGGATTTCCCAAGGAAAGCTGGCTAACTTTGCCTTTTGTTTATCCCTTACAGAAACACAAACTCCTTGCTATACATGTATATATTTGTCGAGAACACACAACGGTCTATTCAGACTCCACTTGCACCGTGAGCAGAGCTGAGTAAACAGAATATAGGTCTTCCGGGAGAGTGCATGCAACTTAGTTGTGTGTACACACGGTCCTGCATGGAGAATTCAACCATATGAATATCCTGCCTGACTGCCTGACTGGACCCCCCTCACGGCACCCCAATTATAACGCGCTAAACAATAAAGAAAATAATAATAAAACGCCAGTGCACACACATGTTTGTCCGTACATTGGATGTGTGTGCTGTGTTTGTCCCGAGCAACCCTCGCTAATGAAGCTGCAGCTCAGCTCTGTTTGCACACGCAATTTGGCTTTGCCCGTACCGCCATCTCCTTCCCAAGGACCCGGGTCTTCGAGCAGGACCTGAACCCAGGCCTGGAACTGGATCTGCCGACGAGGTGTGGCCGAGATTGAAACAGGGCCCAGGGATTATCAACAGCGCTGAGTATAGACAGGCACAACTGAACCGATCGACAAACAAAGCAAAAACAACGGGCTAGCCGAATAATTGATACCCTGTCGGGTGATTTACCCCGAAGGGATTCGTTCAAAAAGCATACCCAGAACCCTCAACAATGCGCAGCAAAGCAAATGACTACTGTGTCCGCTCGTAAATTAAGAGTTGTTGGCTCGCAGTCGCATTGCTGCAGCTCAAACCACCATCTGCCACAATAAAAAATCGCCCGAACAGATCTGTTGGGGGTTACAGATTTAGGCAATAAGACCAACATGGGTTGTTGCTATAACAACAAATATTGGTACTGCATTTAAAAATTAAACTGGAAATGGAAGAAGCTTATCGACACAACATATTTTATGTCAAGATTTTTTTATCCCTGATTAGGTTATTCTTTAATTCGATCGGCCCAAATAATAAACACAAACAGAAATGTATGAAGATCAATTTAATCGAATCCAGTATCAATTCTGTCTTGAAACGGCACATTTCAATTTAATATGCTCGAAAAAGTAAAAACAGCTCGAAAAAATAATTTCGAATATGTCTGTTTCGCCCCCCCTCACGTGATTTCTGTCGCCGGATTGCTGTGACCTTTTTTTTCGATTTCAAGTATTATTTGAAGACTAAGAAATCGACAAATTGACATTTTTTGTAACAACTTGACAATCACTATCAAACCAATTAAATTAATCCTGAGATGCTTTTTTAGTAGCGCATTTTTAAAGAAAACATTAACTAACAAGGACATTTTTTTAAATTTACAAGTTAGTTTTTTATTTAATTACTTTTTAAGTTACATAGCCATCTAGTTTAATACGATTCTTGAACACATCCGAGCTTTTTTCAAAAGTTCGTAATAATTTTAAGCAAACTTTTGCACTTCAAGTTTTAAATTAAGAACTATAACATGACTGTTAATTTACAAAATTTAAGTCTAATATGGTAAGATCGACTTACAGATCAGAACTGAAACATATATGTGTCATGAAAACAATTTAATCATATTCCGAATCTGACAAAGCTGAATCTGAAAGCTGGTCAGCCATGTGGTCGAACCAAATGCATTAGGATGGTATCCAACGAAAGCCCTTCGATTAGCCTGCGGCTTATCGATAACCCGTGCAATCGGCTGGCTGCACGCGATACAGCAAATGTCGCTTTAGCTGGCCAAACACTTGACGCAACTTTGCGGGATGGATGTAACTGATGTTTGTTGTTGCCTTGGCATCGGCATTATGTCAATTTGGAATATATTCCATTAACTACTCGGGAAACCCTCCAGAGTTTCATACAAACATACGCCGTATACATACGCACATACATGCATATATCTGAATGCCGCGGGCCGTCATGTGCGAGAGAGAAGGGAGGGGGATAGAGCAGGAGAGTGAGAGGCCGCTTTGTTTGGCGGGAACAAATAGAAGCACAACTACACCAAATCACAGCTGCGGGCAGCGCTGCCGACGTCGACAGCGACGTCAACATAAAAACGCGCCGCCCGCTGGCATCACCCTGCCCCACCCACCCCTCGCTGCACACACTGCTGTAACATTTGTTTTGACATTGTTCGTAGTTCTTCGCCATCAGCCGTCTCGCTCGCTCTGTCAATCCGTCCGGCAATCAATTTTTTTGTTTTCCCCCGCGCAAGTGTGTGTGCTCAGTGTTTGATAGTGTTTGTGTTTGCCCTTGCACTCGCTGCGCTTTTTACCAATCTCATTCGAGTGTAAAGTTTGAAATTAGTTTGGAAGTGTCGAGAAAGGCACTCACCCGGCGACACTTATCGCGAATTCTTGGGGTTCGTGCTGCCAGGATTGGAGTAGGGGATTCAGCTGATTATAAATTATGAAAAAACAGTCCTGAAGGTGGCAAAACTTCAATAATCAATGCATAAAATAGTTTATTTTCTATATTAACTTTTTTTTTACTTAAGTTAAATATTCAAAGAAAACGGAAAAGTTTTTACGTCAGGATCTGTTAAGTACAAGACCTTAAAAATAGCGATAAAATAATCGACGCTGTAAGGTAGGCAACATTTTTGAGCCTCTTTTGTTCTCTACTATACCCAAAAGGAGAAGGTGAACTAGTCCTTCAAAACTTAGAAGAATTATGGTAAAATTGCCTACCCACCTATTTAGTGACTCACTAAATGTTGGCATATTAAATAGAAAGTTTAAAAGTTGAAAAACTATAATGCTAACTGCCACCATTTAGAGAAAGACGTGTAGAAACTTTCAAGAATAATTTTCCCTGCCGTAAGACTTTGCCAACAAGCGAGTAATGACTTCAGAAGAAGTAAACTCCTGTTTAAGTAACCATTTCGTAAGACCCCCAATTGCGTCCTCTATAAGTCATTCCATGAATTGCAAATTTCTTCCCCAGGAAACCCAAACTCCAATCCTTCCTTTCTCCGCCCAAAACATATCGAACTATAGATGGGGCATATTTGTGCCAACCTGCGACGGAATCGTTTTTGCATAGCAACCTATCTTTAATTGTCCTGCGCTCCTTAGGACGGCGGCCCAATTCTCCCCACCTTTATCCTCCACTCGTGGCTCTTTGCTGTGGCGCCGTTTGTTGGGGCAAGTACGCCTTGGGGCGCAATAAAATGTTTAATAAATTGCAAAAGTGCCCAGAAAGTGGCAAAAGGAAGCGGAAGTTGGCAGGGGACAGGGAGAGGAGAAAGGGACTATGCAGATGGCGCTGGTCAGGCGAAACAAGTCAATGACACATCCCAGATACAAACATATTCTAATGAAGCTCAAGTGGAAAAGCCCAACTGCGGCTCGCAGACAAACACACACGATTTTTGGCCCACAGATGGGGCCAGAGGGCGTGGGCGGCTCGTGGGCGAGGGCGTGGCACTGCCACCAGCGCGTTGTTTGGCTTTCTGGGCACGTAAAATGTATTGAATAATTACATTGGGCCGCCCAACGGCATACGAAATGAGCAGAAATCCAAACTCAAATGCGAACTCAAACCGATGTCAAAGTCGAGGCCGCGACAAGTGGCGGTCCGGACATTGGCCACGCCCGCCCGTTGGCCTCCCGCTCACTGCCCACCTGCCGGCGAACCTATCCTGCCATCCTGCTGTCTACTAATGAGCGCCACAGGAATTGGAAAATTTCGGAGCGCAGCAGGAAATCAACTTTTTTTTGGGTGACTAAAGCGCTGCGAGGGGAGCGAACGATAAAGATTGATAAGATGAATCCACAGAAATGCATTTCGCCCGGCAATTGTTTTTCATTTTTCGTTTTTCGATTTTCGTCGGAACTCAAAAACGGACGGCTGGGGAGTCCAGCAGGCTGATGGCCTTTAAGTAGTGCTAAAGTATCAATCAAAATGCGTGCGCCGCTCGCAACAATCATGGAATTACACTGAATTTCTCGAATGCCCAGTCAAGGTGAGGAAGAAGCCTCATCTTGAAACCCGAATCCGAGTCCCAGGTCTGGCACTGAATAAGCCTCGAGAGGCATCCGAGGAATGAGCCGAGAAATCGGTTACCAAATCAGAGAAAACAAAGCGGGAACACAAAATGATGATTTATCATTACAAGAGGGGGGCAGCACGAAAAAAAGTGGTGGACCTACAAATTGGATTGCCAGAGGGGATCGGAAAAATTAGCTATGCAGGGCAAAGGCAAGTGAGCCATGGAGGAATGCTTTATCGCAGTAATCCAATTTACAATACGCCTTAAATATTCATTTACATTTTACAATATATGTTCGAGAAAAAAATATTCTTGATTAGGATGGCTCAGAATGTTTCAAGTAACATTTGTAATTGTTCAAAAAACAAGAATATTTTTAAGCTAACCGCAAAGTTTTCATTAATATAACATATATAATATTATTATTTCTTTTATTTTATCCAATTTATTTAGGATTAACAAGCTAACAATTTTATTGATCTACATCTTGCAACGACTTCTTTAAGAACAAGTCCTTCTTAAAAAAATAAAATTTTTAAAAAAAGCAAAGAAAAAAAATTATTAGGAACTAAACTTAAAGTTTTTTTTAATAGAGATCAAATACTAATTTAGTTTCAATATAAAGAAGCTAACAGTTTTATTGGTCTACCTTTTTTGAGACGCGATTATTCTTGAATAAGATTGCTAAAAATAATTCAAGAATAAATCAATCGTGGAACGTAAACAAATTTAAATAAACTAACTACAAAGTTTTATTTAAACAAATATAGAGTATTTATTTACTTTTATTTAAACCGAATACCTCACGATTAACCTAAAATGAAATAAAAACCATTTACTCCTCAAAAAGTTAACATTTTAATTAAAGCAACAATAGATATTTACGCATTGTTTTCCGATGAGAGAGAAAATAATTTTCTTTGCTTAGCCCAAGCCCCGTGAACCCCATTCTAGGAAATACCAACGAAATTCCTCACTGAAGTGTCATTTCGGGCGAACAGAATGTCAATGTTTAAGTTTTAATTTATTTAAAATCAATTTACGCAAAATCTTAGCTAAATTCTGTTGCAGTCAAACTCACAGGAGCGGGCGAAGTTGGAGTCGTGTTTCCGGACAAATTGAAGGAGAGCCTGCAAAGCACTGAAAAATCCTGCATAATTTAATTGTCCTGTTGCTGGTTTTAGCCAGTTTGGCTTCGTCTCTATCTCTGCCAAAGGCTCCCATCCGCTCACTAACTCATTCTGTCTGTATCTGTGTACCTGCTCTTATTTGTTGCCTTATTGCTTGGGAAAATATTTGAGCAGAGATCTTCGGCACTCAGAAAAAGTATTCGACTTTGCTAACTTGTAGTTAGTTCTTAAAGGATAATATAAAATGTCAAATTTCTGTTGGATTAAGGTTAACATCTGGAAAACTATTAAACAAAGTTTTTTTCTCTTAGTTTGTTTGTTTATGGAATACAAATTTTTTAAATACTAGAAAAAAGATTAAAGCCCAGGCAAAACAAAACTTAAGTCTATTTCCTGACGATTCATTAGAGCTCTATTAAAATATGTAAACAAGTTGTTTATGATATGGTCCTGCATATTTATTACAAATTTCAAATTTCATGAACGAAATTTGAGAACGAATCGTTCTTGAATCTTGACTTCAAATCTTCTTGAATTGTTCGTATTTTTGTTCTGTGCTAAGATATCAAGGCATTTTTACATGTCACAAGCTGATTTGTCTGTTTTAAAGACCTTTGTTTCATAATATTCCCTCTAATGAATGAAATTTGAGAACGGATTGTTCTTGAATTTTTCTGGTATTTTTCTTCTCACAGAAGAAGCAGGTTTTTACTGTTGTTAAGAACTTATAATATCAAAGAAGCTTCTTTATAAAAAAATTTTCTTATACTGAGGGTACCAAAACTATTATATTCGTGATTCATGATTACATTTTAAATGGAATTTCGAAAATTTGTATCTATAGAATGCGCATACAAAGCCAAATTGAGCTAGATACTATTCCTATTGCACTTTTCTCTGAGTGGGACTGCGTATTCCGTTTGTTCAGCATGCTCCTGGCACCTTGCAACGTGGCCCAGCGTGCAACATGCCACACACTGCCGGTGTCTTTAATCCAGATGCGAGTGAGGCTAAATGTAGGCCCAAAAGGCAGCCGACAGGTGCTCCGGATCGAGTCTGAGCCGGGTTTTCGGGGGTTTGCGGTTCAGGGCCATATCCACACACAATTACTGTGTTTACTTCTAGTTTTATGGGCCCAGCCCCCGCTTCTCCTGGGTTAATTAAAGCTGGCCGGGAAGTGGAAAGCTGGGAGTGCATAAGTGCGTGTGTGCCACTCGAGTTTGGGATTAGTCGGTGGGGCAGAAAATCCGAGGCAGTTTGATTGGGACTTTATGCGCATTCCGCATTTTATTCGAGTGGTGACCCCGACCTGCTGCGTTCGCAGACAATTCCATTAACATTAAAGATGCCACGACGCGGGTTCTTCGAATTGGTAAATGGAACCAGTCGAAGATCAGAGCTGGCGATGGGTCCCAGCTGATAAATTCAATAATGCCCCGGGCACCCAGAAAAAAATATGGGGGAGTGGGGTAGGCATTGGCAACTGAAATTCAATACCATTTTGGGGGATGACGACGACGATGATGTGTGTGCCCAATTGTGATAGTTATTTTCTGTTGCTGTTCCTACTATTGATGTTGCCTGGTGTCATTGTTGCTGTTGCAGTCATGCGGGGTTTCCCCCCAGGCTTACAAATGATTTTGATTTCAATTGTTTCCCTTTGTTTGCCACCAACTATAGATCAAATAAGGAATTTGACGAGGGAGAGGGTACACTTTTGTGGTACAATTTTCCATTAATAACACAGAGCGTAGGCAGAGGTGGCCTTAGCTATAAGCAGAGAAGCTGGTGCTCTCCCAACGACAGTTAATAAATTCAAAACTCCATTTTTCCATATAATATTTCCCACAGGAGCAGGAGCGCAGGAAAAGTCCATGGAAAACCGGTCACCCAGCCTCTCGACTTCTCGGCTACAAAAGAAGTCACCAGAATTTGCATATGAATACCTAGGACGAAACCAAAGTGAGCTGGGGGATCGGATGCAGCACCCAGTTCGAAGGAGCACTCACACATGACGTGTGGCCATAGACACCATTCACCCACCGATGGATGACTCACTTGCTCCCGAGCACTTGTCGTTGTCGGGCATTTTCAATTGCCGGTGAAGTATTAATGGCAGCATTTGAATAACAATGCGGACGTCGAGGCAGTCTGGCTGATTCTGCAATTCAAATCCTCCGAAGACCCAGTATCTCCTACCACAAGTGCTGCAATTAGATCCAATTCGGGGCTAATTTGAGCTGCATATGAAGACCGACATATCCATTGTCCCCGTTAAGACACTTGGGGCACTCCATTCTCTAGTTAAATGCATTACCCCGAAATCTCATCGAAAAGAAAAGCTAGTGCTTAAATAGGGGTTCTTACTTCTTTCCTAGGAACCTTGAATTTATGTGTAAGACAATATACTTTTAAAGGTCTTTGAAAGTATATTTACTAGTATTCAAACACCTTTTGTGGACAATAACTAGTTTTTGAAATAAGAAAAATCATAGTAGAAGTATTAGGAAACCTTTTCTAGATTGAACAATGTGACAAAACTGTTTCCACCACAGAAAGAGAATATTACAGAGCTTTAAAAATGCATTTTCGGTTTCCGTGGCTTGGCAAGCCAAAATGTGGATCGTTATTAATGTAGCCTCTTGGCTTCCTCTGAATACTGAATACCGAATACTGCTCTTCAGAGACGATTTCCAGGAACCTTCGACCGAAGCCAGCCCACGTAGCATAATGAGCACAGAATTCAGGGAATTTCGCCATCTGCGGAAGAATTCATTAAAGATCAGCTGAATCAGTTCGTGGCTGCCGCTGAAATATGCAAACGTCATTCACGAGCCGTTAATTATGGGCGTGGGTTTCTATTGATCACTGCATCTCGATGTGAATCAAGGGAATGTATGTATAGGTTAAGATCATAATGTATACCGCTCGCCTAGGACACTGGGCTGTATTGAATAATCTATATTATTTGACATTTACACAAAAATACATAATATTGATATGTCATTTAGCGTAATAAATTTTCTGTTTACATTCCTCGTTTTGGTGCCAGGTAAGCGAGTTATATTTTATTTGGGATTCATATAATTTAGGACACCTTCCTTCAGGTATTCTTGGTCAGTGCATAGAGTGTAAAGCCCGCGGGAAGTTCCACTGCCAGACGAACTACACGGGCTACTACTGCGCTCCAGGCGCTTACATCAATGAAAATGCGATTTCAGAGCATACATGCAACACGAGTGGCAGGACTTACAAAAGCCCCTTCTCGGCGTGCACGCCCTATCCATTCGAAATAAGTTCGGTATTCGGAGCTTCAACTGAAAGAACTGAGGAACTCTTAATAATTCTCTCCCGCAGCTTACATCGAGACGTTTTGCTGTCTTTATTCACCCTCCCTTGGCTGTCAGATGGCCCTGAATCCAGGTATCTTCAACAGGGAGAAGCTACCTGTCAGCAGATGCGAGGATTGCATTGGGCACTGCCGATGCTTGAACAAGGGTGCTCCTTTTTTTCAGCCCAGGAAAGGGCTTTCCCTCTTGGGGATTTGCGCCATGCTAACCCAGTCGATGAATTTGAGAATTTAGGACTGAATGAGGTGCGAAACTTATTGAAGCATTGACAGTAGTTCGACGTGGGTGATTATAACTACTCCACCTCGGGCAACTGAATTGTGTGGAAGAAAATACAGTGTCATAGCCAACCAATTTTTCAAAGTTAAGAAGGTAAAATATGTATTAAAAAATAAAATTTTCGATTGAATATATAAGAGATTTCGAATATCTCTGCTCCTTAAAATTATGAAATTTTTATAATCAAATATTATATAATTACACTAGTTCTCAAACAATATCTCCCAAGTTGGAGTTAGAGTTGAACTCTATAAGGTCGAACTCTATACCTTACCAGGAAAAATCATCATCCATTTTGGGACATATTCAAAATACTCTTTTGTAAGCTAACGTTATTTTATCAGTGTGAAAATGTCATGAATTTGTCCTTAGGACTAGAAGACTCTTATTTGTAAACACCTAAATAAATGAAAGACCTAAGCTAGCTAATAAAAACTACAAATGGCTGAAAAGCAAGATGGATGTCCTTCGGTCAATAAACGTACTTCAGCGATTGAAGCATTTGACCATCCAATGGCAGCTCTCAAGCCGAGGAAAATGCCCAGAAAGCGGGGTCGGCTGGCGGTACGTGACTGGGACCATTATTGTTTGCTTATCTACACCTAATTGCTTCTGGCTACACTTAATAATATGGCGCAGGCATAGCCACAACGTCATCGTCATCGCCGTCGTAGTCGTCGTCATGGGGAAGTCATCTCCACCCCCTCGAAAAAGGAGAAGGTGGAGGTCTTGCTTGTTTGTTCGGTTTCCCACTTTGCGTTGGTCTACTCGCCGCTTCTCTGGCGTTTTCATTCAGCCCGAGATTTGTTGCACCATAAAAAGGGCTTCTCGAGATTCTCTCCATCCCCCCTACATAATACCAGCTCCCCGGGCTATATTGTGTTCCCTCGGAGGCAGTGGGACTCGAAATTCGGAGTCCGGGGCTCGGGGTCCGTGGCTATTTGTTTGTCCGCCGTCCGTTGTGCTGTCTTCTGGTTGTTTCTTCCTCACTCTCCTCGTTCTTTTCGCTTTTTCAATTTGGTGGCATGAAAAATTTCATTGGAATTGGATTTTATGGTGGGGCCCCCTTCTGATGGATTTCTTTTTTCGGTAGGTACAAATTGTGTGACGCTAATGGAGCATGCGGGCGGGCGAGGGTCTTCGATTTTCGGACGAAAGATGTTGGACATCACACAGCGACGCGGCTCATTAGCTAAGAGATTAAAGTGGTTACAGTCACATTAAACTATTGGAATACTATCAAATGGTCAAGTCCTAAGGGGCCTCTACCACTAAGATTTTGATAACAAGGGTAAGAATTTAAAAGAATTTTTGTAGCATCTGTCAGAAAAACTTAAATCCCTCTTTTCCAGTCTCTGTTTCTCAAATTATTCCTATATTTTCCATTTCATTAACCCCCTGTCATTTCCATCCATTTCTATGCCATCTATCTTGAGTGCTAATTGTTACGAGTTTCCATCCCCCTAGGCAAGGAGAGGGGTGCGAATAGGGGATGCTTTTAGTGGCTGTCCACACAGTTTGTCCAACTCGAGAGGAGCAGATGGGGAGGCTGGGCAGAGCAGTGGAAATTTCATGTTCTCCGTTTTTCCTTCACCCCACTGCCTTTTCTCGATTCTCCCCACATTTTCCGTGTGTCGATGCATTCGTCGCAATGTGACAATTGCTAATTTAGCTGTGGGATCCGCCCTGCCCCCGACTGCAATTTGGGGGCGTGGTCCAGGAAGTGCGTGACTCGACTGCCTTGCAGTCCATGGGAATATCAATTGAAGAGGGGACGGTGCGCGGAGGATGGGCGGCTGGTCTATGAACAATAATCAGGCTAATAAACATTTCATTCACAGGCCTCATTGAGCGGAGCCAATAATAACAGCAACATGATGGCTGTCTGCATATGCCAAACGCTGAATAGGAGCCATGAAAACAAGGGCCCCGTCCCCACACCGCAACACATGGGGGCAGACAAGACGATTGCTTTCGTTTTCATCGTTTGGCTGTCATAATACGAGGGCTCCAGACATAAACCGGAAATTATTGATTTCGGTTTTCCCATTCTGGATAAGAAGGGGCTGCTTATCCTAAACAGGCGCGGAGAATATGCTGGAGTTCTATACTTCTATACTTATCCAGTTGGTAATTCACATTTCTAGTTACGACTCCGCATACCTGAAAGAGGAAAGAAAATTTGTAGATTAGTGGTGTGCGAAAAATTGCTTAATACAGAATTACTTTTTATATTAACTTCTTAAAGGCAGTTGCAAATGGAGAATTACTTCCCCTTAAATCACTTTTCCGCCGCAAACAAACCAGACATCTGTACGTTGCAATCAAAACAAGAACAATAGAACGAACTACTGCCAGTCTGCAATCCCTGGAGCTCAATTCCCACCCGACTTCATCCCAAAACTGGTTAATCCCACGCAAGCCCTAACGATTAACCGAGCCGAACCGAACCCAAACCAAAACAAAACCCAATTCCAAACTCCAGCCAAGCCGAACCGCAATGAAAATTGCCGCCCAAAAGAAGTTCAGATAACCACCGGAGATATCAACGTGGCACAAGCAGTGGATATAGCGACAGAAGGCCGTCATAAAGGGTACCAGTAACAGTAAAATTCGGAGAAATAAAAAAGGCAACCGGAGGCCCTACTAAATGCGGGCATCAAAGGAAAGTGTACCAATTCCAAAAGAAGGAATACAACCTGGCAGCAATAGGACATGAGTTCCAAGTCCATTCCGACACCATAAGTTCTCATTGAACCACAAACTAATGCCACTAATATGTAACAAAATATGTCGAGTATTCACTCAAAGTTTCTTCTTTATTGGCTTATATATGATTAAATATTTATTATTTATTAAAAAAGATAAATGATCAAAAACTCAGTTTTATTAGATAGTTTTCAACATGACGTTCATATTTGGCAGAAGCAAGACGGGCTTTAAAGCTGTGAACATGTTGCTAACATTAAATTCCGAGTTTCTTTCAGTGCACAAACGGAAGTAAACCCATTTACCACGGGAAAATAAGAAGGGCAATGGGCAACAGGAAGGTCAAAAGGTAGGGGCTTGTCAGAAAGTCATCCCGAGGGCAGGCTGTGCGATGGGAAATCCAATAGCAGCCGGCCAATCCAAATAAGCATATAAATGGGATTAAGTTTACAAAGGCCAACAAACAACAACAGCGTCGAAAGGAAAGTAAAAAGAATAAGGAGGGGAAAAACTTTCAAATACCCTTTTAAAAATAACACTCAGAGTATAATAGGGTTCGATGAATGCAAATTGTGAATTGTAAAGGTAATTTAAATTCAAAAATAAGTTTATTTGTAACTAAAATTTCTATAGTTCCTTTTATAAGCTATGTCTGGAGATTTAACTAATAGCATTGGCTTAGAATAGGATGAGGGAAGGAACCCTCTTTGAAAACCCTATTTGGAAACCCATTATTTTAAAAATAAGTTTATAATAATCCAATATTTTCCAAGAGTTACATTTTATGTAAACCAAAATATTGAGTTATAAATAGAGATTTGCATGATGGGCTATTTTAAGAATAGGTTGCGAAAACGCAGAACCCCCTTGGGAAGGGCATCAAAAATTGCATATCCAATGAGCGGAAGAGCGGAAGTGGCGAATGCAATAAAAAGGAGGCGGGAGAACCGCGCCAACTGTCAAAACTCCCACGATGTCCGAGCCTGCACTGAGCAAAACCGGCACCCACTCCGAAAGTTGAAAGTTCGGGCCATGGGAGAGCAACCCCATGAGGGGTTCAGCCGAGTCTAACCCTTCGGACGAACGACGGTCGATTGGTTAGCAACAATAGCAACTTCTGAAGGGTTAGCACGTGGTCCTCATCCAGCTGCACATCCACTTCCACATTCGTGCCGATCCAGGTCCTGCCTGGGCACTTTGTATATTCAATTAGCGCCCGCTGCCATGTCGAACATTTCCGCAAGTTGGGGCACGGCCTCTGTGAAAGGCCTGCTGTGGGTGCCTTTTGGGGGGGCGGTGGAGCTCCTGCAACCCACTTGTTTGCATTTCTAATGCAATTTGCGGCCGCAGCGCTTTTGTTGCAGCCCTGCCGGACTGCCCAGCACCCAAATTGTGTGGCGTGTCGTGTCCATTAGCACCTCAACGCTCATAATACAAATTCATTAATAACCATCCCCACCACTGGCCATCCCGAACACGTGGCCACCGGGCGAGGGCTTAATTAACCTCCGAAGGGAGCCACCTTATCCGGGGTCAATCTCTTTAACTGCGGTGAAACCGGAGAGACAGAAGCCCACCTCCTTGCTGTCCTTCAGCCGGAAACCGTACCCCTTGAGTCACCGCGAAATGTTCTCATTCATTAAACTTTCGGGGCAGCGAAAGGAGTAAGGCCTCAAGTCAAACTTGATTGACTATTGTAATTGCTGTCCACCCCCCCAAACGGTTTAGCCTTCCGCAATATCTGGTGAACGTGCTCCATTTTATCTCACACATTAGTTAAAGCTTGCGGCGAGACCCACAACAAACAAGTAACAAACAAACACAACAAAACACTTAGGCGAAACACTTTTAATTTGAGCGGTACGATGGGGAGGGGATAAAATGGGTTAGAACCCCTTCTTGTGGGCTAGTTGGGGGCGAGCTTGAAACTGATGCCCGGCACGTGGACGTGGGAAGAGCACGACGCCCTCGGAGACGCGGACACAAAAGACGGACAGCCGAGAAGCGGTGATTCCACCGAGCGCACTGGGATTCCGCACTATTTAAATGCGGCTTTCAAGCTGTGCCGAAAAGGGGGTTGTCGAAACTAAGATGGATGTGGGGGGAGGGGGGCCAGCACCCTGAGCCGTCGGCACGCGCACAAATTAGTGAGCAGCAGATATGAAAGACTGGGCTCGTGCCACTCACTCACTCACTGGCACTCGCATTCGACAACAACAACAATGGGGCTGCGTATAATCAAAAATTAACATAACAATACAGTACACAAAGGCCGCCCGAAAGAGAGGCACTGAGTTGCCGGGGAAGATACAAAGAAAAGCAAAAAACACACGAGTATCGAGATGGATTCACATGGGCAAGAACTTAAAGCCAAGACTTCGATTGCGCCTGAGCCCGTAATGAAAGGGTTAGCTCGGGCTCAGGGAAGGCGATGCGATCGGAGCTGGGGTCTCATCGTGTCGAGGGTAGAGGGTAAAGGACGGGGAAGGAGTGCCGCAGCACCCAACCCAGGACGGACCTTTAGCACGGCGGCCGAACCAGGAAAGCGGTCTGGCGTCCTCTACTAAGCGTACACTTGGGAAAATGTTGTTCGAATTTAAAAGCTGCTAAATGAAATGCTCTTGGAACTAGCAGGATCGGTAGGTAAGAATTCATTTTGCAGCGAATTTATCTCTTTTGATAAGTTCATAATATAATGTTTTGATAAGTTCATGACATAAGTTCATAACATAATAACAGAAAGAAAGGTATGTACTCAGGTGTCGAAAAGAGGAAGCCCACGTGTCCAATGAATTAAGACCGTTTACTTAAAGCTAAAGGTGTTTCTAGTATACTCAAGTGTGGGCTGATACAAAAACAGACAGAAAATTAACCTTAATTTGAGAAATTGTCTTCTCAACTATTCGAGAAAAACCGTTCTTGTTTTTTGAGATGAACTGATTTTTAAATGAATATGAAGGGAGATTTCATTGTTTTCGAGATAAAAATGGATTTATAACGCGACATGACCTATTTGAGAAGAAAAGTTCTTAAAATAAGACAAAAGTGATTCGGTATACCGTGCTTGAGAAGTTTGGGATTAAGTCAATCTTAGGTCTTGTTTTATATCAGGAAAAGGGGTTGGCTACTGTTTGGTTTCTAGTCTTCGTTTCCTTGTAGAACTGTACTACTGTATTTTAAAAATTAGATAAATTGTAGTTTCAGCAAATGATGTTTATTCGATTCATTCAAAAAAGAAAAGAATGATTTATAAATGTTTGATTTATAAGCCCAATTTTTTTTTCTCAGTGCAATGAAAACACAAAACGTAGACGGGCAGACAAACAGAGTGAGGGAGAGAGAGTGAGCTGGGGGACAGAGACAGAGTAGACAGGCACGCACACAGCCGCACAATTCGATAAAGAAAATTCCCAGCGGGCACTTAATTTACTGCTTGGCGTTCCATTTCATGTCCATTTCCCAGGCGTTCCCCTCACTCGCCTGCGAATACGCACTGTTGCCGCTTTTCTCCAGCTGCAGGATCTCTTTGCTATAGAACTTTTCAAGTGGTTTATAGTGCTTCTTAATAATTTTAAATTAGGCCTAGTCGCTTTATTCCCGATCACTATTAACACAAGAGTTCTTAGACACCGATTATAAGATCTTTTAATTAACAGTTAAGAATAATTAATTCTTCAAATTCTAAAAACCTATTATCCCAAATTATTTTAATAAGTGTTATTTTGAAACTAAGAATATCACATATAAGAGCAGGATAAGATACCATAAATCCCTTAAGTCAAGGCCTCTAGAGAGCTATGGCTTGTTTTACACTCCCGATTTTGGATGGTCCTAGCTTTAAGAGCAACGCTGTGACTTTCAACACTGTTTAGATATTGTATTTCGATTAGTTCCGCAACTCCCTAGCTGTAGATCCATTTACATAAATTCGATCCCTGGCCTGGCGTCGTGTTTCATGGTTGCCAAACTGATTTCTTTTCCGGGGAACTGACTTTTCGTCCTTCCCCGTACTCCCCTTCCTCCGCCCCTGCCTCTCACCCCCTGACGCCCTCCTGACCTCGCCGATTTCCCTGCCACACGTGCCGCACACCCCGCCACCGAAAAGCCAACGAGGCCAGCGTAATCATAATAATGAGAGCGAGTAAGAGCGCGCATTATGATAATAATAGTGTGCCAAATGCCTGGCCCGTGGTTCTTTCAGGGGATTTTTTCAGGGTTGCTAGGCTGCCGCAGCCAAGGGTTGGCCCTCGAGTCCTCAACTTCAGCGTCGAGTTGAGAGTGTGTTTTGCTTAGTTTTTAAAAATATTTGAGTTATTTGAGGAATGCATTTGGTTGGGTTCGGTTTTAATCATTTGTTGTTCTACCCGATGGATGCTTAGAGCTGCTTACTGTCGCACAACAAAGGAAGGGCTCCCGGCACGAAATGGCACTGATCTTTTCGCGGAGTGTGTGCGGAATGTCGAGTGCCTCGCGAACGGGGTGGAATGAATACTGGGAAGGGACGGCGATATCAAGGATGAGAACCGATGGGGATTCGGCTGGGATCATATATTATTATTAAAGACTCACAAATTCCTGCGTTTTATAGCTTGTGGACTTGGGTAGAAAAAATAGCCTTGAGATCGGTAAGTTACTATAAAATAATAAAAATATTTTGATCAGTATGAAATACTTTGGGTTTTTAGTGATATAGTCCTAAACAGTCTTTGGTGCTACACTCCTGTCCCCTAACGTAGATGTTTTGGTACCTTTTATGCCGCTGAAGTCCTTATGAAACTGAATACCACACTAATGTAAAAAAATACCGTGCCAAAAACAAGTACAAACAGCCGTGATTTATAAGAGAGTTTTCAGCCAACCCTTTAAAAGCGATCGCGCACAAAAAGTTCTCATATTTGATCACATCAGTAATAATTCCCAACTCTTTATTCTTGCAGCGCTCGGTATAGAATGCCCATAAATATTTTTTTTCTTTATATTGATTTAAGTAATGTTATCCATAAATCATGCCTTTAACTTTCTTACTTTATTATTAAATCTTTCTTGTACAATATATTTTAGAGTTATTTACACTTGATTTAAGACCGAAGGGTTTTTAAACCTAGTTTTATTTTAGGTCTTAAAATTTCGTGTTTGAAAGCAGTATTTTGTTCTCGGGTTTTGTATTTTGCATACTTGGCGAAGTTTTGACACTTAAAATACTTGATTCAAGAACGGAACACTTGACATTTTTCTTTGTGAAGAGACCCTTATCGCAGAACCCATTTGTGCTCGTGTGGCACAGCTGTTATATAAGAATGATATCACTGTAATCTGAACCATTCGTATTCAAATGTCCTCGACAGCTTTCTGGTATTTTAAAGCTAGAATAACCAAAGTGATTTGTTTCAAGAATCCCCTTCAAGAGCTTAGGCCTGTGGCAGCCTAATCCTATTTCAGACTCCCCTCCCTCCTCTCAAGCGATTCCCTCCACTCTTTGAACTTCACTTCCACATCACCGACGCTCGAATAGATGATGAGGAGCAAGAAGCCGCTCCTGTTCGCATTCATTCATCTCACTCGAGACAAAATCAAAATTCAACTAATTTGCATTTTCGATTTGCATATTTACACAGAATCCAGCCTATCGTCGGGTGCAGTCCGACCATCTACCCATCAACCCATTCACCAAACTCCACACAGTGCCTCTGTCATTGAAATTAAATTGATTGCAAATACTGAAGATTGACTTGAAGTGGGGATAGCCGACAAAGAAGCGGATGCAGCCCGGCTCCATGTTGATTTTTGATAACTTTCCGGGTCTGATTTCCAGCTGCCTCCCCAGCAGGTATAGTCAAAGTCAAAGTCAGGGCCTGTAATTGCAGTTTGTGTGCTGAAGGGTTGATCGTGGTGCAATTGTGCCAAATGCCATTAATGAAAATCACAAACACAGTGCCTCCGAATGCGTATCCGAACCCTTAACCCCCTGGCACATGGCACGAAAACGCCACCCTAATTTGAAATTAAGCAGCCTGCGTGTGGATGGGGTTAAAGGGTGTGCAAAATGCATTATACAAGATGCGTTAATGGAAAGCCAAACGGAGGAAGCGGGTGGGGGAGCTACCTCCCATCCCCTCTTCAACCAGGAATCTTCGCAAGAGGGACAAAGTTAAACAGAAGAATCATTTCAAGTCCCGGAACTGGAGAGCAGAAAGTTGGGCGGTCAGGTCACTTGGACTATTTAATAAACTTTATTTGACTGGAGCTCGAGAAAAACTTACTCGCAACTTTCGGAAATTGGCACAGCCCAAATCAGTTGCGAAACAAGTTGATTGAGCAATTTATCAAGCGCCCAGCGAGCAGAAGGCAAACAACTGAAGGACAGGGTGGTGGTAAGGTTCCAAATTGAATGGGATTGGGATTGGAACTGGGAACTGGGACTGGGTGCTCGTGTCATGAGCCGGCAAAAGAAATGACAGCACGCGTCTGGAGAAGGGACTTACAGGAGACCCAACCCCGGGTGTTTACTTAGCCAGGATTGAGCCTGCCACCCCAGCAGAGCCGCTGCTTAAATTTGTCTAAACAAATTGGAAAATTTTATAAAAATTGGTTTATGATGCTGACATTTGTACGGCATCCGGAAGCGGGCAGAAGGCTGCTGTTAGGCAAAAAAAAACAGAGGAACCCATCGAAAGCCAACGGGAAAAGTGCAGCGAAGCGTTCAGGCTGAGAGGGTTTTAAGCCACCCAGGTGCCAAGGGGTTTGCTCTGACGCTGTATCTGCTTCTGTTTCAGAGACGGTCTCCGAAAACCCAACAAGTGCCAGGTGAGGGCTGAATCTGAGTCTCCTGATGGCGCCATCAATAACAGACTGACAGCGACATTGGCAAGTGGATGAGTGAAACAAATCAATAAGCTCGGGTTGGAGATGGGATGGAGTCAAGTGTCGAAGGCGATCGAATGGGTCTTACAAATCTGGTTGAATGATTTAAAGCGTAGGCCCCACAAGACATAAAGGAAATTAATATGGCTTTTACTTGCAGTTAAACTTAATTTCACCATATAAATCCAATCTAAACGATTTAAATTACGCCAGCCGCCGGCGAGTGGCAAGACATTAAATTGATAAATAACCAAAACTTTGCTCATAATCGCCGGCGAAATGGGCTTGTCTTAAAGGAAGTAGCTCTGTGGGTGGGTGGAGGTGGCCGAAGGTCTAACCCCCCGGCCATATGGTAGCTGTAGAGCCAAAACATTTATCAAGGACCAACAGAAAGGCCCTCTGACGTCTATGCCGCGTCTGGGTTTGTTTGCTCTAACAATTTGCGGGTGTCCGGCCGGAGGAGGCGGGTCTGCATCCGGACGGTGATCCATTTAAATTCCGCACATAAATTAACGCACTTTGCATATATCTCACATGTGTCGGCAGGCAGTCAACTATGGCCACCACCTCCTCCGACTCCGACTTCATCTGCAGGCTTAGCTCATCTCCTGGTGCTGCTGTCTTTCGTCCTGTTTTTGCGGTCCAGCCCCAAAGCCAGGTCCTGCATCCGTTTGCCGGCTCATTGGACGGATCGTTTGGTTGACTGACTGGACGACATATTGATGTATTGGCCGTCCGAATTGAATGACTGTCGGCTGGCCAAATCATGTCAGCGCCCAAATGTTACTAATAACGAGAGCACAACCCTGACAAACACCTCGGCCCAGCCTCTTTTCATTACTTTAAATGCTTTACACGTACAGCATTTAGGATGCGGCGGAACAGAGGGTGCGCTGCCCCATGTCTTTCTCCTCCTTTTGCGGCAGGGGTGCGAGGGCAGCTACGAACGTTCCATTGATGCAGCCGACGCACGGCGAACGCATTTCGCACGCAATTCAATCTATTTCCCTTTGTCAGTCGCAATCTTTTTGTCACGGGCTGCGAGTGCGACTGATGAGAATGGATGATGTCGCCGAAGTTGCCGGCTCTTTTTTACGGACTCTGCAGTGGGAAATGAGGCAACTGCAGGGCAGGGGATGGAATGGGAGGCCACCTCACTATTTGCTGATTACAATAGTGCCACATATTGCTTTTATGGCTCACTGTGGAGGAAACGGCGACACGTGTAGCTGGATGATAATCAGCATAACAGGCTTCCTCGGGTTCTGCGTTTTCCCCCAAAAATAGCTTGTTTGAATCGGTTTGGACAATGTTAAATGATTAGGATCATATAAAGTTACAATCCTGTCTCTTTGATTAACGCCTTATGACACTGTACCTTAATCGGATTTAATATAAAAATTCATAAAACGTTGTTAGGGTAAAGGCCCTTTTTCACCAGGTTGTCATCACTTTCTGATCAAACCAAGAACTTATTAAAAAATCAAGCCAGTGCGATAAGGTCTTTGGAACAATAAATTTTAACGTACTGTGGGTTAATTATCCTTATCAGTATCCTTCTACTATGATATCTCTACCTCCTCAGAACTCTCATCAGACATTTAATCTTGCAAGGAAATTACTCCACTTAAGGTTCCATTTCAGAGACTTTTGCAGCCCCGACTCCAATTTAATTCCCCCATATGCTGACATCGCAAAGTTCCTCCACATTCATTGCTTCCCCTTTACTCCACTCACCACAAAACATTCTCCATTGGCACAACTCTCTCCTAACGAAATTAAAGTCTTTCAATCAGAATGTTTCCATGTGTGTGGCATGCCACTTAGAGCCGAACAAGACTTTGGGGGTAAAACTATAAAAAAGTGTTACACGGACAATTAAGTTTTTATGAAGCATTTCCGCTAGGTGGCGCTTGTGAGCAGGCGGGTAAGCAACAAGCACGAAAACAAGTGTACACTGTACATACAAACTCATATGTGTGGACACACTTTGACTTTCTTACAGAGGCCAGGGCAAAGGGGAAAAGCGACCAAGTACAGGGAAACGCGGCTTGTGTGTGCGGCCCCTTTTTGCTGGCTATTTGTATTTAAATACATTTTAATAAGTATTTATTGTTTTTACAGACTTCATGGCGCCGTGGACTTGGCCCCGCCCCCAAAAAGGGAACAAAAAGCCAACACGACCCCGTCCAGTACTTAGCGCTTGCCAAATTAGACATGCAACAGTAATGACAGCGGCAACAAGGGGTTAAGTTAATCAAAGGGCACAGGCACACACGCGGGGACCCCAACCACCCACCCCAACCCCGACAAGTGATCCACTACCCGAGGAAATCCCAATCAGAGCTGCTTCTTTTCTGGCCTCTCCTTGGGCGGAGCAATTAACTACGCTTTGATTAACACTCCACACATCCGCACGCTGCTGGCGGCCGTTGACAAGGACGACGACAGCTCCAGCACCACCCACCGACCCGTCAGCCGGCCAGAACCCACCCACTGCCGCAGCAGACGCCTCCTAGCCGCTGTCTGTTAACTAACAGCTGTCAATTACACCCGCGCCAGCTTAGACGCTGTTAAGGCAGTCCTTTGACAGTCCTTCGCCCCGTCGGGCCTTCCGGATTCGTTCGTCGGGCTAACCAGTCGGACTCGAGCTCGGGCCCCGACACCTCCAAGTCGTGACGTACACTGCAACAAAACACCTTGCCTTTCAAAGCACCTTTGAATAATGCTTTGAAAGTTAAGTACTGCAACTATCTACTTTGAATTTGATTCACTAAAAAATAAAAATTTTATATACTGGCGAAATTTTTGATACTTAACAAAAGTAAACGCATGGAAACAATTTGTTTTAACTCTTCCTTAACTTTGTAGTGCGTATGATAAAAGGAAGCGTTATCGTTGAAAGATCATGTTAAATTCTTAAATAATATCTTTTTATTTTTATGCTTAAGTTTTTCAAGAAAAATAACTTAATAATATTAATTATGAAAGGATATCAATAGGTCTGCTTTTTGAAACACTGATTAAAAAAATGATTTTTAGAAATACCTTGCTATACCTAAAAACCAATGTTTTTTTCGGTGTAGTTGCCGCCTGGTGGTAATTAAAGTGCACTTCGTGTTTCTGGATTAGTTCGTGCGCCATCCACTGGCACTTTATTAGGCCCGCCCGCCCCGTCGTCCCCTTCTAATTCTCACCACCCCCCGCCGACTTCCGTTGGCGCTTAGCGGATGTGTCGCTTTGGCTTGTACTGTAATAAGTTATGACACTTTTAGCGCCCACTGTGCGTGGGCCCAGGGTGTAAGTTTATATGACGCAGTGTGCTGCTGAGTGCTCGAACGCAAGAGCCACCCCTTTTGTGTTTTGGCCACAAGAAGTTCATTGAAGCGCATAATCGCATGTTAAATGTGTTGTAATTAAAATATTAATTTCTCCGTTCTTGGGCCTTTCTCCTCAGCCGGTAGTTGATTTCCCCTCGATTCCCTGACCCTGTCCCCGCCACCATCAATCCCATCAACGTCGTAATCAGCATCATGGAAACCATAATCATTCACAATATCTGCTGCCTTGTGGTTTTTCGGCTGCTCTGTAATTATAGTTTTCTGTTTTTCTTCTGCCGTAAATTAAACGTGTGGAGAAAGAGGAACATACAACTTTTTGTGGGAAAAGTGAGGGAAAATATGGAAAAAATATGGAGGGGAGAGAAAATTGGGTAAACAGACTGTTAATACGTTTGTATAAGCCCAGTTTGGGGTTTTTTAAAGGAAGAATCGGGATTAGTTATTTCTTTGCCATATCGATTACTCAGAAATACATTTTTTGAAATCCATACTAATGGTAAGATTGAAGCTGTAAGTAACTGTGCTTGGGTCAACAGGGATTTTGGGAAATGAATATCTGGTTAGACCCCAATCATCATTGAATTCCCATCAGAGCCGCGTTCAATTTGTTTGCCCTTTTCCATTATAAAATTTAGTTGGAATTTCCGTAATGGAATTAAAAACTCACTTAACTTGACTGTTTGCATTAGATCCATTACGCAACCCGTGAAGAGGACGAGCGCAGACACCCTAAACAGTACATATTACTTAGTCAGTGCCCTGAATTTTCCGTTGGCCGTTCAACCACCCAATCTTCTGCTGGCAAACTGCGGTGTTGTAATCGGATATAATTCCTGGTCTCCAGAGAGCAGGCAGCCCGGGGCCAAAGCTCTGAGTAAAAAATACAAAACCTACGAGGAGGACTAAAGACAAAGGCCTCTGGTCCAGGACACACATGGATCGGTTCCTGCTCCTGGCCTGGCAGCTAAGCCATCAGACATGGGCTTTCACATTTGATTTAAAAAAAGAGAAAATTAAATGAAAAATATTCCGTATACGAAATTTCCCGGGCCCCAAGTGACACTCGCAGGGGGCTGATAAAAAGGCGGAAGTGGTTGGGTGTTATAAACAAAAAATTAAGCGCATACGTGAGCTGCATGCGATTTGGGGTCCTGCCCCTCCGACGACCCCCATCCTTTCTGTTTGCTGTCTGGTCTTTGCTGGTCTGGCTTTTTTGCTCATTATGTGCGGTACAGAAAAAAGGAAAAGCCAAGAAAAGCGTTCCGAGATATGGCTACAAACTACCCTCGTGTGAGTGTGTCTATATGTGTTATTGTTATTAAACGAATCCCCGGATCGAATTTGGCCCGGGGAGCGGTCCGTCTGGTTTTGGGTCGCCAACCGTGCGTTGCCGGCTTTTGTAATCGAGACTGACCGCAATCGTACTTCATACCTGTCCCTTTCGCCCCTTAAAAGTCCGCAGACACTAGTCCTCATTAGCGTTTGCCATCCAGATAAAGAGTTATGTCCGAGGACTGGTTGTCAGTTCCAAGTGTCAATAGATAGGACCTGACACCTCACCTATGCATACAAGGAATTTGACTACACCCAGGAAAAGTATGGCCTAAAAGTAGCCTTGATCGAATGATCTTACTTTGAGAACTGTTCTGCTCACATTTCCGAAAAGAATCTTTCTTGAAATCAAGACAAAATGCTCTCAAGTTTGTTGTTCGAGATGTGGTTTCGGCCAAAACAGTGTCACATACGGATTAAATCTTTTTGGTTCTTGATATAGACAATATTGTAATATTACCAATCGTTATTTTTGACATGAACCAATAGTTTTTAGAACTTTTTCTGAGTGTTGTTCCACCACACTTGTAGCTTTATTTTCCTAATTGTCCTGAGTGAGGAGTGGCAAAAAATTGGCATTTCAATTCCATTCCTGGTGTTCATTGGCCTCTGGCAGTTGCCGGGACAACCCCTCGAGCTCCAACAGACCCAAAAAGATAGCCAAATCTATTTTCCCGGCTTATTCACTCGCGCGGTTGTGCCAACTAACAAATGGCTTTCATTTCACTTGACGACTTGCGGCAGATAAGCTGCCGACCCCTTGCTCGCCCCAGATCAAATGGAAATACTATATAGGTAGACCTGGCTTCGATTTCGCTGCACGTGACCAAATCAGTCCCCTCTCGGTGTAATTTTCCGACGAGCACTCCACATGTCCCGGGAAAGCCTCTTGATCCAACCCTGCGGCTGGTACCCTGACGATTTTGGCTGACGCTTCCTTGCCTGCCTGGCAATTACAATTTCATGCTGGGGCTTCGGGCTCGAGCTCCTCACCTTCAGCAAACTCACTTGGCCTGCTTTATAGGCATGTCCTATACTCTTTGCACATGTATGTATAAATTATGTTAATGACAATTTGTCGCTATTTTGGCCATTGCCTTGTTAACTGTCGGAGTCTTGCCAACATAAATATATGGACTGATATTTGGGGTAATGAATATAAATGTCTTTATAAGGTGGTGTGTGATTTCCTGTGGAAAAGCCAGGTTGACATGGCTTATGTTCCAGCCATTTGGTAACTGTCAATAAATACTTGACTTCCTTTGGGTTTCTTTTGTTTGCATTAATGGATTTTAATCAATATGTACAGTTAACTGCAGAAGGGAACCTATACAGAAATGTATTTAGAAAGAAATATAATATACAGACAGGCATTTAAATAAATAAATTTCCCTCGCGAATCACTTTTTTCAATACCGACGTTTTTCTTTTTAATTAAAACTTCTTTCGGAGATTACTTTTAGAACTTAATACCCCCTGAACTGATTTTTCAGCCATTGCTCACTGGCCGTGCTTATCTGGGAGATCCTTATTGAATTGTTATTCATAAATAACATTTGTTTGATCCACCTATTACGCCGCCCTCCTTGACAACCGAGTGGCGATTGGGATCGTCTTTAATGGACCTAAAAGCCACCACCCATGAATGCTGCTCGGGGATGTTCCGAGGAGCAGAGACTGATAATCCTTTCCAAGTACACGCATGAAATGTGCCACATGCTGCGTGCAGCAAATGCAACATTTGTGCCCAAGGCCACCGAGAACAGTTGTTCCACGTGGTGGCGATGGTGGTGCTTCTATCGGTGGTGGTTGAGGTCCTTCCGGGTGTAAGAAGAGTCGCGTGGAAATAGGGCGACAGCCGCGTGGACCGTAACTCAAAATGATTTGGGCAAACAATTGAAGTGGCTAGGCTGCAGGTTCGGGAACACGTGCAGGTCCTAATCCCGAAATTAGGGCGAGGGTCGCTCGGTCCAAGAGAGATGGCTGCCAGACCAGCTGGGAAAGTTTACCTGCAACGAGAGGAACAGACGAAAGCGCTTTTAATTAAATCCCTCGTATTAAACGAATAAAATTTGTGCGATTACTTTAATGCGATGTGCATGTGCGCCCGGGCAGGAGCAAACCGGGCCAATTAGGATTCATAAATCCGGGCTCCGAACTTTTTAGCGTCCATCAAATTGCAGGAAGCGCTGGACATAAAAACCATTTTGGGTTCGGCTGGACAATAAAAGCACAGACTCAAATTGTTTGACAATTAAAAAGGGAGCAATCAGAATTTCGGACAGCCGGCCAGAAGCCAGCAATCCAATGCTATCCGTACATAAATATGTATAGATGTGTTACATTGTAGCGGGCTCTTAATCAACAGGGATCTGAATGGGCCGAATTTGGCAGCAAAATAAGCGAAAAACGGCGCACAAATAAAAATGTAAATATTAATAAGCGTCAATATGCGTTCAACCGTGGCAGAATCCCGTCGAGCTCGGCGTCGAAGCCACTGAATTTCAGGCAAACAAGCGAGCAAACAAACACAAATGCCGCCAGGATCTCCTCCTCTCTTTTCGAAACCCAACTCCCTCCCAGAAATTCTCCCCCAAACCTCAGTTCCAGCTACCCAGAACCGCACCGGGCACAGAAAGGAAAACATTCAGTCAGACACCGAGGGGAGATGGTAATCTGCCACCCACCCTTTCGCCATAACCGCCGTGCGCCCCGTCCAAAATCGGGTGCCGCCGCCCACCAGAGCCCAAAACCGAGCGCCGTACTCCTCGTTGTCGTTTACCACTCGAACGGACTCGGCCGGATTCGGACCCAAACGCTAATGTGAGTCTAAACGCGAGCCGGAGACCGAAACCGATTTCCGCCGCAGGGCCAATGGGTTCCAATGTGTCTACAGTGGGCTGAGCACGTTAGAAATCTTGGAAATTGTTTAAGATTCTGTTAGTTTTTTCATGTCTTCCAAATAATATTAACCTTATTAAAATGAAATATATGTCCTATAAATTAGAATGTAGAAAACAAACTATTTTTTTATTTAGAATCAAGATGGAGATGTATTTTCGCTGTATTATGAAGTTCCTTTCGTTCAATTCGTATTAACGTTTTGGCACTAGATTGATTAGTATATCTTTTATTTTTTAATTTTTTTTACTTACAATTGAGATGGAATACAAACTAAGATACTACGGGACCTAATAAAACTTTGAATCCAATCTGCTAGTTATAAAGTTCCTTCCCTTGAGTTCATATCCCCCTGAGCACCACTGTGAGCGATACGCTGACTTTTTTTTACCCGCTCCCTTCCTACACAAGCTCGAGCACCACCCCCTCCAAAGAGCCCAATCGCCCGCCGTTGCCCGCTGCCCGCTGCCCGCTGCCATCATCATATCAACATCAAGTCATGGACTTTTGTGAAATGGAACTTTCAACACCGGAAGCAGCGTGTTGCATGTATTTATGTAGATATTAGGGCAGTGGCTGGCCCTCCAGCTCGCCCGTCTGCCATCCTTTGGGCCTGCCCGTTCTCTCGGACCACCGCTGCTGGCCAGAAGAGTTCCGTAGGAAGGCGAAGCGAACCGAACCGTATGGCCTCGTGGGGAGTTGGTCCCCGTCGCTCGCTGTTGTTATATTCCATAAGCGCGACTATAAACCAGATTTCCCGGCTCTGCACCCCCTTTGAGCCGGGGACGGAGAGCCACAGGGGCGAGACAGGGGTTAGTCAAATTAAGGTCCGTGTTTCTGTTGTCGGAGATGCACGACACAAATCGGCCAAAAAATATGAAAAGTGGGAGAGAAGCAAAGTAATGAATACCCAACTTTTTCCTCAGCCATTCAATGGAATTATGCATTCATGTCCCATCGAGGATTGGAAAAACGTTTAGCTTGACTTGATTAAACTCCTGTTGGGTCTGCTTAAAGGTAGAACGTAACAATAACAGAAAGGAGACCTTGTTCAAGCCAAGAGATTACTGCAATGCATTTCTCGGCCATAGAAATAAGTTCAATTGAATCCTGACCGCTGGCAAACAAACCGAAGTAGTCGCAACAAACAGACTTCTGGCTGGAGGAGAGTGCTTCGTTTGCCTGTGGTCAGAGCACAGACGGAACCCTTCCATGTGGAACCCTTGCAAGGATAGCTCGTGTCGAGCTGCCACCCCTGAGCCTTTAATCAAATGCAATGCATGCAGCGGGCATGCTCAGGATTACCTCGACGTTCCGGGCTGTAATAAGTATGCGGCAGTATGTTTAATTTAAAAAGTGTCACGCGGCCAGAGGAACTGGACGCGGCCCTCCCTGCCTACCTGACAGATTCGGATGCATGCATCAGCAACATCAATGGGACGTGCAAGCCTTTGACTTGCCAGGGGGTTGCCCCGCGGCACTCGCTCGGAAAAAGAAAAAAAAAAGGAAACCTGTTTGCCCCGAACTTGTTCCTCGACCACTGTCCACTCTGGAAATAGGGGCAGCAAATCTCAATGGGAGAACCGAGGGAGTCGCGTGTTTCATCACAATTCAGGCCTTGGAACTTTGGCTGTCGATTGCACTGGGGAGGGGGTTGTAGAACGGTAAACGGTTTTGCGATAGCATCTGCGGCGGTCTGCCGCTCGAGCAGCGAGGGTTGCTCATTGCATAATTATGCCATTGTGAAATGAAGTTCGCAGTGCCACTGTCGATATAATCTAATTTGCCAGGTTCAGGGGTTCCTTCCTAAGCTTCGGGGTGGCTTCTTGGTTTCTAAGGAGCACAATGTCGACCCATTGACCCAGAAGACACCGCGTTCCGCATCGCCTTAAGCTTTTGAATTAAACACACCCACGACAACACTCACCGTGAGCAGTGATAATGCTCCGGCATAAAGAAATCCTTAAGTCCAGGTGCTCAAGACGCCGGGGCCATAAAACATCGGCGGCCAAATGCCGCAAAATCCCCGGCACAAAGCGCACTTCATAACTCATTTGTTGCCGGCTCCAAAAGGAGCTCATACCCCCCGTGAAACCCATCCGAAACACATCCCTCCCCCCACCCAGTCTCACCCCTAGTTGCCCGCTTTGAATGTCTGTTTGCCGGTTGGCTCATCGTGTGTAATGGCAACGATTTTCACTCTTTTGTATTTGATTTTCGAAATTGTAATGCCGAGCAATTTCGGTTTCAGTTTCAGTTTCGATTCGTTTAAGGGGGCCCAAACAGATTCGGGAGACAGGGGCGGCGTGGCTGGGGTGTAACGAATGCGCTACATTTGTCAAATTAGCCCGGGCAGATAAGCGTCGGGCGTGGCCAAGGACAAGCAAGTTGTCCCACAGCGAATGCAATAATCCACTTCTGGAGCAATTACTTGTGTTTATATTTATGGCCAGCGCTACGTGAGAGATTTCGAGGGCGACAGCGAAGGTAAAAGATGCGTGAAATGTATCTGTCTTAGGCAAATGATGTGGCAGGGAGTTCGGTCAGAGGCGGAACGGAATTTGGAAGGCAAGATCCTACTTGAACTGCTTCCGGAAATCGTTTCCTACTTTCTGATTTATCCTAGCTGCAGGCCAGACTTGTAGGGTACTTTTAGGGCGACTCTGACTGCTTCCCTGGGCATACAAATACCCCCCTCATCCTCACACTCGGTGTTATTGAACTGAACTTGACATTTTGCACTTACCGCCTGTTCTCCTCCGGCCGGTACACGCAATAAAAGGGATAACACACACAGATACACAGCGACTCAGCTGCAGCCACAGATACCAGGACATCCACAAATAGCTCGGCACACACACCAACCGACGCGACCCCAAACAGGCGGCAGCTGCCGTCCTGTCGGGTCGGATGGGTCGGATACGTTGGGCTCGGATAGGATCGGGCCGGGCTGCACGAATCGAATAATAAAGCCGGATTCAGCAAGTAGGCACCGTGCGGCAAAAACAGGATGAAAGGACACGCGGTGCGCTTATGAAATTATTTGTGCTTTGCCAAATACAACAGGAAGGGAAAGTAAGGAGGAGAGCATATATTGAAATATGCAGGCTGGGCTTTTATGGGCCCGCCATAAAAGGTGGCTGGAAGGGCTTAAAGAGGTTAGAGTACGTCAAGAGGGGAATTTACATGTTTTCCAGAATGCCTTACCAG
This sequence comes from Drosophila biarmipes, assembly GCF_025231255.1. Classification (NCBI taxonomy): domain Eukaryota; kingdom Metazoa; phylum Arthropoda; class Insecta; order Diptera; family Drosophilidae; genus Drosophila; species Drosophila biarmipes. The sequence goes on along the minus strand of NC_066615.1, from coordinate 10,327,480 downwards.
CATTAAAACGGTGTTGTAACCTATACTCTTCTGAAGGTACGATACAAAAATTAAACCGTATGTCTTGACACCAACATCACTTCTTACTTTTAATCTATACTCCTTCTTTATAATAAGGGGCTTTTAACATACCTAGTTTTATGGTAAAAGCTTTGTTTCTTTTAACTCTACTTAACTTCTAACTTTTGAATAAAAATACCCAATACATAAGCGGTTCTTAAAGTGCAATCAAGTTAAATGGAAATCCATTATAACTTCTTACTTGTAAGTTCTTTTTAAGTAGTGACTCTTAAATTACAAACTCAGTGTAATAGTATAACTTTTGTTTTTACACTATATATCTTCTTACTTATAATACCTACTTTTCCAAAGGGAGTTCTTTGAGTGCAAACTGACTTTCATGGTAAAATATTTGTTTTGACTCTGTTATTACTTTCTTAAGAAGTGCTTTATAAATATACAATTTTAGTATATTAGTATCACATTTGTTTTGACACTATTATACCTTCTTACTTTCAATTGATAATACCTATTTTTCAATAAGGAGTTCTTTAAATGATTACTTAGAATCCATTCACTATTGATTGATAATATCTTCATTTAATACGGGGTTCTTCAAGTGCAAACTTAGTTCCATAGTAAAATATTTGTTGTGACACCAACGTTACTTACTTTTAAGGAAACTTTGCAGAGCCGCAAGAAAGAAAACCCAAGCGGAGGAGGTAAAGTCCACCTAGGCCTATATTGTCCCGAGCCCGACAGCCCGGCTTAGTGGCAAATTATATATTTAAGACACCCGGTGCAGAGATTTTAATTAGATGTAATGTCGGCGTAATGAGTTTTATCTTATCTGGTTTATGGATCTCGAAAGGGAGCTCCCCGCCGGAGTTAATCCCGCCTGGACGCACTGCGGATCCCCATCCCCATCGCGACTTAGGACGGACGCCTCCTTGGGGCTTTCCAACTGTCAGCTATTTAGGAACAGGCGTGGGATTAACCGCGGTGCCTCAAATCTCCGCCAGCAGCTTGAGCTGCTCATTAGCAGGCCAGTCGCCTGGGTGGTCGCACAAGGAGCTCCTAGGATGTCCTGGGTCCTGGCTGCTGGCTCACAATTAAATGGCACACAAACGGATTAGCGTCGGGGCCAACAATGCGTAAGCAATGAGGATGCCAGCGCCGCTTGCCGCCTTTATGGACGAGGCATTAAAATAATTTTTATGAAAATTAACTCGACTAAAAATAAGGCAAAGGATAAAAGGCAGTTTTGTGGGGAGTGTGTGTGTCTGTTTGTTCGTGATAATTGTCGTGTGTCCTCGAGGCAGGCTGCCTGCTGCCTGCTGCCCGGCTGTCTGTGTGAACTTGGAAACTTGATTTTGCGGAAGAAGACAGGCGGCAGGAGCAGCAGCAGCTTCAGCGGCAGCGGCAACAACAACGTGCAACATCTGGCGCTAAGTAAAAACCGTGATACACACGGCCAGATGGAAGGACCCTGCCAGCGGCGGGACATTCGGGGGGGCTGCCCCGAGGTTCCTCTTGAGCCTGAAGCTCGCAGGCGGCAGGCGAGGATGCGCGCGCAGCAGGCGGAGGAAGCCTGAGAAAAAGGAAGTTGGCAGGCGAGGACTAAGGAATTGCTAGCGCCGTCGCTCGTCGCTTGCCAGGCAAACTTTAAAAGGGGGTAGGGGGCGGCGGAGGGCAGGGGCGGGGCAGGAGCGGTTAGCACAGGGCCGGGCAGCGTGAGAACATTTTCATGCAGGATATTTTGTTCAGCTCAGGAGTGGAACACACCCTGGTGGGAAGTGCTACCCCATCGCACTCGAACTCACCAACACACATGCACCAACAGCTGTGGAACAGACTGCTTATGAAATTTCCCAGTATTCCCGACACTTCCGCGTTGCTCTTACCACTCTCGCTCACTCTCTGCGGGCTCTGCACATGCGCTCTCGCAGAGAGCGAAGACCACAAAATACTGGGTTGTGCCCCTGCCCCTGCCCCTTTCTCCGCCTCTTTGTCCCCCCCCCCAACCTTTTTCTCCACCGCTGCTGAAGTGCACTTCACTGGCTGGGTAAATATGTATAGCTCTTCTCTGCTTCTTCCCTACCAAGTTTTTTTTTTTTCGTTGAGCTCTGCTCGCTCTCCTCCGCTCTCCCCTCTCTGTTGGATGAGCTCCTTTCATGCCGTCGCTCGTGTGGTCGGGGGTGTTATGTATTTTTTACAAGTGTTTAGTCAAATTCGTTTGGCATTTCAGGCGGGGGCGCCGACACCCCACCCCTCGACCCATCCACTCCTGCACGCCGTCATCCGCTCTCGGCGTGCGGTGAACTTAAAGAGAGAGGGAAAGCGTGAGGCTGGGGGCGGGGCGATTTGTTTACAAACGTGAGGCAAAGCCAACAAGAGAAAAGTCCCTACCCCTCGCCACCCCGGAAAGCTGGAAAAGGCGAAGAAGCATTTTAGAATGAAATTGATTTTTAGTGTAACGAAAAGCGGCCGTGTGCAAGGGGAACCAGGAGGGATGATGTAAGGGGATAAGGTGACTTACAGAATATTTGGCGCCCAACGTGGGGCCACTTAGCAGAGACAACCAGAAGCTAACAGCATCAGTTATTTCAACGATAAAAGAAACTTGAAGGGAATACTAAGGTTCAGGAGATTCACGACTTTACATATATTTTCATTAATTAACTAATATTGGTTTTGTTTTTACAAGTACCTAATGTATATAAAGAATGACTTATGTTACTAAGCAGTGAAATAGATGATTCACTTTTAAGGCCTGGCGAGTATGTGTATTTATAATCAACTCAATATAAGAAAGAAGTTTGATTACGTTCCTTAGTAAGAACTCAGAGAAACATTGTGCGAAGTGAACATTCCCTAATTCAATAGTGGTTTCCTCCAAACCGATTCCCTGAGTGTTCGATGTTCTCAAGTGTCTTACGAATGTTCCCATAGAACACGCTGCGATCGCTTCCAGCTGAATGCCCCTGCACAATGATCCCCAATTAGGCAGCTTCTTGCGAACAAAGCCCAGACTTTGGATGCCATTCACGGCGATCTGCTCAACCACACATCCCGGGGCGGGACCTCGAAGGACCACTTTAATGGCATTCGGGCAGAGCAACAGATGATTGACAATTCGGTCGCAGACCGCAAGACAAATTTAAATAACTGTGCGCACGAAAAAGTCTTCAGAGCCCGGTCCTAAAAGAGTTGTCCCGTCATGCGAAACAAACATTCAAACAGATGATTGCCGAAAACCAAAACAAAAGCAGGTCGAGACACTGCCCCGAGAAACAGCTGTCAGAAAACGGGAATGCTCGGATGGAAAAAGAGGGGCAGAGTCCTTTGTAGGGACGGCGGCGGAGACGGAGAGAGGTGGAAAACAGGAAAACAGGAAAGTGCAAGGTGCAAAAACCAGAATGCGACCGAGGGGGCCTCAACATGGCAGCATTAAACAGAAGCAGCCGTAATGAGCCGCCTGCTTCGAGGGGTTCGAGTGGTCGGTCCCACCCGATGATTAGTCCGCTAAGGACCGGGATCGAAAAAGGTCGCTCCCCAGAGGGTCCCGATCAGGTAGTTCAACCTGCATCGGTTCCGTCTGTCCGCCGGTTGAGCAGCTGTCGATAATGATCCGCTCGGCTCCTAGAATGGTACCTATATGCACTCATGTTGTTACTCGAATGTTTACGGAGCAAATGCAATCTCCGCTTGCAGCACATCTCTAATCTGTCGGCATCGTTCTTCGGTTACGGGATCGGGTTTTCTTTTAGCGCTCTGTGAAAATTCTATTTGTCAAACAAACAATTTCGTTTGCATTATCCACAGTGCGATCTGTCAGATAAATGCAGTCCGACAGTTAGTGTGAGTTTGAGTGAGAGTCGTCGCCGCAGGACGTCTGCTGTGGCAGGTAGAGGATGGCGCAGATAGACGGATAGAGGATGTGGTTTCAGGTGATCTTCAGCAGCTGAACAGCCATTTCTAAGGAAATCGGTTATCGCCTAAACAGCTTGTTGATTAAAAGGATTTCCATGTTTCCATGTTATGCACATGTAGCTCGGGTTTCTCTTATTTTTTAACATTTGTTTTGGGAGATGTTCTTAGACGTTGGGTAAACAGAAATATAACGAAGGTAAATGCATTTATACACTCGAGTTTTAGTTTATGTATAGAAAGAAACTTTCAGGTAGTATGATATACAATCAAATGGAAATCTCTCAAACTGTAAGAAGGAATGTCGAATGTCGACCTTTATATGAAACTCACATCCTTCGCTCTTGTCAAGATTTGAGGTAGAAGAACTAGCAGATTCAGATAGTGTGTTTGAGACACTTTATGATGTGCTTTTGTCTAACCAAAGCTAGTGTGGTAATGAAATCAATTGTTACTGCCGGGGAGTCATATTCCCTTTTTACCCCATGAAACACAACGCCCTCTTTTCGTCAGTCAATTTCCCGTTGATTAGCTTCATGCTTGACAAAAGTTCCCAGTCCCCAGGGCGAAACCACCCACAACGCTTAGCACCCAGCCCAAAAGGGAAGCCACAGCCTAAACACACACCCCATACCCATTGCCACCACCTCCCCATCCCCATCCCCACCTATAGCACCCCACCACGCCCCTGAACCCAACGAACCACCCTGCTCATCTCCATCCCCCTCCCCTATTCCCTTTTAAAGGGACATAAAACGCGATTTTAATCACTTTCCGTTCTGTATCGCTGAAGTGTGACTGCCCCAAAAGCCCTGTCTCCCCTGACTTCACCATCACCATCGCCATTTACTGAAGTCTGCTCCTTGGAGTGTCCTGTCTTTGGCCCGTCTTTGGGTTCCTTTTTTCTGTGTTTCGTGCAAAAATAATTTCATTTAAATATCCACACATAAAGTTCGCCCCGGGTCCGGGCTGTATGTTAATGTAATTTTTATGCTGATTGCGAATTTCCACATTTCCGGGCGGCTGTTCGCTCCTTTGTCAGAGAATTAACGGGGACCCGCGTGCGTGCTCTTGGCCTTCTCTGGCTGGTGGCTGGCGGCTGGCGGCTCAGGTTATGATGTTTACCCATCGTGCTAGGCCCGGGTTCTCCATGGCACCCTCCATCCCCCCAGCGGATCCTTCCCTCGGCTGATTTTTCGGTCGGCTTTTGTTTTATTCCTGGCCTGTTAAGTGCCGTCTTTTGTTTATGTCCTCGCGGCGCGCAGCCAGTTTTAATCAGCAGCATTAATTTAATTTAATTTGATTTAATAATACATCGCAGCGCATATGCTTTTCCTCTGTGGGCACTAAGTACGTCTAAGTGGTAGTCCGAAACCGAATCCGAAACTCCGACTCCCCGAATGATCTATTGTGTGGGGCTCCATTGTAGGGGAATCGCTCTTTGTTGGGCTGCTCATTAAAAGTGTACAAGGATTATGGCCAGAGGATGGGCTTGGGTGGCTGCCCATTAAGGTATAAGTTCAAGCCTTAATGGAGATGGAGGGAGAAGTAGCTTAAGTTGGCTTAAAGAAATTAAAGCGGTTGAATGAAAGTACTCGGTTGGGCTGGAAGAACTAGTTGTAAGTAATGGAAAAAGAAACACTTATATTCGCGACCTTAACGTTATTAACTTAATTAGTTATTTCAACATCTTCAAAGTAGCTTACTATTTGCAATTTACAACCCATTAAAAATACCGAAAATATACCAAACATAAAATAAACCAAATATACCAAACTTAGGATTACTTTTTGCTTAAATACCAAGTACTTCATTCAGTTCCCAAAAAGTAACTTATTTTTAAGCCTCTAATGAACTCTGGTGAAGCTAAGCCCATTTTGGCTTTCCGCTATCATAATCAAGAATTTACATTCATCATTTTCCAATCACTCCAATGGGCATGCAATTAAAATTACTTTGGCTATCTCATTTTGGACCCACTTAATGCCTTACATTCCTTTGATTTGGGCTTTCGGGGCTTCGGCAGGCGAGTAATTTAAATGAATTTCTCGTTTTCATTCCAATTTCGAACTAACAATGTTTTAGCAACACTTCAAAGGTTTCAATTTCAACAACAACTTGGTGGCCCGGGAGTGCTGGCGGGGGAAGGGAAGGGCAGGGGCATGTTCGGCTGCCACATCGTGTGGCACAAGCACGAATACACACGCAGGCACACGCACACACCAGCAGAAAAATAATCAAAAATGGCATATAAACAAACACGAGAGCGACAACGAACGAAAGCAGCAATCGCCAGTTTCAACCCTGCAGCTCTTCGTCCTTCGTCCTTCAGCCACCTCCTCGCCTCTCAACCCCCAACCCTCCCCTTTTGCCCTCTGGCGCCGCTTTTTGCTACCTTTTCTCCGCTTCACCCCTCGCCTGCTCTCTCTCTGTTTGTTCAAAATGTTAAAATCCTGTTTATTGGATTCAATGGTTTGTTAATTGCCAATTTCAACTCCTTCCACCAGGGAAAACTTTTCGCAGGCACTGTGCCTCCGTGTGTGAGTGAGTATTTGTGAGTGTGCGATGTGTTTGTGTGTGTGAGTGTCTGGACCCATCGATGCCATAATAATTTCCTGGCTATAAAATTCATTAGACACCGTTGCAGCTCCGACCACCTGTAAAAGTTGTCGTCTCCGTCGCCCAGACTCGTGCCTAGAAGCCCCAACTAACTGAGCGGTGGAGCCGCCCATCTATCGAAGACTTTCCAGGGCTTGAGTGTCGTTTAATCAACCACTAGTTGGCCTCGACTTGTGTGAGCTTAACTTTCTGTTCGCTGTTTAATACTGTTCGGTAGCTTAACTTAGGTTAGTTGGATACCAGGTGAGTTAGGAACAGGATTGATTGTTTTAATAGCCTTGCATACGATTTTAAACACATCAACTGTACAAAACACTATTCTTCTAGCTACAGGTAGTTCACGTTTTGTAGTACATGTACATATTAACCATGCCCGTTTGATCCAGATATATTTTCATCTTGTTTTGAACAGTGATCACAAGTGAATGCAGTAACACCTTTGGTCATTACCAAAATGGCAAAAGCAAGCATAGAGAACAATGTGTGGTGTCCAAAATTTCCTTAATTAGAGTGATAGGATAGGAACTAGGGAGAACGCTACTGTCGATGCTATCGACTATCAGATACTCATTACTCAGATGAGGGGAGTGCGAGGGAGATAGAGATTTAAAAAGGGCTAAGTGTCTGTTCGCAAGCTTTCACACTTTATTTGCCTATAACTTCTTAATGAATCTTCCCAATTGTACAATTTTTGGCATGTAGAATGACATTGAAAATTAAAACGAAATCTGATTTAAATTTTTCAAAAATATACTTTAGGCTTATGTGCGTAGAAAAGGTTTCTTTTTTTCTTATAATGTAAAAATGAGCAAACGAAACTCCACATATTGTTGACTGATGTCGCATTTAATTGAATCGCTTGTGCTGTACAAGATGTGGCAACAATTGGCGCACAATTGCGAAAGCAGAGGCGCAGCACAAGGGGTCTGCCACTTGCGATTGCAGCGGTATCACTTGGGTGCAAAATACAAGGGAAAATGGATTCAAGATAGCTTCTTGGGTGTGGGACGCTGCCACGGATATGTCGCACAAGGCTGGCAGGACATATCGGAGTGTGACAGCAGAAGAAGTCGGCCCAAAGGCAGCCGGAGACGGCAGCTCACGCACTCGACAAAAGTTTCCACTGCTTAGAAAGCATTTTTTTGTTGGCGTCAACGCAAATCCGGGAGGGAAAAGTTTGTCTCCCGCCCACCGATTCGGATTGACAACGCATTTCCGCATGGCTGATTTTGCGTTGAGGGGTCTTCGAGCCCCCCCAAGCCCTCTCTCCAACGATTGGTTTCTGGCTGAGCCTTTTTGTTTGATTCCGGGCAGTTCATCATTTTTCCAAAAACTTTTTTTGTTCAACATTGCTGCCACACATATGCTGCGGAAATGTCAGGGAAATGTGCATGGAAAATCGGCTTCGTCTTGCTTTGACAGATGTCGAAGACCATTGAGCAGTGTTGGGGGAACAGGAAAACACTTCCTCTCTCTCTCTCATTTTCAGCACTGCTGGTCACAACTAATAGAAAAGCCATCCCTATCTCTCACACACACTCCACTCTCATTTTCTACCACTCTCCGTTTGGCGCCAATTGCCAAATAATGTAGAAGTCATGAAATATTTAAAGTGCCACGACTGAAGAGGTGTTCTCACTCGACCTTTTTTCAACCCCCTCCCCTGGTTACTGCCACACCCCTTTTAGCCGCCCACTTTCATTCTCCTTTTGGGTTTTCTGCATGCGACACAACATGTTGAATTTTTAATGCGGATTTTTGGCAAATATTTTTTCGTCCGGCTGCTGGAAAGTATTTTAAAGCATACTTTAGTGCAACGCTGATTTGGGTGGGAAAAGAGGAAAAACAAGTGGAAATTACACATATTGAATACTCTTTTTTATGAGATGTAAGGAGTGGAAGGGGGAAGAGTCAGAAATGCCAAAACAGATGAAATTTCACATCCCAAAAGGCAGAGCAAACGTTGAAAAGCCAGAATTAGTCGAAAGTGAGAAAGCTGGATGGATGGACGGTTTAGGAGGCGGTGGGCCCGACATCCCATGAATGCCAAGCATCATGTGCAAGATAAACCAACAGAAGCCAGCTCCTGACTTTTGGCCTATACTGTGAGCGGAAACGAAAAGAAATAAACGAGACGAGGCACAACGCACGGGAATGTGGCAGCTCACCAGCTTATTTCGCCGGAACCCCTATATCATGCCCGAATCTTTATAGTCTCCGCCCCTCGGCAGAGCAGGCAGAGCCCGACAGAAACTCAGGCAGAGTCAACATTTTTTCCAGCTCTGCCACGATTTGCTCGTTTTAATTTCTTTTGCCATTTGCCTGCTACATATTTTCACACTTTATCGTCACTTTAGCCCTCCTGCTCCTCGATCGCCCCCTCTCTGGATCCTTCTCCTCCAGACTCCTCCGGACCATGCCCTTTGTTTGTTTGCCTGCCTGTCTGTCAAATGAATTATTTGCATAGTTTTGGGCATCCCGAGCCAGCAGGAATCGCAAAATAATATCGAATCAAACTCGGAAAATTGCATCCGACTGGGTTTTTGTGTATGCGAGCTGTGGTGTTTGGGCCTAAGCATGGATTTTCACGCCATGCGCCGCTGTGTAAACATTTATTGGATGCCTGAATAAGTTTTAAATATGCATGTCCCGGAATAGATGTCTATGCACTCTGCATATGGATGCAGAACTCCCCCTAGTCCGGCTAATCGCATGTGTAATGGAGACTTAAACGCTGTTGGGTGTGGTAAGTGATTGAAAGCTGGAAAAATCCTGAATCATAAATGAGTAATGGGGGGTTTTGGGAATTTAGGCAAACGCAGGGAGGCAAGTGAATTTAAAAAGTATTTTGTAATATTTTTTGACGGTTTTCAACTGTCAGGATTTATTTTAAAGAGCATTCACAGAGACCAACATGATTTAAGATACATTTTGCAATATTTTTGGAGATTTCAAGTACATTTAATATACTGTTCTAAGGCTTTGACCGTCAGGATCTGTATTTCTGACTGTTAGGATTTATGGAACTGCATTATTAGAGTGCAGTTTGGCTTATATTAAATCATTTTTAGGGTGTCAAGCATTTTTAAATAAATCTAGTCAGCTTAAGGCATCATTTTTTTTAAAACATCTAGACAGTTTTTCAAAACTAAAGCATGTATCATGGGGCTTTAAATGAAGAATAATTTAAAACAAATTGTTGAAGTATCAGAAAGGATTGAGAGCCTTACAAAGCCTTTAGTTCGAAACCATTATGTGTTTCTTCTGTAATTCCCACGGACTCCACTCAAGGTGTCCATTCAGTGTGGCTTAGATAAAGGACCTCTCCCACCACCGATTGAATGCTTCAGTCTCAATTGCTTTTCCCGCATTCACACAACACGCTAATCAAAGTCCGGCTGCACTTTAAACTTGCTGGGGGAATAATTGCAGAATCCTTTCGAGGGACCGGACCTGTGCCCCTGGAACTTGGCACTCGAGTGGAAAATGCATTCAGGGCCAACTATTCGGCGGCGAGTTGATTAAAAACGCTGGGCGGCAATGAAGCGCGGCGAAAAAACGGGCCGAAATAAATGACTTTCGTTTAGCGAGTGGCGGAAGCGACAAACTATGGCTGCCATTGTGGACCAGGGGCCAGAGACCGGACTCCAGAGCCCTGAGTCCCGTCCAGCAAAACTTTTCAAATAGACATTTTCAAAGGCAAACTTTATGCCTTACTTAACTGCCTGTTTGCCAACTTTTTTATCAGCAGCCCCAGACCGAAATCACAAAACCAGAACCAGAATAGAGCGGAGACTGGCCGGATGTTTAGCCCGGCGGGTTAGGATTTCTGGGCAGGATGGTCTAGGGGCTGGGCGCTCTGGCTCGTCCTGTTTCGTCCTGTGGTTAGGCCATTTACAGCTAGGACCTCGGCAGGCCAGCAGACTGTCCACAATTTATGATGTATGCAAGTTGGCCGGGAGAGTGGTCACCATGGCATAGGGGTCAGAGGTGGGGCTTTGGAGTCCGGGCCAGCAACACCCGCATTTATGTGCGACTATTTGGTTTATTTCAAATAGAATCACATTCACACACACACACTGGGACACTTAGTGGTCTTTATTGGGTTGTTGTTGTTCTCTGTGTTGCCTCTGCTGACCCATGGCCAACACCCACAGTCGATGCGGTTGTTTGGTCATCTCACCCCGTCCTCGCCGAACTCTCCGGCTTTTTATTTTAGCTGGGAGCGGACCTTTTTGCAGCATTCTCATTCAATTTGGATCCACAAGCACACGCACACACATTTGTCATTATAGTTTATGTAGTTTGCGGTCACATTTGGCCGGGCAATATGGGTTTGGGTCACCATGCGGCCTCCCGGCCCCCGTCGCAACCTTCCCACGCCCCACCCGACTCACAATCGAGTGCTAATTTTAAATGTATATGGATATTTTATTGCTGCCATTAGAGTTATTCGACTGAGATCTGGTAGTTGCCGTTCTTGTTTTGGTAGTTTGTTAAGTGGTTGAGTAAGATAAGAGTGTGCCCGGCACTTGGAATGGGAAGGGTCCCTAAGGACCGACGGGGTAAACTGTTAATGGATACCAAATGAAAAGTCAGAGCGATATGGTTATGGGCTAACAGAATTTACAACTCAAGATTGGGGCTCTCTAATTGAGATATAAGTAAATGTTTAAGGAAACGGTTGAATTCCCAAGGGTTAGGTTGCTGGAAGAAACGACAATATTGACTATTATGATAAGGATTGGTCAAACGAGGCTCAAAGGTTATTATTAGTTCAGCAGGGTTATGTTTCCTTGCAAATGTGTAGAGAAATATTCTAATTTAGGGATTTCGCTTAGGGTACCCCAAATTCCTCGAAAGGACATTGAAGAAATATTTGGAGAAAGGGCCTCGGTCAGTTATCCCTGGAGCTTTGTTATCCAACACCTTTTTATTTGAACACATACTCACGCACACCCTCATCGGGGCGACCAATTTGTTTTAGAGCTTTGAGTGCTTTTCTGGGGTCCGCCAACTAGAATTTCTTTTGTGGCCCGTTTTTCGAGCGCTATTTATGGCCGTTTTTCTGCGGACCCCTCGAACGCATGCACCACGCCCCCACCCCGGCCCATGGACCTCTTTTAGCCCCTTTTACCCGCACTTTGGGGCGTAAAACCCCAGCTACAATTTCGCATAAATCAAAATAACTGTCAACGGAACCGGCGCCCATAGTTTTTCGGACCCCGCAACGGAACGAAATGGAATGAAATCGAATGTGAGGCCGTGAGAAGGAAAAGCGGTGAAAGGAGAAAGTTGAGGCAAGAAGACAGTGGAGGGGAATCCCCATAAACAGGAAGGCCGTGACCATATCCATGGCTCAGCGTTTCTGGCCGGAAAAATCTGAATCGGAATCCGGTGCGCCCTGTACAGTGCACCAGGGTTGCCACCATCCCACCATAAACGTTGTCGCCGTTGTCATTGTTGTCGCCGCCATTTGGAAAGCAATTTTTTCCCATTTTGTTCTCGGCGGCGTCATGATAATTAATTGCCCAACTTTTGCGGTCAAGCGTGACTAGGCAACACAGAAAGTCGCACCACCATCTGAATAATATTTCATGTACTCGCGTATGCAGCCTAATATCTGCTAATAAAGTCCATCGAAATGCCCTGTGCGCTTCCCTCTGGAAAAGTCAATTACCCTGAATGAACCCTGATGAAAAGCAGCAAAATTCATTTCACTTCGTACTTAAAGTAATGAAAACAGACTTCGTACTCAGTCCACCATAAAGTCCCCAACTGATGTTGCCACTCCTGGCGCTGAATTTGATGAAGTTTTAATAAAACCAGCGACAACAAACAGCAGAGTCGCACAACATCTTTCTGCCGTTTGCCTTTTTTGGCCCAATCAAAAATTAATGAGTGCCAGGCGCTTAGAGGTGATAAATCACCTTGACAAAAGGCTCCGGACCGAAGTACCAGCACCAAGGACGACAGTAGGATCTGACAGTCTGACGGGGAATGAGGGAAGCAGAAGCTGGACAACAGGAAGGGAGGTGGACAGAAGTTGGGCCGAAAGCAGCTCTTGGGAGTGCTGGCTATAATAATAATGAATGTCGCCTCTGGTAATTTGCTTTAATTGCCGGCAAATACGCCGCAAAGAAATTAAAAGAAAGCTACGTTGTGAGGGAGTACTTTTTCTTGGCACTAGGTGGCCATGAATATATAATTAACAATTTTCAAGACACAAAAAAATACCAAAAGTTATGCGTCTTTCATCTGAAAGTATCCTTTTATCAGGCATACTCAAAAACTTATATATATTTTTAATAACATACAAACATTTAATAACGAAATCCGCGAAAGAATTAAAAAGTAAAATATATTACAGATAGACCTATTCTTTGAATACCTGTTTTCTGAGTAAAGTGATCTGTTTATATTATTAAATTAATTTTTGTTTTTATTTCTGCCTTGGCAGTACTTTATATTGCTTATTTTCCCCTCCATTTATGCACATTTGCGGTATTAAAAAATATTCGTCTGCAAATGTCTGAATTGACTTATCCCTAGGCGAACCCTGAAACAGGGAACACAATTTGCTGAATGTTGCTTCCCGGTGGTAAGAGATTGGCCTGTCCGCTTTCCCTATGCATCCTGAAAAGAGTATCCCGGGGTGGAAAGCCAGTGGAGGGGTGAAAAGGAGACAGGCCGCGCAGCATGACGTGGTATTTATTAATTTCTTTGACAAATCTGTTGCGTTGAGTGGCGTTCTCATCGAGCCCTGCTCCTGCCACCCACCCCGCCTCACCTGTCCAGCCCAGAGTCCTCGGAGTCCACCTCCCTCAGCCCCTGTGTCCTGGTTTTGTTTTGAAGCACTTTGTCAAACTTTTGCAACAACTTTGTGGCACACCACGGGGCAAAGTCGCAGCAACTTGCTAAATGCCCAGTCACACACACATCAAGGGTCTGGAGGAGGTGGGACACGGTGGGTTATATAGACACAGAGAAAGAGAATCACTTGAGAAGCGCAAAAGTAATAAACTTAATTGGTTTGTTCGCAGTTACTTGTGCTCGCTCAGACGACGACGACTGCTCCCCGGCATTATCACCCACCGGGTGCCGGGACTCAGAACCCAGGGGCAGGACCTCCTCCTCGAAATCCCACATCCTCCCCATCCGAAGCTGGCACCACTCGAGCATTGCGTTGCGTTTTGCGCTTTTAAGTAGTAAAGTTTTTACTCTCGCCTTGTTTTACTTTATTTTTTTCCCCATTTTTTCTGCTCGCTTTTCAGCCAAAGTGTTGAAGTTTGCTCTTCGAGTGCCTGCCGGGCTAGAGCTGGAAAACAGGATGGGGGTCAGAGGGTCAGGGGGCGAAGCCCACACACACACACAGGCTCTCTCACAGAAATAGAAAAACTTTTGCCGGCATTTGCAACAACAAGAAAAATCGCTCATACGCCACGTTGACTCAACGCTTCTCCTCAGCTTCCCAGCCTCAAGTGCTTATTATTTTATCTAATGAATCTGTTTGAGTTACCTCGCAAGGAAAAGGGGGGGATTCCGAGGAGGGGGAAAAACAGACTGGGGTCTGGTTTATATATGAATATGGCAGAAAGTTTCTCAAGTGCTTCAGTTCACTCGCAGGGATGCCGATGCCACATCCTTTCCTTGATTTCTAAAGTTCTGCGTTGACTGTTTATTTTTCCTGGCACTTTTTATTGCCCCCATTTAGCAGCTAGTGTGTTGGTCTCTGTAGCCTGAGTAATGGATATTTATAAAGAACTTTTTTATTTTACCAGAGAGCACTTGCTAGTGTGCTATTTTGATGCAAATCTAGTCCTGTCTGACTTGAACATCCTGCCACAAGCCACTTGCGCTGCGGTGTCAACTCAGTTGGCCGCGAGATGACGGCACATAATTATGGCCTGTATCCCAGGGAGAAGTCAAAGGCTTTGGAGGCAATTTCTAGCGCCAAAGATGCCGAGCTTAGCACGTTGCGAGCACACACATAGATACCTTCCAGGAGGAGCAGGTGGAGAAGGAGTATGCTTTCCCCGCCAGATTCCGCGCCTGTGGCCCCAGCACTTTCGACTAATTGAAGCCGCAACAGGATGCGAACTCACCTGCAAGGAGACAGAGAGGGAGGGGAGAAACATTAGAACAAGACGGCAGAAAGCAGAGACAGGGAGTTGCTTTAGCTAACTTTAGTTTCAACCATTTCACGGGCCAGATAAACTTGGTAAAATCCTGTAAATTATGTTTAATAGATAAAGGCTGGCAGAAGGAAGTTCGGCGCACAGGAGGCTGTCTAGACCAGCGACTAATGGAAGTTCAGAGGGGGTTTTGGCGGTGGCCATGCCATGCCATCCCTTATCCATTCCCACCCTCCAGTCCTGTCAAATTTGTAGGAAGAAAGTTTTCGGATGCAGCTCGGCTGGCTGTGCTGCACTTGCAGTCAGACGGTTGACAAGAATCCTTGGCAGTCTCGTGTCATATTATGTCACCCAGTCAGGGACACCCCTCTTGTACTTCCGAACCGCTTCCAATCCCCTTCCTCTACCACTTCTTAGCCCCTTCCATTTTCACAAGAGTAGAAAGAGTTTCCTTTGTTGGCCTGCCCTGGGGCAAAAGTAATAACTCTGCGACAAAGGGGAACAAACAGGCGCGTAATGAAGCTGCCTGGTCGGATGAGTCAGGTTCGGTCTGTCCCCCTGACTGACCATGACCATATGATGCTGTCTGGACCTGCCTTTGAGCAATTGCTGCTTCTTGGCCCGGGCCGTGTGTTTACCTGGCTGCAAAAGGGCTATAAAAACAAAGACAAATAAAACCGAGCGAGAGAGAACTAATGTGGAAATTCAGGTTAAACTGGCTTGGCTCCCTCGCTCCTCCTTTCGTGGTCGGCTCGCTCCTGTAAAGAAGATTCTCCTCCAAGGATGCAAAGTCATAACTCAAAAGTCTAATAGCAGAGCGGCCAGGATGGCAAGGGCGACGAGGAAGGGGCGGGGTCACATGGCGCACGCCCGGCAGACAGACAAACATGTGACTTAATAGTTGACTGCAAAGACGGCAAACTGGAACCGCGGAGGGGATGCGGCAGCCGAAGAAGTCTGTGGCAAACAAAAAACTACCGAAGGATGGAGCAGATAGCGGGCCAGCGAAGGGGTACGAAGGTATCAGACGTTCTTAACATGGCCCACATGGCTGCACACACACCAACATATGTGGCTCGACTTGGTAGTTGTTGGCCTGCGTCTCAGCAGGTTGTCGCTACCACAGACCCCTCTCTGGGGCCGTCGGCCCCACTATTTTCCCATCAGTAGCAGCGGCCGCGCTCAAGTCAAATGCTAAATGGCATTTGGGGACACCGCCGAACACAGGAAAGCGAACTGGAAGGGATCAGGGGACTTCCTCAGGGACTGAAGCCCGAAATACCCTCTCAGAAATGCTAAACTCCATTAAAGTTGCCAGCATTAGGAAAAGAAAAGGTTATATGGTAATGGAACGGAATTAAAGTACTAAAGGAATCCCAAATGTAAATGAATTCGATTTCAAAGGGTTCTTAATCGAGTTCTAACCAGCTTTTTATAGCTTTATTATACTCGGGATACCTGAATCACTTTTATTTATTTCGTATATATTATAGTTGTCAAATAATAATGTTAATAATTGTAAGAGAACAGAGGTAAACAAGTTAAGTTATCTTAAAAATATGTAGCTTAAACTTTTGTCTCTAAGCTTTAAAGATCTCTAGATCCAAATCTTTTATAATACTTTTTTATTTACGCAACCCCTCAGTCCCTTAATTATTATGTGTTATACTAAGTTATTAACTCATAATAACTAATATATTTTTAGAAACAGATGTTGCTTCACCTCAAAATCCTAGGTAAGGACAAACAATACCGCGGATCGTAGGAATCTAAAACCTCAGACTGTAATTTAAATGCCAGGCAATGTTAAGAAGTGCCTGATTTACCGCCTTGCTCACCACTTAATAAAATGAAAGTACCTCGAGAGAGGGTAAAAGACAGCACTCACACATCCTCCAACAGCTGAGCCCGGGTCGAACTGCATTCTGAATCTGGTTCTGCGTCTTGGGTTGGGTGATTTTCCTTGTTCGAGCTGCCTCCAGCAGCAGACGCCGAATTTTTACGCTCCCCACCCTGCGGTGCCCAGGATTCTGTCTGCGGTTTTGAGCTTTTTTCTTCTGCAACTTTTTTGTTTGGGCACCGAGCAAAAGGAGTGTTAAGTAGCGGTTCGGTGGAGATCTTCTCATTCCCACAGCCCTCATGTGGCTAGGTAGTTTTGACTGGCTTGTCACTCCCTGTCAGTTGCAAGTAAGTGGCTTGGCTGTGTGCTCGCTGGTGGAGCCGGGTCTGCCGGCAGCTTAGCAGTGTCTCCACACTGGCGATAAGATCGGAACATCGTTGCAGGCTTGTTTACATATGCCAAGTATTTACCGAAGGGAAAGTGATGAGCTCCCTTTAAACCGACTTACACGGGCCACTGGGTTCTGTGGCCGAGGTTAAGGGGGAAAACCCTTAATAATCTTGCGTTCCGAGTAAGTACCTTCATGGCAACCTCACCCCTGGCACGCCAGCTTCCCTCAAACATAATTGCTCGAATGTGTGGCAACAGTTTCGGGACATGTTCGCCACAGGACACTAAGCCCGTATCTCACTCAAATCCTCCCGGGGTCGGAGTTGCAAATAAATTTGCAGGCCGGAGAAAATGAAAAACTACGGACAGCTTTTACTTACAGTTGCGAGGCGAAGGTAGGAAACTTTTTCTTTGCTCGGGCACAAACTTTCCGGCACACACACACACACTCGAGTCGGAGGCGGCTGGGGGTCAGGGGTCGGCTCCGTGTTGACAAAGGCCAACCGAGAGAGGTAGTAGGGACACACAGAGCTTGATGAATGTAATGGGCAAAAGTAAAAGTGAAAATGGCAGCAAATTAAACGCAAGGAACTTGAAAGCGACTGAGTGATGCCCGGGACCCAAAAGAAAACTTTGCCGCTTTTGGGGAAAAGGGTTTGTACCTTTCCTTGGCAATTTTAATTAAAATAGGAAAATGATTTTATGATTTACATGCGCCACTGGCGGCAATTTAAAGCCATTTGCCTCCACTTAAAGCCGCTCTCTGCCGGTGCTCGAGGGCCTTTTTCAATTTGTTTTCGGCTTAGAGAACGCCGGAAAACTGCCAGAAACACGCGCATTTCCGAGTGTTTTTTCTTGCGCTCCCCGTCGAGTGAAAATTTACATAATCTTAATGCAAAGTCGCTGGCTGGGGGAGGAAAAGCCTTAGCCCAGACAGCCAGCCGTCAACGGACAGGACAGCAAACACTCGAGGAGGAACATCTTAAAGAATCAGCGAACACAACATCCAATCCTCCAGCTGCCCAAATTCAATACAGGCAGCAAGTGCCTGCAAATAATGGATGCTGGCGATTCGTTCCGGAGAACGGGTTTGCTAAACCCCAACCTCCCGTTTTTTTTTCCGTGTGTGTGCGAAAAGTTGACAACAAGCAAATAAAGGGACGAGGAGCCGGGGGAAAGGCCCGAAAAGTCAATTGAGTGTAAAAAGCCAAGCGAGTTTAATTTCCAAATAAAAGGGCTGTGATTTCCCGAAATCAAAGGGGTTGAGAGCGAACTATTAGCACACGTCTCGAGACGCCGGGCCGGCAGCAACCCCTGCAAGAAGTGTGCTCCGTCTCCGTCTCCATTTTATCTTGCGGGTTGCGGTTTGTATCGTTGTCACGGGGCCCACTCCGCCGAAATCTCGCGCTATCTCTATTCAATTTACAGCCCTCGCGGGCCCTTACAATTGACAGTCGTTAGCATAATTATTACACAAGGCTTAGCCGGGTGTGCTTCCTTCGCGGAGGGTGGTGGCTAATCCCCGCAAGCAGCCCCCGAGAATGTCAACACCCATCGGTCGCATCTGACACCCAGCCGCCCACACCGCATCCCTTTTCCTTCCTAATTCCTCTTGTCATTTAATAAAGAATTGTTTAAGGAATTTGAGGACTTTTTACCTTGCAACCCCCAGGGCATTCGTGGGAGTGAACGTAGCAGCTCAGCCGAACATATGATGGTAATTTCTTTGTTGTTCCTAAGGAAATGGGTTTGGCAGGACGGAAGCCGAGATGACGAGGGCGATTTTAAATTCGACATTTTCCCAGGCAGGCCAGGACTGACTGCGATGGGATCAGGAAGCTCGCTATTAGCAGTTGACTCCGCACATCCTGCCGAGGCTCAGATCACTCGTCCACCTTTCCGACCACTCAAGGGGAAAAAACAAGCGAAAGCTGAGAAAACCCTATAATTAACTGTGGCTCCACTTCCCCTCCTACCCTAAGGAGCGCCCGTTTAGAAATTAATTTATTCAGAGCCCGAGACTTGGATGGAGTCCGCCATCTGCGACCAGTCAACTCGCCTAATGACAGTTGATGTAGTGGTCCGTCTGGTGGGGCTTATAGATAGTTGTGTGCTAGACGCCACCAGATCATTAACTCTGGCGATTGCGAATGCTAACGGCAAATGAGAATCGAGCACGTGATTTCCACGCGCCACTCCCCTCGAGCACTCGACCAAGTTCTTCTCGGTTTTGCGGGGGAGAATGGAGGGAAAGGTGACTTGGGGAATTTTAAAACTAGAGACCCAGCCAGCGACGAGTCTGTTCCGAGTCACAATTTGAATTTCACAAGCCATTGATTTTTATTTGATTACCACGACAATGAAGCGACGAGCGCGGCAAACTCTTTTTGGCCTGCCCAGGACATCCGAGCTCGGGGTGCTGGTGATGGTGGCGAAAAAGGCACAAAGTTGGAATGATTTTCGGTAAAAGTTTCGTTTTCGGGGCGACAACTTTGCATGTCATTCAAATGCCGCTGCTGTCGCTGCTATTTGGAGTTTCTTTTTTGGTATCCATTACTTTGTTGCTCAAGGGTATGTTGCATTCGTAGAAGTATATCCCTACCAGGAGGCAGAGATGATACGTCTCTGAGCCTACGATCAGTTTTAAACCTAATTATAGGTTAAGGAATCTATCAGAAGCATTTTCTAGCGAAAACATACTGTATACCGAATTCTTTAGGGAAACTCAAAAAGTTTTTCATATTGTTCCTTGAGAAGAGTTGTATTTATACGGTTTTCTGAAGGATGAATTATTAAAAAAATGTAGAAATATGTTGAATTTTTCAAAACAAAGTCTACATCGAAGTTGTGTTTATACTGTTTCCTGAAGAATTCGCCTTTCCTTCACGAATTATTAAAAGACAGTTAGACCGCGAATTCTTCAAAAAAAACGAAATTTGTTTTCATTTTGGTTCCTGAAGAATTGTTGTGTTCTGTTGTGTTTATACTGTTTCCTGAAGAATTTGCGGTCTAGTTTTCTGAAAAACTTAATGAGCTTCTACCATTACTACTCGAGTATTATGTATTATTTGTTCTCCCATAAATAAAATGTATCTATGCCAACTACTGGGTAATTTAAGGACCGCCTATTGATTTCTGCCTTGTTTTTCACATTTTTTGTGGGGGAACTGAACGGGCTACGTGCACCCTTTTCTAATGTCCGTGGTCTTGGGTTGTGTTGCATTGCTGGAATTTATTGCACCGCCACACGAAGGGGCGGCCTGCCAGGATCGGGCCCCGGAGCAGCTGTCCTGGGACCCAGCAGGCCCTCCGCTCCGGCTGTCAGAAGGATGTCAAAGGCGTCGTCGCCGGCACTCGGCGGTGGTGCAGCCCCTGCTTTTCCGGATTCACTCCTCACCCCTGCCGCCAATTTGCTTCTGCTGCACACAATCGCAAAAACTTGAGACAATCGAATCAAACTCATTCGCCCGAAATCATCGACGTGTAAAATTACGAGATAACATTGTTAGCTGTCCCGGCAGAAACGTCCTCGCCTGTCCTGATCCCGAGTCCTGAGTCCTGCTCAGCCACTCGTGGAAATGTGTTCAGGATTTGAAATTGAATCGCATCGCGCTTAAGCAAGAAATCAACGACACAACGACACCCATTGACGACCACATAAATGTCGAAATATGCAGTCGGCTGGATGGGAGGGGATTGCTGGGTTGCTGGGTTGATGGGTTGGTTGGTTGTGGGTTCGCTGGCTGGGCTGAAAGGACATCGGTTAGTTGCCAGGGGAATGGCACTCCAGCAACTGGCAGCTGGGTCCCCAGTAGCCATGGCACTATCCCTCAGTCCGTAGTCCCCGGTCCCGGCTGCACATTTCTGAGGTTTTCATTGTTGGTTAGTTGAGTTTTGCTGTTTGAATTGTCAGCCCGGTGATGGCGCCTGGCATTTGGCATTTGCTTGCCTCGAACTAAGTTTAATTGGTTTATCCTTTGTGATTGTGCGGCTCCCCCGGGGTCCCGCAGCCATCAACCTTGGACCTCCAGACCCCCTGCACCCACCCGGAATGCCAGGAACACTTTGGGATACTTATGCTTATGAGTGAGTGTAATTAAGTCGCTTTTTGGTTATGCCGATTGTGGGACTGGAGACTTGGGAGAGGTGCCAACTGAGGCATAAATGAAAGGATCAATGAAGGCTGATTAAAGAGTGAATGTAAGGGTTGCTCTTCTCTAAGTGGCTAAAAGGGTTATTGAACGATTTAACAGAAAGTTATTGAAATCAAATGGATTACCTCTGTATTTTTTAAGGAATCCTATGTATCTGTTATTTAAAGGGTACGCATGTAGTGGTGCAGTACCTTCAAGCCTTGCACCTCCTTTCATTTCCCTGCATAATTTATATAGTTTTAAGGGCATATGGCAGACACGCCATCTCCATGCCAGACACGTTTGGTAAAGGGTTTCGCTTTCATTCGACGGTGGACTGGGCCCTCGGCACTCGGCAACTCCCTGCGAAGGCGGTCCGAGGCAATCCCAGAAAAGTTTTAGAACAACAAGCATCCACATCCACCCAGTCTGCCTGTCTATCCCGAGAAGACAGCATTATTATAGTCGTAGAATGTCCTTCGTTTATAATTCGCCCTGGCCCTGGGTGGCAGGACCTCCCTCCATCTCTTTCCGAAACTTATAGAGGCACTATCCCTGGGACCAACTGCTTGGCACTTTCAGTTCGCTGTCTCGCGCCATGGGCATGTCCAGGGCCAATTTCCAAGAAAGCAACTCAAGAGAATTTCGAGTTTAACTTTTTACGCTTGAAGCGCCTTTCGTTTCAGTCGGAGCTCAGGCTCAGGCTCAGGTTCAGGTTCAGGTCCACGACCATGTCCAGGTCCATTGGCCAGGCCCCAAACCAAACGCCAAACAAAACCACAGGTTCTCGTGGCCCTGGAAGTGCCCCCATACACTCGGAGAATAAGAGTAGTAAAACCAGATAAAATACAAAAATTTGTCACTGTTAGCTACTAGATTTAGATTTTAAACTACGTGGTTAGCTTAAAAGAATAGTAAGCTATAAGATCTATTACACATAATATTTTTGGACCTCCAGGAAAGGTATGACTTAAGATCTATGTTTTAGGCTAAGCTAAGTTCAGACCTTTAAAACTAGTTGAGCTAAGGTCAGAAGGTCTAAGAGAATCACAAGTATATATTTATTTTCGTACTGATTTCAGTACACATAAATAACTTCAAATTTCAAGAAAACTAAGATATGTTGGTCCTAGGAAGCCGATAAGGAGCCTGCCTTTACTTCTAAGTGTAGTACGACTTAACCCTTTCTACGTCTTCTCTTCTGGCCCAGACTTCGCCCTGCCCTTCATGCGAAATTTCTCCCCGACTCCGGCTCCTGCCCCCTTTCCAGATCCAAGTTCTCCGACTTATTTTTTAGCCTCCCCAACGGCCCCCGACTCCGCTTGCTTAGTTGGAAGTTTGGCCTGGCACTGCTGCTGTTTTTTCCGCTTTCTGCTGAGAAATCTGTTTTTAAGTTTCAGCAATTTAATATTTTAAGTCCACAAATTGTTGCCGGCCAGGATTACTGATGGTGTGCATTCTAATAAGCTGTTAATTGGTTGCCGGTGCAGATGGGCGACAGCGCCAACGACACTGTTGCCATAGCTATATGTATATGGCATGGGGATAACGGTGGCAGGCTCAAATGCTTTTAGTTTAAAATTTCATTCTGCGAATTAGGAACTTAATAGCTTGCGGACGCGTTTTTCTCCCCAGGCCAAACTATTAAGCTTTCCCCGTCATAAAAGACAGCCCTTAATTTCTCCCCCTGCTCCGGCTGTCTGAGGATTAATTAGAATCTGCTTTCTCCTACAGAAGCTCATCTGGTATTTAAAATCACTGAAATTGATAGCCGGGCCGTTAAGGTGCGAGTTGCGATTTTTACCGCCCCAGCTGCTGCTGTTTTTCCTCCCATCCCCTATTGATCGATCGATAATATCGCTCATCTTTGACCACCTACAGGATGCAGGCGTTCCTTCCTCGCCTGCGATGGAAGTCCCTTTGAGTGGCTAAGTCCCTTTGAATACGGCATACTCACAAATCGGATCATTTCAATATTGAGCGATGACAGATAACGCCGCTGCTAAAAGGCCACCACAGCTTAGGGGTTCCTTTGTGAGGACCGATCGCAATCTGAAAGAATCCAGCCTCTCATGTGCACATCCTATTTTCATGGTGCCTGCACAACAGAACGCTGTCTCATCAGTCGACTTCAAAGGAGTCATTTTCACAATATAATACTTTTTTTCATTCTCTTCGCTGGCTTGCTTCGCAAAGGAAGGAAGTCGACGGAAGTTCTGCTCATTATGTCCTTTTGGCAAACTGTGCCTTGACACGAGCACTGGACATCCCCATGTTGAGGTTCTCAGCCTGACTTTCTCTACTGTCTGTACTTAAGAGGTTTGGGTTGTGGAAATGATTCGAGCTTCTAACTTTGACTTTCTGTGACTTCTAAATCTAAGAGGTTAGGTCTATGCTCACTAGGATGTATCTGTTTTATCGCTGCAAAAGGTTTTCTAAGATTTACACTTCCTGTGTCAAAATTTTCCCAATAAAATGATAATAAAAAAAAACGCATTGCATTTTTAGGTAAGTTTTTCAAAAGGGAATCCCAGGGCAGCTACTGTCAAACGTGGCAGTCCCTTCCTGCAACTGACGGCTGCAGGATGCCCAGGACCCGGGAAAAGGGGCAGGACCCTCGCTTGCTCTTTTGGCCGCCGACGAATGTTGATTGAAATGCGATTAGGGTCGGGGTCGAGCTCAGTCAGGGAGAATCAGAAGCGAGATTTGGCCACTGGCGCATAACAATGCGAGTGATGAGGGCAGACAGCCAGGAATCATCGCAAAGGTCCGAGGGAGGGGAGCGGTAATACCTATCCGCAAACATTCATACCCACAAATTGATGATGAGCACGGAGCGCACAAATCATCTGTGCGGCGGATTACGTAAGGTCCGTCTGTCCCGCCGTGGAAACCCCAAGCCCCGGCGACCTGAACTTGAATACGCGAGTTAATTGGCATTTTGTGCGGCGGCCGCTTCCCAATATTATAATTATTGGAGCTTTAATCGGGCTTATTACGCTCTCCCGAACCCACTAACCCACCGCAAAGCGAGCCGGGACTCATCATCGTCATCGTCGGGATCAGCAGTTACCATTGACATCGCGGCGGCTTCAATTATAATTGAAATTCGGCTTGGGTCGGGCCGGTAATTAAAGGCGGGGGAGTGCTGAGTGATTATATCGGGGGTTGATTAAATAGGTATCCCATTGTATTTCCGTGAGTTTCATTGCTGCAATTGTTGGCAAGTTTATTAAACTTTGGTGGCACTGTTTGATTGATGGTTAATCGGTAATCGCAGCCATTTCCGAGAACTCTTTTTTGACGACTCACCGACTGACCCTTTTCGAAGGGCTGCGCTGCTAATGACTAGTTGCAGGAAAATGTGTACCCTCATTAGCCACGGGCCAAGCCGGCGGAGCAAGTATCAGTTTACTGGGCTCCCTAGCCTCCCCCCTCTCACATTTCCCAGCTAATTAAACGCCAATTTGGGGCACATTTTACAATTCATTGCACAATAAAGCGCCAAAAACGCGGAAACTGCCAACGAGGAGTCGAATGGCCAATCGCCGATATCGCGCTCCGCCTGCCAAGTTCAATATCGCGGCTCGATAATCAGCCAAGACGAGATTCGATCTGGGATGGAGGGGCACTGGGGACGTGGGGAACTGGGGGACGGACAGTGTGATATTGACAGCCATGGACAGGGGCAACAACGAATGGTCAGTCGGTCGGGGCACATAAATCAATTCCAGTTCGGGCTGCCGCGCGGCATGGAGAGCAATCGAATCGAATCGACCCGACTTGATTTTGCTTTGAATACACTCCGGAGTAGAGTACTTCAAAAATAACAGATACTTTGTTTAGTAAAGAAATAGAATTTCCTTTTCTTGTTTAGCAAGAGCATTACCGACCAAGGATCTATAAGTTATAGTTTGTGTAAACCGACCTAATCTCTAGAGATCAATTAATACCAAAATGTAGTCAAATTTTAATTAAATACGAAGATACAATACAAAAGATACATTAACAATCAAAAGATATTTAAGGTTTGTTGGATAACTTAGTTAGCCATAATCCAACAGAAAATATATTTTCTCAGTTTTTTACCTAGCATTTATTAAAGAAATACAAGTATTGAAGAATAGGTTGTTAAAACCAGATTATTATTTTCTAAAACTGAAAACATTTATTATAAAATACAAAAAGCGCCTGAAGTTAGGGCATTCAAGGTTCGATTATCGCTCACTTGGCTTATCGCTGGCTGATATTTATTTCTCTTTAATTTGTGATTGAAAATCTGGGCGTACAGCGAAACATGTTTGGCAATTAATTGGTTAATCAAAATGATTAATTTGCATAGCCCGGAGCACGCTTTTCGCCATTCAGTATTCACCATTCGCAGTTAAATTAAAGCTGAATTTGTGCTCCAAGAAAAGCTGTGGAAAACGGACAAGAAGAACGAGAAAATGGTCTGCGGGGAGGGGCAAACAGGAAAACATTTCAATGAGACCATAAAAATGTCTGAGAAGTTGACCAGCCGGAGAAGTTGGGTTCGTGTTTTTTGGGTAGGGAGTATTCACAAGATTTAGTAAGGAATTTGTTGCTATGGCAAGTGAGCCGCCAAAGATGATAAAATGATAATTGCCGAGGGTGAATAAGGAGGAATTAAGGTTCCACGCGTCTTACAAAGTAACCTACGCTCGTCAATTAAAGCCCAATTAAATCGAATTAAATTGGTATTAAGTATACGACATGTAGCTGCGCAGAGAGCACCAGTACTCCACGTTTAAAGTCGGTGAAAAGCGAAGGAAAAATGAAAATTCTGCTGTGAAAAATTCAAAGGACAGACTGTGGGGAGGGATGGAAAATGGAGGGGTTCAGCGATTGGGTGTGCTGATAAAAAGTGAAATGGGAGCAGCGGCGAAGGCAGGCTCAAGTGGATGAGTGGGTGGGTGAGCGAGTGGGTGAGTGGATGAATGAATGACTGTCTGTCGGCCCGACACACTCACTCGACTGTCTGATGGTCCCAGCGAAAGGGGTGTGCCTTTGAGTGAGTTGTGCGAGCTTATGCCTTTGCTTTGTAGGCGCAAAATGCGACACACAAATGACACTTCATAAAAATGAAGACAACGATAATGATAATGGTGATGGTGATGATGAGGCAGATGATGATGACGACTGGGCGAGGGTGTGTGAGTTGGATAATAATGATTTCAAATGTTTCCAATGCTGTCGTCAGTCTCGGTCCGTTTGCTCCCTTAGAGTGCAAAAAACGAGGAATACTGGGGTGCCAAAGTAATGTTTTAAATTAAGTAATTTGCATACGAACATGGGGCTACGTCCAGAGCAAGGCTCCCCCTCCAAATCCGCTGAAAATCGTTCAACGAGGCAGAAGAGGTTGTTCCTAATAGAAATGCCGTCCACGTCATTTTTTCCTTTTGCATTTGCATGTAAATATGACGAAATGAAATCAACATCTGTAGTTGCTAAATTTAATAGACAAAGCTTCAGATAAATTCAAACCAATTGTCTGCATAAACTTTTTGAGATTTTTCGAGCTTATATTTTTAAAGATTTGGACAAAGAAACTTATTTTGATTAGGAAGTTCCCGAGTTTTGGAAGTATAACCTATTCTTATTTCAGTTCTGCAACGGGTTTCAGCTTTCGATACTGAATAGATTTATTTCCCCTTACGCCCACAATCCGCGAAAATCTGTGCGCCAACAGTTTTTATGATAGAAACAAAATTTTAACTGAAATGTATTTGTCTCATCAATACCTATCGACTGACCTAAAAAGATTGTGCCTTTCTAAGGTTCACAAACGGTAAAAACGCTAAACTCTGTCTGCCGCCCACCTAGCATCTACTGAATTAGCCGGTAGGTGGCGCCATAAAATATCGCTTTGCTGCTTATATATGTATCTCCATTCCCCTTTTGCTCCCTTAAGCTGAGTTAGGGGTATCCGATAGTCGAATCACTCGACTACAGCGTTCTTTCTTAATATTTCATAAAGTCGTCTTGCTGTATAATCAAGCCCATTTTCCGTTCAAGTTTTCGTAAATGCGAGAAATAAAAGACTCCATATAAATGTTTATTACAGAAAAATGTTCAAAAATGCTGACTTAGCATGATGTGTAGAGGTGGATACTCTCTTGTATATTGTGTGTGTTGGCAGAGTGCCGGCAGAGAAAAAGTCTTAGCCCAGGGAAAGCGCATCTGCTGCTGCCACCGACCACGGCTTTAAAGTTAAAACGTATATTTAACTAAAAGGACACTGGGAGGGAGTTGGGCCCCAATGGGTAATATATCAAGCCAACCGCCTCAATTTGCCAAGCCGAAACACGGCGCCCCATCGAACCTGCTGCCCAGCCCCAGCCGAGGATTAGATTTACTGCCTAACTTTCGCCGCCGCTCGAGCTTCAGCCCCAGAATGTGCTCTTTGGCTCCCACAAAGGCACAATAGGCAATCCTCAAGTAGGTGTATTTTGTTGTCGTTGCCGTGCCGCATAATTAAAAAGTCAAGTGAAAAATCACATTTTAAGGCAAATTTCGAGGAGTGGGGCGAGCCGAGAAGAATGAATGAAATTTTTGCGCTCGAAAGCAGTCTAAAGTAATAAGTTAGCGCTGAAGGCGCCGCGGATGTGGAGCGGGCCCAAAGGGGTGACTCGCATACCACACCGAATTGCGTCAAATGCAAATGCGTCCATTGTGCTCACGGCCATAAACAAACGGGCTGCAGGAGGCATTCCAAGGAGGCAAGGATCAGGCATTTCTGCTCCTCCTGCTGGGCAGCCAGAAAGGAGGTGGAGGATTTTCGCGGCCCCCACAAGCACTTGAGCCACGGCAATGGCAGAGTGAAAAATCCGGAGCTGCCACCGACGGAACGCTATTTTCCACGGGCTTGCTTTGTTTTTGGTACCCCAAACAACTTTCATAGCCGCAACAGAGAAGCCCAAGAAGTGGCAGGACGCCTATTCAGGACTTACGGCATTATGCAATTAAATATTTAAAGTTCTGCCAAACCATGTCCGGTTAGTTGGTGCGGCCTTTAAATTGCAGGGAACAGGTGCTCAGGATTAATATCTGTTATTAAAGGAAAATATAGTACCGCCTGGAATAGCTGCTGATAGTAAGTAGATATCCCACACTTCCCATGACTTGTTTGGCTTGAGTAGTTTGCAACAATATAAAAAGGTTATTGCTTTAAAAAAATATATATATAAAATGTATGCCGCCTTTCACTCTTTTATATTTTTGTTTTACTTTTCAAAACGAAATAATTGGCGCTGCGGTTTAGGCAATTATTAATATTTCACCGCTGGATAAAACTATTTCTTTTTCAAGCTAAATTAACACCGCTTTTCAACTCCTTTATTAACCAGTTACTTTACAATAAACCGAAATCATTTGTCGCATTGATTTACTAAAACTTTCTCTGAAAAATCCCCGACAAAGAAGCCCAAAATAAAGCTTAAATTTTGTTTACTTTCAGACCCCGAAGAAACTTAAAAGAGGAGTTCTACTTAAGGGAAGACCACAATCCCCATTCCTCCCAGCTATGTGAAGACCCGGCAAGTCAGTGCCTCCATTAAGTGCTTACAAATTTCACTTTCCGTTCTAAGCAGCCTGCTATTGAATTGGAGACTTCGAGTTGTTGCTGTTGCCGCTGTTCTCGATGGAAGCTTAAGTATTTCTACTTTTTTAATTTCATGCAAATTTTCTTTTTCAAGATTAATGTCTGCGCCAAAAAAAGTTTTTGGGAGCTCATAAGGGAAAAGGAACACGGTGCATAATGAACAGCTCGAAGCTTGTAATGCCCTTTTCTGTGTAATCAAAAAGGGCTTTTCTTTGTATTATTGTTAGGTAGGAAATTAATTTAAATTAATTTACCTGAATCTTTCAAATTGTTGAGTCTCAATAAAACGTTGAAAGATGCAGTTCGTTGGATAAACTTTAAGCTAAATAAAGTACAAGCTTTAGGAAAACCATTGTTTCAATTTGTTTGAATATTTAAGATATCTGATATATATTACATTATATTAAATATTTAAAAAATATGATTTTACATAATGTTTCAGAAATAAGTGTTCTGCCTAACAAATGTATCTTAGAGATAGTTAACTTAGTACCGAGTATCTCAATGTCGATGTTCTCGAATATTTTGTTTTCTTTTTTTGCCAGGCGAAAATAATTCTTGAAACTTTCCCTGGATGGGCGTGACAGGGGCGTTTGCAGGGTTGACTGTTAAGTTATGTCTGTCTGTCTGTCTCCCATCCGCACGTTAAAAAAGGCCCCATACAAATAACCAAGACATTCGAAATGAATTCCAAAGAATTTTTTTCCCCCAGTCCCTGGAAGTGCATTGAAATTTAATTAAAGCTCGCCCGCATAACCCTTAAAATATAGCAGTTTGGGGCAAATAAATTCATTCTCATTTCGGCACTCGTAATTTGGGTGCTTAATCCTTAATCCCAGCTTCAAAGCCAGTTGGTAAAAAGTTTTTAATTGATTTCACTTATTCTGAAGCTGAAAATTGGTGCTCATCCTTTTCACTTTTGTTTTAAATTTTCCTTTTTTATTTCCCTTTTTTCTTGGCACGCTTTGTCGCCTTTGGATTTTGTAGAGCGGGGGCATGCTTTTCTTTTGGACAAATTTGACTAAAGCTATGATGTTGGAAATAATTCTGGCTGCAGGGCGATTTATGTGTCTAATGGTCGAGCAAAATGTTTGATTTGACTTGAAAAGTGGCCGTTGAAATCGATTTGTGTAAGCCCACAGCATAGCTTAAAGTGTTGTCATAGAAATTTATCTGGCCTTAAGACCAAATGAAAAATGGATAACTGGCTTGTTTAAACACTGCGCATTTATTTTTGTTCTATTAAGGAAGCTGCCAATTTACCATTGCTTATCCTTGCTTAAAAATTGGTAGCTTTCTTGTTAGGCGAAATCGACAGAACGATCAGAACCGCGAATTCTTCAGAGGATTGCTTTTTTGGTGTAACGCAAAGTGATTTCTTCCTGTCACTCTCGATTGCAATGGATTCACTTTTAGCTATGTCTTACTACCCTGCCATGCCGACCCCAATTCGATTTCGGGCAACCGTCGTCTGTGGGTAAAAGCCGCTTCCAAGGAGCGGGGAAACTGGCTGCTAAATAAATAAATCCGATGCGAACCCACGCGCTGGATCTGGTTGAGGCTTAATGACGACAGTAAAATGACTTAAATCGCTGTCAATGTTGACACTTTAACAAATTTTTTCACTTATGCGCTTTTAAATGCAGCGGATGGCATGGGGGCCTCCTGAGCGGGGAACATGGAAAATAATTATGCGAAATTTTTCAGCACACTTTATCCATTGTGGATGTGGCTGTTGTGTTGCCTTTTGCAACCCAGTCCAACTTTATTTTGCTGTGTTTTGTTTGGTTTTTGTTGGGTTTCGGCTCGGTGCGGTTCGGTTCCGTGGCAAAAGTTTGTACAAAAATGTGTGTTTATTAAAAAACGTGCAAAATATTTTTGTTGTTTCTGGCTGTTGCTGCCGCAGTTGTTGCTGGAGTTGTTGCATCCCCACAACGTTGTTGTTGATGATGATGATGATGACGACGGTTAAGTCGTCATCATTGTTATTGTTGCTGGCTGCATGGCTGTTTGGACGGTTGGATGTATGACTGCCTGGCGGGCGTGTTCATTCAACCGCATATAAATCGCAGCCGCGAACCCATGGACGGACATTGAAAAATGCAACGGAAACGCGAAATGCGCGACGGGGGCGTGGCACCGTGGCTGCCACAAGGGGGCGGGGGCAGGCGGCAGGCGGCACCCAAAAACATCGGCAAACACAATCCACAACAACTGAAACAACAGCAGTTCGAAGACCCGTGTTGCAACCAGTTGATTGGGGCCTTTAAGAAAGGTGCGTCCTTCTCGCTGGTAGGTGGGTAGGTGCCCCGGAGCTTTAGTTGTTTGACTGACTGACTCGACTGGTTGGCGGGGACGGGGCTCCCGAGGGGCAGAGCCTGTGGTTATCCGCTTGCAGCAGGTGAGCCTCCGATTGCCCCCGGACGCTCCGCCATTCGCTTTTATCTCCTGATAAAGCGCGACTTGCAACGCGTTGCGTGGTGCAAGCTCCACTCCGAGGCCCTTTCCTCAGCGGAATTATGAGAGCACGCTTCACAAACGTGAGGCACTGGGAACTGGAAGTGGAGGCGGAGGTGGATGTGGATGTGGAGGGCAGGGAGCAGCGCACCGCCTGCTGCTTCACATTTCTCGTACGGAGTGCGCTACACTTGATGTGTGTGGGCATGCTGGACCTGATTGCTGCGGCGGTAGATGATTTTGTTTCGGTGGGTGGTTGATTAAAGGGAGTGGTCCTCAACACGATGAAGTCATTACCAAGCGGGGCAAAGTCTTCGCTAGCAGGTTTTTTGGAAAGTGATTGTATTCTCAAAAAACTTAACAACCTTGTTAGAAATAAAACATGTCAGCCTTTAAGCGAATTGAAATTTTTAATATTTTCAATTTTTCCTCCGTTTTTTTTTTATTTTTCTTAAGACGGCTAATTTTTTCCTTTTTTTTTTGATAATGTTTTGCTGCCACCGGAATGTGTTGGCCCTTTCTGTAAGCTATTATGATATTAAAGTGCGTATATCGCTCGGGAGCTTGCAAGTATAGTATCCTCCAAAGCCATCAACTCTTATCTCTGGTCATACCTTCACAGTATTTTCTATTGTGCGGCTATTCATAGCATTAGTTCCGACCCCAACCTATCCCATTCAACACCATCCTTTCTCTTTTCACTTTTGCCACCCATTTGAACCCACTCCTTCCGTTTACCCTTTCCAATTCCATTCATCAAATCAGATTGTGGCTAGGACGGCAGATCTTCCCTAGGTAGGGCACCCCTGGTTCGGAGTGACCCGGCTCTTTCGAGGCTCTGAATGCCATGCATCAGGGGCTATCAGCTGAAAGCATCCCCTTCTGCGCCCATGTACCGCTCATAATCTTCTTCGGTGCATCAGCACCGACCTCTCCTCCTCCTTTCTCATGTAATTGAATTGTTGCTGTTGTTGTAATTGCTTTGCTACCGTTTTTAAAATCAGCCAGCCAACGCATGGGACCCCTTCCCAAACCCCTTCCCAAACCCTTCCCAAGCCCCTTCTCAACCTCCTTCCTTTTGGCCTGCAGCAGCAGGGCACTTAGCTTCATTTAATGCGCTGCCTGCTGCTGCTGCGGCTGCGACTGCCTCTCAGCCAATTTTGCGAATTTTAAACTGGTTTTCCTTTGCCGATTTTCATTTTTTTCGCTTTATACATAACTCGTTGCATATTTCTGCTGTCGGTGCGTATTAATTTCAATACACCTTGCCCCTTCCACAACCCCTTCCCCAACCCCTTCCCTGCAATCCCATTTTTGGGCACCTGGTGCACGTGCGCTCGCATGCGTAATGAGGCAAGGGTTACGCATACGCCGGACATCGGACGTCGGACGTCGGACTTGGGACACCAGGCACTGGCCATCGATGATGATGATGATATGATGGCACTCGCTGCCGCACTCGTGTCGCCTGCACCTGTCGATCGGTCGATGGAGCGGCGGGCGTCATGTGCCGCTCGTCGCTTGTAAATAATTCATGTTGACAACTATTTTAGCCGGCCGCAGCTCTAGTTGGTCGCGGCTGACAAACGACGGCGGCGACTGCGATTGACGGTGTATTAAATTATGATTGACACATTGACTGCCTGGCTGCCTGGCTGCCCGACTGAATGACTAACTAACCAACAAACCAAGTGCGGACGAGCTCTTATCTTTATTAGAGCACATACGAATGTTAGAGTGGACCCCGGCTGTGATTGAGGTTTCTATTTAAGAGTCCTTAGGAAAGTATTCTGAAGGGCCGCTATTTATTAATACTTATTTTTGCTTTAAATATTCACAAGTTTTTAGGGCTAAAATGTAGTGTTCTCTTGATAAAGTGAATCAAAATTGTTTTAATAAAAACGGTGTTTCCTCTTTTAAAAGATTTTCACATGACATCTCTACTATTCCACTTCAAAACGCCTAAAAACATTTTGTACTTATTGTATTTACTGATTTCTTCTTAAGGCTTTAACATTTAACTACAGGTTACCTTAAGAAGGTCCACCCAAACGTGTACCAATATGCGGATATTGTATTGAACTCGTTATCAGGCATCGCCGGTGCTATTGACCTTTGCTTGGATGGACGGTTCATAATGTTTACACTTCCAGTTTCAGCTGTTGACTCTGAATGGGCGGGTAAACAAGGCTCTCCGCCGTGGCTTGTGAATTAAAAACTGATCCCGCAGGGGAACGCTGGTGACACCCCTTCGACTCACCGTGTTTTGTATTCTTTAGGGATTTAGGACTTTAAAGGCTGTTCGAACCCTTACCTGAAACGAAATCAAATGTGAACGGGAGAACATGTTAATTAAAAACTTTTTATGGGCGGCCGGGGGACGGATTAAATGGATAAGTCAGGCAGGTAATGCTTCAACAATTAACAATTAGCAAGTTTATTGCCGAGCTGCACAAATCACGTCTGGGACGCAGGCCGCTCCAATGAAGCGAGAAGCTGAGCTGGTCGTATGGGGGTAAAATGCTTAAATCCCTTCATATTTCGACTTCAACTTAACTTCTGGCCAAGGGGCGACGACCAAAATAAACAGCCAGCAAGAGAGCAGTGTAGGAAAAAAGCAAAACAAATGCAAAAGTTTTCTAATTAAAATCGCGTAAGTTTTGCGCCAGCCTCGTTAAATTTGCCCTAACCCAAACTACACTGCATGCGAGCTGCTATCCTGTTTTTCCTCGCATTTCCCAGGACCTGCTGGAGTCCCTTACCATCCCATCTTCATCTTCATTTCATGTTCGTCGTAATTGTTTGTTAATGTCTTGGCAAATGAGGGGCCTTAAGGAGAACTACCCACATTTTCTCGCGGTGTCGTCGTCATAAAACATGTCGAGAAGGGAAAAAAAAAATAAACTGCCGAGCATAAGGGGGAAAATTAAATTAAGAGCTCGGCACGCAAGGCGGAAATCACGCGTGACACGAGAGGAGAGTCCACAGGCAACAGGCGTCCTTTAGGGTCGAGGTTCACTTTATCGTTATTATTATATTCCATATTTATAGTGGTATTTGCTGCGGCACAGCCGAGGGGTTGAGGCTGGAGACGATGATGATGTCGGTAATGAATAAGCCAACTCGGGCCAAGGACTCGGTGCCCGGAGCTCGGCAGCAGTTCTCGCCGGCGTCTAGACACACAAAACAAACATAAAACGAAGCCGAGCGCTGCGAGAATCGGAAGCAGTCCCCAGAAGTAGGTATGTATGTATGTTTGTTCTGGTCCACCCACAGAACCCCCCACCTCACCCATCCCTGAAACAAACTTAACGCCTCTTTAAACTTATGAAACATTGTATCCTGCGGGAAGCGAGCAGGAGGGGTTACTCCGCCTTTTGGTGGTGCCAAAGTTTTAAATTCTACTTCAGAAATGAATTTTAGATTGCGGCAGGGCTGCCACACTGACTCGAAACTGCAAGCATCTGGCAGCGCTCTTGGAGGCGTACTTCGGCGGAGAAAGGAGAATTTCCGCAGAGAAATGGGAAAAAGAGAAAAGAAGGCGTGATGGAAACTACCTTATCAGCAGCCGCCGAAAAGGATATGAAGTGGAAAAAACGTCAGAAAAGTTGACTAACGGAATGGTGGAGTCGACTTGTTCGATACCTCAACTTCAGTGTCATATCACGATGTATGCGAAAATTTATTAATTCAATTATTCGATAAATATAATTTAATATATAACTAAAAGACACGTGTTGTTTCTATTAATGCAAGTAAGCAAGATAGCCTTAAATGTAAATTATTCGATAAATATAATTATATGTCTATGTTTCAGTGAAAGTACATATATGACCGATTTGATGAATGTAAAAAATAAAAGTTTCCTTTTTATTAATAATAAACCTGCTATTATATTTCATGTGAATCTTAATTGTTCATTATTTTTGTATGAATGAAAAGAGCCCATTCTAGTCGTTAAGCCCCAGGGTATTAAATCCAAAGCGGAATAAAAAAATCGGCAAAAAGTGAGCACGAAACCGGAAGGAAGGAAGACACACACACACACACACACACACACGCAGAAGAGCGAGAAGGATGTGCACTCACACAGGCACAGGCAGAGGGCGCAGGACACGCGCGCACTCACAGATACACACACACACCGACACAACGACGGTAAAGTGCCAAGCGACTTTTACAAGGGTCGACAAATATGAGGCAAACGAACGAAGTCGCAGCAGGCCGGCTAAAAGGGAGCCGAGGCGGAGTGGCAACGAGAAAAGGCAACACATTGAGGGCTTTAATACGGTGGGGGTGGGCGGCGCCCCCCGCTCCTGCCCACCCAGCGACGCCCTTTAAGGCCGCCTGCCTGTCTGGCCTCGGGGGTCGCAGCCCACCCCCCGACCTCCGACCACCGCTGTGTTAACTTAAATATTTTATGGGGTGTCAGCATTGTCGATGTTGGCGCGATTGTCTCCGCCACCCCTCGGCCCCTGGGTAATACCTCTGAAATCCACCTCGTTCATGTGAATCGCTCCAAACATTTCGTTCCTCTGCTTTATCGGGTGCGTGGCCTGTCTTTTGTGTGCGGGGCTAAAGTAATTTCAAATTGATAAGCATCGCTGCCTTCTAGTTTCGGGGGTTGGCCGGTGGTCGGGGTATATTAAACTGATTTGTTCCGTGCAGAAATCGAAGCAGTCAACGTCTCACGCTTCTCAAAGTCAATTGAAATTAAGTAACAGATTTTCGTTGGTAAAGGTTTTTCCCTGGGGGAAGGGGAAACTGTGTCTCCGGAAGGCGGGGAATGCAATTCCTTTCGAAGTTGAAACTTTCGCCCAGCCACTTGAGCGAAGGAGGAGCTGCTGCCCATCAGCAGCAGAATGCAGAAACGCAGAGCTCAGAATGCAGAGTGCAGAAATTTGCATAAGTTTATTAAGAGTCCAGACCTGGGCCCTGAGCCACTCGAGAGTGCAGCCAGCTGGCCAGGAACAGAGGGCGGACAAGTCGCCGGACATACGCACTTCAAGTAGCCCGAAATCGGCAAGACAAGAACTGCAACAGCAGCAGGTACACTGAAAAAAACCTAGTTAGTAGATATCTACTTTTTTTGCTGGAATATCTACGTCAATACTATATAATTTTATTCTGACAGTAAAATAATTATTTATGATTAATTTAATATTGGTTTTTAAATTGAGAGAAGATTTAACCTTTTTTTGGAGAGGGGGATTACCACATTTTAGTGGGCCCTAGTCCTAGTGTTGATTTACAAATTTCGGAGCTTTAGCTCTTGATATATGAGCAAAATTGTAGACCACCATGACAATTTAAAATAAGCCAAAAACAAGCAAAAATATCATGAGTCATTCAACATACTTTCGTTTTATTACTATTTATTTACTCCTTATCCTAGGGCTTTGCAAATTGTCTTCTGTTTTCCTACGTGTACAACCGCAATGAGGACAACCACTTCGGGGCAGCTGTTTTTGGCTTGTTGAGCCTTCGTCATCGCCTTCAGCTGCAGCTGGCGGAGCGGCCAACGTTGCGTATGCGTATTATCAGGAGTCGACAATAAATTATGTGTCAATTACAAGAGTCAATTGCATTAATCATCGCAGCGACTTGCCTGCAAAGATAAAAAGGCGCCTGCCATCTGTTTTGGTTGTCAAGAACGAGGGCGTGGCACTTCGGGCCGCAGCTGCAGCTCCTCCGCCCCCCGTTTTTCCGATTGCAGTGCAGAAATTAGAAGGAAACCCGTTCGCCGGCTACTTCTCAGCTACTCCCCAGTTTTGTGCGTAGATTGTCATAAATTTAACGCAGTCGACATGCAGTTGCAAACTTTTTGGCAGCAGCCACTCCAAGAGCCCCCTGCCCCGCCAAGTGTCATGTAAATGTGCAACAACCCGGAGACGTTTGCTGTCGACATTTAGTGGGAATGGGGTTGGCTCCAGGGGGAAAGGGGTGAATACCCAAAACACGACCCGACTCGAAAAGCCGCCAACTGCTTTTAACTGTCATTAATTATGTCAAAATAAGATTTAAATGCTTTTTGTCTACGCAAACATTTCGGGGTAAGAGTACTCCAGCCCCAGACAAAGGTTCCTTTTGAGAGGCAAAGTTTTCGGTCTAACTAAGCTGGCACTGCATAAACATCATTTGTTTAGTAAGGCCCCAGTACCCCCTTGTGTATCTTTGGAGACTTCTGCCATTGGCTCAGAGGTGTGGTCTCAATTTGGGGATTTTTCCAGGATTTTCCCGAGGCTTGGGGACTTAATCAGCCAGCTGTACAAACACAAACTTTCATTAATTATGCGCATTCGGCGGCGGCGGACCGGTCTCGAATAATGAGCAGCAATCGGCTTAGACGGCCTCTTTGTTGAACTTGGTTAATAGAATTTTGAATAAGTTATCAGTCGGCAATGACAAAGGCATGCAATTGTTTCTGCCCCGCCAACAAATCACCGATTCCTGTCTCGGCGAGCCGTGTCCTGGCTCTAACCAAACAATGTATTATTCGTCCTGGCTGCAGCAGAAAGCACAATTCAATTGTGGCTGCCATTGTGATATAAGCCACTTCTGCTGCTGTCAGTCAGAAGGAATCGCAGTCGGGCCCCCTTGCACTCCAGTTTACAAGTCGAGCCACTCAATGCAACATGGCCAATTAATTACACAACAGCATGGCTCACTGCCACCGCCCACAGGGCACCCACCCCCCGATAAATCGCCACAATGACCGCAACATTCAAGTGTCTAACCCTCACACCTGCATCTCCCATTCTGCTTCTGCTCACCTGGCCAACGCTGCGTATACATTATTCGTGCGAATCTGAATCCGTTTCTCGCCCTCCGAGCTCTGGCATTCTTTCGCCGTGTCTCTTTTTTAATTTGCATAAATTACGGAGCAAGGGAGCCAGTCGACGTTGGACTGGAGGTATTTTCATTGAAAAGCGCGCTTCATTAAAATTAAATTTAAATGCATACAAAAAATGCGATTCAATTGGTGGAAAATCCCTCTCTCCTCGGCGTCGAAGGCCCATTGAAAGGCCCCTTCGCCAATGGAGGTTGGAAAATTTTAACGATTTTGCCGCCCACCGATTGCAGTTTGCATTTTAATTTCACCTCACCTCACCTCCCTCCAACCCAACACTCCACTTCCGGAGACCGGGCTAATCAGGGTCCGCCAATGCTTCCGGGCAGAGCACGACTGCACGATTTATGTGGTCATCATTGCGAAAGAGTCAGCGGATCGGGCTAAAGCCGACTTTAAACCGAAATAAGCCAAGGAAGTGGGGGGTTGTGAGTAAAAGTGTGCTACAAAGTTAAATGAGTTCGCAACTAAACTAAATGTAGGTTTTAAACCAAAAAATGGAGTGAAAAAATGTAAGTTAAGTTAAGTTTAACACGCAGATAACAAAATAAGCAAAAGTCCATGGTTACTAAAAATATGTCAATTGTGTTTGGGTTCTTTAAAAATTAAATATATTTTCTATATAAATATATATTCTATAATTAGACCTTAATAGGTAAATTTATTTATTAGTCCTAAAGATTTGCGGTTTGTAAACTCATTTCGGTATAGTATTTGGATTTTTTTTTTAAATTAGATACATAGAAAAATGATAACTTGTGTATCACTCTACCTAAAAGGTCAAATTATTTATTAGGCCTCAAAATCTTCTGTTTGTAAACTCATTTCGGTATTAGCATACCTAAACAACTAGAATTGTAATATATTAAATTTGGAAATCCCCCTTCTCAGCCACAAAAAACTAATTAAAAAGTAATTTTGAACTGACGAGCTTTCAATTAATGTGTTCCGGGTTCCTTTGGAGTCTTCTGGGTCTGTCCCGGCAACTTTGAAGTGCCTACGAGCCGTCGCTCCAATCCTTCAGCAACTTTTTCACTTTCTTCGAGATTCTTCTGATGTTCCTTCTGGAGTCTCTTAATTTGGCGTTGCACTTTTTCGCTTGGACGTAAGCCAACAACTTTGTCATCTGTCTTCGCTCAACGCCGGACTTTTCCACCGCCCCCTCGCTCTGTTTTCCTTCTAATTGGCCGCTCTTTGGCTCATTTATCTTGCTCGAACTCGGAGCCGTTCCCTTTCCCCTGGCTTGTCCGCTTTTAATTTGGGTGAAATTTTCCTTATTTATAAGGTTTTTCACTTCATTGCACTCGCTTGTTGCCAAGAGGCACTGCCCGCCCTGCTCTCCCAACGCTTTCTTTGTCCACTGGCTTCGACTGTGGTATCATGTCACTAAATCAGCACAAATTGCTCAACTGATTTGTAAAATATTTGGCCAAGTGCCAGCGATATAATCTCATTGCTTGTTGTTTTGGCCAGCCATTTACATCATCGCCGTCGTTGTGTTGCCATTCTGCCTTTATAAATGCTACCAAATGTGTCAACGGGCTGTACTGAGGAGTTTGCCCATCTCCTTCTGGTTTTCCATGTATTTGGCAGTCTCTTGGCTTCGGTTTTGAGGTCATCTGGCCAAAGCTGTAAATAGATTTTCCTGTGGCAGTCCTAAGCTCCTCAGACTTCTGTTCGTTATGGGTTTCCCACTTGGCACTTCACTAATCGTTGTTGCCCCAAATTAAGTCCCTTGGCAAGCTCCATTTAAATTCATGACTAATCCCTCGTATCACCTCGACCAGAACCGCATTCTGCAACAATTATCTCTTGGCTTCAACTTTTAAATGTACTTTCCAAAAACTCACAGCGCGACCTTCAGCCAAAAGCGTCAGACCAGTAACAGCCGGCCAACTGGCCAAAAACCAAACAAGAACCATGGCAAAACTGCATAGAAAAGACAAAAAATATATGCATATATATATTTTGATTTCTTTTTTGCGATTCGTGTTATTGTGTGCACAAAATCAACTAAAAGCGGCAGACAAAGTTGGAAGTCGGCGGCGAGGGTTACTCTTAAATGAAGTCAATACGGTCGAGTGCTGGAACTCTGGGTTCGACTACAAGTTGCCTCATGGCTGAGAGAACCTTTAACTTTTTGTAAAAAAAAAAGCAAACTCCATTATAAACAAAAAGTAAAGGCTAAGCTCATGTAACTCTCTAAACATGTTCTAATGGATTTGATTTACATAGTTTTCCTCTGCATTATATTATTTGCTTATATTTTTAAATAGTGTTGAAAATAATTTTGAAAAACCCATTATAACGAAAAGCATTGGCTTAGTTTTTCTCTTAAAGCCGACATACCCCGCACAAAAGCTCAAAAAAACATTCCCACTACCATAATCCCCTTCCCATATCCGTTCGCCCCTTTGTTTCCGCTTTGCCATGTGGACCAGTTAATAGTTTTGACCACTTTGTGCGTTGTTTTCAAATACATTTCGTTGGCCAAAACTTTTTAATTCGCATGCAGCAGCAGCTGCACAAGCTTTGCATGTTTATGGTAATTGCATTTACAAGTGGGCTGCGGGGCGAGTGCGCTCCAAAGCGCGGATCGTAAGTCCCACTCGAACGGCTTGAATGTTGCAAATGCATTGATGATAAACGAATGTGCACTCTTAAATTGAGGTCCAAGTGCAGACATGCGGGCCAAGCTCATCATTTAATTGAACTGGAACCCCAATCGAATGAAAGCCAGATCGAAAATAAGGAGGCAAGCCAGATCGGGGATGCAAACTTCAACAAATTGAGGCTTTGGATAAAATAAGCTTACCCATAAAAGCTAAACATTCCTAAACAATAAAAACCCGCAAAATTATATAGATATCTACATTCCAATTCCATTAAAATTCACTCCTCAAACTTCATAAAGTTTGACAAATTAAATCAACATAACTCAGGGACAACTTGTGTTGTACCACTTGAAGAATGTTGAATTTATTATGCATAACCCTCTAGGAAACCGTTCTTGCTTTTAATTGGGTTGTTTAAGTCTTTTTGAGTTAAGCACAGTCTACTATGCTGAATAAAGGCCTGCTTCACGTGTAGATTAGTTGGTAAATAAAATTATTTCTGTCTATCCTTATTAAAAGCGTGTTCAATTTTGAAGCACTCCACTACCAACTTAGAGTTTAATTCTGGCTAAAAGTTGGCCTAACTTTTAATAAGTCGGTAAATGTAATTATTTTTAGCCTTATGAACGATGAATTTAACTTAAAAGTACGTTTCCTGCAACTTAATTTTTAACAGATATGTAGAACTTTAAAGCGTATATATTTTGTATTCAAGTTAGATAGATATTGCTTGGCTTGGTGCCTGATTTTTTTCGGCGTTCCACACAATTGACAGGGTAAGGGTTAAGGGGAGAGCCATGGGGCAAAGGACCCCCGGCTGGATTTTTGGGCCCCGCATTTTTCTGCATGAGCGGCGACAGGGGCGCTTCGTATTCAAAGGAGCGTGCACCGTTTTCAGCCGCCTGTTGAGGCGCCCTCTGGGAAATCGGAGGGGGTTTTCCCAAAGAACAGGGGCAGGAGCATGGGTGAGGATGGGGGTGCAGAGATGCCTGTCGCCGGAAAGCAATCAGCAAAATAATCGAGTGAGCCCAGAGCCCTGTGCGAATGTATGTGAATGGAATTGGCCCTTGGGGTTGTGATTGTGACATGTGTGCAGGCACAGTGAGTGCTTTAAATCAGTCACGGCGTACACTTGTCATGACATATTCGATGTGTGAGCGAAATTTTAAATTCCAAAAAATAAAAGTATAAATAAGTGAGGGAGTACGAGAACCGGGCTAAAAATTAATGCAACAATCATGGGCAGAGGCTGGCTGATTTCGAAGGGGTCAACAGTAATTAAACACCAACAAAATTACATATTCCTACCCCACATGTTCTACCTCCCAGCTCCTGACATCCAACTTTCTCCCACCCTTTCCTTCCCACTTTTCGCTCATTAACCGCCACACGCTTAACCCCCACTTGCCCGCTGGGGTCTAATCGTACTTATTTGAAAATCGCTTCTTATACTTTAATTGCCAGCAGTGCGGAAAATGAAACCCCCTTCAAGAACCCCCCTCACATTGTTTCTTTCCAATTCGCTTGATGATCCCCTTGTGCGATTCTCGTTTTCCATTTGTTCCATTTGCCAACTTGAAATGTAATACAATGGGCATTAAGTAATTGTTGCTGTCGTTGTTGTTGCTGCTGTTGCTACTGCTACTGCCACTGCTTTTGCAGCTTGTTGACAAATCCGCACATTTTTCATAAGCTCGGCCAAGTACTTGCTCTCATGCACACAGCACGCACACAAGTATACCGCCCGTACTTGCTCTTCGGATACCCTGTTGGCTATAAAGGTTAAGGGTATACCAGCTGGGACGCGGAACATGTACTGGAACTAGGGTGACTACTAAGATGGTAATATATGGTATGAATGAAAATTTGATAGGTTTTTGGAATAATCAAAATAAGAGGTCTTTAAACTTTCAGGGGATGTTATTCAAGGGAGAAAGTAGCATATAATGAAATACTTTTTAAAAGTAATTTCCACAAAGGTAATTGTGCTTATACTATACTCATAAATTGTTTTTCGATTTCTAATCTGTATCTTAAAGAAAAAAGTTAAAGGTTAAAGCCTCGAAAACGTTTCGCAACTCAGAGTTTAAAGTGTTCTTTAAGCTTAGCTTATGTTTAGATTTTTCAAAAGGTATTTACACCTCAACAATTTAGGCTGGTCAAAATAAGAAATTAAGCTTTTTCATTAAGTTAAAGTTCTTTAATAAGAAAAGATGGTTAAAATAAGCCCTAAAAATAATATACCTTTCAGGGTATCTGTTAGTCGAACATCGCCAAGCGAGCCCTCAAACTTGTTGTAGAGTCGCATATGGCGGGCGATTTTCATTTTCGTTTTGACTGTCGTGCAGTTTTTTGCGCCGATTATGACGCGGACGTGGACGCGACGCTTCAATTGGAGTAGAGTGCCTCCCGTTCTCATGCCCTTACCCACACCCATCCCATAGCCATTCCCGGGCCAGACCCACTCCCATTGCCATTTATGAGGGCACATTATGCCATTTATCGCAGCTTAAATGCCGCACATAAAGTCGATGCAGGCCTTCCTCGTCCTCGGATTATTGGCTTCTTGGAGGGCGGGCAAAGGAGCTGGGACTCGGGAACCCCTGGAACGGATCCGACCCTCATGCGACTTGGTCTGAAGTGCTGATCTCGCCCTGCTGGGGGTCTGCACTGCCATCGCCACTAATAGTAGGGCCCGGTTTATCATTGCAATCAATTAATTGAAATTATTATTTTGCCAGGCAGTGGGATTTCGGCTGCCATTAATAATATTTCTTGAGTTTCTCATTTATTGAGATTGCCAATTGTGGCCTTAGCTAACTCTGAATGCGACTCGTAATTGCTTCCTTGGTTCGGGCAAAATAAAGAATGAGTAATTGTGCAGTCACCTTGACTTTTGCATCTAAGCATACACTCAATAATTAGATAATGACGGCATGAACAGCCCCTGCCACAATGGAACCATTAACAATGAAATTGCAGCGCAGCAAGCCACAAAAATACATAAACGTATTCAACCTTTTGCATTTATTTGTTGCTTGTTGCCGTTTTTTTCGCAAAACTAATTCGCAGAAAAGCGAAAAAAATTAACTTGGCAAAAAGCATAAAAAATGATGTGGCTAACCTTGAGTTTTTTATTTGCTAGCCGAATGCAACAAGCGAAACAGAAACCAGAAA
Source organism: Drosophila biarmipes (assembly GCF_025231255.1). Taxonomy (NCBI): domain Eukaryota; kingdom Metazoa; phylum Arthropoda; class Insecta; order Diptera; family Drosophilidae; genus Drosophila; species Drosophila biarmipes. The sequence goes on along the minus strand of NC_066615.1, from coordinate 10,283,713 downwards.
GTGCCTTAAAGTCTGCGGGGGATGGAGTTAAAGGCACATTATCTATGGGTCTCAGAATCTAGGTGTGTACGGTTAAAAAAAGATCTCATCTTGATTTCGGTTGCAGATTAAAATTGAATGCAAATGTACGATTGTGCCAAGGGGTTAACCATTCAACTGGATGATTTAAGTCTAATCCATGAAATTTTAAAGAGTATTAAAACGGGCCAAATATAATTCAACAATTAAAAATATTTATCACAGATTGAAAGATGTTAAAACTCCACGCCCTAAGTGGGCGTCACAAGATCTTGATTTTAATCCTGTATCTGAGGTCAAATTCATATTAATTCAAATCAAGATTTTCCTAATGAGACTCTGACAAAGCTACACACAGGTATCCGCCCTAAGTGTCAGACCCAAATCACTTTGTATTCAGCATCCATAGATCACATACATTCCCAAGAGCAACTCATGCCCATACGTTTAACGATGCTCCCGAAGGCAAAAGAGAAGAAATGACCCCAATATTAAACTTCTTTTTAATTACACGCACAAATTAGCCAAATGAAATGAATTCAAATGAGATTCATTTGCATTATTTCTCGCCCCTCGCACAATAGAGTCCTAAAATTGTCGTAAAATCGTTAGAAAGAAGCGAAGAAAATCATAAAAACAGCTTGGCTACGGTCAACACGGAGTCGTAAAAGATGTATGTGAAGTTATGGGACCCTCGTCTCTGAGCTAGAAAATTAAGTTTAATGAACATTTTATGCCTCACAGCATGGGACACTTCGAACATGAAGTATTTATAGATTGATTTATATTATTTCCTAGCAGGGAGACATAAAATTAGAGATGCTTTGTAGATGGAGATGGAGTTGGAACACAGTGGACGATCGGCGGAAGTGTGTGACTCACGATCGCCTGGAGCACCAGCTTGCGTTTACGTAATTGCAATGCCAAGTGCTGCATGCAACAAACTGCAATATGTTGCCAAAAAGCAACATATGCAAAATTATGAAACTTTTTTGGCTGCTGCGCGCCGCCGCCAAGCTGCCAATATGTTGCAACATCAGTCGATGGTTATTATTTATATGGGACTTTGGCCCGAAGTTTTGTTTGCCAGCTGCACTCCCCTGCAATCCCCTGAAACGATATATGTACGTAAACGTATGTTTGGCTGGCAAACTGTGCCAAACTTCAAATTTATTGCTGCCGCAAAAGTTTCATTGCCAATTTGTGGGGAACTGGGGGTGGGGGAAATCCCCGGATAAAGTAATCAGAAGTGCTTAGAACTTGTTTAGCAACTTGGCGAAGATTGCAATATCGATGCAGGCAATCCGGCATAAATAGAGACGACGACAGAAAGAGTTTCCCAGATGCCTTGATTGGGGTATTAGCACAGATATTGGATGAGAAATAATAAATAAAAAGAGCCCCATACAAACGGTATCATGTTTGCCTGCTAACTTTCAACCTTTTTCCAGTCCTCTGGGTTCTCAGCGCCCGGGGATTAACTATCTGGGCTCCGGGGGTTTCGAATGTACAGAGAGCTTGGGCTCCGATCCGAATCGCTATTCCAATTCCAATCTGGAGAACGCCCACAGACAAATGCCGGCAATCAACGCCATCTAGATAAAAACAAATATAAACAAATAGCGGCCAGCATTTCTTTTGATTCTCAACATTTTTACATAAAATTCCGAGCGGGAAAACCGGGAAAAGGGCAGCGCGGAAAGGGAAGTGGCCATTTTATTTATTGTTATTTCATTTCGACCGCAAATTAAAAGCTATGAATAAAAGCGCCAAGTGGAGCAGGAAAATGGGGAAAAGGGAAAACAGGAGGAGCAACAAGGTGCCGGTAGGAGGAGCTGTAAAGTAAGGGGAAAAACGCCGCAAAAAGCAGCCAGTAAAACATGCTGAAAAACGGAAATAAAAGCTTATTAAAGCCAACACAAAACGGAGCTGAAAAGGGGCAAAAAAGGGGGTGGTGCGAAAGGCAGAGGCAGGATGAACGAAACGGAAGCACAGAGCTAAAAAACAAACACTAAATCAAACATTACACCCGACGAAAGTGGAAGGAGCCGGAGCAGCAGCGAATATATATAAAAATGTACAAAGGAAAAACGTGCAGAAGGAAAAATCTCGGGAAAATAGCAGAAGGAAAGCTGCCCGCAAGGAGAAAGGCGCCACGCTTTCCCGGCTCACAGTCAGGGTACGCAGGAGGAAGAACTCTTTTTTTAGCAGATGGAATAAACGAAATCACATTTCAAAGGATGTACTTAAACATTTTGGGTAGGGCTTTATTCTCAAGTTTAAAACAAAAATACAATTTTAACCAGAGGTTAAACGTTCAGTTAGGTTGACCTAAAAAATTTTTGGTTCCTACACTGTTTCTTAAGGTTTTTTTGATAAATATTTTTCAAATTGAAGGTAGTATGAAAATGCGTATCTTGGAGCAACATACATCTAAGTAAGATTCTAAAGGAAAATCCTTTTAAAGCCGAGTCACCCTGCACACTTTAAAGTAAATGGAGTAAATGCAGGGCCTGAGCAAACATCGGGCCAAAGGAAAGTGGGAGCAAGACAAACGTGGGCGCCACCGCGACGAACTTCCCCTCGAAGCCTCATCAAAGAAACCCCTCTAAGCCGCTTCGGCATCCTTTTTGCTTTTTGCAATATTAAACGCAGCAATGACACCCATGGGGTGCACGGGGTGCAGGGCCGCCTGCGGGTTAAGGACTGCCTCTGTGTGGGTGAGCGCTACGTACTAGACTGCCAGACAACTGACTATATACACCTAGTTATTTGTTGGCATTCGGCTGCCTTTGCGGCTTTTGTTGACACGACAGGTGGGGGCGAAGAACAAAGTGAAATATCAAGGGAATTAAAGACATGGCTTGGATTAATTGAATATCGGAGGAAAGAAGGGGAAGCTTTGAAAGAGGAACTCCAATAATTGGTTATAGCTCTAAGTGTCTCCTAGAGAACCACATAGATCCTACAGTTCCCCAGATCATCTTTCGTTTGACACTCAACTTGTTCCGTTTCTTAATCCACTAACCCTTTTTCTTTATTCACACACCGCTGGCAAAAAACCTAATCCCATGCAAAGTGCTTCAGTTTCTTGTAATGTGAGAAAGAGAAATGTATAGCCCAAAGGAGGAAGCACGCTTTTAGCTGGATAAGCCGAAAGGATATGTGGGCCCCGCCCCCTGGCCATTTTCCCTGCCCTTTCTCTTGGCTTTTCCTGCAACAATGCCAGCAGAGAGCTTTTTGTCGTAGCATTCTGGAGACAGAATAAGGAAAACGGGCTGGGAAGGGGGACTGGAATTAGACTACAAAACGCAAAGGCAACATGAAAAGTTTAGTCTAGCTCGGGCTCAAGCACCAGCTCAAACGTCGAGCCAAGTTTTCCGCCCGCTTTTCCAGCCCACAACCTCAACCCCTCGAGGCCGTTGAATGGTGCCAAGCGGCCACCGCTCAAAGGCATTTCCATGATTACAAGCAAAGGACACTGGGCCCCAGAACGGCAAGGCAGCACTTTGAAATTGAAGCTGCTGGAAAAGGGATAAGCATGTGGATTGGATGTGTGTATGTATCAGCATGCGAGGGACGGCATCCCATTCTGAAGTCCTCTCAAGTCAAATTAAAGACTTGGCACCCACAACGGCATACCGTTTTCAAAATGGACCGAAAGACTCTTGGCCCACTGCCAGGGAACAGAAGTTACCAAGCTTAATAGTTGGATTTAATGAAATGGATTAAATGCAAGCTTGGGTTATGCCTAAGAGCTTTTCAATTGTGTGAAAAATTGTATACAAGGTGCCACCCTGGAAGTGATATTTCTTTTATACCTTATCGTAAATGCTATTGCTAGAGTTAGACGATTATTGATGTGTTATTATACCCATCCTTTTTTGTCAAGCCCAAGACAAGGTTTCCGCTCATTATATTGCGTACTGAAATATCTTTTATAAAAATCCATTAAACTAGAAGTGTTTTTATGTCAAAATGTCTTTCACTACGCTTCTAAAGTATGTGCTGTTCTGGGGAACCCAGCAACGTTATAGTTCTATTGAAATCAATCGGTGTCTTATTTTCCCCAGTCTTTTACAGCCTGAACACACAGTTTCCTCTTTGGTCCAGTCTTAAGCTGTCTATCAATCTCAGCGAGGTCCTCCAACAGAAAAAAAGAGACACCAAGAACACGGAGGGGTAATTGGAAACTGGTAACTGGCAGTAGGGAGGAGGGCTGTCTGAGGAAATGCACCTCCAGGAAATGTCTCTTGCGGTTATCGGGGCCGGTAATCTTATCAGTGGCCGTTGGCACTCGGAGCTGACAAATGTTAGACGTAGAAGTGCATTTCTGGCCCGATAGGTTTTGTGGGGAAACAAAGAGGACATTGACTGCAACTTCTGGGGCATGAAAAAAGGTTGAGTTCGAAGGGGGGCATGCCAGAGACCATGTGGCGGAGTCAATAAAACAAATATGGCAGGCCAGCGGATGTCGGGGAACGACGTAAGTGTAATGATAATAAAACTTTATGACAGCAGCTCATGAGCTTGTAAGGCTAATGTCAACGTGCCATTTGCCAGAGGGGGGCAGGGCTTAGGTGGGGTGAGAGGGTTTAAGGGGGTACTTTCCAAGGGGCGTTTCAAGCTCTTTGCAAGTGCAAGTGTGAAAGCGCTTTCACGCTCCACTGAGCTTTTGACGGCGCAATGAAGCAGGGTTTTGCCCGAGCTCGACTCCAAGAAGAGACTTTGATAAAGGCGTTTGCCGACGGAAGAAAATATTGTGGCCCCGCGTTGTAAGAGACTTAAGGCCCTCAATCGGTCATCGAAACCCGCTGAACTCCGGCCTTAATCACCCATAAAAACCCCATTCTGATCCCCTGCATACACATAATAGGATGACTGCTTTATCAAGCTTTTTAACTTGTTTTTTATTCATGTACATAAGTATATATTTGAAAATATTAAAAAAAATGTTATTTTGCCATTCGATTTCATTGCTGTTTCAGTAAAATGCAGTTTCTCAATATAATGTTAGCTTTTATGGTTAAATTTCTCGGTTTTAAAATAACAGTACTTAATAGTAGCACTTAATATAACGCTGAGAAAGCGAATTTTTTTTCAAACAATTTAACCTCAAGACATTTAGTAACCCAGAAACTTAACCTGACACTGGAATCAGACCTCAGAAACCTTATAATCTAAAAGGTAGAGTACTTCCCTATCAATGAAGCAGTTCCAATCACCCCGATAATTGGTTTCACTTGCTGCAGAGCTGCTAACGCAACCGATCGACTTAATAAATGCAAATCAAATATTTAATGGTCACTGCAATAATAACCCGTTCGCTGCAAAGCTCTGTGGCAAGTGTGTAATTAATCGCAGACAGGCACACACATGGACTCGACGGACTCCATGGAGGCAATGGCCAAGTGCGGGCCAGAATGCATAATGGCCCGAAAAGAAACAATAAAGAGAGGCACGCACAAACGGTGGGCCGGGAAAAAGGGGTAAGGCCGAGAACTGGTTGCTGAATAATTCACACTCGTGCACTGGGAGTTTACAAAACAACGGTTCATTGCACAAACTAATAATTACATAATGAAGCAAAACACAAGTCAAACTTTGACCCTGGCCGGGGGAGGGCGGGCGAAAGTTGCAGCCAACTTTGGTAATGTGTCCGTGCCCGAGGGAGGAAAATGGCAAAGGACGCTCTTAACAAAATGCAACAATTGCTCGAGGAGGGACACAGAATATAATTGGCTAATGTAATGCAATTGACACTAGGGGATCCCCTCTAGTACTTCCCACTATGGTCGCAACTACTCCATTGACCTAGAAACAAAGTTTCCATATTTTCCAACTCGATTCGCCAAACACAAAGAGTGTCATGAACTCCGGAAGGGATAAGCCGACTTTGACCATATGTTGCGACTTAGCCAACTGCTAAGCAGCTTGCACTTGGCTTCAAACTGCACCAAAACGCATAATAAACACCCTGCCCCTCGGGGTATTGGCCTGCACATAGAACAACAACCTCAATAGGCATTCTCCAAAACATTAAAGCACACACATAGCATTGTCTACGTCCCCTGGCCATGGGCACGAGAGTTGCAGTTACAATTGGCCGTGTGTGCGGAGGTCAATGACAATGGGCCGAGGCCTCGGAGCCCCAAGTCCAGAGCCCAGTCAAGTCCAACCCAAGCGCAAGCCCAAGACGCAGGCCAACGGAGCATGCATACTAAGCACTAGCAGGGTCTGCCGAGAGGTGGGATCCCGGGCGGAGGAGGAGGGCGGACGGCGGAGGACCAGCTATGTGTGACCACTGGCCAGGTCCCAAGCCCTGTCCCAAAGCTCCACTGGAAAAAATGATACTTTACCCTAAAGAGACCATACTGCGTTGGGAACCTTGATTATTTAACATAATTAAATGTTTCGTAGCAGATAAAACAAAAGTTTACTAGTATATTAGCTCTATAATATATTTTTTCAAGAGTCTTCTTTATATTTCCAATATTATACCAACTTTTATTTGAGTTTAATATAAGCCTTGCTGTTTATTATTCCTTGTTAATGTTACTTTCAATGAGTTTGCGTTCTTTAAGCAAGTGATGTTTTTTCAATAAAAAGCCCCAATAAAACTATAAAAACGCCCATCACTACTGTTTTCGAAATGCTATTGCTAAAGTACTTAGCTAAACGTGGCACCAAGCATAAGATCTTTACATTCCTAATATAATGACTGGCTGGAAGCTCATAAAAGTGGTCATATAATCTTTTAGACCTTTGTCTCAAATACTTTTTCGTTTACTTGGAATACGATTTTGCCTCAGTGGAGTGCCAGCCGCGTACACCAGTCCGAATGCATTCGTGCGTACGCCAATGACGATGACGACGCTGCCAGTTAACAACACGATTGTAGCAGCCCCCCTAGAGCCCCTGAGATCCCCTCTGACTCCCCCAAAGCCCCTGGACCCCTCTCTAAGCCTTCGGCAGGCAGAACCTTAAGCCTAGCAACCTGCTGGCTTTGCTGAATTTATTAGCAGCCCGTCCTCAGTCCTAAGTTGCCAGTCTGTAGTCTGCAGTGCAGCAGAAGCAGGTCCCAGGCAGATGGACAAACGGACGGAATACTGAAGAGGAGGTGAAAATACAGAGCGGTGGGATCTAGAAGGGGTTCTGGAAGGGGTTATGGAAGGGGATTTGGAGGGGGTTTGGGGAAGGGGAGGAGTTACCGAGGAGTTCTTCTCGCCAGAAACACCGCATGATGCACCGCATTCCTCGGCAATCGATGAGTAAATAATGACCAACGCAACGCAGCCAAACTGGGGCGAGCTGAAGGGGGCGTGGCTATGAAACAAGGGGCAGCGATTGGGGTGGGGGTTGGGGGTCTGCTGTGCGGGTAGCCCCATCGGTGCTTGTGCTGTTCTTGTTGTTGTAATCACACTCAGCATGCATTTCAACATGCCACTGCCCCCTCTCTGCGCCACCGCCCCGCCTCTGCCCCACTTAAGTCCACAGAAATCCATTCAATTCCCCCGCTTAGCATATCTTGTGGTTTCTTATCGTCGCAGTTGGGGGAGAATAAAGAGCAGGAATATGATTCAGAACATCAGTTGAGCAGAGCTTATTATCAAAAAAATGTTAAGAATAAAAATTTGAGAAATAACATTTATACTCCATGCCAACTGATATTTTCTTCGAAGGAAATAATTTGTTTAAGTGACAAATTTAAAGATAATATCAAGAACTTGAAAGCTTTATGTAATGGATATAAGTGAGGTAATTTTTTTGATTTTTGTAAATAATATTAATATTACAATATTACTTTAATAAAATAATAAACGCGTGTTAGAACGTGGAAATTTCGTAAACAGCCAGATTGCTGCAGGCATATCTCCATCTCTCTCGCCCTCCATTTCGCTAAGTAACGGGTATCTAAAGCGTGCTCTCTTATTAAATATTGAATATTCAGTGCTAAGAGAGCTGGTAATTATAATATTTTTTTAGAATTTTTTTTTAAATTACCTCTTTGCTTTTGTCTGAAGTACTAAGCTATTTGCTTCACTGTAATTTTGTTGTCAGTGCAACGACAGGCACTCGCATTAGCGCCCATTGTTATGAAAGGGAGAAAGCCAGCTGGAGAAGGGAGCGAGATGGACTGCACAGGCACCGCACCCAGCCTAGTCGCCCCATTATAATTAGAGTTAATTACGTATTTTAGCTATATAAATATTTCATTTATCATGCATGCATGCAGCTAGCCGGCAATCCGTCCCCTGGATTCGACTCCATATATAGGCGCACCGTGGAGCGGTATCCAAAGAAGGGGAGCACAACAATAACAGCGGCTCGCCACCGCAGAGTAAACAAACTTTTGGCTTGTGTTGCACACGACCTTTGAACCCACCCCCCATTCAGCCCAACAACCCCCGTCCCACGTGCCCCTCTCCAAAACCCTAGGCTGCACGCGTAATTGAATATGAATTTATTATGTGCCTGGGAGATGCACGGACATGGATGCGGTGCTAGTTTGCCCGTGGAGGAGGGGCTCCGTTCAGTTAGGGGGTAACTAGGTTGGCAAATAGAATTATAAACAGGATGCACGCCCACGTCCATATCCCAAAAGCAATCTTCGAGTGAGCCAGGCCCCAAGGGTGTGGTCCATATGGGAGAGGGAGCAACTCAACAATAAACAAGGATCCGGATTCATTTGATTGGCACTAAGCCCTGGCCAATCGCTTCAGATAAATGAAGCGAAATATTTTTAATGGATTCTCCGGCGGTGGAGAGTAAAGGATGGGGAGGGTGATACATTTTGAATGAGCTGTCAAAACCAATGAGCAGGAAATTCAATTGAGAAAGACAAATTATTAAAGGTAAAACTAAGGGAGGATGAAAATTAGAATCATTATAAATTGATTTTTTTACATTAACTTTAACCTGGAGCATTTAAAAATGTATTTGTTTTTTCAATATGTACACTATGTATTTTTGTGTGATAATAAATGTCAAGTTAGGTGGCAAGACTTTTCTGTGTTCCTCTGATGCAAAGTTATTAACAGATCCAATATTTGCGGTTTCGCAATTCGAGTGGATTTAGCCTTGGGCTGGTTGCATAAATCTGTCACTCAACATCCCCGACCAGATGCCTTCATTAGGGAAGTGCAAGTGGCCACAAGGCAGGGAGTGGCTGTGGCTCCTCCCCACCCGAAGTTCCTACTTGGGGAGACAACTCAATTAACAATTTGCCCCTGGCCTTTGCCGTTGCCTTGGTCATTTCCCTGAAAACACCCTTTTGCCGGCTCTTGTATTACGTGGCCAGCAACAAATTGCCCAGCAAGCCAACAACGCCGAGCGGGGAAACCGAAAACAGAAACAGAAATTTTCACACGCTCCCAGGGAGCAAATTCTGGCCAGCTCGGGCCGGTGGCCATTAGCACTCCAGGGCGAGGAAGTTGGAACCTCTGGCATCCGAGGTGCAACTACTGCAGCTGCAGCAGCAGCAGCAACAATAATAATAATGGTAAATCCAAATACTACTGTGGTTTTTCGTGGCGTTACCTGTTGATATTGACAGTGGTCGGAATGGAATGGACTGGCCAAGACCAGCTGCTGCTGCTGGCCATTAAACAGAAGCCACTGAGCACAGGGACATGCCTTGCAAATTAGACAAAATTAACGCTGCCAGGCAGAAATATGTATTTACCTGCAACGAGAAGAGCGAGAAGGGAGCGACGTGAGAATGCAGTGCGGATTAGCCGGATAAAGTCGGTATTTGCCTAAGAAATTAGCCTGGCCAAGACCAGTCTCCGGGAGATGACTAATTGGGAGACGCGCCGGAAAGGCAAACTTTGCTGTCTGCCCTTTCCCGACAATGGGTTCAATGAACTGACCAATCCCTGGAGGCTGCACACAGAGAAAAACATTGAAATCACACTAAAAAATCTGTTTTTATTTTTAAAGCAAATAATGTGATTTAAAATTAAAATTTATTCGATTTAATTTTTGGAATGGAATTTATATAACGTACAGTAAATATTATTAATATTATATTATATTATTAAGTATATAAACGTAAATACGTGGTAGGTAGATCTTTTAATAATTTCATTTCATTAAAATGTTTTCGCTTTGGTTTTAAATAGGAAAATATAACATTAAACCATACTTGTTAGTTTAAAGTTGTAAAACGCAGATTTCAATATTCATTCTTTTGGTTAAATAAAAACTTACAGGAACTAGATTCAATTTAGTGTTGTCCGCCTTGGTTTACATATTTTCAAATTAAATAATGGACTTTCATAATTTTCGGTCATATAAATATTTCAACTCAAATTACTTATGTTTTTATTCACAATTCCCTTATTAAAACTTTTTTCTTGTGTACCTAAAAAGACTTTGTCAATTATGCACTGATTAATATTATTGTTCGTGTTGAAGTTCTATAGTATTGGAAGAACTGATCAAAATTCCTTCCCAATGGTTGACCTTTTAACGGAATTATCTCCATAAGTACCTCATTAGGGTCGTTTTCCAACCCCAATCTCGGGGAAAAAACAGGCGACAATGAACTGTGAAAAGGAAATTAAAAACCATTCCTGAAAGGGCAACTTCTTGCCGCCTGAACGGAGGCCGATAAAGTGGAAAAGCTAAAGAAATAGAAATCCATGTGCGGCTTAAATGGCGACCACAAATCTAAATTACTTCGACCGTGCACTAAATCAAATGCCAGCCGGGGGAAAGGGCACCTCTTCCAGCTGGGGACTTGGACCCGGACCGAAGGGGAAACCCGACAATAGTGGCCAGAGGTATATGTATTAAACAAGCGGCATGCGGCATGGGGCAAAGCCGAATGGAAATTCAACTTGTTACCCCAGAAGTGTGGCCCACGACGACGACGGCGACCGCATTTTGGCGCCCTGGGGGGATGATTGCCATGGTCGATGGCGATGTGCTCGGCTGGTTCTTGGCCCTCGCCTCTTGGCCCTTCTCTGCTGGGCGCGTTTTTTGTTGTCTTCGGTCTGGGGAACCAGCCGCCACAACCACCGCCCCAAACCCGTGACTGCGCTTGTAATTAGCCATAATTCACTTGCCTAGACCGAAGACAGAATGAAGCATAAAATATTTACGCACTGACCGGCCCGGCACCGGAAATATGCAATTTGACGCAATTTGCATGCAAACTCCGCCAGACAGCGACTTCTTGCCACTTCCACTTGCCACTCGCTACTTGCAACTGGCAACTTGCAGTGAGTGGCACGTGGTTGTGTTAGGTGATGCAATCATTTCCGCTCTGGCCTGCATTTCGATGCAGATTGCCAATGCTCTGGCAGAAATCAATTTCCGTTCCACCATCAACTGTTTTCAGGGCTTACGCACGTTGGGATCCCCAGGGGATGCGAAGCGGTTGCCAAGATATGATTATTCCAAGGGAATGGGTATTTAGGAGTCCTCGATCATCACGTCTTCATCAGCCTATGAATTCTCATAGCATCAGTTTATTTTTCATTGAAAAGCCACACCATTATATTCCATCCATCGTAATAAGAAATAAGGGTTATCCAACGTAGCTGTTTGATTAAATTTTATTCTATTACTTATTTAAAATCAACCTGAAACCAATCAGAAAAATAATATTATTCGGCTAGCGAACATAAAATTTACTTTATCTCAGCTGAAAGAAAATACAAGCCTAGGCACTCCCGCCAAACTTAGATAAAGTAAAAATAAAATCACTTCTATTTATTTATAGCTTCCCCCGGCGACTAATAAATAATCACGGTGACTCAAAAAGCTGATTCACGAATTTCAAGAACCGGACCACAAGCTTACGGCTTAGATTAATAGAGTAGAACTGATTTGGGGACGCATGCCATAAAAAATAAAGTTGATATCGTATCAGCTGCTCATTAGCTGGTAATCAGATCGCATTCACCGCAAACCGGAATTATCATGTGCATTATCAGCTTAACTTATTTAAAAATTTAACGTTTTTTTCTCGGCGCGCTGTAAACGAAACCTGTCTTGGCGGGCCAAGTTGTAAAAACCAAATGCTCCCCACACAGGCATGTTTGAAACACACGTATCTGTGGGAGCTCCTTTCCCAGCCTCTGAAAAGGCCCTCCAGCCACCTAGGCTGCACTTCTGGTGGCGCAAACATTTTCTTTTCATTAATTCATAAAGCATATTTTTATAGAGTGGCAACACATGAGCCGAGCGGGCGGCGGGAGAAAGGAGGAGGCCATGTCCCGCAGTCATCGTGGGGCATTAAAAAGTTGCAGTAATGGAAATTGTTTTGTGAAAACTGCAAACTGCCAGTTAGCTTGTTGCCATCGAGTGGTGAAAAGGGAAGCGGCGGGCAAGGGATGGAGGAAGCGGTTCTTGCGGGCACTTGGGGAATGTGCTTGGAAGTTGTGTTGGGCACGCTTCGTTAGCCACGGGAACTTCAAATAGAATACAAGCTGACTTGATGCTCCTGATAATTTCCTCTCATTTCAGTAAGTTTTCCCTTCCCTTCGGTCGATGAATTGTTGTGGTAAGTAAGATGGCTTCGGAATGCAATGGACAGTCCAGTTTACAGTTTGATTTTAGAAATGGGTTCAGAATATAGTAAAAGATACTTGATATTAAGCTGAAATACAATGTTTATTTCTGACCAATCCCAAGGTAGTATTGAGCTGGATATGGTTTTATATCAGAGGTAACTAACCAACTTTCAAAGAACTCTTGTGGGGTCAACTATCAATAGCTCCTCATATTTAAACATCTTCCTTTGTATAGCTTCCAATGGTAAATATCTGCCCAGGACATATCGACAGTGCTTATATCTTCAAAGTGTTTACTCTCTTGCTAACTGAATGCCTTGCTCCTTTTACGCCCCAGTGCATTCAGCTCATCTTTGGTGACTCTCGTTCAAATTAGTTGTATCTTCGCCTCCAGGCGCTCTTTTATTCCACTCCAGGGCATTTCAGCTCTCCCGTCGATTCAAGTTCCGAAAAAATGTAAAAAAAAAAGACGAAAACTCCCTCAATTGTTTATCTAGCAAACACACCAATTCGGGAAACAACATTTTGTGTACAGACGGATAGAATGTTTATTTTGATTTGTACTCACTCCACGCGCGCTATTTGTTCTATCCTCACCCCGCCCGGGGCCTTATCTAGACCCCCATACGTTACACTTATCTCAGTTTCCCAGAGGAGGGGAACCCGGGTGGAAGGGGCGGCCGGGCTGCACGGGATCTTGAGGCCACATACGGCCTGGTCCATAATTTTGTTTATTTAATTTTTATGTCATGGGCCGTTCGGACGCTTGTCGCTTGTCGGCTGTCGGTCTGGGCTCGCTCGTCAAATAAGCCGCCGGAGACTGGGAAATGGAGAGAAGGTTGAAGCGTGCTCTGGCCACCACCGCCGCCAGATGCATCATCATCATCATCCTCTCCGTCTTCGTCATCATCATCATCATAGCCATTATTGGCAGCAACTTCTATTGCCTGCTCCTGGCATAAAGTTGTCATGCCTCAGTTGTTTGATTGCCTCTGCTCGCTTGCAGTTGGCCCCCAAGGCGGTGGATGGTTGGCTAGATCCCCTATCACCCCTCCCCCCCGATACAGTTGTTCTCGGGCAAATAGTATCTGGTCGTATAAATTTACCAAAAGTACCAGAAAATATTTATTTATATTTTTAATTTTAATTTAATATTCCTTGTATCGTATCCTATAAATTAATTTAAGTTGATTCAACAATATGTACGTTCCTAAAGAATTCGTTCTTTCTTTCTTTATAGAAATCTGTGTTTGTTTTTCCCCTTGATGGTTACAAGTAAGAAACACGTCTAGATATGAAAGTATTGATTTTACAGCTGGTTTAGGGTAATCACTGTTTTACTTTTCCACCAACACATTAAGAGCTAAAAATACTCGTAGATACAAACTTTAAGTTATGGAAAAATACCGAAGAAATACAACTTTTTTGTTGTTGCCTGAAGTGATCTATTATTTTTGCCACCGCTGTAGTGCGAAGTATTCCCCAATAGAATGTTCCTTGTATTTCCCACACACTCTCAGGGAATCGCCTGCACTTGGCTCGGAGGAAGGCACTCGCAGACAATTTTATTTTCATTTTCCATTTGGTATTCCTCGGCTTCGCTTGGCTTTCTTCGCTGCTTATTTCTTTTTATTTCGGTGTATCTATTTCTCTCGTTTCTAATTTTAAATCTTGGTTGCTTGATGGCCCGGGCTGAAGCGCGTTGTTTACGGAAGTTTTTTCATGTACCTCTCCGACTCCTCTCCCGCTCCTCGTCTGAGTGCATTGCCATGTTCCATAGGCGACCAACTTCATTGTCGTCGTCGTCGTCGTCGTCGTCTATGTTGCCATTGCTGTTGCCGTCTGGCTTGTATGTATCTTTGCATCCAAGTATCCGAGAGTATCTGTGTATCTATGTATCTGCAGATTGAAGTCAACTTGTTGGCGAGTCAAGTCAGTGTCGTTCTTCGACCAACTTTTCCGACTGCGGCACAAACTTTAATTTCAAATCTATTAGACAGACTGTAAACTACCATCCGTTGGCTCGCTTCGCCAACTTCTAAGGTTGCTGCATCGTTTGTTATTAATTGATTTCCTTATTAAGCCTTGCTGGCCAGACAGCGGGGAAATGCAGCTGGACGGCGAGAGCGGCATCCGGACGCTTTGACGTAGTTTGGCTAATTAGAATGTGATTAAAATTTGTCTGGTCTGGAATCACACAGCCAAGCGGAAGAGCCAAAGTTGTTGTTGAAAGTTGTTTAAAGTATATGGCTTTTGCCTTTTAAATTTTGAGACAACATTCTCTTGTAAAATGCAAACTTGTTGACTTTTCTGCCTGATTGGATCAACAGATTTGTGGAAATGGAAAGCAAACTTCCCAATGGAAAATATTCTTGAAGTGCTGCTAAGGTCTTTAGTCTTAATTTCAGTTTGGCCCAAAACTTAAGCTGGTAGTGATTACATTGGATCTCAAAAGGATAGTCATTTTTTCCTATGAACTCTTCTCCATTACACATACTCGGATTATAAATTTCCTTGTTTGCATTGCTGGACAACCCTTTTATTGCCATGGATATTTAGCCTGGGGCATCTTTTTGGTATTGAGAAATTTGGCCTGTGCTTCCTTCCGACGCCGTTGATTTGTTGATTTTGATACACCCTCGAGCGAAGAGTCCACTTAATGTTATTGCAGTCCGAAATCCAATACACTCAGTTATGGGCGAACTCAGATAGGCGAAGTGCTGTTGCATAACACTCGGGTGGGGTGTGAAATATATATGCACACGATATGTGGAATATCTTCCTCCACTTTCAATTAAAAAATCATTTTTAAGTGCCCCGCCATGGCGCGGGTCCATTGAACTTTGCCTTTGATTAATGAAACAAAATCAGCAGCAGCAAAATCTGGCTGGTAAGCCTGTATAAAGTTATACACTCAACTGATTAGCATTTTTGTTGCTGCCGTCGCAATAAAATAAAAAGAATTTCTGTTCGCGACGCGTCGGGCGAAATGCAATTTAAATTTTAATGCGCTGTCTTTTAGCAACGTTCGAAAGCGGCGGCAGCGGAAAAATAAAATAAAATGCAAACAAAAAACTCAAATTCGAAATAAAGCAGGAAAAAAACCCAGCACACATGGTAAATGGCTAATGGACGGAGGGGCAGAGCAGGTTGCTTGTGGTGGGGGCAGTGGCAGTTGCATGCAATTTCAGCCTTTCTGCTGCCCCGAGGCCCAAACACAAACACGGTCCACTCAAATCACTAGCCCCTGCCCCCGACTCTATCCCGAAGTCCAAACACGCACTGCAACTTTTACATTGTAATACATTTAATTTGCTCGTTTTCGCTATGGCAGTCTTTCTGCCGCTCGACCTGGCAAATGTCAAAAGTTACCAGCGAACGCAACTCATTAAGCCGGCCAAAGTGTATCTCACAGATGCGTTTTCGATCTGCGCCAGATAAACGCCTACCGTTGTAATGAAATTCAGCACGAAAGCCTGGCAACTATATCGTGACTACCAATGCCCTGGAACTTAAAACGCAACAACTGCTCGGGTTTCTGCAGGTTTAACATTTTAAGGTTCAAATTAAATTCATTCTTTAATGTATACATTATCTGGAACTTGTAGATTTATCCAAATACATACTTTATAAAGTGGGAAACTTTAGTGTATCTTAAGCTACTTTATTTTATCTAAGTTGCTTTACATCTCAGGTTTCCATTTCCGACTTTAAAGATATATCTTTATAAATACTTTTTAGCATAAACAACTTACAAGTATCTTTAGCTACTCGATTTTAACCACATAAATGTTGTTTAATCCCCTTAATTGCCGACCTTAAACTGACTTTCCTCTATTAAAAACTCATAGATAAATGTTCTTGTACACGTAGATACATTTATGCAAAAACTTTAGACTGACTTAAGACTGATGTATACCTTTTTTTTTTATCTGGTAGATGCATCTTAGTAATTACTTCATAAAATGGCAAACACAAGCTCCTCGATTGTAATCAAGTTGGTTCACATCCCAACTTGCAATCACCTTCATTTCCGACTTTAAACTGACTGGCCCATGAGGAAACCGAGTTGCTGCCTCTATTAAAAACTCATCTCCTCCGAAG
Source organism: Drosophila biarmipes (assembly GCF_025231255.1). Lineage (NCBI taxonomy): Eukaryota > Metazoa > Arthropoda > Insecta > Diptera > Drosophilidae > Drosophila > Drosophila biarmipes. The sequence continues at coordinate 10,267,067 of NC_066615.1, read as the reverse complement.
TGGACAGGACACCTTGCCTGCTACCAGGATTTTGCCGACGCACAGCTTGACCCACTTACGGGACTGCCTACCCTCTGCCGCCACTCGGAGCCCGGGGCTTTGACCATCCGGCAGTCACAGCTTTTCTCCGGAGTGGCAGACTCCGCTCCTCTTGCCACGCATTAATCATGACAACTCTGCCATGTCAACGTCGGCACCATGCAAATCCAACAAACTGTCACTAAATGTGCGACTTTAAGCGCTCTTATCCTGCTCGACTTGGAGAAAGGGAGTGGATCCACTGGCTGTGTGCTTTTTTGTCGCCATCGCCATCCTTGCCACTCCGGCCGTCAGCCGGTTCCTGTTGCAATATTTCCTGGGCGCGATTCCGACAGCCCCAACGTGCGCGAGAGTTTTTCCCAGCCCAAAAACCAAAGCGAGACACATCATCCACATCCGTTTGGCTTTTTTGCCACCGCGCATGTTGCTTTTGTTTTGCTACCGAGCTCTTTGAATATTTCACACGATTGCATAGCGGCACAGTGGGTCGAATATTAGCTGGGACTGTGGGAATCATGGTATTTCAGTAAAGCTGAATTTATCCCTGCTGAAAAAACTGTATTTTTACAGATATAAAAATATTATTTATTTTCAGGGGAGATAAAAGCGTATCTATTCATTTTGATTTTTCGAACGTTTTCCCGCTCTGGTTAACAAATAAACATTTTTTCTCCTATATAGATATACAAATATTATATATTTTAATAAATTCGAGCTCACTTCCGTTTAGCAATCAAAATCATTGTCATTTCTATGTTTCATCAGGGAAATATATCATGTTGCGCAACGGTGCTGATATCTGAGGAAACCCTTACTAACTGCATTATTTAAAAAATGCCTATGCTATATTTACTTGGAAATATTCGTATATATGGGTAATAATAATACGTAAATGAACAAAGACCATTTCTGCACAGGTGTCTTCGAAGCCATATCTATATCTTTCATATCGTATTCCACAAGAGAGTCGTATTATTGTCAGTAAGTCTTACTCATATTTTCTAAGATCTTACAAAACGGCATTCCACTGTGCCCACTGCGTTGCTCTGGCCAAGTGAAAAATAGTGTAATTTGCAGCTCAGAGCAGAACAGAACAGAGTGTTCGGAGCTCTGCAGCTCAGAAATGCAGCCCAGGGTGAACAGAGCCAAAGTTAATTTGTAGCGACGGCGAAACAAGCTATTAGCAGGTTGCATACCGGCGACAGGGGACATTGTCCGTAGTCGAGGGGGACTTTCGTAGGGCTGGGGGAGGGGGCGTGGTCGAGGTTGGTTCTTGGCTCCTTGGGCTTTCTGCCTGCATGTGTGTTACATGTTCTGGCCACAACTCGTTTTTTCAACCATTTCGGCCATAGGAGCTGATGAACGTGAGCAGCACGTTGACGCTTTAATGCTCTTTGCAACGTACGGCTTAACCTGGCTACTGCAGCTGCACTGGAAAAAAATCTAGTTGATATCAAAAAGATAACGATTTGTGCCTCTTTGAGCTGCGGGTTTCGCCAAGCCCAAATTATAAAGATATTACAAGTGCCGCTTTTCTTTTAAAAATATTTAAGATCCATAACTATCCATAGAATAAAGTTTATGAACATTTAACTAACTTGTATGGGCAATAAAAATATAATTTGTTATCAATCACTTCTTTGAATTCAATTGCTAAAAATTGTATCAAAGAAATCTATATGAAATAACAAAAAAACGGCTGATCAAACATACGAACATAACGTTTTAGGAAGTATAAATAAGTAAAAATTCTGTTTTTTCGAAGATATTGTCGTTACTTTTCACCAATAATATTGCTTGTTAAAAAAGAGGACTTTTTTTTGTCATCACGAGGTGCGACAATTGACATTAAACACTATATAGAACTATAAAGAATTGTTGTATAAGCTATTGTTGCTATTTGTAAGTTCCAGTAAATATAAAATCATCTAATTAAGAATGCTTATCCACTTAAATTTAGTTACCTTCGCGAACGCATACCCAAGCCCCATTTCTCCCTGTGCACGTACCCCGTACGTGTGTGCCTGCGCCGGCGTATCTGTCAGATACTTTAGCACAAGTGCTGCAAAACTTTGTAAATAATGCCCGACTGGGGAACCCCTCTGGTGCCTCCCCCGCCCCCCAACTGGCTGTGTGCATTCAACATGTCATGAATGAATAATTAGCCAAGGCAAGGCAACCCCTGGCGGGGACAGGGGCGGCGGTCCAAGGGGTCTGGGGGTAAACTAGGAAGCCGAATGCATCCATCCACAAATGGCAACACGTAAAATGTTTCCACACACTGCGCCGCTTTAATTAATTTAAGCAGAGTTGAGTTCAGCCGGGTAGACGGTGGCTCAGTTCTCAGCTGGCCATAAATCCCCCCTTCCAGCGCACATTCGCCGCGAACTAATTTCATTTTGATTTGTATTACTTTTTCGTAAATATATTTTATTATGCGATCCTCATGCATATTCATAATCGCCGCTAATGCCCCAAACGAAGTGGAGCCCCCTCCCCGCCCACTCACCCGCTTTATTAGCCGGAAATGCAAACGTTTGTTATGCTTTTTGCCCGACTTATCTTTTATTTATGTGCATTTCCATTGCACGCAGGGGAGTGGATCGAAGGGGGTTTTGAGAACTGAGGCTGCAAGAACAGTTAGCGGGCCAATAAACAGCGAGCCCGCGTCCAAAACCAGTTAAATACGCATATTTTTGCTTTACTTCTATTTAATATACACGACTTCCCTTGCCAGCTAATTTATGCAACTCTAGTTTGCTTATCTGCGGCCATCATCTGGGCATTTGAAATTCCGTGGGGTGCGGAAGGAAATGGGAGCCTTAATGGATATTTGAAAAGTTTTTTTCATTACTTACAATATTATGTAAAAATATATAATAAACTATTGTTGAAGGGACTGAATAATTCAGGCAACAAGAATGTATCTTTTGATTATTTAAAACTTTCAAAAACAGGCATACATTACAATTCAGTAAACAAATATTTACAGAAATATTTTTCAGACTAGAACGACCTTATTTATAGGTTTTAAATTAGACTTGAAAAGTACAACTTTATATATTTAAATTGCCTACATTTTTGTATCCCAAATGGAAGTAAAATAAAATGAAATTATTGTATTGAAGTCAAAACATAGAAGCTTGTACCTATTTTCTTCGTGATGAAATCATTACAAACCTATCTTCGTTTTCCTAGACCGGCCACCACTTGACCCTTACCAGATCTCCAGCCCCCCGTACTGTAAGCAATTTATGCATTCGCTATCTGCTCACATAAAATGTTAACAAATTTCGCATGTATCGCAGATAGTAGCTGATTTCACACGTTCCAGCGGCCGTCCCCCGAATGAGATACAAATACAAAAAACTGTCTCAATCGTTTACATAAATTTACCGAGCTGTCTATCAATAAATCTAAACCCAGATAAATTTATAGCATTTCGCTGTTGTTGCTATCTGTGTCTCACAATTTCCCCCGTCTTTCTCCGACTGCCAGTCGAGATACGGATTTGTGGGCAAGACTACCTCAATACGAGTTTCGTTTGCCTAAATGAGTTTTTCGCTCTCAGCTCGTGGGAACCGGGGAAGGGGTGGTTGGCGGGGGAAACGAGAATAACAAGCGTGTAGAAATAATAAAAAAAGCGCAGAATATTTTAGCATATTCAAAGACCCCGCCGAAAGAGACGGCAGCAGAGTGAGCGCCTCGCCCGCTCCCTGTCGCACTCAATTATTACGAAACGCTGGCAGTAGTTGTTGCCTAGTTGTTGTAGTTCATTAGCACCTGTCAGTGACAGGTATCTGCTCCTCATGTTCGAAGCCCCTCGCCTCGCCCTCGAAATCAGAAAAAACCTCGGTTCAATTGCCACAAAGCACTGCCCCAATGAAAGTTTATGGCCCCATTGTGGCTGTTGTTTCCGATGATCCTCTATTATATCGTTTCTGCGTTTGCGGGCTCTCTGGTTTTGAAAGTGAATTTATAATTAACCCGGTTAATTTCGAGCGTTCGACGCTCTTTGCCATTAATTAATGTGGGAATTTTCGCAGTGAGTAGTTTGTGCATTAAGTTTCATATTCAAATGGCCAGCAAAATTGGCGAGGGCTCTGGTTTTGTTAGCCTGATTTATTTATTTTATAATTTATTAACTAAAATTGACAAAGAAAATGTCTAGATATTTTTCAAACTCATATAATTCACATTATTATTTGTTTTAGCAGATTTATTAGACATTTCTCTTTTTCACTTCTCACATTTTACAATTTAAATAATTAATTTAAAAGGAAAGTCACATCAATAGAATGGAAGGTCTATCAACATAATTAAAAGTAATTAATATGAAAGTGAAAAACGTATAACAGCAGGCAACGTTTTAACATCGAATCAAACATTTTTTACATCATTTAAATTCATTAACGAAATATCTTTTATGGAAGAAACATAATATTTCGAGTAGAGTAATAACTGTTCGAATCTATTAAATGGCAATACAAATGGAAATATAAAATTTATTATTAATCTTAATTGATGCTTCCCATAGCCATTTATATTTTACTATTTCCCTGTTTATATCCACTTTAATGCCCAGTAATTGATTACTATTATTTCAGGTTATTAGGATTACTCCATAATTTAGGAACTTTAACAAATGGGCATACAACTCTTTGGGACCTCATGTCTTTAAATAAGCAAACCTGTTCAAAGGGAAGACTTGGAAGCCTTTCGGCTCATTTAACCCAAAAGGTGAATAACATCACAAAGACACACCCAGCTCCTTGGAATATTCCCCCGAAATCTGGTCCTTTCCCCTTATACCACCCCAATACCATCTGAAGAAATCGCCGACGGGTGAGTGAAAACAAAAAGTAAATCGCGTCACGAGAGTGTATTGTGCCGATTTTGTATTTGGCTAATTCGTCTTCAAGTATCTTGTGTGCCTCCCATCTGCCCGCTCCCCCTGGCTCTTTATTTGTGATTTTATTTTTATTTATATTTAATTTGATGTGTCACTTAAAATTGTCGACAAGCGGGGGACGCAATGTCAACATGAGCGAGTGAGAAATTAAGATTTATTGTGGGTGAAACAGCCAGGGGCGCAGCGGAGATACGGCTGTATATATGCGGACTTTTGTATATGTGGTGGGTGGTGGTGGAGGTTGGATTCTCGATTGCAGCTGCTCGCGTGTATCCGCGAATTTGTATCTGTGCATCGGAAACTGCGAGCGAACGCGAAGGTTGTCAGACTATAAGCGAAATAAAATATGTTTGACATGTGCCTTTCACCCGTCAATTTGTTCATAGTTCTCCGCCGATGTTTCTGCATTTGGACAATGAACTTGAAGAGTAAAAAAACACAAAGAGATACAAGTTTTGTATGCACACCATGAGCTGTCTCGATACACTTTTAATCAATCAATATTTTCCGAATATTGAAATGGAAGTTTATGGTCGATTTGCAGTCGCAGACACTCCGAGAATTCGTGGCTTGTGCCCCGTGGCAATGTTTCCACACAAATAAATTCAATTTAATTTAATTTGTGCGCCCCGGGTCAGTTACAAATTATATATCATTTGGAGCCAGCTGCTAATGACCCAAAAGCGGCAAATGTTGTAAAATTTATACGTTTTACAGCTGCCGTGATTATACAAAATTTCTGGTGTGGCTTTTGCCCGCAAGAAAAGCACAACATGCGGAATGTTCAAGTGAATTACAATTAATTATGAATGTTAATGATCTCGGAGAAGAACAAAACTAACAACGGGAGGATGGCGGCAGATGGGCCTCTGGATAAGTCAGAGCCCAACCAGGAAGTTAGTCCAAAAAAAAAAGAAAAACATAAAACATGCTCGCTGAAAACCGAGTCAAGTCCAAGCTGCCACAGCTGTTTCTGATGTTAATTTCATGCGTCCAACAGGTTTGCCCTCTTTGCCCACCCGAGAGTACGAACCACCATCTCTGCCGTTTTCTGTTTTCTGTGCCATATTTCACGTTAGTTTTAGTAATTTTTCCATTTCGCCACGCTAACTACCACACAGCGTGCACTTAAGTGCATGTATGTGCGAGCTGCAGTATCTGCAAGTACGCGTATCCGTATCTCTCAGCCGCCACCATTGCACACTTCCACCTCGCAGGCAAAGGCGATGGCGGCGGCCCAACCCCTGGTCGCAGTCGCAGTCTCAGGCTGAGTTCAAATCCCAATCCCAAGCCCAATGCCGGCCTGCCTAACGTTTTGCTGCTTTTAATAGGTTTTTGTGCGCCTCGGGCCAACACACACGCAGAGCCGAGATACCGGGTATCTTGTAGATACTTTATCGGCCACGGTTTCGACTTTAGCTCTCGGAACCGCCTTGACTGCCTCATGTTTAATTACAGTACGCCACTCGCTTGTGAATTAGTTTCGAGTGCCGAAGAGCTGTAAACTTGTACTTGCCATAAATAAGAATGAAGATGAGCACCAGTAGTAGATGAACGAAAATTCTAGGAAAGTACGCCGCTGCCCTGTTTCAACAAAAGGATAATGACCCAGCAAATTCTTTAGCTCAGTGTTGGCATTAACAGTCAACAATTATGGTATATAAGTCTATCGGTCTTATAAGCTCGATATTTCAAATGAAACAATTGTTAACAGATTAAATATCCTTTTGAATAAATATCATTTTCATTCCAATAAATTGTAAATACCTCCTGTAAAACTGTTTAGTATTCTTGCTTCTTCTTCATTTAGCTTCATTTTCTATGTTAAAGTTAAAGTTTTTCTAATGTTTTTGATAATTCGGGCAGACCTGAAACGGGTAAAAGTATCCCCTGAATTATTTTACACCCCCAACTACAGGCTTTTAAAATACATGTGCTACAGTCCTTACCATTACTGACTTATAAAAGATTTTTCTAAAACAGAAACATAAAAGCAATCAACTGCTACACATGTACCTTCCTGGGCAGTTTCCCAATCTATGGGAAACCACAGCTGCTGCAGCTGGCGGTGTCTTTCAAGCCAGATCCCAGTAAAATGGGTATGCAAAGAGTGCAAGAGTGATTCGGCCGAACAAATATGAATGCATTCGAGGCATTTTGCCCAGCGACAACCATCATTTACACCCGGCCTAAGAGCAGTCCTCGATACCTGTTCCCGATCTTCCGCAGAATCCGGACGACGAAGACAAAGGAGTTGCAGAGGCGAACAAAGAAAAGGAAATCATGTTCCCGACGGCGGCTGAGTCACCGGCTGGGTGCGAAGAATGCTGCCAGGGTGATGGAGAGCAGTCAGGGTTTATGGGTTGGGCCCGGCTTGATCTGGGGAAAGGTGCACGAAGTATGGCGGTCATTGGATACATTTAGCGGTACCAAACGAGCTTGCGAATTCCCGATAAATTTATTAAGGCTGATGATAAGTTTCGACTGCCCTGCCGCGTTAAAGTATCTTGACCAACGTTTTATGCTCCTCTCTGCCCCCTAGCCGCGGGCAACGGAAAGCGGCGACAACGGTCTGATAGCCGTAGATAAAGCGCTCAAAGCCACTTGGGGATCGCGGCGACTCGGCTACAATAAATTGGATTCCCGTGAATTTGTAATGTGCGCTCAAAAGTTCCAAAGAACCAGCAAGAAGAACAAAAGTAACAACAAATATTGTGTCTTGTCTGCAGAGCAAAGTATTCGGCATCCACTTATTCATAGGAAACACGAGGGTCTGAGATATGGGGACCAGAGCCAGACAAGCTGGCATATGTAAAATCCGAGTGGAGCCGACAAAACTGTCAACAGGCGACACTGGCAGAAATCAGAGATTGGATTGGATATCATCATATGATATCTGGGTGGACGAAGTTAACGACTGGATCAGCCAGCCGCAAAAGGATAAAGGCTTTCTCCGCATTGATAATCTATTTGAAATTATATGTTACTTCCTAACTTTAGTTCACGTTTCAGTTAGGCTACGGTTAGACTCCTCAGAAATTATATTTTGCCCCAAATATTAATTTACAATTTACAAAAGGCGTATTTTGAAAAAGCATTATATTTGAACTCTCGAGAAAAGCAAATTTCCCTAACAGGCACTTAACTGAAACTCGAGAAAATGAGGTATAATGTTCGGTGCTTTGTGGACCACTTCCCCAGTGTATCTTTGCCATGTAGTCTGTCCATCAGTGAGTTGCTCCCCGCTTTCCTGGACCACTTTTCTCAGTGCATCTTTGCCATGTAGTCTGTCCATCAGTCAGTTGTAAATCCACACACAGATACACGCACACTCTCGCGCGCACAAGTGCTAACTTAATTATTTAGCATGCGAACAGGAACGGCAGCAACAACAAAGGAGTAAGAACAACTTGAAACTTGGCAACAAAGAAAGCCCGCTAGAGCCCCTCCCCCTGGCAGCCGCCCCCTTTGAGCTGCCTTACGACCAACAAGTGCCGACAAAAGCCAAAATCTCGGCTGAAGGCAGGCAGCAGCGTCGCGAAGTTGAAGTTTCGTTTTGGGCTTCGGTTTTGGGCTTTGGTTTTGGTTTAGGTTTTGCTTTCAGCTTCGGCTGCCTTCCTTTTTTCTCCGTTTGGTTGTTAAGTAGATTTATGCACGTCTAGTCTGAAATTATTTGAAACAAGTTTAAAAGGCATATGGGCAATCTTCAAGGAGAGCTGGAGACCCCTGCGACTCAGGTAGAGAAGGGCGTTGCAGACGGCGGACCTAAACCTAAAACCGCACAGCCAGCGCGCTGGGGACGAGGGCCACTACATGGAATCTGAAGTATACAAAATACAACGGCAAACACATGTCGACGTCGGCGACGTGCCAAAGATACAGGTAGGAAGATACAGATACAGGTACAGATACAGCTACAGCCGCAGCTCAGCTTCAGATACAAATGTATCTCTGTCCAGGCCAAGCGAACTGCAATGGCCTGTCCCTTGGAGCCCGCGACATTGGCAGAGTTCAAGAGCTGAAAAGACCAGGGGTAAGCTCTCCACGTCGGTTCCACGAATTTCACACTTTTTTGGCCCCCTTGATTATGATGATTACGAGGGGTCCAGCGATCATGATGATGAAGGATTAAGATGCGCTGCCTCGCGAGAACATGAGATACTCGCTGGAGATACCTCTGCGGCACTTACTACTGCAACTTTATGAATTTGCGGGCGTGGCCCCCTAAGAGCAACACTTAAAGGCGCTTGGGAAGTGATTCGATATTAGCGGTTTTCGGGGGTATGATTTAAAACGAAAGTATCAAGTACTTGTGGAACAACAGGCGCCATCTGTGGACAAAAATTCAGGAATTCGCCGGGGCACAAACCCTCATCAGAGTTCCATGCTGGGTCATGGTTGGATTTTTAATCAAGCGTAGCGTCCAGGGTGGGCTGTTCGCTGATAGCTGCCCCTTTTGAGCGGTTCGGGGCCAAAACAACCCTTCCGAAGACGACACCCTCTGGCAGCCGCCATTCTGCAAAGTCACCGCCACTGCTCATCAATTGCATTTGGCCAACGCCCTCGAGGACTTGGCCGCAACTCTTCATTTTGGTTTTCTGCGGGGCTTCCTTTGGAATATCGCATATCGCGTGACTCGTCAGTCGAAAGGAGGCAAAAAGAGACATACTCGGGGGCAACGCCTCCGATCGCTCGATGGCCGCCACAGTATCCGCAATTACCTTTACCGCTCCATTTGAAAAGAGGCCCACAATAAGTACCAACAAAACACACCGAAAAAACACCAAACGGAAGTCTAAATTTGGCCCTTTTTGGTTCTCATTATTCCCAAACTTGACTTTTTAACACGACTCACAATGTAAGCGTGAGGGGAGGGCAGAAAAAATTAATTTATTATGTTAACAATGGCCACACAAAAGTTTTGTAATGTTTAAGCCCCGGCAATTAAGTGACAGAAGTTATCATCTCCCCGGGATCTCCACATGTGCCAGAGCGGGGGTCTGCCGAGGGTTAGGGCCCGGTCTAGTTAGCCCTTGTCGTAGCTGCCTCTCCGGTTGCGTGCTTAATAACATTATGATTAAAATCATTTTGTGTCACAGACAATTGTCACACACACTCGCTCCTGGACTGTGGGAGAGGAAACGGACGTGGGTCTCGTCTGGGCGTCAAGGATACTCCCCTGGAAGTCCGGGAAAAACCCCCTTGATTTCGGTAATGAGCGTTTCTCTGGCATAAAAAAAAAGACTGTGGAAAGGATGTCACGCATAATAATTGCTTAGATTGTTAAATTTCAAATCACTGTGTTCTATAATTATTGTTTTGCTCGAGTTGTACTTGCCAGACCAAAAGCGGTTGAGTCTACAACAAGATTATGCCCTTTGATGATTACCTAAAAGAAGAGAGCTTTAATAAGTATTATAGTAAATATTTAAATGTTATATTTAATTACTATGATATAAAGAAAAGTTAAACACTAAACTTTATTTACATAACGAAATGTAAAATAACAATAATGACTTAGTCATATTTCTTTCTAATGACCTGATACTTATAAAACATACTTGAGATAAAAAAAACTTATAAAAAATCAAATAAACAAAAAAACACTTAATTAGTATGTAGTTAAGGAGCTCTTTTGAGAAAAGTATGGATAAGTATCGAAAGACATTAAACTGTTTGCTTGACCTGTTGAGCCCCACGTATGAGCCAGCTAAGTAAGCTATCATTCGCTTAAGGAAATGGGTTATTAGGTCATTCAATGAGTCAATGCCTTAGATTTGAGCCCACATTTTCGTACATGAAATTAGAGATATTTTCAGTTCAGTTTCCCGTTTTGCTTTACTCATTGCTAGTTCGGAGTATACCTAACTTGATAAGACCCCAAGCCGCTCCGCACTTACCCCACACTTATGCAACTATCCGATAAGTTCCTGCACATAGCTGAGTGACAGCGTTTACCCCTTGATCCCCGACTCCACCGCCCTGGATGTTTGGTTTGTTTTATGTCTTGGCAAACATTTGATAAAGCACAAGAAGGGGGGAAAATAAAACGAAAAATCCCCAGGCAAATATCGGTCGAGTAAAAGTTAAGCAAACAAATAAATATTTGTTAATTATTTCTGTCACTGGCTTTTCTCACTGACTGACTGAGTGAGTGTGTGTGTGTGTGTGTATGTTAACCGCGAGATTTTCTGTCGTTGAACTTTCCGGCATTTGTGTGTCAATTTTAATGAGCGCAGTTAAGTTTTTAGAGCCGCAAGAAAAGTGGTTCGCCCGAAAGGCGTTCACAACTTGACACTGGACAAGCGGCGAAATTTGGTATATTTTCTTTGACTTTAATGGTTTGATTTACTATGGACATTTACGACTGCCGCCCAACGAGGCAAACGCAGACTCCGCCCACATATGTATGCTGTATCTGAGAGTACGAGGCAGCGAACCCAGAAACGAACGAAGAAATTCCCTCACGCACTTTACCACTAAATCGTTTAAGTGTCTTTTAATTAAATAAAATAAATGTTCAGGGCTTGCTGAGTGCCCTGCTCCAAGCTGGAGTGGAGCTAGCAGGGAACTGAAAGCATCTCAGGAATGCCAGGACGAACGACTTTTAGCCCGGGCGTCTCATCTCGGTCAGTTATCAGACATTTTTCTCGTTTTTTCCTTATTCTTCTTGATAAATTTAAAGGTATTTTGCAATAAGCACGAAGACAGCCAGAAAGGAGCGGTCAGCGAAAAAATAAAAAGAAAATAAAAAAGCATTTTGTTCCTATTTTATTCATAAACTTTTTTCTTACACCCCATCAGGAACTTTGAAAACTTTGGCAGGGAACCGGTATTTTAGCTGCCCATTCCCATGTATACCAAGTATATGTATATACAACGCCGACTGCAGCAGACAGAAGCAGATGAAGAGACAGCGAGAGACGGACAAGGCCTGGGCTAAAGTCAGACAGAACCAAACCGAACCGAACCGAAAATGTATCTTACGGATACACAAACATGCCGCACGTCTTTGTCTACGTAAATGGCCCATGAAAATGAGACAGGAATATATATGCAGACAGCTACAACATCGCCACCAAAAACAACAAGGAACGCGACAGGAACAACAGCGAAAGGACAAGGCAGCTCAGCACGACAGTCGCCGTCTTCGGCGCTCCGCTTCGATGGCGACATCTTCATAAAATAAAAATAAAAAAGTGCCAAAAATCGCGTGTTGATAACAACGCGTGAAAAGGAGGAAGAACCCCATACGACGGAGGCTTGGTGGCCAAATAGACGAAACAAGCTGGAAATAAAGACCTTAAAGCTGGGCAATGGTGCGGCTATTTTACAAGAAAGCAATAAGTTAAAAAGAATGGGTAGGAGACAGGACTTTGCAGATGGATTTTAAATCGTAATCTTACACACCCTATTTACATTTCCTCAAAGAAACGAATGTAAGAACGACGAAATGGACAACCTTCAGATTTAAATAATACGTCGTATTATTTAAGAAGCCTCATAATTCACACAAATAAATTATGTATCTTTAATGGCGTACTTAGCTATTATTTAATTTTATCAAAATGGACCTCCGGAGTTCGTGAATTAAAATATATCTGATATATACCTCTCATATACTTTACGAATTCCGTGTAAAAAGAATCAACTAAAATATGCCAAACATGATAACGATTGCGATTGCCATGCCAAACTTAAATCTTCCATTTTTACTGTGCGGTAATTGCCACGCTTGGTTTGCACTGATGCAACTCTTGTTTTTATTACCCTATTGCTGATTGCCGTGGCGGAAAAGGCAAATTGAATTTCTAATGAACTAAACATGAAAATTTAATCAAAATGTGGTGAATAAAGGCAGACATAACAAAACAATAAGAGTTAGTAACCATGATATTATGATTAGGCGGCTTTTATTCTCATAAATAAATCATTTGATTTAGAAACTGTGCATTTTGCACACTTTTGCTACAGAACTACTCACTTATATTTGGTTTACATTAATATCGGTAATGTTTCTAAACTTAAAGACAAGTAAAAAATGTTTCTTAAACAATACAACAAATTATTGGAAATCCCTAACCTTGCTGTACAATTTTCCTGCGTCGTTTACAAAAAACAGGTAATCTTTTCTGGGTGGTGGGAATGACTGATTGGCTGAATGACTGTCCGATACGCTTCACCAATCGACTGCCATTTGGCCAGCTCAACGTTAATTACAATTTCATGCTGAGCAATTAAAACACAAAAGAACGTTGTAAAGTTTACCAAATCGAAGTTGGTAATGCTCTAGCCTATTTAAGGAAATTCGTTATAAAAACCTATGTTGTTTTCTGTCTTTTTAAGGAAAAGAAGTTTTGAAAAGATTAGTTACCATATTATATTGATAACATAAAATCAAAACCTTTTTCTGAGTTCGAATAAAATATTAACCTGTAATATCTTCTGTTAATGAACATTTAAAATAAAACTATTTCTTGATAATAAAATATTTACAATGTACATAAACCTACATTCTATAGGAGACTCTGGCTCCCCTTCTAGAAACCTTTGGTCGCAGCACTTTTACCAACGAGAGGGTATTTCGATGGCTTCGAGTGGTCAATTGGACAACCGACAGCGGGCTGGCTGTTAAGTGTCGGTGCTTGAGACAACTGGCAGCCCACCGTGTAATCATAGGCAGCGTTGTCAATTTCTCAATCATTGACAGCGCAAAATCCAAGCGAATAATTGAAACGGTGGCGTCCACTATTATAGTAATTATGCTTGGTAGGTCACTGTTTTTTTTCTTGACAGTGCGAAAAAAGTCGAAAGCGACGATTACTTGCAAAAATCCATTATTTGACTAAAAAGGTGTTAGAAAAATCCATTGAAGAATGCACCTGTTGAGCTGGATATTTCTAAAACAATCGCCCTGTCCTAAGCTTAATTAACTTTTAATTGCCACTTGTTTTGGCTTTCCTTTCAACTGCCGCAGGTCATGCTGGCCACATGCAATTTGATAGAATTTTATTCGAAAATAAAACGTATTTATGCAATCAATTTGATTTTATTCTACCTAATTAGCATCGAAAACACGCTGGCCCTTCTGACCGCAAAACTAATTTCACGCGCAAACACAGAGTAATCAAACACAAATAAAAGAGCACACATTTTCCAAAAATTTGTGTGGCATTGCCGCGGGATATTTATTAATTAATATATTTTGACACAGAATTTCATGTCTAATCAATGGACCAAACAATGGTCCAGAACCACATCGAGCATACAACATGCCACAACACCAATAAAGTCCACGGGCGGCACAATCAATTTCAGTTTCAATTGACAGTTTAATTCACATTGATCAAATGTCAGGCTGACACTTTTTAAGCCGATTATAATGGTTGTTTAGTAGCTACCCCTCGCACCCCCTCATTTTATGGCACCAAATCGATCCCAGAGTTTTCTTTATTGTCTCGATTCGTACGATGTTATTGCTATTTTCTGGTTCCGACTTTCAATGAACACTCAGGGAATTCGCCTTCATAACATTTTTTTTTCCAGGCTGGCTTTTCCGCTCGTCAGCTCTTTTTCATTTTCCTTAATTAGCTTTGTGAGTTGTGCTTTTCTTCGGCTTTTTGCCACTCGATTCGAGGTTTCAGTTACACTTTTCCTTTTGAAAGCTTCTTATTGTGAGTCTGTTTGTGCTTCGATTTAGCTTCGAAGTAGAGCACGGCACATGGCAAGGTCAAGGTCAACTAAGAAAATATCTGATGGCCTTGGGCTACAATACAATTACGCAAAAAATGCTAGTTTAAGCATCAAATTTTTGAATATATTTAAGCTTAAAATAAATATAAAATTGGTGACCTTAAGATAGTAGAGAAGTACTTTTATTTTTTATATGTTTATTATTTCAATTAAGTTTAAATGAGATTTGGTTCTGATTAAAAATAATCATCTCAATTCTAAAAGTTGCTTTAATCGGACTATTCAGTAAAGTAAAGATAATAAAGTATCCACATTGTTAGCAGTCTGCAAGCATATCTCCATTTCTTTCGCACTACTAATAATCGAATGGTCGTGCTTTTTGTGGTAAATACTTTTAGTTCGTTAATATAAATAAATAGCTCCCTATGCGGCGAAAAATAAACCTAAACTAAACATTAATTTGAACATTTGTGGTGCCAAAACGATAATAACCAATTCATGACTTTAAATAAACATCCTTTCCTTGACATTTGAATTTATCTCACTGCTCGCGACACATCCAGCCACTCCATTCAGCTACTCCCATTCAGAAAACTTAATGATACCCCTTGCCAATTGCGATGTCATTGCATCAAGTGCACCGCGGCTGCAACGTGCAACAGCACGGCGGCAGAGTAATTGCCACAAGCGCCACAGAATTGAGTTCAGTTGTTGGGCTTATCACCGCATGACCACCATGCACATCACTCATACGCCATGTTTGTCCAGCCGATGCTTAAAAAGTTAATGACTAATTTTCGCTAGCGCACAGCTCGAAAAAAGCCATTGCCAATGCCTGCGATGACCGTCAGTTGGTTTTCGGGATGCCTGTCTGGCATCCGACCGATGTCAGATGGGGATAAATTGGAGGGGGCTGGAGCTGGCTTTTCGGCGTGTTGCACTGCTTTCCTGCTGTTGTTTCAGCTGCACGCCAGAATCGGGGAGAGATGCCTGCGAAATGTGTCTGCCTGAAAGTACATATTACACTTGCAAAACAATCGTGGAAAGCCTTTGCTTATTGGAAAATATTATATTCCAGAAAAAATAGGAAAAAATATATAAATTGATTAAGGATTAATGCCACTTGTTAATTGCCTAACTTGTTTATTTACACTCCGGACACCACTGATAAAGTCATAAATGCATTTTCTAGGTTACCATTACTTGTTAAATATAAGTCAGACAGCAAGTCAAAAATATATCACAAGCTGATAGTGTCACGATTTTTAAAAGGTCCTGTAAGTCTTAAAGGGTTAAATTTCACAAAACCTTTAAAAGTGCAGCCCGCCTTTTAACACGATTAAAACCCAATTTGCTGAACAGTATATACTTCTTATTCCATACCCTTAACTTGATCAACTTTAAAACATATATTGCGCTAAAAAGGTTTCAACATCATGTTCTCCTTACAAAATTGTTTATTTTTTGTGTCCAAATATACCTTTTTTCTATTGATTTTCGAATCAGAAAAATTGAAATTAAATTAAATTACGCAATTTAATTGTTGTTAGCTAGCCAAGGTATTTCTCCAAGTGTAGACCGAAGGGCTAAAAGGGAACGAGACGTGTGGAGCGGAGGACAGGCGTCCATCGAGCGCCGCCTGACGTTATAATTAATGAAAATTTGCCACGATTCGGTATATGCTGCTGCCGCCCGGACCAAAAGCAAAAGTGCGCTCGCAAAATAGATGCAAAACCGGGCACAATATCAACGGACCACGCCGCATGCAGACATTTGGCTAATATGATTTTGATTTTGGTGGCCGGCATTAGAATGCCATTAAGTTGTCGGTTTGTTGGTTTTCTTTCCAACGGGGCTTACACACTCTGATTTTGGCGCGTCGATTTGCACATGAGATGTGTAAGCGATGCATAAATTATGCATCTGTTGCACAAATGTGCTCTCGAGGGCTGGGGCCAGGCCCTAAATGGCGTAGTTGGGGCGGGGCAACAGACCCATGGAGTCTGGGCACTTGCAGCCGTCTGGCTGGCATTTCCTGTCTCGAAAGCCCTAATTAAAGAGCTGAATGGAGTGCTGGAGTAGGGGATTGATTAATTGGCATGCAAATAAAAAGTCGAAGATAAATAGATGTAGATATTTTGAGATTTAAAGTGGAATAGTAAATGGCGCTCTCAAATTCATTTTAATTTATTTTTAAATACTGGTTTACTATTAAAAAATGTAAGGTTCTGCATCGAACAAGTAAGCTCCTACATTTGTTATTCACAATCGCAAACCCTTAAAATGTATTTATTGCTGGCAAGTGTCGGCTAAATTTGTCTTTTAAGCTTACTTCAGCACTCCCCTAATTTCCCATAATAGCGATTTTCACTCCCCCAGCCTTGATTTAACCCAAAAAGTCGCTGCCTGAGACCCGCTTTGAGTTTTGCCTTTTTGATTTATGGCCCCGAAAAGTCGCGCACGTACTGCAACCACGTACCCCCACCCCCCCCCCCCCCCTGGCAACCCATGGATACCACCCCCTTTCGGCCTTCTAGCCATTGTTTGTAGAGACAAAGTAGCGTGCGAGCAGGGAAAACAACTGCAAGCGGCAACAAAATAAAGAAAAAACTCAGTCTGCATTCTACAATTGCGAATTGCATTTTCCATGGAACGTAAATAGAAGCTATTTAGCAAAATGTGCACGAAAAACAACAGCAACAAGGGGGAACAGCATCCCAGCTAAAAAGATACAGATACAGTCAAAAGGGGGCGTGGCAAGGGAGCGGGCGGAGGGGGCCCGGCGGCTTTGCTCCGTTTTGAGGTCAATGTACAAAGCATGCAACCAGGCAGCATTTATTACGACTTAATGCGCTCCCTGAGGGAAATCGGGGGACCCTGGTCGGGATGGCAGCGGTGGGTAGGTTCGCAGCGGTGGCAGGGGCAGGCTCTAATTTCGTGTTTAAACTGCTTTTCACACAACCACTCACACATGTTGGTTGTTTGTTAAAAAAAGAATTTTTGCATAAAAGAACAACTTAAAAAGGAGGATTTTGAATAACAAAGTGAAATACAACAATTTTCACAGAAATGAATTACTTTCTAAAATGTTTTATAACTTTTTAGTTAAATGGAAAACTGATATATACTGGCCAGGTTCAAGCGACAACCAAACAACGAATTTTTTGTGATAAGGAACATGTTTTTGTTAACACAAATGTTTTAATAAAATGTCTGCTTTTAGCACAATAGTAGCTTTACAAAACGACTGGGTTTGGGACCTAAAACAATGAAGAACTCTACAGTATGGCGTGCAGACATTTAGATACACAGACCTTTTTTAAATTCTTGATAATTAAAATGAGTTGAGATCTATTTCTAATGTGCATCTTCTGTATATATACTTAGAGTATCTTTTATAAAAGTTTTCAATTTCAGTGAGCAATAACATATTTTTATTGTGAGTAACCATATTCATCTGTTAGCAAAACAATCCCACATTCTGTAGGGTATCGCAACAGAAACAACAAAAACAACGAGCCAAGAATGCGGCGAACAAGTGGAAAAAAAAAAACAAAAAAAGGGCTGACAGCAGGAGGTGCAACAAAGACGGTCTGCAGGGGCGGCGGCGAAGGGGCACAGGGGTTCTGCTACACGGAAAAGACTGGGAATCGCGCCAGAGATGCAACACACGCGACTCACTACAGCAGAACATAAAAAAAATGTAAAAAGAAAACACTAAACCAAAACAAAAGATGGGGAAAATGCTGATCAATCTGGATTGACAATGTGCATATTGTATTTTTACCAATATGTATGGGGTTGCTAAATAAAGGTCTGTGTGGATTTAAACATTTATAATACAGTATATATTGTGTTAAATCTCATCAGCCACCCTAGGTGATGATACCAGAATGACAAGTATCTAAAACTTTAACTGGAAATATAAGTGGGATTGCATTCTTATAATACTCGTTTGTGACTCCGTATATATCTGCTTGTAGAACTTCACAGCCACTTTAGTGAAATGTACAATGGGCTTGGAACTTTGCGATTGGATAGAGCGCACTTACTTAGGGCGTTTCCAATTTCCGCCCACTTAGTTGTAGTACTTAGTAACATGGTTTAGCTGTCCCTCGAAGTTTTTATTTCGATAATCCGTCCACTCTTCGCCATAAAGTTGGCCAACAAAACCGAGAGTGCAGCTTTGGCCCCAAAAACTTGGCTGGCTCGGGTGCAAAAAAGACCAAAAAGGAGCCACCAAATGGCAATGCCAAGAAATGGCAAATAGCATCGGAGGCACGACCACTAAACTTACGCGACCCACGGCTAAGGCAGCAACTGGCAATCGCAACTTATTATATTACACTTTCGACGTCATCGCGCGATGTTGCCGCTGTCATTGCAATTGCTGTTGCTGTTGCTGCTGCTGCTGCAGTTGCTGCCGTTTCGGAGTCACTTAAACGAGATAAATCAACGTGGGCGATTACACAATATCTCAGGGTGATTGTCTGCCCCTGCCAACCCCTGCGCGCCCCTCTTCGCATGACTTGGCGAAAAGTGCAACAGCAACAGCAACAGCAACAGCAACAGCCCACAATCAGCAAAAGCAAAAGCAAAAGACTCGCGCCATTGGAGCAGTGGGTCGCTCTTGGGGTCTTGCTGGAAATATGTGGAAAAACGTGGAAAACCTGTAAGACAAAAGTCGACAAAATCAATAGCACACACACTCGCGCGACACACTGCAAATAAACAAAAAAATGATGACAGCAATTGCAGCAGCGGCACATGAGTGTGTATGCGCTGAAGTAGGCAGTTACTCTGGCAGAGTTGTTGTATTTTCAGCTTTATGAGCGATAATTAAAGTTAAATGCCTGTGCTACGAAGCTGCGGATGTTACTTGCTGGCTCTGCTCATACACGCTTTTTTCGCTGGCCGGTGAAGACTGCAATCTGTTTTGTTTTTCAGAAAAAATAAAATTTTAATGACTACTCTCGGTGGAAGTGCGAGTGTTCTTTTTTCGGGCTTGCAGAATCTAAAACGAGTCAGTGAATCGGGGTCGCTAAAAAGAATCAAGCCAGCAAAAGATACATGTTCAATTAACCCGTAGATACGTTTTGCCCAGATGCAAATGCCAACTTCACAACTCTTCAAAGATTCAGTACAAAGTCTCGGGCAAAACAGCGCAAGTCAAAATAAACAAAATCATGAAAAGGCAACAACAAAATTTCATGTTTTGTGACGACGACCAAAGACACACACACGTCTCGAAAAAAAGCAAACAAAATAAATAAATCAAAAAGAGTTCAACGACCAAAAGTTTAAATGATTTCCGACTGCCAACGAAGAGGAACAACGACGACATCACTCACCAGCCGACGAGAAAACGCGATCTTAGGGGGAGTGGATGGGGATGTTGATATGGGGGACGGTGATGAGCCAATTGACAAAACATTCGCGACGCGTTAGGCATACTGAGAGATACAGATACCACAGAAGCTTCAGAACATAGATGGCATTTGATATGGATAGAAGTAAAGTAACCCGAATCCGAAGCGATCTTTGCTTAAGGGCTTATCAAAACTTGGGATCACCAAAAGCAAACCAATAGGAGCATTAGAACCACAGATACTTTCACTTAAATTGCGATTGAGAATACTTCAGAGAATACCCTCTCAAAACCATAGGATCATTGGAGCCATAAGCACCTCCATTTTAACTTAAATTTCCATCATTTCAGAGTTTCTTTTAAAGGGAATACTTACTCACACATAAAACAACTTATTCAATATTTAAGCATTATGATAATATTTGAAATTCTTTTGTTTGTTTGATAGAACTATCACGAACTTCCGATAAGAAGGGTGTTTAATAAATACCTCAAAACATAAATCAATAATATCTGTATATTATCTTACTTTTTCTTATTTATACGATACAATTCACATAACTCCTTAACACAATCAACCTGTTTATGCAGCATCTTCTTTGAAATGCTTAAAACACAAGCAAGCGGAGAGGAAATTTTACATCGCAGTTTGAAGTTTTATTTGGTCCGACGGAAAATACCATAGTATCTGCATCTATATCTGCATATCTATATCTCAATGCAGCCAGGAAGCCGCCGACGTTTGCTCCACCGCCCACGCGCCGCACATTGAAAATCAGCAGCTACTGCCTCAGCGACTCATCAGCTGCCTTTTGTGGCTGATAAATGAACGCATGTTGTGCGTATCTGCCAGATACAAATGCCTGCAGTTCGTTGCGGCCTTTGCTTTTCTTTGTTTCTGTGTCTGTTGCTGTTTCTGTTTCCATTCCGCGCTGCGCATTTTTAATGAGCGGAAATTAGTTGGCATTGCGGCAAGATGTTTTTGTGGCTGCCCATTTAAGTAGATACAAATGTATCTGTAAGCCATAAATTCACAATCTATGAGGCGCGTGCCTCGTGCGCTCTTTACAAGACTGGCTTCTCTAGCAGGTACACGTTTATTGAACCGATTACTTGTCACATAAATTCAGCGCAATCGGTTATTAACGTTCTCCAGTTCTGGCTGCTCGTTGGCTTTTGATTAATGCCTTGATTATGCTTCCAATGCAGTCCGCAGTCTATTTCAGTTGAGTATCTTGCGGATCACACTTTTGGCTCACTTTTTGGCAGTGCAACGTGTGTGTATATTTAGAGTATCCGCTTTTAGCTCAGTCTTGGCACGGCCAGCAAGTTTGCAGATACACTCGTGCAGTTCCGTTTATAGCCAGCCAGTGCATCCAAGAGATACATTTGGCATCTTGCATTGTTAGGGCATTTAATGACTGTGCACTAAAGTCGTTCATGGGCAGAAGTACGAACTTTGTTACATATTTTTTTCCAGCTTTTGATATAGTCTTACAGGAAGGCAGACACTTGCAGATATGTTCCAAAGACAAGGCTCAAAAAAGAGAGTCTACAAAAGATTTTATAGAGTATAACATAGAGAGGACAAAAAACACAAGAATGAAATCTACAATTTAAAGTATCTATTGCTGGAATTATTTTTGGAGACGATTGCCTAGTGAACCGTTGGTTCTTAGAATCAAATACAATTCCGTGTAAGATTTTAGGTTTAAGAAAAGGGAGATTTAATTTGGAAAGACCTTAAAATATTCAAAAGTTAGTTAAGTACGGGAGAACCTTGGATGTGTGTTCAAAGTTAGCTTAGAATTGAATTATAATTCGGTTTTTCTTATAACCCTTAATGTTCTTATGACATAAGTCTTGATTTAAGTAAGTAGGTATGGTGTCTATCAACGTATTCAAAACCCCTGTTGGTGGGTGAGTTTTGGCTAATACGCCGTTTCCGCATTATGGCCACAACATGCACTCACCTGTCTGATGACTCTGACGAGTCGTATCGATCCAGACACCGCTTCTTGGATCCCTTCGTGCCGCGTTCCCCTCCAGTTGTTCTGGGGGCTGTTGCCACAACTGTTGATGTCTTGCCGGCTCCTACTCGTGCTGTTGATGTTGTTGTTGCAGTCTTCCTGGCGCCCTGATAGAGCTGAGATCGCAATGCGTTTATATCCAACTTGGCTGCTTGGGCGCCACCAGTGCCTCCGACCACGCCTCCCGCGCCCCGCTTGGTGCCCTTCACGATGCCAATGCTGCTGGGCGTGCTGAAGGGTCGCGCCGGTTTCGCCGGCGGTTTCAGTTCAATATTGGAGTGGGGAGAGGGAGAGGGAGAGGGTGTCGGTGGTGGCAGTGTGGCAGTGGGTGTGGCAACTGCTGTTGTAGGTGGTGTTCCCTCTTGGCTGCTGCTGTTGCCGGCGCCAATTGTCAAACTGTTTAAATTGACGCTGTTTTTCAGCTGATCAAACAATGACAAAGCCGCGCTGGAGGTTAAAGTTTTCCTTCCCGAAGTCGCTGTTGTTGTTGTGGTGGTTGCTAGTGCTTTGGCAGTGGGTGGTGGGGGCAGAGGTACTACTGCCGCTGCTACTGCTACTGCTCCAACTGCCAATTGCTTAGTCTTTAATGCCGTATCCTTCGGCTGAGTGGCTGACATTTTCCTCGCTTTGTTTGCTCTGTGGGTCGAAACTATTTTCCTTGTTTTAATGCTGTAACGATGCGCTCAATTGCTCTCAAGTGCTGCCATTACTCCTGGTTTCACTCCGGTTCTATTGTTATTCGACAGAAATCCACTTTTAATTGGTTTAATCTGAAACGTTCTTCGTCAGCAATCCTAAACCGCACTGCCTTTAAATGGCACTAGCACTTCGAAATTCGATTTTTCCCCTCAGCCTGCCCACATTGGTATTTAAATTTCGCCATGAACTTGCACTTTTCCGGCTTTTGTTGGTCGGACTCTCGGTTTACGAGTGGTGAAAATACTCATACAAATTAAACAGAAATTCATTTAAATCAATTGCATTTCTGGGCCTTTTCGCATTTCACATTTGGCTGCACTTCACTTCTCTGCACTTATGACACAAATATTTTTCGTTTCGATTGATATTTCAGACGCGAAATCACCGGGTCAGCATTTAATTAATCAACGTTGCGAGATATGTGTATTTTGGTTTTGGCTCGGGGTTGTTGGATTTTGGGCTCCGTTATCAAGTGTGTTTCACTGTGCTTTATGGCTTGCTGAATGGCTGATTGTTATTTCGTTCTCGTTTGTTTCCGGTGCACAGCCGAAACTCATTCTGCAAGACTGGCAAAAACGCGAGATTCGCGACTTTTAGGAAAGCGGCAGTGAAACCGAAAATCGAAACGGACGCCGAACGGGCAAGTCAGGCTAACCGGTCGCAGCACGGCTTTTGTTTAATGACAACAATGCCGGAGCCAGCAAACAAATCGCAATCTAATCAAATGCATTCCACCCGGCCAACTAGTGTTTTGCTTATCACGGGGCCAACAACTTGTCTGACGAGCTGTGTAAATAGCGAACATGAATTAATTAACGCGGTTCTACCGCCTTTAATTGCCGCCAATTGCCGTGTAAGCAAATTAAGCAAAGTCAAAGAAGCGCTGCACTGCAAACTGCAAACGAATTCCGGAACCGCATCGATTGGCAAGCGAAAAACTGCGATCTCCACACGAAAAAAGCTGCGGGCTGCTCATGCTCTGCCTGCCGACTGACTGGCGAGTGGGGCCGACTGGAGTGGGAGTGGGCCGAGCGCCACGGCCCCAACCCGAAGGGGAGCCGACCAGAGCCGAGGCGGCGGGCCGAGTGCCGCACGAGCGGCTTAACCAACTAGAACCGGGCACAAATCAAGATACGAAGAACGAAGGCAACGAACTGCCGTTCGTTTTTGTTATTTGGCGCCCAACGGGGGGCAGTGTGCTGGAGACTAGTGGAGAGTGGGAGAGGGAGAGAGGGCGGCGTGCAGTGTGTGTTCACTTTTGATTTCTGTGCAGCGACAGCAGGTTTTCAAGAGAGCGGCTAAGAGAGGGGGGCTGGCAAGCCGGGAGAGGGAGAGTAAGAGCTTGTTGCGCCACAATGTGTGTGATTCTGTGTGTGTGCGTCTGAACTTCTAGGGAAGTTGGCAATTCAGTATTTCGGCATTCGGCATTTGCTGGTCTCCCTTTGGCAGCTGGGCAGTAACTTGCGTTGTGGCCGCGGGTGTTTGAGTAGGTGGCAAGTTCAGCCGAGACCAACACACTCACACACGGGGTGTGTAGCCGCGATGCAGCTACCTGTTGATATGTGTGGGAACTAATCAGAATACGAAAGGTTCCTGCGGTTCGGCAAAGCTTGGAAACCGGTTCACCCAGCCGAGCATAATGGCTACAATATGGGAACTTGACTGCGGCTCGAATCTGAAGCCAAACACAGATGTGTGGACAATATGCACCCATATTCAATGCCTTGGCTAATTCGCTTGTGGCCCCCACTCATTTCATAAAGCCAAAAAAAGTAAAGAATAAAAACAAAAAACACGAGGCCTCTACGAAAAAAAAGCGGAAAAAGTAAACAAAGCTAAGGCAAAAGCCAAACAATAACAAAACAAAAGCAAGGGAGCCAGGGAAGAGAGCGCGCACAAATACAACTGTTATCAGGCGAGAGGAGAGAGAGCGATCTGCCTTTACTCACACTACGAGCAAAGTCACGTCATGAAAGCAAAAACAAAGCGGCCATAAAGTGAGGAGCTGGGGGAAGGGGTCAGGTGGGAGCGAGAAATCAAACACAACACGTGCTTTTATTACGTTACAAGCAAGTGTGCGTGCGTGTGTGTGATGCAACTGTGGGAGAATGCAAAAACGGGTGGGACAAAGACAACGCATGTTTACGAGGGCCTTTTGCGGGTGTGTGCGAGTGCGACATAACCCGTTTGCTGGCCAGCTTTTTTGTTTTTATTCTGCCAAGAATATTTTGGTTCTGATTGGACTTTCTACACTGCACCAAACATGTGATTGGAGAAGATTTATTTTGAAGCCAGTCTACTGCAAATACTTGAAACACTTCCGGTGATTACAACAGTTGCTGTCAAAAACAACAAATCCCTAGATCACCACGTTGAACATTCCGTACGCTGTACAAATGTAATTGACATGCACAAAATTGTTCAATTAAACCAGAAATTCACGATACGCGAATGCACTGCGTGAGAGCGAGAAGCGAACTAAGTTTGCGTTTTGCATTTGGCAATGCATTTTCCGCAAAGCTATGTACATATTTAGGTGCAGCAAGGGGAGAGAACGAGCGTGAGACAGGGACGGAGATAATGGGGAACTTTACTCTCAAATAGCTCAAGAGCCATGGAATTCTTTGATTACTCAAAATATATAAATTAACATAAATATGTATATGCAATTTGAAAAGTTTACAAGTATCTAAATTGCACGTATATTAACGAAACAACTTGAAGAAGTAAAAAATATTAACATCTCAGCAGTTTGGAGAGCGAAGAAAAAGATTTAAAACGGTTATTTACAGCGATCTCCAATAGCTGTAACAGTTTGCTTTTGTCAGTGAGCAAGTGAATCAAGCAGTAATAGCTTATTGGCTTTTTCTTAGCTAATGTTAACAAGCTACGATTTTATCCTTGTAGTAAATAGTTTCTAGTATACATACATTAAGGGCATACAGACCGGAACCGTTGATACGGCATTATAATGCTGATCTCATTTAAATACAGAAGAGAATTTTGAAACTTTCAACGACATTATCCTGGTTTAGTGTGCAATTGCAATGGCTTTCGCTTAGAAATATCTTGTCGCTGGACGAAGTAATTTTTTACCTATCATTTCTGTTACCGATGTTTTCGAAATTCCTTTGTTCAGCGTCAAAATAATTAATTGAACTGAGTTTATAAAGTTTCGATATCAGATAAACTGTTCTCACGGAATCATAAAAAAATAACTGTATGCTGTGAGACGCATGGATATTAGAGCTTGTGTGCTTTATTTTCCGTACCACCACCATATTCATGAGATGGTATTCAATCTTAGCCCTCTGATCTGATCACCTGAATAAAAAATCTGTTGCAAGATGCTGGAAGCAAAATGAACCAAATGACTAGCTTACTCAATTTCTCTGTACATTATCTTTAATTTAGCCAAAAGCGAAAGAACTAGAAAGAGTTCATGGAACTATCCATTTTACTAATAAATGGAAAATTTGAGAAAAATGCCAGATGGATGACCAGAGCAATTTAGTCATAAAAGTCCTTGTTCTTTAAAAACTTTTTTAATCCTCTAGTATTTATTCCCCATATAAAGCAGTAAAGCAACCAAAAGCCTTTACAAAGGCCGAGGTATTCTGATATTTTCGAAGATTCAATTTGGGCAGAATGCTCACTCGTTTATTAAAGCTGGGACAATGCTTACTCGGTCAGTTCGAAATCAAAGAATCGCTGTGTCAGTGAGCAAGACTTGTCTATCGAACCAGAGTTACTCTAGAAACTCTATTGAACGCGATTTTCCAGTGTTGGAAAGATGATAAGTAGCTAAATATTCATGACATTTTATATGTGCTTTTTAAAATTTCTGCGAGAAGCAGTGTCCTAAATACTAATTAAGGCAAAGTTGATTAATGTGATTTTAAAATAATCTTAAAAAAATAACACTATCAACCATAAAATATAAAAAATTATATAGCTTGTCGGCGATATCCTAGCAATAATATAGCAAATATGAGTCGACCTTTCTATTTCAACGGATCTCTTAGCCAATACACCACCCCCGTCAGTTATCCGATACAACATCCATATGTTTGCTCCCATCCAATACAAAAAATCCTGCAACAATACAAAGTCGAGTGTTTATATCTTTAATTCTATAGTAAACACACAGCAGTAAAACATTTTAATGGCTTTAAACTTATTCGCCAAAGTCCTCTGGGATTATTAAATTTCATAATAATATTTTATTTCCTTACGAAATTATAGTTGATATTGTTGATATTGCATCCGATTCCGTTATGGCTTAACCTGGAATTGATTATAATACCTACAGAGGGGATGACAAAATAAACTGATACACGCCTCAGAAAGTGTGTTCACAGAGCTTGATATCTTTTTAAAGTCCCACAGGTCACACGCAACACTTCCAATGTGAACATAAATATAATCATACAAAAAGTATACCATTGTAAGCTAATAAAAGTGTATTTTATAACCCATTTCTACACTTTTGCATATTCCGATAATGCAGTTATAAAGTTTTCAATTTTGAATTTAACGGAACAGGGTTTGAACTAGCGAGCCAGATTCAGCGGTCTTATAGCCAGCATTTCATCACTGCCCACTGTTATCGATTGCCGTCCGCCCCTCGCACTTTCTGGTATTTCCAGAACGCTCAGGCTGGTACTACTCCAAAGATTTCTTTCGAACAACAATTGCTGCTGTTTTTTATTGAACAGCGAAAAGTCTTCGAGAGCAGAGCTTCATTGGCGACGTGACAATAAGAAATAAAATTGGTTGACTTGCATATTAGCTTAGTTCCAGCCAGTAAAAAGTGCAAGAACAGTGGTAAAGTCAGTGATTTCCTGCGACGCAGTTCCGTGTGGTAAGTGAAACATACTGCCTTCCGTAGTTAACCGAGCGCCTAGAACGCAAATAAACCTGCCCTGCATTAATGTCGCCAAATATTAATATTGTAAATAGCCGATTGGCTTGTTGAATCTAATTGCGTCATGCCTTTGTCTCGACTTATTTACACTTTAATTACCCCGCAATCGTTAGTCGGCATCTTCGTCTATTCCGTTTTCTGTCTCCCCCTTTCCCCGTTACTTCTGCTCCTCTGTTGCGCTTCTTTGTTTAGATTTCTCTGCCCTGCGCTTTGTGCTGACCCATTTTCTAGTCTTTTTGCTGGCTTTATCTCACCTGATACCAATATTCCCTGCTAGATGAATCACCTTGAATTTCCAAACCCGTTTTCGCCCTCGAACTTGGCACCGATTGCAGGGCCTCAGTAAAAATAACAATTTTTATCAAATGCCGTTCACGTTTCGCAAAATGGGCGCAAAAACAGCACAGTAAAAACAAATCGGACAAAATGGCAGACTTTTGAAAAGCAATACGAAGCTATATAGAAAGTGGAATGGCCGATAAGATAAGGTTCACTTAGCCCTCGAAAACAAACTAAACGCATATCACAACGCAAACAACGATGTATATGTACGAACGCCCCTCAAATTGATCAAGCTTTAGTATAACATCATCAAATGATCAAACCATACCACTAATTCTCAATTTTATAAAAAGCTCCAAAAATTGACATTAAATAAAACGTTTTACATAACTTTAATTATTTTAAATTTCTCTCTTTTAAAATCACGTTCTTTGAGCCGATAATTGTTTAAATTAAACTTAACTTTTATAAAAGTACTTCTTTGTTTTAAGCGAGAAAATAACTATTTAATTTAAAGGCAAACTTATATAGGTATTTAAAATGCATTTTACTTGTTGTCTTTATATTGAAAATTGTAAGGATGCTTGCTGAATTTGTTAAAAAAATAAGTTTTTGACATCTACTTTTTAATAACCAATAATTAGATAAGGTTCATTTAGCCCTCGAAAACAAACTAAACGCATATCACAACGCAAACAACGATGTATATGTACGAACGCCCCTCAAATTGATCGAGCTTTAATATAACATCAACATCATCGAATGGTCAACCCATACCACTAAGTCCCAATTTTAAAAAAAGCTTCGAATATTGACATTAAAAAAAAGCCGATAATTGTTTAAATTAAACCTAACTTTTATGAAAGTATTTCTTTGTTTTAAGCGAGAAAATAATTATTTAATTTAGAGGCTAACTAATATAGGTATTTAAAATGCATTTTACTTGTCTTTATATTGAAAGTTGTAAGGATGCTTGCTGAATTTGTTAAACAAAATAAGTTTTTGACATCTACTTTTTAATAACCAATAATTATATTATGTATTTATAATTCTCGCTTATGACTCTTATAAAATCAAAGAACAATTGAACGTAGGTTGGACTTAATATGGCGATTTTTTCCTACAGACTTTGTATTAAATTGTATTAGTTTTGTCAACGATTTGTACCCTGATACTTTATAATCATGACTGGTCTGACTGGTCCAGCTTCACGTGACTTGAGTCCGCTTAGATGGCTTACTAATTGTGTGATTTCTTACAGGTTCTCCGATCTTCAAAATGCGCACAGCTGTGTTGCTGCCTCTTCTGGCCCTGCTGGCGGTGGCCCAGGCCGTTTCCTTCGCCGATGTGATCAAGGAGGAATGGCATACATTCAAGGTGAGCTTTTTTCCGGATTGTCAATGGATTATATCCGATTTGTCACCCCAGGAAACCGGAGCGCAACAAGTGTTCTCGGGTAACAAGGGCTTATCGATGATTAATGCATTATTTTTGGGCCTTTGTCTGCGCAGACATTGTTTGCATAGTTGGACTGCGACTTAAATGCGCATTCTTCCGTTTGTGACGATTCTTCTCGACTGAGTCACGAGCCAGTGTGAATGCACTGCTGCGCGGCTGCATCAAAAAGAGTCCAGATAAGTCCAGAGCCTATTCTGCCCAGTCACATGCCGGCTCACATGACCAGCGTCGGGCTTAGCCCATCCGTAAACATCGGTTGGATGGACGGACAATCAAGTGGTCGCCTACTTTCGCTACGTCGCGGGTCAGTCCGGCTGATAAGCCGTGCAAGACTCGCACTGGTCCACTGATAAGCCGCCCATTTGTAACATTTTTGCAAGCAATCGTTTCCTAATCCCCATTGTTAAATCCGACTTTGATTTTTGTCCCCTTCTCAGTTGCATATTTTATGGCCTGCACCAGTTGATTAGGCAAACTATTCTTTGTCTCGCAGCCTTCACTTGCAACTCGGCGTGCCTATCGATGGATTCTCTATTAATTAGTTGAATGTACCCGTAGTGTCGCTTAGTTCCTATTGGGGGGAATGAAAGGTCGGGCTTTTTTCCATTATTTTGCTGAATAGTTGTTTTCTAATGTGCCGTGCCAGGAGGCATTAACCACGAATGGCAGCGTACAAATAATAATTAGCTGTGCAGATCCCATGTGATAAATCATTCATATATTTATTTGTATATATAGTTATTACTTTGGGTATTCCCCCCAATGGTTAATCTCCTTTTTGAAATTTTATTCCAAATGTCACCCGCATTCTTTCTTTTGTGATAAGTCCTTGCTACAGTTGATTTTCCTCCAACTTCCGTTCACATTTTGC
Organism: Drosophila biarmipes; assembly: GCF_025231255.1. Lineage (NCBI taxonomy): Eukaryota > Metazoa > Arthropoda > Insecta > Diptera > Drosophilidae > Drosophila > Drosophila biarmipes. Next base: position 10,236,788 of record NC_066615.1, on the reverse strand, counting down.
TAAATAAAAAGAACATTATTTTGGATGACACATTTTGGCATGATTTTTCACTTATTATCAGTTTTTAATTCTCATGTTTTGCCAAATAAATACATTTTGTTTAACAAAACAACTCGATTGTAAACTTATTACGTTGCTATTAATAATTCGATTTTCTCTTGGAATACGTATTATTTTGGGCCCTCAAAATGGAGTTATTCTAATAAAATTTAGTGAAAAATAAATAGACCCAATATTTCAATTTCTTTATAGTTTTATTACTATAAGCAAGTTCATAAAAAAGCAAAATCAGGTAAATTAAAAAAAATACAATAATAACTAAAGTTAATAATCAAGAAAAAATTTAAACAAAATTAATATAAGGGTTATTAATGTATAATTTTTCTAAATAGATAAAGTAACTGCTTTTTGAACTTTTAAAAATGAGCGCCGGTAAAATGCTGTGTAAAATACCAAAACAACTAGAACTTGGTCACACTGCTGAAAACAGTGCTGCCCATGCCTGATCCCAAAAGAAAAGGCGCGCAGTTCAATTTACAATCCCCGTCGACTTATCTGTTAAGGTCCAACTTAATCGAGCGTTGGACATCATCTGTAATCTGCGTGCAGTCCAAAGTGCCACAGTTGTCGGTTGCAAATGCACAGCTGCAAAAGTCACAAGACTTAAACCGAGACACTGATAAGCACTAAACTTCTGAATAATGCGTTTCAGCTTCCGATTATGAGCAAATGTTTAAGTAAAAACATAGTCAGGCGGGGGGTCGCTAGCGTTCTGGAAATGACGCGTGACGGATCGGCAAGTTGCTTATCAAATTGGCATTTCGTTGGTATTTCCGAGAGCCGAAAGCTCTCTAGTGCGAAATCCGAGCGACAAGTGCACAAACAAATAGGCTGCCGTAAATAAACAAGGGGGAAAAATTTGGCTGACTTGCAAAAGCATTGATGATGCTCTTTCCTATATATATACAAATTTGTTTCGCTCTTTCCGAACCGGTTGGCGGAAACGTATTTGAATAGCTCGCCTGAGATCCTTATAAATCATGCGATTCGGAAAACCGGTTCGTTTTCGAACGGCCGGCCCACAATGCGCGCGTTGCAAAAAGAAAGAATCGAGAATAAGAAACAAGAAATGTATAGTGAACGCCGCCTCCTCCAAATAGTTTGCCTACGTAGATTGGGCTCTCAGTTTGTGATACGAAGTGTAGAGTGTGTGAACTCGGCTCTTTTCCACCCGAGTGAGTGGTTGCCTGAGCGCACAACCACCGAAAGCGGCCTGTAGTATTTTTGTTATTTCCCTACCGACGCTCCAAGCAGACGGAACGCTCGAGCAGCAGCGGAGAGAGTATAGAAACTTGAGAGAAAAGAAATAAAAGGAGCCACCAGCCCCCCGCAGTACGAAAAAAGCACGCGCGTCATCGGAAAAACGTGCTGCGGGCTACAAGAAACCCAAAGTAATATCACCGAAATTACATAAAGCCCAGAAGGAGGTTCCACCATGACCGATGTCAGTGCAAATAGTCTGGATGTCTCCGTGGACGTGGTCTGGCCCACCATCATCGTCCTGGCCATGCTGGTGATAAACGGCTTCGTCTTCGCCTACATCATGCGAAAGCGGCGGGAGTACAAGCATCAGGAGGAGCAACAACCTGTTCCACACACATCGTACGCGGCCACCAGCGAGCTGGCCACCACTGCACCCGCGGACCAGGAGGACGATAGCTGTGCCATCGAGATGGAGCGACTGTAGGATTAGGCAGCGCACTAGCCGTAGCTCTCAGATACTCACCCACTATCGTCCAAGCTCTCAACTGCAACGAAGTTTCCTAAGCCCATAGCTCTCGCTTTATCAAGCGACATAGAAGATATACAGAACGTATACGTCGAGTGCCTGGATCGCACGTGCATTTAATTAATGTTTTTAAGTTGTTAACTCTACTTCGCAATTCATTTTCTACAAAGGTTTACAATAAATGTGTGAATTTTGTCATGCCATATCGAGAACCGAATTCGTCGTCGTTTGCAACGAAAAAATCAATAGGTCAGTGTGCTAAAGGCGGCTCTGCTAAAGGTTCCTCTCGCCCAAGTGAGCACGGGCGGGGTTTTTGGATGCATGTCTTGAATTCGAACCAATTATGTCAATTATACGAGTCAGCCATGGACTGGGGACCCCATCCGGTCCAGTTGGGGCGACAATTGTTGCTCCGGCGAAGCTGGTCCGCTTTGATGTCCAAAATAATTACACATGCATGATTCTCACATGACAGCGCCACTCGGGTATTCAGTTCATTGTGCCAAGCACCCTAGAAAATCGCAGGCCTTTGTGCGACTTGAGCTGAGCCATTCGAAACCACTAAAAAAGCGATTAAGTTGAGGATGGGTTGGGTGAACATACATTTATATTACATTACGTTAAGTTGAGAATAAGTTTGGTGCATATATATTCGGTTGCCATTTCTTTTGTTTGAATATTTTGAAAAACATGACACTTAACACCTTTGAATGACTGGGTTTAACCACTATACCACTTAACACATTCTTCGCAAAATGCAATTTAATTTTAATATATTCAAAATTAAGATACTTCGTGCCAAGAAATAATAAGTTTCTGTAATAAAATTGACTTTCAGTTGAAATACTATCCACTCAAGAATTGATGATGTAGCGGCTTAGGCCGTTAACTTTATAATTAATTGACTAATAAATCCATCGGTGCCCTTACAGACTCAGAGTTTTGAATATCATGAATAATCAAGGCCCATTCATACTCCAGATATATTCAAGACCCACCCCTCAAAACGGAAATATTTACTGAACGTAATGGATAGCAGCTGAGTCGACTTCTTGCCTAGGCTTCCAATTCTCTTCGTAGCTATCATTCGTTTGGTTTTGGTGCTATTTCCGTGCTGTGTCAATATGCGGGTCGGGTCGGGCAAACAACCCCGGCACGGAGAGGAGGGTCTCTAATCCGGGGGACCAATAGATAGATATAGAACGCATATGCGTTTCTTCATGCTGGCGTTTGCTCTCTTACCTGCAATGTGTTTCTTTGTTTACTACCTGGAACATTAACACTGTTTCCGAGTTGCCTGTTGTTGGACAATCGTTAAAACTATTTTATGGCCATGTTAGATTTATAGACTTGGCTACTGTGGCCGAACTTAAAGAGCGATTCGCTCGTGCCAGGTTGACGGGCCTGTGATAAGGTTACCCCGAGATTAAGAACTTTTGCCTTCGTGATCGTAAATCCAGTTTACGTAAAAGATTTTCGAATAGCCAAAAATATGTCTGAGTAGCTAAATTTCTATTTGGTTCTATCTAATCTTAGCACAAGCACACAAAAGTTAGTTGATAAGGTCTACCTTTGATAGGAGTGCACTATCTAAAACAATATGTATTTCTTTTATATGCAGTTGGAGCACCGCAAGAATTACCTAGATGAAACCGAGGAACGCTTCCGCCTCAAGATCTTCAATGAGAACAAGCACAAGATCGCCAAGCACAACCAGCGATTTGCCGAGGGAAAGGTGAGCTTCAAGCTGGCGGTCAACAAGTACGCCGATATGCTGCACCACGAATTCCGTGCCCTGATGAACGGCTTCAACTACACCCTGCACAAGGAGCTGCGGTAAGTCAGGATCGAAAAGGATTTTCATTGAGAACTGTTCACTCATCTTACTTTAAAATCACCTCCAGCGCTGCCGATGAGAGCTTCAAGGGAGTCACCTTCATCTCGCCCGCTCATGTGACCCTGCCCAAGTCTGTGGACTGGCGCGAAAAGGGCGCTGTGACCGCCGTCAAGGATCAGGGGCATTGCGGCAGCTGCTGGGCCTTCTCCAGCACAGGCGCCCTGGAGGGTCAGCATTACCGCAAATCCGGAGTGCTCGTCTCGCTCTCCGAGCAGAATCTGGTCGATTGCTCCACCAAATACGGCAACAACGGGTGCAACGGCGGTCTCATGGACAATGCCTTCCGTTATATCAAGGACAATGGCGGTATTGACACCGAGAAGTCGTATCCCTATGAAGCCATCGATGATTCCTGCCACTTCAACAAGGGCACAATCGGAGCCACCGACCGTGGATTCGTCGATGTGCCCCAGGGTGATGAGAAGCAGTTGGCTCAGGCTGTGGCCACCATTGGACCCGTCTCTGTTGCCATCGATGCCTCCCACGAATCCTTCCAGTTCTACTCGGAGGGCGTCTACAACGAGCCCCAGTGCGATTCCCAGAACCTGGACCATGGTGTCCTGGTTGTTGGTTTCGGCACCGAAGAGACTGGCGAGGATTACTGGCTGGTGAAGAACTCGTGGGGCACCACCTGGGGCGATAAGGGCTTCATCAAGATGCTGCGCAACAAGGACAACCAGTGCGGCATTGCCAGCGCCTCCAGCTACCCCCTGGTCTAATCGAGAACTGATGTATTTTAGCCACAGCCTTCATATGATATGATATACAAACAAATAAGAAACCATACCAACGCAAGCATCTCAAAAAGGAACTTTAATAATTTAGCCCAACCTCATGTCCTAATGATTTAATTTCAGTCATGTATCTCTGCCATCATGTACGATATAGGTGAACAACTATCTGTTGATGTTTGTAGAAAAATAAATTAAAACTATACAATTTTAAAATGTTTTAAAAAATGGTTGCCGGGCGGAAACAACTTGAATAGAAAGTGAGGAATTTAGGAATACAGAAGCTTTTTCAAATCGCCTCATTGCCTCATTTAAATAATTTAAATCCATTTTTAAACATTATTTAAATAATGTTCCCAATAAGTTGTCCTAAGCATAGTTATAAGTTATATTTAGATTAAGATTTACAGAATTTGGATCTGGTTGATCTGGTGATTGTGGATTTTTAAAATCAGCTTTTCGAAAAAGAACTGAGATACAGCTAAAGTTTAGTGGACACATTTTTTTATAGTATTTATTTTATTTTTTGATAAGTTTAAATTTGTAGGCTAGTGTCTTATCGATACCCCTAAGAACGAAAGTTTCCCACCAATCATCGATATACGCCAATAATCGATATAAAGTCTGACATCGAAGAACGATAGTTTGAGTTTTCATAACATAACATGAACTAATTTATTGAATCCAATCAATAAAATCCCTCCAAGATGCTGTTGACACTTCGAGTGCAGGGAACTCGACACTGGGCGAAGTGCGCCCGAAGCCTGGCCAGCAGCGCGGCGCCGGAGAAGTCGCACACGGCCCAACCGCAGCTGGAGGTCAATGGGAGCACGTACGCCACCGATGGCTGGACGAATGTAACGCCCAAGATTCTTTCCTACCTGGGGGCCAACAAGCACCTGCAGATGGACCACCCGCTGTCCATCATCCGGCAGCGGATCGTCAACTACTTCTATGAAGCGTATCGCAACCAGAGGGGCAATCCGATGTTCTCCGTCTACGACAAGCTCAATCCGGTGGTCACTGTGCAGCAGAACTTTGACAACCTGCTGATACCCGCCGACCATGTGAGTCGCCAGAAGTCTGACTGCTACTACGTTAATCAGCAGCATCTGCTGCGCGCCCACACCACCGCCCACCAGGTGGAGCTGATCTCGGGCGGACTGGACAACTTTTTGGTGGTTGGCGAGGTGTATCGACGGGACGAGATCGACAGCACCCACTATCCGGTGTTTCACCAGGCCGACGCCGTGCGCCTAGTCACCAAGGACAAGCTATTCGAGCGCAATCCCGGCCTGGAGCTGTTCGAGGAGACGTGGTCTGGATCGGTGGCCGATCCCAAGCTTATCCTGCCCTCCTCCAAGTTCATGGACCAGACCAAGCAGCCCTGCCACACGCTGGAGGCCGTCAAGCTGATGGAGCACGAGATGAAACACGTGCTGGTGGGCCTGACGAAGGATTTGTTCGGGCCACGCATCAAGTACCGATGGGTGGACACCTATTTCCCCTTCACTCAGCCCTCCTGGGAGCTGGAGATCTACTTCAAGGACAACTGGCTGGAGGTGCTGGGTTGCGGCATCATGCGGCACGAGATTCTGCAGCGATCTGGCGTCCATCAGTCGATCGGCTATGCCTTTGGTGTCGGTCTGGAGCGCCTGGCCATGGTGCTTTTCGATATACCCGATATCCGGCTCTTCTGGTCGAACGACAGTGGCTTCCTGTCGCAGTTCAGCGAAAAGGACCTGCACAATCTGCCTAAGTACAAACCCATATCCCACTATCCGCAGTGCACGAACGACTTGTCCTTCTGGTTGCCCGAGGATATCGAAGTGGATGCCGGCTTCTCGCCCAACGACTTCTATGATCTTGTCCGCTCTGTAGCTGGTGACATGGTGGAGCAGGTGAGTAGCAGCTTTGGTAAATCTTTCTTACTTTACAACTTTGAACCTAAATTACAGATCAGCTTGGTCGACAAGTTCAAGCACCCGAAGACGGGCAAGTCGAGTGTCTGCTTCCGCATCGTGTACCGCCACATGGAGCGCACGCTAACCCAGGCGGAGGTCAACGAAATCCACAAGCAGATCGCCAGTGCCAGTGTGGATAGTTTCAATGTGCAAATACGTTAGTCATAGCCTAGTTCAGTTTCAATTTAAACCAAAAAAACACCAGTAAAGTTAGCCAACAAAGTCAGGTATTTTATATGGTCTTGAAGCATTTAACATTTTGTTCCACCCATTCGTTGGCGCTTTTCAAAAGCTTGGGATTCTCGACAAACTCCTGTTGCGGCTGACGTTCGCTTTTGGCTCCACTGCGGACAAATCCAGCTTCTCCTTTGTTAAGAATTCCAACGGAGGCCATTTCGTGCATGTTTACAGACTTGTTCTCCCGAAAACGGTTAATGCTCAGGTGGTCGAGAAGCCTATCCAGGTTCTCCGGCTGCACTGGGCACTCTAGGAAGTTGGCTATGCTGTTGACCGCGCCTGGCAGATCCACCAACATGTCTTCGTAGCGCAGAAAGAGCACACTGGGCAGATGGGCTAGCTGGCGAGCCTCCTTCACATGACTATAATAAGGGAGCCATGGATCTGTAAGGATTCAAAGGAATGTGATGTTTGCTCTTTCACACAGAGTACTCACTTAGTCCTTCTTGAAAATAGCGCCAGTAACGTTCAAAATCTCCCACGTATCCCTGGGTGCGGAAAAGCCTGTTCAAATGGTAATAGGAAACCGCCACATCCTTCGGATCACGAACAACATAGATCACCTAAAAAGAAACACAGTTTGGTAGCTATATTTTACACTCTTACACGCACCTTGCATTTATTTTCCAGAACACTCGGCGGCATCAGAGAAAAGGGAAAATGCGTTTTGATAAATCGCCGCTGAGAGCGGGGCAACTCGCTCAGAACCTCGTATCCCGGACGGGAAATCTTCTCAATAAAACCCAGGGCTTCAGCCGAGTCTTTGTTTTCCTCCTGCAGCTCCTGCTTGACCTTGGGATGCACAAACAGGGGAAACCTGTGGAAGGAGCTTTGTTTACATAAGATCAGGTCACATCACAAGGACTCACTCTAAGAAGGGAAAGCGTTCGGTTAGCGGTCGTTGCTGGGCCTGCTCGAAATCCAGTCCATTGGCCACTAGCCAGATGAGCTCTTGCGTCCAAGTCGTGCCCGATCTGGGCACCGTGGCTATCCAGACATCATCGGGACGCGCCTCAAAGTTGTAATACTTTTCGGCCTCTGCCTTGTACTTGTGGGGAAAGAAGTATCCCTCCGATCCGACCTGCACAAAGCCAGTCCGCTCACCTAAAGAAAAGCCATGTGAGGGATTGTCTTACTATTCAGTTGTGGAGCCCATAAACACACCATGAAAGTACTCCAACAGCTCCGCATTGGTGGACTCGTCCACATCGCGAATTTCGTGGGGAAACTTCAGAGACGTATTTTCCATTGCTCGCGCGATCAGGTGCCAGCGTTGACTGAGGAACCGCCCGTTGGGAAAGCGTTTTGACCCCGCTTTCGGGCCTGAGTGAAAGTCCCAGCTGCTGGCCTGGCCAATCAAGCACTCTGCGGTTGCTTGGCTAAGCGCAATTTAAATACGACTTCGTACTAGTTGCTTAACATTTATGTACTTGCTGGAGAATCACGCTGACGCTGAAGTCTTCCACAGAGGTGTGCCCCAAGTGGTTTAATTACCCAGCACAGATTTTATGGGGACATAAAAGGAGGTTGCACCTCATTCGAAGCAAATTCTGTTTACTTTAGTAAAGACTTGGCCTAAAAGTTCAAAGTCGACGCTTAAAATAGACCTACGATGCTCCAAAGCGAATTAATTAATTGGCGAGGAGAGCTTTCGCTTAATCTCATCTTATGTAAGCATCAAATTAATTTTAGTGTTGGACCTATCCAATCGTATTACCAACTTGAACCTATCTCAACATTTCCGTATAGAATAGGCAATTAAAAACAGGATACTTTTTAAAAAAGAACCTTTCATTTACCGGTACGACACAATTAATTTTAAATATCATGGGTTGTGTTTACTCGTTTAGGTCGACGTTGTCGAAGAGGCTTAGCAGCTCCTGCTCCTTCCGCTTGATGCGCTCCTGGATGTTGGTCACGGATTCCGCTTTGGGCACGGAAGACTGGACCCGGCTGAAGAAATCGTCCATGGACTTGAACACGTTCTGGTACTGGTTGTCATAGGGGGCGTACTGGATCGGCGGTGGCTTCTTGGGCGTCCGCTTTGTCACGGCATTGCGCAAGGAGAACTCCTTCAGCTCGTCCAGATGCAGTTCCTCCTGCTGCTCGTGGGCCGCGAACCTGCGCGTCGACTGTCGCTCCTTCTTTGCCTTCAGCTCGCGCCTCTCCCGATCAATTTGATCCACCAGGTGAGCTGAGGGGCAAACTATCTTTAAGCCGCCCAAGACTAGTTTATGGTCAAGTATCTCCGCCTCGTTCGTCTGGATACCCGTCTCCAGGAGCTCTGTTGGTTTCGCCTCCTTGGTCTCTGCTTCCTCCAGCATGGCCTCGTATTCGGACAAGGGACTGGGTTCCTGAGGCACCGGAAGCCTATCCTTGCGCAGATTCGAGAGGAAGCCTCCGCCCGCCGGTTTTGTTGGCCAGAGTCGAGCGCGGGCCGCCTGCTTAGCCGCTTGGGTCATAGCCTTGGGCTTGGGCTGCTTCTTGACTTCCGGTTCGGTACCCTTTGGCGGTGTAACCACCGATCTGCCCTTTCCAAGAGCCGCTTGCTCGAACTGCTGCTTGACCGTCTGCCTGTTGGTGTTGGCCCTGAGGGACGAGGCTATGGTTGGCTGGACCAGCCGAGCAGGTGGACCCGTATTGGCCAGGCGACGACCGGGCTGCTTCCAAGCCGCATCGGTTCCTCCATCGCCCGCTCCGCCGTGAACAGCTTTGCGTGTTCCCGCCGCCTGCGTCGATAGAGGCGCCGCTAACTTGGAACGCACTGTGACCCCAGAACCGCTGTTGGCACCTCGACTTCGCGGTGTTGGCACCACTGCAGCATTCTGACCACTACTTTTGCCAAAAGAACTCATTTTCAAGTTGATATCCGTATCTCAGTGGTTACTTTATTCCGACGAATTCTCTGAATCTTACAAAGTTCCGTCCACTTTAATTTTTAGAAAGTTTTATAACTTTATTTTACTATTTCAACTAGTTGGAGGCGATAACGAAAAGTGTGTGTCCCAAACAATGGAGTGGTTAGCCCCTGACACTGGGCTCCTTATAAGGGCCTACTCAGATACGAACATTCCAGAATTTAACAAAAGATTCTGATTATAACTGGAAAATAGGAAATAAAAGTTCGTTCCCCAGAGAAAAGTTGGCACTGGACCCAAGAGCATATTAAAAATTGGCCAAGATGCTTTGGTTTTTTTTTTCTGCTGGCAGCACTTAAAAAAAAAAAAGAATGCGAATGCTTTTAGATACTTGTATTTATTTGTTCAAATGAAAAATATTATTTGCATGAGCCATAAACCTCGGAACACATAAGCATTGTTCCCTAATTTTTATGATTCCCCCAAGTGGAGGAAAACATATTACACAAGCATGTCAGTTATATTAGTCCTTTGTCTTACATGGATATGGAACGGTTACAGAAATTCAATGGTGCAGTTTACATATTTTTTTTGTGGGGATGTATCTAGTTTTATGCCGATCCCCCTTCTGAGTAGATTATTATATATTTTAAAACACCCAAAGTCAAACCTGAAGACTGAATCGTACACAAGATTTGCGGTTTATACTATGAATCGCATCCATAGCATAAATCAAAAACCTCGGGCTGTTACAACCGAAAAGTGTTCACTTTGAGGGCTCCATGTCTTTGATCGAATCAATTACATTCGCAAATGATGCGGCCCAGCGGAAAAGGCAGAACAGAAGATTGGGTTGACCCCATATGACCAGGGTGAACCATTCTTCTGCACCTGCTTTTCCAATGGACGCACATCAGGTGCGAATCTATTTGGTAAGTTGTTTTGCTACTTGGCGCATGGATGATCGCAGATCGCACAAATGCCAATAGCAAAGTCAAAAAGAGGACCACACGGTTACTTGTTAGGCCAAGCAACCGTCCTGTCCTCATATATATGAAGTAGCCCTTAGCTACAATTATGAAATGACGCACTTCGACTTTTTTTCCTTCGGCGGTGGCGTTGGAGGAGATCGTGGCGGCGACCAGCCAAAATTGTTCCAGTTACCGTGAGGCTCGCGGAAAGGAGGAGCGCGGCGCTGTTCGTTGAATGGCGGCTGACGTCGGTACTCCTCGGTCACGGGTCGCAGATCCTCGAACCGCAGGTTGTCACTGGGAATGTAGCGGTAGGTCGAAGACCTGGTCTTCGGCGGCGACAATGGCGGAGCACTGGGCAACTCAATGCCACATGGCACTCCGTTAATATATCGTTGCGGCCTGTATGGCGGAATGGCCAGAGGATCTGGCACCTTGGGTTCTGGTCGTTTGCAAGCCGGAATAACCAGGGGTTCGGAAGTCTTGATTACAGGGCGTCCGTATGACGTAGGAATCTGGGTTTCTGAAGACCGGACAAATGGCTTTGGTGCCACAACAGGTTGTGGAGCCGGCTTTGGTGCAACCACAGGTTGTGAGGCACGCTTTGGTGCCACAACAGGCTTTGGTGCAACAACAGGTTGAGCAGCCGGCTTTGATGGAACTGCAGGTTGTGGGGCAGCTTTCTCCCTGATTTCCAATTTTAAATCCTTCAGTTGAGCCTCTATTGAACGAACTGCATCCGAGTTCTGGTCCACGTAGCGGGGAACTTTTGGCAATTCGTCGAATATTTTGTCCAGCTCCGATTTCTGGGGCTTGCACTCAATGCCCAGCTTGAGCAGTTCCTCCTTGTTGTAGAAAAGACGAACGGCCTGAGCTGGGTTCTTTGCGTTGGCAGCTGATTGGGAAAAGAAGGGGGTTAGAACTTTTACATATTCTTGGAAAGAGTGCGCCAGAGGAACAGGCATCGTTAAAGAACTGTGACCACATCTGCTAGTTTATTATGCAACAGGAGCAGAGTCATCAAATGGTACTTCTTTGACCACGATTTATGTTTCTCTGGCAATATTGGAATTGGGATTTACTTCGCTTTAGGGGTTGTCCCAGACCAGATGCAGGCTGCTCCACAGCTGCAGCTCCATGGGCGTTGTGCTGCCCGTTCTGCTTGTTCGGATTGACATCCTCGCGATAGTACGGGCATCCAACGAGGGTCTTCCGATCACGACACATCTCGATTATGCGCCGGAAGTCATTGTTTTGACTAAGCGTACGTGGATTTCCGATTAGAATTAGCAGTGACATCGGACGCGAGAGCAGGACATTCAGACGCTAAGTGTTCAAAATGATATTATTTAAATAGTAACTTTATTTTCTCTCTTTCCGGACTCCTCTCCCCATTTTTCCTTATGCCCACTTACCCGTTCATTGGTCAAGAAGCCCAGCTTGGGAGTGAAGGAGCGCACGAAGGATACTATGATCACCTGCTTCTCCTTGCCCTGGAAAAGCTCAACTGACCCGCAATCTATCTGCGACCAGTTGCGCATGTTCAGCTGCTCCTGGATGCGTTGATACTGGTTCTTGTACGGTGATATGATACCGATATCCGCCTGCGAAACCTTCTCACCGTTGAGACCCAAGTACATAAGATCCTTGACGTAATCCATGACAGCATCGATCTCCTTATTGTTGCACAGGCTGTTAAATGGTTAAAGGTATGTAATCACATATTGATAGTTTATTACATTTTATATGTAGAGATAACTAGTTTACATTATTCTATATCCTTTTCACCCACTCACCTCACAGAGCTTTTGGTGTTCATGGTGGTACCAAATACCGAATGGAACATTATGGGAAAGTCGGGATTGGGCATATGAAACCAGTTTTGGAAACGGCAAACGCTCTCTGCAACATAAAACTCATGTCAGGATACTGGGAGTACAGTTTGTCCATCTACTCACCCATGGGTGCGTGGGCCCGGAGTTTTCCGCCGTAATAGAGCTCGTTGTAAAGCGAAACGATCTCCGGATGGGAGCGATAGTTACGAATAAGACGAGTTTGCACAGCCCTATTGTAGCTGCCATCCTCGTCCACTTGGTAACACTTCCTCTGCATCAGTCTCTCGAAAAGCGACAGGCCCAGTCCCCACTCGTTGGCCCTCTGCGACTGCAGTACTGGTCCCAGCTGCTTGTGATCCCCGGATAGGATCAGATTCGAGTTCGGCGATAAGGTGCATGTGATGCCCATCAAAACCTCCGCCTCGGTGGAAGCGGCCGCCTCGTCTACAAAAACATGCGAAAACACATCCCCCTTGGCAAATCCTCCGGTTGACAGCTTTCCGGCCAAGCTGAGAGTGCAGACGACGATCCGATACTGGTGTACCGCCTGGACGGCTGGATAAAAGTGCAGTGCGTACATGTTGGAGTACTCCAAGAGCAGGTCGTCGATATTGTCGATGCGCCGATCGCAGCTGGCGGAAAAGATACGGGTGAGCGGTCGAGGCTGGCTCTCCGGAGCCTTAGCGATGGCCTTTAGAAGCCGGAGCGCCACCTCGTCGCATGCCGTATTGGAGCCAGCTAGCACCAGGATGTGGGTTTCCGGGCGACGCACATACAACTGGTAAATGGCCTCACAGATGGTCGCCGTCTTGCCCGTTCCCGGAGGTCCAAACACGATATACGGTGCCGGTAGTTTGTGGCTCAGCGCTATCTGCTGAACCGCTTGCATCTGCTCCGGATTACTGGATATGCGCCGGTTGTTCAGCTCCAAGGCGCCATGTGCAATCGACTGCCGGGGTATTTCCCCGGGAAAAAGGATCCGTTGCACATCGACGGCCCTGGTTAGGGCCAGCTGTTGGAGTGCCCGGTACTGATATCGCATCACCGCCCGCAGCGGACGGAAGATCAGGGTGTAGGTGGTGTTGTCTGGCAACTGGCGCTCACACGTGATATTCACCCGCTGCGTGGAGACACCAAGGATGCGAGCAAAGTAAACGCGCGGTTGCTTCTCCAGCGATCCAAATTTCTCGTCCACACCGCGGGCCCACTTCAAGATGGAGTCGAAATCTTTGAGTGCCAGCTCCAGCACTTGGTTATTGTTATCCAACATCTGGCGTACACCCGAATCCGGATTACCCTTCTCGTTAATGATTAGCACATCGTCGCCAGGGGAGAGGACATCCTCCACGCTCATACTATTGGTGGCCAGGCGCATCTTCACCGAGAGTTCCCGGCCGAACTGATGCAGCTCCATTTTGGACTGCTTAAGGCCCAAATAATGCTGCAGCCGCTCGATGTCCTCCACCTGGAGCAAAGTGCGCAATGTTCCGCAGAGGTTCTCCTGGGTAATCTCGCTGCCCCTCTCACAGTAGTTGCGATAGTGCTTGTCAAAGTCCGCCAGCCGCACCTGGGCGTCCTCGTGCTTCAGGGCACTGACCACCTGGGTGGGCGGATTGGCGGGCGGAAGACCCTGGCTCTTGAAAGTCTCGTTGTTGGACAGCCGGTACGGGTTGATGTTGAAGCTCGCCTTGGGCAGCGCCTCCGTTCGCATGAAGTGGTGCTGCTCCACGAACCTCTGTCCCTGGCTGGTGAACCCGATCACGATGGGCTGCTCCCGGAGGATCATGAAGACGTGCGAGTCCACGAAGAAGACAAGTTCTCCGCTGGCCGGAACATCTAGTGGCATTTGCGCGTTATACACGTAGTAGAATTGCCGCGACTGCACTATGATGAACTTGTTCACCACCAAATCCTTGAGGTCGGTCTTCAAAGTGAATCCAAAATAGTGACTATCCACGCAGGTCTGATAGGAGAGTGTCAGTCTGGGCGAAGAACTGCGAGGAAGATATGACAATGTTATTAAAACGCCTAATAAAAGTCGCAATCAGTTTGACATTCTATACAAAACTTTTCTTATCAAGGAGTCTTATACATAAATTCGTACATATGAATATATATATATTACACTATTGCTTCGAGTTATTCAACAGAATTGCTCATTAGCCAACGATAATTGTGAAAATTTTACGATACAAGATAAAGATTTTCCATTAAACAAACAGAACATTATAATTAATTGATAAGAATGAAATGGAATGTATTTTTATTTCGTTTTAAAAAATCTTTAAAGAAAAATAGAATAGAATATATATCTTTATAATTTAAACTAATCTTCGAAACTTACAACTTCTGCATCTTTTCGAGGGACTTGAAATCGGACTCGTCGCCATGGTACTCCACATGCTCCTCGTACCTCTCGATTGTCTCGAAGTTCTTCTGGCAGATATAGCAGCCCAGTGAGGTCAGCTCGAAATCTTTCTCCGGTTTCTGCACTTGCGTCTTTTGGTATTTGAGAAGCGTGGCCGTGGCCTGTGTATCGAGTTTATATTCTGTCAACAGAACGCTTATGAAGTTAGGAACTTTTTCGAACTATAGATGGACTACCTTCGGTTATGGGCTTGTTGCCCTCCACAGGAGCTCCGGGTACGATGGGCCTGGCAATGGCATCCCGCATACGGTGCTGATCATCGAGCAAATTGAACTTCTCCTTGCGAAAGTCCATCAAGGAGAAGCTCTTGATGCGGTAGTTATTGTTTCCCCGCGGCGTGTTGATCAGAAAGTTGGTCCTATGCAGCAGAGCTCCGATCTGTGGACATCGGAACAGAAACGAAACGTTGCATTTTGGTTCAATTGTTTTTGTTTACGTCAACCACCCACACACCCGAGTTATTGATACCCCCATTATCGCCTGAATTCTAGCGATATCTGCATGGCCAACAAAACGCAACGACGTTACTTGAGTCCGACAGCCTATACTAGCCGCGGAAATCGGGAAATCACATAAATTGATCTAATATTTATGGTTTTCATAAGAACATATGCATGACGTAGAAAATGGGAAATCCGACAGGAAAATACGAAGTTTAAAGGATTATTGCTGTTACCCTTATACCTTCAAAAATAACTGCCATGACCCTTGCTTATTTGCTTATTAAATATGCTTAACGTTATCGTTTTCAGTTAAATACATTTTTATGTTGGATCTAGGATCATAAACTCAAGCTGAACTAATTCTAATGGTTTCAAGTGCCTTCTCGCCTAACAGCGAAGAGTCCTTATTAAAACGTTGAAAAATGATCTCGGGTACTTATGTGTGTACATTTTATTGTTTGTTTAAAGAAGCGTGTCAATTGAGTAGAAGCCACTTAAACCTTACAAGAATATTTGTTTGTATCACAATACTTATCGAAGTTCTTTTCGGACCACCAAAAAAATTTTGTTTTTCATGAGGAATTGACGTTTGAGTCGTTAAACTTTAAAATTCTTACATATGAATTGTTATTTTTATGATTTTGCTTTTATTCCGAAGTAAAACTTTCTAATTTAGATTTTTTTACATGATCGCAGTTTAAAGACCCTTGCAGAATGAGTTCAAATAAGACTAAAATAGTTTACATATAAACATATTAAACAATTAACAACAACGTATAGGCAAATCTCTTGAAAGACCCCTAGGACAATAGGATTTAGTGATCCGATCTTGTCTTGGGATGCTGATCAAGAATGTGTATACTTTCCCTTTGCTGCTTCCGACAACAATGATAAAACCCAAGGTTATAAAAACCTAGGGTTCTGAATTGATTCTAACACATTTATAAAGCTACCACATGTTTTGTTTTACCCAACAACCAGTATTTAATTGCCAGTACAGATCGTAGCCGATACACCTAATACGCTGCAATCAGTGTTCGCTACCGCCTGGGACTCCCCCAAGCAAGCAATAACCCTCTGTACATCCATTATACTTAGTCACCAGATGGTAAAACGAAAGGTCTAATCACATTATTGCACTATCAGCAAACAAACTCGAAGCTTCCGAGCCACTATAATCGTGACATCCTATTAACTTTGCACATTCGGGGTCTGTTCCAAAAAAGATAATGCTTAGCTAGCTTCGTTTTCCAGGTCTACTTAGAGAAAGGTTATGGGGTATGCGAATTGGAACCACCGAAAGATGAATCCGGTGGGGCAAACCCGCCAGTGACTCATGCGCTCGAGCGTGTTATTAGACGCCAGTCTATTTAGACGCAGCGTCGATCGGATGTGCAGGTGTTTGTGAGTTTGGTTGATAATGTGAGCGAATGTTTGGGCTGGCGAAAAACAAAGAAAAGCGTTGCAAAATACACTCTTATCGCGGGTGGCTTTGCAAATCGGCATGGGTGAAATCTCCTCAGACGTTTGCCAATTCCGGGAATTATTCACATTTTGTTTGAACCAATTTACGTACTATACATAGTATTCTGAGTGAACAATGTTCCGGTAAAAAGTGCTTAAAATGGTATTCTTTTTGAGCACAAGAACGTATTTTTAAACAAAACTCCCTTTCAGAAAAATAACTCTGATGTTATAGGAAAACAACCAGTGAAATTTTGTGTTTGTCACGAACTTGGGAAAGACAGTAGGCACGTCCTATAATCAACCGAAAAAGTTGTATTTCGTTTCTTAAGAAATATATATATTAAAACTTGTAAAATCGCATACTCGAATAAGAAATTGAGCACTAAATGCGTTACATATTTTCAAAACATTGTAAAATGGGAAACCAAATATAAAAACAAAGATTTATTAATTAAAAACACACTTCCAAAACTCTAGTCTAGACGCGAGTGTTCACTGTACATATATGGACACAGGAAGCGAAAAAGATGATAATACACTATCATGTTCCATACTCACATTCCAGGCTCCCTGAACGGAGAGCTTGAGGCGCACTTCGCTGCTGTTGGGCAGGCTTCCCAGGTGGACATCAAACATCTGACGCAGCTTGGTCTTGTCCACATACCACTCGGTCTGGGCGCTGATCACCTGGCGCACGGCCATGTCCAGCAGAAAAGTTCCGATGAACTCGCGCTCTGTGGCCGGGAAGACGATGTGTTGGGGATTGCGAACGGAATCTATGCTATGTAGTATGTTGCTTACCCCACGGCACCAGTGGTTTGCGAGGCGTTCCATTGGCGTAGGCACCCGGGGGAGCCGGGGTGGTGATGCCATCGCCGGTCGGCGGCGTTGCCGGGGGTGTCAGGATCTCGGGCGACGTGCCGGTGCCATTCTTGTTATTGTTGTACCGTGCAGCGGCCGCCTTCTTTTTTTGATTTTTGTTCTTTGTCATCTTGGCTAGAAGTCTTTTTCTTGGTCTTTTTTTGGTTGTTTTTTGTTTTTCCAATGCACTCAGCCACACAAAGGCTATGACCGATAATCGTTAGGCGGAATTACTCTGTTTCCTACAGTACGATCGCACTTAAAAGTTAGTTATTGGCGAACAGAAAGCGCAGACACAGACACGAACAGACAGATACGGACTATATAGTATAGGTATAGCGTTAAGTATTGCAGCTGACGGGCGATCGAAGTGCGCGGCGTTCAGTTCAGTAGGCGACTGTCGCGAACGATGCGCCGGCGTCTTCTTATATAGAAGTGCAGGGGCTTGCGAAGGGGGTTGCTAGGGGGTTACTGGGCAAATGACCATATAGTATAACGATTGGTTTTTTATTCTTCCACAGTAAATAAATTTAAAGGGGTTTTAGCAAACCCCTTTTTAAGAACTTAAGCCCCCCACCGACGCCCTGTGTGTGTTTCTGTTACAGAGCCCTTGCAGCAGTAAGCTTTTCGAAATAACGGAGATCAATTCACTGGAACTGCCGATCACTGGAAGCTTTGTAAACAGAGGGAAAGGAACGCTCGCTGCCGCCATACTTACAAATCACTTCAAATTTTGTTTTATTATCTTATATATTTATATTTTTTGTTTCGATCTGGCGTCTCTTGTTCAAACCTAACCTTTTAAACGTTTTTTTCCTACGTGTGTGCGTGTGTATTTTTGTATTGGGATTTGAGCGTGTAACACTTTTTCTATAAAACAAAACTAAACGAACACATGACTGACTTTAAATTCGTGGAAAGCCCCGAACTTGGAGTTCGTTTCGATTGTGTGTGAAGATCGCGGTCTTCGGTGTACAAATTTGGTATTTTTTAGTGTCATAAAATACCGAAAGGTGAGATCAGTTGGGCTATTCCTTTTTGTGAAACGTTGAATTTTAAAAAATGATTTACACATAGTACTTTCCTATAATGTAAACCATTGTGATATAGCTTTAAAAGAATAAGCTGATAACAATTCTCACATATTTATACAATGCCTATTACGATTTTTATTTGCTTTTAGCACTTATTGCTCATATATTGAAATATCATCATCAATCAATAAAATATATATTTTGTTTAGTAATAAACTGAAAAATTAAGTATTTTTCAAGAATTTTACTTTGGAAAAACGACAAAGTAAGTTATAAACATTATAAATTGAAAAAACTTCATTTTCTGATTTGTACATTAAATAAATTACTTCCTCAGGGCATTTTTTCTATAATTTTAATTCAAACATGTGAAAAATTAAATGACCAAACAAACTGAAAATTAATGGAAAGAAAATAATGAGGTTCGTTGATGCTGCGCGCATGTCCATTTATAGCTGACAAGATGTAATTACTTTTTGCATTATTTATTTAATATTTAAAATATAAGCCTTATATCTACTTAAAAATCTACAAATAAACTATTTCTTAGCCAGCTTCAGCTTCTCGGAACCAAAGATCACTCCAGTGTCGCCCAGTTTGCGCTTCATTGCGAACGGATTAACCGAATTCAGGGGAGTCCTGTGCTCTGCGGTTTTACCCATGGGAACCTCTGACTCGGATTCGCTGAATATATTTTCCTGGGTATCCAGCGGAGAGGGTGTAATGTCCGGGGTCGATGGACGAGATGCCGCCGACGCAGCTTTGAACATGTTGGGTGAGTTGGCCAATCTCTTCAGGGTGCCCCGTTTGGCTGAGCTCAGCTCGATGGCCTTGGGTTTGGGACCACTTTGCGAGGCGGATGTGGGAGTCATGGGCAGGACAATGGTGGCAGCAATTCCGCTGGCGCCCAACAAAGTCTGCTGCTTGCGAGCCTCCTGGACAGCCTCTAATTGAGGCAGCAGCTCGCACAAGCGATCGGACAGGTGGATGCGCCCTCTTTTAGTGGCATATTTTACTGCCAGCTGTAGCAGATCAGTGCAGGCGATCGATTCTATCAACTCCCTAGCCCTAGTCTCGCACTCGCTGCTGCAGGCCAGAGCAAACAGCTTGATGGCCGTCTCCTTCTGCATCTTCTCAGCACCCTCCACTTGCATCAGACTGGAGCGCAGCAGGGCATCCTCCAGCTCCGATTTCTCCACTTCGATGTCACACAGCGGAATCTGCATGCGCAGTTCCTGGACCATGGGTCGCGGATTCGTCATGGGATAGGAGGTTCCACGGCACAAGACCGCCTGGACTATCTGGCGACGTTCGGAAACAGCCACAACAAAGAAGTGGTGCGACACACTGCTGCTCTGCTTCATGGTGTCGCAGATGGGAAACCAGGCGTTGCTGCTCTTGCGGTACAATTGGAGGAGGCCCATGTTGTCGCCGATGCTCGGTGATCCCGTGTCGCTGTAGCCCAGCCAGGCGAGCTGTCTACCCGGAGTCAGCGGAACGGGCAGATATTCCTGCCGCAAACTAAGTCCATTTATGTTTACCAACATCGCGGAGAGATGCTGCTGCGTCTGGCTGGGCGCAGAGCTGTGGTAAACCACCATCAGGCTGTGCTCGTGTCCAGAGATAGCCACCACTGGTCCTGGAATGGTTAGCACCTCACGCTGTGTGCCCATCACGCTGAAGATGCGCAAAAAGCTCGAGCTGGTGGCCACGGCCACAAGATGACTGGTGGCCACCAGGGCCTCCACACTTTCGCAGTCCGGCAGGCTGAGCGACCACTCCTTGTTCCCGGCCGCAGCCAAAGCAATCACCACCAGCTTGCTAGACTCATTGGAGGCCAGAGCCAAAGCTCCGCTACTCACGCTGGCCAAATTGTGCTGGTTGTAGTTGCTGATGTGCAGGGCATGGTGGATACTAGCGTCGTGGAACTCCACATCGATCGAGCCATCGCCTGAGGGCTCTACGTGGGCGGTGACAATACCCACATCATTCCAGGCCATGTAGCGATGCTCCAGATCGCTGGGAGTGGCGCTGGGCTGGAAGGCGGTCTGCTGCTTGAACAGCTTGATTTGCGGAGCGGCGGGGGCAGGAACAGTTCTGCTGCTGCTGGCCAGGGATTGGTTGGAAGCATCATCTTGATCCACGGGATCTGCAAAGTTCATCACCTTGCGCTTTAGCTGCTCCAGACTAACACCATCGCCGTCGTCAACTGCGGCCTCCATCTCATCGCCACCCTCAAACACGTAGTCATCGCCCAACAGCTCAGCCTGGTCATCTTCCAGTCCCTCGCCGCCGCCGGCCTCCTCTGCATCGCTGAGGAAGACGGTACCCAGCTGTCCAGTTGCATCGCAGAAGGCCACCTCCTCCTCTCCAGAACGATTCCAGGCCAGGCATGTAATGGCATTGCAGTCGTTGGGCGGCATCTCCACTGTCAGAGCCTTCCGCTTCTTCACATCGAAAATGCTCACCTCGCCCTTGGTTGTTCCGGCGGCCAGGCGCTCACCATTTGGCGAAAACTGGCAGCAGCTGTAGTTGCTGGACACCGAGTCGTCACGCAGTTTAAAGGCCACCTCCCAGTTGGCCGTGTTGAGGACCACAATCTCGTTGTCCATGGCGTAGGCCAGAAGTTCGCCGCTCTGTGGCTCGAAATGGGGTGTGCCATACAGCATGGCGTTCTCGAAGCTGTTCACCTTGGGCAGACCACCAATGCTCTTTAGCTCCTTGCCCTCCTCAAAGTTCCAGACCTTGAGCTGGCCATCTCCTGCCACGGAAACGAGAAGTTTCCGCTCGACGAACATATCCAGGGCCAGAACAGGACCCGTGTGCCCCTCCAAAACGTTTTCGTTGCCAGCTGTGTCTCCCTTCAGCACCTTAATGGTGGTGTCCTCGCTGCCCGCCGCAGTGTAGGCCCCGGAAAACTTGAGGCACGTTGCGGGCGCCGTGAACCGCATGAGGATGCCGTCGCTGTCCATCTCCGGGAAGGTGTAGGCATGCACCGTGTTGCGATCCGTGGAGGCCAGCAGTCGGCTGCCCGTGTGGGCGATGCACATGACGAATTCGCCCAGACAGCTGGACCGTGGATCGTCGTCGCTGATGCAAGTCCAGTGCCGGATGTCTCCATCAGTGCCGCACGTGATGATGAACTCGCCGCGCGGGGTGTACAGGAGTCCCGTGTAGCCATTGGTGTGGGCGTAGCGCAGGGCACTGCGCGAGAAGCTCATGATTTGATTAAATGTTAAAATGATATGAACTAATAATTCGCGGTGATCTCCGCCACTTTTGGCGCCAAAAGAAAACACTGTCTAACAGTGCTGAACAACGACGCTGGGTCGCTGTTTTGGTTTCGCTCGCTTCCAACACTGTTCGCGCAGCTGTAATATTAACAATCTTGACTTTTGAGATTCCATATGTAACGATTAATTTAATAATTACTTTATAACAGAAATCATAAAATTATAAGAATATTTTAAGTACATATACACATTATAATTGTATATGCTCTTACACATATTTTGTATATTCCAAATATCCAAACCTTAATCCAATGAAAAAATAGAAGGGTATACAGTATTCGACGTGCACATAATGTCAACAAAGTATTTTCATTTTATCATAGCCGGGTGCTTATTACAGCATTGCTTTAGTCCGGAGCGGGATAATGTTACGAAAGTTAACTAAACTGTCCACTTTAAAGGTCAGATGTGAGCTGCGTCCGCTCTCCTCGCTCAGCCAGACCCCGCAGCACATTTTCGATCGGAATGCCAAGAGATTGCAAAAGGAACGAGCAGCCCTGAGGTTAGTTCTTCCCATGAAGGCGGATAGAACCCATCTAAACCATCAACTCCTCCCACAGCGAAGATGTAGGACTGTACGACTACCTCAAGGAGGAGGTGGGCTTCCGCCTGGCAGACAGAGTGTTCGACATCAAGCGGGAGTTTAAGGCTGCGGCGGACATAGGATGCAGTCGGGGCTACCTCTCGCAGCACATCCTGGCGGAGAGCGTGGAGCATCTGACACTCACGGACACCAGTGCCTCGATGCTGGAGCAGGCGCAGGGCACTCCGGGTCTCAAAATGTCGAAGCTAGTCAAGGATGAGGAGGATCTGGATGTGGGTAATTAGGCCACTTACCCCCAAGTATCAAGTATAAACGAAAATCGCCCTTAGTTTGAGGACAACTCCCTCGATCTAGTGATCTCCAGCTTGAGTCTGCACTGGGTGAACGATCTGCCCGGCTGCTTTGCCCGGATCAAGCGCAGTCTGAAGCCGGATGGCGTGTTCATTGCCTCCATGTTCGGCGGCGACACGCTGTACGAGCTGCGCTCCTCGCTGCAACTGGCCGAGCTGGAACGCAAGGGTGGGATATCCCCGCACATCTCGCCCTTCACCCAGATCCGGGACATTGGATCCCTGCTGAATCGCGCCGGCTTCACCATGCTGACCATCGACACCGATGAACTGGTCATCGGGTACCCCAGCATGTTCGAGCTAATGTGGGATCTCAAGGGCATGGCGGAGAACAATGCGGCCTTCAACCGGCCGGCCCATCTCAGTCGCGAGACGATGCTGGCGGCCAGTGCCATCTACCAGGAGCTGTATGCGAAGCCCAACGAGAAGGGTGTACCGGCCACGTTTCAAATCATCTACTTTGTGGGCTGGAAGCCGGGTCCCAACCAGCCGCAGCCGCTGGAACGCGGAACCGGGGAGGTGTCCCTCAAGGACCTGGGCTCCATCATTGAAAAGGGCGGCAAGCTGGACACCAAGGCGGGGGATTAGCTTAGCTTCAGTTGACAGTTTTATTTTGAAACGCTCTTGAAAGTAATTGTAACTTAAATAAACATAATTCCTTTGCTGAGAAACTTAAACTAGTGATTCATGTTCGTGTAAATGTTAGTCGTGAAAATAATTACAAATACTCAATTCATTTGTCAGTTTGTTCTGGTCGTGTACTGCTATGCTGGTATAACTATACATAAATCTAGCGTAATCATTCGATTCGGTTCTCTATAGCTTTCAATTAATATTTGGTTGCCTTTCGCCTTTACATTCGTTTGCATTTCATGGACGTAACTTTTTAACGTTGCTTTGTATTTTGTTCGGTACGTATATACAAGTACAATTTACAACAATTTCTATAATATATGTTTGAGTTGAATTCAATACGCAATTAAATAGACTTCTAACCGCTTTGTAGGTGTATTAGATACGATTTGCTCTTGCTTAAATATTGTTCCATTAGCATTTTGTGTATGTAATTCTCGATTGCTTTTATCAATTGTTTAACTCGTAACTGTTGTAAATTTAATTTGGCGCATCTAGTCCCAGATCCGGGTTTCACTACCAAGTCGGGGCCCCTCAGGCTTCCCGCGGCGTATGTACAAAGTGTGTGAGACTCAGACTCTCGAAGCTTAATGTTGGCTAATGCTGCTCCTAAGGAAGTCCTAGTTCTAGTGGTTTCAGCGGTGGCAGGGCATGGAGACTTAAGGCTAGGCAAAGGCAGACGGCGGCGAGCACCAGGAACTAGGTGATCCCACTCCGGTTCGCCGCCGCCTTCTGCTTTGCTAGTCATCCCAGCGCCAGCGGAGATCTCGGCGGCACGGGCGGCGGTGTGGGCGTGGCTCTGGGCGAAGATGTGGGGCTAACACCCGGTGCTCCTGCTACTCCTAGGCCCGTAGAGGTGGCTGTGGTCAGCGTGTGGCGATTCTCTGCAGCTGCCGGCGCCGTGGAGGACGCAGGCGGCAGCTGACGTCAGGTGCCCAGCAGCATCTCACGCTGCGGAGTGTTCTGCAGCATGTTGGCGGTCCTCAGGTGGATACTGCAAGAGGATGGCGTTGAAAGGGGATTACTATGCTTCAAATGAATGACAGTCAAAGAGATATGCAGTGCATGAATTTCCAGATGGTAATGTGCTTGCAAGCGATGCAGCAGCATACTTTGCCGGCACTTCATCGCTTGCAGCACGAATGTTGCAATCTACTCACTTATTGTCCTCCAGCGACATGGTCTCCGACGAGCCGTGCGAGGCAACTGAAGTACCTGCAAGCGAACTTCGTATTGAGTGCGAATCCTCGGGAACAGTAAGCGTAACTAATAAATTGCGTTTATGGGTTTACGTTTGCGAGTTTTTGCGTATTTTTTCGATTTGGTTTCGACCAATCCCAGTTCGTCGTGTTGCCAATGCGTTGGAAAAGAGTTCGGTTTTCGGAAAATTGCATTTAGTTTTCGGTTGTGGTTGTGATTGTGGCAGAGTGAAATTTTGGTTAGCGGTGTTAGTGTTGTTGTGGTTGTTGTTTGTGAGGTGCAAATCGAATCGAATACTTCGGATTAATACTGGGCTCTGAACCGGAAACGGAAACGCCGCTGGCAGTTCAATAACATAATAATACAGAATGCTGACGGCGGAACATCGACCATGCTGGCGAGTGTGTTCAATTCAGTACAAAATCATATTTATTTGTGTGGTACGTTCGCTATATGTATAATCGTACAATTATTGGCTAATCAGATTACAACTACCATTTTGGCTTTAACATAAACTAAAGTTGAGTTTCTTTCGCAAGGAAAAGTGGAGTAAATGCAAGAGCAAACTTAGAGTACGTAATTAGTAGAGTAGTGGGTGTAAATACGTGTGGAAAGTAGTAAGGCGGATAACAATAAATATTAATCGTTGTACGTAGTTTCAAGCGGAATCGTTGGAGTCTTAGGATTATAAGTTCTTGGAATATTACGTTGAGACTCTCGGTTAGGTAATATCGGAGAGAGGATAGGAAGGAAGTACGTATAAACATCGATAATTGCTAGCAACTGAATAACAATTCAAGATTCCCGTCGGTTCGACAATACAAAAATTAAAGCTAAGTACGTGGGGGACATTACTAGCGAATGTTCGGGGTTTCTTTTTGGAAATCGTTATTGGCATATGCGTTTTACAAACCAAGGAGGCAAAACATTAACTACATAAAGAAAGATTACGCATTACGAATCAACTAAAATTAGAGGCGCGTGTTCTCCACGCTCAGCGCATCATCGTCGTCGTCGGCGGCGACCTCCATGGTCGTGACTGCGCCTCCACCTCCGCCTTTGCCTCCGTTTTGCATGATGTACACCACCTGGCTGCTGGGGGTCTTCGGGTGCAGGGGCAGGGGCAGGGGCAGCTGCTGGCGCTGGAGCACCTCCAGAGCCTGGTCCAGATCGAGGCGATTGCGACTGTCGCTATCGCTGCTGAAGCTGTGCCGCATGTGCTGCAGCCCGTTGGGCAGAGCCGGGTGCGGCTGCAGGTAGCTGAGATTGTGGATACTCTGGCTGCGGGCGGGGTCTTGGGCACTATCGATAGTGGTCACCACGAATCCGTTGCTGTACAGCGAGTAGCTACTATTCGCCGGCGAGGTGGCTAAGCTAGTGATACTCTCAAACGTTTTCATTGAGTATCCATCACCTAGGAACAGAATTACAGAAGCGATTGCGGATTAGGTCATTCGGTTTGATTTCGGTTTTTGCAGCTCCGATCGCCGATTGCCGGCAAGACGTAGAAGCGGTGGCTTGTGATCGAAACGGATATATGTACACGCAGCGGACAATGTTAGACAATGGTTACAGAATGGATCATCCGATTACATGAACGTCGAGGGGCGTATTTAATAAGCATGAACTGGTTTTTGCGGTTGCCTTGGTTATTGTCCCTTAACAGCTAGTACTTTACATACAGAACTAGAATTAGAATTAGTGCCCTTTGGATCCGTTACAGCTAAGGGGTACGTCTAAGGTTTCGTATTGCATCCAGAACCACTAACAATCGACTCTTGTTTTCACAGATCAGAGTTACACATTTCTCCCGCCCCTGCCAGCGTGCAAAAGGTCAATATTAGCATATTATTCAATTAGTTCAATGCTTCGGCCAGCGAGATGATGACGCACTTGGGCTGGACTGCCAACGACGACCCGCTGAAAGTGGCTACGATCTTAAAGTACACTCAAACGAAAAACTATACATCGCTAGTGAAATAAACAGAGTACATATGCCATTTCATATTCTAGAACTAAACAAGACTTTGTACATAGGATTACGGCTAAGGCAACACCAATTCAAGTTCGTTTTGGGGAACTGCTCGTGTTTATGTTTACATATACGTGATATATACACACAATTTGTGATAAACTTGCACCACACAATACAAAATAAGGAGGGGATTTTCAATTAAAATTGCAGATTATAGTTACAGTCGGTGGGTAAGTGGGGTGTTTAAAGCAAGCATTAGTATTAGTAGATAAACAGTGTAAGGACTTGTGTGTTGCTCATGACTCACCCGTGGCGCACTCGGAAGTCTCGTAGGACACTGTGGATTGCACCTCAATCGCGTTTTGTTCTTGTCTGCAAGACACACATATATTACTTAAGATAAGTTAATTTACAATCTCACTATCTCACCTTGATATCACATCTGTTATGACTTGCTTCTCCGCGTCCGTGTAATCATTGCGTCTACGCCCGATCTTCTTCTCCATGTCTGCCTCGACAAAGTCACCGAGTTTGCGGGTGGGGAACTCGTTCGACTTGGGTGGCGGCGGCACGTCCAGCTTGAGGTCCTTTAGCTTCTTCATCACCCGCTCCAGGCCCTGAATGGCTTCGTCGTCGCTGTACCCAAAGTTCTTGTGCAGCTTCACCTGCAAGTACTCGATGATGGCGTCCATGTCCTTTAGCCGCAGCAGCTCGTCCTTGTGGAGATACAGAATGTTGATGGCCATGGACAGAATAACGCGATCCCCATCCAACATAAAAATGTCCCACACGCGCAAACTCAGACTGAATGGGACCTGCAAAGCAAATAGATATTCTAAGTATTTGATTCATGACCACATATCTTGTGCTTTTACTCACGCGCTCGACGAAGACGACGAAGAACCACTTGATGGCGTACAGCAGGGCGTCAACATTGTGTTTGGTAAAGTGCTTGTGTAGTTTACGCATTATCTTAGACATGATGCGGTCATGGTGGTCGATGAATCGCGTGAGCTTTGGAAAGCCCTCTATGAACAGGCCGTGCATGCCGTACTTTGGGTCTGTGATTAGGGTGTTCAGTGCCCAGAAGGCCTCCTCCTCGTTCAAGTAGAGCAGCAGCACGCCGGCCACACAGGCCATGCCCTGGCAGTAGCCCAGCTCCGAGTTGTAGATGCTGTAGGCGTTGAGCACATTGAAGAGCGAGCACTGCTTCACGTTGTAGCGCTCGCGAAAGGCAAGATTGTCGCGGAACTGTCGATTCACATCCGCATCAATCTGTCGCGTCTCAGTGGAGTACTTCCTGGCCAGCTGCAGCATGCGGGCATAGACGCCGGCATTGCTGTCGGCCGTTTGTTTGATGTTGAGCAGGTTCATCCAGACCACCATACGCACACGATCCGGTATGCCCTTGTAGACGCGCTTGTGCAGCTTGTCCTGCGACGGCGGCCAGTGGCTGAGCATCTTCATCCACTTCTTGTCCCGCTCCATCTCGATCCTGGTGCGTTGCACCTCCTGAGCGTCCCGCGTCTCCGGCAGGCGGTCGTCATGCAGGAAGCCATATCTGTGGAGAGCAATGGTTATTTCTTATGAATGGAACAGGAACAGAAATGCGCTTCTTACTTGTCTGTCTTGAAGTAGAGCTCGAAGGTGGGATTCTCCCAGGGGTCCACCACATTGCTGGGGTCCATGCCCAGCTCGTAGCGGCGGAATATCTCCTCGCGCTCCTCCTCGGACCGCTTGACCAGCGCATCCTGCTGTTCGCCGTCCGTCATTGGGAGCAGGATCTGGATTTGGCGGGCGGAGGGCGGGGGCAGCAGGAGCGGGAGTGGGAGCCGGAGCCTGAGCCTGAGCAGGAGCCGGATCCGGAGGAGCAAGTGGCCAGAGCTGCTGGACTCTCCGCGCTCTCAGTTGGGGAGCGGCTGCTTCTGAGCTGGCTGGGCGATAGCGCGAAACTTTGATAAAGGGAATGGAAATAAATAACAAAGCATTAACATGCGAAAGCAATCCACAACATCGTGCTATACTATATGCGTATGTAAATAGCTAACGAGCGCATGACGCACCCAGGCATCGCCACTACGTATTCAAATGCAGTCCAATCTTTGGCGATTTTGGAGGAGCGTGGCACAGTGACGTGATGCTTCAGCTCCACCGAGCATCCGATGCAGTGTCAAGGCACAGAGCCAGCGAAACCTGTCACCGCTCCAGATAAACGCCCCCTGATCTGCGGTTGAATGTGAGTGGGCCAGGCGGAATTTAGACAGATGAATTCACGCTCGCCGTCCCCGACATTCAGCTTTGTCGCCTATTCCGATGCGGAATGTGCAATCTTTATGCTTTATCGTCCACACACTTCCTGTTTTCGCTGCGATTTGTTGTATTTTGTCAACACAGACGCACACGCACACACACTCACGCACTCTGGCAGCCGAGCGAGAGAGCGAGCGTTCTGGCTTTCACTGGCCACGCTCGCTGCGCCCCCATCAGCCACGCCGACCAGCCTCTGTTTACCATTTAATTTTGTACTGCCAATTCCTATTATCCACGCTGACCGCTTGAGTTTGCTGGCTAGTTTTTCACTTTTAAGTCGGCTGCATGTTTCCGATACATTTGGGGGCGAGTGTGTGTGACCGCGCAGGGCTGCCAGACCGGGGCAATAGAGCTGTTAACGTAACACAATGTAAGTACCAGGGGTGCAGTTGCGGTTTGTGTCTGGGCTAGCTGCCTTTCCAGGGCGGGGCAAACAAATCGATATACAAGCCATCGAGAAAATTCCACAGGGTATCGATTATCCATCATTTCTCACATCACTGTCTCGAAAATTCGTGAAAATTCTGCATACGGAAAAAGGAAAAACCCGAGCGACCGCGAGCCAAGTAAACAGCCAGAAAATGTCTTTATTCGGTGCCTTGATGGGGGACTTTGACGACGACCTAGGTCTGATGAAGTAAGTACGAAAACGGGGAAAACAGCAGGCGGCGATCCTGCGGAAGTAGCCCCTCTGGCGAATTTCCATACGTGTGCATTCAAGACGCCCTCTCAGGGCGTGGAAAAACACTCGGGCAATGGCAAATTAGGTGTGTGTCGGTAATTGGCCCGCAAATCCCCAGACCAGGTCAGTTATAGGCCCAAATATTGGCAATAAATAGCGTGCCAAGAGCTACAGCCAGTTGCCACACGCGCGTGTGTGGGTGTGTGTGCAGCATGCGTGAAGAGAAGACGTAATAATCGATAATTCGAATCGAGCGACCGCGGGGAAATGCAATTGGAAAATGCAGCTATTTCAAAGGTTTCCCCCTGGCACGGGGTCCTCAGACAAGTCGGATAGCGCCCGACCACAAAGTGACCCTTGCCCAGCCCATCGACCCTATAGACCCTTTAATGTATAAATAAACAGCAGGCCGCGGTGCCCTAATCACTACGCCCCGATGTCTGTCTACGACTATTTTTAGGCCCAGTTTAGAATGAACAACAAACGCAAAAGAAAATCCGCTAGTAACAGACCTAACCGCTCGCAAATGGAGCCCAAGTAACCCTCAAATTAGTCAAATCAACTGAGTAATCACATGTCCACCTTCCAGCAACCACATGAACCACACGATGAACGCGATGAACATGCAGATGCGCTCGATGAACCGCCTGATGAACAGCTTCATGCCGGACCCCTTCATGCAGGTCTCGCCCTTTGACCCCGGCTTCCAGCAGGGCGCCCTGATGGAGCGGCCCCAGATGCCGGCCATGCCCGCCATGGGCCTCTTCGGCATGCCCATGATGCCCAACTTCAATCGCTTGCTGAATGCAGGTGGGTAGCTGAAGTAGTTTCCCTCCTGAGACATCTCCTTAATCTCTTTTTATATCAGACATTGGTGCCAATTCGGGCGCCTCCTTCTGCCAGAGCACCGTCATGACCATGTCCTCGGGCCCGGATGGCCGCCCGCAGATCTACCAGGCCAGCACTAGCACCAAAACCGGACCCGGCGGCGTTCGAGAGACCCGCAAGACCGTGCAGGACTCGCGCACTGGCCTAAAGAAGATGGCCATTGGCCACCACATCGGCGAGCGGGCCCACATCATTGAGAAGGAGCAGGACATGCGCTCCGGGCAGCTGGAGGAGCGCCAGGAGTTCATCAACCTGGAGGAGGAGGAAGCCGAGCAGTTTGACCGCGAGTTCACCTCGCGCGCCACTCGCGGAGCGGTTCAGCCAGGACACCGGGGAGGTGGTATGCAGGCCATCATGCCCTCCCGTCCGCCGGCTCACACCTCAACGTTGACCATTGAGCCGGTGGAGGACGACGACGAGGATGATGACTGTGTGATCCAGGAGCAACCGCCCGTTCGCTCCTCCGCGGGCCGCCATTATTCCACTGCGCCAACGGCCCCGCCGAACAGGTGAGTGTAACGGAAAGCTGCACACCCACATCCGAGTCCCTGTTCCGTGCGCGTGATTGTGTAGTATTAGCCGAATAGCATTCGCTGGAGCGCGATCCAAAGATTCCCCAACTAACCAACCACTCCTCTCACACAACTGTTGCTAAATTGAAACGTTTGTATTTACTTGCAGATATAATTACTAAATCTAAAGTACATACAGTATATTTTACTAACTATCCGATAAAACAGAAACAGAATTGCATACTATAAATTTCTGCTAATTACATTCCCAACTGCGTTCAAACGAAACGAAACGAATCGAATCGAATCGAAATCATAAAATGCACAGAGGTAGGCGGCAACTTAAGCTCTCAACATCTTTCGTTTGTTCCGTTTTCGTTTTGCCCACGACTCCTTTCGTTCACCATGATCTCTCACCCACTCACGAACGCGCAAGAGCCCCGCGTTGAATGAACTGGATTGCCAACTAGCATAGCCCCGACTCCCAAAAGTATTGTTGTAATCTTTTCCAACTTTTCTTCGACTCGATTCCATACTGCGACAACAACTACGACACCGACTCAGTGGCAACAATGCAACAGCAGCAGCAGCAGCAACCTCTTCGCCAGCAACCTACGATCTAACCAGCGGAAACAACAACAACTACGTGAGCTCCCGTCGTTCGTACCTGCGAAATGGGCACGGGCATGGCCTGGCCACGCCCCGCCGCCCCCTGCGGACACCCCCATCCTCGCCGCTGGCCACGGTGTCCACTTCTCCAAGGTTTGTTCAGTCGCGATCGGCGGGAGCCGGCGGCTTGGGATTAACCAAGTAACCTAGACTATGTTAGCTTCGAACATCATCCCAAAACTGCTTGTAAAGTCCTAACCAAACACGTCTTCGGACAGCCGGAGCCTAGCGCAAGGGTTTTGTGGTCCGATTGAGGGTTGAAACAAGAAAACAAGGGGTTTTATGGCATCAATACTCTTGGCTTGTTCTTCAATATTGAATGAATTACACAGCTTTGCTCGCAACGACTTTTGTTCTCGAACTCTACATAGACTCCCTGGGTGTCCACGACATGATATTGTTATATACCATTTACCCCAGTGTATTAACGACATCTCGCTCTCTCTTCTCTTCTCCATCAACACTTTGTTCCTCCCAAATCATGCAGAGATTGGCGTCTTTATAATTCACGGTACCACCGCAAGTAGAGCGGAACCGTAGCCAAAACCAAAACCGAAACCAATGCTAATCCAGATATAAATATGTAATCATATGTAATCAAAACAACGACGAGAGACACGGCTTTCGGCGGGCCTCGACGTAACCCCACGCACTCTACTAACCGAAAGGGCCGCCAACGCTACGCTCCTCCGCCTCATCGCCACAAGAACTTCGAACCATCGAACCAGCAGAAACACCACATCTCCGTGCCAGCAGCGCAGCACTACGGCCGCAAGCTACGTGTAAGGCCGCACCTTCCCACAAACACACATGTAACTCTCTGTCTGCATTTGACCCGCCCGCAAGAGCCTCGCATCGCCAATCCGTGATCTGCGATCCGCAGACCACAGTCTGCGAGAGCCGCACTCCGACGATACCCCACTCTACGCGACGATCAATTGGCCATATCGACGCTAATCAAAATTCTAACGTTGTTGCTGCTGCTGTTGCTGCGCCTCCACTAACGA
Organism: Drosophila biarmipes; assembly: GCF_025231255.1. Lineage (NCBI taxonomy): Eukaryota > Metazoa > Arthropoda > Insecta > Diptera > Drosophilidae > Drosophila > Drosophila biarmipes. The sequence continues at coordinate 10,204,210 of NC_066615.1, read as the reverse complement.
CACTACGCGCGAATCCTCCGAACCCTACGACTCCATCACTAGCTTGCTCACATCTCACCCATCATTGCTCCTTTGACCTTCTCTCCTGCCATTAAATTTCCACTTGCGTTCGAATTGGCCTGTGTACGAATGATTATGTGTACCTTTTGTTTTGTATACCTTCTACGCACGCAATCCCCGGAACATGTTTATTAATGGCTATCTGTTTTCGCTCCCCAACGCAGCATACACCCACATCCCTACGCCGCCCATCCGAGGCGCCAACAGCGCGTCCTGAAGCATCAGCACACGGACGACGAGGCGGCCAACTCCTCCAAGGCGGGCAAACGCGGCAAGAGGCAGTAGTGGCAGCGTGTCCAGCTCCATGCTAACATCTTCCAAACCGCACACTCAGAAACACTGGAAGCAAGCGTTGGTCCTGGTCCAGAGCATCTCTATGTTACAGCAGAATAACCATTTTAAATATTTTCAACAAAGCATGTTCTTCAGTTATGCGGCCGTATCCTGCGTGGGTCATCCGTTTAACACTCCAAATTCAGGAAGTTTTGCTCTTTTCGATGCCCACTCGGGATGCAGATCCGACCGCTTACACTTAGGTAAAGCAAAAGTGACTATTCAGCGCCGAAATCTTTGCACTCTCGCACCTATCGCAAAATCAAAGAAAGTTTTGAATACTATTGAAATCCTATGTATAAGTTTGAATTATTCGGCTAATTCTCAGTTTCTAGATTTCGTTAGCCACTAAGCTTTAGATTACGGAGGCCCCGGCCCGTGTAAAGGGTCTCTAGCGATTCGAAGGCGCTCCAAACATAGAAAACACTACACTTACCAACTCCCCAATACATGTAATTCGTAAGGCTTAAGTAAATGTTGATGTGAATTTAATTAAACGGTAATTACATTATATTAGTGAATCGTCCACTGCGTTGTGCCTAACTTAAGGGGAATTAAACTAAGTAACCGACTAGTCCACCATCTCCATCTGCGTCTCCTCCGACTCCCGCCAGTTCCGCTGCACCATCTCCACCAGCTGCTTCCAGAAGACGGTCTGTCGCAGGTGGTTGGCCAGGCAGGCCAGGATGAAGGCCCAAGCCAGGCCCAGGTAGTAGTCCGTCTGCACGACGGGCACATTGGACAGGGGCTCGCTCCTGGTGCGGTTGAAAATCTCCGGATGAATGGCCTGCGGGTCCACGGTCTTCACATTCGTGTGCCGCATGATGAACCGCGCAAAGCTGCGCTTCTCCGAGTCCGACCACGAGGGATCGTACTTGATGAGCGGCCTGCCCTGGTGGAATATCATCAGTGTGGGCAGCGAGACGATGCCGAACTCCGCGTTGAAGCGCCCAAACTCGTAGGCATCCACGTAGGCGATGGGCAGCGTGGGAAAGAGGTGGGGCAGCAGGTTCATCATTGGCGCCACTCGGGCGCACTCCAAGCTGGAGGCGGTGCAGAAGTGGACCACCACACAGCTGCCGGGCTCGTGGCGCTTGGTGGCATTGCCCACTGGCTTCAGCAGGCCCACGATCTCCTTGGCACTGCGCATTATCAGCAATCCCGGCTCGGGAGCAGTTTCATTCTCTGGCGGCTCCTGCTGCAGGCACTTGATCAATATGGGTGGCTTTCGCACCGGAGGTACCTGGCCGGCGGTCAGGTGTAGGATGTGCTCGTCATCGGGGGCGCACGTGCGCCGCTCCTCCAGTAGGGCGAATGTCTCAAAGCTGTAGTGGCACTGGCCCCGGGAAATGCCCAGGGACTCCGAAGTTCCATTCGAGTAGAGGCCGAAGTAGTGGAGGGCACTCAGCAGTCCGGACAGTTCCGCCTGGGCCTGAGTGGCGGCGGCGCAGAGCACTGAGGCCATCGGAAAGTGTTAGTCCTCAAAACAGCCTTATTATCAAATAAAACTCACCCAAAATAAACAAGAGATTTTGGTGCATTTTGTCGTTGGTTTTGGGATCAGCTGTAGGATAAGTAGGCTGCCCTTTGATTGTGAAGAAATACCTGGAGACTGCTTGCTTGGTATATACTGAATCTGAATGTGAACTGCTTGAACAGAGTATCCTTTTTTAACCGAAAGTTAAAAAAAGTTCCTGCATAAAAAAATAAAAGCGCAATATAACGAATATAAATAGATAGAAATTACAGCTACTTCCCACTACGAGTATCTCGAAAATACAAAAGTTCCTTACATTTTACACAATCCCTACCAATATATAATGTTTTACACAACAATTTATTAATGATTCATAAAGAAATTGTTTATTATTTCATTCTGCACCGTCTCGATTCGCCGCAAGTACTGCAGCTCGGTCTTTAGGCGTTCCAGCTCCACAGTTTTCTCAAAAGTCTCGTATTGATCGACTTGCTGCTTCCTCTGGCGCACACTGGATATGGTCTTTAGTTGATTTTGGGTACCAATGCACAGCAGTTTTTCCTTATCCACATCTTTCACAAACGTTTTGTATATTTTCCAAAAATCAAAGGCTAACTTCTTGAAAGTGTTAAAGTTTTTGGAGTACTGTAAGCACTCCTGTTTGAACTTTATTTTGTCACCGACAAGGCTGGGGTTTTCGACGCGCAGTCTGTAGATATCGTCTATAAACAGGCCAACTTTTTGCAGCTCCTCCATCTTGATGTTAGGCTGAAAATGTTATGTATTTGCCCAAAATATGTTTAGCCTTCCGTTGCCATTGACAACTTAACAAAAATCGTATACCGATTTTAATCGACGGTGCGACCTAACTATCGCCGGCCGTCAGAAGTCACTTTAAATTAAGTTCAGTAGGCTTCTTATTTATTCTAGTATTCTTATTTTCTACATATTTTAGTTAGTTTTAAAGTTGTGGCAGCTAATTGTCACTGCTTGGACCAGCACTGCTTTGCAGCTTCGCGGTCTCCGATTTTCACTGCAACTGTAATCGAGATTTGTATCGATTCCCTCGTGAGTGAGTGACCCATCCCTAGGACCAAATCAATAAGTTTACTTTTCTTCTTTTGCCTTGTTATTATTTTCCTCCGCGCTAACTGGCGGTTGCGCTGCTGGCATTACATCATTGGAGGGTGAGGATTCAGACCCGGCCGGGCGCAACACGATGGCGGAGCGGCATTTGGAGATGGAGAGCGTTCGCCTGGCGACGTTCGGGGAATGGCCCCTCAACGCCCCCGTCTCCGCCGAGGATCTGGTGGAAAATGGGTTCTTCGCCACGGGCAACTGGCTGGAGGCCGAGTGCCACTTCTGCCACGTTCGCATCGACCGCTGGGACTACGGCGACCAGGTGGCCGACCGTCACCGCCGGTCCTCGCCCATCTGCTCCATGGTGCTGGCCCCCAATCACTGCGGCAATGTCCCGAGGAACCAGGAGAACGACCAGGAGGGCAACAGTGTGGTGGACAGCCCTGCGTCCTGCGCCTGTCCCGACCTCCTGCTGGAGGCCAACCGACTGGAGACCTTCAAGGACTGGCCAGTGAGTAGCCCGCACTGGTTTCCCTTGATTTCGCAGGGCTTGCTCGCTGGTGATTCACCAAAGCGTGGTTTTTAATCACTGTGTGCTTCCAGCTGAGCAAATACACATGCTTACATAGATAATAAGTCGCATTAACATCTCCAAGGGAATCCCAGTTGAAATAATCAATATAGTACACTCTACAAATCCGAGTATAAGCACTCAGTTCAATGATCATAGATGTTAAACACTGATGCAGAATACCAAACTTATTGGTGACACTTAAGGGACTACTTTAAATAAGCTAAGAACTTTATGAGTACCACTGCATTAAAGAGCTCTTACCATCTTTCTTCCAGAATCCCAACATCACGCCTCAGGCCCTGGCCAAGGCTGGCTTCTACTATCTAAACCGCCTGGATCACGTTAAGTGCGTGTGGTGCAACGGAGTGATTGCCAAGTGGGAGAAGAACGACAACGCCTTCGACGAGCACCGGCGCTTCTTTCCGCAATGTCCCCGGGTTCAGATGGGTCCGCTCATAGAGTTCGCCGCTGGGAAGAACCTAGACGAGCTGGGCATCCAGCCCACCACTCTGCCAATGCGTCCAAAGTACGCCTGTGTGGACGCCAGAATGCGAACCTTCTCTGACTGGCCCATTGCCAATATCCAGCCCGCGGATGCCTTAGCCCAGGCTGGCTTATATTATCAGAAAATAGGCGACCAGGTGCGCTGCTTCCACTGCAACATTGGTCTGCGCTCCTGGCAGAAGGAAGACGAGCCGTGGCACGAGCACGCCAAGTGGTCGCCAAAGTGCCAATTCGTGCTGTTGGCCAAGGGCCCAGCCTATGTGAACGAAGTGCTCGCAGCAACGGCAGCCAATGCCAGATCCCCACCAGCCACGGCACCGGCGCCATCGCTTCAGGCGGACGCTCTGATGGACGAGGCGCCGGCTAAGGAGGCCCTGGCCTTGGGCATCGACGGAGGAGTGGTGCGCAACGCCATCCAGCGCAAGCTCTCGAGTTCCGGCTGTGCCTTCTCCACGCTGGACGAACTGCTGCACGCGATCTTCGATGAGGCCGGCGCTGAGGCTGCTTTGGAGGTGCGCGAACCCCCCGAGCCGAGTGCCCCCTTTTTGGAAACCTGTCAAGCCACCACAAGCAAGGCAGGGTCCGTGCCAGAAGTAGTGGCCGATTCCATGCCAGCCAAACCGCAGGTGGTGCCCGCTGCAGAAACCTCCAAGATCACAGACCAGCTGCAGAAGATGTCGGTGGCCTCGCCGAATGGCAACCTGTCGTTGGAGGAGGAGAACCGCCAGCTCAAGGACGCACGCCTCTGCAAGGTGTGCTTGGACGAGGAGGTGGGCGTGGTGTTCCTGCCATGCGGCCATTTGGGTGAGTAGTTGGAGTACCCCAATGCCTTGAGCAGTTACTAATCTCCTGCTTCCCCATAGCCACCTGCAATCAGTGCGCCCCCAGCGTGGCCAATTGTCCCATGTGCCGTGCCGATATCAAGGGGTTCGTGCGCACGTTCCTCTCGTGAAGCGGGTGTCCACACCATACCGAGTTTATCAGCTAGTTATTAAGCGAACCCATTGATTGCACCCACACAAACTACCACAGCGAAGTTCAAATTATCCGGTGATTAGCTAATGGAATACCCTTAAGCGTCTACAAAGTACTTGTCCAACTGCAGCTTTCCGTTTCCACTTGGGCAACGGTTGTAAGCTGTTACTAACGATCGCCCTGCGCCCGAGCGAAGCCCTTTCAGAGCAGACATACTGAGAGGTCTCAAATGATCAGCCCAGCTATCTGTCGGCAAGTGCATCGATTCTTCGGCACGACCGCAGACCACACATTTCTTGTTATTGTACTCTTATTAACACATTTATCTACTTTTGTTGTTCATGTTTACAAGCCGCTGATAGTATGGTCTACACACAACTATAGGCGAAACGCAACTGCGAAATAAGAATATATATGTAAATGTTAAACGTGACTTGCTGCCTTTAATTGTTGGGGGAGCACAAGGACCCATTTAATGAGTTGTTCCAAAAAAGGTCAACTTTGGCGGTTTTAGAAACTGTTTATATTAAAAGCCGTGTTGAACGTAACGTATATATAGTTTCCGAGATCTCAGCGTTCATACGGACGGACATCAAGATCAAGAAGATATGCTTTATATAGTATATAAATACCTATAGGCTCTACATACCTATTCCTTCTGCTACCTGTTACATATTGCCCGACGAACCCAGCATACCCTTTAACTCTGCGACTAACGGGTTTACAAAGGAATCAAAAGCTCGTAGGCACAGAGAGAGAACAAAAAGGGAGAGAGCTTTTCCCTTTCCAAGATCTTCCCGGCTCTGTCCCTCTCCCACACACACAACACTATTGTGTACGTGTATCTCTGTGACTTGTGCTCTCAGCAAAATGTTTATCGGTTATTTTGGGAGCGAATCAGGCTGAACAATCCCAACTGAACAGTTGGATTGCCGGCAAGCTGAAGTCGCGTCCTAAGTATTTCGCAACAAATGTGTTTTCATTTATTCCCATCATCCGTTGAGTGAATGCAACTTAGAAGGAAAGGTTTCCAGTTCCTTCTTTGACTTTACGGAATCAATTTGGGATGGAGAGGAATCAGGCGAAGACCAAGGGGTAGGGAATGTTTATATCAATTGACTCATCCAAAAAAACCGAAATGGTTCTGAAGCGCATAAGGTTTCAGGAGTTTGTATGCCCTAGCAGAGGGTATAATGATTTCAGTCAGAAGTTTGCAACGCAGTGAAGGAGACGTTTCCGACCCCATAAAGTATATATATTCTTGATCAGTCGATCTATCCATGTCCGCCTGTCCGTCCGTTTCTACGCCATCTAGTCCCTCAGTTTTAAAGCTATCGGGCTGAAAATTTCCCAAAAGTCTTCTTTCTATTGCAGGTAGTATATAAGTCGGACCAGCCGGATCGGACAACTATATCTCATAGCTCCCATAGGAACTATCGGGGAAAAAATTAAAAAAAAATTATACCATCGGTGTTTTTTAACATATAACCTTCTAAGCTCGGATATAACATTTTTAAATTAGTTCTGAATTTCGAATTAAATTTTATCCTAATCGGACGACTATATCATATAGCTCCCATAGGGACAATCGGAAAATTAGTGGTAAAATAATATTGAAAAATTATATCTTCGGTGTTTTTTAACTTATAACCTCCTACGCTTGCAAATAACATTTTTTATTTGGTTTTGAGTTTCGAGTTAAATTTTATCAAAATCGGACAACTATTCATATAGCTGTCATAGGAACGATCGGATAATTGATGGGAAATAATGTGAAACAAATTATAGCTTTGGGGCTTTTTGACATATTGTCTTATAATATTGGCAATATACATTTTTATATTTTTAACAATTTCGAATTTTAATAAAATTATTGAATATTTTTTATAACTGCAAGGGTATACAAACTTCGGCTTGCCGAAGTTAACTTCCTTTCTTGTTAATGATGTCATTCTTATAAATATATGTACATACATATACATATGTTAGTTAAGACAGACTTTATTTTTGGTGAAATTGTGTTTTGGGACCCTTTTAGGAGAATGATTGTTATGTTTTTGTATTAAAAGTTACGTCAAGATCACAAATTCCCTAACCCTATCATATAAGAGTTATTTATAATGCCTTAAAATATGGTCTCATGATCACTTTGAGTTGGAAGTGCAATAAAATGAATATGTTTCGCTTATATATTTGCCATGACAAAAGCAAAAATTTAAAACAATTTCGAAACATTACATCCCGTAAGTTTTAGACAGTCTGTCTATAATATATTTGTATTGTTTAATCGACCAGAACCTAAGTTGTTTTCCTTTTCTACCAAGATGCCAATATTTTTTTGATTAACAGCCCCAAATACACCATTGTGGGTCCAGGAACCATCCACTCGCACCGTGACTACAATGTGGCAGTCGCTGTGCATCACATCACGGAGCCTGTGACCCTGAGGGTGGGAATCTCAGGGCCCTCCTACACAGACACCCGGACCGTGGAGTTTTCCAGTTCTGATGGGGTCCAGCAGATCACCTTCAAGCTGCCACCCCTCGAGTCGGGAGCCTACAACCTAACTGCCGAGGGTGTCAGGGGGCTGGAGTTCAAGGACTCCACCAAGTTGTCATGGGAATGCATCAAGCCGTACATCAGAATCCAGACCGACAAGGGGCACTACAAGCCCGGCGATACGGTCAACTACCGTGTGATCTTCCTCAACGAGAACCTGCTGCCCGCACAGGTCGAGGATGAAGTGGTGGTCTGGTTTGAGGACTCCAAGAGGAATTGCTTCAAGCAAGAGAGGCACATCAAGGCCGCCGGTGAAGTGCTCGCTGGCAAGTTCGAGCTCTCCGAGTTTGCCTTGCTGGGAACTTGGTCCCTGGTGGTAACGCATGGCCATTATGAACGTCGGAGCGGTGAGAGAACCACGTTCGAAGTGGAGAAGTATGTGCTGCCCAAGTACACCGTCAAATTGGATGCTCCGAGGCGTTTTTCACTGAGAGACGGCGAATTAAACGTGTTCCTGAAGGCCAGGTGAGTAAAACCCTGAGTTAGCTTTTCCATGTTGTTCTCACCTCAGACTTATCGAATAGCTATACTTATGGAAAGCCTGTGAATGGCAAGGTTTTGGTAAATGTGCACATGCCCGAGTACAGTATTCGGGGTGCCAAAATGGGGCGCCAGGACTTTCCAAGACACTCTGTTATTGGCACTGCCGATATGGTCAATGGCAAGGCCAAGCTGAGCATGGACCTCAAGGAGCTGGCCAGCTTTGTGACGAACAAAAAGCAGTTTTATTATGCAAAAATCAGGGCCCTTGTCGTGGAGCGCTTCACCGGTGTAAGGCTCAGCCAATCGTGTGACGTCCAACTGCATCCTTGTCGCTACAGGATGTCCACCTTGGACTATCGCAACTCCCTCTTCGAACCCGACAAGGAACACGAAGTAGCCTGCAAGATAACACTCATCGATGGCACGCTGGTCGCGGACACTAAGTCGGTGGTGAAGGTGAGATCACGATCCCACATGGACTCCTTGATCCAGCCAATATCCTCCTTTTTTCCCAAAGGCAACATTTACCGAGGGAAATTACATCAACCACAGGTATGGAGAGAAGCATACGGTTCCAGATCCCTCCAAGATTGAGAAGAAAACGTTGGTGTTCGAGGCCCATTTGAATGAGTCGGGAGTGGCCACTTTCCAGGTGACCCTGCCCGATTTGCCAGACATTTTCAACATCACTCGCTACTACTCAATGGAGCTGCAGTTTGACGACGAGACCTCCGAGCTCCTCAATATTTACCCCTGTAGGGCGAAGAACAAAAATCCCAGCGAAGTAAAAGAAGTCAAGGAAGAAAAGGAGTGGTTCAGGGCCAAGGTGCAGTTGCCCAAGGACAGTCGGCTGTAAGTATCTGAGCTTCATCTCATTGCAAATATAGGTATATATTAGGTAAGGTAAATAAGGTAAGGTATATACATAAGGTAAGCTATACAAGGTAAGAAACGGATCAGATACTCATTCTTTTAACTAAAATCAAAACCCCTTTATTACCACCCCCTTGTTTATTTCAGCCTAAAGATAGGGCAGGAGTATCAAGTTACCCTCGAATCCAGTCGCCCGCTGCAACACTTTGTGTACAACATCGTCGGGCGCGGAAACGTCCTGGAAACGAAGCGCGTCGAGCTGGACGAGCCCCAAAACACCGCCAGTGTCACCCTGAAGCCCACTTTTCTAACTGCTCCCCGTGGTTGTCTGTACTTCTACTATGTGGACGAAACTGGTGAACTTCGTTACACGGAGGAGGCATTCTGCGTGAAAGTGGAGCTGCAAAACAAGATCGAAATCGAGGCCCCTGAGGAGGTGAAGCCAGGTGCCGAAGTGGATCTGATGATCAAGACGGCGCCAAAGTCCTTCGTTGGCCTGCTGGCCGTCGATCAGAGTGTGCTCATGCTGGGCGGGAACAACGCTTTGGACAAGGACCACTGGAGCTCTCGGCTGGGGAGTTACAATACGACTACTCCCTGGCAGGGAGGATACTCAGCGTTTCCCGGGGCACGCACTGGCGTGGTAACGATGACCAATGCCTACTTCTTCTACGATCTCACCCCTCCCCGATGGCATATGCAACAGCAACAGCAACTTATTCCATTTGGAGGCGACAGCACGGTGAGGATGTCAGAAGAGGGAAAGGAGCAACCAGCACCGTCCCCTGTCGTGCGAAAAAACTTTGGGGAGACTTGGATTTTCGACGATATTGAGAGCACGGAGCAGGAGGTCTTCAAGTGGGCGAAGACCATTCCCGACACGATCACCAACTGGGTGCTAACAGGCTTCTCGCTGCACCCCGAGAAGGGATTGGGTGTCACGGACGAGCGGGTGAACATCAGGACATTCCAGCCCTTCTTCGTCTCCATTCGCCTGCCCTTCTCAGTGAAACGCGGTGAGGCTATCAGCGTGCCAGCTCTGGTCTTTAACTATCTGCAGAAGGATCTGGATGTTGAACTGACCCTAGTCAACGAGGACGATGAGTTCGACTTTGTGGATGCCTGCAATGAGGTTATTGGCAGCCAGAAGCGTACGCTGAAAATCCGAGTGGCTTCGGACGCGGCGGGAGGTGCCTCATTCCTGATCCGACCCAAGGTCATTGGCAATATTCTGCTGAAATTCAATGCCATCTCACCGCTGGCCGGCGATGCCGTGCACAAAACGCTTAGGGTGATTCCCGAAGGCATCACCCAGTACCAGAACAGGGCCTTCCTTGTCAATCTCAAGGATGCGGGTGAATTTAGGAAAACTTTCGACTTGAGGTTCCCCGAAGAAGTAGTACCCGGTTCGGAACGCGTGGTATTCGTACTGGTGGGTGAGCTCCTCGGTCTGGTGGTGAAGAACCTGAAGAACCTACTGCGATTGCCCAGCGGTTGTGGCGAGCAGACCATGTCCAAGCTGGTGCCCAACCATCTGATCCGAGACTACCTGAAGAATGGCAAGAAGCTGACGCCTGCTGTGGACGCCCACATCAATAGGAACCTACTGATGGGCTATCAGAATATGTTGCACTATCGCCACGGCGACGGCAGCTTCAGTTCCTTCGGGCCCGGCAAGTGGAGAAGGGAGGCTAAGGACCGCTCGGGCTCAACCTGGCTGACTGCTTATGTCCTGCGTACGTTCAGCCAGATCCGGGATATCGTTGATGTGGATGAAGAGCTTTTGGCCAAGGGCTATGGGTTCCTGCTCACTCGCCAGGCGGAAAACGGTAGCTTCCGGGAAGAGGGAGAGTACTTCTACAGCTCCCAGCGATCTCCACTGACCATCACCGCAAACTGCCTTCTGGCGCTGCTGGAGCAAGAGAGACCCAACCAGGCGGCCATCGACAAGGCGGTGTCCTATCTCAGCGCCAATACGGCGGAGTCCCCGGAGCTCTTGCCCAAGTTCATTGCTATATACGCTCTGCAAAGGGCCAAGGCTCCAGACGCCGCCAAGCTGGTGGCCAATCTCGAATCCCTGGCCCTAAGGGAGAGGAACCGCACCTGGTGGACTGAAAAACCGGAGAAGCCTCGCGCTATCGGTTGCGTTCGGAGCCGGGACGTGGAGATCACCTCGTATGCTTTGCTTTCCCTCCTGGAATCAGAGCGGGAAACACCGCCGGCCGACACCGTTGTCAACACGGTTCGCTGGCTGGTGGCCCAGCAGAACAGCTTCGGAGGATTCGCCTCCAGCCAGGACACCGTGGTGGGTCTCGCCGCCCTGATTAGGTTCGCCCAGCGGCCAAGCTTTGAGGCACCCAAGTGGGAGGTGAGCGTCTCCAGCAGGGGCCAGGGCGAGAAGACCGAGAGGCTCTCTATATCGGAGAAGAATGTTCTGGTGCCCCAATCTGTTGAGTTCCCGTTGGGCACCAAGTCCTTGGAGATCGAGGCCAAGGGCACAGGCGCTGCGCTCGTCCAGATCAGCTATCAGTATAATGTGCTGGACAAGGAGCCGAAGCGCAGTTTTAAGGTTGAGACCACCGTCCTGCCCGGGACTTCGCCGGCCAAACTAAGGTTGGGCGTTTTCGTGGACTTCGTGGAAAAGGGCCACGCCAACGAGTCGAATATGGCCATTCTGGAGGTTTCCCTGCCTTCCGGCTACACCGCCGACGGGGAAAGCTTCAAGGGCATCCGAGAGATCGAGCGTGTGCGGGTAAGTTTTGCGGCCCACTAAACTTCTGAGAGCCAATAACACATTCTTTACTTTCCCTGCAGTTGGTGGAGACCAGGAATGATGACTCCGTGGTGGTTGTCTACTTCGAGAACCTGGCCAAGAACGACAGCAAATGCATTCCCATCGAGGCCTTCAGGACACATTTGGTGGCCAACCAGAAGCCATCCTCCGTGATCCTGTACGACTACTATGACACGGACAAGAAGGCCACCGAATTCTACTCCATCGACTCAAAGCTGGGGGATAGTGACGGTCCAACCCAAAAGGCATAATTGTTCAAACCCACTCGAACCAAAAGTACTCTCTGTCTTACCTCAAATAATAATATAATAGATGTTATAGATCTATGCACTTTGTTCACTGGTAAAGCCTGTTTTCAGCGGTATTCAGATGATCCTAGGAAATACCAGAATAATACCAAATTTAGCGAATAAACTTCGATGAGCGCCGCTTGCCGCGTGCCAAAGAATAAGAAACTTAAGCTTTGGATGTGTTTGGCAGAAATGGGAGGAAATCAAAATACAAAAATGGAAGAAAAAGAAAGAATATCAATATCACAACAGGGCGAATCTGAAGGATAATGGAAATCCTGGAGATCCAATCGAGAAACCCATTGAGAAGGAGCATGACCAACGGGGCTCTGCACAATCCATTGGGGAGACACTATTTATATTTGTATTTCCTCATGCACCAGCAGATTTGTCCGTTTTAAATTCCTCCAATTTTTCGCGGCATGATAATCCGATTGGATTATACAGTTCCACAATAAAGGGCAACATCTTGGCGGCCCTTTGAAATCTGCACTGATCTCTTGAAGGCGTCTTTGAAGTAGTTTCTGCGCTTTTCCTTATATTTTCGTTTGGTTTCCACGACTTCTGCACGAACACAGCCAAAGATAAAATTTCTTAATCTTTGTCGATCTGAGTTCCAGGCTAAAAGCAGAGCGGGAATAAGAAAAACATCGATTGGCCTGCCAAACATCGATATTACCGATCATCCGTATTTTCGATTTTGACGTAAACAACCGGCTCACCGAAAAGCAGGGCGGGAGAGCGTGAGAGAGGGAAGTCGTTCGGCAACGGTCCTACCATTTTAGAGATGGAAAACATCGCTGCGGGCATGCCAAACATCGGGGGCCCTGGCAAACATCGGCCCTGCCAGACATCGGTGGCTCTGCCGAACATCGAATTCCACTTTCCACCTCCAGTGCACTGATCAAAAAACCGAATCCAATCCAGAAACCCAAGCAATCGTGTTCGCCGTCAAGTCGTGTGCGCTGCTCGAAAGCCCCGAAGCGGGCCCCAAATGAAGCTCAGGTCGCAAGAAACGCACAAGCTCCGCCGCCAAGCAGCCCGAAATTCGGTGAAACATTAGAAAATCCGGAGCCACGGGAATATCGAAATTACCAAATCCGCGCCCGTGTGTGAGTATTCTGCATGCAATAGAAAAGTGCTGGTGTGTGTGTGTTGCTGCTGCAGTTCACAGAGTGTGGGCGAGAGCGAGCGGGACGGAGAGTGCAGCAGCAGCGCAGTGTGGTGTGGCAAGCAGCGACCGTTTCCCGCCCCAGCCCCCCTCCAGTCCGCTGCCTTTCCATTTTGGAATCTTCTTCAAAAACACATTTTCGTACGGTGAGAAACAAAGCGACGCACGCACACACACAGACGCTGGAAGGGGAGGCCGCGAGTGAGAGAGGGAGGGGAGGAGAAGAGAGCGCGACACGTATCTGGAAATCTCAATCTCGCTTCTACCCACAAGTACACACCGAATTTTCGGTTTTCGGTTTTTCGAGCGTGCTGCGCATACGCGCTGCCTTATTCCATTTTCTTTTCGGGTCAGTCGCTGAAAACAGCTGTGAGCCGCCCCGCCCCCTCGCGAATGACCAGTCCGCTCATTAAGGTATTCCCCAGCGAACCGCAAAAGCCCAATCAGCGTTTATTTTTTATTTCCAACAGTTATTCATTGTAAACTCTGGATAAACTGTGTCTGCGCGTGTGTGTGTGCGCTGGCCATGTTTTGCAAATACACACAATTTCAGCAGCGCAAAAAAACAAAAAACAAAAGCAGGGCGGGCTATTTACCGTTCTCTTGCTCAGTCTTCCGCCTGCCGGAGGAGAATGCAAAAATAAACAAATACCGAATTCCCGCTATCTCCACTGCGAATGTGCCCGGAATTCCTATATCCAATATATCCGTACATCGTTTGTTTTGCAATTGACCCAGTGCTTCCCCCAAGTATGGAACCCAATTGAGGCGCAGTTGCAGTCTGTCGCCTGCATTACCCATACGACTCATAAAAGGGGGAGTAAGCACCGAGCCCCCTACTTCAGCGCTATCTGCAGCGTTATCTGTGGAAAACTCGCATAAAACGTGACGATCTCTGCGTTTGATGTTTTACAAGAGCCAGCTACTCTTGCAGATAGCGCAAGTACAGTGCGCACGGGGTAAGAGGAACGAAGATTGGATCAGCGAAAGAAGCTGGATCAGGGAAAGCTGAGTGAGCCAGTTTACTGGTAGTTTACTCGCTTAATGGCAATCTGGATGTCAGACTATAAATAATTTTCTATATTTTGTTAAATACCTCCGATAATGAGTAATACTGATTGCTATCATAAGATTTAACCTTTTCAATAATTACATTTTTGAAGTTAATTAAACCCATTATATGAAATGAACAAAAACTTTGAAACTTTAAAACGGTAAATCCAATAAAGATAAAAGTTTTTAATCTCTTTAAATTAAATACAATCAAAACTTTACTTTATTTAAAGTTCATTAAACTCATTATAAGGAAGTACAAAGTACTTGCATACTATAAAATGCCTAGCCCACTTAAGATAACATTTTCAATCTGTCAATGGTGACCAGAATTAATGTTTATAGCAAAATCGTTAGTATAAGTAAATAATTTATTAGTTATGCTTTTACCAATGCCCTCCCAGTTTTAAATATTTATTGTAACGTGTTAGCTGTTTCGTTTAAATATCCCCAACACTTTAAGTTGACCTCTGGCGGCTTCTCTTAGCCGGCATCCACTGTGCCAGGGATGGAGCACCTGCCCGCATCTGCGATGAACCGTCGAGAGCCCCGCATCTCGCGATCAGCATAAGTTGCAGCCCTAGTCGCTGACTAACACGCACACAGGCGCACCTGCGGCTCACGCACAGTGGAGCCAATTGTGTGCGAGTGTGTGCGTGGCAGCACTAACGAGTTTTGTTTGTTTGGTGAATGTCAATTTCATTGTAATTGCACACTCCGTACGGATACGCAGATAGAAAAGGAAAACAAGTTGGCCAGCGATGCTCGGCGATTAGTTTAGTGCACCTGGGTGTTGCCATTTCAGTGGCACAACGTAGCTGGCTCGACTTCAGCATTTGGCGAAGGTCAGGTGGCCAGAGTTGCCATTCCTCTGGGAGTTGCGAGTTGCACTCGAGGCGGCGGCTCTAATTGTTTTGTTTACTTTTGTGCGGTGCGAAAATGCGAGAATCGCGAGAAAACGAGAGCGCCAGCGAAATTTAACGGTACGTGGTCGGTCGCACACACATTGCCACATGCAAACGTACATATGTATGCACACATGTGAATTTGCGATCAATGGCGCTGCTTCGCTAAATAATCTGACCTCTGGGCAGCCAATTAAGTGTGGATGCTGCCCATTCTATTACTACTCTCCGCCATACACCACGCCACATTACCATAAAGCAAAGAAGTGCAAGACAGGTTTGTGGCTTTGGGAGGTTTTACGGCGGCGGCGCCGAAGGTCACGGCTAAGCATATGCAAAATAGTATAAAACCAGACTCTGTGATTCAGCGAGATCGTAGGTTAAAACGCGATAGGGGGAGTTTATAGGCACAAGGCGAACTTTAAACACCCTTTAAAGTCGTCACATAACACGTTCATAACCGTGTGCTCCATGCACTTTTCCTTAAAATAACCCCAGTGGAGGTGTTTCTATGGCAGCTGTGGTGCAAACAAGCTTGGTTTCACTGGTTTCCATAGTAACTATACCTTAATTCGGCATGGTTTTGATAAAACACAACATTGCTGGTATTACTATATGTATTCCCAATCAAAACAACTTTATAGTTCTGTAAAGAACCGATTAAGGTTTCATACAGAAATATATATTCTCCTTTAGTGTCAAAAGAAACCTCTGCACCTCGGTATGTTTTTGATGAAACAGAAGATTGTTATTAATATTATAAGTGCTCCTAATCAAAACAACTTGATAGTCCTGTGTGGAACCGGTTAATGCAACTGATTTAAAGTAATGTTTCATATAGATCTATATATATTCTCCTTTAGTGTAAAAAAAACCTGTGCACCACTGTGTTTTTGATAAAACAGAAGAATATTATTAATATAATAGGTATTCCTAATCAAAACATCTTGATAGTCCTGTGTAGAACCGGTTAATGAAACTGATTTAAAGAAAAGCTTTCAAATAAAAACCCTCAGTCCCTATAAATCGGAATGTTTCTGATAAAACAGAAAATAATAATTAATATAGGTCTAATAGGTCTGTATAGAACCGCTTTATGAAACTGATTTACAGTAAGCCTTCATGTAGAAATATATACTCTCCTTTGGGATCAAAAAACCCCCCGAAAGCGTATCCAAAAACAAACAGACGCCGCGGCTATAAAACGATTTCGACTCGAATCGAGGTAACGTGCCAACGATCTCCCCTTTCAGGCCTAGACCCCAGCACTCCCTTTCCGAGTGATTGTTTATATCGTGCTTCAAAAACTTATTAACGGAAGTACATTCACCTGATCAGTTGAATGAGCATGCGCTCTGCTCTTTTCTACTTTTTATTCGCGTTGCTCACTTTTATTTGTTAAAATTTTTTCATATTTTTTCTCGGCCATTTGACAGCAGCTGCTGT
The DNA here is from genome assembly GCF_025231255.1 of Drosophila biarmipes. Classification (NCBI taxonomy): domain Eukaryota; kingdom Metazoa; phylum Arthropoda; class Insecta; order Diptera; family Drosophilidae; genus Drosophila; species Drosophila biarmipes. The sequence continues at coordinate 10,187,633 of NC_066615.1, read as the reverse complement.
TGGTTTTTTATACCTTTTTTTTTACTGGCGGACGCGATTCACTCACGTGCAAACATCCGTAAAAATGCAAGAGCACGCGCTTGTTTGCATTTGATTGCACTTTTGCTTATAATGCAAAGTGATCTCCCCACTGACCTGTCCCAAGCGGTGGTTCCGACTTGATTGTGGGTTGGAGAAACGTTTATCGGGGAAAGCAAGTGCGGAGGGGGAGAATCTACAAGATGCTTGGACTTTCCAGACGTAGCTAAGCTTGGATTCCCCGAAAAAAGCAAACAGATAAGGGTTTTAGTAGTCTCTATTTTAAAGTGGAGCAGCTCTTATCGGTTGTACAAGCCATGAAATGCGGACTTAAGCGCCGTGAGAAGGTTGGATTACTCATAAAAATGATTTAATTTCGACTGTTTTGTATTCCATTTGAGCTTTATAATAATCGCGAGCCCGCTTTTAGCACATTTTTATTGGAATTCTTGTTTGCTAATTATCGTTTTTCGTTTAGGTAATTAAGCTGTGTGCTTCCAACTAAGCAACTCGTTTAATTTGGAACAAATTAGTTGGCTTTCATAGCCAGGGAAAAGCACTTAATGTTAGTAAAACAAAATACTTGATTGTTAGTCATTCCTGAATTAGTCACTGTAAGGAAATTTCCGAGTGAGTCAAGGATTTTACCAGGATCTCGGTTTGTTATTGACCCACTTTCACCATTTAAATGTTTTGCATGTCTTTCCTGAGAGTGAATTCCGTGTTTTCCATCTTTAAATTGTCTGATCTAACTTATTAAATAAGAACGTATATATGTTTGCCTTAATAAATCAATAAGACTCTCTGAATCACCCTAAATTCTTGTTGGACTTACTCCATCGCGTCGCAGACTCACAAAGCTAGAAAGGCAGTACTGCACAGTGTGCACCATAATTATAGTACTATTATTATTATTGTTGTACCATTAACTGGTTGGGTTGGAATTCTCTGCTCGCCTTCAAAGTTTCTTATTTAGTTCTGCAGATGCAAATGAATTAATCACCTCTTGTTAGCGTGTCTCGAGATCCATCTAACTATAAAATCATCTTAACAAAGAGAAAATGAGTTAATTGCCACTTTTCGCTAAACTACCCACTTTTCTCTTTCTGCAAACCTTGTGGGCCAAGAGCTCCGCTTTTTAAATCTATTACAATCCGTTGTCCCCATTTGAAATGGTACGATATTGACCAACACTTTTTGTTACCCCTTTGCAGGAACGATTTTGGAGCTTTTCAACATTGCCGGCAGGACCAATCAGCTGTGGCAGCCGGCAATGCACCAAGATGAGCAGTAAGGAGCAGCAAGCCGCAGGCCGGGATTTCAAGCGCAATTCGAACGCCTACGCCAGTCTGCCGCCCTCGGGGTCGGGAGCGGCATCCTCCGGAGCGGGACTGGGCACGGGAACAGGTGGCAGGGTACGCAGCAGACAGCACCAGCCGGAACAGGAGCAGTTTGGACTCTCGAACAGCCTTTCCAGCGAATCGATTCGACAGGCCTGCGCCTATTACGACGACGAGTTGAGCGACGATGACCTCATCGAGATCCAACAGACTCCCCAAGCTTTCCACCAGCAGGCCAAGCAACCCCTCCAGCTGCAACCCATCAGCTTCCGATTAGGAGATGGCCTGGGAGACGAACGAAGTGCCTTCTGCGGCAGCCAGGAGATGCAGCAGGCTCCATTGAGCACGCCCATCAAACAAGCTGCCGAAACAGATGAAGCCTTATGTGTGCTCAGCGAGCTGGATGCCATTCTGGATGTGCACGATGTCTCTCAGCTGAATGGCACCTGCTCAAGCTCGTCCATGAATTCTGGCAGCGACGATGACAAGGTGGAGGACTATCTCATGGACCTGGACAACTATCTGGAGGAGATGGACAATGCCTTGTGCCGCGAAGAGTCGCTGATCATCATGGGCGGCCACTCCAGCTTAAAAAGGGAGCCCAGAACCAGAACTCTGCCTTTGAGTAGAAAAAAGAAATCGAACAAGAAGAAGAGCGAAGAGCAGGAGTCGGGCCAGGAAGATTTTCAGAGGGAGCATCAAATGAGGAAGACCTTCAGCTGCTCACTAAGGCCCACAAGCCAAACAGGTTGGAATTGTCGTTGGATTAACAGCTAAGCAAAGAGCAGATTGAAAACCGAAAGACCTTGGTTCCAACTTACTCTTCCATTAGCTATGAAACTATGAAGATATCTTAACCTTTTCTCTTTTCTAGCATCTTCTACTGCATCACTAGAGACATCCACGGAACCCGTGATGGACGTTTGGAGGCGTCAGTCCATGCGCCGCGCCATGGAGCAGGATGACACCAAAGCCACAGCTGAGAGGGAAAGGGAGGAGGATGATATACCGACCTTGTTGGTGGAGCTGCCGCCCAGACGCGAGGCTGAGATACGCCGCTGTTTTTCTCAAGGCGACTGCCAGGTTTCAGCGGCAACATCGGATGGCTCGCAGATGCTCACAGAGGCGCACATCTTCGACAACCTGCTGCAGACGAACGCAAGGGCATCAAGCGAGGAGCCGCGACCCAGGCAATATGGACGCCGCCTGGAAGGACCTCCCACGCCTGTTCGCTCCTTGATTCTGGCCCAGAGTCGGCCACAGAGTGCTCCCACGCGTGTGCAGATGCGTGAGCCACAGCTGCAGGAGACGCCCACGCACCCCATAATGTCCACATGCTCGGAGTTGAGCTCGGCGCGCTCCTCTCGGATGCCCAGCCCAGTTTCCCTGCCCTCGGACAGCAGCAGCAGCGGGAGCAGCTCTGCCGAACAGGAGCAGGACCCGGTGCAGACCACGACAATGTGCAGTGCCAGTAGCACCACGCCACTGGAACCGCTGCACCAGCTCCAATTGCTGCTGCGCGAGAAGTGCGGCTTCAACAGTCAGTGGCCACATGCCGGCAGCCGCACTTTGGCGCTGATTGGATGCACTTTGGGAGTTTTCAATATGTGCCGATTTGCCGTGCTCACCATTAACTTTGGTGGCAACTTTCTGCTGCAGTTTCTCCTGCTCTCCGTCATTTTTGGCATACCACTCCTTTGGCTGCAGATGTGCCTGGGAGCCAAAATTCGCGCCGGTCCAGTCTCCATGTGGAAGATCAGTCCGATTTGCGCAGGAGTGGGCATAGCCTTGGTGATGGAGCAATGCTTTCTGGCCTTGTATTCCACGGTCTCGCTGGCCTGGATTTTGGTCTACCTAAGGGACGTGTTCCCGACAGCATCGCGCAGTGGATATCGCTGGCAGGAGGTGGCATTCCCCTATCGATATGATGCCTCGAATGCCACCGGCAATCTCACGCAGACGGTAGCCGAATACTTCAACGTGGTGGTGCTACAGCGTCTGCACTTGGCCAACCATCCGGATGCCAGCGGAATACGCTTCCACGTCAACGATCGGGTAAGTTCCTCCCACCCCTCCATCCCGCTTCACATCTAACTGACTCACTGCCACTTCCTCCAGCAGCTGGCCTTCTACCTGGCCCTCATCTGGGCGGCCGTGTTTCTCATCCTCTGCAAGGGCCTGAAGTCCTTGGGCAAACTGGCTTACATCATCTACACGCTGCCCTTGGTGGCGCTTGCGGTGGTGACCGCCAAGTTTGTCTATGTCGTGGATCCCAGCAGGATACAGGTGAGTCTGCTAAATGAAATCTTCAATCTTAAAAACACATATAATCCTTATAACCTACATTTAATAGAACATCTTCGCTGCCAGCGATTTCGACGACTTTCTGGTGAACTCGAACAGCTGGACGGCGGCTACCCAGGAGACCTTTCTCACGTGGGGCCTGCTAGGAGCCTCTGTGATCGCCATCACCAGCAGAAGCCACAGCAATGCTAACAAGGCGGCTCTGAGGCGGGATGCTATTCTCTTGGTTCTGATTACCCTGATTGGTTTGGGTTTAATGGCCTTACTAGCTCTGTGTTGTGCACAGATTCTGTGGGAGCATGGCTACGTTTATGTCCCAGGATCCTTTGGTGAGTTTTGTCCTATAGAGTAAACAATTTAAAACTTATTAACTCTTTGGTTTCAGAAAACCCTGATTGCTATACGTCCATTTACTCGCTGCAATCGAACACGAATCCCTATATGCTTTCCTATCCGCGCTCGCTGATTCCGCACTACTCCTCCTTTATTGGAGAGACCTACAGAAGGAACCGTACCATGATCCACGTAGAGAGCGGCTTTCAGGCGCTGCGCTTCATCTCGGAAATCTTTCCGGCAGTGCTCTCGCTGGCCGGTGATAGTATTTCCTGGGTTTGGGCCGCCGTGGCCTTTACAACTTTCGCGGGCTTTGGTCTTGCGCAGCTGTGCGTGATGTGGAAACCCATCTCAAGTGCCTTGGGCAATTCTACGAGCTCGGTTCTGCTGAGCTGCGTCACTGGGCTGCTGCTGAGCATCCCCTTCGCCACCGAGATGGGCATATCGATCCTGTACTATGTGGATTTCCTACTGGGCGGATCCTGGTTTATTCCGATCATCTGGACGGCTCAGATCTTTGGCGTGTTTATGATAAGAGGTCGTCCCTACAACGGAGATGACCTGGTGAACGATCTTCGACTTTGTGGCTCCATGTCAGCCTTCTTGGCTTTGTCTTGGAATGTTTTGCTGCCCATTGGTCTGATCACGTTGTCGGTCGTTGACTACAAGGCTTCTCTGTCAAATCAGTTTTATTATTGGCGCGGAAAGTCGTACTTCACATATTGGTCCAGGAAGATGGGCAGCCTCATTCAGATTGGAGTACTATTGGTCATACCCGTGACTGCTATTATACAGATCTACCGGTATCTGGCCCACGGTCCACCGGATATACTGGAGGTGAGTTACATTACTTTCTTTCTTTTTCTTGATAATATAATGAGTTGTTTCCTTATTTCACTAGCGCATTCAGCTGCTGTATCGACCCCCGGAGGAGGGGGAGGAGCCCCGTCGTCCCTCTGCGCGACAAAGCGCAGCCCAAGGACGTCGCAATGCTGCGGGGCAGACGGCGGAGGGCACCCAGCACGATGCCCAGAACGATGCTCCGCCAAAGTACACGCCACCTCCGTCCTACACCACGGCCACTGGCGCCCGACTGGCCAAGCTTCTGCGCCAGAGCATCCGTCGCAGCGTGCGCAGGTGAGAAAGAACGCTTCAGAGCGAAACCAAACAATTGATTAATGAATTATGCAACCCACAGGGTTCTGGGAGACTCCAGTCGCACACGACCCGTCCTCTCCCTCGATGCGGAGTCCGCTTCGCCTGCAGCACCGCCTGATTACCTGACCATACTGACCAATCCGGCTGGCAGTAGCTCCAATGCAGATCCTTCGCCGGCGTCCAGCAGCAGTCCCGAGTCCATTGAGATTGGCCAGCGACCCCCAGGCTATGCCCAACGCTCGCAATCGCTGGGCAGGAAGCTTCATCGCTCGACGGCCTCCAGCCTGGAAAGGCGCCCCTATACGGCGGAGGATGTAGTGACCATACTGCGCTCCTCTGTGCGACACCGCCAGTCGCAGGGAGGCGGGCACTCGGGCACTGCCAGCACCCTGCCTCGCCCCCCAACCGCCGCCATGTCCACCCATTTGGAGGACGCCTCATTCCGATCCATAGAGAACCTCGTGCTGAACGCCGAGCCACCGGACAGGACGCCCGGCGTGGAGCTGGAGCTCGACCTGGAGGCTGGGCAGGCGGAGGAGTGCGCGCAAAATAATACATCTGTGATTTAACTGACTAATATCGTACCGTACATAGCGTAACTCTTATGCGATCCACATATCCGCTTGCTTTCTTAGACTTGATTAGCGCTAGTTATCTAAAATACGAATATTACTTTGTAGTTATGCGAATAATAACGAAAACAATTAGTTGGTACTCCCAAGTGTGAGCTCTTTTGATCCCTAAAACTGGTATGGCCCGTCGATCGACCCACCCTTCTCATGTTCCATATTTTAGGCTTATGGATCGCGCCTGTCTACGCAGTTGCCCTTAAAATTATTCGAACAATGGGAGGTCTACGTGCCCTGTAGTCGCGGGCCGTCTATTTAAAGAAAAACGTAGTAAGCCTTAATCGGATTAACAAACGTGACTGGTCAAAAAGCAGAAAGGAGGAAGTCCAGGAGGTTGGCTTGCAAAAAAGTTGATCCGCGGCATTTTCAAATTGGCACGCACTGGTAAAGAGGGTTTGACGGTCCGGCAGCTCTACTCGGAGGAACTAGTTTAATGGTGCGTGTCTTGGATAGCTTTTATAAAGGTTTTGAAGCTGAAAAAACTGATCAATTTAATATTTTAAAACTATTTGTTTATTCAAAAATAAATATGTTATAAAATTTAAAACAATTTGCATTTCTTACAAAATAAATTTCATTTTTATCGAGTGCAAATCCCATAAAAGCAATGCAAATAAATGTCAAAAATGAGGAAAGTAAGTATTTAAAATGTATGTAATAATAAACTTATTTTATACATTAAATAAAAGTAAATTCAGGCCGGAGCGAAGTCGTTCAAATTTAGGGGTAAGTCGGGATTTTTTAGGAAGTTTATGGTTCGCCGAGGGCATTCAGGGTAACATGATGTGTGCGATCTGGTAACACTGCACCGCCACCAAAACATAAAAAAATAAATTTCGAACAGCAACGGAAGTGAGCGGACGCACGCATTCAGTTCAAACGCGTCGCGTTAAGCGTCAACAGAAAACCAAGAGTGGAGAGTCGCGAGACTAAAGAATTGGCAATTGGAAAAATTTAAGGAAAAATAAATACTTCTTTATTTAGAATAGGAACGAGCGCGTCAAAACGCCACTCTTTCGACAGCGGTTTTGGAGTAATTTTAAAGCCAAGCTGAGGCCAAAGTTTTCTGCCGCGCCGCCTTCGTAAGTCGCAGGTCGAAAAGTGCTCAAACTAGATTTCCACTTGAAATTCCTGAATTTCGTTTGTCTGCGCGAATCGCAACGAAACGAATCGAATCGCCAGAAATCGCAGCAGCAAAAGCGCAAAAGTCGAATTCAAATTGCGGCACCAGGTTTTCCGTCTGCCAAGTGCCGAAATTCAGTGTCTTTGTGTCAGTGTTTCAGTTCTTTGTCTCTGTGTGGGTGAATTACGAATTTGGATTAGCGGTGTGTTGTTCGCCTGATTAAAACGGTAAGTGGCGTCCCGCCCTGCGATTATCCTGCGAGCAAAGTTAGTTTGTGTTGGCGTCAAGTTCTGCACTCTCGCACTCGAGCTCGAACTCGGCACACTACAACTTATTTTGCCGCAATTTGCTCTAGTGTTTTGTATTAGCATTTTTATGTGCCGCCTCGCCAAAGTTGACAAACAAAACGCACGCACACTGGCGCACCGCCACGTAAGCGCACACGCACACAAAGGATTTCATTACATTTTGGGTGGGACGTAAGGACGCAACGGTACAACCCTCCTCCTGCTGTCTCTCTCGATGTGCTCCCTTCTCTGTCGCCCTCCAGCCCAAAGCCCCGAATGCTGTGCTACCGAATTTGTTTTCGCCTTCGCTCAGTTCCGTTGTTCTCTCCTGTTTTTATTTATTTTGATGGCGTATTTTGCCATTCCGCTTTGCACGAATTGCGTAGCTTGTCGCCTGCTCTATCCTTCTACGGGCGGAACTGGCTAAGGGAAACTTTCAGACAGTAGGAAGTTGGTGTATTTGGAAAATCTGAAATCGGAAATATAGTAATTTTACCGTCTTAACTTTTGCTTCTCTGCCAAGAATACTTTCCGAAATCGATTTTATTTCATAATAAATGTTATAATAGAAGATATAGTTCTCACTTTAACTTCACTTTATCCAACCTAATAATATAATTCTTGTTTTTTAAAAAAATTATATAATTAAAGATAAAATCATAATTGAAAGCGACATATTTATGTTGGTATTGTAATTTCCAAATAAGTTAATATCCAATTCAGATTGTTTAATATTTTTAATTTTTTAACACCTTTAAATTACTAAATTATTAAGTAAGCAAGATGCTAAAACATGTACTTTCGCATTAAAATTTGTTTTTCCTTTAAATATTCACTTCTTTTCTAGTTCCACTGTATATCCTTGCTGTCGGCTTGCCATGCTAGTTTCTGCCTGCATTGAAATGAGTTCGCAATAAATATGGCCCAATGTCAAATAAAAGGGCGATGAGCCAGCCTTTTTCCGCCGCCGCCGTCCTATCCTGCGCTCTATCTTCCCCATTCGCTCTAATCTCGGGGGACACTAATGTTTTACGACAAGTCCTACGCCGCCCAGTACAAACTTAATGCACACATCAATGGCAAATTAGATATACTCCACAGCAAATGTACTAATAACAATCATCGAGTGTGTGTGCGGGCCTCCCCTTCCTCTCAAGACGATTGTTTTGTTGATTTGGCTGTTACTTCCAATACATTGGCATTCAAGGGGCCGAACTGGGATCCACTTATGCCTGCCTTATGTCTCATTTGTCGTCGGGCAAATGGAAATCGTTTTGTTTTTGCCTTGTCAAGTGACAAATTTTCATTGTCTCCCGCCACTAATCGCTTACTTAAAAAGAGAAGAAATGCGCCGAAGACTCCAAACGAGAAATAAGACATAAGACAAGTGTAAATAAACACTTCAGAGGGGAGCTAGGGATCGGGAGCCCCGACTAAGCGATATCCTCTGAACAGTGTGGGCGGGGGCACCTACATTATCACAAGGCATGCCAGAAGTGAAGTTGAAGTATTACCCGGAGATACTGCTTAACTTTTTGGCTTAACTCCCAATGGCCTTTGTTATTTGGGCCAATAAAAAGCTTTTTCATCGATATTCTTGACTTTCTGTCAAACCATTCGTTGGCCTTTGTTTATTTTTAGTTGCTAATGGATATAATGTGCATATGGCCTTTTTGAGGACGAATAAATTAAAACTTCGGGACGTGACGTAAAGGTATTCCTCCCTTTTCTTGTTCTTCTCTGGTATCATATCAACAAGGGTTATTTGTGTGTATTTTTGTTTTATAAAGGGCCTAACTCTATAATCATTTCCTAAAGATAGCTTTCGTATTTGGGGAGCTTCATTCCCTTGCTAGAAACCCAATAGAGACTTTTAGAAGTGACGTAGGGTCCTAGTTTTAACTACCAATTGTTTGTGATTTTTTCCTTATAGCTCACTCTTAAATTTACATTTTTAAGGGATGCTATATACCCTTGGGTACCCTCTAAATTCCCGTGTACCTACAGTACGCACAAGTACTTGCCTCTTTTGGTGGCATTGCCCGCGGCACCTTCACTGTGCCCAGCCTGCTTTGGTTTCCAGCGGACAAACCACTTTGTTATCGCCCCGCCGAGGGCCCTTTAATCTCTGGTGCTGGTTCTGCTCACTCGCTGGTCAGACCCTCCAGCAATCTCCGCCCCCACCTTCTCCGTTGATTTACGTCTCTATTTTCCGAATGTAGTGCAATCGATTTAGATTGATTTTGTTTAAACAAACTGCACAGGAAGGCAGAAGCAGAAGCAGAAGCCGAAGCCGATGCCGAAGCAGCGCATAAAAGGCACCAAAAAGTGTAATAAATAATTGGAATCGGAATCTTTGGGCTGATTTTAATGCCAGTGTTAATTGCGAGAGCCACCCAATTTCATTTCCATTTCCATGCCCAATCGAAATCCGAATGCCAGTGCTCAGTCCCAATTCCAATTCGAAATCCTATTCCTATTCCTATGCCATCGATGCTTTGGTAATTAGTTGTGAATTGGATTGGGGATCACATAAAAGTGTTGATTACACACTCCGCTGGCTGCGCCCCCCGGCACGCCCCCCACCGCCCGGCTGGGTGCCAAGTGTTTTGTTTGTGTGTTCCTCGACGCTTGTCTTCGATGTGTCTTTTTGGGGTTTTCGTAGATGTTCGGGGAATTAGGGTTAGCCGTGCGCAGTGAAAGTCTTTGGGCAGGCAGCAGGTGTTGGCCAGGTCAGCAGGAAGCGCTCCAATTAATCGCCTCTATCGCAGGGAATTTCAACTACGCACAGCCAATTAATTGGGGCAGCTTAAGATGCCAGCTGCAGATACTGAAATTCCCACAGTTAAGCGACTGTAATTGAAATTGCACTGGGCCAGACATTCAAATTCACATTCACACAAATGTCTCGGCAGATTTGATTAGCAGCAGCAGTAGGGAGCCCCAGCCATTTTGTCAATTACAAAAATGCGGAGAATGTGCTTCGCCAGTCATGGTCGGGGGTGGTTTGAGGGGGGAACATCTTCGCATAGTTGCAGCAGCAGCAAAAACATCAAAGTCACTTCATGTCTTCATAAATTCACCCACCAAAAAGGCAAAAAAACGAAGGGAAAAGAAGACCTCTTTCTGGCCAACAGCTATCTCTTTTCGCCTCCGCCCGCTCCGCTGGCTAAGTGAAATGACCTGCCATTTTGTAAAGGCTAAAAAATAACCAGGGAAGACCGAAAACAAAAAGCTCGAGTCACAACTAATAAGATTGAGTTAAAAAGAGGGGACCGTACCCCAGGCCCGGGGAGAAAGAGCGATCTGCGAGGGAAGGTTAATGTCTTATCGACATGCTGCAATCTATGTATTTAATTGACTCGACTGCAATTATAGTGTACACTCAATATATATAAGCGTGTATATGTATTGCGGTAGTGTCTTCTTCCTGCAGATAAAACGCCGTAAAATGAAAAAGAAATACTTGCCTATAATGATTTCGCATAAATCGTGACTACTCGCCAAAATGAAAGGCGAGAATTTATACTAACAGTGTACGGGGCTGTGTTTGCTGTAGCTGGGGCTACAACAAGTTACAATGTAGCTCCGACGCTCCGTTCGCAATTCAGCGTGGAGTGTCGGTCCATGTCAGAGGCTAGTAGCCCCGAATCGCCCCCCTCGGCCCCACCACTCAGCATGCCAATCGTTCGACGTTCCCCGAGAGTCCCAAGCTGAAGCTGATGCTGAAGCTGGATTTTTAGCCGGAGTCTGATGCCTTTGGTCAGCCAAAGTCAGGCTACAAAAATCCGAGACAAAAAATAAAAAAAGAAAGATGTTGCGTCGAGTCGGAGGTCCTATACCCTCCTTTTTATACCATAAGTTTGTATACATATGTATATAAGTATTCTGGGGAACTGTTTTTTTTCAATTTCATATCGCTTTCAATAGGTCTTAATTGTCTTTTTTGATCTTTCAAATAACCTTGTTCTTAATATGGTGATTATGCGATGTTGTTAGCATAATCAGTGTAATCTCGAACAATTTTTTAATTTGTTTAGGATTTTTGTCATACAATGTTCGCTGGTTCCTATAATCCTTATCACACCACTTAATTTTAATCATTTTTAAATATCTATCTAGATTTCCTCAGTTAAGAAGGGCATAGCTGTAAGCTACTTGTAAAAACTTAAAAAAATAGAGTTGTCATAGCCAAAATTTTAATACCCATTGCATTTGGTAACCATTTTTATGGGTTTTTATAAAGTTAGGACAGGCATAGCACCTTATTAGCATGATATTAAAATTTACACTTGCTCTGCTGGTCATCCAAAATTGTAATACCCTCTGCTAGGGTGTTCAAATAAAAGAAAGGCAACGAAACCTGTAAGCGGTCACAATTCGCGGCCAGCTCCTAGAGATGCGCACGTGACTTGGTCATCCTTAAGATTCCCTTTCTCTTCTCTGCGAACGGCTGCGGCTGCCCCCACTCCGAATCACGTTTGCCAACAAATTGAAATTTATTTGTGTTGTGCCACGCCAGTTAATGCTTATTTATAACAACAATTAATCGCCCGACATAGATAAAGCGAAGGGAATGGCTGGAAAATCAGAGCGGCGGAGATATATATACTTTTTATTAGGAATTTTGTAGGTTTGTATGCTCCGAAATTAAAAGCAAATATAAAATATGTCAAACTATTTGCATATTAAATTTGTTCAACGAAAACCCCCGCGCTTAGTGGAACGTGTGACAAGTTTATTGGGGACCCATAAACTGGGCTAAGTTATGATTTATGAGGGTGGATTAGGCCATATACTCGCACAAAGTGGGAGTGCCGCGATTCCCACGCTCACGCCACCATCCCTAGGAATCAAAGAGCTGCAAAAACATTTAGCCACGTTGGGTTAGGGACACTTTGGACCGGCGGACAGACGACACACTCCACAGATCCACAGACGAGGGACAATGTCTGCGGCCATTGCCAAATCGTTAGCACTTGGCACTCTTGGCATCGCATCCGCCAGATACTCGCTGCCTCATCATCAGCATCGCCATCGCCATCGCCATCACCAGCATCGTCATCATCGCAATCCCCGGCTCTCGAGACACGGTTCGTTTCGGGGCTTAGACTTTCAAGTGTGTAATGAAATAAAAATATGTATTTAAACTTTATTTGATTGTCGTTGATTTCGGACGACAGCCATCCTCCGTTCCTAATGAAAGAATGTAATAAACCAATTTAGTTTCTCTTTCGCCCCCTCGCCAACCCCCCGTCCATCTGCATTCTTCCGGAGGCAGTCTTGTATAAATTTTGGAAGCTAACCAGACGCGACATTCCCCCGGAGTCCCGCGAGTTCCGAGTCCGAGTCCGAGTCCACTACCCATCATTAGGCCTGACAAAAGTTGTTCTTCCAACTCATTTGTACAATGGGAAATCTTCCCATAATTAACGGCTGTGCTTGGACAACTGCGACTCGGAGGCGGAGGGGTTTCAGTCGGACTTGGAATTTCTATGGCTCGCTGCACACAAATGACTGATCCGGAGGGTGCGGGGGGGTTCAGGGGCTTCATCCGAGGGACACTCAGACGACGGGCATTGCAATTGGATTGCCTGGAGTATATTCCTATTGTTATAGTTTGTCATTCCGATTGCCGTTGTGTTGTGTGTAGGTGACCATCCGTTGATGGTCGCCCGCTCGGTCGCTCCCTCGGGGCGGAATTATTAAAAGTGAGCCAGACAAAACACTGAGAGTTGCCGGGCATTCTCCATGGTCCCTCCGTAGCCTCCATAGCCACCATAGGAAAGCAGAGCGGGACAGATGCAACGGCCAGTTTGAGAGTCGACTCCCATTTGATATATTGCAGGCATCCGGTAGACAACGTTGACGTAGACGTGATGCTGCAATAAAATCTGCGCCGACTCCTCATTATACATAAATACCCTGTAACCTGGCGTGGGTATGCTCATCAAATGTGTGAGAACCATTTCCCCAGCTTTAGTATCTAGTATCTCCTCGGGTTGTCTGCAATGCGTAATTTAGACCTATACCAAATGACATCTTAGGCCTCTTTGAGTATCTCTTTGACTTGGCTTTCTAAACATAACAAGTTTGGTTATTTTTAGTATCTCTTCAGGTTGTGTTAACTTTAATATTTACACGGCGTGGTTTGGTACAACCAAGGTTGGCCAGTTCTTCTTAAAATGTAAAATACCTTTTTAAATGGCTAACAAATATTTACAAATTTATGACTAGACGTTCAACATGTTGGCCTTCGAGTTGTAAAATCTTATTATGGATATCAGTTAAAGAAAATGTATATTAAGTTGTTAAGTTAAGTTGAACATAGGGTACTCCCAGTTCGAGCTGAAAGCTGCCCGCACATTACTCTCTTTCCAGCAGCCTGTCATTGTTGTGGTTGTCACATTGTCGCCATCGTTGTCTCCATCTCATCGTTTGAAGCCTACACACGGACTCACAAACAAACCAATAAAAGGCGCTGTCTGTCGTAGTTTTCCTCCGGCCCGGCCTGCCTTTTGGCCCGGAACAGCTTCTTTTTCTTTAATTTTCGTTGCAACCAAATATTTGAGCCGCAAACAGTTAAAGACGCCGAAAACATGCACGGCCCACGTTGAAAGCCAGGAAAGTTGAGCGTTTCTCAGGCCCCACCCCTTCCGCCTCATTTTCCAAAATGTGTCGCATGGTTTTAATTAAATATTTTCAATTTTATGGGCTTGTTTGCATTTGCATTTTCGTCTTCGATTCGGCTTCGGTTTAGTTTTTCCAGCAAGGGCCACAAAAATGTTTCTATTTATTTGTTGTTGATTTGATTTTCGGTCTACTTCGTTTCTTCTCTTCTAGTTGGTCAGCAGAAGCAGCGACCAAAAGACGACAATGGGACACCGTGAGACGGTGACACCTGGTGGTCTACTCCAAAGTCTTGGGATTGGGACAGGGACTGGGACCGGGCCTGATCTGCATTTACATACCATTTTCCATTTACCATTTTTCATGTTCATCTGCTGTGTCGGTTCATTAGTTAGGATTACTGGACAATTATGTCGCATTTCGGTGCCGCTAATAGTTGTTTATTTACACAATTATAAAATTGAAAGCTCACATAAATTTGTCTGATTTTCTTGTGCGGGGTAGCAGCATCAGAATTCCCTTTGTTGGAAAGTCTTTCTTGGCAACGAGTGAAAGTTCTCTAAACTCTGTAAATTCTCTCATTACGGGGGAAGACTTCCTTTTGAATGGAGAGACTTTTGGGGGATTTGGCTTGGGGCTCGAGGATGCCCGCTAATGGCCCTCAATCGGGTCTTATAGCGGTGGCTTATATCGAATTATGTCTTTCATTCGCTTTGCATGCCTTTGTGTCGTCCCCGAATTGATTTCAATTTGGTTTCATTTAAAAATGATTTAAAATTAAGCCTGCTATTCAGCATCAATTTGCGGGGTGCGTTAGAGGGAAGTAAGAATTTAATAATTGTTCAAATTGCGGTTTGTTAGTAACAATTTTGTCATCGCCGATTAATATTTACCTTTCCCATTCGATTGCTCCCTGATTAGTTACCTATTTCCATGAGTAATTCCCACCTATGCCGCAATATTTTCCGATAAAAGCGATACCAAACCAATGCAGGATCCTTTAGATAGGCAAATTGTTTGCAAAGCTCCTAGAATTCCCACAAATATGGCTCTGCACACGAGTATATGCAACTTTATCCCCACAGCCCATATCTACTCATTTACTTTGGTTATCAGAAATTACGTTTCCCAAGCTCTCTATTATTTCCCCCGCCCTTTTGTGTGCTCAGAACTTTAATAATGTCAGACCCCATCCCCTTTGCAGCTCTTTCCCCCAAAAAACAAACACCGGAAACGTGGGCAATATTAATCGGTTCCCTCCCTGCGCTTTACATGCGCCTTACAGGCTATATATATTTGAACTTTATCGGAGCCCCAAATCAATTTATTTATGTGCGTCGTGCGCTTTAGTGGAGCAAACAGAAAAAGCTTGGGCTTATCTCCAACACGGTCTTTAGCGTCTGATAAGGCTTCCCGCCCCCTATAGGGAGTACGGGTACTTCCTCAACCCTTGAGATGCATTCAGTCGAGACCCGCTCGCAAAACTCGAACCCATCCAAGCGTTCAGAGCTCAACAGTTGAACTCTACCCCCCTCCGTTTCTCAGGCTTTCTCTGCTTTTCGAGCATTGGCGGTGGTGGTTCTCCGCGATCCCGGTGCAATAAAAGTACAAAAAGCAAATAGGTTCGACCCATGGGTAAATATATCGTTCCTATACGGTTATGGTACTATGGTACTTTCGTATACTGTGTGTACAAAGCGAGCGCAATGAATGAAATGTGTTTCCGCTTCGCCTTGCAATAATAGTTGGGAAATCGGAAAAATTGTGGCTGTCCTCGGGGGATCCGTTAAATGTGTCTCATTAGGCGGCTGCCGGAATGTGGGCGTGGCCAGGGGCGTCGGGTTAAGGGCGCACAGCCCGCACGCAGATCACTTTTCCGAGTTTTCGGCGAGTGCGTGCCATGAATTGTCGTTTAAATTAAATTAAAGCCAGTTGACTAGGCGCAGGAATAAAATTGAACAAAGGGGAAACTGCAACTGCAAACCACCACCGAACCACTGGGAGGAGGATGAGGAGGTTGAGGACGCGGATGAGGATGAGGATGAGCCACCCCATCCTCAGGTTCACGGATAAAAACAATCTGTTTGCTGCCTGTCACAAGGCAAACACGCCGAGTGTGTGTGCGCTGTGGGGAAGGGGGCAATCGGAGGAGGGCTGCGAAGGAAACTCATAAAAATCCACAACGATTTGTTGTCGTTACGGGCAGGAGACTGATGACGAAAGACGCAGGACGACCCACGGCCCGCCGTTATGTGGTGAACCTGATGTTACAGTGGGCCGAGGCCCAAGGCCCGGGGGATGAATCGCATAATTGCAGATCGAATTGCCCAGGCCCAAAGGGTTCCGGGAATTATTATTTCTTTAATTAATTATTTGTATGCATTGCCGGGGTACCAGTATATTTACAGTATTTACAAATCCAGTATCTTATTTCTGACAGTTGGTGTCAGGGAACCATAATAGCTAAGCACGCGATCTGTAGTTAAATTACACTTTGTCTAGTATGGTAGATATCTTTTGGGAAGCTTTGTATTTCAGAGAGGTTTTTGAGTAGTGAGTTTACAAATTATTATACCTATTTTACAAATTATCATACCTATTTTTAAAATCTCCTTGAAACCATAACAAACTTTAAAAGATTTTTTGAATTCAGTTATAAATTTAAGAATTTAATGATATATTGATCTTTACTTTGTTACTTGCTTAACAAATTATTATCCTTTCTCGAAACCATAACAATTATTTAAAGACTATTTAAAGTCAGTTTTTATCTTAAGGACCTTTGGATACATCGATTTTCAGATCATCTTGCTTACCGCTTGCAACATTCATACATATTTATTTTATTAACCCATTCACGCCGTTGTCGGGGAATAAGTTATCGGTTGAGTTTAACAGCCTTAAGACCCAGAACCACATCCCGAATCCCCTGGGCACCACTGTACCACCGTGGTTGATGTGTTTTTTGTGGGTTTTAATTTTTCCTCCCTCTGTCTTTTCTTCCGGGCAAGGTTATTGCAATCGCAACACCTCAGCCGCCGGCGGAACTCCTCCTCCTCCGATCCAGAAGCGCTGTGCAACAGCCCAGCCCTGCCCAGCCCATCTCATCCAATCTATATAACCCGAACTCCCTTCCCTGGGCATTTTTAATGCTTTTAATTTTTGCTGCGCCAACGGACAGGGAAGCACGGAATGAGCACTGAAAGTAAGCCCAAAAAAAGAAGAGCGTGTATGTGCGATGTACGCTTTTCGGGGGTAAGATGTTCAGTTCCGTTCGGTTAGGGGTTGCAAACGTCCTGGAGACTCGCTGTGTGTGTGAGGGTGTGCATCCTTTGATTGCGTGTGTGAGTGGGTGAAGGCAACCGAAAATGTGCAAAAAATGGGCGTTGCTCGACGCGATATATCTAATGGCTTTGTTTCCGAGAGTTGTCGCCCCAACTCCTCGCACTTCTTGTTGCCGCTGTTTAATGCATGTTGGCAAATGTTGAAATGATGTACTTGCCACCACTCTGCACCACCCCCTGGCCACCGCCCACCCCCCTGCGGTGCGGCGGCATATGCCAGACTGCTAAATATGCAGCTGTTAATGGCTCAAAAATTAAAACATTAAGGCGGAGCCCTCGTCATCATCGTCATCATCCCAGTCAACGACTTTGATTGGAAATGGGTTCTGGGTTCGGGCTTTCATCTAACCACCCGGCGCCCTACTCATTTTCCTGGGAAAGCGCTGAGTAATGGGAAAAGTGCACCTTGCATGGGAAAGATTTGGACGCGCAGATAGGAAACACATTCGGAAAAGGGACCCGCTGGTTGACTGAATAATTACACACGTGGCAAAAGCTCCTAAAGGTTTGTGAGCACCCAAAAAGGGTATTAGAAACTGGGTTGGAAAATAAGTCCACCCGAAATTTAAAAATATATCTTTAGCTGTTTATTATGATTTATAAAAGACTTTCAAAATATTTTTTCAGGAATGTTTAAGGTATTTTCCATTTTTACTCACATAAATTTGTTCAGTTTTGAGGAATTTAAGTTGAGTTATATTTAGTTCTCACGCTATTGTAAAAATGAACGTGGTGACGACAGATCTGCAAGACAATTTTCTTTGATTTGTTTTTCAATCTTTTTCAAAGGGTCTGAACTTTTCGTTATGGCCTATATAAATTTCCCCCACTGAGTTTTTTTGGTTCACCTTTGTTTTGGTAATTCTTTTGAAAGGGTTCTTTGTGGGTCACTTGCCCCCCGAGTGGAAAGGGTTAGGACGCCTGCGAATGGTGAGGGAAATGGAAATATGGTAAAATATGTTAATTGAAGTAGACCCAAGTTCATAACGAATGGCGTTAGAATCCATTTACTTTGTGCGGTGAAAGTTCAATTACCTTTATCCGATCACTAGTTTGACAGCCGGGTGAGCACTAAATATAGTTCAGATAGGGCTGCATTTCGTTGGCTCATTTACTGGTGAAAAGAAATCAATTTTAAGGGGGGTTGGAATGGCAGCATTAATCGAATATGGTTTGAGAAATATTTGTTTGGGCGAAGAACTCCGAAATTAATTTCCGTTCATTGCAAACCGATGTTTCTGACTGATTTCCTCTCAATGGCCAGACATCCGAGGGAAATTTCCTTGAGAAACTGTTGTTCTACTGTAGCGTTTTCTTTGCTTTCCCTCGGTTTCTGAGCCCCGCTTTGTCTGCTTTATGTTTCCCCCTCGTTTGCTCTGGGCAAATTCATCCTTTTTCATTTTGGGCAACTTTTCTTGGACTTGACTCGATTCCCCAATTTTGTTCTATACACAAAGACATACACACAATTCCCTTGGCGAACATTTCCGAGAAGCAACAATGCACCACCCACCACCACTGCTCCCCTTTTCCCCCCTTTCCGCCCCCCTTTCATTCACTTTCCCCGCATTTTCCAGAGGCAGACAATAACAACGTTAAACAACATTGGGGCATAGACAAAGGCAGGCTACTTACAAGCCGCCAGTCACCGCAAGATGGCCAGAACTCCACCCCATCTCCTTCTTGAAAACCCCCTCCAATCCCTTCCCCACCTGGCACATCTTATCTTATCGCGCAGGTGCACGCCACACGGCTCAAAACAACCGACAAGGCAGCGACAGTCGAGTCGCAAGAAAAAAGAGCACCCTACCCAACCCCCTGGCCCCCTCTGAACCTGCTGCCCATGCGCACAGTGCACGACGTGAATGGCAATTCCCTGGGCCAGCGAGAATTTATGAGGCGGCCTCCAAGAACGAACTCAAAGGTTCCTCAAAGAGACGGCGACATTCTCGTAAACGAGAACCACACAATTAGTCATTTGTGGTTCTGCTTCGACAATGTCTTTATATTCCTAACATTACCAAAACTAATTACTTTTTACTGGACTATACATTACTTTGGACTTTGTGCATTATAATTAGCATGTTGAATCAATGAATTTAAAACAGATAATTGAATGGGTTTCTTTTAAGAGATCATATTTTTCTAAAAGTATAATAAAGATAATTATGATATATAATAGATTATTCAAACATTAAATTCAAAGGAGGGCTTTCACTTAATAATAGATTAATTGATATACTTTGTGCTCTACTGATTCGAATATCATGTTGAAGCTCTTTAAGATGTGTAGGAAGAATCCAATCAACCAGAATCAAACTCAGAGTTTGGGTCACTGATGGGGAATGCAAATCACTTGAAGTGAAAATGCAAATGGTATGGGGTGGTCTACACTATACAGGCGTATATGCGGCGTGGCTGAGAGAGAACATCAAAGGCCGGGCGGTCTAATGAGGAAAATGCATTATTTGACCCCTGGCCTCACCGAATTAGCCTTGTCTGCTCGCGGCTTCCGTCTGGACTGGTGTGTTTCTTGGCAAATGGAGGGAAATTGCTTTCAGCGGCAGGAGAATGGGCTCCAGAACAGCGCAGGCTGAGGCGAATTTATCAAACTTATTTCAACATGCGGGGGGAAATGTGTTTCTGATGATGCTGATGGGTCGAAAAGGGAAATCCAGCAGCGGCAGCTAATTAAAATGGCTTATAATTTTCATGATTTACACTTGTTGTCTGGTTTCACCCAACGCCACCCCTGCTCGGATTCTTATGTTTGTGTTTTGGGTTAAAAGCTCATAAAATTAAAGGCCCTAAAAACATGGCGTGGGCAAAAAGGAAGAATTTTTAGAGATGTGAATAGAGGAAAGTATATTTCAGAATAATGGAAGATGGTGTGAATGAAATGATGAATATGATGAAAGGGTTGGGGAATTTTAATAAGAAAAATGAAATGTTTCCATTCCAAAAACTAGGCTAAGACCTTTTTTAATGCAAATAAAGTAATCAAAGGTTATTCCACAAAATTGCCATAAATTAATTATAAATTCAGTCAAATAAATTAGTATCGCCTGACTCCGCGTGGCATAATTTCGTGTCACGATTTTCATCCCTAGTCGAAAAAACGAATGAAATAAACTTGCTTAAGCTTTTTGATTGTGCAAAGGCAACAACTTAGTTGAAGTTGAAAAAAAACGAGAAAAATTGTAGGCGCACATTTGGTTTTTATGCTATCCGGTGCACAAAATATAATTCAATCAACGCCAAGTGCCACGCCCCCAGAGCCGCCACACTAGCCAGGGAATGGGAATTCATTTTCTATTTTTTAGTTATTTTCGACTCTTGCATGCCGCACGTCAGCGGATGGGGGCAGGGGACGCGGAGGGGTTTGAGGCAGCAGAAGAGAAATGTTCCTCAAGATAGTATATATCGTCGGGTGTATGAAAAATATGGCATATGAGCTGGTGGTGCCCCAACTACCGACCCCCGAAGACCAGATGATGGTCTTTCGACTTCACCTCGTGCCGCTGCTGCCTGCCCCCCTTTTTGGGACTCCGAGGATTGGCAACGGGGTGAGGATGGCGGGGCTAGTGGTGCTGCTTTTGGTGCTGGAGTTCTGGAGCTCTGGGGTCTCGGGGTTCCGGAGTTCTGGGCCTGTCAGCTCACGGCGCGCGCAGCAGCATAAATCAACTTATTTCATTGGAATTTATGTTTTGTTGTTGCGCCTGTCGCTGATGCAGTTGCAATTGTTGTTGCTGCTGCGGCATTGGCATGGCCCTGTGCAACGAACACTCTGACGACTGACGCCACCACCGTCATCCTCAAGCGATCCGGCAATCCAGCAAATCCACGAGGGGATTACACTTGCCTCCTCCTCGAATGCCCTATTCCAAAGCTGATTTGCGGCTGCTGGCGACAGGGATTGCAATTTGCAAGATAAGAGGATATTTTGTTAGAGTTTAAGTATCTTTTGTGTGGTTCCTTAAATTTTAAAGTGTTAGAGGGAAACACCCATAAGATTGGTACAGATGAAACCAATTCGTATGCACTATTTCAATGGATATTTGAGTATGATGTTGATCATGGAAATATACTTCCTTAGTAATAAGTTTTAATTATTAAAAAATTCATATTGTTATATTCATATTCCAACTCGCTAAAGAACTCCATTTCGCTCCGGCAAGAGTGTTCAGAGTTCGATTAGAAGTCAAAGACGTTTTTCATGAGTATTTCATGCTTGTTGCCTGGTTGTGTGTGCAATTGCTTCATTTGCGGCAATGTCTTCGAGGGGAATGGGAGGTGCTAGGAGGAGGAGTGGTAGCAGATTCAGAAAAGTAGGAGGTGAACGAGGAGGCGCAGGCCGCGTGTTAAAATGTACACTTTGCATTTAAATCATTCCGGGAAGTTGGGTTCGTTATATTTATCTGTTGCCATTACCTTACACTCTCCCCGCGCCCAAGTGCCCCATGTGCCCCATGTGCAACTGGCTGTGGCGGAGTTCCTTCAGCAGGAACTCAATCAGCAGAGGGCCAGTGAAATAAGCAGAATTGAAAAGCTAAGCACTTTCCTTTCTTATTTTTATCCGACTTCTGCTGCAGCTCAGCTGAGTGCTTAGAGTGCGGCTGACTTGTGGCAGGAATATCCACTGTATAATCCCGAGAGTGAGAGATTAAAGGCTCATACTAAAGCTGCCACATAAATTAAACTTACTGAGCAGATTTGAGGAATTGTTTGGCTGCCTGTATGGAAAGTTGAATTCTTTCCCCTTGGCAAGATTTATAACTGAGACTGTGTGGAATACTAAAGTGTTTATTCTTCTTTATTTATTTGCAGGTATGTTGAAGATAATGGCCATAAATACGACTGGTTGAAGTGGCAGAAGTTTGGCCAAGAGAAGTGAGTTTACAAGTATACGAACTTATGGAAATTTGCATTACAAATAAAGATAGATTGTTTTTCCCATATTTTAATTGTACTGAAAAGTATTTGGAGCAATAGAATATTGCTTTACATTCCTTGGCTTAAGCTCTTTCTCCCACTTAATTTCAGCATTCTAATTGAACTTCTAGAGGTCCCAGCTAGAGTTCTGCTTATGATTCCTACTCTGCCACTACTCAAGTTCTCCACTCTGCACTCCATTTAATTTTTCCGAGAGTGCTGCACTCGCTCCAGACATTTTTCCCGGGAATGTTTCCCTTTGACTGGATAAATGACTTTGTCCGGTAATTTGCCCCGATGTTGTGCAACTCCCCGTCACTTTTTGTTCGGGGGTTCCCACACCCCTGTACCGCCGTGTGGCGGATAATTATGCCATGCTAAACATTGTCTCACACTCGACGGTCTTCCTCTTTTTGCGCCCACACTCGGATTTATGGAATACTTAACGAACAAAGTTGTGAAGACACAGACAAAAAGCGTGTTTCCCCTTCCAGCAATTAGACGCCATTTCCATTAGCGTTTAACCGTTTAACATTTTTTTAGTTGGTTTGCCTAACAAGTCTTCACACCTGCCCACATCTTGAGCAAATACTTCTATTTGAGCTGTGCGAAGATGAAAACAAAAACGAGAAGTTGTTGGGGAAAAAATCTTGTCACTTGTTGCCAATTAAGAGGAAAAACAACGAGCACAGCCCGAGGACCCTGATGATCGTACATCAAGTGGTGGGGTCGGTGGGTCCGTCTCTATATGCCGGCTTCCCCAGCTCCCCAGCTCTCTAATTCTCCACTTCTTCAGTTATTCAGCTCTTCGGCTCTTCACTTTTCGAGTTCTCCAGAGGACCAGAGGCGGTCAACACTCGACGCTGGCGGCGCAGCTGCCTCAATTAGCCCAGTCTGTTTATTTGCAGATTCTTTTTTGCAGCTTTTGTTTTGATTTTGCAGATTTTTTGCTTCGCTTGGCACATGTGAAAAAAAGCAGAGAAGGCGATCCGAAAAGAATCATTTCTTCAACTGTTTAATTGCAGTCTGGCTGGCTGGCTGCCTGGCTTTTGCATTTAATTACTTTGTTTATGGCCCCGGCAGCAACAATAAAACTTCAATTTATGTGTGTGTTCTCTTTGGCACCCAACCCCCACTCCGCCGGCCTTCGCCTTTTCCCCCGCTGAAGTCGAATTCCAATGCACAAATTGACAGGCATCCCCCCAGCCATCCATCCAGAGCAGCCCCCCGCCCAACTCCTTCCCCTTTTCGCTGGCCTTTGTTATGTAAACAACGCGAACTTTATATTTTTTGTGTCGACGCTGCAATACTAAAACCAACTTAACTCAACTCGCCGCCCTGCCACCCAAAAAATACAAAAAACATGTGGAAAAGAAAGGGAAAACCACCCACAATTCGCATTCTAACTGAAGGGAAAAGTTTTCCTTGCACAAATAACTCGACTTCTGCGACTCAACTCGCTTTGAATGCTTTGCAATTTCCGCTCTTCTAAATTTGTTGAAAATATTTTTACCCCGTGGAAACTCCCGGCCCCCCCTGGAAAAGCGGGGAAAACTTTTCTGCTGTGCGGACCAGTAGGAGTACGAGCAACACCAACAACGGCAACGACAACGGGGCAACAGCAACCCATGACTGACTGCCCAACCTTGCGTAATATTTTAATAAATTTTGTCGCCAGGCATTGGGCGCCCCCACTGGAGCGAGCGGGACAGATAGCGGGGGTGCGAGCGAGAGGGCGCACACAATAGCAACTCTGATTGCTGCCACTAACCTTTGTCCGATTTCCGTTTCCACTTGCCGCGCCTGTTGTGCGGCGCCTGCGTCCTAATTAAAAACGCAGGCAAAAAGTAGGATAAAGCCGGCCAAAGTGCGTCGAACCTGTCAAGCAAAAAACGAAAAACACCGAAAGAAACGGGACAGTAATTATAAATACACCGATAAAAAAGGGGGGTTCGCTATGATGAAACTCCGCATTAAGTCACCTGATTTCGAGAGCATTATGTCCAGAATTCACAAGTATTTATTGCATTTGAGATTTTAACCACAGCCAATTTTTGGTCACTGTATTTCTATTAGGTTTTAAAATTAAAATACCCAAAGTACTTGATTTTCTATGTAAATAAATTTTAACATGTTTTCATTTCATTTCATTTAAAATCGCAGTTTAAAAAGAGTGGGTTTCTAATGTGACTAGCAATTGCACTGATTTCAAAACTAACAGTTTAATGTACTGAAATAATTTTATCATATCATCATAATAAATATAATAGTTGTAATCCCCATGTAATCTGGAGTTAACTGGAGTTATCATATAGATGAATACCCCTAACCTTTTTGATTTCGTTATATATAGGCAGAACCTATTTATTTAGTTCAGATTTCATAGCTCACAATGTTTTGCTATATATGTTTGGCATATATATATGGCAATTACCAATTCCCATCCTTTTGGTTCTCCCTGTGCAAGGATCAGGTACCTAGCAGGACAAGGCCTGTCAGTTGATTCCTGCGACAGAGTGGAGGAGTGCGCACCGGCGGAATTTCCATGTCAAAGCAGATTTTCTAACTGATTTCATGTCCAGCGATTTGAAGCGCTCAACAATTCCTAGTTTGCCGGCATACCGCTCGCTCCGATGTCCTGCTCCTGCTCCTGCTCCTGCTCCTAGTCCGCCCCCCTCCCTATGCCCTGGCCTTATGATGATGGCTGATGGCGTTGGCGGCGGCGCCCACTGATGTGGTAATAAACACCCCTTGTGCAGTCTAATGGACCGTAATTAACTCGTGCGTCGACTGAGGCAGCGGCTGCGACTGCGCCAGCGACGTCGTCGTTGTACAAGCGATGAATAATAATTTTTTGCCAAAGCCACAGAGCCGTAGAGCCGTAGAGCCAACGTCCAATCCGTGGACAACAACAGGACCCACTGGGACGGACCACCGAACCCCATAGCCAGAGACCCCTGGCACAGTGGTAACGATTGCCGATTTAATGGCCAATCATTTTCGGGGCCTGATCGCCGGCCATTCGCATCGCATTTACATATGTAACTAGCTGGCCAGCGGGCGAACACACTGTCCATATCCCAGATCCCAGATGGTGGAAATTACTTATCGCCTGTCATTTCGGGTAATCGCTGTCCCACATATTAGGTTCGATTATGAGGCAATCTTTATGTCCGCAGCAAGTTGTTGATTATGTGCCGAGTTGATCTGTGTGCGAGTACTGTCGAGCGATTTCAGGATGAGATATGAGTGGTTTTATTGCAGAGCAACAGATGTCAAGGAAACTGAGATGGTAATTTACCAGATTTATGTGCTGCATTTTTAGGCTACGCATATATTATGCTTACTGTAGTCTTAACAGGGCCAAACGTTGCTTCAATATAACAAATGTGTCGGTGTTATTTATATGTTAATTGCAATGCCATTTACATGTTTATTTTCGATGGATCAAGCTAGACAATAACCAAAAAAACAGGGGCAAAATTGCTTTTTAGAAGCATTTGCTAGGCTTTTTGTGTGACTGCTGAGATGGCAATTAAGCCGAAGGGAGTTTTATGACCCAATTAAAATATTCGAATTTTATAGATATGACATCTGTATATCAGGCTTCGTTAAGTACCTATTTATAATGTTGATATAAATTTGCATTATTATTGAGCTGTTAAAGATATACTAAGTTATATTTGGATGGCCATGTGATTTGGTGTATATAATTTATAACGCCACTTGTGGTTATTTTCCGCTCCTTGGAAACCCTTTTCAGAAAAGAACTCCTACTCATTGAGTTTCAGAAAGCACCGCGTCATCATCCTTTTCGGAGACAATTACCTCTCCTGGTGGAACCGATTCTTACCATTGTACCCGAGGCTCCAGATTGCCATTGTTGTTGCTGCTGGTCAGGGTGTTGCTGCTGCTGCTGCTGCTGTTGTTTGCGTGACGGATATTGCCTTGTCACTTGCATGTACGAGAAATGTTAAAACGTGGAGCCGCTTGGCTTGGGTTTCATCGGCTTTTGCCTTTTTTCCTAGCTCCCAGCTCCCGGCTCGCAGCTCCTTTCCCCTTCGCATTGGTCCACTCGGGCAGGTCCTCCGTTGCCTCCGCCCCTCGGTTGTTACCCCTTTTTTCGAGCGGCGACCGCAGCAACCGCAGAGCGGCAATCAACGCACAGCACCAACAACATCAACAACAGCAGCAACAGCAGCAACACCAACAGGCAGTGAGTTTTTGTACCGTTCGAAAGTTGTGCTAAAATTTAATTAATTTCGCAATTTGCCTAGACGCTGTCGATTGTAGATTGTCAATTGCAGGCTCGTCGAACAATTTCTATCTTTTTCGAAAGAGCCCCCTTCGACACCAACCATCTATCCATGGTAGAATTGCGCTTTTTGTGTTGCTCCACTACGGCTGCCGAAAAATTATGATGATTGCCATCATCATCATCATCGTGGTCGTCATACCGCTCGCTGCACTGCCTGCACGTAATACCCATAGACGTACTCCTCGTAATGCCCCACACTAAGCGCGGGGCGTGGCAAATGGGCGGCGATTTAGCCATGGTCATTATAAATACCAATTTAATGAGCGCAACATATGCAACGGGCACAATCCAGGGGCGCTGGCGACTGGGGACGGCGAAAAGGGGGTGCTGCAGCGGACGTTTAATGCGATTACATGGCAGCGGCACATTTGTCATCGGGGGTAGAGTAACGGGCGTACACTGAGCCAA
Source organism: Drosophila biarmipes (assembly GCF_025231255.1). Lineage (NCBI taxonomy): Eukaryota > Metazoa > Arthropoda > Insecta > Diptera > Drosophilidae > Drosophila > Drosophila biarmipes. The sequence continues at coordinate 10,160,809 of NC_066615.1, read as the reverse complement.
ATTCGAAATGGACGGGGATTAATCACCGCGATAATTCAATAAGAAATTATAAATGGCTTGGCTGTGCATAAGTTGTGTTTAAATTTCATTTGATGTCCCATTTTTATTATTATTTATTATTTTGAAAATATTAAGAGCGGTTATATGTTTGTTTTTATTCCATATTGATTTATAGAATGGGTTAAGCCTTTAACATTGGCCATTAATTATTTCGAAGAGGAATATTTAAGTATATATTGATAAATGTCGAATTCCTTTAAGTAATTATATTATTTTTGGTAGGATGTTGTTTCCATTTTCTGCAAGTGAATAAAGTTTTGCTCGAATTTTACTGCATGTTACTCTATGATTTATGTAAGTTTTGTTCATTAACGATGTTATGTTATGTCGCACGTTTTTATGGGCAGATTTTCCAGCAGATTAAAGGCATGTTTCTTTTGAAGAGATTAATAGGCAGTTTATGAAAGTTGCAACGACTGAAAAGTGATAAGTGGCGCCCAATAATGACTTAATCCGTGAAATAGCTGCCCTAATAGGCGCATATTTGCGGCAAGTGCAGTGGCCCCCTGTGAACTTCAACTTCAACTGCAACTTCAACCTGCAAACTTGCAGCAGAATCAGCATCTGCGGCCGTGTGTCAGCTTAAACAAATCAAGTCAAATTATTGCAATGCTAAACAACAAGCAGGAGAAGCAGAGGCAGAAGAATCTGTGGCAAAAGAGCCAACGAAACGAAATGTAACGAAGCAAAACAAAATGAAACTGGCGTACCAGCCGCAAGGTTTCGCATCCGTAAGATAGATTTTGCTACTGCAGATGCTACTGCCACGCCAATTGCATGGCCACCGTGCATAACTCCAGCTGGATTGTCTCTGGTCGGGGGACCGGGGGTCTGGAGTCTGGGCTCTGGAATCTGGGGTCTGGAGTCCCTATTCCATGGTTTTAGTCCGGCATGCGGGCCACTGCAGTAGCAGTAGCAGCAGCGCAGCGGTGGAAATGCCAGTGAGAGGAGCACCAGTCGCCGCTCATTAAGTGCCACTCTACGACAGTTGTCGCTAATGCCGCCGCATCGTCCGGGCTCCCGGCTCCCGGCTCCTGGTCCCCTCATCGAGTCAACGTAAATTTGCAAATATTTGCTGGAATCGGACGAGAGCAAGTGCCACCATGTGAAGCTGCTCTGCTGCTGCTGCAGAAGGGCAGTAAAATTCCTAGAATTTTTACCCAGTGCGCGCGGGACCTAAGCTTAAATGAGTGTTAGACGAGAGAAGGGGCTCTGCAAACACTACATCTGCTCCTCATCCACCATAGCCCAGCCCGCCCTTTACGAAAGTGCATGGCCCTCGAGATCCCTGAAGAAGTTTGGCACTTTAAATGCCAAATGCCAGCCGGGAAACCACTCTTCACTCTCTGCTCTCCACACTCCACACTCCACTAATCCAGCCAGGGCCAGAGTCCATCATTCCCCAAACAGTCCAATGCAATTATCCCCGCCTTGCAAAACCCACCTGAGGCTATCGGCGAATCTCTTTTTCATTTCCTTTATGGCCAACCGCATATGGTATGGCCCATAGCATATAGTTAGTGCCGCTCCCCGCCCCTTTCTGGAAAATTTCCAACAATTGTCATATTATACTTTCGGGTTCTATTCACTTGGTTCGCTCCATTGTCCTGCTGCATTCACGGGGCCACTCCCTGGTTTCCCTTTTGATAACCATGTCGGCGAAGGGCGCCACTTGCACCCTGTGTACCTGCAGCTGCAACATGGATGATTCGACGGCGAGGAGTGCTCGAAACATATGGGAAATCTGTGGCAATGTGGTTGGAGGAGAAATGAAAATGGGTATTATTAAGTGGACTGCCTCAAAAATAGAAGACAGTATAAATCATTGCCTAATGTGGAGCATACTTTTGAAATCAATACTACTCACTGTCTCGCTAAACTTAATATCCAATCATCCCCAGTTCCCGAGAATCACTTATTCGGATCACATTCTGTGGAGTTTTTGAGTAATTTGATCACTCCCCAACATTTTATTTTGAGCCGGGTGGCCACCGAATCGGGGTCACCTTTTAGGGGTGTCTTTAATGTGATGGCTCTGCTATTTGAGGTCACCTCTTTAAAGTTTTCGCTTTTCCTTGATCAATTTTATAAGCAGCTAATTGGGTCTTTCTTTTCGTTATGGAGGTCAGGTTAGATCAATTTTTTAATGGGCTCTCCTTCTTTTTGGTCCCACCGCACATGAGAACATTTGGGTTAGTTGACAGCCAAGTGTGAGAACTTTTTATGGCCTCCACAGGGGGCACCACAAAGAATGGAATATATTTACCACTTAGGATGGGATGACCCCATCGAGGGGAGATGAAGTTTAGCCATTTGGCGGTAGAGGTGTCACCACTTGACGGGGTCGCCCCAGAAATGGGGTCACCCAACAGGCATTTTTCAAACATTTAAAGGTGTCAGCTCACTTGACTTGGCCAAAAAAAAGACAACGAGAAAGAACATTCCAATCCATGCCGAAATAAGAAAACATCCCTGACTCTTGAGCAACCCTCGCTTGGACTAGGATCAAAACTGCCGGGGTTCTCCCTTCGAAGCAGGGCGGTTAATGACCATTCATTGTCTTACCTGACCCACTTGTTCCTGTTCCACTGCCTCCCGAGTTACGGAGCTGCTTTGAGCTCGGTGAGTCAGAGTCTTGAGGTATAATTTGTATTTAAAATGCAACAAACCATAATTTTAAAGTCGCCGCTGTGCGTGCAGTTTGTCAAAAAGAGCAGGAGGACGATGATGAAGAGCGGGCAACCTGCGGTGCCGAAGACTGAAACGGAATGAAATTATTAAGTATTTGCCTGCGCCGGTCGGCAGTTGGAGGAACAAAGGCCAAAGCTTTTAAATATTTAATAAGTATACAAAAGTGGAGGTGGGAACCGGGAGAGAAGGGACATTCGCCTGTTGTTGAGTCATGTCAATTGACTGACTGAGTGCCCCGCTGAGCCGAGGGAAATGGATGTGGACGCGGCAGTGGGAATGGGCATGGAAGTGGAATCAATACCATGGATGGCCGCCTGCAGGGTTCCCGAGTACTTGTAAGGATATACACACACTGGCTCGCTCTCTCTGACGTACTAACGGTGACAATAAATGAGTAAAAATGACTTCAACGAAACGAAAATGAAACGACAGACCGACTGACGGACGGACGAAATCTGTCATCAACACGCCGCCAGTCCGCCAGTGAAGAGCAGAAGATACGAACTGAACCTGGATACGAGGAGGCCCTCGCTCAGATACCCACGCCACGCACACCCATGCGACAGCCATGAAATTTGATACGATGCGTGTGCGTCAGTTGGAGTGAAAACGAGTGGAGTGGGCGCTCTCGATGGGCAGAAGGACACAGCACACAGGACGGACCGAAGAAATTTCCATTTAATAATAGCAGTCGCCTGCTCTTGGGTGTTTTCCAAAAATCGTATTTAAAACTTGTAAATACACGAGGAACAAGGTTTAAGCACTTTAAGAGGCTACAACAGAGGTACTATACCGAATTGTGAGACCAAACTAATTTTAGCGACTCATTAACAGAATTATTAAGCGAAATTAAAAAGTTTAACCATAGTGTTTCCCCTGAATCCTTTCTCTATAACATAATTGAGGATGGATGTAAATTCTTGAGAACCTAAAAGTCAGTTACAGTTCCATGTTACATTTATGATTCTTTTAGATGCTATTTACCAGTTAAACGTTTCAAAAAATCTGTCATAAACAGAGCTGTATTTAAAGTATATTTTGCACAATCGTGATCCCTTGCAGCCCAGCCAATGTGCACAGTTTTGATAATAATGTAACATAAATTTAAATGGGGTTAAGACCATCGGCATTTATGGTAAGTTCCCACAACGATGGGCTGTTGTGTTTGTGAATAACAAAAAATAATAGCCGCCGGGCATTAAAAGTGCCTTCTAAATATATCAAACTCCACCAGGCATCGATCCAGAGTATGAAAGAGGGTGGTTCGATGCGTTATGACCGGCCAGATTAATAGAGCTCCAAATTTTTATTTGTTTTGCTGCGTCTGCCAGTCCTCCAAGATATTTACTTTACGCTCCGTCTAAGAATTAATAAGAAATAACGTGATTTATGTTCTGCCATGGGCGTTGGTGGGGGCTAAACTTCCGCTTTATTGGCCAGACATATGACGGAATGACAGTACTTTGTGGTTATGTTTCATTTATGCTGTTGTTTTTATTGAGCCTGGCAAAATATGAACCATTGATGGCTTTTTATTGTTATTACCAGATAAACTGCGGGGCTCCCCTGCTTTTGCAAAGTTAAACATGATTTTAGTGTGTTGTTTTTGCCACAAGGAGGGAGAAGTATGATGGTTTTTGGTGTAATCGAGATTTTCATTGGGCTATTTCTTAGGTTATGATATAGGGACGCTTTGTTAGGATATTAATTCGAGACTTTATGAATTTTTCTTGATGATTTGTATACCTTCCCAGCGAGATTGCACATACTTTAGGGCTATAATTTAAAAGTATATATCCCTAGTCCCGTCTTTCCACGTTTTCACTCGTCAACCTTTTGACTCCAGGGGCAACTCTCGTGGCTGGTGAAATTTACAACCTTACCTGTCCTAATCCCGGTGATGCAGCATGCTCGCAGCAACATATTTCACTTCTCCCGGCTGGAGAACAATGCGAAGGCTTTTAGGGGCAACGAGGAAGACGCTCCGCTCCGGTCTGGTTTGGCCGGGTCTACCTGACCCGAAATGCGGAAAACAAAAGCCGAGATGAAAACAAAACTACATCGCAGAAGAGCTCAACTGCAACACGCATTGCACCTGGGATTCGGATGGGATGGAATGGGATTGGGCAGGGGATCGGGCTGGGTGGACCTAGCTGGCGCGCACACGCCTCACATTCTCCCTTTCGGTTTTTATGGATTTGTGAAACATTTTATAACTTTTTTACATGGAAATGATGTGTGTATGCGAGTGCCGCAGGTGGGGCTGTTTATTGTGGTAACCTCGAAAACAAGTTGAAACCGGAGACACCGGGCGACAAACTAAATAATGCCCGAGCTTTGTATTTGTCCATTTCGATGATGAGCCCACACAGTCGAGATAAAGATAAATACGAGATAAATGAAGATTGCGTTTCGGCACTCGAGGCGCCATTGTAATAATAAAGCCACCAAAAAAAAGAAAAAAATAATAATAAAATCCAAGCCTAAATCAAATAGAGCATAATCTGCTGATGGGGACTGGCTGGGTTGTACACTTGATCGTCATCATCACTTGTTGGGGGCAGATCAAGAAAACGAAAACGAATGCGTGGCACAAATTGAATCTGATTGTTCAAGTAGTCGGGTCTGGGTCTCTGCATCCGTATCTGTATCTGTATCAAATGTAAATCAGAGGCTACGAGCATCCCCTTCCTCCCCCTGCAATCGCCTTATTCAAATTCAACTCAAAAACAGCTGCTACACTTCATTACCATAAGGTTCGCCTTGAATAGCCCTCCCAATCACCTCCAGATCCCGAGCCCTCCCCTCTCGCCGGGCATGCAATTTGATGTGTGATTATGCCTTTTTGTCGCTTATCAAAATGAAAATTCAAATTCAACTATAACAGCACATTGTTTACAACGCCCCCGAACCCCTTCGTGGACCCTGAAAGCAGCCAAACAAAACCCGAACCCGAACCCAAACCCAATCAGAGCAGCAGCAGCAGCAACATCAACGGCAGCCACACTTGGAGAGCTGCAAAAGTGACACTTCTAAGAGATTAAAGTGACATGTAGTGGTCCGTATTTTCAGGCTCTACGGCGACGGATAGCGACGGACTGTCTGACGAAGAGCTGCCGCCTCTCTGCCGACACCTTCCAGCACTCGAAAGTGGGGAAAGTTGAGGGACAGGCCAGGGGAGTTGCGAGTCGAGTACGAGTATTTGTTGGGCTCTATGCATAGATTAATAAATTATAAGCCGCTTCTCTGAATGGAGTCGCTCTGATTACACTCACAGAAAATGGGTGAACAGAGCTTACGCCCTCTTGACAAAGAAAATTCGAGGGGAGACTGGGTGTGCCAGAAGCCGGAATTGTGCCCAGTTTTTATTCAGATTAATCAAAGGGGTTGCTGTGGAACTTCCTATTTCATAGGTAAATTCTCTGAAAATAGAACTGACGAATGATCTCAACTGGAAGGTCAAGTTTGATAAGAGTTCTGAGAAATATTTTTTTGCCATATTCTCTTTGATCAATCGACGGAGATGGTAATTTAAAGTGATCGATTTAAATGATATTTAAACTACTGATCAATTTAAATAAAATATATTAGACTGACGGCATTTTTTGCTTTTGATGACATTTTAATTGATTTTTTATTTTTGAAAACCAATGAAATCGGTGGACATTGAAATTATTCAACACAAGTCGCAATTGAAAATTAGTTTTTGCTTGATCACCAATGCTATACGATGGGTCCGAAGCTCAAGCTACTGCTCCATTTCTTGCTGGCCCTACAACTGGTCAGTGGAGTAAGTAGATCTGCTTTAAGTAAGCTAAAAACGTCTTGTCAAAGATAAACTTATATTTTAGGCGTCTTCTCTGGTCGAGTTCAAGAATATAAAGTGCGAGGCAGTGGATAAGGAGTTTTGCACTTTCGAATATTGCCATATGAAATCTGTCAACCGGACTTACAAATACATATCGCTTAGAGCGAAATTGTTTAAACTGCCCGTCACCAATGCCAAGGTATGCGGCAGGATAAGTTCTTTTGTTCTCGCAAATCTCTAAAATTGTAGCTTAGGTCAACGGCGCACTTTACCAACGACTCAATGGATACAAGCCCTTTCTCTACAATATAACCGTGGATTGCTGTTTATTTTTAAAGAATCAGAAGTCCAATCCTGTTGCTAGTTTCTTTTACGACTCATTTAAAGGATTTTCAAACCTAAATCACTCATGTCCCTACAACGTAAGTAGACAATTGTGAAATGAGATGGGATAATTTGATAAATTATATTTTCCTAGCATGACATTGTGCTGGATAAACTAACTGCAGAGTCTGTGAATCATCGCGTGACCAATATTCTACCTTTCCCGGAGGGGGAATACATGTTAAATTTCAACTGGATGGTTTACGGCAGCAGCCGAGCAGTTTTTAAAATATATTTTGCCCTAACTTGATTGTTATATAGCTACTGTATAACTAGTTGATAAAAAGCATAGAACTCTTTTCAAATCTGAAATGAATAAAGTAACCGGGAATATGAGTTGGTTTTTAAAGAAAACTTTTCTTTCTTGGGTTTCTCGCGGTGCACCTTTCGCTACCCTGCTCGCTTTCTTTTCCACTCAACTCCTGGGGGAAAACGACAGTCAGTCCCCTGAGCATATGTACGCCTCCGTTCCGTCCCCTTGGATCCACTCCATCCATCTGATTTTCCTCCGCCGCCCCCGCTTCAGAATGCGGACGTCGACGTGGATGTGAATGTGAATGTGGAGCAATTAATGTTTGTGTTTTGTCATTTCAAGCCCGACATTGGCCCGCTGCCCCTTCCATTTTCCCCTTGACAGGGATGCTGTTTTTGTTGTTCTTACATTTTATGCGCATAATTAAGTCGGTGTATCCGTAAAAGTATGCGACACTTCCGGCTTGGACAACTGCCGAGCAGAGTCCCTTTGGAACTGTGCTTTGACTGCTTTTTCCTCTGATTTTATTATTATTTCTCTTGGCTACGACTTTTCATTGTAATACAATTCATTGGGCATTGAGCACTGGACCTCGGAACTCTTTCTTTCCGACATGTTCTTCTGCCTGACATTCTTGGGGAGGGGGTGGGAAATAAAGAAGCTGCGGAAATGCCGAAGCACGAAGGAGGAGGAGAGGAAAGATCATCATCGTGGAGAATCGCTGAGAAGGAAATTGGGAAAATATTTTGATGTGCTGTAAATTGCCGATTACATCGCCAGTCCACCAGTGCCATATCAAAGATACAATCTCGATTATCTACGCTTGAAATTATCATTTACATTTGACAGATCTTTCCTGTGCTCCCAGCCGTAATTGATATCTGTTTTTGTTTTTTCTTTCCCAACGATAATTATCGTTTAGAACCTCTGTGTAGTATAATTATGGGTCCCTTTGACAGTCCGTCTCTGTTTTATTTCTGTTTTCAGCATTTTATAGATCCATAATCGCTGGATACTTGAGCTCTAATTGAGGGTCTCATGTCTGGGCATAGGCATTGGCTGGCCCACAAAGCTGTCCATGTTTTTGGGTGAACCTGTTTTAGGGAGTGGGCACCAATTCCGAATAGTTGTCTGGCTCCTCATCTCCAGCTCCATCTGATATATTGATTGTTTGCACTTTGTTTTGCCGTTTCTGCTTTGTCAACAGTTTCCCCGTATTTATTGTGATTTTTTTTCTGTTCCCATTGATTAAGACCCCCGACATTTACTCCATCTGCAGCTCGACATGTTTGACTTTGGGCCACGCTGACTCCAGCTTAATCCCTCGGTGGGCGGAGCGGGAGAACTTTGATATGGCTTATCTCTCTGTACCCGAGATGGGAGGAGGAGTACCCCGGCGGAGCAAGAGATTTTGACACATGTCATAGGCAATGGACAAACAGAGTCCACCTCCCCAAGAGGGACTAACTCGCCACTCCACTCGTGTAAGCCACAAAAAAACAAATCACTTGAGGGCAACCCCTCCATCTGCCCAGCTCCCCGGCTCCCCGGCTCCCCGGCTCCCCGGCTCCCCAGTGGCATTATTTGAATTAAGTGCATACTTAAGCGTAATTTATTGGAAAATCCACAAGAGCCTCCGGGCGGCTCTCGGCGGATTGAGCTGCTGGGCGCCTCCTCCATCTACCATAAATCTATTGTTTCAGTTGGTGCGAGGTCGCGTCATTAATCTGCAGACGACTCTCTTAGTCCAGTCTGAGATTGCTGAGGAGCAAATGACATTCTATCCATGTGTCTCGGGTTTATTTGCCCTGCCTGGCTCTATTTGAATAGTTCCCTGGCAAAAGTCTCAGTCTTATCTCTTAAATGTCAGACCAAATGGCAGTAAAAAGAGTGAAAAGTGTGGAGATGGGGATGCAGATTGGGAGGAAAAATCGTTAGAATTTGTGGTACCATGTGCGGTGGGTGGGTGTTGTCTTTTGGGTTGGGACTCATGCGAACGACATCGATTTCATTTAATATGCCAAGTGCCCATTGGAAAACCATGTTAAAATAATCATTTGCATTAAAATAATCATTTCTGCTGATAATGGTGCATAAATGGAATGATTATCAAATCACAAAATTGGGCCAAAAGGAAAATTTAATTTGGTTCATCACATATTTTAATTACCTCCAAATAAGTATTTGCGCCGAAATCTAAATTATTTATTTAACGAGAAAATGTGGCTGAAATTATAAACTGGTTGCAATATTTGGCCAGCATTGATTGTCAAATATTCGAAACATTTCCGGTTAGATATTAGTTTAGAATTTCTGCTAATGTGCATTATACCACAAATTCAAATTGGAAACTGGCCTGTTTTCCATTTGCCCATTTAATTTGCAAACACAAATCACTTTCTGGTTATAACTCTCCACCAAATTGATATTGAGTGCTTTGGATTCTTCTTGGTATCAAATTATTGCTGTTTTCCTGGCTTAGCTTAATTCGTTGGCACTCTAGACCAACCTCGTCCACGGGCAATTTCCAGTTTTAGTTGGGCCTCGGAAAGCCGGCTTCTTACTTCTGAGCCTCCGTCCACTCCCCGGATTCTTAGGCTGCCACATCTTGGGCACAAGAAGAACGAGTTATTGGCATGCATTGAATTTGCTTCGGAATTTGTTGGGTTGTGGGGGCCAAAGGGTCTGGGGACTGGGGACTGGGGATTGGGGCCGCAGGAGGAGTAGTCGAGCAAAAGAGTAGACAATCAGTGGCATGTATAGAATTTCACTGATTTATGTTTCATATGAGCCGACTATGAGGCAGAGATTCCCTCAAGGCAGGGGCAAGGCATAGCCGGGCGATGAGCAGGATGAGCTGCAGGATGGAGGAGCAAATCCTCCGGCCGGGTGACAATGCAGTGATTACATCTTTTGAGCATATATGTACAATATTCACAAGCACACACACTCCCCCGCAATTTCCGTGATGTGAAAGGCATGCCTTTGCTGCCGTTCAAAAAATATTTCCTCCAGAGTTTCAGAGCTCCAGCGGAGGAGATGGGAGCAGGGGTTCTGCTGGCTATATGATAAATTTTTGATTAAAGGCCCCCATGCCTGCTCTTGATAGGTTCTCTTCTGCGTACACTCTCATGTGTGTATAATATGCATTCCGTTTGTATGGAAAGCTTTCTCAAATTACGTTTGACATTCAATTGAGTTTAAGTTGATTGCCAGTTAAGTGAAACAGAGGAAGATTTATAGATATATGTGTATATAGCGGAGGGAAAGCGATTTTTGACAGCCCAGCGCTGATTACTCCAGTTATCCAATAACCGAAAATTCCCCTTGGCAGCCGGGGAATCGGGGAATCAATCGCGGCTGTCATTTATCCAAATGTTAATTTAAACAATTAATATCAGAGGCAACGAGCGAGCGGCATGGAGAGCCTTAAACATGTCAATTTGCAAATTAAGTACACAACATGACAGACCAGCAGCGGCGAAAGAGATGGCACGTAGGCTCGCGAAAGAGAGGGCAGACCACATTTCTCGTACAGGGCCAAATATAGATCGAATCTGAATCTGAGCAGTTAGCCTGGGGAATGCAAATGAAGACTGGCACTTGAGAGGGCAGAAGAATCCGAACGGGACAGCAGCCGAGGGTCATTAGAAGCAACCAGAGATTTAATTGGGCCAGAGTGCTCTTAAATATGATTTGTGAGTTCCCCAGAGGAATCGAAAGGCGGAAGCCCAGAGATTACAGATGCGAGTAATTAACAGATGAGCTTCCAGATAGCACAGTTTCTCAGTTCTGGTAGGTTAGGGCAATATAGTAATTTTAAATGGAACTAAGTCAACATTGCCCTGGGCAAAGAAGCAGGCCAAAGTGATCTTAAATATGAGTTATGGACCCATTAAACTAGACTAGTTTCAAGAAGTCATAAGTTCTTGTTTTTAGTTGGGAAAATTATTGAATAAACTTGTAACTGACAAATATTTTTCAAGGACTGAAAAGAGTTCTACATGAATTTAAGCACCTCGCATTGTAATCATTCAAAAACGAAATGTTTACTCAAAAGAAAACTCTTTTTCGATACTCCCGTGTTTACTTGTTGATAGGGAATTTCCCCCTAAGAAAAACACACCATATGCCATCCAAACAACTGATAATTGTAGTTTTCTGGAGGTGATTAGTGGTCGTTGCTACCGCTCACTCCGACAGGTGTTTCAGGGGATGGTTTTTCCTCCAAAAAAATACAAGAATAAAAAAAGAGAGGAGCTAATTTGTGACCAGGCAATATATCATGGTGCTGTAGACGACAGTACCTCGAACTTCTGCCACTCAACTTCTCCTTCATACATATAAGTAGTTTTAAGTAAAATAAATATACACCGCAAAGCGCATAGAAACTATATTTAAACGCTCAGTCAATGGCAATTTCCTGCCTTTGCCGTTGCCGTTGCCTTTGCCGATAGTGATGCCTTGCCGAATTTATAGATAATTTTTCATGATTTTCCCGACACGTTTCCCAATCTCTCGTTGCAGATGTGCCCAGCAGGTCGCTGCGATGCCTTCGAGCTGCTGCCGGCGATGCTGATGATGATGAAGTTGCTGCCGCTCTCGGTCCGCCCTAGCTGCTGACAGCCAAGTGCAGTATCCGAAAGATACCAGATAGCATTTGCGAGAGATACCCGAAACAAAGGAAAGGAAAAGTGCATTTCCTGCTGCTACCTAAGGTCTGCCTACAGCGCCGGATTCTACCTACGACTTCGGTGGGGAGTTGAAAAAGAGAGTAACTCGCCGTAGGTACTCGCTACTCGATACTTTTTCGACCGCTCGACGATACCCAACATCATCTGCCGGCCGCTCAGTCCGGTGAAGAAGCGCGTTCGCGACGGCTGCAAAAGAACATACCGCCGTACCGCCGTAGGAATATTGTAGAAAAGGCGGACAATCAACCTACCCATTCCATCGCCCCCAAGCAAAAGGATTAACAGTGAAACCCAGTGGAGTGAAAGTGCCGGCGAACGCATCATCAATCCTTTTTCCCTTCCCCTGCCCCATAGCCCCCTTAAATATTTGTCCAGTGGTGATTGCTGTTGACAAAGTGGATTGGCATTCGGGGGACACTTTCAATTAGGCACGTTGCCGCTGCTTCATAAATGTGCCACAATGGCCACGCCGTCCAGGACGACGTCGATGCCACCACCCTTCCGGCTGCGCCTGCAGCTCTGGCTACTGATACCCTCAATCCTGCTGCTCCTGCGCCATGATGCGCTCGTCCACGCGGAACCGTACTCCGGCGGATTCGGCAGCTCAGCGGTGTCCAGCGGCGGCCTGGGGTCAGTGGGCATCCACATACCCGGCGGCGGAGTGGGCGTCATCACGGAGGCCCGCTGCCCAAGGGTCTGCTCCTGCACGGGATTAAATGTGGACTGCTCGCACCGAGGACTCACCGCTGTGCCCAGGAAAATCTCAGCGGACGTGGAGCGACTGTGAGTATAAATCAAGACAAATTGAAGCGAAATGGAAGTACCCTTTAAAGGGCTTGGGGGTTATATCATTGATAGATTACTGGAAATACTTCAGGTTATAACTTTATTACTCAGTTAGAAATCAAGGTTACTGGCTCCATAAAAACCCCTTATTGATTGCTACTTAAAAACCACTTTGAGTTTCAATTGTGAATGCTATATTCACTTTATTCAGCTTTGCTATTCAATTACCACTCCCCGACTCAAATGCAGACATAAATCAATATTAAATTCACAATTATATTGAAATTCCATTATGCAAACAATCTGAGCAGAACCAACAAAAAGACACTTCCCCCATGGGACAACAAAGACTTCCGCTAAGGCCCTCGCCAATAGCACCATAATGGCATATCGATACCTAGCCATTTCGATTCGTTTAGTTAGGATCTCCATTCGGATACTTCCTTCATCTCCTGCTCCCTGGACAGCGACTGCATGACAAATTCCAATTATGGAATGCCCTTTCCTGCGCCATTTGCCCGTTGTCCGTTGCCAATTGTTCAAACATTGAGCACACTCTATTAAAATAATAAAGCCGGACCCGGGCGCACACGCCCTCCGCTGGCCGGGATTGTTCCGATTCCCGATATGTATTTATTTAAAAATCAGCATAGGCAAACAACAGCAGTTCAGGGTAGTTGAATGTTGGATTGCCGGGCTGTTGGATTGCTGGACCTTTGGTGTGGGGAAATAAATAAAGCCGTGACTATGTCGTCGTGTCGATAGCGATAAGGAAAAGGGGGTCCCCAGGGCCTGGAGGTTCCAGAACCAGAACCAGGACCAGGACCAACCAGGCCCCAAGCCAACTTGGAGTGGCGGCAAAAAGTGAGCTGTTCCTTTGCGAGCTGCTTACATTAAATCGCCATTAAGTTTATTAATTGTCGCCGAAGGAGCCGCATAAGCGCATCAGTGGCCAGGCCGCAATAATTGTTGCATGTTGCATGGGGCTGAATGCATTAAGCCAATGTGGCTGCGACTGCGGCCATTCCGACTCCGATTCCATGCCCACTTCCACTTCCATTTCCATCTGCATCTCCGTCTCTGTCCATCGCTCACAGTCGCCACATAAATTAACGCGCCGGCAATTAGCAAGTGTATGCAAAATACCACCTCCTCTGGCCGACGGCCACCTCCTCCGCCTGCTCCCCCTGCTCCTCCTGCTCCACCTCTCAACTCCAACCTCAGCGGCCTCAAAAGCCTGCTGTCGTGGCTGCAGTTTTTCTACATAAATTAATAACAGATATCAGCGGCGGCGGCAGTGGCAGCATTAACGTTATGGCATTATAGCCCAGTTATAAGCAGTCGGCCAACTCGGCTCGTTGCAACTCGGCTGGCTCAGGGACACATTTGGCTGCTGCTGCTGCTGCTGTTGTTTGCACTCTTTTATTTTTCGCATTTATTCGTTTTAATGCTGAAAACAGAGAGTAATATAAAACACAGAAACAGCAACAGCAAAAGCAACAGAATCGAGCAGAGTGTGAGCCAACAGAAACAGAAAACATATCAACATGCACGACATATTTGCATTTTAAAATAGAGAACCGAACGGGGCACGATATAGTATAGTGTATACCGTTCACAGGGTGCCTCAGGGCCCTGGGACCTAGTATATATGTCCCATACTTTGAGTGACATTCCATTGGGAGAGACGAGATCCCTATTCCGGGTGTCAGAGTGCGCCGGAGAATGTGTCAAGAGTCTTAAGTAGAGCTTAGCCGGGGCGGGAAAAGAGCGAGAAACAAAGTATACCAACAGCCAGCCAGGTGAGGATGTGACGGAAAGGCTCTTGGGGGAATTATGATTTCAACAGATTATATATGAAAGCGGGGGCATTAATTCCCAAAGCCATCGGGGGAGACTCTAAAGGTGAAAAATACTTTTGTTTCATTGAAATTGAATACAGACGAGTCGCTCTAAGTCGCATTGTCTATGGCACGTATGAGTTTAAGTGAATTACATAGCTCAAATTTCTTCAGCACGTTTGAGAGTTTTATTTGAAAAAGAAACTCATTCAAGAGTTATGTTCCTAGCTTAATAATTCTAAAAACTATTGATCATAAGTCTCGTTAAAGTGTCTGGATAAAAAAGACAGACTGTAGGCATCAGAGACTTTGATATTTTGCCAGGGCCTAGGTTACCCTAATTCCTCTTGATCCTAGTTCAAGTCTAGCAAATTCGATTTGTATAGGTTATGTGCAAATAAAATGGTTTCATGGATTAAATGGTTTCCGAGCACTAAGCCTAGCCTTGAGGCACCCTGGTGCCGAACCTTCTAACCCGGCACCCGAGCATACATCAAATATTGAACATGCCCACAACTATTGGGCCTGTCAATGTGCACCGAACGGGAGATGGGGATACATGGAGGAGCCCGAACAAAAAACAATGCCAAATGCAAACTGGGGCTCTGGCAAATTGTGTTCCCCGCCGCCCAGCCCCCTTTCCGAGCGAATGCCCCGCTCATGTCATTGCCATTTAATTACAAAGCCCCCGGGCGGAGAAAGACCCCGAAGAGAAGAGCCGGAATAGAAGAGTTCTAAGTTCTAAGCTGACAGGCTGCCAGTCACCCACACAGTTGATTCAATTGACACGACAGCATTTTTGCATATCTAATTTGTGGAAAAG
The DNA here is from genome assembly GCF_025231255.1 of Drosophila biarmipes. Classification (NCBI taxonomy): domain Eukaryota; kingdom Metazoa; phylum Arthropoda; class Insecta; order Diptera; family Drosophilidae; genus Drosophila; species Drosophila biarmipes. The sequence goes on along the minus strand of NC_066615.1, from coordinate 10,145,469 downwards.
GGGGTCTTGGGTCTCGGTTCTTGGTAGGTTGGTTGGAGGGTAGGAGGAGGGCTTGGGGTTACGAGGCGGTGGCCCTTCACACCTGAGAACGACTAATTTATAGCTGAGGTAGCAGTGGCAGCTGCTTTTGATGTTTCTCTCTGTTCTTCGGTTGCTCGGCTCTTTTGGTTCCGAAAAGGAAGAAGGGCACCACCTGGTTCCACACCACAGAAGAGCGAGCCCCAAGATGGCATCTAATTGGCAGCGGAGGGCGAAAACCAACAAAAGCCTTTTATATCGGGCCCCACACGCATCTAATGAAGTTAAATGCTTAATTATAAGCCAGGGAAAACGGCAAAAATTATGCATACTGCCCTGCCATTCCAACCAAAAGTGATTTAAACAAATTACATAAAAGCCAGCGCCAGAAGCGTTTGAAAAATGTTTGGCAATTAGACGGCGACGAGCAAGACTTTTGTTTTTATTTCTACACCAACAAAAGCAAAACAAGGCATATTGAAAATCTTTATCGACTATCTAATGTGGCTGGTGGTACAGAGTCAGAAAAACCTTTGATATTAACGATTGTAAAAAATGGTTGGAGGTGCAAAGAAACTAACGACCGTAATAGAAATTTGGAAACTTAAAGATTACCCAACTGTTGATGGTAATAAAAGTTTTCGAATTGATAAGCCATCATAAACACAAGATATCGTGGTGGATTTTTCCCCGTGTAGTCTCTATGGTCGGTCGGCTGTAATCAGTGGGATCTGGGCAAGAGATGCCCACATCTCAAAGAGATATTAAGCTCATTAAAAAGACGTGTATGTGTGGATGGAGTGGAGCATGGGTGAACTGCGGAGCACAGCGCTTCTTCTCCATCGGCAACTTGATGCGAGATTCATTAAGGCTTAAGCCGCACGGAAAATATTTTACGTTTGGGTCGCCGAAGGTCTTCCTACCTGTTGTTCGGGCCCCGAGATCTCTGGGTCCCTCGAACCTTACTCAAAAAGTGAGCAGCTGAGACCAACTTGTTGTTGCCCGGTTGCTCGGTTGCTTGTAGATGGTTGCGCATGCGCACACGGTTAAGTTAAGTCTTTTGTATCTCTCGTTCGGTTGCATTTCATTGTTATGACATCTACAGGTAACAAATTCTCCGTTTCTGGCCGAGAAACGAGTTCTGGCCGCGCGTTGGAGGGTCGGTCGCGAGGAGTAGGATCGTCCCGTGTTCAATGATTAAATATCATATTTTCGTTATCAGCAACAAGCAGCGGAAATCTCTACTCTTTCTCGCTCTGGGTTCCCCATTGGTTTTCCCTTTGGCAGCTGCATTCATATCTCAGATTGCTGTTGTCTTCTTGTCTTACAAGCAATTAAAAAAAATTATCGCCCTGTCTGTGTAGACTGAGTGCCTCTTGGGTTGCAGTTGCATCCTTTCCGCAACGGGCGACTTGCAACATAATTAATGCAATTTCTGTAATCGTAATTTCTCTATCTATATTCGCAGCGAGTTGCAGGGCAATAATTTGACCGTGATATACGAGACGGATTTCCAGCGGCTGACCAAGCTGCGAATGCTGTAAGCTAAATTGTGGTGCATTAAATCGAAATTGCCCGATTAACTCTTTGTGTTTCCACAGCCAACTGACGGACAACCAAATCCACACCATCGAGAGGAACTCCTTCCAGGATTTGGTCTCACTTGAGCGACTGTGAGTAGTTATAAGCCATATACTTGCTTTACACCATAACTTGATGCCTAATAATGCTAGTTGCATGATTTATTTTAGAATACTGAACTCACTACTAACCAATTTTGTACGATCTCCACATTGGATCCTAATCAACTCGTATTTTCTTAGACATAGAATATAGCTAGCGTGCAAATTGAATTTAGCTTGATGCCAGATTTAGTTTCAATTGTTGACATTTGTATCTGATTCCCGTTTTCGTTCTTGTTTATTTTTATTGCATATCTCTACCGTTCTTTGTCTCTCTCTGCTTTCGTTACGTTTCGTTTTGCGTACCTAAAATGCTCGTCTCTACACCAAAAAAACAAACCAAAAATCAAAACCAAACCAAAATCGAAATCAAAACACCAAAAACCAAATCCAACACTGTAATCAATCAGACGCCTAAACAACAATCGACTAAAGGCAATTCCTGAAAACTTAGTGACAAGTTCAGCGAGTCTTTTGCGATTGTAAGTAAACTCCGAAGTAGCCGAAAGTAGTCGACACTCGAGGTGCCTTCGTTACCAGATCATTTACCTATGATTTCGACACTCCCCCAGGGACATCTCCAACAATGCCATCGTCACTGTGGGAAGACGCGTCTTCAAGGGGGCCCAATCGCTGCGGAGTCTTCAGCTGGACAACAACCAGATCACCTGCCTGGATGAGCACGCCTTCAAGGGATTGGTGGAGCTGGAGATACTGTGAGTACTCTTAGCCAGAATCACGCAAAGTGAAGGGCAAGAATAACCAAATTAGCGAGCCAGTCAATGGAATTGCTTGCCGCCAGTCGAGTCCCAGTAATTAATCAATGATTTAGTGCCTTTGGTTAATCAATCAAGCGGGCATTAGTGAATGAATTAAAAATCAATCAGTTAATGCTCGGCCTAAGTTACATAATAAATGGCTAAGCTTTGTGGCCAGATAAGCCAATCGCAGGCGAAATGGAGCCCATATATCAGCTGACTGGAATGGGGCGAGGAGACTAAATTGATATATGTATGGCAATTGGTGGTGCAAAAGCTAAACAGTTTGGCAAGTGGAGTGTAAATCGGGATTTGGGATGCAGTATTTATTATTATTTTGCCAAAAGATACAAAACAAATGAGTCTCGATGAATTAATAAAGTGAAAAACCTAAAAATTGATTTTAACAAATGAAAATAACTAGGTCACATTGCATTAGCTTAACCAAGCTTATTTCCTATTTTGCTAATAAAAAATTCAAAACATTTAATTAAATATGGGTTTCTGTTATTAAATGGCCTCTCAGGGACAATATGTTTAGAAAAAATAATTATATTTATATTTATTTTTCGTAAAAGTACATTTATGGATTTACTAGCTAATCAGAGTACTAAACTCTTTATTGAAGATTTGAAAGCTAGTCGTTTTTGGGAGAAGGCACGGACCAGGAAAGGCGATGAACGCGAAACAGTTTTTAATTAAATTTCGATGGGCACTCGATTGGCGGTCTTTTGGCCAGGCCCAACCCTCGGAGCCATGAGCATAAATGGTCTACAGATATAACTAGTTGATAAGGCCGGATCATCTGCTCTCTGACTGACCATCCATTCGTATTTTGCAGCACGCTGAACAACAACAACCTGACATCCCTGCCGCACAACATCTTCGGCGGACTGGGACGTCTGCGGGCACTCCGGCTGTCGGACAATCCGTTCGCCTGCGACTGCCATCTGTCCTGGCTGTCCCGGTTCCTCCGCAGCGCCACCCGCCTGGCGCCCTACACCCGCTGCCAGTCGCCGTCGCAGCTGAAGGGCCAAAACGTGGCGGACCTGCACGACCAGGAGTTCAAATGCTCGGGTATGTAATGGCCACATGGAGCGGTGTTTTGTGCAACATGTTGTGGCAGCTTCCACTCCCTGAATGCTACCAAAAATGGGCAACATTTGGCCGCTCCACCCCCCCAGCTAACCTATCCCCCGCCCGGAAATCCACCCATCGACTGCCATAGTCGAAATTAATTAGTTTTTTATGCCAAACGCGAGGAAAACAAAGCATTGCGGGTATAAATCATAAGCAGTCATATGGGCACGCCCCCGCTGCCTCGAACGCCCACCAACCACCATCAGCATCAGCATCAGCTTCGGCATCAGCACCACAATATCTGGCGAGAACCACTTGGTGCTTTGGTGGCTTCATCTTCATCCATTGGTTATCCCCTCCTCTCCAGCGAGGTCGTGTGTTTGCCAAAACGTTTAACGCCGTCGAAATCATTGCCTGGTGTTTGTACTTTTTGGCTTCTCCTCTTACCGAAAGATGCCGATGCAGATGCTCAGGCTTAAGCAGGCGATGGAGTTGGAGTTCGGTTGGAGCTGCGGGCCAAGTGAATGGGAAGTGGCCAAAACGAAAAAGCAAAGCTGAGGACTGAGCGTGAAGCGCTCAATGAAGCGGAAAATGCGCCCCAAAACGATGCAGCCATGAAACGAGTTTTCTGCTGAATGGTTAGGGTATCGCATTGTTTTGCGCCTTGGTTGGGTTTTACTGGGGAGCCTGTAATCGATACGGGTATGCAGATGAGATGGTATATCCCTGAATGACCCGTGTCAAGTTGGATAAATACTTCCGTGCCTTTAATGATGGCAACTTTGGGGGTTCGAATGGCTGATATTTTGTGATAGATGATATTTCGGAGAATTCTCTAAGTCTAGGAAGACCGCTGAATAGAATCGTGTTAGGGATTAATTATAAAAGTTCTCATGTCTTAAATATCAAAGATATTACATTTCATTTTGAAATCTCTCTTTTAAAATATTATAAAATAACTTAAGGCTAAAGCAGTCAGTAAAGAGTATCCATTTTGAAATCCCTCTTTTAAAATATTATAAAATAACTTAAGGCTAAAGCAGTCAGTAAAGAGTATCCATTCTTCAACCTCAGCATAAAACTGAACTATAGTTTCTTGCTTGTTTGACTTTCGTTTTATATGAAATGCTATGGAATTATGTGGGTAAACATTTATGACCAGCGGCTGGTTATAGTTGCACCTCCCCAAACCCATTTCCCCAGCCTCCCCGGCCCCTTCATCCCCCTGTAACCCGCCACTGGAGCGGCTGTGCAGTAGCATTGATAATTATGCTACTGCTGGCTGTGTACAGCAAAAGCCAGATCCAAATCGGATGCTCGTTTTCCCAGCTACCGGAGAGCTGCATAGTGGTTAATGCCCAGCCAGCTTCCACTCGAACCGGAGCAAGACCAAATTCGCCAGCGACTTATCCCAATCTGCTAACCATATTGTTTGTCCATCAGGTCTGACGGAGCACGCACCCATGGAATGCGGGGCGGAGAACAGCTGTCCGCACCCATGTCGCTGTGCGGACGGGATCGTCGATTGCCGTGAGAAGAGTCTGACCAGTGTGCCCGTCACCTTGCCCGACGACACCACCGAGCTGTAAGTGGTTCATCTCACTGCGACTTCCCTCTGAGTCTGCACTCTGCTGTACGAACCCCAATCCAAACTCAAACCCGCTGATTTTTACAGCCGCCTCGAGCAGAACTTCATTACGGAACTGCCGCCGAAATCGTTCTCCAGCTTTCGACGACTGCGACGCATCGACCTGTCCAACAACAACATATCCCGGATTGCCCACGATGCCCTAAGCGGCCTAAAGCAGTTAACCACTCTGTAAGTAGATAATGCCCGCCGGCGCAGGAGGTGGTGTTTGCCACTTTACTTGCCAGTGCAACAAGTAGCCATTGCAGAACAAAATGTGCACTCACTTGAGCTGCCCCGGTGCACCCTGGCTGAGGGTAGACCCACCTGAACCGAGTTGAATAGGAATAAGGGTAGGGGGAGTGGGACTGGGCTAAGAGCTGCCTTTGGGCCAGGCCAGAAGCGAGCTAATCGGCCCACGCTTGGCGTTCCTGCCAGCTCACACCGCAAGGCATTGGGCATCGGCTTACCTGTGCGGATCTCCTTGCCCCAGCACCCAGCTCCCCCTCCACCTCCTCCTGGTCGACGAGCACGTGTGTGATGGAGCTGGAAACGTGACACGGGCTTAATTAGTGGAAGCCACATTAAAAGGGGTTTATTTTCTGCATTTTTGAGAAGGTTACCTTATTTAGGGGTGTGCTTTTGGGAACTTCCACTTTTTAAGAGATTATAATGGTGTTTTTATAGTATCATCAGGTAAATTGCATTTTAATGAGGGCCTTATTATAAGGCGTTAGCTAATTATAAGCTTATGTCTGGATTTAATTACTTCATTTAAATGGGAACAAAGTATATAAGTAAAGTATATGGGCATAAAGTATATACACACATACAACAGGCTTATTACTAAAGGATTACGTGTTTGTTTCTTGTTCCTTAATAGTCAGATATATTTTTAAGAAGCATTTGAAGAATCTAATAAAAGAAAGTCATGTAAGAAAACTTAGCTTAATTTACTTTAATATACTTAGACATACAATTATTATTTATTTGTGAAGCCTATCTGGATAACTTGTAGCTGTTACTGGATAATAGAATAATATAGCTAGAACTGTGGCGTGACACGAGCCATGCCTTGGGCCCATCTCTTGGCTTGGCAGATCCCAGCTAAACCAGTTGCCGCCCGCAACAACAACACAACAAGAAGAATGACAGCGGCAACAACAAGAACTTAACCACTTTGTCTTTGCCCGCAGAGTGATTTTTATTTTTTGTAATTTTTGTGCCACCTCCTGGCGGGGCTGGTGTGTTTGTGTATATTCCCTCAGCTTTATTTTTTCGAGCTTTGTTAACATTCGTCGTGTGTTCTATTTGTGTTCTTTTCCATGTCGGCTCCACCCATCGTCAACATGGCCATTGTACCGTCTCCTTGGCATCACCCCATCAGCGTGCTGTACGGCAATAAAATAAAGGATTTACCCTCGGGCGTGTTCAAAGGACTCGGCTCGCTGCAGCTGCTCCTGCTGAACGCCAACGAGATCTCGTGCATACGCAAGGATGCCTTCCGCGACCTGCACAGCTTGAGCCTGCTCTCCCTGTACGACAACAACATCCAGTCACTGGCTAATGGCACATTCGACGCCATGAAGAGCATCAAAACGGTGTAAGTACATGGAGTAGTCCCACTCCTCCACAGCCACCTCCACGCCTCCTGAACGCCCACCATCCACTCGAGTGGGGGAAACAGGCCCATGTCGGGATCCCATCTTGAATGGAGCAGGCACTTTGGTGTTAAACCTCTGAAGTGCATTTAGTAGTTGCCTTTGACTGCGCCCCGCCTCCCGCGCCTGCCCGTCTTGAGTTCGCGTTGACATTTGTTTAGCAGCAAACAAGGAGCTTCTCCCGCCCCCTGACACATCTTCTGGTATCCCAGTATCGAATACATCCAGCATCCATCCCCTCTTCTGTGAACCGTGAAGACTTTCGGCCCTACCAGCGAACAAAAGACGAAGACGTCGAGAAGAATTCTCCTCTTGGCATCGATAAATGTGCGCGCGGCCACGAAAGGCTGGAAAAAAAGTGAAGAAGAATAACTTGGATGGGCGACAGGGTCTGAAGAATGGGTCTTGGACAGGGGGTGCCATAAGTGCGGCAGCCAGGGGATTTGTATGCTTGAGTGGGTTAAGTATTTGCCAGGGTTGTCAGCTTTACGGTTAGTTGCTCACGCATATTTCCGCGGAACCTTGAGATTTCTTGGGGACCTAAGAGGCGGTAATATGCTAATGATCGTCTTAATAAATTGGCGTTGCGAATTGGGCAAGTCTGGGGTTACATCATAAAAAGGAAATAAAACTGTTTATCTAAAAAATCAAAAATATAAAACATAAATGTAACTATTGAATTAAAAGAACATACATTAAGGAAGTTATGTTTCTTAAATATTTACATCAGTGCATAGTTCGGCAAGGAAGTTCTGCTCAACTTATGTGGGCCACAACCGTCTTCATCCCACAACGCATAAAAACCTTTTTAAATAGTTGGCAATAAAATCGATTGAGTTACGACAAGCAAGCAAGCTAAAATATCCTTCAGGGACATGCCTCCCTAACTCAATTGAAATACTAAAAACATTTACTATTTGCGCAGTCCCCAATCGCTCGGCAACCCTGTCGGGAATCGCTTTTAAATAGTTGCAAAACAACAACGGCGAGCGAGGGAGAACAACAACGGAAATGTCGTAGCCACAAGGCTGGTGCACTTTTAAGACGTCTCAAGCCTCCACGGAAGACTCTTTCCTTTAGTTGCCCAGGCAGCGTCTTCCAAACTCCAAAGTACAACCTCCAACCCTTTTCCCCTCGAAGGTCCTGCTGCTGCATAACCGTTTCAGCCATTCAGTCGAATGCTCAATGCTACTTTCTTTGCTTACTTTCTTTCCATTTGCGCACGCACACTCGCCCGTACACAGACATCTGGCCAAGAATCCTTTCATCTGCGACTGCAATCTGCGCTGGCTGGCCGACTATTTGCACAAAAATCCCATAGAGACGAGTGGAGCCCGCTGCGAGTCACCGAAGCGGATGCATCGTCGTCGGATTGAATCGCTGCGCGAGGAGAAATTCAAATGTAAGACTGCAGCCAGCGTCCTTGTACTTAACCAGCCAACTGGAGCCGTCTCCTCCTCCCTTTCAGGCTCCTGGGATGAATTGCGGATGAAGCTGTCCGGCGAGTGCCGCATGGACTCCGACTGTCCGGCAATGTGCCACTGCGAGGGCACCACCGTGGACTGCACGGGCCGGGGTCTGAAGGAGATTCCGCGCGACATTCCCCTGCACACAACTGAGCTGTAAGTCCACTTCCGGATGCCAAGTCCCTGCATCCGGCTGCTTGTGCTGCGCCTCCCCGCAACCCTAACTCAATGCATTATTTCATTTGACAGTTTGCTCAACGACAACGAGCTGGGACGCATCAGTTCCGATGGCCTCTTTGGTCGCCTGCCGCATTTGGTCAAGTTGGAGCTGAAGCGCAACCAGCTGACGGGCATCGAGCCCAACGCCTTTGAGGGAGCCTCGCACATCCAGGAGCTGCAGCTGGGCGAGAACAAGATCAAGGAGATCTCCAACAAGATGTTCCTGGGTCTCCACCAACTGAAGACGCTGTGAGTTTACCTAAATCAGTTATCTTTCTATATTGCCCATTGAAGTAGTATCAAGTGAATGAAACGATATTACCTATCTATATGCCCTATTAATCCCTTCTCCATCTGCAAGCAATAACATTCAATCCCCAATTAAAACCTGATTAGCCTTTAATTAACGTAGCCACAATCTGCAAACGAGTACCTGACGTTACGTAATCTCTTTCCGTTGCAGCAATCTGTACGACAATCAAATCTCGTGCGTTATGCCCGGTTCCTTTGAGCATCTCAACTCGCTGACGTCGCTGTAAGTAACCAGATTCCCAGGTTCCCCGATGCCTTCGCTGTAGCTGTGCGTAGCAATTAAAACTGTGCCAAGTGCTCGGGATGCACTTCAATAGATAAATGATTTGGCTTAAGCATTAATTGCCAGGCGGGATGGTGAGGAGCAGCAGCAGCTCCTCGCTCGTAAAATGAGGTTAATGGTTCTGATTGTTCTCCAGTTGAACTCTGTCTGATGTGGCTGCCTTGGCGGCTGTGGCTGCTCTGTCTGCCCTGTCTGCTCCCCTCAAATCAGTTTTGCTTCTCCATGCCAGCCACCAAAAGCACAGCAAACTATTGTATATAATTCAATTGAACTTCAATTTATGGCATGGGTGGGTTGCTCCTCCGAACGGAGCACGGTTTTGTGTCTGTGTGTCTGTTTGGGGATTTCAGTCTGAACTGCTGCTGCGATAGCAGATACCACTAGCTCCTCTTTCTTTGCCAGCCATCTCCCATCGACTTTTGTTGCCTGTAAATCATCCCCCGAGCACACAAAACCAAAAGGGCGGGTACATATATCGTTGGATACTATGCTGCCATGTGTGTGCGCCTTCGATGATTTAATTAATTAAAATTGAGTTCAATGGAGAGCGCCCAGGCGAGTCGGCAAGACCGAGAGGTGCTGTGTGGTCCGTTGGGGCTGCTCGCAAATTATTGTAAAATTCATTTAAGTAGCTAATAAATAGCATCAATGAAATTCATTAAGTGCTGTGCACCACATGACACCCACCACCGCAAGAGCCGCCCACCGACCACCGCCCCCCAGCTCGCCACCTTCAAAGGTGTTGCGTGAAAGGAGCGCAAAGTGTTAGTTAGCTGCCGGCGGCCTACACACTGCTACACCGAGGGAAATATTGGGACTTAGTTAAACACGATGAAGATGATAGTATCTCAAATAAATCGTTAGATATTTCTTATATCATATTCCTACTAAGCCATACCATATTCAGGGTTCTTTAAAAATTGTTAAGCAATGATATATGATAGTGATAATATTTTCATAAAGATTTTTAAAGCTTTTTGGGAACACCATCAGATGTGACCCATCTAAAGAACGCAGGGGTGCCAAAGAAATCACTTTAGCGCTAAGTCGTGCAAAATAAACATTTATGAGCTTAAGAAACTTACGTTGAAGGACACTTTGCGAGAGATTGTAAAGTCTTGACAAAAGAGCAAAGCACATCTTTCCTTTCGTTTCACATAGTGCAAGTAGTTCAGCTTTTGTTCGAGTGTACTTTCTAACATACACACATGTAATAGGGAGCTGGCATGACAAAGCAGAATTGCTTATTAAATTAGTCTGGACTCGGCTGCAACTTTGGAATTGCCAATGTAATTTGTGCGCCATTGTTTCACTTGCTTCGCTCCTAAAACCCCTGGTCCGCATAATTAAAGTGCCTGCCATGGATTGGCTTGGCCAGAGGAGCAGGGAGCGAGAGCGGAGTGAGTAACATATGCTGACTATGGCACCGAATGAATACGGAATTAATTTATCAAACGCCCATGCATAAAGCGGGCAGGGTGGGAAAATTGAATTATAAGAACCCTTTATCAAAGCCGTTATCGTAATCGTTTTTTGTGGCCCATGCTGTCACATTTTTTGCTCCCTTTCCCTTCGCTCGCAGGAACCTCGCCTCGAATCCATTCAATTGCAATTGTCATTTGGCCTGGTTCGCCGAATGGCTGCGCAAAAAATCGCTGAACGGCGGAGCGGCACGTTGTGGAGCACCGTCGAAGGTACGTGACGTGCAGATCAAGGACCTGCCCCACTCGGAATTCAAGTGCAGCAGCGAGAACAGCGAGGGCTGCCTGGGCGATGGCTACTGCCCGCCATCCTGCACCTGCACCGGCACCGTGGTCCGTTGCTCGCGCAATCAGCTCAAGGAGATCCCGCGCGGCATTCCCGCCGAGACGTCGGAGCTCTACCTGGAGTCCAACGAGATCGAGCAGATCCACTACGACCGCATTCGCCACCTGCGCTCACTCTCCCGACTGTAAGTATCTCTATAAATCGATCCCCCCAGGGCTTTGGCTAATTCGCCACTTGGCATTCCATCCACAGCGATCTCAGCAACAACCAGATCACCATTCTCTCCAACTTCACCTTCGCCAATCTGACCAAGCTGTCCACGCTGTAAGTGCACCTAGGCCTAATGACTTTTTAATTGCTGCACCGGAGCACGGAAACCACGAAATAACCGCAAAAAGCAAAAGCAACGCAAATCGAAGGCTCAAGAGGGCTTGACACAATTCTGTGCCAATTGCATCGTTTGTCGACCTGGCCAGGTCCCACTGGGCTTCGGATTGGGCCATGGGCCGGGGCTTTGGGAGGAGGTCTGTCCCCTCTCTGTCCAGAAGGCACGGCCTGGCAAGCCAAGAAGGCGCAGGCACGAAATTCATTCCGAGACGTAAAGTCGAAATCGTGACTCGTGCTTAAGCATTAGTCGTTGACGCGGACTTCGACGCCAGCTTCAGTGGCTCCCAGTCGAACAGTGGGGTGAAATTGTAGTAATTGTGGGTAAAAAGGTCATCTTAGAGACTCAAACCAGTAAATACCTACAAAGTTATATCAGTTCGTATCTGAATTAATGAATGCTCGAAGCTTAATGGTTCTGAAAACCTTTTGATAATCTAACGCAGTTTAAATTGGATGAACTGGATAAGCTGCAGTGAAGACATTGGCCACTATATGCTGTTTTCATATTTAATAATTTGTAAGGTCTTTCGTTATCCCTTTGGAACTTGAGATATCAAACCTTTCAATATAGATAGTTTACATTAGATAAACTAGTTGAGTTTCAGAATCATTGGTTAGTGAACTATCTCCAATTAGTTCAAACCGGTTTTGCAATCTGCAGCTTATGTTATAAAGAACCATCTCCGATGATGGCTTTTCGTACTGTCCCACTTTAACTAGCCCACTGTATGATGTGCGCTATCCACAATCAAAGCTTAGCCGTTATTTCTGGTGTTTCTCCTCCGTTTGCGAATGGAAAACGTTTTGCAATTACTTTCATTTCTTCATCAATTGCCGCATGTGTCTGCTTGTGACTGTGCTGTGCTGGCCTAATGCAATTTGTAAACGTTTCTCTGGATCTCTTGCCCTTTTCAGCATCATCTCGTACAACAAGCTGCAGTGTCTGCAGCGGCATGCGTTGTCTGGCCTGAATAACCTGCGCGTGCTCTCGCTGCACGGCAACCGCATCTCGATGCTGCCGGAGGGCTCCTTCGAGGACCTCAAGTCGTTGACCCACATGTGAGTAGATAGGGACAGTAGGATCCGAGTTGGACAGTCCGTTGAACCTCTTCTCTTCCACAGAGCTCTGGGCAGCAATCCTTTGTACTGTGACTGCGGCCTGAAGTGGTTCTCCGACTGGATCAAGCTGGACTACGTGGAGCCGGGAATCGCTCGCTGCGCCGAACCGGAAACGATGAAGGACAAGCTGATCCTCTCGACGCCCTCGTCAAGCTTTGTTTGCCGCGGCCGCGTGCGCAATGACATCCTGGCCAAGTGCAACGCCTGCTTTGAGCAACCCTGCCAGAATCAGGCCCAGTGCGTGGCCTTACCTCAGCGGGAGTACCAGTGCCTCTGCCAGCCGGGCTATCATGGCAAGCACTGTGAGTTCATGATCGATGCCTGTTACGGTAATCCGTGCCGCAACAACGCCACATGCACGGTGCTGGAGGAGGGTCGATTCAGCTGCCAGTGTGCCCCGGGATACACGGGTGCCCGCTGCGAGACGAACATCGACGATTGTCTGGGCGAGACCAAGTGCCAGAACAACGCCACCTGCATCGACGGAGTGGAGTCGTACAAATGCGAGTGCCAGCCGGGCTTCACTGGCGAGTTCTGCGACACCAAGATCCAGTTCTGCAGTCCTGAGTTTAATCCCTGCGCGAACGGAGCCAAGTGCATGGACCACTTCACCCACTACAGCTGCGATTGCCAGGCGGGATTCCATGGCACCAACTGCACGGACAACATCGACGACTGCCAGAACCATATGTGCCAGAACGGCGGAACCTGTGTGGACGGCATCAACGACTACCAATGTCGCTGCCCGGACGATTACACGGGCAAGTACTGTGAGGGCCACAACATGATCTCGATGATGTACCCACAGACGTCGCCTTGCCAGAACCACGAGTGCAAGCACGGTGTCTGCTTCCAGCCAAATGCCCAGGGCAGCGACTACCTGTGTCGGTGTCATCCTGGATACACTGGAAAGTGGTGCGAGTACCTCACCAGCATCAGTTTCGTTCACAACAACTCGTTTGTGGAACTCGAGCCTCTGCGCACACGTCCCGAGGCGAATGTGACCATTGTGTTTAGCAGTGCGGAGCAGAATGGCATTCTCATGTACGACGGACAGGATGCTCACCTCGCCGTGGAGCTGTTTAACGGACGCATACGCGTAAGCTACGATGTGGGAAACCACCCGGTGTCCACGATGTACAGCTTCGAGATGGTAGCCGATGGAAAGTACCACGCAGTGGAGCTTTTGGCCATCAAGAAGAACTTCACGTTGCGCGTGGATCGTGGGTTGGCCCGATCCATTATTAATGAGGGCTCCAACGACTACCTGAAGCTTACGACACCTATGTTCCTGGGCGGCCTGCCCATGGATCCAGCTCAGCAGGCTTACAAGAACTGGCAGATCCGCAACCTGACCAGCTTTAAGGGCTGTATGAAGGAGGTGTGGATTAACCACAAGCTGGTGGACTTTGGCAATGCCCAGCGCCAGCAGAAGATAACTCCTGGATGTGCCCTGCTCGAAGGGGAGCAACAGGAGGAGGAGGACGACGAGCAGGACTTCATGGACGAAACTCCGCACATCAAAGAGGTGGGTTATCTGTTAACTAGTTCTTGATTTGACTTGAAAACGTTATATTTCCGCGTATTAGGAGCCCGTGGATCCCTGCCTGGACAACAAGTGCCGTCGGGGAAGTCGCTGTGTGCCGAACTCCAACGCCAGGGACGGCTATCAGTGCAAGTGCAAGCACGGCCAGCGAGGCCGCTACTGCGATCAAGGTGAGGGCAGCACAGAGCCCCCAACAGTCACTGGTACATACATCTATCTTGCTTATGCTACTCACAACTCACAACTTATATGGGGGTGTATGCCATTTATTACTAACCATAAAGACGGGTTCCGGAACAGCCACTCTCAACTTAAACTCAATTGCAGCAGGGCCGCAGTGGGGCGTTTTAAATCTATATGGCTGTCCATAAAACAGGTGTCCGCTTGCTCCAGGCAATCGATGGAGTGCAGGTTGTTTTACGAGCATCATTTTTATGAAAATATGGATGTGTGGTTTAAATGGCTGGGCACTAAAATTATTTTTGCAGAAAGGGATACTTAATTGTGTACTTGATAAGCGAAAGTAAAGAAAGTCGTCTTCATACATATATGTACTGGTTTAACATTGGTTATAAAACAGATTATCTAGATACTTCTATACCAGAATGATTACTTGATAGTAGTTACTTATATTTACAGTTACCAATATTTAATGGGCTATCTTACTAACATAAAAGTTCGTCCGGAAAAAGAAAATACTTAGCCTTGTAACTGGTAGAAGTGAACTCTAAAGCGTAAATGAAATAGTGTTATATAGCGAAACATTAACAACACCCCCTTCACCTTAATTATTGGCACACATTTGCACATACACATCGCTACTCACGCCACTCACCTATCAAAGGAAAACTCAAAGGGATTCTTGGGGAGGTGACACTGTGCACTTTGTTAGTTGTAATTATCCAGCCGCAAGGCTCACGTGGCAGCCGCTGCTACTGCCTTAACCCACAGACTTATTGCGCTCGGCTGACTCCATCTCTTTCCATTTCCACCCACAGCGGCGTCCACCTGTCGCAAGGAGCAGGTGCGCGAGTACTACACGGAGAACGACTGCCGCTCGAGGCAGCCGTTGAAGTACGCCAAGTGCGTGGGCGGCTGCGGCAACCAGTGCTGCGCGGCCAAGATTGTGAGGAGGCGCAAGGTGAGTGCATCTTGATAGATACAAATTTGGATATGTAAGACTAATGCCCCACTTTCAATCAACAGGTGCGCATGGTGTGCAGCAACAACCGCAAGTACATCAAGAACTTGGACATCGTGCGCAAGTGCGGATGCACCAAGAAATGCTACTGACTGAAAGATGCGACTACCCAATTGCTCGAGCGGAGCAATAGCAGCTTAGATGTTAGTTTAGGAACAGGTTTAAATCTAACTTATAGTAGTAGTAATAGTAACGATAGTCTTAGCCATAGCACTAGGGATAGCACGGATGTTGGGGGGGCGAAGGATGAAGTGGAGGATAGGGAGAAGGGGAGTGTTGACGCGGGAGAGACGGAGCGGGATGAGGAGAGCGAGGATTACCCCACGGATGGCATGCAGTCCGATCTCTACGACGACACCATCGACGACGACGAGGACGATGGTCTCGACGATGATTATGCAGATGGGGAGGATGGGGAGGAGGATTCAGATCGAGACTCAGATCAAGATCCAGAGCAGCTGCCCGATCCCAAGGGTCTGGTAAGTGTGCCGGAGGAGGAGGAGGATATGGGGTACGATGAGGATGACGAGCGGATCGCAATGGAGCGCCCAAGAACGGTTAGGCCGCGGGCGGACGAGGAGCACTTCGTCAACGAGGAGGGCAGCGGCTTCGGAGGCTTCCGGTCGCGATTCCGGCCGAGCAACAGCTTCCGCGAGAGCCAGTTGGAGAACATCCGCAAGAAGCTGCTCACGGAGGCACAGGCTGCTCCGCAGGCGGCCGTTGCGGTGGCCGTGCCGAGCACTGCGATCGATCTTCGCGAGAGCAGCGGCCACTTTGCCAACGATGACGAGGATGGCGAGGACGGCGATGACGGCGTCGATGACGAGTTCGCCGACACGGGTGAAAATCAGGGGCGCGGCTTCTTTGGCTCCCAGCAGCAGCAGCGCAAGAACGGTCCATACCATCGCAAGAACGGCAACGATGCCATCAAGATCATTTCGACGCCGCTTGGCAAGGTGAGCATTGTGTACCAGCAGACGGACAAGGACCAAAGTCCCGACAAGGACGCGCAGCAGCAGCAAAAGAAGCCAGCGCTCACAGACTTCGATGCCCTGTCGCCGGACCCCGAGAGCAGTCATCGCTTTCCGTCGCCCCACCCCAAGATTACGCCTGTTCTGACGCCCGATGGCAAGGTGGCGCTGCTCTATCGCGGAGACTCGGAGAGCTCCAAGTACGAGCCCATTCGCAACCTGACGCACAAGTTCACCGGACAGCCGGCCAAGGAGCCGAAGGCCAAAACCGACGACTCCTCCTCTGCCGAGGACTCTGTCTACACGGACAGCGAGGATGCGGAGGATAGTAAGGGCGAAGCGGGTGCTGGAAAAGCCTCGCCAGTGGGCAGTACGCCCAAGCCGCTGCAGCCGGAAATTCTGGAGCCGCCGGATGACGTCCAGCCGGGCGGATCCTTCATAATTCGTCCCACCTCGGATTCCCTGCTGCCGATGATTAACCGGCCGCTGTCCGAGGTGCTGGGCATCAAGAAGAACCAGTTCCAGGAGACGCGGGTGCGCGACCAGCTGCCCACGCAGCAGCCTCCGCCTCCCCTGCCGGAGGCCACGTCCCGTAGTCCAGCTTCCGGACATCAGTTCCTCGCCAAGGTTAACCTGGCCGAGTTCCCGACGTCCGGAAGGACGCTGCAGACGCCGCTAATCCACGGCAGCCACGACTTCGACTTCAGCCGTGACAACACGATGCTGGACGAGCGGTCGCGGGTGCGCGAGTTGGAGAAGCAGCGGGAGCGGGACAAGGAGCACAACGAGGCCACCAGCAAAGGAGCCACCGAGGCGCACACCATAGCCAACGAGCAGCTGCTCTCCAAGACGGAGGTCATCAATCTGGCCATTGTGCCACAGTTCGACGAGGACATGGAGAGGCTGCAGCGGCTGCAGGAGAACGGTGGTCGGCGGCACCACAGGGCGCGCCATCGCCACCGCCAGCAGTCGGAGGAGGAGCTGTCGGGCATCCACTGCATCATGCAGGTCATGATGGGCGTGGCCGCCGTGTCGACGGTCTTCGGCATGCTGGGCACCTTCTTCAAGCAGCGCATCCTCGATCAGCTGCGCATGATGCACTGGTAGTACAACAAGGGGGATTCGATGACCGGTGTCGAATGCCCCACATCCCCCCACCCGATCCCCGTCCCCAGCATCGTCATGATCATCATCCAGTCCATGGAGGCTAGCTGCCTTTGAGATGCGAGACCCCTCTTCTACTACTAGCGCTCCTCCAGCACTCATATACTCGTATTTATACTCGAACTCGAAATCGTACTCGTACCATATGCCATATATTAATCGCATAATCTATGTAATACAGCGGCATCGATTTGCTTTCGTCCCCTTCCGCTTCTTTATATATATATATATACATTTATATATCTAACTTATCCTTCGGCATTGTGCCTGCGCAAGCGGACACTCCCTTGCTAACACATGTATTCCATATAT
Organism: Drosophila biarmipes; assembly: GCF_025231255.1. NCBI lineage: Eukaryota > Metazoa > Arthropoda > Insecta > Diptera > Drosophilidae > Drosophila > Drosophila biarmipes. The sequence continues at coordinate 10,127,896 of NC_066615.1, read as the reverse complement.
TCGCATATATCAATTTACTAGTGCAAGCTACCCAGGCGATGTACATAATAACTGAACCATAATACGGCGATCGATCGATCCGGATATCTATGTATGTGCAACTGTAGCCCCTGCCAAGTCCGCCGGAAATTAGCTGACCCCCGTCACTTCTGTTCCACCCTGTTCCTTCTTTCGCACGTTGTGTGCCCTTGACTTCCCGTAGGACATTCACCACTGTCATTCGACCACATTGGCGTAAACAAGCTTTAAGCAAGTCATTGCATGTGCCACGCCCCCTCGAGGCTCTGAACGCCCTCCCCGCCCCCGCAGAAGATACATTCCCCACCTCCCCCGCCAAGCAACCGACCAGCCCCCAAATCATCCGTCGTCAGAAGCTCCAGTCGAGGAACTCGGAAATCGGACGTAGAACAGATTCCTTTTGTAGATAGAAAACAAAACAGTTGTTGGGAGATGATGATGATAACCAGATGGAGTCGCATGACAAACGAACGATAACAAATGATAAACTAAAGCTAAAGTTATAAACAAAAAAACAGTAAAATCGCACAGAAGCACACGCATTACAAAATACAAACCTGCAGCGATCGTTTTAAACGCGCCGTTGGCACAGGGTTCTCAAAGAAACGAGTAAACGATAATAACGTGCATAACGAAAACCTTCTTTAGTCTAAGTTCAAGCTCAAAGGAAAGTATTTTGATAGAACCAGAACGGAACGCGAAGTTGAACCTACAAAAGAAAACTAAGAATCGAATCGAATTGAAACAAAGGCCCCCTAAAATGTGTAACGAATTTCCAGCAAATTGTTGCAAGTGTTTTTCCTAGAATTAGTCCTAATTAAAGTAAATGTGTGCAAATCGGAGCGTAACTAATATTACAATTAATCTAAACTAATTGAGGTAACTAAAACCTAAACATAAATCGGATAAAAACATCTAAGCTGGGTAGTCGCATGTAAATCTCTAACAATTAACAAATACCGACCTAAGTTAGACCTAAACAATCGAAACAAAATCGAATCGCATTTAAAGAAACCTACATAATAATAATAATTTATACTAATCTATATATACTTATATGTATGCTGTATGTATGTATGACCCTATATGTATATGTAAAATGTTTTTGACTATTTTTCACTATTTATATCCATATATATTATATATGCATATACGATACATGTGTAATAGCCCCTTTTGGTCATTTTAGTTGTCTTTTATCTATATTTAATACGTGTATTATTTTTATTAATTATTCAAGTATAACTATGCGCACCAATTACACGCATATTTTATGTATAACCTATTGACAAATATATATATTATGTGTAATAGCTGTTGCTAAACCAAGTTTAATTATCAGTTTTTCATTTTCCTTTGTCCGGCGAAGCTTTCGACGGTCCGCAGCCGCTAAATTGTGTTCAGCTAATTAATTAGGATGAGATTCCGCAATCGATGTTACTCGAGTTACAAGGGGGAAACGGCAATTATAGTACCTATTCATTTCTGTGTGTAATATTTATTTCCTAATAAAATGACAAAGAAAAAAGTTGCAAATTAAATGGGTTTTTGTTAGAGAGGTGGTTTTTTTAAGCGCGGTCTGCAGTTGTTCATTATAATGACGGAGTTGAAGGATGATGAGGAGCACAATAGAACAGGTTGGGCCAGTAATTGAAGGCTATCGAAGTATATAAATGTATGTTGTAATCTGCACAACTAAAGCTTGGATTTTTAGTGTACTTTACTTAGAAGCACTTATCAAGTTAAGCTATCAACTATTGCGGTAAGGTGGAAGGTTTAGCGTACAATGTTAGCTATGATCCTATTCTGGACTACAAATGGTTTAGCTGTTGTAAGTGCTTTAACGAATTTCTTATATTATAAAATCTGCTCTACAATGCACAACATTGTCAACATTTTCGAAGAAGCTTTAGTTTTTTTTCGAAACAATTTAGTTATTGATGGTAAAACAGTTGTTGAGCTGTTCGTAAAACACATATGTGTTTAATGTCCTGCCAAAACAGGTTGTAAGTTCTAAGCATACTCGATTTGAATTGCCTCATACTTCCCGCGCTCACAGATCTGGCAACTCTGAGTTCTGGTATTTTTGGTATTAAGCGCGCCAGTTATCGATAGCCCGCCGACCTGCTTTTGCCACCGCTAGCCAAGGCAGTTCGCGCGCTTTTCTCGTCCATCTTCTTTAAACTGCGGGAAAAAACACTTGTGGCAGTCGCGAAGGAGGAAAATAAATTAATTAAAGCGAGTATAATCCAAGCATCGCCACGCCATGGACATCGATTTCGGCGCCGAGGCGGGGCAGTCCTACCGCACCGTGCAGCTCTCTGCGAAAGAAGTGCTCGCCGCTGGCCGCCGTCAGCATTATTGCAACGTAAGTAGGGCGCCCCATTCCAGAGCTGCCTGGCGTAACCTCCAATCCCCCGCAGATGATCGACCTGTTGGCCAGCAGCTGCAAGAGCTCCGGCCTGATTGCCACAGGCTTCACGGACGACGAGCTGGTCGAATTCTGGCTGGGCGACATCCTGCCGCTCATGTTTGACGAGGATCGGAAGATCCAGGACAGCGCCGTTGCCGCTCTGGCGGAGGCACTGGTGGCCCTCGATGTCTCGGCCATCCACTCGGCCAGGTGCTGGTCCCAGATCCGCAGTGAGTTCGTCAATAAGTACACCACGTTCATTGGGGAAATGCGCGATGCCAAGAACTCAAACTGGCACAAGATCTGGACTCTGCTGGTGCAGATCATGGACGAAGATCTGCTCAGGGGCTGCGTCTACATTAACAAGTTTCTGGCCCTGGTGGAACTGGGCTTCCGGAACCCAGACAACGGCGTCCGATCGGAGGCCTTTCTCTGCTGGCGCGTGCTCATCAAGATTTTCGCCGCCTACGACGAACTGGCCTCCGTGAAGAGGCTGCGACTGCTGCTGATCCCCCTGCGAACCTCACAGTCGCGATCCTCCCACGTCAGTGGCATCAAGCTGCGAGTGTGGTGGTACCTGCTTACCTGCCTGGACCAGGAGATACCCAAGTCCTTCGACAGCGCCGTGGAGCACTTCCTGGCCTTCATGTTTGGCGGAGGACCGCGAAATCTGGCTTCGGGCCTGGCCCACAATTACCAGACGGCGCGGGAGTTGGCTCTGCCCTGTCTGGTAGCCCTTTGGGGCGTGGAGCCCAGTGTCCCACTGCAACGACTGTTGAGAGAGCTACGCCTGGAGACCTTTGCCCAACCCTCGCCCCTGATGAGCGCAGAGGTATTGCAGCAGCACTGGAAGCCGCTGTTGGCCGCCGCCGTTTCCGGGATGAAGCTGCTAACCGAGAATGATGCCACAGAGGCAGAACAGCTCTTGCTGCAGCTGCTTGTGCGGAATCTCTGCCTAGCTATGTTTACTTTGGCAGTGGCCCCATTCAATGTTGCCTGCTGCAGTGAGATCGAGAAAATGCTGCTAGCCGAAAGTAACTCTGGCGGTCGCGTAGTTCGTGCACTCTTCAATACCATAGCCGGTGAAAGCTTGGCGATGGAGCGTGTGTCTGGGAGTGACCAGCTCGATGTTCTGGAGGCCTACCTGAAGCTGATCCTGAAATCTAGGAAGGAAGTCCCTGCGGCCATTTTGCAGCGGAGTATTGCATGCATCTTCGCCGTCGACCGCATTGATGCGGACAATCAAAATGGGTTCCGAATGCTGGGCTCTTTCGCCGAGCTTCTGATGCAGGCAAACGACGAGGAGGACTTCGAGGGATTTGCAGTCAAGCTACAGGTGTGGCGGCAGGTGTCGCAGGCTCTGTCCAACTATCTGCGAAACAATGCGCTTGAATACCGCGTGGCACATAATGCTTCGCTTCTTGACACGTGGCTTTCATGGCCACTTCAGACACTGGCTGCTTTTGCTGGCCGCCGAGCTAGCAACTCCTTTGACGCCTCTTTTTGCGAGCAGTGGCGCCAGCTGCTAAATGCAGGTCAGAATGCCCCCGAAAGGAAGAAGTTCGTAACGGATCTGAAAGCTACTCTCACGGATCTCTATAAGAGCAAAGACGAACCGCTATTCGGGGAGCTCTTTGACGCTTACGTGTCTTCCGTTCTCAAGCTGGGACTCTGCAAGGAGGCACCCCTATACAAGGATGTTTTTGGCCTGCTCCAAACCATCTTCGAGCAGCCATCCTCGCAGCAGATGCTTGAGGCCTGCTTGAACACCCTCCGCAACTTGATACTGGAGTTGCGCCAGAACGAACTTATGGTAGTGTTTGATGCCCTGAAACCCACATTGTCCTCTGCCATTCAATGCTGGAATAAGTTGAAGTGCGAGGGAAGCTTCCTAGAGGAGTGGAAGCGAGCGATTCAAGAGAAGTTCCGCAAGTTACCCATGAAAAGTATGTCCAATCAGCTGAGGGACCTTTTTAAGGGGGACGACCTTTTCGTCATCATCCCCTCGGTGTGGAGCCTAAACCCCGAGAAGCTGACAGATCGCCAGAAGGAGCGATTCGCCGAGAAGTCTGATATCCCAGCTCTATATAATGACATGTCACAGTCGCAGGACTCAGCCTCCATCAAGCCCTGGACGCCCAAGAAGGTGGTCATCTCCAGGAGCAAACAGGGTGAGCTGGCTCTAACCGGCAAGGATGACAACGAGGAGGTGATCGATATTACACCCAGCGAGGAGCCGGAAAAAGAACCAGTGCCAGCCGAGGTGCCCACCCCAATCCGTAAACACCCCGGACGCAAGTCAAAGGCTCAAAAAGAAGAGGAGGCCGCTGCAGCAAAGGCGGAGGAACCGCCAAAGCGTCAGACGCGAACGCGTGCTGCTCAAAAGGACACGGAACAGGCGGCACTACCACTGCCTGCGCCCGAACGCCAGCTGAGATCGCCCAGGAAAGTGCCACCGCCTCCGCCGGCTCAATCCACAGCAGGTAAGCTGAGCAGGTAACAGGTGGCCTAGATTGTTAATCCCAATACTTGAATTTTCGCAGCTGTCGCCAAGCAGACAAAGGTTGCAAAACCCACCCCAGTTGTGGTAATTGAACAGAGCGAGGATCTGTTCCCGGAAATTACCGCTGAACCAGAGCCTCAGCCAGAACCGGTTAAGAAACCCGACGCTACTGCCGAAACACACCTTACCCCGCCGGATGTGCCTGTGGATGCCGTGCTCTCCACCCAACTTCTGGGGAGCAGCGGAGATAGTACGCCTGCCGCGGCTGCCATGGCTGCCGCAGAGACTTCGCCCAAGAAAGCCAACACTCGAATATGCAATTTGGTAAGTATTACACTAGATTAGAGATTAATTATATGTGTAAGCAAAAACCTATTTGGAAAGATATATGTGTATCTTTTCGCATGAATAACACGCAATAGAATAGGTTTAACAGGTTTGAGCAAAACTGAACTACATTTTAGTTTATTTTCTTTGCCAATATTTTAATTACTTTCTATTATTTCCCCTTCTTTGCAGAACTCCCCACCGGATCGCAAGCAGACAAACAATTCATCGAGTCCCACCTTGCGGCCCAAGCCTACCGGCCATCTAACCGGACGCGGTGCCCAGCTAATCAACATGATCCGCAACAAGAAGCTGGATTCCGCCGCCGGCTCGCCATATGCTTCCATGTCGACCTCCCGCTTGATCCACCAGGTGACACCAGCCCGTATCTTAGACCGCGCCGAGCAGGTGTCCACGCCGACCAGTGAACTGAACGAGCTGACGGGCACGGATCAAACTTCCACGCCGATTCAGGCACCGCCTAACAAGGATCTGCTGACGTTCTCCAAGCGACTTCCCTCGCCCTCGGCAAGTCCCTCTGTGAGCATCCTGAAGCGCAAGCTGCGATGCGACAGCCTGGATGATGTCACCCTGGACTCGCCGGCGCTGAAGCGAAAGCGGGTGAGCTTCCACGACCCACCGGTGTCCGTCACCAAGGAGTACCTGCGGGATACCGAGGAGACGCGCAGCACTTTGAAGCCCAAGCGTTGCCTGCTAATGGACAAGGTGGCCCAGACCAGCGAGATGCGCCAGGCGCTGAGAAGGCGTGGTCGCTTGGACAGCATAATCGAGATCGAGCGCTTCGCTAGCGAGCAGACAGCCAGAACGGCGACGACGGACAAGTCGCTGGACAAGTCCACTGGAGAAGCTCCCGAAGATGACGCCTTCACCAGCTTGAAGTGGAACGACACAGGCAATGCCCACAACATAAGCCCATCCGAAGAGCCCGTCAAGGCCATGGAGGTGGAACCAGAGTCGGAGCCGGCTGGCCAGGATCTAGCTATCGTGGATGCAGATGCCGCTCTCGACCTGGTGGTGGAGCAGTTGCCGTTGGAGTCTGTTTTGCAGCGCTACTTTGACAAGAGCCAACTGAGGAGCGCCGGCACGTTGGCCAAGTTCTTGTCGGCTCAAATGGAGGCCAATGAAAAACTAAAGACCAACGTGCTGGAGACTCTGTCGGAGAATCACTCCAAGGACTTTCTGGACCACGCGGTGCGCGAGAATCTGTCATCGGTGGTGTGCGACCGCTTGAACCCCAACTCAGTGCTGGAGTACGTCTGCGCCAAGTCCAAGATCAGCAACAGTTGCCGCAGCGGGCTGCTGGCCCAGGTGCCCGAAATCCTCAAGAGCGGCCCTCGTTCCGATGCCGAGCGCATGGCCTTCGTGCAGCAGCTGCTGGTGCAGTGCAGCCCCGGCGACAGCCAGCTCCTCGATCTCATTGACCTCCTGATGCGCGCGCGGCACGAGCGGGACAGCAGCACGTCCACACACATCCCAAAAGGCGTGGCAGCCGCCGCTGGAAGCCCTGACAACGTGGCCGAGACCGCGGCGGACTCCTCATCCAACTTGTGAGTGGGACCACAGTTGAAATATTACGTTGGAATATTACGTAGTTGGCCATTGCCCTCACTTGAGGGTGGGAAATCGTTTGTATCTGCTTAGTTTTAGTTAGTTAACTTTATTTGCATTATGTATTAGATATATTGTATGCCCGTTGGTGTATTACGTTTTGGCTGCAAAAATTTGCTTCATTTTACAATAAATTCAAACTTTTATTATTAACTAAATGGCTCATTTTTAATGCTAACAGCAAAGGGCTCCCACAAATTATCTTATAAACACACCAAATTTGTTGGGCTTACTTCTTGCGCTTTATTTAGGAATAAATGGTTTTAAGCGTCAACATACTTAAATATTAATTTTTACGTGCCCACTTACACAAACTCAATGAAAATTGATCTTTATAAAATAGCACTAAGCATTACTGATCTTGAATGTATCTGTAATACTAGGTATTACTTAGGAGTTCAATGCTTAGTTTTTTTGGGTTACTACTTGGAATGCTATCAGTTTCACAACCAGTGTTGAATCTTTAGGTAAAAAGGAGTGTTATTTCTGATTTCAAGATGTGATTTTATGCGTCGACATATGTACTTTTGATAAGCAACGTTTAACGAAAATTAGTACGAACCCCGTAAACCCAATTCATAACTCAATGAAAATTGGTCTGTACAAGCTAGCATTTATCATCACTGATCGCGAATTTAAGTGGCTGGTTTTAAGTGATTTATATTACTTAATGGTCCGAAATCTGGACATTAAAACTAAGCTTATCTAATCGATAAGATGAGTGCTGGTGTCAATTTGCCATTCCGATGGCGCTAATGCTGACGAGGCAGATCTATTTCGATACAGACAGATAAACAATTAGGATGATTAGTAAATATGGCTGATTGTTACTCAGCGAATTCAATGAATGAACAAATCATTGATAGTGTTTCGTAGATAAAATGTTGTTTAGCCAATCACGACGCTTGATCACAACATTTCTGGGAGAAATAGAATTTGCTGTTCCTGGTACTACATTATGGTGTAGAGCACCTGAGAGTCGACTAGCTCCGCTCGCTGCTGATTATGCTGGATATTTTGGGGGTCAGGCAGTGGCACCTTCAGTGGAGGGCGAGCCTTGGAGTCCAACCCTATCTGGTTGATTTGTTGTTCTGGTCGCGGCAAAGTCAAATTAGCCCGCCTTTCGCCGCGTCCACTGATAAAGTTCACGTGCTAGCAAACAGCGCGTCGTCGCCGACATCGGCAGATAGAGATACGACTGCCGGCGCCGACTTACTAACTATATAGCGCACACCATATACCACATAGCATGGGTGTACTTATATGCGACGACGTCTTGCTGACATTTGTTCAAATACCAAGATTCCAGCGTGGGCGGTGGTGGAGGTGGAGCACTCTGCACGCTGTGGGTGCGTGCTAAGCGCTCCGCCGGGCGATCCGTTGGATACTTTGTATCAGTTACAGGCGGCGTGATAACTGCGCTTTCGGCACAATTAGCCCAGGCGCTTTGTTTTTGGGAATGCCAAGGTCGTTTGTAGGTCTGTACTTCGGTCCGTTGTTCGTCGTACCGGCGGATCGGCGAATCGGCGGGTCTGGCCGCATATAAATAGCCATGGAAAGTTCTTGCTCAATTGCGCAAGTGATACTGACCTACCTAACCCAAGCCAAACCAAATCAAACCATCTCGTGTACCGTGACGTAGTCGCGACTCGCGCACTTGAGTCTCCTGCTCCGTCTGCTCTCTGTCTGCGTCTGCGTCTGCGTCTGCGACTGCGTCTGATTCTGATTCTGCGGATGTGTCTCGTCGGCGGCGATCAAGAGCAGGCTAATGGCCCCCGTCCCAAGATACCCACGTATTTGGGGGTGCACATGTATGATCAGCCCGCCCGTTGGGCCCATCGTATCCATGATTCATTCATAAACCGGTGCCCTCGAAACGCGTAAAGCACTTGTGAAATGCCGCTTATCGGGGACACAGCATAACAGTTCCTGATTCGATTTCGATGGGGTGCTAGTGCCGTTGCCGTGGAAATTCACGGAAGAGCAGCCTTGCTGGCCAGTGTTGTTGCTCCGGCGGTCCCGCGATTCTATCAGCACACTCGGCGGGCACATAATTGAATAATCTGCTGTGCGAAGAGCGCGAAACAATAAAAATATCAGATACGCTGCCCGTGCGCCGCCAGTTACAGAATAAATACGCTCGGAGCACAACGTGGGCGCATCTCGCAGGTGCCAAAAACGAGGTAGAAACGAGAAAAAGTGCGAGAGGTTCTATAAAGAGATCTCCACAGATGTGGCCATCCTAATGGCCTTCCTAGACTCTCGGTGAAATAGTTGGTGACACAAAACCCATTTTTTTATTCGCTCTAAAGATTCCTCTGTGATATTTCATGAATTAAATAATACTATATAAAGTGATTAAAATGGTTCCGGAAATATTTACTCGGAATGGAAAGTTTTTAGCGCTGTTGGCAATGAAATTAAATTTGGCGATCTAGTGATTTAAGAATGACTACAAAATCAAAGGATATTAAAGGACATTTCTGGTATCTCAGATAAACATAAACGGATAGTTCTATCGCCCAGAATTAGTATAAAGTCGCTTGATTTTTAAAGCCAGTTTATATAATCGTTCGACACTGCTTAAGAGAAAACCATATAAAAGGATACTGCCGTGGCACTTAAATTCTGAATCCAAGTGAAATTGAAAGAGATTACAGCGGCATCTCTTGCGAAAACAAGAATAGCCGCCTGCAGCACGGGAATCCCGAATCTTGCGATCTGCCAATTGGCTAATTAGCCGGGCCAGAAGGGCGGCTAGGGGGGCGTGGCCCAGCAGCTGATTGCGCCGAGCACGAGCCACGAACTGCACTGAAAGTTTTGTCGAGCGGAAAAAAGCTGCAGGCAGTGCAGTTTTCGCAGAGCGACGGCGACTGGCGAACCAAACGGACGGAGCAAGCGGAGGAGCATCGCTTCCAGTTCTCAGCTCATCAGTTCCAGACCCGGAATCGGATTCGGAATCGGAATAGCATCCAGACTACGCGCTAGGTGAGCTCAATACCCGATTTGCCTTGGCCGAGTGCGGATGCCAGAAGCGCGACGACGACGACGGCGGGCGCGGAAAAGTGACTCAAACTCTGATGTAATCATTTTCACATGCTGTTACGCCCGCTAAAAACGTTCCGTTCGCATTCGCACACTCATTCTCGGTCGTCGGAAATCGGGCGATTTCGCTTTTTGGCTTCGCCTTCGGATTCAGTCTGTTGCTGGGGCGCTCGCGGCCTGGAAGCCAAGAGGTAAACATGGTCACCACTCAACCCGAATCGGTTTGGATTGGGTCGAATCGGATGGGCTGGGAACTTTGGAGTGCCAGTAACCCAGAGCCATAAACTGCGTCCAGTCCGCAGCTCTGCGAGCTGCGTTCTGGCTGAGAGCCAGTGTTCCGTATCTCAACTCTCGACGCGTATCTGTATCTTCATCTGGTCATCGGCAGTATTGATTTAACACACATTCGGAGTCCGACGGATGGCAGTGGAATGGAACACTCGCCTTCCAATGGGAGCCGAGCGAAAAGTTGCCCAAAAGCTTTACGCAAAAGCTTCGGTCAGCTGTGGCCGGAGAGCACTCTACCCATACCCACACCATGGATGGTATAGATGGTATATAGAGAGTGCGAAATTAATTCGGAATTTAATTAGCTCTCCGTTCTGCGTTCTGCGGGCTCCCCTGCTCTCTGCACTATTTGTTGTTTAACACACGATTCTTTGGTGTTTGTGATATCATCAAATTCCTATAAATCCGAGAGATATACACAAAACAAGTTCCAAGTTTGGGATTCTCAAACAGAAGTGTCACGGCAGTATCGACGGCGGGAAAAGTTATCCAGCAATGCAAGTGGAAAAAACAGAACAAGTATTGTTGGTGACTGGAATACCTATAAAGCGCACAAATGATATAGTGAACACAATGTTTTCGTGACTTGGAATAACTATTTTAAAAATATTTAGCACGTTCTACGAGTACAACAACCCAGCAAGAACTTGTGTTAAATACTCTGGCTCGTTTTTCTATAAATCTGTATACGAAATCCTGGCGAAAACTTTTCAAGAGTGAAATAATAGTATTTTAAAAATAATAAAAATATTTTTTAAGATTAATGAAGATCAAAGACAGCACGAAAATGTGCCACTGTGGACCTTATCCGTGCAGCTTTGCACTGCATACTTACGAGCTGAGGCGTACTAAAAATTAGTGAAATTAATTGCTGTTGCTTTGTACCCTTTCAGCACAATACAATACTCGAGATCGATTCTATAGTTTCGTGAGAGATCCCCGAGATGACCTCGCGAATGTTCAAGTTCGGCGTGACAGCCGCCAGCGCCTGCGTGGGTTCCGTGCTGGCCTCGTACTCCCTGGACCGCTGGAACACCCCCCATGTGGTTCGTAGTCCTTATGCACATCAGAATACACCTTTAATGATACCTTACCCCTACCTTCAGGTCAACAATGCCACTACCCCGCCCAAGAGAAAGCGCACGCTGCCCCCACGAGGGGATCAGATCAAATCGCTGATGAGCGGCGAGGAGTTCGACGTGCTGATCATCGGCGGAGGAGCCACTGGAGCGGGATGTGCTCTGGACTCGGTCACAAGAGGTGGGTCTTATATGACCCTACAAGACTAGAACTTCTTCTAAAGAAACTCTCTCCATAACAGGTCTGAAGACCGCTCTGGTAGAGCTGGATGACTTTGCCAGCGGCACCTCCTCGCGCTCCACCAAGCTTATCCACGGCGGAGTGCGATATCTGCAGAAGGCCATCCTGGGCGTAAGTTTTGTGAACCTTCGCCTCTCCATTGTAGCCTGCTAATTATCATCTGACATCTCAGCTAGACCTTGAGCAGTACCGCATGGTGAAGGAGGCGCTGGCAGAGCGCGCCACCATGCTGGAATCGGCACCCCACTTGACCCACCCTCTGCCCATCATGCTGCCAGTCTACACGTAAATTGAAAACATATCATGAGCAGAGGTGTCACAGAAATAGGTTCCCACCAATATTGTTATAAACTTTATTTGCTTCCTAGAAATTAGTCAGTAGTAGTTACCATTTGCTTAGTTTATATTGGATCTGAGATTTTTTTAGTTGATATGCACGTTATAATAAAGTTCCAGATACTAAGGATCAGCAGGAATATAATATTTATTTTCTTGTATCATCTTCCATCCTAAAATTGGTTCATATTTTTAAGGTTTTATTTAAAAAGTTTATTTAAACTATATATAATTTCTTTGGCATTTATTTATATATTATTTACAAATTTATGCTACTAGGAAGTGGCAGGATATCATCAAGAGTTTGTAAAACTTAAGTAAAATAGCACTTTAAAATGTAGTTTAAAAAATGTCGTTAAACAAGTTTAAGTAATGCAACTGCCAGACCCTCTGTGAGACCTCTCTTGACAATTTTTTCACTCAACCAACTAATCATCCCCGATTCCTCAGATGGTGGCAGGTGCCCTACTACTGGGTGGGCATCAAGGCGTACGATCTGGTGGCCGGCGACCGCAACGTGAAGAGCTCGTACTACCTCTCCAAGAAGGACGCCCTCGAGCTGTTCCCCATGCTGAAGAAAGACAAGCTGTGCGGCGCCATCGTCTACTATGATGGCCAGCAGGACGATGCCAGGATGTGTCTGGCGGTGGCGCTGACTGCCGCCCGCCACGGAGCCACCGTGTGCAACCACGTGGAGGTGAAGGAGCTGCTCAAGAAGGACGACGGCACCGGCAAGCAGGTGTTGTGCGGAGCCAAGGTCAAGGACCATATCTCCGGCAAGGAGTTCACCGTGAAGGCCAAGTGCATTGTGAATGCCGCCGGCCCCTTCACGGACTCCATCCGCAAGATGGACAACCCGACGGTGAAGAGCATCTGCTGCCCCAGCTCCGGAGTCCATATCGTACTGCCCGGCTACTACAGCCCCGACCAGATGGGCCTGCTGGATCCCTCGACCTCCGACGGACGCGTCATCTTCTTCCTGCCCTGGCAGAGGCAGACGATCGCCGGCACCACCGACCTGCCCTGCGAGATCACCCACAACCCCACGCCCACCGAGGACGAGATCCAGTTCATCCTCAGCGAGATCAAGAACTATCTGAACGCCGACGTGGAGGTGCGTCGCGGAGATGTGCTCTCCGCCTGGAGCGGTATCCGCCCACTGGTCTCCGATCCCAACAAGGACGACACCCAGTCGCTGGCCCGCAACCACATCGTCCACGTCAGCCCCTCCAATCTCATCACCATCGCCGGCGGCAAGTGGACCACCTACAGGGCCATGGCCGAGCACACAATCGATGCGGCCATCAAGGGTGAGTCTCTAAGAGGATTTTAAGTATTATATGCAATAGGGGGCTTAGTTCTAAAGCCTATACCTATGGTTTCCCTAACCTTATCTATCTTATCCCTATCTCTCTGGCATACTAAACAAACTATAGAAAAGTCTTTTATTGTTTAATGAACATTTCCTACAATCAATAATTTATATTATAAGATTATATTATATCAGTATTTTTGTTCTTTTTTTCTTTATAAATGTTTCTTTATGATGCTTAAAAAAGTAGCCACTAAAAAACTTAGATAAGATAGGAAATTCCTGGTAATCGCATTAGTTTGAGTATGATGATCTAATTCACGTTTTCCCTTTAATAGCCTGCAACTTGAAGCCTGAGCGCGCCGAGGCCGTTACCGCTTTACTGAAGATTGAGGGCGGACAGGGCTGGACCCCGACCATGTACATCCGCCTGGTGCAGGACTTCGGACTGGAGTGCGAGGTGGCCCAGCACCTGGCCAAGTCTTACGGCGACCGCGCCTTCGCCGTGTCCAAGATGGCCTCGCTGACCGGCAAGCGCTGGCCCATCATCGGCAACCGCATCCACCCCGAGTTCCCCTACATCGACGCCGAGATCCGGTACGGAGTCCGTGAGTATGCCTGCACCGCCGTGGACATGATCGCCCGTCGCCTGCGACTGGCCTTCCTCAACGTCCAAGCGGCACAGGAGGCACTGCCCGTCATCGTGGACATTATGGGCGAGGAGCTGGGCTGGTCCAAGGACGAGAAGGAGCGCCAGATCAAGCACGCCACCGAGTTCCTGGCCAACGAAATGGGACACTCGGTCAACCGCACCTCCAAGGAGCGCATCCCCATCAAGCTGTCCAAGGAGGAGATCCAGACGTACATCAAGCGTTTCCAGCTGATCGACAAGGACAAGAAGGGCTACGTCTCCATCAACGACATCCGCCGTGCCCTCAAGAGTTTCGGCGATGGCGACGTGTCCGGCGAGCAGCTGCACGAAATCCTGCGCGAGATCGATACCAACATGAACGGCCAGGTGGAGCTGGACGAATACCTCCAGGTGGGTTAGGAGAGCTTGGGACTGGTTTTTGGAGTGGAGGTTTACATTTATATAGCGGGTAAAGTTACGACTGGAAAACGGATTGGCTTTTACGACAGCTTATGCGGACAGTTACTAAATTCTTTTTAACTGTCGCTCGAGAAAAAGACGTCGGATTATATGTATCATTTTTATTCATTTAGGAAATCAGCACTAATGAATCTAGTATCTTAATCGGACATCTATTCATGACAGTCACACGTCTTTTATCTCAAAGTTCCATATCTTGACTGTACTTTAACCAATCGGTACTTTAACTTTAAGTAACAACGCATTGCTTGCGACAAAATCACTAAATTTAATTCACAATATACGAACTTTAGATTACATTATAGACTGGGGCTATAAATGATTTACGTGCACAACACTAACGATTATATAAAATTGCAGATGATGTCGGCCATCAAGACGGGCGACGTGGCCTACTCCCGGTTTGCGCGCATGGCGGAACTGGAGGAGCAGAAGCACGAGGCGGCCAATCTGAAGCAGAAGATCAGCGTGGACCGGTCCGGCGGCGGGCTGTAAGAGCACAAGCGACTTAACAACGACGACCACATCACCCGGCCATCGGAGGCAAGGACTAGGCTTAAGATCGAACGGTTAAGATCAAACTTATTTTCATTTTGCTGTTAATAAAAAACTCTTTCAACTCACAAATGCCCGATGACCAACATAATAGTTGCTAAATTACATTACTTTGCAACTCGATTCATCATTCATCTTTTTCTCACTTGGAAGCGGTGGCTGTGGACTGGAGCCACCATTTCCATTAGTTTTGGGCTTTGCACCATTCCCATTTGGGGGATTTTGATTGGTTTGGTTCGGTTGAGCGGGAGGAGTTGCCGCCTTCGGTTTTGGATTTGGTTTGGCTGGAGTCGGTTCCACCTTTGTCTTTGGCTTGGCTCCGGTCTGGGCCTCCACGGGCTTCTTATTGTCAGCAGCCACCGCCGGAGGAGTTGCCCCTTTGACTGGTTTTGGATTTGGTTTGACGCTAGTCGGTTCCACCGTGGCCTTTGGCTTGGTTCCGCTCTGGGCCTCCACTGGCTTCTTCTTTGATGCCTCAGGTCTTGGAGTAGGTTCATTCGGCTTGGGATTGGGTGTGGCCACCCCTTTGGTCCCCTTCGGCTCATTGGGCTTCGCAGGACTACACTTCTGGCTCGGTTTGGAACTGGCCTTTTGGCAATTTCCATTCGGAGGCTTATTTTCCTCGTTACCTTTACAATTAAAAAGGACCATTATTTATTGCTATAGTTTTGATTTGAGAATTGCTTTACTGAAAGATCTCTGCACATTGTTCTCGATATCGCCGGTGAGATTTCCATCGCCACGTTTAAAGGTATACTCAGTCTTCCTCACGCAGTTAAACATATCCGCTCGCTGGGGATCCGTTAGTTCGGCAAACATGTCCAGTTTGGGGTCCCAGAAAAAGGGAAGCTTCCCCTTCTTCGGGGTTACGCTGAGGGTTCCACCCAGCTTGCTTAGCATCTGGAAAGATAGGAGATAAGTTTGCCGACGAGTCTTACAAAAAGTCCACAATGTTAAGACATCCGAGTCCAATACTCACATCAATCATAATGTCGGTCAGGGGTTTTTGCCAGTAACTGGGACTCTGCCGAGTCGCCTCCCAAAGGAAGAGCGTCTTGATGTAGTAGCTCTTAAGATTCGCTTTGTTTTTGACGTTGCGGTGCTGCTTCAGCAGACGGATGGCGTTCTTCAGGTTATTCTTGCCGTGGAGCAGCCTGCGCTCCGCATCGTAGAAGGAGGCCCTGAAGGATACGTTCTCGTTTTGGGCTGGCTTCATGGGCTTCGGAATGGCATCCCAGTAGGGAGTGCCTGCAAAGTATTTCTTCTGCTCCGGGGCCAAGACGACCTGAGCCGCCGAAAGCTTGATGGCCGGAACGAAGTCCACGGAGTACTTGTAGCGCCCTTTCACGAAGATCGTGTGGGCGGGGCCGCACTTTTTGTAGCAAAGGGGCGAGATCTCCCCGCCCACTTCGATCCGGTTGCCCATCTTGCTGAGGACCTGGGTCATAATTCCCTGCAACCAGCTCTGCAGCTTGTCCTCCAGCAGCTGCCTCTTGGAGTTGACGATCTTCTGCAGGAGCTCGAAGACCAGCTTGTTGTGCTCCTGATTCGCGATTGTCGCCATTACCTTGCTCATGTCCAGAATCACGTTGCCTGACCGAAACGGCGTTAGTATGCAGCCACATTCTTAAAATGCGTTCTCACCTGGCTTACGAGGATCAGCCGTGGCAATGATCTTGTCATTCTCGGGAAACGTTAGGTGAATAACCAAATCGAACTCATCTGGCATCGATACCTTAAGGTTGTCGCCATAGCCACCTGCACAAGAAGACATGATAAGGCCATGATTTTCAAACCAAACAATTTTGATAAGGTTTCTGAAAAGTGCAATTTTTTAAGAGTGGATTAGGTATTGTGTTCCAGGGTAAAAGTGACGGAAGCCATTTAAAAGGTCTTCTTTATAATAACTTCATTTTTTATATTCTTTAATAGTTTTATATTTTGCGACTGACTAAAATACAAGTTACTATTTTAATTGTTTGTTAATTTAACCCATAGGTTTTTTGGGTGTAATTTAATTCTGTTATACATAACATGTATGTTTTCAACAGGCAGAACGTTCCTCTGTTCTGTTCATCTTGAAAACGGATTATTTTGCAAACATTTTGTGCAACTTTTTTGAGGATACAGCGTTTTTATCTTGCTGCTGGTTTGATAAGTCAAAAAAAAATGGTATATCAAATTAGCTTTGTGCAAATGATCTATTGATTTTAGCCAGTAAATGCTCACCAGTCTTATTATGAGATACAACTGCTTGAGATACTTTGATCGATTAATTTTAGCAATTAAATGCTCACCAGACGTATTATCAGATACAACTGCCTGTTAGAGGAGCTACTTTCTTATCAGATAAGGTATACAACTTCCGCCACTCGCGAATTCAGCTTTCCGTTCGTAGTTCTGTTCGTCGTTTCGATTCTAATCGCAGCTGGGTGGTGACGGCACAACCAGTGCAATCTGCACCCGTTTTTCCGGATCTGATGGGACTAGTGGCACTTTGCTGCAGTTCTAGTCCCACTTTCTGACTTTCTAGAGGGACTCCAGTGAGTGGGGCGTACGCGTTGCAAGGGGAGAGTGGGGAAGGGAGCACAGAGAATGCGAACCTACCGCCAAGTGTGTATCCGTTGACCAGCTTGCCCAGAACTCGCGCTGCCTTCCACTCGCTGTACACCGCGTCCCGCAGGGCGTTGTAGTGGGTGGTGTACTCCTGGCGGTACGAGTCGAAGTTGACGAACGTGCCGTTGGCCTGGTTGAGCCTGTTCTCCATGTTGTTGGCCATGCTGCTGCTGCTCCCGAAATGCTTGCGTCGTCGATCGCCGCCGAGTGCTATCTGAACCTCCAATTTGGCCGGCCGGCGAGAGGAAACCTACTGGCTCTCGGCTCTCTGGATTCCGCAGCTGATCGCCGTTCGAATTTCGAATTCCGAAGAGAGGAGTACGAGTATCTTTATGTGTACATTAGGGTGGTCAAAAAATGAAAATTAGTTCTCACTTGAAAGATGACGGTCTGTAAAAAATGTAATCAAAAATAAAAAAAAAGTTTTATTGAGATTTAGACCTTGCAAATCGTCCTCATACGTCATGTGTTTCAGTCAAAACTCGATTTCCCACACTGTACATACATAGATGAAAATCGTTTAAATGAAACTTGGGTTTGTGGTTTGAAATATCCTTTTTTTTAAATAATTCTTAACTCATAAATTATGAATTAAACTGCAACGAATAAATATGAATGTACATATATGTTTAATGATTGGAATTTTCAAGCAGTTAAAGTTAAAGGCTCCAGAGAATGTTAATGTCTTCGGGTCTGGGGATCCCACACTCAGCACAAGCTGTGAAAATTGTTTTTGGGGAATTCCCTGATTTTTCTTAGGGAATTAAGGAAAAGAAGTTTCTGAAAAAATAAACCTCTCAAGACAGTACATAAGTGGTTGTTTAAATTGCAATTTCAGGATTATTTTTAGTTCGGTTAATTAATGTGATACTGATTCCCCCCAGCACGTCACGTTATAGAATCGAATATAGATAGATAGATCCTAAAAAGTAAGCCCATGGCGGGAGAATTGTTTAAATGAAAACGGGTTTCATGTCTATAAACATATTATTTTATAATAATTATTAATTAGTGTTCATAAAATGAAGAATTATGCCTTCGTCTTGAGTATCTCATACCCACCACGTGCTTAATTTCAATACTTTTCCACTTTTTCTGAAGGATTCGAGGAAATGAAGTTTCTGAGAAATAATACAAATCCCAAGATACGTGGTTTTTAAAATGCAATTTCAAGAATATTTTATTGATCGGTATTTTTAATTTAAGTGGTATTCATATTGATTTTCCATTAGCACGTCACATTTGCAGAATTGAGAGAACAATCATAATTCATTGATCCATAAATTGAATGTATATCATTTGCTTCTTGCTGTGTTTGACTTGTTTGTTTGTTTTTCGCTTTTTGCTTTACGCGCGTATAAATACTAGGGAGTTGCAAAAATATTTTACAATAACAATCAAAAGTACAATCGATAGTTGGTACGTTGGATAATAGATAGATAAAAAGGTTAACAAAGGCGCAGGCCAATAAAGCAAGAGTTCTGTTGTGAATCTTAGCTCTCAACTAATGCGTGGGAAAGGGAGTTTGGAGGGTTCTAGGGAGGCGACAACCCATGGAATTGAAACCACTTGCGGCTAGCGGAGTTGAAAGCGGGATCCGGAGGGGGGAGGAGGTTAGCCTGTCCTGAGGCTTACTTTCCTCGGCCACAGATACATCTGAATCAAAGTAAGCTGCGGGTTCCTATTGTTTGCGTTTCTGCTCAGTTGCGTTTCCTTTCAGTTGAATGTATATACTTATGTAAAAAAGAGTAAAAAGACGCACAGTTCTCGCGCTGGCGCCAAAACTTAATGCTTAGCTTACAGCTAGGTATATATATATATATATCTGCCCGATAAATATCTATATTTGCAACAGATGCCCTATATCGTTAATATGCCATGTTATCGGGTGGTAGTAGAAAATTGGAAGAGAAAAAGAGTGGCGCATATGCTAAGTTACACGATAAGTATGCTCTATCTATGCGAGTGTCTATTTATAATTGATTTTTACACACTTCATTGCGATCGCTTGCTTACTTTGGTGTTCGATTCAGCGATAAACAGTTCGCGATCGACGATTGTAGCGATCGATAAACACAACTCAAAGGTAATCGTGTAAATATATGTATAGGTATCTATCTAATCGCAGATACTTTGAGAACATCGAGAAACGTTTCGTGTTTTTGGTTGTTTGCTAGAGTTGTATAATTAAGAGTTTAGGTTTAACTTTGAGACTTTTGCACAGCATTTATTTTTATACATTCTCGTTTATGTTCTTTATATTCATATGTCTATATGGTATTTCCCGTACAAGTACAAATCGAGTAAAAACCCCTCTATACATATCCAAAATCAATGTAAACCAGTGAATCAAAAATAAATGCGAGTTTCGTTAACTAATCCGAGAGTAAAGGTTGGAAGCCGGACAACAAATAATCGAAAGAAGTCTAGAAAGACACTCTAGGGTTGGGATAGACGAGTAGGATAGGATAGAAGGGTTTCGGGGATCGGGGACTGCAGCTACCGTAGAGCGTATAATGAATCAGTCTTTGCGCGTCACAAGTCATCAATCGAACGGGAAAACGATACGATAAATATATCGAAATCAACGCTAAGCCGGGATCGGATTTGGATTTTCCGTTCGGGAGGGGGCGGGCTACTAAGGATCCTCGGGCATACAAACCGTACAAAAACTAGCTAGATACAAACATACAACACACATTATCAGTATTATCATCGATTCGATTCGATTAGCTTTAGCTTCGATTTGGTTTCCTTTGTATACAAAGTAGGTAATATTCGAATTACAATTATAATTGCGGTACGAGTACGTAATTAGTGTAAATACGTAAATACGGTAAAACAAGTTAACAAGCTTTAATGCAATTATTCCGCCTCAAACTGCAGTTCGAGTTCGCTTAGAGTCGAGGTTAACGTTAGTTTAGAGTAGAGTGTAAGTTAGAGTTAGGTGTGGGTTAGCTTTGAGCCTAGCCAAAAATTGAATTACGGAATCGAGAGCGTAGCGTAGTATGCAAAGTGGTAGTTAGATCCATATCCATATGTATATCGGCGCGCCGCACATCCGATCAGAAATCAGATATACGCCGACCTTCTTGTTTACTCGTAATTGGTGCTTTTCCATTTCGTTTAGGTTTAGAGTTACAAAAAGTACTTGGAGGAGAGTAACGAATAAAAATCTCATCTCTGCCCTCGGCTATCATATATCATATATGTGTGGTTGCTTTTATCGAATACAATACAATACGTACAATAAAAAAATGTATAATTAGATTTATAATTTCTTTAGAATTTAGAAGTTCAATGCAAATCAACGCTGCTTGGCGCCAGCGTTTCTTAACCATATTCTGCACTTGATTTCTGTTAACCTGAATACAAAAATACATTATCATAAATATATTTATATGTTCGCGTGTATATGTGTGTATGTATATGTATGCAATTGGTAATTAACTGTCTGGTAACGACAACGACAAAACGATTTCGATACGGATTTGTATTTGCATTTGGATGTGGTTGCGTTCCTGGATGCGTCCTGCATCTGTGGGATGTGAGCTGTAGGATGTAGGACATTGCGGCGAACAAGATCCCCGAAACCCGGATCCCTCCTCTACTTGTTGTTCTGGGCCATCACGTGGGGCGACTTGTAGAAGTTCTGCACGAACTCCGAGAGGCTGTATACCGCTCCAGGACCTTTTCCTGCGCTCATGCAAATGAAGTCCCCCAGACAGTGCATGTTCGCTGTGGGTAATAGATGCAATAATGTGATTATAAGTCAGGGATCCCATGGTCCTTAATCCATTAACCTACAGTTGGAGAGGATGGGTGGATACGAGGGCGGCGGCTTGATCCAACTGCCATCCGGCCGACGCATGTGACGGCGGTCCGAAGAGAACTCAATGAGATATGTGTCTGCGGGTATGACTCTGAAGAATCTATAGGGGATAAGTATTTAGAATTAGTATCCAACTATCTTCCAGCATCTCAATGGGGCTCACCTGTGGTGCTCCGGTCGCAGGGCCAGATCGGAGCGGAACGTCTCCGTCACGTACTTGTGGAAATATGTGGGAAAGGGCAGCGTGGTGTCCAGGTCGAACACCAGACAGCGGTTCAGCGAGGGATTGTGCATGAAGAAGACGTGGTAGTCCTGAAGGTAAAATGTAGTTCATACTATAAGTATTCAAAAGGTGTTGTTCAATCAAGCTGCTTAATAGAGATTTTGTTTTTAAGCATTACAGCTAGCTAGTTATAATTTATGAACCGTGATCAGCAGTTTGATTGTTTAAAGTGATTGTTTCATACTTACCCATATCACAACTTGATCGTCGCCTCGTCCGGCCTTCTGGCGCCAGAGTGGCACGGTGCGACCCTCGTTGGAGACGAAGACGGCGTAGCACTTGGACAGCTCCTCGGGCCTCGTCCGCTTCACCTGCTCGCAGAGCTTCCACACGTTCTCCTCGCTGGGTGGAAATCGGGGGATTAGCAATCGAAAGATCTGGTGCTTAGAGGCTAGATCAAGATTAAGTCCAAGTCACAGTCCGCGTTCCAGTCCGGGGCTAATCCCTGCACGAAATGTCAAGTGGCTGAACTCATTCCAACCTTTATCAGCAACAGGCCGCCTCTTTGGCATTATAATAATCGATTTTGCTTGGCACGCGGCTGACTTTTGGCCCGTGCCTCTTGCCAGTTTGGTGTTTATGGTTCTCTCGAATGAAATCCAATCAATTCTAATGCCACACATTGTTGCTCGCATGCTGGCGGGCCGTGGTCGGGAGTGGGTGGTCTCAGGTGCATGTGAGTGGGGCATTAAACTAGGCGGCCCCACAAAGGCAGTCATATCAACAGTAACAGGTATAACAAGGACTCGAGGGGCCGTTGGACGGGGTGGCATGTGGCAGGAGGAGGGTGGCTCGGCCCACTCAAGTGGCGCGGTCAAAAGTCGCGACTGAAAGTGGCTCGCGGCGATATCGTGAGCTGGCGTTATTAATGCCGCCAGGCAGAGATTGCTTCAAGGAGGCGAGAAAGGGGGTTTCTGTGCGGTTCCACAGGGTGGTTCAACCCAAGACCCCATTTAAGTGGCTTCCCCGAGACCGCACAGAAAGAAAATCTTAACGAGTAATGTTATTGGAATAAAAAATAATAAGTGTTAAATACTATTTAAAAAAAATGGAAATAGTATCAATGGTCATGAATATCTAGGAAAGTATTCACTTGACGAATTCATGTGGCCAATTAAGTCTTACATAAAAAAAACTAAGCTTCATTTAATTGCTATCAAATCCTAATGGTAAAACCGAATTTTTTTATAGAATTTACAGATTTAATTTTTTTTTAGATTAACATGAGGTTGAAAACGAATGAATTAAATTTTTTTGTAGTAAAGTGTAAAAAGTAAATTTATTCAAAACTGTAAGTGTGTAAATAAAATGAAATAATTTTAACAATTCGATCTGATCTTTTTTCTGAGTGCAGTGGCCAAAATGCCAGCAGGCAGTGTCTAAAACCTGCCAGCCGCTGCCAAACGCGACCCACAGATGGCGCTGCCGTGGTGTGTATGCCGAGGAAAACGAGGCAAGCGAGAGCGGAGGGTTTTCCAGAGTTTTCCTGGAATGAGAGATGAATCTGAGTGCAAATGTGAGTGCGCGAGCAGTGGCGAATTAATCAATGAACATGTCCTGCAGGAGAGGGGGCGGAGAGGAGGTGTGGGTGGATGGGTGGCTGGGTCGGATGGGATTGATGGGCGGTATGAGGTCAGAGAACGCGACGACATTTTATCTGGCCATGTAAATGGGTGTGCGTGTGTAAAAACTTTTTTATGCCGCTTTTTGTACATTTCTGCGCGGGTGTGTGTGGGTGGCAGGACATAAAACTCATATCACGCGGCAGGATAAACAAGTTCCCGCCGCCAATTCATCGGGGGACCGCCTGCCAAGTTGCCATTACTTAGTCCTCGTCGCTGCCATTGCCGCCGTTTTTGCAATTAGCATTTTAAATATTGTGCTCCAACACACAGGGATACGCTATATAATACATATATATGGTTCGAGTATGGCACCACACTATATAGCATAGTGTAGTATGTGTTTTGTTTAATTTTTGCCTTGCTTTTCGAATGTTTTTGTTGTTCGGTCGGTCGTTTGTTTTATAGTCGAAACGCGCGCCTCTCGCATGTGGCCATAAAAACGAAGCCCAAACCCAAACCCAACCCCATCGCCATCCCCATCCCGACGCTCCATCCTTCGGCTCGTCCTACCCCACAGTCACACGGACACAACACCAGCACAGTGGCACGCTTTTCTTGTTGGCAGACATGACCGTTTGACCTAATTTCTGGAGCTGCGCAGCGCCGAGCGGCGCCGCATCAGGATTCTCAGAAGCGGGACTCAAGTGCGGGAGGCGGCGAAAGGATGCGGCGGGGCACAGGACGCACAGGACTCGCAGGACGCGCCGGAGTGAGTGAGTAATGAGCGAATTTGAATGCAAAGCGGGGCCCATCGGAGGCGACACAATAATGAAACTCATCCGAGAGGAGGCGGCCCAGGACGAAGGACACGGCTCCGCTGAGTGGCGAATGTTGTTGCCAAAAGAGATAACGCACAAAAATAAAATATACATAATTAAAAGGAGGAACGCTCGGCAGTTGGGACTGGCCAGGCATGCGATAATCATTCACAGAAGTGTGAACGGCAGCGGGAGTCGTGAGCATCGCGGGAATGGGCTGCCTAATCCCCAAGGCAGTGGTCACTCGCTAATATAAACAGGCACGTTTATATTATTATTGTTTTACACACTGAATACTACGGGTATTTATAAAATAGTAAAGGTCATAAACTTTTAATGTTGATTGAAAAATTGGCTGTAATAATCTTAATAAAATAAATCTACTTGACTTCAGAAAACAGAAAACTTTAATATTTTAACATTACAAAAACCACAATTGTTATTAACTCCCTAAAGAATTTAGCAATAGGTAAAATATTTCCCTTTCATATTATTTTTTTTAATGATAAGCATTCTTATGAGTAAGATTCCAAAAATAAACCCTTTTTTTCAAGAAAACAAAGTAAATCTTGTTAGGAACATTATCCCATATAGCGAGCCACCACTGTGCTTAGTTTATTAGGCTCAGCCGTGTCCTCCACAGCCTGCGAGTCCCCTGGGAGGTATCCTATATATCATAGCCATTAGCCGCGCTGCCACCGTGTTAATATTCAGGTGCTGAAGGTTGGGCGAATGATTTCGGCCGCCTAATGAAAAAGTTTTCCACCTCCGCAGCGTTTGCTGTTGTTTTCGTCTGTCGTTTGTTAGCTGTTGCTGCTTAGCTCCTGCCCGAGGGGATACGTGCCATGCAGCATGTACTGTACAGTGTGTACTCACCAGTAACAGGACACATAGGAGCAGTCCGCTATCTTGGGGAACAGAAAGTCCGTGGTCATCTTGATGCGTTCCGGGATCGGATCTGTGGTGCTGGCTGTCCCTTTTAATGCTGCTGTGGCCAGGGGGGTGGTCCCAAGGATAGGACAGGAGCTGTGGTTGGACTGTCGGGGGCCGGGAGCTAATTGTCACTGGGGGCCGGGAGATTGCACGAGACACGAGACGAGCGATATGTAATCACTGCATTATGCGCCGCTGCCCGGACAAAAGCAGGGTGGTGTGTGTATCCGTATCCGTATCTGTATCTGTGTCTATGCGGTGGCATCGGAGGAGGCTGGCTGCCTGGCTAGTCCGTGTCCTGCTCGATCCTGCTGCCTCTGGCGCTTCCTCAGCGGCATTCCTCCTTCGCGGGTGCGGTGCTGCGATGGGGGCGCCTCTGTTTTTATATTTTTGTTATTTTCCCCGTCTGTTTTTCTCCTTTTATTTGGCTTTTCTGGCTTCCAGGATGCTCTGCTCACTCACTCACACACACACTCACTCTGCACGCTGGCTCTCTCGCGAAGGAGCCGATTTCTCGGATTCGTTTCGTTTCGATTTTTGCGAATTGAATTACGCTAAGGATGCTGCGGCTTGTATCTCTTGTTGCTGCTGCCTTTTCAGTGTTTTGGGAACGCACACCTGGCTGAAAACAAAAAGGGCGCTCATCCCCCGCCGATTTTCAGATTTTCCTGGCGCAGGAGGCGGAGGGGGCGGGCTGACCAGGTGACAGAGCCTGGGGCAACACACTCAGCAGACCATGGAATCGGGATCCTCCTCTGAACTCCTCCAAGCGCTGTTCGATTCGGGATGAACTGCGGCTCGAACTGGAGTGCGTCCTGAAGATGGCGAAGAATGCGCTTTGGGGGACCCTCTCTATCTCAGCTTTTCCTCTTCCCTTGTCCCACGCTCTGGTGGGGTGGCTTTTCCGCTTTTTTTTTTTGCTCAGCACACTCCGCTCCGTGTTGTGTACGCGTTCCCGAATTCGCACAGTGTGACCCATGTTGGGGCAGAACAAAATGCTAGGAAAAGTTCGGGGGCTACCGTGGGATGCGAACTTGTTCAAGTTTTCCACTGAACCAGAACCAAGGCGCGCGGATTTTGAAAAATGTGGAAAGGTTCTACACATTCTTAAAATAATCAACATAAGTATCTTTGATCTTTAGGTTAATTTAAGATTCTCAACCGGTGACCTTGTAGTCATTAGGCATTCGATTTATTTATTAGGATGAGCGGCCATTTAGTTTAAATACAATTTAAAAAAATGATTATTTCCGACCGATGATAATAATCAGAAACTATGTAACAGGTAACGCGAAAAGTTAGCCACCCCATAAAGTAAATATATAAATATGTTCCTAATACTCAGAAAAATAGACCAGCCTATCAAAAATCAATCTAAAAAGAAAATAGGCACTCCTGACCAATGATAAAACCTAAATAACTTCAAATAATAACAAAAAAGCACGAAAAGCTAAACCCTCCAGTAAGCTTTTTGAGCAACCACCGAAATGGGCAGCACCAAAGTACCCTTGGCCTCACTGAAAGAACAGCTGACAGTGCTGCCCATTGCCCGCACAAAAGAGCGCTGGCTGACAATTGCCCACAGCTACAGTTCTGCACGACAACTCGCACGAGAAACCCGCTTTGGAACTCCCCAACGGCTTTTCGATTTACTGCAGGTCTTACGAGCCCCTATTTGCCACTAACACCTCCGCTAATCGGCGCTATCTAATCACTCGAGACCGCTAATGGCCAATTGACAGCACACAGTTTCGGCACTGCCAATTAGTCCCTGTCTCTTTTACAGCTCTCGACGATCGGCAAATATTGCGGCAGGCGCGGCGAAATACCCTGCACATTCGATAAGATAAATCTGCGCAGTCCGCTCTGCCATTGTAAACGCTTCTTGAGTGGACTTCCTCCGCGCCCAGGCGATGATGAACGCATTGCGAGTTAATCGCTGTGTGCCGCTGATAAGCGGAGTATCTGTATCTGTGCTGTATGCCTGGCAGGTTGACTTAACCCACCCGGATCGGCATAAAAAGGGAAATGATGGGTTTATGGGGCGGAATGGTCGTTTAAAAAACCCCCGATGACCTATTCCGAACGATGTGATAGCCGCGCGCCCCATCCCCTTGGGTACACCCACCTAATCGGCGCGTTGCCAACCCTTTATTCATTAACTCGTCCGAACCGATCAGCATTAGCCCCATTATCAGCGATCAAAACGATCATGACACACAAAACGTAAATCTATCGGCGGGATGACTGCCTATAAGGCAGTTGTCCCAGTGCCAGTACTACGTATACCGCCTGTTTATCGCCTGGGTTCTGCTTCTGAGAGAGATAGAGAGAGCGCCGCTGAAATCCGTATAGTTTGGGGAGTCCGACGTGGCAGCGGCTTTCAGTTGGCTCCAGCACTCTACCGTCGACGGGTTCGTTACGCTCCGCTCAGAGGCCTTTCGTTTTTGGGATTCGCGTGGTACATCTTGGATCTCGAGTCACGACGTCTCTGGTAGAACCTGTTTTCCCGCCTCGTGCACTTTTGGGCAGCAGGTTCTCGACAGGTCCGCTGAAGATCCCCTCGAAAAACATCTCCGCACAGCAGTAAGTGTTGCCGAGGCAGACTCATTGAATCTTAATTGGCATCGATTGATCAAAGCAACGCGAATCAGCTGTGGACCAGTCCCACTGCTTCCTCCCCCAGTGAGTAAGACGCAGCCGGGGAACAGGGTCAACAATCGCCGCACTTCTTATCGGCTTTATAGAGCTGTATGTTAGTACGCGTATTAGCTGGCTGCCGATGGCAAGGCCATCTTCGAGGCACCAGTATAAAAGTAATAAACAAGAAAACAGGGAAGGAGGCTAGATTCCCACACCGAAGCTAGAAATACCCTTGTAGAACAGTATTAGATGGGAGTAATCCGGTTATGCTTGAGTTGGGAAACAAGTTTACTTGTTTATGGGATGGTGCTGGGGCTCCTGCTATGCTATATGCTAAATGCTGATCGTATGCCGTAGTAAAAAAGTGAAACCAACTGACCCCAAACTTCCAGACAAGACAGCTATTCATTATTTCTGGCCAAACAATGGAGTGTTTGGTCTAATTCCAGTTTGTTGTTTTGGTGACCAGTCATTTGGCGATTTAAACTCTGTGCAACTAGTGCTTTTAGTAAATATGATTCTTATAATTATCTTGGTAACAGCGATGAGAAACCTGGCCGTAATCTATTGTGTAGTCATAAAGCAGTAGAGCCATGCAAATATACAAACCCTAAACGTTATACTAGGTTAATAAAACCTGAGCGCTATGCAAAAGTCCCGCAACAAATGAGTAATCAAAAATGATGAATTGTCTGTTTGCTTTGGGCAAATTTGCATTACCCTTTTTTAAGGTAGGGCTGGTTATCTTAGCAGGAAGTGTGCGTTCCACCAGAAAATAATTGGCACAAAAGAGTTCTTCTCTCTTTCAGCATAGATAAGTGGAATTCCACCCGCCAACCAGCAGAATGGATGAGCAGCGAGATCTCCAGCAGAATGGCAATGGGAAGCAGGCCAGGATCGTTTCCGGGTTGGATCGACCGCTGAAGACTCCTCCGCCGGGTGAGCAGACCAGGGCTGTGCGCCGCCAGGTGGTCGCCGTCATCCTGGCCAACATAGGTGTCTTCTCGACGGGAATGACCCTGGCCATGCCCACCGCCGCTCTGCACCAGCTGAAGGACGTCACACAGCCAGTGTATCTCAATGATTCGCAGGCCACCTGGTTCGCCTCCGTCAATGCTCTGTCAGCTCCTCTGGGAGGCCTGCTGTCCGGATTTTTGCTGGACAGGATCGGGCGAAAGAGGTCGTTGATTTTCCTGAATGTGCTTACCATCGTTGCCTGGATTTTGCTGGCCACTCCCAGTCAAAGCGACTCGGAAGCCTTCTTTTGGCAGCTCATCGTCTCGCGATTTATTCTGGGTGAGTCTAGGAATCTTTCTTGGTCGAAAAGCATTCCCACCTTTATGAGAAGAAACGTTCTTGAAATCAAGTAAGAAGGGTAGCCTTCATCTCGATTTTGTAAACTAGTAGTTGATCTTGGCTTCAAGGATCGAGTGTTGAGAACTTTTTTGTATGAGCTTAGGGTCTTTCCGGTTTTCATATATTAATTTCCCCTATTATTCCAGGTATTGGCATGGGACTGGCCAGTGCCCCTCCAGGAGTCTACGCGGCCGAGATCAGTGTGCCCAAGACGAGGGGCAGTCTCATCCTGGGCACCTCCATATCGGTGGCCGGTGGCATAACGATTCTCTACGGGATTGGGTACTGCATCCGCGACGACTTCCGCCTGATCGCCCTGATCTGCTGTGGCTACCAACTGGTGGCCCTGCTCTGCGTGCTGCCACTCCCGGAAAGCCACTGCTGGCTCCTGGCCAAAAAGCGGGTGACGGAGGCCAAGCGCTCACTCAACTACTTCCGCGGCTTCAGCAAATCTGGTAAGTTTCCCTCCGACTTTGACCTTCAGTGGGGAAAAAAGGTGTGTCTCCTTTCTTGATCTACGTGATTTGATTTCGCCAGGCGTATAATTTGTTTATAACTGCAAACAAATCAAAGTCAAAAGGCGTCTTGTATCAGTAGAGCCATCAAATTATGATAACCTATTTGTTGTGGCACAGGCTTATCTTTTTGAATTTTTTGGGGAAATTAAAAGTGCTGGAATACTTTTAGCTCCCCGCAACGCTGACGTTTCTCTTCTAGTCAAGATCTTAGATTAGTTTTAGCGATGGTGAAAAAGTCGTCCTCTAAGTGCCCTAGAGAACTATTTTTAGATGAGTTCTTTCTACATTTCTCTGTAGTTTTATTTAATTTCCTTTCCACAGATGAAATCACCCACCCCCAAGTGCTCGAAGAGTTCCAGATTCTTCAGAAATCCCTGCAGCAGCGGGACGCCGAGGTGAAGGAGTCCTTCTGGAGGAGTCTGAGGGAACCGGAGGTCCACAAGCCACTGCTCATCCTGATGAGCTTGTTTGCATTCCAGCAGCTAACCGGCATCTTCGTGGTCATCGTATTTGCCGTTCAAATATCCGCGGAGGCGGGCATTCAGATCGATCCCTTCATGTGTGCCGTGCTCATTGGACTGGCCCGCCTGGTCACCACCTGTCCGATGGGATACATCCTGGAGTTCTGGGGTCGTCGGCGGGCAGGGATAATCTCCACCCTGGGCATGTCCATTTGCATGTTCCTTCTGGCGGGACACAGTCAGATTGAGTTCCTGAAGGGAGTCCCATATCTCCCCGTGGGGGCCATTGTGGGCTTCATTGTGCTGAGCACCCTGGGTCTCTACACCCTGCCCTTCTTCATGATCTCCGAGCTCTTCCCGCAAAGGGTTCGGGGTCCGGCTTCGGGACTCACGGTGGCCGTGGGCATGTTCATCTCCTTTGTGGTCCTGAAGACCTACCCAGGTTTCAAAAACTCCATCGGATTGTCAAACTGCTTCCTCTTCTTCGGGGTCATGGCCGTGATAGCTCTCATCTTTATTTATTGGGCTCTGCCGGAGACCCGTCGTCGCACTCTCTTGGAGATCGAGGAGCAGTTCCGCTCGGGTCGTAGTCGCAAATCTCAGAGCCAGGCTGATGTCGAGATGAAGGAGGTTTTTGTCCGAAAGCCGGAGGAATGAAGCTGTTGCGAAGAAATGGCTTAATTAAGAGAGAGACAAATTAACTTAAATAGGTCCCTTCGAGTGCTTAGTACTGTGATAGACAATAAACAAAGGCAACAAGACAAAAATAAAGGCAGAAAGAAATAATTGATTTTAATGTCCCCTTGGAAAGATTAACCTACAAGTGTGTTTAGCTTCTTAAATATATTGAAATTATATAAAAATTGCTTAATCAATCTTTTACTTATTAAAATAAAATAAAGCATTTATAGTCATAAGCCTAAGCCTAAACAATTCTTATAAATATTGATTAACCACTTATGAAATAGTTAAATTATGTAGATTTAAGACATGATGACCATAAAGTTAAAGCCCTTGTATTTTAAAACTATATGAATAGGTACACTAGTAAGATTTAAGACATGGTCACTATAAAGCTTATGTATTGAAAGGAAATTTCTCAGAAATACTTGGTTTACTTTGAGTAAACAACGTCGAATCAAGTAGATTAAGTCAACCTAGACGTGGGCCCCTAGCTGATAAGAAAATGTAGTGTCTACCTACTCAGAAACACAATCTTACTCACTTTCATGGGCCCCCTGAAATTCTCACGCACCTGTTCTCCAGTGATACGAATTAGAGGCACAAACACCCATATTACCCCGCTGTAACCTCTCAATCATTCACGGAACTCAATCAGAACGCTGCTCTCGAACTAATCTCTTTCAAAGTCAAGTTCGTGGCCAAAGTCATTCGTTTTACGATCGAAGAGAACGAGAATGAATGCCTATAACTTTTGGTGCGAATGAGAGAAAAATGTAGAGCGTATCTGAAAGTCCGATTCCGATTTCCATGTTAAAGCTAAGCGATTATGCAAAACTTCTGTAGGCGCGACCGATACAAAACAAATTGAATACTTAATTCATTATCTGGTAAGGGTATTACGTAACTACTTCAGATGAACAACAATTTCTGTTGACGATGGTGGTAAAGAACAAAAAAGTTTATTTAATTTGAATGTGATGCATTCCAAGGCTAAAATCAGTTCCTGTCTGCTTGTGCGGTCGAATTGAAATATTTTTTTCAGTTTCAAAAAATTATTGACTGGTATTTAATGGAAGCGTAGCAGACGCAATTGCCAACAATTAAGTTCGGTGCCGATCTGCTTTATGGTAATGTTAATGGTAATGTCGATGATGGACAGCTTGCTCCAGACTCGGTTCGAAGAGTCAGCCCCACATTATGCCAGGGGCATCCGAAAATGAAGAAAAATCTGTTCTGCTCTGGTCGTTAACGAGCACGAGTTTCGGCAGATTCTTCAAGATGCGTGTGCCTCGAAATTCAAGATCCCTGCGAAGAGCGCGTTAAAAGTGCATTCTGCACAGACTTCAACTTCCAGCCCTTCCCTTCAGTCGATCCACATTTATCACTCAAAGAAAAACCTTAAACTCATGAAAATATTCTTGCTTCATTAAAGATAATATTATTGCTTCACTGAAAAAAATATGCCCATTACTGAAATTATAAAAGCAAGATTGAAAGAAATAGAAATGTTTGTTTTTACTGTGAATGATCCCTGATTTTAAGGTATTAAAGTATTCGAATTATTTATTTAAATATCATTTATTGTTCCCAATATCTAAGTAAATATATAGAGAACATTACACATTGTTAACACCATCTGATGTAAATTATTATAATAGGTTCGAAAATGTCTTAGTAAAAACGTGTTTTGTGTATATTACTCCTTAGAGCACCAAGTAGAAGATATATTTAACAATACTTCTTCTTAAACCATTGCCAGATTAAATTAGAATTGAAACCAAATTTTTTCTGTGTTTTTCCTGCGTGCATCACGTGGTTCGCTGCTCCAGGCGTCGAGGCGTACGTTTATGTAATTATAATAAGTTTTCAATTTTATGGCTTAATAATGCGGTGGGCAGCGGGCACCAGGCAGGTTGCCCCTGCTTTCGCTCCTCCAACATCCCTCCTCCTGGCCAGGACCAGCTCGGGGTGCATCCGACGCCAGTTGGAGCTGCCCCGTCATTAGGCGACAAGCGTTTAGGCCATGTCAGAAGCGGAGCAGCCGAAAAACGGACAAATTGTTTTGGGGCGATTAAGTCAACAAGACGGCGCTAACATGGACCGAGGAGGAGAAGGTTGAATGAACTGATGCTGGACGGGATAATGCCGAAAATTGATGAGCCGCAAATGTGCGAACATTAAAGTTTCCGCTGGCGATGCGCGGCGACCCAACCTCCTGAGCCCGGTCCAAACCCTCCCGGGTTCCCCTGCTCGTGTGTAATCCCAGCAACACCTGCCGTGAATTTCGCACTCGGACGCATCAATTACCAAATGAAAACGGCTGATAGAAATGTCAACAGCCCGAAAAAGACAGTCAAATGGCACGTAACGATTGCTGTGTCAACATGGAAGGACAATCGGTGGAGAGTTACCTTTTGCCAACCGCAGCGACATATGCGTAACTCGAAACAAATGCAATCTGTGCGGTTTTCCGGGATTTCAGGGGGCAGGGGTAACCAGGGCTATTCAGCGATGTGTAAACCGCATCGCGGTGGGATGATCATCCTCATCCGCAGCATCCTTGACGATCATCCCATGGCCCGCTCTGCGGATCTGTCATCATTATCCTCGCAAACTCAGCACGACGCGTGTTCGGGGTGGCGGCTTTGTTTTGTTTTGATTCGAATTTGATTATGTTTATAAGGCAATAAATTAGAAAATCAACACCACAACCTCAGGCACTCGGGCCCAGCCTGTGTCCCAAAAACTATGACTATAGCCGCTTTGTAGCGCTTTGTTCGCGGTGACAATGCATCGAGTCCATTAAACGGGTAATTTATGGTTGGCCCGGGACTTGAGTTACGTTGAGTCCTCTTTTAGGGACCTGGGTGGGTCCTGGGAGTAACCCTTACTCAGCCGTCCTCCCTCCGCGTAAATGACATTGTTAAAACGCCCCAAGTGTCTGCAATTTGTTGCTGCACTTAATGTAGTTATAATTTTTAACAGCACTGCACTTTTATCCTGGATCCACTGCGAACATTAAGCCTTAACTTAACCCTCTGCCTGATCGCTGGGGCTGATTGCACACCTTGAGGATCGAGCTCGTCAGCAAATTACAAGTACGCCAAAAGGGGATCGACGGTTCGATCTGGGGTTCGCGGGATAGGGGGTTCTGGGTTCTTATGCAGCTGCAACTCGGAGAAAAAGGAGGAAAACCTTTGAAAAATACGTCTTTAGACTGTAAAATACCTGTTAAGGTTTCGTTTTAGGCGAATTCTAGGGATTTGTGCTTTTGAGATTTTAAAAGCACCTTCTTAAGTTTTATGAACTCCGCTTTGGTTACTTTGCTATTAACTATATTGAACGATTTCTAAAAAAATTCAAAGATCAAAGATTATATTTATATAGCTTAACAACTTATGAAGTTAATCTTGTGAAGCTGTCACATATAACATAAACTGATTGATGAATAACCCTAGCGTTAGTGGTAAATCTCAGAAATGCATAATTCATGCCGATTTCACCGGCTGTATCATAACTCTGCGTTAGCGTAATATACCCTCCGAGGCCGCCAGTACCTGGTGGTAAAATATAAACACGCTCCCAAAAACCGATCATCGCACATCGATCAGCGAGGCGGGCAAAAACCAGAAGTGATTTTTGGCAGCATTACAAATTCGGCCCTCGCTGGGGGCAGGGGGCCCAAAAGGGTTCCTTGGCCAGAACCTGTGTTTACCTTCGATCCGATAATCGCAGCGGCAGCCGGGAGGCTTGGCCTCACTTTTTAAAGTGTCTGGCAAGGTGTGCAGACTGCCACATTAGCAGCAGCGGCTCGACGGCTGTGACTTGCCCACCTTGAGAGGCTGAAGTTCGCAGGGATGCAATGGGCTGCGATCTCAGCTAGCCAACTAGGCACCTAGCTTGGGGTTACCCCCAAGCCAAGACAGATCGAAGGGGAGGGAGGCGATGGGATGGGGCCAGGAATGCCGCAAGATTTATGAACGAATGGGCGGTGGGCGTTTCCACCTCAACTGCTGCCCGGTGTAAGTACTTTGGCGAGACTTTAATTTTTCAATTAGTCGAGCTACCGTATTTGACTTTTGCTCCTCGCCAGCCGAGTTATCCGGCCAGCAAGACGACCACCGCCAAAGGGGCCAACGAACTGGATGATCATCCGGGGCTTTGGCTTAGGCTTTGGTATTGGGATCGGGATTGGGATTGGGATTGGGATGGGGCCTGGGACTGCGACTGCGAGTCGGACTTCACTGACTCTGGGATGGACTGGACTGGGTCGTAAAAATATTGCATTTAGCAGGCAGAGCGGCGGACGCAAACGCTTTCCGCGTTTTACGATGCAGCAGCAGCAACAGAAGCAGATTCGAAGTGCCAAAGTTTTATGGTTACTTTAACACTTTTGCTGGCCTGGTACTTGGGATATGGGAACTGCCGACCGAGGATGGGGCTCGAGGAGCAGGAGGAGGAGCAGGAGCGGCGGGCAGGAAACGGAGGAAGCCGATGGCCTAGACAAGCGTATAATTGATTTGGATTCTATGATGTGTGCTGGCCGATTTCCAGAGGCGTTGCGAGCCATAAAAACCATAATTACAGTCACACACAAGTGGAAGAGGTGAGATCAAGGAGTTGCAACTGGGTGGTTTGTGGAGTCAGGAGCTAAGCAGGCTGGCAAGGTTCCTGAGATGTTGGAAACACGCTTTTTGAAAACCATGATTGCCACTTGAAGAAGTATTAACTCTTCTTTACTATAGGTTTTTATAAATATAGATTGAATGTCGGGTCCTCTGTATATAAGCAAGAGATATTGTATGATCGACATTAGTACCTAATAAATATAGCTTAAATAGAGTAAAATGTCAAGATATTATACCTCTCTTGCAAATATACAGGAAACATGATATTTATTCCTAATATTTATTGAAACATAACGATAGGTGATCATTTATTGATAATATTAATTGACATCCGTATGCACTTTATAAATTCTCCATTAATAAATAATATTTTATTTAAAAAAAGTATGTAAACAGAAATAAAAAATAAAGTTTCCTTTGCTCAAATGAAGACAGAATAACTTCAAAGGATTCGAGTTCAATAAGCTCTGCGGGTCCTGGGATCCCAATTAAGGGAAAATTGGGGCACCCTGTTCCCGCATCGATTACGGTGGCACAATCTATAATCTGTATGTCCTTTGGCACATCCTATCATTAGCCTGTCAGCGGTTCGAGCTTCGATGTTTGCCTTTGTCCCTGGCGTGTTTATTGTGTTTGATCAAATAATTTCTGTTTTTATGGCACAGTAAATATCCTGTGTGCGCCAGCAGAGTCCTTTAAGTGCCATGTCTCCCTCCCTGCTTGTTCTCCGGCCAGCTCCTTGGTCTTCTTCTTGTTTTTTCAATTTGGCCATAATTATGTCAGACATTTAATTTATCGCAAACAGAGGCTCTCGTCCTTCCGCCGCCTCTTCAGGCACGCAAACTTTCGGGCCAGGACTCACCCTAACTCGATGCCTTTCTTTGAACTCTCTCTCCGCCTTTTTGGGCGGCCATTTTGCCAGGGTGTTAGGGTTCAGTGGAGCGCAGGACTCGCAGGACTAGCAGGACACCGCAGGACCCGTCTCTTAATGTGAGAAAATGTTACAATTCCAGCGCCGCCAGCCAAGTGCTGTCAGAGGTCCTCCCGTAATTGCTCATTTTGCTTATCGGTCCGCCCAATCCGAGGGCTCTGCAGGTGCGGAGTGTCCTGCTCTAGGGGGAGATCAATAAAACCCAAGACCCTGTAAACTCTATAAAAATTTCGATTTGTGGAAATTGCGTTTTTATTAATTGGCTCTGACATGCCAGTCACTCCAGTGTCCCACATAGCTGCCCATTTCCCATTTAATTTTATTTTTATGGCACTCGAAAATCGCGTGCCCTTTGTCCACCTACAAGTCTCCTTTTTTCGTAGGAGGTAGGGCATTGCGGCTAGTTGTGCAACTCCCAGGAAAAGGTACATGATCCTTAGATCACTTTTATCTTATCGTTTGTCGGCAACTGTTTACGAAATTGCTCGGTTCGTTTTCGGGCCACGCGCGTCCTGGAGGCAAGGTGCAACAGGATCCGAGGATCTGGAATCGGGAATCGGGAGGCGAGGCTGCAATGCAACCTGCCTGACTGCATCCATCATCGCGTGGCAGCAATGCTCATGATTTGAGGCACATGCGTAACCTGCGCCAATTTGGCGACCCGCACACACACTGAAATCGCCTTTGTCTTTATATATATTTTTCTTTTTTGTCCCTTTTTTCGGACAATTTTCGGGACTTCTTGGCTTGCATCTGCTGATTGCAAGGAACGGGGACCCCGAAGCGAACCCTCAATTAGGCCGCCCCTGCAATTAGAAAATATATTCCATACCAGGCTCCGCTTTTTTTTGGTGTGTTCCCCACCTCAAAGGCTTGCAAAAAATAAGGAAGAAAAATAGCGGCAGATAATTTGCGGCAGGTTTGGGGCAGCCAATTTCAGATTAGAAGGGCGCCCACGCCAAGAGGTCGCAGTTTTTGCTCGATTCCCAGGCGCATTCCTGCGGACACCGCTCATTAATGACCATGAAATCTAGACTCTGCCCCGGAGTCATTCCCGCAGACAGACTGACCTCCAGGCACGAGCCGCCCCAAAAGCACAGCTCCTAAATCGGGAGCAGCTTCTGTTTACCGGGTTTTTTGTCCATCCTTCTAATGAGTCGGTGGCACGCATCTTGGAATGCATAGCCCTCGGCTGGCTGGATGGATGAGTTCGGAATAATTTGATTAGGCAAAAAGCTGATGTGGGTGCCAGTCGTCCTCCAGTCTCTGTCCTCCTCCTCCAGAAAACCAGGCCCAAATCACAGCCCGCTGCACGAACTGGATTCCATTTCAATTACAATATAAGCGAG
Organism: Drosophila biarmipes; assembly: GCF_025231255.1. NCBI lineage: Eukaryota > Metazoa > Arthropoda > Insecta > Diptera > Drosophilidae > Drosophila > Drosophila biarmipes. The sequence continues at coordinate 10,090,422 of NC_066615.1, read as the reverse complement.
TGTAAGTTCTGCGATTGCGATCGCATTTGGGCGCGTGGTAAGCCAAGTCAATCGGAAGAAGTTAAGCCGATTGCACCGCCCCTTTTCATTACAGCTCGTTTTTGCCCTGCCGGAGGTGCACCACCCTGACACCCGCCTCATAAAACCCGAGCAAACCCACTTCCGTTGCTCATTTGAATGCCCTTTTCAGGGAAGGGTATGATGGAAGATTCCATAGTTTTGAAACACCGTAAAAGTGTCAATGTACCTTTGAAAAAATGTTTCTAAAATATAGTAGGGACCTGAAAAGTATCTTAGTAGTATGAGAAGGCGGTTTTAATCGACGCAACATATAAAGAATACATTAACAATACAAATATTATATAATTTAAATATAATCACAACAATTTAAATAAGGTAAAAAAATATATGTTATTATATGTAAAATCATACTTTTTATAAGTAAAGCTAGAAGAAGTACCTTTTATATCATGCCATTTGAATTTTGAAGGTGTTGTTTGTTTTAACCTTTTACTTACATAATGTGAATGAAATACTAAATAAATTCTTTGGAATTGCCTTGGTCAATTAGGCGATGCAAGAAATAAGTATGTATGTGATATTTGAGACGTCTAGAAACTTATAATCAGCTGCAAATCAATTGAAAATCCCTAATTTCGTTCCAAAAGTAAGAATTCACCAGCTTTTTTAAAACATAAAAAATACCGCCTAAAAAAGGGTATCGCGCGTTCGATGCTTTCCACCCTGCCCGCCCTTTTTGCTGCCCGGCTAAACGCACTTCCCACACAGATTTGTGTGTGCGCGCCTTAATTGGGGCGTAGTTGGCTTTTCGGGCTCGGGCCGGGGTTTGGGTAATTGCTGCCACTTGAAAGGCTTTGGGTCGCATAATCGCCTTGTCAGATAGAGCAAGACACACGCCGAAGGACCCGCGGAGGGTGGGCGGTGAAACAAGCCCAGTGGGCGTGGGGCGTGGCGAGGCGAGTTGGGTGGGCCAGAGGACCGAAGGACTCTGTGTGTGCCAGAAGAGACAGAGAGGTGTGTGCTGATGCCACCACGCACGGCTGCCTCGCTTGATCTTATTACGCCGCGCTTGGTTGCCTGGGAAAAGTCAGAGGCAGCTGCTCGTAGCCGGATGGCAGGATGGCAGGATGGCTGGATAGCTGGTGAATGGCTCCTGGTTACCCGGCCTTTGTGACAGTTTTATCTCTGGCCAGCAGAAGCTCCAGCCAAGCTCTCGCCATCCTCGCTCCCGCCTTTGGAAAATCCTCGCTGAATGGGCCTAAGAATTTTGCATGTTTTCGCACAGGTTTTTGTGGTTTTTGGTGGCAAGTGGATTTGCATGCGCCACGCGGCTACAAAAAGGGGTTAGGTTAGCCAGTCCTAGAGCAGGCAGAGTTTTACCTTTCGCTACGAACCATTGATTTTCTAGTCATGGAAACTAATTTCCATTCATCATTCACTCATTCTGTCCCCCGAATGGATCAATAATCCATACTCCCAGCTCGCAACAAGCGCAAACAATGTGACAGCGTTATCTTTCAGCACCAGTCGCCGTCGCAGTGGAAATTCATTTTCGATTGTGAATGCCGAGCGACAATTGTCGAATTCAATTAACGCCTGCGGCACCACCGAGCGTTACTTAACGCCACCACCCACCCAAGGACCTCCTCCTCCTCCTACTCCCTCCATCCTCCTGGGGGTTTCCAGTGGGAGGGCCAGGACGAGCCGTAGCTGTGGCCGTAGCTGTGGCTGTTTCGCCAGGGTAACGCTATGCAGTGTCACAATGTGGCTGTGGACGGGCCTCCCTGGAGTGGGAAGTCGAGGGTATCCCTGAATCTACCGGGGATCAGGGACCAGGGGTGCAAGGGGAATCGCGGGGGCAGAGAGCGTTTGCGTGCTGCGTTGCCTCCGCCGATTGGCCGGAACGCTGCTGCAACGGCTGCGGAAACGGCCACGGCTAAGGCCACGCTCTGCCGCAACGCTCTCTGCCCGGAACTCACCGTCCATCGACTCATCCATAGACATCGACTATGGTACACTACTACCCCTAAAGCGTTGGCGAAGCGGAGGCGGGCTGCACGGACGTCATGCATGCGCACAGTGGGAAGAAAGCCACAGCGAAGGACATCCTTTAGATATATTTAAGTTTTAAGTTTTACGTAAGTCAGTAATACTAATTGTAGTTTTAAGTTACCATTGCGAATCTGTTTATATAGCTGACTGAATTTATTTACAGAATTTATGTTAAAATTTCGCTTTGCTTCAATATATAACTTGCATGGCCTTCATTACTTTCCTGAATAAAATCATAGTTCCTAACACTTCGTAGCTTAAAGACCTAAAGTTTCCACATTATATTTGACAATGCAATAGCTGAAATTCCCTTTCACTCTTATTTTTAACCGGTTTAACAATTAAAACATATTATGAACATATATGAACGTATACGTTTTGCTTTAAATACAAACATTAGTTTGCATTGACTACATTAGTAACCTTAATATTCTTTAAGACTTTTTTAACAATAAAGTTTTCAAGCTATTTAATTTTAGTATTCTTCATTACTTTAGAAGAAGTTTTAAATATTACGGGAATGATCAGTCATTTTTGAAGGATAAAACAGTTAGAAGAGTGGTTTTATACAAATTAAGCAAGTAACATATATTTATATAGATATAGTTAGGAGAGCGCCTACTTTTAAAACACCTTTACAGATAATAACTTTTTCCTTGATACCAATAACTTAAATGTAACTTTGGTACCTGTTAAGATTGCGTAAACCGTAGACCTAACCCAATGGCCTCTCCACACCTGACCCACTGTGCCCGTGTCGATTTCGCTCCCGGAGGACGTGTCACCTGGCCCCCGCCACGGCTGCGACTGCTGGCCAATGGCAGCGCTCCGTCGGCGCAGCGGGCGACGCATGCGCAGCGAGCCCGCTCGGGGATGGGCCCTCATTGGCTGGCGGTGGGCCAAATGGGGCTGGAACTGCCGTGGCCGTCGCAGCCGTGAAAAACCGGTTAGACCAGAAAAACGGTGCGTCCGTGGGTCCGTGAACGCTTGTGGCAGTGTGTGCGGACCCCGAACTGCGAGTGTGTGAGTGAGCTGCGGCTTTTCGGTGGCGTTTTGGCCCGCTCTGCCTGGCGGCGCCTCAGTAGAAATCGTCGGCTGATGGACCGCGGGCGAGGCACGAAGCCAACTCTCCACTTCCACAGCCGCAGCCACTTCAACTGCCACCAAATTGATCGCATCGATGCGCCGGCCCCGCGATTCGCGTGCAGTTAGTCGAATTTTTGACGGTCGAGTGACAAGGTGCGTCGCGCCGCAAACAGCCAATAAATAAGAAAAAGCAAGAAAACCACCAGGCAAATAAGAATCATCTGCCGTCGCGCCTCTGAACTGGGTAATCGGCCAATATCCGCGGGATAAGCCCACTGTGCATGCAAAACTCGAGCGGAAAGTGTAGTGCTCAAGTGCTCAAAGGATTCGTGTTCAGTAGCCAAGTTTGTGGATAGCCGGCGATTCGAGTGCTCCGAGGTTAAGGTGAGCTGACTCTTTAAACACCATCTTAAACATTGGCTTATCTGCGAAATTTATTCTGCTTTAATAAGCTCTAAAGATATATTTAAAATGGGCAATCTTTCATCTTTTAATTACCCCTCTGCTATAAATGGGGGCTTGGTGATGAATTTTAAAGATCGTACTGCTTTTACAAAGAATGCTAGTTTGCGATAACGTTGCCTGATTCTTAGCAAACAATTTGAATAGAATCATTTATTAAATTTAGTAATAATTAGTTTGCAACCGACTGTAAGTAAAGGTTTACAATCAAGCAAAGCTAAAATGGAGAGTTATAATCTATAAAAAACCCAATCTACTCAGTTTCTGGACACAAAAAATATATTTAATAGTTGTAGTTACACAGATAGTTGCTTTCAAGTCAAACACTTTATTAGTTCGCTGAACAGGCTTTCAGCTTACATCTATTGCAGAGGTGATTTTCCGCCAGATGTGTTATCTAGTTCTCTGTTCAACACCTGATAAGGTGTAATGAAATCGCTGCACTTGAACTTGGCTAAGAGAACACACATTGCTTTGCGAGACCAGACGCATTGTAATCGGCTAAGCCCCCGAAACCTCAGCCATATTCCATCGCTTGACAAAAGCTAACGACGGTGACTTATCGGCGACTTAATTAAGACCAGGCCGCACCGATCGACCTGCCTATAATGGCCACCATAAACGATCGTAATCAATTTGTTTGCGCATAATTTGCTTTCTCAACAACTAAATCATTAAATCGAGTCGCTCCCGAGCAGGTTGCGGCGTTTTTTGAAAGGCTTTAATAACGATATTTGCTTATCGTGTTCGACACATCGGTCTCAGACTCCCTTAGCCCCCTGCCCAGCGGCTTATTTCTTATTTCTTAATGAACGACGATCTGGCCTAACGGATCGGGTCGGAACGGAACGATCCCCATTCAATGTGGCTGGTCCCATATTCATATTGTGAATGAAGTGGTGGATGAAGAGCCACCGGATGGCGGATCGAATTTGCAATGCAAAACCACGGCCAATTGAACTTCCGCCGGAGCGAGATAAGTCATTTAAAGCGGCCCAATCGATCGTCCGGCAGATCGATGACTGCCTTTGGGCCGCGGACTTTAGTTTTCCCACGAGTCCGGCGAGTCCGGCGAGCGACAAAAGTCAAAAATCGTATGCTAATTAATTCTTTGTCATGCCGTCTTTGCTGGCTGCCATTATACCATTATGGCCCATTGATTCGGGAGCTTTCTAAGCCAACGAGCCGCCGGACAACTTACTTAAGCGTGGTCCAGAAAGAGCGCGCTAATCATATTCAAATGGTGAAGCGTACGTTTTATTATAATTTTTTTATTTTAATTAGCGGCTCTTAATGCCCCGGCTCGGTCCGGCTTCGATCGCTCCGATCCGCGGGGGTCTCGAGATGGGAAAAAAACAGGGAAGACAGGGACAGGAGAGCGCCGCGATCCGCATCCAAATCCGAAACAGAAGCTCGGCCAACCTGTCGGTTCCACTTTCGGTAATCGCACGCATTTAAATTATTGTATGTTAAACTAATTTCTATCGGTCTTTATGTCTGTTCCGCCTGACATGTGCTCGCAGCTAATTGAGACTTACGAGTGGAAGTCTGCGGAGAAATCGGTGGCACTTGTGGGATATAATGTATCGGTATATTCTCCCCCCTTAAAACCTGAATAAGCTTCTCGCGAAAGGCCTGGATTAGCCACAACTCTATATATAACTCGCCATTAAGCTCGAGATCATTTTTAAAATAAACCTTGTAGCAGTTGAAGCTCTGAAAAAACCGCATTTGCATTTTTTAGGGTCTGTAAAAATAAAAGGGGATTCTCTACACTTTCGTTAAGAACCATACCGTCACTACTTGGTCATTTCATAGATAAGGTAATATAGGAGACTTATAAATAAATTTTATGCCGTCAGCTAGTCAAAACATAGGCAAATGTCAGAAGGTTTAACCACTGGTTAAGTGTGAGGTTAATGTGGTAGCTTCATTGTAATTTTCAAGCAGGAAAGAGCCCAAAAGCATGGGTGGGTGAACTGAGGTAGGGGCAAAACCTCTAGGGGTTGGCACCTGTCCGGAACTATTTAGTTTCGACTGCTCACTGGCCTCGATTGGGCCAAAACATTCCAGCGAAATGGGCGAGCGGCACGCCAGCGGGGAAATTAACCCTTTCAGCACTGCTGAAATTGGATTTGGAATGTCTATTTCACTTTCTACAAAGTACCAGACCGATGAAATGGAATCCTTATCGAGCCGCCGGCCAAATCTTGGCCCGGGGCCAGTCCAACTGCGAACTTTATGGCCTTAACGGCCAGCACGAGTTTCCCGTTCGCGGTGAGCGGTAGGGTAACCAAAAAAAGCAAAAACTGAGACTGAAACTGAAACTGAGACTAAGGAGGGCCAAAAAACCTAATGAACAACTTAATTTCGAGTTCTTTTTCGGTTTTCTCGTTCGGCTATGTTTTTTTTCGACTTCAAAGGGGGAGTATGTGGTGCGTGCGGCGGTTCGGTGGCTTAACACGCGCATTTCGGCGGTTTTACGAGCTGAAAAGTGGCAAGGGCACAGGACTACGGGCTCGGCAATTAAATCTAATGTGAATTCCATAATAATAACATGGCCATGACAAAGTGTGGACCCTCGGCGGTCGCTGGCAGTTACAGTTTTTGATTTATACGGTTCTTCAGCGCGTTTTCATGCCTCTGACAGCCCGGCGACAGGCCCAAATCCTGGCCAAAAAAGCGGTAGGGAAAACAGGAAGCGGAAACCACCGGCCGCAAGTCGGTGGTGCTGAAAGCCCATTTGCATATCTCTTTCGGCTCTCGGTGGCATATTTAACGAAATGAGCAATTGGCCAAAATTCATTTTAATTGTTACCCCTGGCATTTGCATACTCTATAGTTAGGCGTGCTGGGCACACTGCATACCATTTAAGACCTGGCCCAAATGGCGAGGGGGTATTTCTCGATAATGGGCCAGCCGTTCACGCTGCGCCGGGAATGTGCCTGATAAGCAGCTAATTTGAGATACTCCCTGGCACTGGTCACTGGTCAGTGGTCAGTGGTCACCGGTGGACATGGCCATTGGGCACATAAACCACTGCACATTAAACTCCCAGCCGCGTAGTTTTATAAAATAATTAAGTTTTATGTATTTTCCTTACTAGATTTTCACTGTTCAGCGCGGCACTTGGATCGGATCGTATTGGATCGGTTCTGGCCCGGCCTGGACGCCGTCCGATTTCGTGGAAGCCGTAAAAAGTCTTCGGGGAGTGGGCCGCCAGCATCCCAGAGCCGAGCACACAGGTCTGAGACTGAGCATCCTAATAGCCCGGCGACCACGACGACATCCATCAAAGCGTTTTTATGACGTTCTTGCTTGAAATTTGATTAAAATTCAGCGATTAACTAAGCAGCAGCCGCGGCAACGGGACGAAAGACAAAACAAAAAACGACTAAAAACTAAAAACAAACAGCCATCAGCAAATAAACCAAAATACTTTACGGAGGCTAAGCGGCCGCGAGCGACTACCGATCGAATCGGATCGTATCGAATCACTTTCGGATTGAATTGGATTGGATTGAATTGAATTGTTGATCACATTTCAGCCATGCCGCATACAGGTGAGTCCCGCTAATGAACTCCGAGAGGAAATTAACCGAAAGCGCCAGATGCGATCTCCGGTCCCCATTTCTCCGCCCCCCGACTTCTCGAATACCTCAGGTCCCACACAGAGCCGCGGTTATTACTGGCGCACTTTTGCCGCCTTCGTTTACGACCGCCAGTTGGGGAAGGTTGGAAAGAGATTAGCCAAGTCAACAGGGCGGTTGCCAAACCACGACTATTTGGCCCATACGCGTGTGTATATTGTAAATCTTCCCGGCTTTGCCCGCTTTATAGGGATGCTTAGGAACCTAGGTTTCCAACCATAAACTTTAAATGTTGGTCTGGTAAACTCTTCCTCAACATATTTAGGGTTGAAATGCTTAAGTAAATAGGGTTAAAGTTAGATTCCGTGAATTATAGTATTTGCTTCATTAAAAAATATAGTTTGTTCCATGAAGATTTTTTACCAAAAAAGTATATATTTCTTCTATAGATTCTTTCTTTTATAGATTTTTTGATAATATAGTTTGTTTCAAAAAAGTATATATTACTTTAATATATTCTTTAATACCCACCTAACTTAAAAATATCCTGATTTAAAAGTACTTATATATTTCATTTACCTATCCTTTTTGTTTAAAGATATACCTATATACTAAATAATGTTTTAATTTTAAAATAAAGATCCTTGCTGTTTCTTGAAATTCATTAAAGTATTTTGAGATCTTAATCTATAGATGAAGCACAGGTTCATAAATAGGATTTTGGAATGCAGATCAAGAAAATTATTTGCTCTGGCCTACATCAAGATTTAAAATCTAAAAAAAAACATTTTTTCCATTGATCCTCTCAGGTCAAGCCGGAGTCAACCAACTGGGTGGAGTGTTTGTGAATGGGCGTCCCCTTCCGGACTGCGTGCGTCGCAGGATCGTGGACTTGGCCCTGTGCGGCGTGAGGCCCTGTGATATATCCCGCCAGCTCCTGGTTTCCCATGGTGAGTTCAGCAAAGACTATGCTCCTAGCTTCTAGCTACAGCACACTGCTCTCTGTTCTCCTTTGACAGGTTGCGTTTCCAAAATACTGACGCGCTTCTATGAGACGGGCTCCATCCGACCCGGTTCCATCGGCGGGAGCAAGACCAAGGTAAGTGGATTCCGAGTGGAAAAAGAATGGGCCGGGGATGGAAACCAGATCTGGGGGGACGGGAAACCACATGTGGTCTGATGTGGTGCATGAAATCAACAAACGATTATATAAAAATCAAACGCACAGCAGTAAATCCATAAAGTATCTCAGATACACGGAAACAGATAGCCCCGATAAGCATTGTAACCAGCAGCTAGTTTACATGTTCTCGTACTCCGATGACAGCTTTTATGGCCGCGTGGGAGTGGCAGGTGGGCGGAGGAGGAGTGGTAGCGGTGGTAGTGGGACAGGGCATTCGAGTGGAGGGAGCGCAGCAAATCAATCTCGCCCGCCCGATGATGATGGCTGGGTGGCATAGGTGGGCTGGGGCTACCTGGTCGGAGCCACCTGTCCAGTTCGCACGCCCAATCAAGTGTGGCTGCTACCGTTTAAGCCGCTGCTCGCTTCACGGCCCCAAAAGGTGACGACAATGGCCCGGTGATAGTGGTGATTGCACTGGGTTATGGAATCAGCCACGCGATAACACCGAATCACGGCCCATACGCAGCGCAGTTAACGCTTTCCAGAAGGGTATTGTAAAGATATTTGTTATTTTGCAGCCCATGCAGCTACGATAGCTACAACATATTTATGACGATTTTTAACACATGAGATAATATACCGATATTAAAGCTTCAATACTTAAATTATTGGGATTATTGGGTCAGTCAATGATATTTTGAACAGTAAGGATCATCGCAAACGAATGTTGCATGGTGATTTAAAGATGTATATAGAAACTAAGGACAATCCTAATCATTTGATTTTTATAGTTTCTACAATTATTATTATTAGTATAAGTTTATTTCAGTTCAAAGTCTATCCTTTCTATGATAAACTAGGTTCATGAGGGTTTTCCAGACATCTCACCAAGGGTATTTCCCAATTTCAATCCCTGGAACTATCCTCCCCATTCCGGTTCGCCTTCGACTGGGAAAACAGTCGCTCAGGTGCGATGTTTGCCGACGGAACAGAACGCCTAATTAACGGTAGTTGCACCGCCCACCGAGTGCACAGTGCCCGGCGAGCGGCGGTGACCCCCACCCCATGGGTTGCCCACCCGCTTACGTGGTGATTCAATAAGCGCTCTGCACTCGCTCGCCCGAACAAAACGCGCATTTAACACCTACGGTGGGTCAATAAAGAAGTTGCCCCCGTCCCACTTTCCCACTTCCCCTTTGACACATGGAAAAAGGGGGGTTGGGCGCAAGGACAGTGGTTACAAAAAGTGAGCGCGCGTGTAGATGTCCGATAAGATCTGGCATGCAAGCCTGCTGCGCCGGAGGGGCCTCCGACCCTCGAAGCCCCATGCCCATCGATAAACCCCCTAAAGCGTATTTATGAATTTTTAATGAATTGCCGCGTCACACGTGAGGAGCGGGCGCCAGCGAAAATGCAGGAAGGTCCTTTGAAATACTCGTACAAATTAACATATGCAAAAGGCAGGTACAACACCGCTGTGGGTCCGATGCAAATCTCTTCGCCAACATGACAGCTGAAAGGGGCGTGGCCGTGTTCGCTGTCAGCCCTCGCAATTGTTGCAATGCACTTTGGTTTAGTTTAGAGCACAATTGAATTTCACGGCAATTAATCGTAGAGACACCTGAGAATAAAGGGGTTAAAAGCATGTAACCGAGGGTTACTCCTCACATTTTTATGAGTAACTTATTTTATAGTGACAAAAAGAATCCAAGATTGTGAGACGTTTTTACGTCCGCTTGTTTAGGCAAAAGCAGGTTTTGAAACAGAAAATGTAGAGAAATTTACAATTAACCTTACGTAGGGGCCATTTTCTCTTACGTATGTTGAACTAAACGTAGGCTCTAAGCCAAAACCTACTTTAAGTTTGAAAACGGCCGAAAACTATTGGTCAATTGTGATCGTTAGAAATATGTTAGATTGCCCTTTTCTAATATATTTCTAGCGATCACAATTAACCAATAAAGTCAGAATTCGTATAGGTTTTTTTCAATCTCGAATTCATTTTAATCACTAACCTTTCTTTCCTTCCAGCAAGTGGCCACGCCCACCGTGGTCAAGAAGATCATCCGGCTGAAGGAGGAGAACAGCGGCATGTTCGCGTGGGAGATTCGCGAGCAGCTGCAGCAGCAGCGGGTCTGCGACCCCAGCTCGGTGCCCTCGATCAGCTCCATCAACCGGATTCTGCGCAACAGCGGCTTGTGGACTGACGAGATGACCTCCAGTCAGCAGAATGCGGCAGCCGCAGCTGCGGCGGCGGCGGCAGCAGCGGCTCATCAGGCGGGCAGCGGTCCACCGAATGGCTATGGCCCCCAAGCTCCTCCCCCTCCGGTGACCGTGGCCCCGCCCACTCCGGCAGCCACGCCCTCCGTCGCTCGCTATGCAAAACCGCCGGCGCTGATGATGAGTGCCGCCGGCGAGATGCCCATCAAACCCGCTCCCAAAATGCCGCCCACCATGGGGCATGGCCACAACCACGGCCTAAATCCCAGCGTTTCTGGCCTGGATCTGAGCTACTCCGCTCTGCACAAGCACTGGCTGTGGAATCCCTCCCTGCTGTACTACACCCAGGCGCACATTCAGGCCCAGGCGGCCGCTTCGGGTGGCCAGTTCCTGCCCTACGCCGGCGGCTACTTGCCCCATGCCATGGCTGCGGCGGCCGCCTCCTCCACATCGGCCATGGGTGGCTTCACCAAGTCGGAGAGCTCCATAGATCTCTCAACTCCCGGAGCCGCCGGCGATGCACTCAGCGACTGCGATTCCGGCAAGTCCTCCCCGGCAGCACTCTCACTAACCGCTTCTGGCGGGGGCAATGGAGCTGGTTCTGCTCCTGAGGCTTCTCCGGGTTCGACGCTCAGCCACAGTCGCAAGCGGAATCCCTACTCCATCGAGGAGCTGCTGAAGAAGCCGGAGAAACGTCTGCGCCTGGACAGCAGTCGACTTGAGTGCCTGGAGTCCAGTTCCAGCTGCGAAAGCAGCCAGGATAGTCCAGTTCCCCCGCCCCTGGAAGTGCCAGAGGATGAGGACCCCGCCGAGGGAGAGGACGAGCAGGAGGAGGAGGACTGCAGCGTGGAGGTGGTCAACTGAATCCCCGGGCTCTTTCCGCTCCACTGACCCACTTTCTGATCTGTGTATATATAGCTACTTAGTTTAATCCTAAACGCACCCGAAACCAACACCATCTTTACCGAAAGTGGAATACGAATTAGTTGAATTTCCAGTGCTGTACGACCTACCCACTGCCTTCTCTCCGAAACTGGATCTCTGATAATGATGTTTTTGAAGTGAACAAATCGCTGGACTTAAGTAACCGTGAAACTGTATTAATTTATGTTCCACAAACTATGATGGGTTTGAATATTGGTGAAGTGGGGTGATAATATAATAAAATATTTAAATAAAACAATACTAGTATTTGTGCTGAGTAAAAATAATGTTTCATAACTTTTGGGGTTAGGGGATGGGAATATTATACGGATAAGTTATTTTGAAGGATGTTTTATCATGCAGCTTGCTATGCTAGAGCAATAAAATGTTTAAGGTTTCAAGTATCTGGAAAATTTAATTTTGAAAGGCCATAAATTTGCTAAATGGTGAATTAAATGTTGAGAAATTTTCTGCCTCGAAACTCGAGTAAATTGTACCGAGATACCTATTTAAATGATGATAAATGAAGTGTTTTGCACCAGTGCGCCGGTGGTCGGCGGCATCCGCGGCTTCTCCTTCTTAATTAACTTGCGCGCCAATGAAGTGTCAACAAGTTGCGAACACGCCGCCGGAGGAGGAGTGCAAATGGGGATGGGAATGGCGAAATTACAGGATGTCTGACACGACCATAACTATCGATCGCCCGCGGAGGCAGACGCGGATCGAGCGCAGGTTCCCCCAGAAAGAGGCGACAATGGTTGCCAACTGCCACTTGCCACTGGCGACTTGCAACTGCCGCCGAGTGGCGAGTGGAAGTGCGAAAATGGCATTGGAATCGGAATCGGCATGGTGTGGCGGCAGACAATGTGAGTGGAATTCGTAAGCAGGTGCCCGGGGGAGCACGGCCCCGGCCTCGGCATCGGTATCGGCATCGCTATCGGCACCGCCATCCTGGGCGAAGGTGTGAAGTTGCGAGAAACTTTCCCAAGACCACTACTCTGAATATGCCAACAATAAATCAGTGGCTAAAAATAATTGCCGCGACAATTGCGCGCAGCTAAATTATGCAAAGCGGGCAAAAAAATATGCGAAAAAACGCGCTGCCATAATTGTATCACGTGCACGCCGGGATTCCGTATCCCTACCCCGTGTCCTGGCCACTGACCAATACCACTCCGTGCCACTCCACTTCATAAACAATGCTAAAAGGCGTTGAGGATGCGCGCAAGGAAACTGACGGCGAGGAATGCACAGCCAGCTGAATATGCCAAGGAATCGGAATCGAATCGGAATCGGCACAAGAAGCCTCCTGATCATGGCCAGATTGGAATGCCCTGGCATGACTATGACTGACAGCCACCGGGAGCATCACGCAAAAACGGGGCACATGCAGAAAAATCGTATACTTTTCATAATTCTTAAAATATATATAAAATATATATATATATTAGTTTGTGTTGAAAAAATCGTTCCCTTACAGTTTTATATAAAGTCCATTCGTAGTCTCGGTAGTTATAAACATTATTTTACCCAGAGACTAACTGAAATTCACCCAAGATCTGAAAAGGCAATATATTTATATCCAGAAAAAACATTTCATTAGCTATAAGAAGGCTTTCCTAATAACTATTTATTATAATCACTTTTTGTATAGGCAATATATTTATATCAAGAATAATAACTTCGCTATAAGAAGGGTTCCCTAAAAACTATTGAATAAACCCCTTTTTCCATAGGCCTTATACCATTCCTTGGGTATTTTTCCACATAGATGTAGTTTTATTAGCCAAAATGCTTAGATAGCAAATTGTAATACGTGTACATAATCGTACAGACATTAATATTTTGATTTTCTAATGAAATCTCTTCCACCCAAAGTTCCATTGATAGAATGATATGTCTGATTCTGTCTGATACTAAATTATTGTAATACATAAATATCAATATATTGATGGTAACTCGGAGAGACATCGGTTTTTTTCTTAGTGCGCTCGGCAAAAGACGAAGGGCTCTGGATCGCCGGATCGACGATGATGATGATGATTTCTGCTGATCGCTGATCGCAGCGACGATCCCGCTCGGGCGACACTTTTAGGCCAGGCCAGGATTGGAATCAGAATCGGAATTGGAATCGGGATCGCCTGCGGCAGTGGCAGCGGTGGAGGCATCGGCACCGGCATCAGCATCGGGATCTCGGGATCGGCCGCGACAGAATATTTTTATACGCTCGCGCTCGAAATATCAATGAGGCTGAGAAGGCAGAGAGACGCGTTTTTGCTGGGCCCATTTGGCGCGGCAAAAAACGCGCGCGCCGCTCGCGTTTGGATTTCGCGCTCGCCTTTGGCCTTTTTTGCTGGCCAACTCGCTGGTGCTCCTCTTGTTAGCCAGCTTTTGTGGGCCCGAGCTGGAGCTGGAGGAGCCACAGAGGCCGGAGCAGAGCTGGCATGGATTGTTGCAATGTTTCGTCGCGCTGTTTGCGTTTGATTTGTGTTTTCGGTTTTTGCCCGCTCGCCTCTGCGATTTCGGCATAAATCAAAATCCAGTTGGGGCATTGGAAATCGGACTTGGACGCGGACGAGGACGCGGAATGGGACACAAGATGTCGTCGTGGACGTTTGCCGATCCGAGGCCCTTCCGCGCGACAGATATTATGGCAGAAAATTTATTTTATGGCGGTAATGGTGTTATGTTTTACGCGATTAGCAGATCCAAATGTTTGACATTGCGGCGACATCGGGCTGGGAATGGAATCGCCGGGTGGATGGCATGGATTTGCCCCGCCGATGGGGATGGTAATGGTAATTGTGATCGCTTGACAGCAGCATGCACCGCAATTAATGGCATTCAATTACGGATAAACTCTCTGGATTACGATGACGGAGATGGAGAGCGAAGACATGGTGAGATACTTGTTTAAGAAAAACTATACTTAACTAGATCTAATTTAATTTAATCACCTAAAAATATTATTCATAAAATAGTGCTTGCAAAAAGGGCATGTCAACTACGGGATAATTATTTAATTTACTTTAAAAAAGGTGTGTAATTTTGAAAACTTATAAAATGGAGAATACTATAGCTGTGAGGTCGTACCCATACATAAGATATATCCAATTAAACTTATTAACCTTCTCAAAAGAATCTTTGGGAGCGAAATTCTATTGAGCTGATATTATAAATTAATTATGAAGCATTTGCTTGTATTTCAATTCGATGCTCAACTCGATAATGTTTTCCTAATATTTCTAAATGAATTGCTCATACTATATTGCATTAAAACTAGTATCATTCTGTCTCTTAATAAATTTCTTCTACCTAACACAAATGTATCTTCTAATGAAGCTGTTGGACAAGTGTGTTGAAACGGTTCCCGTGTTTATTAACCCCGTCTTCCGCTGCAACCTGACTTCCTTCCCCAGCGGCTTGGTGTCGTCGGTCCAGAGCTTCCGCTTTCTAGGCCAGAACCTCTGGCCCCCGAAAACCCAGCGATGTGACAGAGAGGTGACCCGCCGTCACTCTGGTTTTCTCTCGCTGCCTTTGGCACTTGGCTGCTCCTACCCGCGTTGGGACATTGTCTGGGTTGGTTTTTAGTGCCGCACTGCCTTGTTAAATGAAGCAATTTTTTATGGTTAATTTCCTAAAGGTGCACTTAATGCACCTCGGGGTCTCCGGGGTGACGCTCCTCGCAATCTGTGCCGCTGCCCATCGGTCGGGACCTGGATCTCGGGCCGCTCTTGCTCTTGGCCTCACTTGTCAACGCATTTCGAGATTGATTTCTCTGTTTTGTCTCTGGCCGTGGGCACAATTAAACCGTAAAAAGCGGTGGCTCGGGGGAAGGGGTTAATTGGCGGTGGCAACAGAAGCAGTTATGTGCTCATTTAGAACGCTCCCGACAACAGGTTAGGACCCAATGTGAACTAATAAAAATTGAAACGTTTCGAGACCATTAAATTGTGAGTTTTGAGCGCGTTTCGGAATCGGAATAGGAATACAAGGGCGGTTGGACTGGGAATGGGTCTGGGAATCGAATTGGAGTGGAAATGGAAATGAAAATGGGTTCGACAACGCTGGACAACAGTAGCAACTGTGTGACATTTACATAATTAACCTTTATTGTGGCCAGTGGCCATTGATTGGGGCCGCAGGGGCGGAAATGAAGCGAACTGGCCCTGGGTGTGAACCGGCCGAGTTCGGGAGATCTTTCGCAAACGAGGCGATCGATGGACCGATGCGTCCACGGATCGATGCCGAGTCGGAGGCAATGAGCCAATGACCCTTCGGTGGTCCAGCGGCCGACTGCGCGGCAATAAAAGTCGAGTTAACAACTTACAGGAGCCAAACACGCCACACGTTGATGGATATCTCAGCGACTCCCTGCGCGGCTCTCCTTGAGGAGCGGGGCCAACTCGGCTGGATTGCAGCCAGAACTAGCCGTTTTTTCCCAAGTATTCCCAAGTATTCCCAAGTTATTCCAGGGTTTTTAACTTCAAAAATGTTAAGTATATTTAATTTTTGGCTGAAGTCGATGCATTTTCTTGGTATATTTCCAAATAATAGATAAAGTGGTAATCAACTGACTGAGCTGCACCAATTAAGAGCGTTTAAACTTGGATTATCAAGTACTTTTGAGTAGTGTTGTTTCTAGTTTTATCATGCTTACCAAGTCCCTACTGAATTGTCGGAGAAATCAAGAAATGTGTTATTAAAACAAAGGTCGTAGCTAAATTTATGAACAAATTTTTCATTAGGACACATTAAAATTCATCTTCGATAAAATGGGCGCTGAAAACTAACGTCCTTTCAGCCGCTTAGTTCCCAGTGATATGCTCAATTTACCTTAGAACATTGTTTTTAATACGATTGTATCCTAATATTTCAAGTACTAGCTTTTTCTCGACTTAAAAGCCATATTGGTTTCCTAAATTCCGACATCTCTGTTCTGGATCGCTGCTTCGAGTGGTGCTCGTTCTCCTCCTCAAGCTGGGACATCGCACCATCGCCCGCTGGGCCGCCGAAGTGGCACTCTCCGCTGGAAGGTTGCATGGACGGATGGCAGAGGGACCTCCTCCACGCCCCGCAGATGCAAATGAGCCCCCGGACGGAGGCGGATGGGGTCCGAGCCTCGAATCACGGCTCCTCCTCCGCCGGGCGACGCAGTTAATTGGGAGCTTGTGTTATGACATTCTTATCGCCGAATGCGCGTCGACCCCACCTGGCGGCTCATAAAAGCGTTGAGTTGAGCGCTTGGATTTAGGTGGTTTTGGTGGCTTAGGTGATTCTTGCGGCTGATCCGTTTAGCTGGGCAGCTGCGGAGTGGCATCCTAATTGGCAGGGGCAGGGGCATTGGAAAGAGGACGGGAAGTGCGCGCTTCGGACATTCCATCAAATGCGGATCGGATCGAGTGCGCTGCGAATCGGGCGAAATGCGCATACTTCCGCATTTCGGAGGCCGCTCCACCGATTCACCTGCTCGTCAGCCTGCTTGGCGCGTTCTGGCCACATTAACACGGGCCGGCCCGCATTATCCTGGGCCAGCCATCATTAGTTGCTGGCTCGGCAATTACGCCACTCAATTGTCTTTGCCTTGCGCAGGATCTCGGGGCAGGATCAGCAGCACCTTACCCATTGGCCTCTCGCTCCTGTTGCTCCCCGGTAATGGAATTATAATTATAGCCCTGCTTCCTCCGCTGCTAATGTTGTCAGCGGGCAGGATCCCGAACACGAGCTTCGCCTTCAAGTAGTTTCGCTTTCAGCTCCTCAAGCAGGGTTTTCAGTTTCAAACCTGCAGCTTGATGACTGTCGCCACATTAAATTGTCAAATTGTTTGAGCCCGTTATCGCGATGTCCTCGTGGGCAAGTGCCCGAGCACTCTGAGCCCAATATCCTTTCGCCCTTCGCCTCTCATAACGGCAGCTCCCGTGACAAGTGCAAACAGTCAAGAATCGATCGTTCCATCAGGTGAATGATATCAAAAAAGCTAGGGGTGTAAAGTGTGAAAGCAAACTTTAATGTATCTCAAAACACATTTAACAGCCCATTTTATACAATTGTGTGGAATCGTAAGGAATAGTGTTCATCTTCAATTTAAGCCAAACCTGACCGTTCTTACGCTAGTTTGTAAATTTGGTACACTTGTTCTTTACCTGATTCCTCAGGTAACGCTGTCGGGTCAAATCAATTATTTCTGTCTCAACCATATAATACCATTTACTCAGCAAAGGGAGCGAAAGGGCGAACGAGATATGAAAGCCCCAAGTGACTTTTCCGAGATTTCAGGGAGTCAACCAGCAATGCAATAAGTGTTCATAGCTCCCAATTCAATGGTTTCATTTAATCGATTGTGATATTTCTGTAAAATGTCTAAAAATATTTATTTTAGCATTAGAACTGAAGGCGGTTTGGCCTGTTAAATTAAACTTGTCCTGCGGAGGAATCTCTAGAACCTGCATGTGAAGCCAACAGTTTCAAAGTTTACAATTTTATAAGTAACTAATAATAAAGTAAAAACTTTCAAATTTAAACAAGTTAACAACGATTTTTTTGCTTTAGGCGTGTAATAGGTATTAGACAGTCGATGCTCTCGACTATAGTATAATGTAAAAATATTCCCCGTTATGAGCGACTTGCAACTTATTTTTAGGTCAATCGGTAGGTATCGACAGCACAAAAGGATTTCAGTTAATTTCCGTTCCAGTATCAAACATGCGCCGTGCAGGATTATTAAGAACCTGCATGCTTATCTCAAATTTTCGGCTGTTATACACTCAAAGATCTGAACGATCTTTCAGCTAGGGACAAATAATACTCACAAAAATGTTGTTTGTGAAATCAAAAATTAAACATTTAAATAGGTCATCAAAAATTGGAGCTTAGATTGTTTACGGCAAAGTCCATGTGATAACAAGGAAGAACGCTATAGTCGAGTGCCTCGACTATCAGATACCCGTTACTCAGCTTAAGGGAGCAAATGGGAAATAGAGATATACAACCAGCAAAGCGATATGTTAGGGCGCCACCTACCGGCTATTTCAGCAGATGCTATGTGGGCGGCAGACAGATTTGAGCGTTTAAGCCGTTTGGGGCGTGGCACATTTTTTTTAGGTCAGTCGATAGGTATTGATGAAACTAACACAATTCATTTAAAATTTCGATCCTATCATAATAAGTTTGTGGGCGTTAGAGTGGGCGTGGCAACCCGCTGAATCAAACTTGCGCTGAGCAGGAAGCCATTGAATCTGCATGCCAAGTCTGCCTGATTTAGCTTTTATAGTTTCCGAGATCTCAGCGTTCATACGGATAGACAGACAGACGGACATGGCTAGATCGACTCGGCTTGTAATGCTGATCAAGAAAATATCTACTTTATGGGGTCGGAAAAGCTTCCTCCTACCTGTTCCATACTTTCCGACGAATCTTTTATTCTACGAGTAATGGGTATAAAAATTAACACTAACTAACATGGTAGCACTTATAGTTTCCTCTAATATCTGCTCCGAACCCTCTAGGAACACGGATGTGTGTAGAACACTTCTGACTGAAAAGATACGCTCTGTACTGGTATACAAATATCTACATGTATAAAAGGCGCCACCTATCTTTTATACACGTGACACAAGCGCCCCTAGTTAAGAAATTGTTTCATTTATTGGTTTTTGCGCCACATAGATGTCATTAGAGTAAGCGCGTATATGGTATTCATTAGAGCAAACATTTTTAGCATTTTGTTCGATTTAAACTATTAGTATTAAGTTTTTAAGTTTTATTAGTACTAAGTTAAGTCACTTAAGGAAAATTATCGTAAGCTATGCTTTTAATTTTTTCAGTGGCAATATGGTCTACACAGATGTGGGGTTAAAATCCCAATAATACTTAAACCATTGTTATTGTAAAATTAAAAAAATGTTAGGAACTTTGCCGCTTTAATGAGTAAATTTATAGATAAGCCTCTCTCATTATCATCCTCACCAAAGTTCCTTGTGAACTGATAAGCTGTTTTACAATTTATAAATGAGATGTGCTCTTCTTTTGCCGGTAGTATGAGTTATTGTTTCTGAGAACAATGTTGTCCCGACTTGCGATGGTTCTGCTCGGATTGGAGATCTGCCACACGGGATTGGCCCAGCTCCTAGATGCGAAGTGCCATGACGCAGTGGACCCAATAAGTGGCACTCCGTGGATCGCCAGCATATACCATAACGATGAGTTTATCTGCCATGGAACGCTCATCCACAAACGTTAGTATATATAATTATATACTACTACTTCCGAAATGTATTGAAATGATTGGATTGCAAATCTTCTTATACTAACAACCATGTTCTCTAGTTTTCGTGGTAACGGCTACGAGTTGTATTGGAAAAAGAACAAGTTTGTAAGTAATACTAAAACACAAACCTAAACAGGTTAGAATGGCTGTCTTTTTCCAGAATCGTGCGTTTTGGAGAGTACGATAAGTCCTGCACTCCATCGAACTGCGATACCGTCGAGCAGTACGGAGTTTCAAGGGGTATTAAGAAGCTCGGTTTTGATTCCAAAACACGCGCAAACGATTTATTTTTACTAAGACTCTTCGGGGAAGTGGAGTACAATGGTAAGATAATATGATGGAACTCCGCCAAGTAAAAACGTGGTGGCAGCCTGGAATTTTACACCCTTAACGTATGCAATGACTTGGCTGAGTTCTTATTTAAACACTTAAACTTAATAATCTTATTATTTCTTTACACCCCCAGCCCACATCCGGCCAATCTGCATAATCTTCGATGACGTCGTTAGTTCTGCAACAATTCAAAGATTTAAAGCTTTCGGTTTGCGTCCACCAAGCAAAGAGCTGCAGACCATACATCTATTTCAAAAGGTATTTACCGAATGCCAAAGAAATGGAATGATATTGCAGAGCAACCAGACCTGCGCGGGCCCAATATTTAGAGACAACTGTCAGGGATACAATGGGGGTCCCCTGACGGCAGATTACATTTACGGCGGAGAAACCCTCAGCGTACTCTTCGGGATTGTATCCCACGGCAGGCTGTTGGGCACTCCGGCTAGCATCTACACAGATGTGACTGCCTTCAAGGACTGGATATTCAATAATGTGCGAAATTCCGAATACAAAGCGATTCGGGTTTTCAACGAGGAGTGCAGAACCAATTGGACCTACGATGTTCATGTTCGCCTGTGGGAGGTGTCTCTGAATCAGAATACTTTCGCTGGAGCGCTAGTAACAAACCGTAAGTATTGGTTTTTAAGTTATGCAGCAAAAAATTAGGTTGTTTACTTTTTAAAATAAAGAACTCGTCGTGACTGTGGCCACTGCATTCCTCAGAGAGCCATATCTAATGTGAGTAATAACTACATTAATATTTTGTTTTACCCAATTAGTCTTTATCTAAATGTAAATTACAGACAGGTGAACACCAAATTTCAGCAGTATCTGGATGTGGTGTCAGTTCACCGGCATCCACAATTTGCATACTCATCGGAATCAATTCAGAACAACATTGCTCTGCTTAAACTATCTGAGAAAGTGCGAGGTAACCACTTTACTCTAATAATCCATAAGTCTTATTAAAAACTTGTTATCTAGATTTGGTAAAACCTATCTGCATTGCCATGAACCCGAAGCCACCAAGAAACTTGACGGCACTTTCACCTGTGGACCAGCAGGGTTTTGTTGGCGTTAAAAAAGTACATTTAGTCCCCGTTGACAACTCGCTTTGCTCCCAAAGGATTGGAATGAGAGTTGGATCTAACCAATTTTGTGTTGAAAAACCCAGCGATCTCAACATTCAGCCTCCTGGTTCAATAGTAGGTACATTTCAAAATATCCGCGGCGTCAATAGGTACGTTCTGATCGGCATAATTAGCTTATATAAAAACGGCGTGTTCGTCCTTACAAATATTCAAAGTCACGCGTATTGGATAATGGATACAAGTAATAATTTAAGCGTTTAATTATCTAAAATGCCAAGCGTTCACTTAATGTAGAGTTAAAAAAAAACTAAACAATAACTAGAAAATATGTGTAGTTTGCATGTGGTAATCAACAAGTGAGTGACTATTGGGCGATTTCATTACAAATATGTAAAAGTTTAATGCCCTACTTCGATTGTTCCAATAAATTGACTGCCAATTTATGAGATTTGGTGACAGAACATCACTGAAAAGGGAGGGACACTGCCAGTTGCTGGATGAAGGTTGCTACCAGACGAACTAGCTCTAAACGCGCGCCCTGGATGCAGGCATATACACCACCAGAAATACTTTTATATGCGTTAGAACGCTGATAAAGAAGGGTGACTCAAAATAACAATTAATACGAAGCCGTACATGTATTAACTTTAGCAGTTTCTATACCTCGTCCTAACAGCAGCTCACTGCATAGAGCAAGGCCTGTAATTATTCAAATTCATACGTTTCATATTAAAGTTCCAATTGATGCTGAAGGTGGAGCATCACCAGAAAAAGAACAGTATATATTGGATAACGACATATGTCTGCTGATACTGCAGCGTGCTGTGATCTACAAGGGTAAGCCACTGAGAACATAGTAAGGAATTCAGAATAAATTTGGTATTTTATATTTAATTTTCCTGCCAACAGGACATTTTTTTTAGCTCTCAAAAGGTGCATTTTAATCAAATCAGCAGTTCCGACTGTTCTTTACGAAATAAAATGTTTGTACAGCCCAATCACGGTGTGATGAACTGTGTGATCCTCTTTACAAATTACAAGCTAACCGACTTGGATAGTGCGACAATTAAAAATAGTAAATAAAAACTTTGTGGAATTGTGTAAAAAACATAATATTAGCTTAAAACTGATCAAGACTTTTAGTTTATTTTAGTTCTACAAAAAAGCAATAAATAAACTCTTACTACATAAATGCTCAATATTTGTATTCGAATTTTTAAAAAGGCGCCTTCTATTCTTCCTCTTCTTAAAAAATACCACATTCACCTTGGCTGAGTCCGCATAGGTGGCGCTGTCCCTTCGTGAAATTTATGTAGAATACAGTTTCTGAAAACGGCCGCTAGAGCATTTTTAGCTTTTACATCGATTAATCGATTGTTGTGGCGCCAAAGTAAGCAATTCAAAGATAAATTTTAAGTTCAGTAAAAAGATGGCAAAGGTGTTTTAGCGTGCAATTGAAGGGTACTCTCTTCAGAAAGAGTCAGAAGATGTCACCTATGTTCCCTCCGGTTATGTGTCATGGCTTATTCCCAGACCAGACAATTGTTGTACTTTAACGCTCATTAAATTGCCCAGCCAAGTGGATTATATAGTTGGCACATCCTCTTGGCCGCCGCACATCCTCAATGCAATTACGCGCATGCCGACGCGCATGCGTGACATTTTCGAGATGACTGCGCGATGTCGCTTCCTCCGCCTGGTTCTCTCCAAAGTCCGTCTCTGGGTCTTCAGTCCGTCCGATCGGTGGACTGTGATCAAACAAAATAGCTGGCAAATGATTTACCGCCGCCTCCGCCTGCATTACCCAAAGTCAGGGGGCCAGCACTTTTGGTTTCTGTTTGTTCTTTTCACCTTCCACATCGAGGGACGGGGGCTGACTTGCTGCTTCGGCCGGTCTGTTGGCCCGCTTCGCGCTCTTGGTCAATATCACTGCAAAGGGCCTAAAGCTGACGATCTGCAAGGCGGCAACCGGTTTTGGCCAACTGCGCAGTTTGATTGCTTTTTTTACTTTTTTTGGGAGGCACTGCATTTGGTGTAGTGTTTACCCTTACTAAGGGTTTTCGCGATTTACCAGGTAAGTAACCTTTCGGGGCCCATGCTTTATTCAAGGAAACTAAGCCATTGATTGATTAAGTAGGTTAATAGTCTTGGAAAACATTAAGTACTTGACGAACTTCAATTGGAGTAGGTCAGTGTTTTTTATTTATATTATTTTATAATTAGTAGTGTATCCTTAAAGTTATGACTTGAAAATAATTTTTTTTAATATTTTAAAATAATTTAAGAAAGAGCTTTAATTGGTACAAAATAAAACCAATTCTATTAAAGATTTATTTGTTGCTTCCTAGAGGCTATGCCTATGCGATAACAAAAAGGGTGTGCAAAAAATGTATTTTTACCTCTCTTCTGATATTTGTTTTGGCGCTAAAAAGGAAAATCGGACAGGCTATTGGTCCGGCCAGAATCAGGGTGTTGTTGTGTTGGGGCCGCTGGGTTTTGGGTTGTGTAGCCGTCACCCAGATTATCAGGAAACTGGAGGAACCAGTTTCGGTGCGATGTGGCATGCAACCTAAATATAGATTTGCAGTTCGCAAAAACCAGCGCGATTTGCTGCAAATTAGCTAGGGCCAAAAATATTGATCCAGGCCCAGTGACCCGATTGGATTCCATTCACTGGCAATGGCACAGATGCCTTGATCACACACTGCGAAATCCGCGGATATAACAAATGTTTGCATAGCTTTTTCGGCTTTTTTGGGCCTTATCTTATCAGCAAGTGCCGCACACGAGTGGCACACAGGTACAGATACAGATATACAGATACATTGGCGCACCTTTCGGCCAAGCGCTTACCTGTTGATTGAGCGAAAAAGAGAGGGAGAGTGAGAGAGAGCTGGCCGAGTGGCGGTGTGTGGGTGAGCGGGAGTATCTGTGTGAGTCGCTCGTCTTACAGTGCGACTCCAAACAACCCGTCGCCGTCGAGATCCCGAGATCCCGGCCCTCATTCGCTCGAACGCAACGATCGCGCTCGGTTGTCTCGCCAAAAACAGCATAGATACAAGCCCGGAACGAAAGATACAAAGCCGAGCAGCAGTACTCAAGTTCTCAAAACGTCCAGAAACAACTCCCCGGTCACGGTCCCCCGAAATCGCTTTTCATTTGCGCAGAGAGAACGAATCGAATCCGCTTGCGACTCCAACAAGTGCGAGTGAAGTGTAAGTGTCTTGGCCAGTTTTTGCCTCCCTCCTGCCAAAATGTTTTCAAAAACGGCCGAGAAGAGCCGGTTTCGAGCCACAGGGCTCGTGTGTGATTCATGGATCATGGTCCAAAAGCTCGACCGTTGACTCAGCATCCCCGAAACCGAAATCAAAGACAGACTCGGCAATTAACCCCCTATAAAAAAGCAAAAGTGTTAACCGCAAGTTATTGTGTAACTAACCGTTGTCACCGCCATTAAAGATCGCCGAGATGCGGTCCTTAAACTTAATTACGTCCATATCTCGGCTGTGCGGTATCTTAATCAGCTCAGCAAAACAGAAAACCAGCGCTAGAACAGTGTTTTTGTGATTTGATTGAAATGCGCACAGCGCCAGATTCTTTGATATTATTTTTACCACTCAACATGATTTAATTAAAAAGCCGAAATTGTTTTTTCGGGCTGAGATAGGTGTCGGGCTGTGGGTGGTGCGTTTATTATTATTTGTTTACTTGTTTGCCGTTCTTGTTTAACTCGCCTGAGCTTTTTATGCCGCCCGCGATGCAATGTAGATACAAATTCCCGCCGTATAAAACATCCAAATATTATATTATATTATACATATTTATCCGCATAGTCAGCCATGTTTTCGTGCCTTTTTTTGTGGATTGTTTGCCTCGATACGATTCAATTCGTTTCGTTTCATTTCACTGCTTGATTGAGCACATCAGCGCTGGCAAAAACATATTTTACGTTTATTTTTGTTGGCATAGCGCGCCGCGGCTACATTTTAACATATTAATGTTTTACGGCTCACTCTTCGTGCACTCGAAATTGAATTTGTGGAAATTTCGATTTAGCCAGAGCCTCTTTTTATTAAAGCGACCTTCGACCTCAAAGGGTGATGGGGGCTGTGTGACCCCGGCGGCCTGATTGATAGTTTATTGGGAAATGGTTAATGGATCGGATCATGGTTCCGCTGGAGTCACCACCGCTGATTCACTCAGGATCTTTTGTGACCCAAATTCCCGGGGTTGTTGTTCCCATTGCGATGAACACTTTGTTGTGGTCTAGGGGAAAACAGATCACGGGAAGTAGTTCACCAGCAGAAACTGAATGGCGCAGCCGAAAGCACCTGCACTTGTTTTCGACTTCAAAGTGACGCGCCAAATGTGCGTTTCATAGGCATAGGATACAAAAAAACTGAATATAATGGGGTAAATGAAAATCCGTTTATAAGGGAAAATATGTGGTTTTCTAGAGCCCCCTTTGTTAATAATTTAAAAATAAAAGTATTTAAAAATACTTTGAAATTTGAAATATTTAATTAAATATAAAAGACTTTAATACTTTTAAAGTGAAAGATCTGTAAACCTGTTTTGGGATAATGACGATGTTGAACTTATAAATTGAATTAAATGTTAATGGAATTATTGTTAATATAGAGGTTTACTATAGTAAAAAGAATTCAGAATTGATGATTTATAAACTGTGTTTTGATCACCCTTTTGTCTAATATTAAGTTATCAATAAAATAAAGTATGTTAAATTGTTAACACTTAAATACAAATATATTAATATATTATTCATTCGCTAACGACGTAAATAGTAAAACCTATAGTAAAACCCATTTCACTAGCTGCAATTATCGGATTACTATGAGTTATAGCCCCGAAACGGACGGATTGCACGTCGGCATTTAGCTGGCTGCGCCGTTAAAAGCTGGCAAATGAAAACAAAATACAAACAATTAGCCAAATAACAAAATACAAATCCCGAGCGGAGAACAACAAAACCAGGCGGCCACAGAAGCCAGACAGACATGGGCAGCAGTCGCCGTCGTCTGGCGTTTGTAGCTTTGCGGCTCTGCCGCCGAATCGGTTGGGAACTGAGAACCATAGTGTCTATATAGCCTCTGCCGCACTATATAGCCTCTCGCACGGCCCAAAAGCAGCGGCCCGACGGCGACGGCGACTGCGACGCCAGCGATGTGGTTGAAAAGATTTTTGTATTCGAAAACGGCACAAAATGCACATAAAAATTTTCGGTTTCGGTTTTTGCTTTAGTTGAGAGAAAATCGTCGCTTAGTTAACGTCGCCCAAGAACTGAAGAACTGGCAGTGCACTACAAACGCCACGAATATACGAAACCGATCCAAGTCCAAATCAAAAGCCAAAACCAAAACCCAATCGAAACCGAATCGAATCGAGTCCCAGCCAAAGCCACCCGATCGGAGTAAATCGGTCAGTACCAATCACATGTGAAATCAGCAGAACGTTGGGTATAAATCAGCTGGTTATACAATCGATTCGCAAGGATCGCTGATCAATCCGAATCCGAATCCGAATCCGAATCTGCATCTGAATCACAGACACCCCCTTTCGCTTTCCGCCAAAAATAGTGAGCTGTGTGAATTTTGTGAAGGTTAACAACAAGTAAAGTACCTTACGAAACCAAAGACTCATCGCGAATATATTCGATTGCTAAATAATTTTCTTGGCACGCCGATCCAGGGAATTTCTTTTGACGCATATATTAGTTTTGTTGGCCAGAGCGCAGATACAGAGGTACAGCGATACCAAGATACAGATACGTCGTAGATCTTCGGCTCGTTGAAATTGAATAAAATTATATAGTCAAAAAGCGAGAAAATTTTTAGAAACTTTTCAAGGTGAGTTTATTTTTAGCGCCTCGCTGTGGCTGCGCGGATTGGATTTGTTTCCGAATATTCTCGCTCAGTCAGTCAGTCAGCGCCAGCAGCCATCCGCCAGATACAATATCTGCCAGATATTCAGATATACACAAATTGCGAAAGCGCTGCGGATGTGGCAGCCACCTACTGTGCCTCCTTCGAACGCCCGCCTTGCTGCGGTTTGGCGCCACAGTTTCTGAGGCATTTCGGAAAACGTTTTGAGCGATATATCGCCTATACATCACCGCATATTAATGAAGCCAGCTCTCTAGGTCGCCTGCTCGGAAAAAAGTGTCTTGCGTTGCTTGGCAATTGCGATTTTCGTGGCTGCTCTTCGGTTGGTTTTCCTTTTCGCCGATCTATTTTCAGCCATTCTCCTCGCTCACTCTCGCTTCGTAGCTCTAACATCACGTATACGCAGTGGTTGCTCTCCATTTCCATTTGCCATTTCCCATTTCTTATTTCTTACTTCCAATTGATGCCTGGCCAGCCAGCCAGTGATGTAATTTAGCCCTGACCAGAACTTGTTGATATTCCCCCTGTTCTGTTGCTCGAATTCAGCCCGCGGTCAGTGACCCCTCCCCCAGCCATCAGTCACCCACCTGCTTATCTTCCGCCCCACTTATGGCTGGTCACCTCACCAATAATAGCTGTAAAGCAATCGATACTTCTGCCGAATCAATCTTACAGCGCCCCGAAACATCCGTGAATCAGTGGCCGATAAGATAGCAGTTCTATAAACTTGAATGAGCTAATGGCCATGCCACTGCCCACTTTGCCGATGAATGAAATGTCTTTGTTTACACTGGGGCTTATCAGGGCAGGGCGGAATTAATTACCCAGAGGATGGTGGAGAGGAGATACACAGAGAGAAACTATTTGTGTTGGGAAACATTAATATTTATAAATGAATTTTAAATTTCCATCTTCCCTTGGAACAATCAAACTGATTTATTATATGACACCTTGTTTAGAAAAAAAGACTTGGGCTGTAGCATAACAAAACAGCGTCTCTTGACATTTTGCTGACCCATTTTTAGGACTCTCTAAAGAATTTCTCTCTGTGCTGGGGAAATACTTGCAGTCTCTTCTCTGGCCGGGGATCGTAAATTAAGGCCGTCGCGGAAATGTATCTGAGCTCATTAGAATGGCACTTCTCGCTCACATCCTATTCCGTCCTGGGTGCGTGACAATATTTCATGGCTTGACTTCACTTGACTCGGATTCGGATTCGTATTCGTATTCGTGCGCATATTGCAACTATCTGGGGGAATCACAGGAGCGACGGGAAGAGGGGAGACATGCTCTAAAAATTTCAAACAGCTTTGCGTATATTTTAATTAGTGCGCTCTCGCATTGGCAGTTGGCTTTTTGCTTTCTGCAGCTTGCAGTGGCAGTTTGCAGTTCGCTGTTCTCTTGCCACCAAATCATTTCTCAAGAATTTAACCTTCGTGAACTGTCATGGTAGATTGCGTTCTCTTTCCCCCTGCTGAGGCGGGCACTTTTCTCGTATCTTTCTCGGCTCTTTGGGGCTCGTATGTCATTCGCGGCAAAAAGACAGCGGAACAACGCGAAACCAGACCAAAGATAATGGCTAAAGAATATTTTTACAGACCTTAATGGGCGGCTTCCCTGAGAACGGTTTGCTGGCATTTATGAGACGTGAGCCCGATCTTGAACTGTATCCGGATTAAAAGCTGGAAGGTTCCTAAAAGTAGCAGGGGGTATTCGTTATTCTGAACTTTACTTACAAATGTTGTTATAGGATATTAACAAGCAGTATTTAAAGCTACTTCTGAGCTACAATCCCCTGATCAATACACCCTGCTGAAGTTAACGTAGCTGCAGTTTGCTGGTTAATCAAGTTAAAGTGCCTGGATTATCCGCCAGTAAAACTCGATGGCCCCCACTTGAAAAGCACTTCGAGCTGCAACCCTGACCTTAACTTCTGCCAGCGGCTTTATCACTTTCCCCTGGCCAACCACTCCGATGGCACACTTTCGCAGAGATACAAAATCGCAAGTGAAGAGGGCGAAATTACACAATATTCGAGCGGCAATTTGACTAAAAGTAATCACGTATCTGACGCCTCGCAATTACATAACCGCAGTGCGTTGAAAATAAACGCCCACAGCCGCGAAATCTTCCACGACGAAGAAGTGCAGACTCAACTCGACTGTTGTGGTACCCCTTTTCGTGGGAAGCGGGGGCTGCGGCGCCACTGGCACTGCTCTTTCTGCACCACAAACGTGACTGGCAAACAATTTTTGGTTTCATCGCCTCGGCAAAAGCCACAAAAACCCATCGGGAGATTGCGATTGAGTCGGCACTACGGGATGGCATAGGGTTAACTGGGGAATGGAGGGTGGGGAGATGGGAGATGGGAAAGCCCGCATCATGCCGTCACTCCGGAGTTTACTTTGTTTATGAATTTAACGAAGGGAAAATATTTATTTTGGCCATGCACGTTACGTTGAACAAATTATAAAATCTCGTGCGGCGCGCGCTCGTAAATCAGAAAAGCATTTACGTGCACATCTCTTTTTCGGGATCCAGAATTAATTGCCCGACATTCGGCGGCGCTTAAACGGGCGATTGGTATCTGTTCGAACCGAAAAAGACATTCCGAGAGTTTTCCTTGGAAAACTAAGTAGTTCAAAACGCTGGCCTTCCGCCCACCGAGATATTTCTCGCCGAGGGCCGTTTCTGCGCCAAGTCTATTTCGATCGACAGCCCCTGCGGACGGACGTCAATGCCAAAGTCACAAATATTATATCAAATATGCGATTGGCGAAAGCGAAAGCGAACGGCATCTCAATGAAAATTACTTTGCCTTAACCCCCGGCTGACCAATGCAGCTCCAATTACCCCTCTGAAGAGTAGAATGGCCACGGCGAACGGATGAGAGATGACAGCCGTGTGCGTCCGTCACCCAAATCGAAATAGTTTGCTCGGCATTTTTTGAGTGGGGGCTACGAATATGTATGTTTGATGTATTTTTAAAAGAATCAGACAGTGACACTTGCCTCTGTCCATTAGGAAGGCTGACAAATTGTTTGTTGAAACGGGCTGAAATGCAAATGCTAAGCATTTTATTTAGTCTTTGATTAATTCGTATCCAAACAGGGGTAAGATGTCTTAACAAATTCATTCGGGTGTTCGCACAATGTTGCCCCTTGCGAAGGCAGCCGGGGAACCGAGGAGCCCAGGAGCCCAGAAGTCGGGCACTTTGTCAACTCTAATTGCAGCACTTTGTAAACTGTCACAGGACAGGCAGTTGAAAAAGCAACAAGTGGATGGAGCCTCCTCCTGCTGGAGTCTCCATTTTTGATGGAGAATTATTGCCGCCCGTCCTGGGGACCGACTTTATCTGCCGGTTTCAATCTGCCGCCTGTCATTAGCCCAGCTGACTAGAGGATGCCGATTCAGATACACGTCCCCACCCCAATCATATCATATGCCAGGCCAAAAGAGGAAAATTTGCATTTCACAATTGCATTTCGCTTAATCGCATTTTGTTAACCCATTAAAGCCCACCAATTATGCACAAAGGTAATTACAAGCAACAAAAAACAAAGAGGCAGAATGAAAATAGTTTTCAATTAATTGCATTTTGTTCATTAATGTTAAATCAAATGGCAAATCCATTCGCCGTCCGTCTGTTTCCCGCTTTCAGTTTGCAGTCCGATAATCTTGTTGACGGCATAATAAGTTTGGTGGATTGTATAAGCACAATAAGATAGGTATGGAATATATCTAGAAAAATCCATGTATTTTAAAACTACATTGGAACTATTTTGGACTACTTCGAACTATGAACCGCAGATTTTTGGGCAGGGATTAAATTAAATTACCGCACAAACAGCAGCAGATTGACAAGCCTATTAAATTGTCATTATATGTGCCACACAATTTGTAGACAGTTTGGAGATGGGGCCCTGATTGAGGGGCTTTGTTCTGCGCACTTTGTGCGGCTAATTAAATAAATGCGTTGATAATTACGCTTTATTAGCTCAGAACAACTAATATGGCATTAACTATTCCAGTGACAGATTTAAAATTGCATTATTTTCCCAGCATTTTTTCACAACGCATTCGCTTTTTTTTTCGTTATTTGTTCAATCGCCGAAGCCGGGTGTGTGCACTGTGCTGAGAGTTTAATTTATGGGATTTGGTTTTTTGATTGTTTACTATTATATTTAATTACATTCTGTGCTGGCAAATAATGTGATATTTTGCAATATTTATGGTGGCATCTACCAGCGCGCCATTACCCTTATCACACAGATTTTAAATCCGTTTACTTATCAGTATCGAGACAGGGAGAAAAAAGACTATGTATCTTTGCGCTCCCGCAAATGTATCTGCATCTGAGTACCTGCATGTGGCTCTTTAGCTTTCAGCTTTAAATGCCGTTTTTTGACACACAGTTTAATAAATATTTACCTGCCACATTTTGCCTTTGTTGATTTACTCGAAATTCCTCCGATCCGATGAAAATAGGTGAACGTATGGAAATTGCATTTTCGGCATACTGCGTCGAGCGACGAACTATCTGCGATTAAAATTTGCATTCGCATTGAATTTCACATTTCTCATAGAAAATATGCGCGAAATATTAATCAATTTTGCGCACAGTTATAATTCCCATATAAAATTATAATTCCCATATACAAGCAATCAAATTGCCGCATAAACTGCACTGCTCGCCGAGGGAATGCCATGTGATTGTGTTTGTAGAATTTACATATTTTATTTGTGAAAATTTATGCAATTACAGGCAAATATTTGAAATTGCCAATCGGGAAAAAATGTCGATGAATATCGCGTATGTTTACAAAAGGGAGCGAAAGAATGTCGGCCTCTGCAGTTTTTGGGTTTTAAAGGAAATGGAAAAGGGCTTCATTCTGGTAATAAACTTATGGCCACCTAAAAAGAGCGACTACAAAGCGTATTTGTATCTTTATTTGTATCTTTACTGAGTGGGAGAGCTTCCATGGCTGGCGGTAAAATTGCCACATTCAATGTCACTTGCATTTCTCCCTCTCTCTGTCTCTGTCTCCACATTTTCCATTTCCACTCTCTCTCGCACTTGAAAAGCGAAGAAAATAATCACAAAAGAAACGGCAAGAATGCATGCAAAGTGTCACTTTTGTCAGCTTTTCCTCGTTTTTTGTTTTTGCCCCTGCGCCTAGTGCAAAAATATTAAAAATATCAAACAAGCACACACGCAGCACGAAGAGAAAAACTTTCCGCCCGTTGTTTTTCTCGATTTTTCCTTCGTTTTTCCTCTTTTTTTTTCAAATACTCAAGTGTTTTGATGCACTGACAGTTGCAGACATGTGCTGGTGTGAGTGTGATTGCGAGTGAAAAACTTTTTTAGCTTTCAGCGCTTGATAAGCGCCGCGAAAAAATAAAAAATAGGGGGGAAACATGGAAAAAGAAAAAAGTCGAGTCGTCGAGCCGTTGAGTTACGCCCATTTAGCACGCGCATTGCATTAGACAGACTGAAGAGCAACAGCGTCGTCATCGCCGGCGGGGTTCGGGGGTGTCCGGGGGATCGCGGGGTTCCCCGGGGGGAGGGGCTTCCAGGCGGGCGGAAAACATGTCCTGTTAGCCGCAAGCACGAGCGCACACATGACGTCACGTCACGTCACATTGCATCAGTGCGGGAAGCTTCTAAGAGCGGGGTGGAAAACGACTTGGGAAATACCCTATAGCTCCGGGATTCTCTTTAAAGCGCAGTATTTTTTGTTTTGAGTTTTCTATTAACTAACATTGCAAAATAAATTAATGAATAAATTGCAATAGAATTTGGTAATACAAATCATTCTTAGTTTAGCTAAATTAATTAAAAAACTGGTAAAAACAATCTTAGATTAGTTTAATTACATTAGTTGTCCTAACGTAAAGTTAGAAAATATGCAAATAATTTATAAAGGTATACATAAATTTTCTAGCTAGCATGAATCTTTTTTCTAGATAATTGCTATAGTAGAAAAGTTTGAAAACAAAAGCATGTTTAATATGAATATCTAAATACTAACACCTGGCTAAACAAATACTTATATTTCTATAAGCTATGGAAAGTTTCAAGCTGTCTTCTCAGGCAGACAGATCTTGGGTGATCCCTGCCCAGTCACCCCGTTAATCCCATATGCCCAAGCCCAGCGCTGTCTGAACGGTATTCAAAATCACCCGCCCCCAGGCGGAGTTTCTACGACTCGCCGGTCGCCCCCCTCACTCGTGCCCCTTAAAGCCCCATTTCCCCACCGGCAACTTCAGTTTCACTCAGCAGCAGCCAAAGTTTAGTTTTGGCCTGGCCAACAAAAGCGCGTCTGTGAAAAAAGCCGAACAACAAGGAAAAAGAAGAGCGGAGAGCAACTTGAAGAGGCAACACGCGGGGGGCTACAAAAAATAAAGACGAAAAAACGTTGAGCAGTTTGAAGTGTACGTGAAATTTGCATAAATGCGAAATCAACGCGTTCACTACTTGGCGCTGCCCTCCGTTTCGATTCCCAAAACCCGGGGAGCCAAGTCCCCGATTCCCGGGAGGAGCTGCAGAGCACTTTGCCACACATATGGATGTGTGGATGTGGCTGTGCGGCATGGCATTTGCATGGCTTGTTATGCCCCGACAGGCGGGTCTGCTGACTGCGTTTTTCCACTCCTAATTTCAGCCAACTTCTGCCAGTTAGTGGGTGAATATGTCGCTCCGGCTTCACTTTTGTTTGGCCCAAAGAGCCGAGGCATCAGCAGCAGCAGCAGCAGCAGCAGCAGCAGCAGCAGCAGCAGCAGCAGAAGCAGCAGCTCCACCACCACAAGATCTTTGAAGTAGTTTTCTTGGGGCCTCGACCACTTGACAGCCGGCAGTCAGATGGGAAATGGAAAATGGGATATGGAAAAGCTGTTGCTGCCGCGCTCGAGTGGCTTTTAATGAGCTGTTCCCTTATGCAGTTTATTAATGTGTTGAAATGGCCATCCAGCTACCCAAATGCACGCTGTTTGCCCAATAGCCGATTTGTTTGGGGCAGAGTCTGCAGCACGTAATTAGTTGGCTCATTACAGATTGAAGCTGTTCCATTTGATAAACAGATATTCCAGAATAAACACCAGACCAGACACTCCCTATGTTTCGAAAGCGATTCCGATTCAGATTGGTAGTACACGAAGGGAAAATACTGAGGAAAGTCAAGATTTGTTCAACAGTGAGGGGTTCTGCAGATTTCTTACATTTAGTTAAATGCTTCTTATGATAGTAGTAAAGGTGATTCCAATTCTAAGACTCTAAATATACTAAAATTGATTTGGTGAGGGGCTTTGTTTCTGAGTTGATTTGAGAAAGAATGCCAATAAAATACTATCAGTATACTATCAGTATTTTATTTAGAATTCCTGTATGCCCCTGGTAATTTGGTTAATCGTTACATTTATGGTCTCAATAAGTTGTATTGAAGGGAAAAGTAATTGGGTTTCCTTTCCTCAATAAGTGTGAGGGTTATCAGTATTTTATTAGGAGTTCCTGTACTCTCTTGGTATTTTTTTAACGTTAGATATCATATTTCATTTAGTTGTATTAGGAGGAAAAGTGGTTAGCTTAACAAGCTAAAATACCAAATTGTTCAACCTTTCTCCTTGATTTTCGGGCAGTGTACTGTAAAGCAGCGTGCGAAATGGCCAAATCGAATTGTCGACCCAAAAACCGCTTCCTCCCACTTCTGATCCCGCTCTTTTGCCCCGACTATACCTATTCCATGACATCATCCGTGGCAGGCAGCACCACCATCATCATCATCACCATCGTTGCCATCGACTTTGACTGCTGATGGTTCCAGTTTGGTTTCGGTTTCGCAGTTTTTTCCCCTTTGTCTGTTTTCTACTCCATCTCCCTGTTATTATTCTGGCTTTTATGGCGGGGGCCAACTGCTAATGATGCTGATGGGGCTCCGAAATCAATTTGATTCCTGCTCACTGCTCGCCGGTGATGGCAACTCATGAGCTGCCTCTGCCACTTCCACTGCGGAGCTCTTCGGTGTCAGGAAATCGGCTTACAACCCGCCCTTTTCACCGCGCACGCAAGAACTTTTATACATTTTCGGATATTTTACAGTTTTTGCATACCGAAAGCACCACGCCCTCGGCTCGTTGGCCATAAATCTTTGGAATTACCGCATGCAAATTGATTTGTTGCTCCCACCCCGAATCAAACGCAAACTGCATTTGAAAGGGGCATCGAAGGGGGGCTTTGCAGTGGGGGCTACACACAAATAAATTGTAATTTGCCAATTGTGTGTGGAAAAGTTATTAGCGATAACTCGTTTTTTGACACTGCCCCCACTGCAACGGCTCTACATCGATGCTTCACTGTACCCGGAAACGGACTACGCCGCTACGTGTCCCCCCGGCTTTTTAGCCACCAACCCCCGCCACCGGCATTTGGTTATTAGTCATAAAGCTGCAATGGGATTGCCAACTGGACAACTTTGTTAATGATACATGGTTGACCAAGTTTGGATTTGCTGCCCCACGTTGTTGTTTGTGCGGCGTCAAGTTGATAAGTTGCCGGAGCTGGGAGCTGGAGCAGGAGCTGGAGCAACTTGCCTGTTTGAGGATCAAATAATTTGTTTACAAATTGCTTGCATATGGAAAGTTTGTGCCGCAGTTTGCCCAAGGCCGACTTAAAGTCGGAGAAGTGGGTCAGGCCCACGGACGGGATGGATGGGAAAGCGGAAAGTGTTTCGAGAAGGACGGCAGCACAGAAGGAGCGGCCTAATCCAGGTCCAAACAAATTTCACCATTTGTTTGCTGCTCCTCCTGTCGTCCCAGAAATTGAAAAACGGCGTTGGAATTAATACATTTTGTGAGATACACATTTAAATTGAAATTGAAAGGACTTGATAAAGTTAAAATTAAGATTAAGAATATGTGGACTTTAAGCTAGAAATTTAAATGAACTTCTCAGTTAGATTTCGGTTTACATAAATTAGATTAAATCAGATTGGTAAATTAGAGTAAATCAGATTGGGTCTAATAAAAATGTGTTCATAATTTAAACTAAGGAAATTACACTTCCATGATACACACAGCTCCTAATTGGGTGCAATCTAATAGTGCTTTTGTACAAAAATGAATACTTAATTGAAATCGAATGGTTAGAAGCTTCAATAAGCAATCAATTTTCTGTTTAGCTAATTAAAAAATTGGAAACTAATTGGGGAAAAAAAATGAATAATTATTTAGAATATGATTTAAATCTCAGTGTGCTAAATCGCCGATGACATGTTGTCAGCCACAGAGCATCCTCGTGGCAAGGGCATTTGAGCCAGTAATTAGCCAGGACTCCAAACGGCTCCTTTGGCCAAGGAAGTCCCCTTTCCCCCACTTTCTCCTTCTTTCCCCACTTTCCACAACCCCCGGAACTGGAGTGACGCGTTCGTGTTTGCGTTTTCGTGTTGTTGCGCTTTTAGCCTCTTTCAGTCTGGCACTTTGGATCCGTGGAAGAGTTGGCCGTATCCACCCGCCTCGCTTTTATTTAATATTTTAATTAAATTATTCCCGTGCATGTGCAGTTGGTTTGCCGGGGCGTCTAATGGCCCAACTTCATGGCGTACAAAGTATTTACATGCAAATGCCGTCAACGTGTTACGGCCTGTGCTCCTGGCCCCCTCCTGGCCGCCGCTTCTCGGCAGGAATTCGAGCCGGAAACCGGGAACCTGGAACCTGGACTCGAGATGGAGCCATTACCACCCGCACTTAACGTTAATTAAACTGCTGTGTGTGCTAAAATGTCTCTTTTCCATATGTGTGCGGATATCCCGGCGCCTCCGCCTCCGCCCCTGGAATACCCCATCCCCATCCCCACCTCCACCTCCAGCTCCACCGGCAGCTGCTGTCGTTTTAATAGCTTAATGTAGTTACTTCCACTTTGAGTGTCTTCTGCAGAAGAAAGAGAGGCCAGATGCGGTGCGAAAGAGACCGAGCGAACGAACACAGGGCAAATGTGTCTTTGCTAATAAAAAACACAACACTCAGCAAAATTGTTATGCAGCAAACTAAATCAACAGCCACCCATGTCCCGCCCCCTTTCCCTTTTCCCATTTGCCTGACCCCTTTCGCCCACCGCCCCTGCGACGCACGTACAAATTACAAAGCTATGACGGGAAAAAAGTGCGGCAGGACATGGACGTAGAACCCTTGTAAGCCACACTTACAACACGGCTCCATGTGCCGTTTGGGGTGCGCTTACTTACAGCACTCACTGTGGCAAGTGCATGGGGAGGGGATGGGCATGGAGCAGCAGTGGAGGAGCGTCCTTCGTAGTGCTAGTCCTATTCCAAGTGCCTTTCCGGGGTGTGAGATTCTGTGTGTGCAAAAAAGGCGATATCTAACAAAGTTTAACTCGTTTTATGTCCGACACCCTGTACAGGGAAGGCTTTAAAGGATGATAGAAGTCTTTCGAATGTATCTTTAACTTTGAGGCTACGCAAAAGATTTAAAATCGGCTATTAAGATAAAAGACAAAAGCTATTAAACCTAATATTTCCCTAAATGGTCAACTAAATCAAACTAAACTTCGTAAGAAAAATGTTTACAATATTGTGTTACCTCTCTGTGTGACTAACATACTGTTCTAGAGCAGGGAAAGAAAAATCACACAAAATTGAAAGGACCCTCACCCATCCTTCCCTGAACCTCCCAGGATATCCCCCAGTTCGATGCCGCCCCGAGCCACTTCCCTGGCTGCCTGCTGCATTCAGTCAGCCGAATATGTTGGCTCAGTTTGGCACACAAAACGACGCAGCAGCTTTTCCGCATGCAGCTGCATCTGGCAACCGTTTGTGGGTGGCGCAAAAATGGGGCAGGACTCCTTTTCGGGACTCTGATGATCCCGGGGAGGAGCGATGAGTGTGTGCCGGCAGCAGCCGTGTGACGGCAGGCAGGATTAGCCTGGACATGGCTGAATAATGTCTTTATTAGTGGCCAAAAAGGAGCAGTCCGCCCCGCCGTCTGTCAGTTGTTTTTCCTGGTCTCGTGTGCGTCGGGGTTTTGATTTCATTAATTAGTCGTCTACGTGATATCAAGTGTACGCCGTGTTATCGCAATTATTACTAACTCCGCCCGTTTCGCTTCTCTTACAGTCAGCGCTAAAAGAAGATGGCCCAACCACAGCTGCTGCAAGTGAAATTGTCACGTTTCGACGCCCAGCCCTGGGGATTCCGCCTCCAGGGCGGCACGGACTTCGCCCAGCCCCTGCTGGTGCAAAAGGTAAGTGAAGGGGTTACGTTTCCATTGGGCAACGCGTCAGAAAATCAGAAACAATTCGCTTATCGGGCGATTGACAAATGGAATTTGTGTGTTCGGGCCAGAGTCGCGAAAAAATGAAATGAAATTCTCGCTGGCAACAAACGCGAAAAACGAATATTAGTTGGCCAGTTAATTTATTTATGTATTTAAGTGCTCGCTGGCTGTTTTCACATATAGTACGCCTTTTTTTGTTTGTTAAAAATAAATCTGTGGATATAAGTTTCACTTTTTGTGGTCGCTTTCAGTGCGATTTTTGCGCACGTTACCCAAAACAAATAAAAGCCGTATTTTTCCCAATTTTCCAATTCGAATTTCCTCTTGCCATATTAACGCCAACATACAGTACATATAGACACACAGATAAACCCCCACAAGCACACTGAGGCAGAAGCCCAACTAAAAATTTGTTAAACATTCATAACAGATCTCGAAACATTTTACATTTGTGGCGACACGCAACAGCGAAATTTGCTAAATCATTTTTGACAACTTTATGAGCGTTGCGGCGCGAAATGTCGAAGGAAAGGATGTGCAGTGCGATTCGCAACCGTAGGGCTGTGATTAATTAATGGGAATTTAATGGCCGCAGTTTC
Source organism: Drosophila biarmipes (assembly GCF_025231255.1). Taxonomy (NCBI): domain Eukaryota; kingdom Metazoa; phylum Arthropoda; class Insecta; order Diptera; family Drosophilidae; genus Drosophila; species Drosophila biarmipes. The sequence continues at coordinate 10,051,465 of NC_066615.1, read as the reverse complement.
CGCTAAGCGGAAAGTTTTCACCTATATTAATTACCATAATATAGGCTTTCTATCTAATCTAATACCTCGTGATATGGCGGACAATAACAAACTCTAACTTTGATAAGCTAAAACAAAAGCTAATATTTTAGTACACTTTGCTGAAATTAAATTCCAGAGACCTCTCAACGAAGCGAATCATGAATCATGTATGAATATACCCAGAGCAGCTGACGGAACCCATAGCGACTTCGGTTGTGACTCAAACTCGATAAGGGGCCTTGTTTGCCAGCGGCTCTAATCAGTAGCGCTGAAGTCAGTGAAATTCTTATTGCTCTCGTCATAAAGAGAATTGCCCTACGATTGGGGCCCAAATAAAGTGGAATTATTGATTCCGAGCCCGATATTTGGCGCAAATTCCCCCGTTCTTTGCTCTTGCCCCCGAAACAATCTGTAAATATTTTTATCCGCTCCGAAACAACACAAATTCTGTGCTCTCCTTTCTTGTTTGTTTTTGGCTGCGAGTGGGAGGTGGGCGGTGGGTGGTGGGCGGCAGACGGCGTGGAGGGGGCGTGGCCTGCGCTAAATGCGCAATTTCTATTTAAACAGCTGTGGATTTGTGTCAATGCTATGCGACTTCTCTCTTTTTCGAGCTGCACCGAGCTATTTAAAACAAAAAGTAAATAAAACACAAAACAGCAAGGACAGGGATTATCATGGAATTGAGTTGTTTCGATTAATTTAAATGCCGCAAACTAAAGCACTTCTGCAATTATCGCCATCAATGCGGCCACCAAAAACAATGTGGGCCAAAAGTGCAACAGGACCGGCATTTAATGGAGGTGAAAAATGGACTGGTCAAATTTGTTTGCAATTTATGCGAAAATCACACGGCGTGCAGAACGCAATTTGAAATGGAAATATTTATGGATTACACAACGAAAAACAAAGCCAGGCAAATCCCCAACGTTTCGTTGGCCACTCTCTCGCTCAATCCCGTCCAGACCAGGCCAAAACCAGATGAGATGGGTTGGGTTGAATTTAGCTGCCTGCCGGCGGTGCGACATCTCCTGGCTGGCTGCCTTTTGCTTTTCGAACACTTCAAGCCCAATTGAATTTGGAATGGCGCACTTAAGCCGCATCCTCCTCCGCAGGATTTGCGTAAAAACTTTGCTCGTAATGAGCCACACGGGAAGAAATGTGTGAAAGTTTGGCGCTAAGATGTCAAAAATGTGACATATATAGTTGTCAAGTAGAAAAATGCATTTAAATTAATTAAATTTGAATTGGAACATTTTTAGAATAGTTTCAGGACAAGCGCCTTCAGGTATGCAACACATTTTATTAAATGCAAAGGTCCTTGTTATTCAGAAGTCTGTTCCTTTGTGGCATAATATTTTGAATACTTAAACATCTGTAATGTACATATAACAGGATACGTAACGTTATTATGAAATGCATACTTTTTATCAAAGAATGTCATGTTGATGAGCGTTTCTGAGGCATTTTCTCCCTGTGCCGGAGCTGAGCTCCTTGGTTGCCAGGACACAGGCTCCGCAGCGGAACTAAAGCCCGACGAACTCGAATGAACTGCGCCACTCTGAGCACCGGCACTCGAAAACTCGAGCTGGAGCTGTAGCTGAGGCCGACGCTGAAGCTTGGGCTCTCCTACCTTGACAACGAATCATCATCTCAGTCATCGTCAGCATCCAATCATGTCGGCTTCCTGGCTCTTGAGCCACTGCCAAACAAATTGGTCTCCTTTAAATGCTGCCGCCACTCATCAAGATGCAACACATGACGTGCCCCCACCGCTTCCATCAAACAGCAAAAACCGGTGGTTCGCAGTTGGTTGCCATAAAAATAAGCTACTGAGCTGCTTAAATCAGATTAATTTATGATTTCTCGCAGCGAGTGTTCAGAGTTCGGTTCTCGAACCCCAAAGAGCCGGTCCCACAAAGTCCTTTTCCTGTTGCTTCCGCTGTTGTGCCGTGTGTCCTGTGTGTGTTATAAGCCTTATGCCCACGGATTTTCACCCACTCGCAGAGAGAAGCCACGTTTATACGTATATTTCATTATCAAGTGCAGAGTGGTTCGTTTTGGGCCACAAAAAGCGTCGCACAAAAGGCCAAAGTCAAATAAAAGCGAAAGCCGGGCGGAGCAGCGCACAAATAATGGACCAAATAAGTAATACAAGAGCACAAATTCGGTTTACTACAAATTTCTGGCTTTCCGGCTTGCCGGCCAAAGAGCCAGTGTCCACATACCATATCATAGCAGCTGGGAAACAGAGTGCAGAAAAAAGCATCAGTGTCGGCTATTAGCCAACTTAAAGTCTAGACAAGCCCGGGAACACTGGAGAGGACAGTGTATAACAAGCTACTGACGGCATCCAAGGCAACCGACGTGGCCGCCAGTCCCACACACATGATCCTCCGACCATCCCACGTCCTACAGCATCCTTTTCCCGCCGAACTCCGCGTTCTGCTCATGCAAATCCGTTGGCGTATTTTTCGATACCCTAGGTAAGGGTACGGTAACTTAATAAGGTATCTACCACAGAATTATATAATAATATATACTCGTATCAATGCGTATGACCGAAAAGATTTTCTCGTCTTGCCTTAAGCCTCAGAAAAAACTCAAGAGCCTTGGACAATGCCGAGGTGAAAGTTCTGAATATGTTTTTTGATTTCTATGAATAAAATAAAAAGTTATAAGCATACCCATAAGTTTTTCAAAACTTTATCAAGGTTAATATAAGAACTTTTCAAAACACAGAGCCCAGATAGAAAAAGTTTTCTTAGAGGTCGAGTTTTAAAAGATCCTATCAAGGTCCAAAAATATTGAATATTTTAAAGAACTATTCAAAACCTATGGTCAAATATATAGCTATTCTCGGAACCATGGAACTCGCTTGAACAAGAAAGTGCATTCAAAACACCGCTTTCGAGCTGACCTTCCTCCCGAGATTTTTTCTGGTTTCGCTTGGTTTCAGTTTTGGCTGTGTTTTGCTCGTTTTAAGCTTGTTTGTTTGCCATCTCTTCCCCGGCTGGCCATTAATTATTTGACTCCTGTCTGGGGGCAGCCTTTGTGTTGGCGGCCCTGTTTGTCTTTGTCTTTACCTCAAACTGGAGTTTTCATAATTCGGAACTGCTCTTCCGCATTGAAGGTATATCAGTGCCACATCCTACTTTGGCAAGTGCGCCCATACTCTATATTGAAGGGTACACACAAGTGGCTTCGAAGTTCTGTTTCTGATTTATGCGAGCCAAATTATAGAAGCAAATTTCCTTTGCTTTGATTAGGGCTTTTGTGTAATTGAATCAGCAGACTCGGAGGCGACTCCCTGCTGCGGTCTGCACTCTCGATTGTTGACTCTCGATTGCAGTTAGTAGCTGCTGCTGATTGAACTTGCACTTTTCTCGACCACATGTCAACAGACCGGAGGGGCCCTGTGGATTTCTCGGCCTTCTCCGGCTGCGGTTGCTCTCAATTCACTCGGACATTTTATTAATTGCACAATGGCTCAAGAGCACTGTTGTTGCTCAGTTCGTTCAGAGACAGGAAAATTGCATTTGAGCACTTGGCAGGAGACTTACATGCCGGAAATTTCCTTTGCGGTTTCTTGTCGCACTCGATAGCCACAGAAGTGTGCTGATTGCACGAACCCGAATACCCTGATACGCAGGCTTTGGAGTTGAGAGTCGCCGGCTAATTCCACACCAATTACCAGCGCAACGTTAATTGAATTAATAAAGAGTCAGTCGCCAGTTGCCAGTTGCCAGGCGATGCATTGCTGATTTCCCGTGATTCATCTCTGTCAGTCGCAAAAAGGCGGAATTGATAAAAGTTGAGCCAGCGGAACAAAAAGGATAATCAGACAGTGATTAAGTGCCTGGCTGCGTCAGCGGCGCATTTGATTGATTATCAATTTCACCGGCTCCGCTTGGTAGGTGAGCCCGTGACTACTGACCACCGGCTATTGAGTGCTGACCCTGGCCCAGGGACAGCGACTGCGACATCGGTGCATGCCGCTGCATCGCATTGCCAATTTAAGAGCGCTGGAATTTATTGAACAGTCCTCATGGCCATAAAGCCGGCCTCCCTGCCCGGCTCCCACATCCGCTTCCGCTCCAGGGAATCGAGTGGCGCTTCCGTTTCGTTTTGAGGTGGTTCCGGAGGGTATGAGTTCGTGAGCTAGAACAAAACAATTTGTTTATTTCTCATCTTAATCCAGTATTTATTTGTTAGAGAATAGCTCAGTTATTTTTTGCAGCCACACGTGCAGTGTACACTTACTCACACAGAACAGTGTGTCGAAAGCCGGAATAGCCATTTGTGGAATTGAACATACGGGTGTCCATATGATGTGTGCGTTCCATAGGTCCTTTTCAATCAATGATCAATCAATCAATAAATCAATGATAACAACTATTGCATAGTCTTGTTACATTTATAATTTTCGAACAATGTTCTCTCTACCTCTTGAACAGTTTATGCAAAGACTTCACCTTAAACACCCCAGGATTTAGGAGCTCAGTAAAGTTCGTGCCTGGACCCCGCACATCCAACTGCCTCACGCGCCCAGCCCTCGTGTGTTCGTGGTCAGGTAGTTGGGACTATCTTTAGTCGCTTTAAGTTCACTTGCACTTCATTGCACAAATGCTCTGGCTGCTCTGCTGCAACTTCCAGGCCGCAGAGCAGAGGGGACTTGATGCCACACCATCCCAACCCAGAGCCAGAATCGAAGCACGTCTTATTTAGATTTATCCTGCCTGCTCCGCTTCAGTTGAGTTGTCGAATTCGTGCCTGCTGGTGCGCCTGTGTCTGCCGAAGTGGAGAGCCCCCTGCGTCCGCCGCCTTTGTGTGATATCTCTTTCGGGTTGCTGGCTATATCTTTAATATATTATTGAATATTTTGTGGCCTGGACCGGAAATTGTACTAATGTCTGGCCAGTGCGAGCCAGAGCACCAGGATGCTGGATGCAGGATGCTGGATGCAGCAGCCTCCACATGCAAAAGTCACATAAATTTCAGCTCCTTTCTGCTGCAGGGCCCCGTGCCATTCTCCTGGTGGCCTAATCCTCGTGCTCAGCAGCCAGCTTCCCCAATTGTTGTTGCGACTGCACAAGAAAAGTATCCCGCATAAGGAAAGTTTGCCGCTTCTGCTGCCTTCGTCCTGCTGCTGCTATCTGTTGTCCTTGCTTTTAAGTTGCATGTCAGCGAGCATAAATCCTTCAGTGGAAAATGCTCGCTCCGCTGCATCTGCAGCACACACATATAGTATCCGTGCATTTAGCCGGGCTCCCAGATACACCAGATATCGCAGAGCTGTAAGCGGAGAAATTATTGGCCGAGCTCAACGCGCTGCATTATGTGCGCCATAAATATTTATAACTTCTAAGCGTAAAGAGCAAACGCTTAAAGCGGAATCGATTCTGGTCGTGGATTGGATCCAAGTGGACTGCAGTGGAGTGGAGTGGCACGCAGTGGATGGCTGCCACTCTTGGAGGCCCCGATTAGTCAGCTAATGGTAATGCATGGCGGCCTTTTGTTACCTGCTCGCCCATGATTCACTTCAGGCAGCCTTTGTCTTTGTTTCTGTCCTCCGCTCCTCATATTGATACCTCTGAGTCACTCGAGGAGTACAGTCAGGCTCTTGTAACTCGAACTTCTAAGTTTGATAATAGAAATAGGAATAAATCCATATAATAAGTTCACTTTCAAGGTGGAACTGTATTTCTAAGGTGCTATAAAGGAAAGTATTTCCGTTTGAGAAAACCAATGGATAATTAAATTCAATTTTATCCTGGGTATAAATATATGAAGTAACATACAATATGAAATAAAGTGACTAATTGACAAATCAATTTTAGCTTGAATATATAAAAACATTTTATATCATACAGCAATTTGAACTATAAAGCACTCATTTATTGGGAAAGTGTGATTCAAAGTACGTGGTACTTCTGCAACATTGTGTTCCCAGCTTCCTCTGCTCTTATCCCCCGAGTTGCTCTCTGGAGTCTGTGATTTAATTGTTGCTTAGTGGATTTTCGCAGCATCAGCGCTGGATAAGGGCAAGCCAAGCGGAAACGGAAATTGCGCGCTGCGCACACTTATCTCTGGACCACGGGCTCGTGGCTCCTGGATATCTCACTTCCTGTGCGTGTCCGTGTGCTCGAAAAGGATGTGCCCGGCGCAAATTGCGTGCTGCGGCGTAATCGAAATAAATTATGAGCCGCACTTACATTGCGGCGGGGCTGGCTGGCTCCCGGGAGCCATGGAGTCCGGATTGAGGGCTTTTAGCGCCACGGCTGCGGCGGCATTTGTTTGGCTTTAATTGGCGACGAGCTTAGGCGGCGACAGGCCAAGTTTGTCCCTCAATTAGCGGCAGGTAATGGCCCCCGCCGCCGACATATGCTATTATCCGGGTTATTACTTTATTCCGATCTGCTTTCTGCTGGCTCCGCATGGCCCCGATGGGCATTCGCATTTGGCCGTAAGTATATGTCATTGATTTGCCGTTAAGAAGACGGAGCTCCGGATCGATGTCATCCCCCTTGGCGGCCATTACGCATCAGTGTCCTTCGAAGCTGACTCTCCATCTTCGTGTGTGTCGTCAGGCGCCTTGGGGCCATGATATATTATGGCCCGTCGCCTTGTCTTGTTTATTTGCCGCACATCGGGGCGTTGTGGAAAATGGGAATTTGGTTTTTTTTATTGTTATGACGCATATCTGCCTCGGAGAAATTGAGACGCTCTTGATTTCCCGGTGATTTATTGTCCATCCAAATTGATTGAATATTTACTAAACGTCTCCGGCACGGCCGGCTAAATGGTTTACAGCTGCGCCTGCTCCATCGGTACCAAATCGAAATCGATTGCTTTGAGCTCGGCAGCGAGGCGGAGGCTGGCAAGTCTGCAAAAAAGTCAATTTTGTTAATCAACACGAACGATTTAATCCAAATTGAATGAACTCGAACCTGGGAGCGCTGCCAAAGCGGATCAGCCGCTACACATCATCCGGGCCAAATGAGAGAAATAAAAGCGGGCGCAAATTTACACATTTTTCGCATTTCTGCACCAGATTCCGCCCAGCTTTCCCCCTGGTTTTTCCTCCCCTTTTCGGCTACGAAACATTTGCCAATAAGTGACTGCGAACCGAACTGAACCAAACGAAACCAAGCCGAACCGAAACAAATCGGCTCAAGGCTCAGGGCTCACCGAGCTCAGGTGAGAGTCCGCAGGCCTAAAAAAGCGAAAATTGAAAAACGCAGCTGCCAGGGCCATAATAAAGCCCCAAACACCCAACAAAAACTCTGCAAAGGGGACCCAGCTGCGGGCACTGAACTGCAGAGTACCCTAACTGACTGTAAAATATATATATTTCATGGTTTAATATAACTTTTCTTACTACGGTACTAAATAAGCAAAGGTTCAGCCAAAAAGATATTCTATTTTATCATCATAACAGCAACCAACCAGTCGGTGGCATATATATTTGGATTAAAATATATCTGATCGAAGAAAAACAATTCACAATGTTTTAAGAACGTTCTCTAATGTTTCATTAGATCATATAAAATGTTAATACTGTTCCAATGTTTATTATACCTGATGTAACTGATCATCATATTTAACAATTTAGAAAACCTTAAAAAAACAGTCAGAAACAAAGGTTCAAAGTTAAAGCACAGTAGAGCTTTCTATTGCTTTTCAAATATAACCTTTTCAGATCTGGGATAAGGGTTACAGTCCTGCATTCCTATACACAGCTCAAAGGAATGCAGAAATCGTAATACCCTTTGAGAGGTCGGAAGAGTACACAAAGGGGACTGAGAGGGAGAGTGAATTGCGTTTTGCGGACGAGCCAGTGTGTGCGGGTGGGCGTGGCACTGCCCACAGCCGGCTCAGCCACGCTTGAGGTGATAATGTAATAAGCACTTTTTATGACCCTGCCGGATTTAGACCTAAAATTCCACTCAACTCGGAATCCGAAGGGCATTGTTCTGTCTGCAAAGTTCGCTAGTTTTTCGACGACCAACAGGCACATCCGGGATGTTGGACCCCCGACTTCGAAGTCCTGCCCTCCATCCTCATCCCCTCGACTTTTTTTATTGGACGGCAAGGATTTAGATTTTAGCCTGCAGTTGTTTGAGCTCAGCTGAACATATTGTCTCGCCTTTTTCGGTTTTTTGGAAGCAGGACTCTGCTAATTGGTGGCATTCACAACTCTGCAGCAGGGGAGTTCCAAATACACATGGGCGCAGGTGTAAGACACAAGGACAAATGGAAAATATGGAAATTCAACACTCACCGCCCCTGACTTGATGATGCCCTTCCGTATGTCTCGCCTACCTGCAGGGAAAGTCAAATAAATCTTTAACAAGTGCTCTCAACTAAGATAAAAACATATGATATGCCAAATTACCTTTTTTGCTCTGAAGTCACTTATGTATATTTAATCCTGTTGGTAATTTTAAATGTAGGGGTGATAATTGCGGCGGTGCATTTCTCACAAAAACAAATAGCTCAAGTTTATTTCAACATGTTATTAATGTTAATGTTAATCGTTCTTTCTGCTAAATTTGGTGAAAATGATCTACTTATGTATATCTAGTGATGACACTGTTTAGCGATTACCAATCTGCTAAAAACTAAACAAATTAAAATTCCTTTCAAACGTATGTTGGTAATTGAAAAATAAAAGCAATTAGCACAATTATCTATAATTGAACTAGTTTTTGGCAACTGCATTTTCAACTGCAATTTTCACACACGAAATTAACTTTTCGACAAAAGCATCGATTGTCACGCGAAGCCTTCCCTGCCTCCATCGATGAATTATCGATGACTTGACTAATTAGCGCACTTTTCGCTGTTCGTGTCGGCAAATTTGCAGGGTTGTATTTCCACTGACCTTAAATGAAACAAAGCCGTGGCACATTTTATCGAGCATTTCGCCATTAAAGTGGAATGTGCAGTACTGTACCAGATGGTACAATGTTTTCCCGCATTAAGAGTCTTAAGTGATTAAGCGAGCGAGACCGACATATGAAGGGACATGCATCAAACATACTGTCATTAATATAAAAATGAAATTACCTTGTCCCACGCCAGATGCCATTAAAAAAGGAAAAGAAAAGCTCTTGGAAAATAAGGACGCTGCCCACGCTGTTGTTGTGTTTGTTCTTGTTGCGCATCATCAAATTGAAAAATGTCAGCGATAGAGAGGAGGAAAATGGGAAATCAGAGAACAATGCGGCACAGGACAGGTAAAACGCAAAGGTAAAGGTAAACTGCCACGCCCCAGGGGCGTCCTGTTGTCGTCCCTGCAGGTTCTGTTGTTGCCCTTGTTGTTGTCATTCTGCTGCGGACGCGGCCCAGTTGCATTGACAATCGACAAATGAGGAGAGATAATGCAGGCATTAATCTTGCTACCAGCAATTTGTCAGCGTTCCTCCATCTCTTTCCGTTCGAGATGCCAGTTGCAGTTCGGATTGCTCGATTCCAGGGGCGACTGTCAAGGGGTCTTCGGGGGGTTAGAACTCCCCCTTATGATAAGGCACCCTAACAACGAAATATGATCATATTTCCCAGAAACCCCAAATGTTTTGTGGTATTTTTTGTTGTTGCTCTTGTTAAAAGGGGTTAGGAGTGACCTAAAAATCAATTATGTTAAGTATCTCGTACATGAAATAAAAGTTAACAGTCATGAACTGCTTAGTAGTCTGGTATAAACCTACTTAATATTTATTTTTTGAATGCTAAAAATAATGAAATAACCCTTTTATAAAATTTTTAATTTAGTTCTGAGACCTACTTCTAATTTGATCTGTGTTACAAAAGCTAACCCACTTTCAAAAGTCTGAAATTCCTTTTGGTGGCTTGAAAACCATAAAAACCTAACATTTACATACGAAACACAATTAAATAGGTCAAACCCTAGTCAATTTTTCATTGACCACCTCTGGAATCCGGAGTTCGAGAGTTTGTCCCTGTCCCTTCTAAACCTCGCCTTCATCAATTAATTTACAATTTGCCAGACATCCGTGTCCACATTCCCCGTCTCCCGTCTCCAGTATCCAGCTCCTCGTCCTCTTTCTCCTTCTCGTCTGTGTTATCCTGCGCTGTGTGGTCAGCTTGGCATACTTTTTTTTCTATTCCTCTCGTGGCCCACTAATGGTCATGTCCTTGCATCCTGGCACTCTTTCCTGGTGCTCCACCTCTTTTGCCGACCCCTGCATCCGTAAATTGCATTGCTTGCCAACTTGTTGAAAGGCGGAGCGAACTTAAATGCTTTTCAATGTTTTTCCATGCAGTGGTACCCACTTAAGGTCACAGATAGTGCACTGGGGAAAATGTACTTAACTCGAGTACTTTAGCTAGAAACTATTAAAATACTTAAAAATTCCGTTTTACTAATTTTAGTTTGTAAACTCGAATTTTCGTAGCATGGATTTATCTTCTAGGGCGCCTTTACAATTGTGTTCCTTCAGAGATTTGATTGTGGTTCTCGGTTGAGTTTTTTTTTGCATGTAAAGCAGACGCTGGCGTTGTGAATCCCGTTTAATGGTCACAATTTAGCTTTTAATTAGATCGGCAAATTTGTTTTCGAACCATTTTGTTCGCCCGTGCGGGTGAGGAATACGAATTCGACGGCGGGGTGGCCCCCTGAGAGAAGGACTCCGTCCGCTTTTTCTCCCGGAATTAGAGTGCTTACGGTTTTTCATTTTAATTGTTTTTGTGCGGCGAAGACGACCCTTTGGCCACCCACTCCCACTCCTCCTCCCTTGAGTTTTCCTGCCGTGTCGCTGATTTATTTATTTCTATTTGCTGTTATTTAGCTGGCTCTGTTCTTGCTGCTTCTTCTGTTTTTATTTTATTTATTCTGCTGTTTTTGATTTTATTTTCCGCCAAACCAAGCGAGCGCAATTGCGGCCGCAGAGCGTCTGCCCCCCTTTCCCGGTTTTCCCATTTTCCGCCCCGCGGAAAGCCCCTCTGCAGCTGTTTGCGTGCCATGCTCTAGTTTTCTATTTTTGCTTTCCCGCCGTAATGGCAACCTTAATCACGTAATGATTCTGAGCGAGTGGCGCGGGTGGTGTCCGAATTGTGCGCTTTCCCCACCCCGCCCACTTTTAAAACTCCGCCCACGATTTTCCATCCCCCCACTGCTGCTCCTGCTGCTTGCTGTTTGCTCATTCATCGCAGCTCTTGTTTTTGTATTCCGCATTTCGCAATTGGCACAAATCTCGGCATTCGGCACTCGCCGCTCGCCACGCTAATGGCCAAATGCTGTGGCGCTAATTGAAATTACATTTCTTAAAGTTAAATATTTAATTGAGAGCTGCCAAGCCGGGCGGACATCATCAGCAGTCCGGCGATGGCTCAAAAGTTGCTCGAGTGCAAACAAGGGTCCGGGAAATTGGGGAAAATTTTCGGCGAAGCAGGAGGTATTTAAGCATCTCAGGGAACCTTCCATTTGGAAACTTATTTAATATGAAAAGCCTTTAAAAGTTTTATTGAGTACGTTTGTAGACGTAAGGAAACGAAGGCATTTGCTGTCCAAAGCTAGAAACCATATTTGTGTTCTCAGATTAAAGAGGATGTAAACCTGATATAATGCATTACTTTTATCTTTATGAGCCAGTATTTCCATTGAGAAAATGTCCCTTTAATGGCTGACCTAATTAACAATTTCCACTTAGGCACCATTTTAATGTTTACTATCTCCTAATGCTTGGCCAAAATGGCATTTTAATGCATTAAAAATGAGGCAGCATCATTAGGTATTTCCTTTTTACCAAGGGTCTATTTTACTACAATATATTAAGGCCTCACAAATACCTGCAATTTGGGACCAGGCTTTAATTGAAAGTTCTTGAAAAATCTCCTTCCATGGCATCCCCTTCCCATTTGGGACATTTTCGAGATGTTCACTTCATCCTCGTGGATCGACATTTCGGCGCCTTTCATGTCAACTCCCAAGCGTCGGACCTTGCATCACGGCATCATGTCTGTGCCTCAACTTGGGCTTGTTGCACTCTCCCCCGGGACGGGACAGCCGGAATCCGGAGAGCCGAAAAAGAATGACGATGTGGCATGCTTAGAATGCCCGACACGAAAGCGTCGCCAAATCCTAATTGCATTTGTCTGATTGCACTCGTTGCAGCTGCAACTTCTCCGATATCTGCAATGCTGCATTTCGAGAGGCCTACCCGAAGTTGGATAGCTGGATGGTTGGATGGCTGATGATGATGATGCTGATTCATTAAATTGGTTCCCTGCCCCTTTCGGCCTTATGACAGGAACATGTAAATGCCATTTACTGTTTCCATTTCGAATTCGGTCTCTGTTGCCCCGCCATTGTCTTGTCATCGTCATTGTCATGCCGGGATTGGGGGATCGGTATTGGTGGACTGTTCGATCTGGGGACTGCGGAGGGGCCCGAGGAGTCGGTCTTTTGGCTCAATCGGAATTCCATTTAATGTAATTTGAGTGCCATCATTCATGCCTCGGATAACTGAGGCGAGGAGCTGTGGAGGAGGAGGGTGATTTTTGGTTAGTCTGAGATTACGTTTAACACGATTTCACGGCTGTCAGAACTGCGCCCAGGATTGATGGATGCCGGAGAACATCTCTGGCATTTCCAGGAACCCAAAACCCAAATACAGCCTCATCTGCCCCGGCCTCTTGGCCCTATTAAGCCATCAGATGTGTAACTGAAACATCAAACAAACAGGCATTTCCTGCGCAGCCAGGGAGTTTATTTAAAGGCTGACCCAAATATGCCAGACTGCAGTCCAGTTGCAATCGCAGATACCAGATACATAGCTGTAGATGCAGATACTTTGGCAGCTGACTCGCACGCCTCGCATTTCGACACGTTCGTCGGCAGTGCGTAAACAATGGCCCAAAACCATAGGCCATCGGGAAATTGGTCGAGATGCGTGGCGTGGCGGGAAAATGCGAAAACACATTGCCGCCCAGCAGGTATCAGGTAGTTGGGAAAGTTTCCCACTTCCATTACCATGCCGAAAATTTCCCAATCCTCTGTTTGAGCAAATGTGTTGTGGCCCACACGTCTTCGTTATTTCCCGCAACCAATTTCGGGCTTCATTAGAAATTTCCACCGTCCCGCAGAAAGTATAATTTATGCATGCCTCTGACACAATACACAAAGGGTTCATGGCAGCCACAACCAGCTGAAGAAATAACAAACGGATTGGCTGGTGTCGGGAAACCCGATTGGGAGATACCCAGTACTTGCGTTATGTCATACAAGTTAATGGAAAACCTGTTTGTAGAAAAGTAAAAACGTTGGATAGGCATTCCCTTATTTTTTGGGAATTTTTAGGAGACATTGCCTCGAAGCAGCCTACTTTCGTATCTTTCCATCTCTTTGGCAATATAAGCAAAACAGAAATGATACAGCTTAGAATAGGTCTGCAATGTGAGCTTTATCCCCAGAAATTACAAACGATATACCCCTTTTAATCCCGAATTACTGGATAAAATCAGCAACAAACGACGTTGACGCCGACGACACTAATTAAAAATGTTGGCCAACCCTTCAAGTGGCTCATGCGGCGACTGACAAGCGCAGAACTCTGGTCAAAACCAGGAGCAGCAGCAGGATCTGGAGCTGTGGCCGTGGCTGAAATTGAAAAGCTGGCTAAACTCTCGGCCGCAGTCAGCAGAAATCCGCCAAAGTCCCCAAACAACAACCCGTCGTCGCACAGCAACAAACAAACAAAAGGGCATGGGGCAGGACACCTTTCGACCTTGCGACCCGCGGCCCATTGATGATGTTGTTAATGGAAAAAATCTCAACACCCTTTGGCACACACAGCGGGATAGAGACGGCGCTCCGTCGGGGGACAGGGCCAGAAGGAGAGGGCCCGAGTCAAACAATGGCGCGTAATTTTGCGAAATTTACATTCCTTAATTAATCTTGTTTGCGCTGCGGCAGTTGGCAGTTGTCTGCCAGCTCTGCCAGCAACCCCCTTTGGACGCCACCCCTGCTGCTGGCCCGGGTGCTGTGTGTGCCTGGGTTTTTGGGGTTTCATCCGCCGGTGGATCTGCCTCAGGGGGCAACTAACACCGAGCCACGCTAATGACATTCAAGGCACAAGATGTCAGCCGAGGTGGAAGCAGCATACATCCTGCTGTTCCCGCCTTATTAACCCATATATACACTCGGATGGGGTTACCGGATTCCCGACCCTACGCCACCGTTGCCTAATGAACCCTTCTTGGCCCGGAGTTCAGGTTCAGCTTTGGCTCCGGCTTCAGGTTGCTCCGCTCGCTTTAATCAACAATTTGCGTACGCAGCCAGCGCGGGACATGTGACATTTATTGAAATTCTAGTTTAGCCGGGTAAGCGGAGCCCCGGCCTCAGCTGAGAGCAATTTAAACTCAATTTCCAGTCTGAGACACAAAACGGGGACTCGGGAGCCGTAAATTGCTCCAAGAAGATGAGCCGCCAGATGAGCTTGTGTGAGCTGCGAGGGGCGATGATTAAATTGGATCCGAGATGGGGAGCCCGTTAAGAGAAACTATCTTTGAGAGTTAGCAGGAAAAATACAAGCTCAATTGGATGAAGTACTTGCCGGAGCGGGTAATAGAGTGCCAATTGTACAGAGATTTGATTTATACCAATTCTCTAGCTTAATTGGCGGAGAACCAGTCAAACCCCCAACTAGGTAAATCAATTTCTTTGTGAGATCCGTATGCCGAAGTCCATTGTGTGCATAAATGCAGTAAAACACTTTCCTTGAGTGACCATAAAAAATCACAATCTTTGCAGAACTGCCATGCGTGAGTGGGAATCGTTTAAATTGTATCTCGGACTGAAAACCTGTCCCGGGAGCAATCAGCGTATCTATCACAAGCTCGTGCGTGAGCGGGACTTTCACCTGGACTGGGCTTAGCCTCAGCTCCAACTGCAATTGGCAATTTCTCACTCGTTTTTACCCATTTTGCTGCTGTCACAACTCGCAAGTGTCCAGTGCAAATCCAAAGCTGAAGCTAAAGCCAAAGTCAAAGTCAGAGCCAAGCTCCTCAAGGCGATGGCCGTTGCTCGAGAGGTGTTGCCTCAGTTGTCCAGGAAATCCACACACGCCAGCCCCCAGATCCGCAGATACCAGATACATCCTACCCGTGTGCGAATAATTTCTCGAGACCTGCGAGTGAGGTCCGGCATTAGCGGCAGATTAATGATCGTCGTACTGACTGCGCCCACGCAGCGGATTAGAAAAAGTCCCTGGGTGGAAGTGGACACGGGAATGGAGATGGAATTGGACGTGGACGTGAACATGGAATTGGAATTGGAATGCCCCTGGCGGCAGTGACTGCTCCACATGCGAGTCCCTCCTCCTCCGAACTGGCCAACATTCATTAGCCGGGAGCTGGTGGCCGCAAAATGCGCGGCATTGTGGCAAACTTTTTCCCATTGCTCCTCGTTATGAATATGCAACATTTATATAAATTGTCACGTTTATTGCAGTCAGACTGTGTTTCACTCTCACGCTCCGGCTGCCTTTCCCATTCCCATTTCATCTGTTTTGTGTATGGCCCTGCATCTGTCATTCTACCAAATCAGAAAAGGGAAATCTAGCTGCACAAAGATAACATACTTGCAATTCCCTATCTAAGATATATATACCATTTTTTACAAATGGCAGTTGAATGTCTTAATTAAGATGTAGAACATGGTGCAAATTATTATACCAAACCAAGCTTATAACTTCTAAAGATTCACCTGAATTAATTGAAATTTCAATTTCTGCAAACTAGTTAGGAACAGCTTACTTGAAAATATAGAACATATTATTACCACAAGGGCTTTTTTAGTCTCAGATAGTTTCTGACAAACTTAAGCTCTTCATAAAATGCCTCATGCAATATAAAGATAAGGAAAATAATATTCGTAATGGGTTCGCTAGTGCCCCAAAGCTATAGGGTATAACAACCAACTTACAAGCTGATTGTGGAACGCGCTTTTGTTGAACGTTGATTGCAATCATAATTTATAAATGTTGCCGACAGTTTGGCGGGTGCTACGACGTTGCAGTTGCTGCCGCCCATATTTCGCCATCAATAAATAAATATTATTTGTCTGTCTGTCTGGCCGGTCAGCCCGAAACGCGAACCCGGGATGATGGTTGGAGGAGCCACGTTCAAAGCCGAAACCATTAGCAAGTGATTTGGGGACTTTTCCAATCTAATTGAATGTCCATGGTTCGGGGGGAAAAAAGAAGCAAGTCGAGGGCTTTAAGCTGAAGTGGGTCCTGCCCCAGAGAGAAATGGTGGCAAGGAGCACTTTAAACTGCCAGGCGAACGAAGTGGTAGTGAATTGTTTCTCCAGCCGGTAGCTGGTTGTTTTTCACCCGCTCTTTGGCTCGGTTTAATCGCTGCAGCTCAGTCTAGTTGGAAACTGTTTGCCCATCGGGATCCCAGTCCCGGTACCAGTCCCAGTCCCAGCCCCATAACCCCAGCCATCCGTCCCCATTCGCGCTGGTCAAGTGTTGTGGTTGCCATTTGTTTGTGCCAGAAAGCCGCATCAGCAGTGGCGGAGTTCTCGGGGACTTTGGACTCCGGACTCCAGTGATTTACTATGGCGCGGGCCTCTGTTTCTGGGGGAAACGCGGCGTATGAGTGATGCGCCATGCATATTCATACACATTGAGATTCATTGTATTTGCGCTGCATTTCCGCAGTATTTTGTATTTTATCTGCTTTGTTCATGTTCGCTCTACTTACGACTTTTCCGCAATTTCTCTCTTTTCGCTTTTTACGGCCCCCCGAGAACCGGAGATAGAAATATAGAGATGGAGATATAGGGCCGGGCCAAACGAGAGTGTGTGGCTGTCATATTGCTCGCCTCAGCTGGGGCTTTAAGCAGATTTATTTTCAATTAAACAAGCTCATAACTTGGCCGACAACTTGGCAGAAGTTGGCTGTTGGCTGTTAGGCCTCCACTTCAGAGTCCTGCGAGTGCGAGCAGCGTGTGTGTGTGTCCTGGCTCTTGGTTCTGGCTTAATTTACGCCGCAAATTCAATTTATTTGAGATACACCTAATCCACAAAAGCAAACTTGATTTATCAACATAAATATTTTGCATACAATGTGTGAGCATGGGCCCATCCTCGCCGATTTGCCCCTCAGAAAATACATTTGGGGTTTGGTTTTTATTCCATTGTTGTTATTTTGTCTCTGGACTCACAATCTATATGTGTGTGCTGAACGAAATTCAATTTTAATGCACTTGAATGGATTTGAGCAGCGCTTAGTTGACTTGATTACGGGCCTTTGGCTTTGGCTTCGCTTCGGTCCACAGAATTTCATTTGCTTTATGGATTTTCCGATCCTGGATGGCCGAAACCATTTTTCCCTCGACTCCGGCAAATCAAACACTTCAACGACTCGACAACGAAACGAGACGAAATTCTTCATACTTTTGTGAAATGTTTGTCAAGCTGCCAGCGCCAAACCAACATCGCCACGAAAGCCACTTGGCCATATCTGGGAGTATTTGTCATAACGCATATAATTTCAAGAGCCCCCCTCAAGTGGGACCGACCGCAAGAAGCAGAGAGCATACATATGCAGATGCGGAGTAAAATGCTAAATACATGCCGGGGAAATGTTGATGATAATGCAAATGAAATTATTTTTACAACATATTCTCTTGGCCGGGCATGTTCGCCCAAGCTCTGTCGTCCACTCACAATATAAATCATCATTTGCCTGCTTCTCATTTAGTTGGTCTGGCCCCTGTGAGCACCCACACACATGTAATGTGCCAGGATACCGCATTAATGTCCTGCCTCCTCGGCGAAGGATACTAAAGGGAGCTGAATGTGAAGTTACCTAACCACGTTGCGTTGCAAAGTGGGTGTGTCGCAGCTTTTTGGCTTTATGAGAAGCGCAGAGAAAGGCTTTGAATTGTTATGACCACCCATGTTTTTGAGAAGCGCAGAGAAGAGATTATAGCAAGTAGTGCAACAAACTTAAATTTTCTACATTTATCAAAATTATGTCAGTGGTGTTGCCATCTTTCGACTGACATACTCCATAAGGGATGTGGTATCCTGGGCCTGTCATAACAAACAGCCTCGAATGGCCAACAAGCTCGACCTGTGGGATCAGAAAACTGGCAGCAAAACTAATAATGTGACCGAGGGCTCCTGGTAATGCCATTTCAGCCTTGTCCATCTCGTCGTACATCTGGCCCGCTCATAAGTCATTCGAAAGAGCACAAACAAATGCTCTGTCAATTGTCGGCCAGCCGCAAATGCTATAAAGCTGACAAATGTCGAACGAGCACACGGAGAGATATTCGAATGGGTGGGGGGCACAAACACGGATCGCAGGTACTCATAAAACTGTCCAAATGTCAATATCCCAGACCCACGAAGCCGTGCCAAAAAAATACTTTTCAGGCCGCGTTCGCTTTGATTTCGGTTGCCTGGCAAGCTAAAGGGGGATGGCGATGGGGAGGGGGGACGGGAACGGGAAAGGGAATGAGCAGGACGAGGAGCCAGGACTTATTTGTTGCTGTCTGGAAAACACCTTGGCCAAGCAATTTCAATTTTCCCCACAACCGACAACAAGAAAATGAACATGTCAACGGCACACGTCGGATATGGACTTGGATTTGGCTTTGGTTTTGGCTTTGGCACTGGGATTGGCTGTGCACTGTAAAAATTTAAGCTTCTCAAGCATTTTGAGAGAAAATAGATCAAGGTGAGGTTACTCTTTAGAAGGATGTAAATATCATACCATTAAAATACAAATATAAGTTGAAAAGGTCGAAAAAAAAAAAATTACGACAAAATTAAAACAAATCTTTTAAAGTAACAAAAATCACAAAGTTGAAAGAAACCTTCTTTCCAAATTAGAATTATTTTTAAAGAAATAACTCAACATCAATTCTGTAGTCTAAATAAATCCTTAGAAAGAAAATCTAGATGGTCACTGATTAATGAAAATAATTGATGTTAAGATAAAGATTCTTATATCGATTAGATATTTTCGTGTTTTTCCTCAGTGTACATTTTTGTGGCTCGGTTAACCTGTCGGCTCTGCTCGGCTGCTCCGATTTGCTGCGCCTCGATTCAATTCGATTCGGTTTCGGGGGGCTTCGACGTTTTTTGGCAACTTTGTAAATATTACAAAATTTAGGTGTCTCGCTTGGTGAGTGCGCCAATGAAATATTTATGCTCACACACACCGAGGCGACGTATCTGTGTGCCAGTGTCTCTGTTTGTGTTTGTTTTTGCACGAGCGTCGCCCGTTTTGTGCAAATATAAACCGACCACAGTCGAAAGGGGGTTTTCCGAGGAGGGGTTTCGGGGGATCAGGGGTTCAGGGGTGTTCATGGGACTGACTGACTGGGCCTGCCAGTTGTCTGATAAACAGACAATTTGCCAAAGTGGATACGTGCATGGCGCGTATAATTTTGGGGCACACCTGAGCCCCCGTTTGGACCTCCTTTCCACGCCACCCAACTTTTGGCCTAGACCCCGAGAGGAGCAACAGGAGCAGCTGTCCCCCTCCCCGAAGCCCCTGTGTGGCTGTATTTTGCGGTTGTGGACTCTAGCCTGATGAGTGTATCTATGTGTGCCAGGATTGAGTGTGTGCTTAGTTGGTTAGTTTGGCTGATGAAGCGACATTGACAGGCCAAGTGACTTCCCTGCTAAGCGGCTTTAAAGTTGCCGAAAGAAGGTTGCGTTTAAATGGAGCTGAAATAGCAAATAGAGGGGGAATTTGCGGGATAAAATACCACATTATTTGCCCTAGTTAATTATTCTAAAACGACGCCCTTAAAATGTGATGCACTATATTAAGCGAAAGTTAGCTTCTTGTCAAAGATCAAGTTGGAATAAAACAAGTGTGTGTTGGAACATTAACTGGCATTTACCAACTTTGTTTTTCCGAATAAAACTTGGTAATGAATGAATTCAGGACCCTCCGTGGTTGAGTTTGAGTCATCCCACCAGCCTTCCATTTCAATTTCAAGTTGGAAATTTGAAAATTCTCTGCCGGCAGTTCCGCCCACGCCCACACAGCCGTCGGCCATATAGAAGAATCTCCGACGTAACTTTTACGATTTTAATCGTGCAAATTTATGGCATTTTCCCGCACGATTTCCCCGCGGACCGAAACCATACATATATTCTGAAATAAATAAATGATGTGAACAAACACCCGAAACGCACACAAAGCAGCGCCTATAAAACTAAACTTTGGCCAATAGTTGCCGGCCAAAAAAGCCCAGATATGCATATGTATGTGTCTGTATCTGCATGTTCCGATGGAAATTTACTATGTATTCAGCCAAAGTCAGCGCCGCCGCGAGTTTTGGACTCGGACTGCCGCTCATAATTTTTGCAGTTGCAGCATAATAAATTTAAAGCCAACGGGGCATTTTTCGGGGTAGTGAGCTATGGCCGGGCAAATCGAAGTTGAGTGCAGTGATGGCTACTAACTGGGCTTGTTTTCCTTGATTTTTCCAGGTGAACGCCGGCAGCTTGTCCGAGCAGGCTGGCCTGCAGCCCGGCGATGCGGTGGTGAAGATCAACGACGTGGATGTCTTCAATCTACGGCACAAGGATGCCCAGGACATTGTGGTGCGCTCCGGCAACAACTTTGTCATCACAGTGCAGCGGTAGGTGGCCCAAAGTACTCTCTTGAAGTGAAGTAATTTAAATAATTTTTTGTTTATACCATCCTCTAGTGGCGGCTCCACCTGGAGGCCGCATGTGACGCCCACGGGCAACGTGCCGCAGCCCAACTCGCCGTATCTGCAGACGGTGACGAAGACCTCTCTGGCTCACAAACAACAGGACAGCCAGCACATCGGCTGTGGCTACAACAACGCGGCCCGTCCCTTCGTGAGTGTACTAATTTGCAATCACGCAGAGTATATGACCATCCCCCACCCGCACCACATCATTTATAAAATTCATAAACTGGCAGCCCAAAGTTGGGAATGCGGAAAGTTTTAGTGGCCCAGCTGATGCTGACGTCCTGATGATGACCAATGATGTTGATAGTTAGTTCTAGACCGCCCACCCTCCCCACACTCCACACACTTTGCGTTTATTTTGTTGTCTGTCTGTGGCTTTTCGTATTCATTCATTTCATTTTCGGCTGTTGGGTTAGGAACCCTATCCCCAAACCTCAACCCCCTGTATGAGTTGACAACATTTGCATTTATACGATGTCTGTCTGTCTGACGCTCAGTTTGTTTGTGCGTAGTTTTGAAAAGTGTCAGAATGAGTAATGAATATGAGTGCTAGGATTATTTGCCTGGCAAGAATTAATGTGCAAAAGGTCCCTCGCACACACCCACACACACGTTCACCCGCCCATCTGTATCTGTATCTGTGCCCTGCCATGCATAGTAATGTCTCTGTTGTGTGTGTGATATGCATACATTTACGTATCTTTTATTGTTATGAATTTGTATAATAATAGCTCCAGCCAATGACAACGGACATGAAATTGATTTGGGATCATTTTATGTGCCAAGTTTCAGGAACAACATTATGGGAAGCACAGCAATAGCAGCTTAATGTGATTTAAGGCTGTGCAAATGGCATAGTTAAAATGGCGCTGAGATACTGGTAAACACCTCCGGCTTGGGAATATAATTTAATATGCAAGTTCCAAGGCAGACGCATGCAGAACTCAATTGGGATTTAGGACATGTTCCAGTTGGGGCCATATTTTAAAAGGCTTAGGCATATTCGAAGAGATGTTATTGGTTACTTAATGAAAGAAATACAGTCAGCTGTATACATTAAAAAGATGTGATTAAAATAAATAAAATCAAAGAATTTTTCAGTTAGCTGAACATTGTGAGAAGTGCAGAGAGGGGCTCAGAAATTGAAAACAATAATTCCCAATTACAATGAGTGCGTGGGGAGAATTTGTTGTTTGCTTTTTCACCAGACACTTCGTACATTTCACACTTTCTCAGCCCGGCCCAAGTTCTCATGTATTTTCTTCTTCCCACACTTACTTTTCAGGCCAACGGCGGCGATGGCGGCGTGAAGAGCATTGTCAATAAACAATACAACACCCCGGTTGGCATTTACAGCGAGGAATCTATTGCGGAAACACTCTCGGCCCAGGCGGAGGTTTTGGCCGGCGGTGTGCTCGGGTAAGTTTTGCCGGAAAAACGCGGGTGGAAAGCCGGGGGAAAAGGCAACAAACAACTGTCTGGGCCGCAGCCGTGACAGTGCGGAATATCAGGAAAAGTTTTACTTAAAAATCTTCTTTCTGCGCTCTGCTTTCCTCTGAAAGAAAAACAAACTAAAAAAAGCGGAGCAGGGCGTGCGAAGAACCACAGGCCGTTCGAAACGGTGAGTGCAATTTGGCAAATGATAGCCATGGCTGCAGAAGTCGGGCCAAGTGCTTCAACTTGTGCCAGTGGTCGACTTTTGCGGGCCAAAACGCACGCGTGGGACCGAATCGCGCCTTTAGCGCTTAATTTCTTTGGGGGATTGTGGGCCAACGCGGCGGATGCGTAACAATCTTGTTGCCGCCACTCACTCACTTAGTGGAGCATACTTTCGGGCTGCGCAGTGTGCACGCTTGAAAGTATGCTACAGCCGGGCTCAACAGCTCTTGGTTTCATTTACTCCTGTTCTGTGGAGGGATTGCATCCTTATCGTGGGAACTCACTCTCCCTGTTCCGAAATTTCCTTTCCCTTCCTTGGTAAATTTCGTAAGGAAGCCTCCTGCTTCTGACCAAATTGTACAGTCAGTCCGTAGCCATTTAACCAAAGTGCTTTGTCTTACAAGGCCCTTATAATGTTGAAAATTTAAGAAAACGATGTTTTCAATGTAGTTTTTATTTCATCATAAATACGTCTTTCTTTTTCCAGCGTCAACTTCAAGAAGAACGAGAAGGAATACCAGGGCGACCGCTCCGAGGTCTTGAAGTTCCTGCGCGAGGAGGAGTCCGGCCAGTCCACTCCAGGTAATGAGGCCAACTATGAGCTGGCCCGCTTGCTGCTCATCCTGAACGGCGGTGTCAATCCGTTCGTCAGCGATAGTCTGGGCGAATAGCGGGGGTGGGCAGTCTGCCAGGTGCTAGCCAATGTTTATTTTTTAAAATGCCCAGCAGGGACCTTGAAATGGGTGCCTTAATGTGTAACTAAATTTTTTCTGTTCTCTTGTCGTTTAAACCATCAGACCAGCCAAAGGAAATGGACTTTCGTTTTCTCTATGTGAAGACACATTTCTAGTGCCCACACACAGTCATGTCTATAAATATATTAACCAACAATTTCAAAGTCACCTGCACGGACCTAAGTCGTAGATATTAAAGTATTATCTTCAGTGAAGCAAAGAGTTTTGTATAGACAAACAGTTATGTAGTTGTTTTGAAGAGGGGGTTTTATAGTTTAGTTACCTTTCCTTCAGGCCTGATTGTAGTAAAATATCTATTGATTTATATGTATAGAATTGTTTGAGTTGCCAGCTCATTTCCGTCTCTCATTGACTGCTGAAGAAAACTGCAAGACACTCCCATTGAAACCCTATTTTCTGTCTATCTTTCTGTATAACTCATGTTTGTGCTTAAACTGTTTTTCATACACACCAAAATCAACAACTTGCAACAACAATCACAACACCGCCCACGACAACACACACAAACAGCATTCGGCAACAGCCACTACGAGCATGATGCGCCCCGGCAGCAGCAACAACCACAACAGCAATACAACCAACAACAGCAGTACAACCAACAACAGCAATACAACCAACCACAACAACACTATCACCAGCAACAACAACAACAGCAATCGAGCGCCACTCGCCATGTCAGCGCCCCCGTGAACTCCCCCAAGCCCCCGAGCACCGGCGGACTCCCGACTGGCCAGAACATTTGCACCGAATGCGAGCGCCTCATTACGTAAGTGCAGCCCATAGGATCTCAGTTCCCCATTAAAAATAATACAGGGTATAAACTGGCTGATGGTGGGGTGCTGAGTGTTGGTATCTTGGAAACACTCACGAGAAACTCTTCAAGTTCTTTAAGATCAACAACTTATTTAGAAAAGCAAACTTTTTTAAGTTGCTTACATCTATAGAACATTCAGTATTTAATGTTAAACTCATGATGAACTCTTAAAGTTCTTTAAGATCAATAACTTTCTTAGAAAAACAAACTTTTAAAAGCATCTTATATCTAAAGGAAATTCTGTATTTAATCTTAACGGCTATTTTAAGGAGAATACTTTAAATCTCGATTTATTTTAATGCTATGTTTTCTAAGAAAAATGCTAGTTAAAAAGTTTATATTGAATTTAAATTATAATAGAGACAATCAGTCATATTTAGAGTGTCATTAGCTGAACTGATTTTATTGATTCAGATTGTCGCCTTCACAAATATCTGCAGACATTCAAAATTGAATGTTAAAATCTCATATTTCAGTAGATTTCCTTATTTAGCTTACCAATTACACAATGTGTTCTTTTGAGATACAAACATTTGCCACCTTATCAGACCGACTAAATACCCACCCCTGTGTGTAAATTTGTGTATGCACATTGACTAACAGCAACAACGGCGATGCTTCTGCATTATTAACTAAATCCCAGCAATTAGTGGGGTGCTTAGGTGTTCAGTTTCCCGTGGCAGACTTCAGGCAGGTTGTGAACAAGCATTTTCCCAATAACTGATTGAGCTTTTCCGCTTCACTGATGATGATGGTGCTCCCGCCGATTATGTAGAACCACACAGTCCGGCCAACTTCTACTGGACACAGAGCCACGCCATTGGCGGCAACGAGCGACGCACTCCGCTGCACCACCAGCATCAGCAGACTCAGCAGGATGAGCGGATCGGGGTGCCGCTGCAGGCGGGAACCCTGGCGCCGGCTGCCCCACACCGGCCCAGTTTGCCCGTGGCCCCCAAGGATAAAGAGGAGCAGCTCAGACAGCAGCAGCAGCAGCAGCAGGATCAGGAGCAGGCCGATCCGCGCATCATTGTGCTGCCCATCTGCCCGGGGCTCCAGGGGCCGGAGTACAAGGCCGAAATGGAGGCGGCGGCGGCGGCCCTGGCCACCGACCAGGATGGCCGACCACGTCCATTGACCGCCAGCGGACATCCGGCCTGCCAGCTGTGCGGCGTGGGCATTGTGTAAGGATTCGTTGTTCGCCGAATCAATGATAATTCATGCGTCGCCTGTGCCACTTCCACATCCACTGCCCCTTCCCCGTGTGTCTGCATTTTAATTCGCTTTTATTCCACGGACTCACGGCGCCGAAGTCAATTGTTTGCCATTCACGCACCGCCCAACACCTGAGCTCCGGCCACGAATAAAGCTCCACCTGATCCGGACCAGATCCATGGGAGCCATCATTTGTATTAATTTGTATGCCAATTTAATTGGCTCGCCATCGGAGCTTAACTCGATAATGCATTATAGCATTTTACATATTTCTCGCATTACCTGCAACCTGATTCGCTCGGGACTGTTGCGATGTACACACACAAATGCACAGCAAACTATCAGTAGCAATCAGCTATCCAGTCAATCAAGTGCAGTTCGATCAATCAATCATGGAGTTTAATGTCTGCAAAGCTTTTGAGGGGCCCTTCAATGGGGGAATATAGTAACCCTACTCCGTATAACCTATACAATATTTATTTATTAAATGTTAAAAAACATATACTGTAAAATATGTATTGACAAAGGATTTTCACATTCATCGAATATTCAAGGGATATGACCCAACCCGTTGAAGAGCTCCTCGAACCCTCACTGCATCATAATAATCCCGCTAATAGCCCCACTCGTTTCTCTCCAATTTTTCAGTGGCGTGTTCGTGCGCATCAAGGACAAGAATCTGCACGTGGAGTGCTTCAAGTGTGCCACCTGCGGCACCTCGCTGAAGAACCAGGGCTACTACAACTTCAACAACAAGCTCTACTGCGACATCCACGCCAAGCAGGCCGCCATCAACAATCCTCCCAGCGGCACCGAGGGCTACGTTCCCGTTCCCATCAAGCCGTAAGTGATCGGAGTTATCCCAAATATTTCCTCTGATTTTTTTGCGGCATGTCCCCTTTACACGGCCAATTGGTCAGTGGGAAGGGGAGGGCAGCAGGAGGTCCTGGCTACGGATGAAAATGAAATATAAATAAATGCAGCCCATACTCTATATGCCGAAATACGTCTGACATGCCGGCGACGAAAAATCGCCCAGGCTCGACCGAATATTGTATTTACATACGCTGGCTAGTGGGAATTTTGAATACTCTAAAAAGATATATCGGTTCTTGTTTGATAAATGGCAAATTCTAAAAGAAATACGCCTGTTCTACCCCTAACTGCCTGTACAATGAAAACTATACAGTTACACTATTTTATATATATGGCAAAAACAAAAAACTATAGGTAATACCTATACTAAACCTTTAAAATGGTAGATACATCAATACAATATTTTATATCCATATATCATACTCGCTAGGGCATCTCGGTCTAGGCTAAGCCCTTGGAAAAATCCCCTTTGCCTTGTTTTATTTTTGGTTGGCCACTTTCCGATTTTGGAAATGAAAGAGGCGACACTGATTGCTCTGCTGACGTGTCATCGGCTGTGCCGCAAATTTTTAATAAATGAATTGGCAACATCTGTGTGCGCCACATACTTTGCATGCCAACTAAAAACGATGACCATCGAACTGGGAATGCACTCTCCCAGCGCCATCGATTGGGGTTATGGATTGGCCTAAGGGTGTGCGATATGGCCGGTGTGTCAGAACTACACATACGACCAGTGACAGTTGCAATTTGCATTTGGCATTTGGATTTTGTTTCGGTTTTTGGCTTGCTGTTTGCCTAATTTAAAG
The DNA here is from genome assembly GCF_025231255.1 of Drosophila biarmipes. NCBI lineage: Eukaryota > Metazoa > Arthropoda > Insecta > Diptera > Drosophilidae > Drosophila > Drosophila biarmipes. Next base: position 10,024,597 of record NC_066615.1, on the reverse strand, counting down.
CGACGTCGAGCGTTGTTGGCCAAAACCAAATTAAAGGCCTGGCACTGGGGGGCAATTAATGCGAATGGCTGGTGACAGGCAATTACCGCTGGTGAATCTGATTTTTATGACTCTTGCCTTACGATACCTTTCCCATTGTTTTCCCGCAGCAACACCAAGCTGAGTGCCTCCACCATCTCGTCGGCCTTGAACTCGCACGGATACGGTGGCAACTCGAACGGCTACTCCAATGGGAACTCCGCCCCCGCCCCGGCACCGGTGAGTACAGATTCCTGGGAGGTGGTTACCCTTCCTTAAGTGTTTGCTGTTCCCTGCCGTGGCTAAAACAATGTCAGACACTCACTGAAACACAGACGTATGTAGACGTATAGACACAGAAAACAGGAGTCTTCGGGCGGAGGAATCCCACCTCCCTTCACCCCACCTGAGTCTGCTTTTGCAACATTCAATTCTATCATATTGCCAGGAAAATGTTTGCTTAAACTCAGCACATTTCGCCGGAAGCGGCAGCATCCGACATATGCTAAAATGTTAAAAATCATCTGCAGAACAGGAAAACAACCGGCAGAGAAAAATGCAATATAATGCAAAAAGTTCCTGCCAGCAAAGAAGTTCAAACATCTCGGGCAATTTTACCAAGAAACGCTACTCGCTCATTGTTTTTCCTTTGGCTGCTCCCCACTTTTCCCGGCCACAAAGCGATCAAATGAAAATGGAAAAGTTTTATGCATTTGCCAGCACAGAGAGAAGTGCGTCGAGTTGTTTGAGAACATTAATTATGCCCCAAGGTGCTGTTAAAAATATCAAAAGCCTGGTTTAAACATGGCAAAAATAGTTTTTGATAACATGATTAATATTATTTAAAATTGACTTGACACTCCGCCTTGCCGATTTCTCTGTGTAAAAGATTTTTGTGTGCTTGCCTGTGTTTCTATACCCTATTCTCTCTGTGTTTTTGCGTGAGTCCTCTGTCTGCCTTGCATGGAGCATGGAGTTATTGTTTATGTTTGTTGGACCGACCTACGGCTGATTGGTTAAGCAGATCGGGGGCAGACAGGAGGTCTGCCAGGAGGTCTGCCAGGAGGGGGCTTTCATTGAGGGATTGAAGTCTTCCCCCTTGGCACCGACAGGCGAATCAATCCGATCGACATGGCCAGATTGATTGCACGGGGGTATAAATAGTGAACGGTCCGTAGACTGCGCCGTGTCTATTTTACTATTTTTCTGAATCCGATTCTGATTCTGCGGCTGTTTCTGCCGCGGCCAGCGCATTTCGCGAAAATGTGCAATGGCTGCTGAAAGCTAAATATATATGCCAAGCGCTGCTTTTTACTCATTCCGCCTTATATATGTTCGTTGTTTTTTTTATTTTATTCTTGGCCATCTATAAAAAACACACAGCTGCAGCGGTTTGGCAGCTTTTTGGCCGCCGTGGCCGCAGTTTCGTTGCGCCCTGTGCTCAGTGCGCATCTCGCAGCCCAGGAACCGTGTCCGCGAAGTGTCCGTAACTGTGTCCGCAGCGAGCGGACACCAGAGAAGTGACCTAAAGCGGCGGGATAAACCACGAAAAGTGTCCAGAAATCGGCTTGTATAGAGAACTCCAACGACCCACGATTAGCGAATCAAGTGAAACGACTATTTGTTCAGAGATTTAAGCCGGGAGGAGCTCTTCTGGCGAATCACTTGCTAAGGTTGCATAATCACCCGAGTGGATTACCCACGGAATATGGCTTATTTTTCAGCACTCTCCTTCTGGGATCGGGGCTTTTACTTAGCCCGCCCATTGACCTTGACCTATTAGCCATTTTTAGAACACTACCATAACACACAAACACACTCACGCACTGGGGTTTTAGTTCATCAGCCGTAGGTTGTGTGCCACTTGCCTTGCTCGTGCATTCAATTAACCGCCTTTTGTTAACCCCCGCCCGCCCGCTGCCCGCATTAACCCATTTAGCCTGAGTCTGAGAGCAGCCAGGAGCTGCCCCTGCCACCGCCCCCCTCGCCCACCCAGCTGCTGCAGTACGAGGCGGAGCAGCAGCAGCAGCAGCAGCAGCAGCAAGTCTCCCCGGAGCAACACCTGTCCACCAGCCAGCAGCAGCAGCACAAGCAGGAGCACACACGCACCCACAGCAGCCTGTCATCCATCTCTAGTGGCTCCTCCTCCTCCGGGGTGGGCGGCAGCGGCAGTGGGAGTGGCAGTGGCGTGGGCCAGAGCCAGCAGAGCTACTCGTCCACCCTGTCCCTGGACCGCTTTGGCTCGCCACTGCACTCGCGCCAGACATCCGGCTCCTCCACGTCGCTGGAAGTGTCGCTGGCTGCTCCGGCCGCTGGTCAGGGCGATAATTACACAATGACGCCGCCCTCCCCGCCGCCACCGCCTCCTCCGCAGACGCAGCCCGTGACGAATTACAGGCTGCAGGCGGCGCAGAATGAGAACGACATGAATACGCAGAACAAGAGCCCCAATGCGTACAACCAGCTGTTGAAAGAGTACTCCAACAAGCTGCAGCAGCAACACCACAGCACCACACCCACACAGCACACGACAGCAACACCAGCAACAGCAACACCTCCGCAGAGACACAACAACAACACGGCCAAGCCATTTGCAGTGCAACAGGCAACAACACCACACCTGCAACACCCGCAACACCAGCAACAGCCGCTTGTGGCAGCGCTAACGGCGACACTTGCTAATCAATTGAAATTTAACCCACATCAGGTTGCAAGCCCCCAAGCAACAGTAGCAACAGCAGCTCCAGTAGCAACATCGGCTGCAGCAGCAGCAACACCCCTAGCAGCAACTGCAACAGATAGCCCAGCTGCAACAGCAACATCTGACAATATGTCGGCCTACGTGGCGGATGAGCCGTCCTCGATTTATGGCCAGATTAACACCAGCTCGGGGGTCTCTGGGCCACCCCCTCCATCCCAATCCGGGGATCAGCCCTTCGAGTACGTCACGCTGACGGGCAACGTCATCCGCAGCGTGCAGCCCCCCGGAAAGGGGGCGGGCCCCAGCTACAAGGTAAACCACCCCACTCCCAGTCCTCAATTAGACCAAGGTCGAGGACAGTGAGCAACAGGGGAAACAAGGAAAAACAATGTGGCCCTCAAGCACTATAAACTAATAACCTTTAGAGATGCCTAATAGTAGGATATCGTGTTTAATATGAGAGAAAAAAGAGTACTTCTGTGGAAGTAAATGCATTTTAAACAATTAACCAGAAACATTCAAAATACAAATGCAACCTTTCTAGATTATCCTTCTGAAGTGTTAAAAAAATTTGGATAAACATTTTGAGAGATACCTTCTTAGTTTGCACTTTTTATTAACCCCTGCTGCTCACTGGCTCTTTGACCCATCTATGACCACCAACCACCGCGAAAAGTAAGTACCTTGCATTGTGCTCCGCTCAGCTCGCGCCGCAGCTCGCTCAGATCAGCCCCGACAACTAACTAAGACTTTTGTTCAGTGTTGTAAGGTGTTAGTCCCGAACTAAAATGACCCCAAATGATGCGGCGGACCCTACTAATGGCACAATTCCTTCTCCCCCCAAAGGTGAACCAGGGCTACGCTCGACCCTTCGGCGCCGCCGCCCCCAAGTCGCCGGTGTCCTACCCGGTGCAGCAGCAGCAGCAGTCGCCGCGCCCCGCCCCCGGCGGCAACAACCCGTACGCCACGCTGCCCCGCAGCAATGTTGGCCAACAAGGTAAGGATGATGATGACGACGGCTGTCTGTCAGAAGGTGAATGGGTCTAGTCGCTTAAGCCAATTGAGAATTTGTACCATACTTGTACCATATACCTTTAAAGCCCTCAATTTAGTTCCTTTGTTGTTAGCCAGAAGAAAAATAAGCAAAAAACGATGAGTGATAGACGATGTAGAGAGCGATCGTTGTATAGTATTAACCGGATTTCTGTTTTATATATATATATACCTTTATTGATCGAAATAAATTGCACATGACTTAACCGTGAAGCCGTGAACAGAGAAAACTAACCACAATAGTCCTCATATTATCAAAATTATCGAGGTGCTTCGGCGAAATTTACTAAACCATTTTCTGCTCGTTCTAACCCCGCCCCTGTGAGCAACTCAATGAAAACTATTTGGCAAATGTGGCTGCATAAAACGTTTAGCATAGCTTAGGTTACTCTACACCCCGCCATCTACAATCTATGGTACACTTTATGTATTTCATGTCTGCTGCCCGTGTATATATACCGATTTCTCTGTGCCGTGTACATATGTAGGTCGTAATGTGAGGTACCAGCAGCAGCAGCAGCAGTACAACAATCAGCAGAAGCAGCAGTATAGGAACTCTTACCCCATGGGATCTAATTATAGCACCCCGAGTCAGTCCCCCTATATCATCACCCCCACCAACAACAACTACGGCAGCAGCAACACCAACAACAACTACAGCACCTACAACAATAACAATGTTTACCGAGGTAAAATGCTGGCAAAAATGCAAAGAGAATCCCATTGCCTCGCAGCCAAAGTTTCAGTAGTTTTGTTTTCGAACTCACTGCCGTAGATTAATTGACTTGTTTCGAGTCCCATATCATCCGAAAGCTGCTGCTTTAAAGAGTTCTGCCATATCACCTGTCCATATGCTCACACCCGCACGCCCACAGAATAATCCCATTCAGGGGCAGGCACACAAATGGATTTCATTAGCAGGTGCGATTATGCCACATGCCCGCGTTAATAATGGAAACATTTTGTTGACAAACTCGATCAATAGGTGGGAGCATTTTAAAATGTGTTCATCATTATCATGGGCCCAGACGGGAAATTAAAACTGACAATGGCCGATGTAAGCGCCGCGGGGGAAATTGGTAAAACGAGGGGGCTCGGTGCTATCGGCGGTTTCAATGCCAATGCGATTGCCATCTTCCACTTCCGTGTGCCAGTTGAAAGTGCTGAAAGGCGAATGCGAATGCAAATCGAAGGGAAAATGGCAGCGCAGGGTGGAGAGCCCCACCCAGGCCCCACTGAACCCACCAAACCGATCCGAAAAACCAGACCGAATGAAAGCAAACCAAACCGATACGCTGCGTATACGTAACGCGTTGCCAGTGCAACGAAACGAGACCCATTCATGTTCGCAGAAATAAATGATATAAAATGTATTCGGTTGCCGCTGCAATTCGTGCCTCAGCCTCCGCGGTTGTTGCCATTGTGGTCGCCTCCTGCGCTCCTTTTGGCCAGGATGCAGGATAGGGCATTAAATGCAGCGCAAATATCCGATTGGGGAAAATGAAGAAGGCCACGGACAGTGGGTTCCGAAGGAAAACATGCAGGAAAAGTCAAAGTAATGGCGGTGATGATAAAAAATTTATAAAGCTTCAAAGTTGCATGGCAACATATTATCTTTCAAAATTCATTTGAAGTTGTTTTTTAGAAATGAAGGAAAAGTCAATTGAGAGTTCTTACCGTCAGCTCTACTTTTTGTTTTCCTAGGAGATCATTGTAATTTCATAAGTATCATGTATGTACCTTCGATTCTCCACTCACTGTGCCTTTGCGGCTTTAACAAGAGCACTTTGGGGCCCTTGGCCGCAATTTCTGGTATTTTTTCTTCGCCATCTGCACATATATCCATATATATCCATATATCCGTATATATTGCTGCTCCTCGGTGGCTGTTTGTCTGTTTGTTTATCAATTACCGCGCTGCGATGCTGGCTGTCATAACGAAAATGAATTAACAACAAATATGGCGGCGCCAGCGATTGCACTACCAATTTATGGGGCAATTTTCGCCGAGCCCACATTCGTTAAGCAATTAAAAATGCAATTAGCAGCGGACGCCGGCGAAGAGGCTCTCCTGCTCACATAAATCTTCATTCCGCCAGAAATCAATCTCCTAATCAAAGCGAAAATCACGCACAACCGCAGCAATCATTTGGGGTTTCGGCTCTCGGTTTCGGTTTCGGGTTTGGCCTGCCAACAAGCATATGAGCAAATCCAGTTCCAATTTGCTTTTCCCCGAGTAGGGTGGGGCGGAAAAGCAAGAAATGTGCTGGCAAACAAATGTTTGCCTTGCACAAATGCCGACACGCACAGCCGGCTTTCCCACACGGAGCGGGAAATGTAAACGAAAGCAGATAAATTACCAGGCATTATTATACGTACAAGCATCCGCCCTGCCATCCCGAGCTTTTCCGCAGTTTTCCTCGAGCGAGAGTGGCCGAATATTGAAGCGTGCCAAGGGGCCATACATCACATGGTCGGCGTTCGTCAGGGCGAGGATTTATCGAGGGCACTTTCCCATGCGCTACTTCCTGGGATAGGATGCGGCATCGGGCGAAACTATTGTCCCGGGCTCATTAGGCATAATCCCACGAATAACTTTTTTCTGGTTTCTGCTTCTTTTAGGTTACGGTTACCCCTACACGTATTAGAAAGTCCCCAACCCGCACACATAAAAGGCCTGCAAAGTTGGCGAAATTCTGGAAAGCAAACACTTGTTCTACACAATACCCAAGCATATATACAATCAAAATTTGAATGGAATACCATGAGTTATAAGCAATAAACTGCGAATGTATACTGCAAAGAAATACCCCCGAAATGATCTTTATAAGAACCATAGTATAAACGCTTCGTGCCTAACCGCATACTGCTTAACGCGCTCTGAAAAGTCTCTTCGCCCTCGGATACGTATACTGAGTACACGTTTGCCTATATAAGTACTAATCGAACTGTGTCCCCGGCTGTTCTAAGAATTTCTTTCCTTGCACAACTTTGCATGCCTTTTGTCTAAGCGAAGTACAATGGGTGACGGGGCCAAAAACGATAAACATAAAGAAGAACTTTGGCCTCCTCTTATTATTATGGCCGAGAACTTTCCGTAGCCGCTGCCAACATTTTTGATATGACAAAATATTTGCGGCAATAATTTCATTCCGTTCGCCTGTTTGTTTTCCGTTTGTTTCTGCCACAGAAACGCTCCTGGGTCCTTTGTCCTTAGCGTCGGTCGTGTGTTTCTGCCATTTTCAATTTCTGCGAAATTACAGCCAATACCGAATTATGCATAATAAAATCCAATGACTACCTGTCGACGCCATTTCTGCTCGCAACCAGTACTGGGCTGGGGTTTCCCATTCTGCTTTCATCTTTTTTCGAGGGGGAGTCAGACGTGGGCCCATAAAAAATGGAAGTAAATATGCGTGCCTAGCGGAGGAAGGCTCCCCGCCCTGTGTGCACGCGTATGTTTATTGTTGCTCGCCATGAAAATGGCTCTGAAAATAAGAAATAAAAAATTTATTCGCCCCGTCGGAGGGGCATAAAACGACTATTGTTGAATCGCATTTAATATTTCCCCCTTTATACGGTGCCAGCGATACACGGTTGTTTGTTTGTCTGCTCTGTCAACAAATTGCAATGGGACAGTTCTGGGGCGGGTTGGGACAACAACTTTTCCAACTTTTCCGATCCACTCATTGCTTCGCCTTGATTGAGTTGCCTGACTTTACCAATCGCCCGCCTCCTCCCGTTTGTGTGCCTTGAACTTGACCATCCATACACCACTCGAGGTCCTCGAACCACTCAGCGCATTACCCATCACCCACTGTCTACACTAACTACACCGTAAACTGAGCGAAATCAGGATTGAGTTGCTTTAGTTTTTGCCGCCTCTTGCCTAGTAGTTTTTAGCCGACAGTTGCGACCCTAGTTTGTAATCGCCTTCGAATCCGCTGCCGCTGTCGCCGTTGCTAAACCACTGATCCACCGAACCACTGATCCAAAGAAAGACTGATCCAAAGATCCCGAGAACCACTGAACCACTGATCCACCACCAAAGCTCTGCCGCTTTCTCGTGCCAAGGACTAACAAGCGCTTGTCTTTTGTTTCTTTCTGCTCTTATTTTTGCCCCGTAAACCAAACTGACTTTGCTTCCAAAACCACATAAAACACAAAAAAAAAAACACAAATATTGCCACACCCTTGCCACACTTGACCCTGCTGTTTGAAAGGTGGAGAGGTTGTGGAGGAGCTGCAGCCGGAATTCGAGGAGGAGGACTGCTTCGAGATGGACATCGAGGTGGCCCTGGCCGCCAGTCGGCAGTCACAGCGTGGCTCCAGTTTCACCTGGCCTCCGCCGCAGGATGACAGCCACCTGGCGCCCACCGCCGCACCACTGTACATCCCTCCGCCGGAGACGCAACACGTGGTGGTTACCAATCCGGTGCAGCAAGTGCCTCCCTTACCACCTGGAGGAGCCACGGCTCGACTAGATCCGCAGCCCCAGGTTGAAACTAGTGCACCAGGTGTTCCCCAGTGGCAGAGTTATTCAGCCCCTCAGCTGTCCAACCGCCAGTTGGCGGAGCAGGAGTCCAGCTCGGATAGCTATACGTCCACCTCGACCACGACGACAACCACTTCGGAGGAGTATCAGCGAATGTATGCTGCCCAGATTCAGGCCTACCAAATGCAGGAGCAGTCTGGCTCAGAGTTCGACTACCAGGTGGACTACGGCAGCACCCAGGACTCCATTCAGGAGTCTGCCTCGGGCAGGAGAAGTGCCCAGGAGTGCGTGGACTCCCTGTCGGTGCCCCTGAGCACCTACAAGCTGGTCGACATGGTAAGGGAGGTGACACCCAGTCCCGTGACCACGCCCACTCAAACTCCCGCTCCTGCTCCCTCCACTCGCCGCGTTGTGTTTAACGATGAGCCCGAGATCAAGGAGTTGCCCCAACTGTCCGGCGAACTGGAGACCATTCCCGAGGCCTCAGAGGCAGTCGAGGATCGGGAGGATCGTGAGGGTCTCGTGATTGAGCAGCGCTGCCAGATTCTGGAGAGCGAACGCAAGTTCCAGCCCACACCCGAGATCAAGATCGAGATTGCCCCGGTGCGCCAGATACCGCCCACCAAGATACCCAACCCAATGCCCAAGGAGTGGATCAACCCCATGATTCGAGTGTTGACCACAGCCCCGGAGGTTCCTTTCCACCTGGTGGAGTGTCCCTTTCCCCGTCCCTGCGGGGATGACTTCGAAGCAGAAGCGGCGGCCGCTGAAGCCGCTCGAGCCCAAGAGGCTCCCGCTCTACCTCCTCCTCCTCCTCCACCACCAGCTCCAGTTGAGCCATCTCCTGCTCCCTTGCGCGAATCTCCTCCCCGGGGAACCCGTCTCAGCCAGGCTATGGTCACGGCTCCCGAATTCGAGCTAAAGTTCGCCCCTCCTGCTGACCAGGGTATCCCTCTGCCGGAGGAGACCGAGCCCTACATGCCACCACCCATCGAAATTAAACCCTATCTGCGGGAGGATTACCGACCCAAGTCGCCGTTTGTGAGTGCCCTGACCACCGCTCCCGAGCGTCCCTTCGAAGGTCACTTCGACAAAGATGTTCCCATCCACATGATCGACCTGCCCACCCCCAAGGAGCACCTGAGCATGTGTGACGCCCTGTGCACCGCCCCGGAACGTGGTTACACCCCCCTGAACCCCGAAAATGCCATGCACCGCGTGGACGAGGAGCAGAAGCAGCAGGAACTCAAGAAGCATGAATTTCAGGTGCTGGACCACGAGGAGGAGCTGGGCATCCGGCCTGAGCCACCGCAGTCGGTGGAGTACTACGAAACGCGGAAGGATCAGCCCCGGAAGTCCTCTGCCTTTGCGGCCATGCAAGCATTCCAGCCATCCCGAGAACCCCTGTCCTCCAACTCGGTTTCGAATGCTGGAAGCGTGGTGGACACTCCCCGAGCCTCGATCGTGTCCGCCCTCAAAGAGGAAACTGATCTGGAGTACCAGAAGTACCTCAAGGCCCAGCAGCGAAATCAGAAGAGACTGGACTACTTCCACCAGAAGGAGGAGGAGCTGTCGGGTCTCCAGGGCCAGCAGCTGACCCAGCTGCAGAGGGAGCTCTCGAACCAGCAGCAGAGCCTCCTCAGCCAACAGCAACTGCAGCAATCCAAGTTGCTGCAACTGCAGCAGTGCGTCCAAAGCCAAGAGCTGCAGCAACAGGTGCAGCAACTCAGTCAGAAGTCGCAGCGGCAGGAGCAACATGTCTTGACCCAGCAGCAGCAACCTCCGCAACAACAGCAGCAACACTCTCAAATCACCCCAAGAACCCAACAGCAACAAGTGTCCCAACAACAACAGCAACCAGTAACCCAACAGCAACATCGACACTCCCTGCTTTCGCAAACCGAGACCCAAACCCCTCAGGCCAACGCCCAATCTCAGAGTTCCGCCTCCTACAGCTCCAAAGCGACTGCTTGCTCTAACTCCTCTTCCACAGTCCCACCTGCCACCTCAACCGCTTGTGCCCCAGCTCCAGTCCAAGCTCCAGCACCTGCTCCTGCTCCAGCTCCAGCTCCAACTCTAGCTCCTGTGAGCACACCTGTCCGCCCACCACCTATCGCTGTACAAAGTAGCTACTGCAGCACCCAGTTTGACGCCCACGAACTGATCGAGGAGACCGCCGAGGAGCTCGAGCACTCGGACGTTCTGTTCCCGCCGCCCTCCCCGCTGAGCCACCTGACCAAGCAGGGCAAAGCCGTACAGTCCGGCCTCCACAAGGCGGACAGCATCCCCAAGTACCAGCGCAACTGGACGGTGCTGCCCACCCAGAGTCCCATCCGCACTCCGGAGCCGCAGGAGTTGCGCGAGAATGTGCCGCTGGCCTTCGTGGATGCCCCCAAGGCGCCGGTCACCAGCGACTCCTCCACTGTACATAAACCCATAGCCATAGCCCAGGCTGCCCCACCGACAACTGTGGTCGCTCCCTCCCGGGAAAGGGAGACCGTGAAGCCACGACCACAGCTGTCGGTGCCCATTATAGTCGAAGATAGATCGGGTCCAGTAACCATGGCTTTCCAACCGCTAGACGAACTGGTGCGACCGGACCAGGCCCTTACGCCCACCAGGCCATACACCCCGTCGCTGACCAACAAGCCGGCTCCGATTGTACCCTTCTACCAGACGGAGGAGAAGCTGGTATTCGAGGAGTGCGCCGCCTCGCATGCCAGGAACTACAACGAGCTGTGTGCCTCGCCTTTTCCGGACAGGACACGTTCCCCAGCTCCGGGACCGCCACCGAATCCGCTGAATGCCATTCGAGCTCCGAGGATGAAGGAACCGGAACCAAAGTCGACCATTCTGTCTGTGTCCGGAGCTCCACGCCTGCAGACGGGCTCCATAACCACTGGCCAGAGCTACCAGGGTCAGCTTTTGGCCCACTCGGAACAGAGCTCGCAGTCGGCCAGCCAGAGCTTCAGCCAGCAGCCGGAAAGGATCACGGAGCAGAGGGTGGGCAATCTGAGCATCCAGCAAAGGGAGCAGTCCTCCCAGTTGCAACAGCAAGCCCAGTCGCAGTCCCAGAGTCAAACACGCAGCCAGGTGGGCAACACCCAGATCGAAAGGCGTCGCAAGGTTACCGAGGAGTTCGAACGCACCCAGAGTGCCAAGACCATCGAGATCCGTACTGGCTCCCAGTCGGTCACACAGTCGAGGGGTCAGTCCCAAGCTATCAGTCAGAACCATGCTCAATCGCAAAACCAGTCGGACACAGAGCGTCGCTCCTCCTACGGCAAGACGGGATTCGTGGCCAATCAGGCCAAGCGTCTGTCCTGTTTGGAGCAGGAGATCAGCAGCCTGACCAGCCAGTCCCAGGCCATCAGTGCCCGGGCCTCTGCTCTCGGAGAGGGCTGCTTCCCCAACCTGAGATCACCCACCTTTGACTCGAAGTTTCCACTCAAACCGGCGTCTGTGGAGTCCACAGTGCCCGGCTATGGAGCAGCACCGGCAGCCACGGACAAGCTAACGGCACCTCCACCGGGATTCCTTCAGCAGCAACAGCAGAGATCCGCGTTCTCCGGCTACCAAGCCACCACCTCAGCGGTGCAGCAGAGCTCCTATGCGAGCAGCTCGAAAGCCACCTCCTCATCGCTCTCATCCTCATCAGCATCTGCTTCAACATCAGCATCCGTCGCGAGATCGTCGCAAAGTCTAACCCAAGCTTCTGCTATTACTACCACCACTAATAACCAGGCCACCAAGGCCTTCAGGAGCAGCAATGGCAGCACCATTAATGCTAATACGGCCTCACGGCCATCCATCGCTTCCATCACAGCTCCAGGATCAGCTCCTGCTCCAGCTGCAGTTAAAGCCACTGCTCCGTTGAAAGCTCCGATTGCTCCAAAATCGGTGATAGCCAACGCCTTTAACGCTGCTGCTCCGCCTGCGCCTGCGCCCGCTGTCTTCCCGCCAGACTTGGGCGATCTGAACCTGAACTCTAATGTGGATGATTCTGCAGGTCCCGGTGCCGGAGGAAAGAGCGCAGGAGCCTTTGGAGCCACCTCGGCGCCCAAGAGGGGCAGGGGCATCCTGAACAAGGCTGCTGGACCTGGAGTGCGCATCCCACTGTGCAACAGCTGCAACGTGCAGATCAGGTGAACAGAGCAACCCAGTGTTTGTTGTGTTCCAAGTTCGATGTTGACCAGATTGTTGTGTTTTGAATGATATTAACCCATGATTTGTTTACCCAAAAGGAGTTTGGATTTTCTTTAGATTAATATCTGATCCTTTTCCTGTTATGTTATTTATTCTAAGAGTTACTTGTTGGGATCAGCTTCCTACTGAAGAGCTTGATCCCTGATACCAAATAATTGCCTTGCCACTAATCTAACCCGCTCGCTTTCTGTGTTCTGTTTACCCCCGTTTTTCAGTTCCAGTTCCTCCAGGAGCTTCCATCGCCGCCAAGGTCACTAATCCGCATGCTAATCCCCAAACCTATGCCACCTTGCCACGCCCCCACCCACAGGCAACTGACTCACCCGCCCAAGAGGTGGAAAAGGAGAATGCCCAGGAGGCCGATGCCACTTCCATGCTGGCCGAGTCCGTTGGAAAGATAAACATGGGCGACAAGACCCATGCTTTCATGCAGGAAGCCGGTAAAATCATCACCAATATGTTGGAGGCCCGCTTGGCCAACAATGGTGGTCAGAATGCTCCTCTCTCCCATGCGGGAAGCTCCTTGAGCCTGCGCAGCAACAGCAGTTCCAATCTCTCAAAGAGTCCGATGATTGTGCGCAAGCGTCTGGATCTTGATGACTTCAAGAACCTTGATCCCACCCAGCCGGTGGCCCTGCAGCCTGTAATAGCCGTGCACTCTCAGAAGGATCAGACCACTGAGGTGGGAAGCCAAAAGGCACAGCCACAGGTTCCTCGTGTGGAGCAGACCCTGCAGATGGAACTGCCTGCCCAGCATCCCATGAGCAAGATACTCGATCTCTGCGACAGCGGCAAGGCCATTGATGCACCCGAACCGGTGGCCTTTAGGAACAATTTGAGACGCACTGGGGCCACTCATGCTGCTGATCGGAGATCGTACATAGAACCCAAGCAGGGGGTGAACAGTGGACATAACGGAGCTTCTGTTCAGAATCAGAATTGCAATCAGAATGGAGCTCAGAGTGGTACCCAGAATGGTAACCAAAATAACTCTCCCACCTACAGTGTTTCCGTTAAGGCCTTGGGACCCAACAGTGAGGATCAGACAACCATGTCGGAGGAGAACGAAAGGGCGGTGAGTCAGTTGCTCAAGGAGGGTAAGCGACCCGTGTGCTGTCAGTGCAATAAAGAGATTACCTCGTGAGTACAGCTTGGCTTTTTTTGTTACTTTGTTTAAATCCTATGATTATCATATCAATTCAATTACTAATTTGGTTATATTTCACTTCCGCAGAGGACCCTTCATCACGGCGTTGGGCCGCATCTGGTGCCCGGATCACTTCATCTGCGTGAATGGCAACTGCCGTCGTCCCCTGCAGGACATTGGATTCGTTGAGGAGAAGGGCGACCTGTACTGCGAGTACTGTTTCGAGAAGTACCTGGCTCCCACGTGCAGCAAGTGCGCCGGCAAGATCAAGGTGGGTTTCGCACATAATTTCTCTTAAATACGCCTTCCTAATCACATCTCTTTCCCCCAAAAGGGTGACTGTTTGAATGCCATTGGTAAGCACTTTCATCCGGAGTGCTTCACCTGCGGCCAGTGCGGCAAGATCTTTGGCAACAGGCCATTCTTCCTGGAGGATGGCAACGCGTACTGCGAGGCCGACTGGAACGAGCTGTTCACCACCAAGTGCTTCGCCTGCGGCTTCCCCGTGGAAGCTGGCGACAGATGGGTGGAGGCCCTGAACCACAACTACCATAGCCAATGCTTCAACTGCACGGTGGGTGTACCTTGAGGCTTATTTCGATTTTACGTTATTTCGATTTTAAATATGTTTTTCTCTGACCCCTTACAGTTCTGCAAACAGAACCTGGAGGGCCAGAGCTTCTACAACAAGGGCGGACGTCCCTTCTGCAAGAATCACGCGCGCTAAGCCGCCGACCAGATGATTTTGTTCGACTTCAGGGATCACGCACACTAACCAACACAAACAACTATCTATCACAATCCTCGGATTACTTGGATATGGGGGCTCGCTCCCAACTCGTATCTAATGCTTATTATTGCAATTGTCAGAGTGAATAATGCGTAACTATTATTATTTCTATTTGTTTTTGAATTGTGCCCACAAATGTTATCCTAATTTTAAATGATGAACGAATCACTCTAAATCAAAAACCTAAAAACGTAGCTGCAAACGACACGAAATCGAATTACATAGCTAGCAAATGATATGCCCCACACAAACCATACACACACCATTATTATTTATTCAAACATTGTAATCGTATAATCATAGCCGAACTACCGATCCCACACGCTAAAATGTATGTACTGTGGCCAGAGTTAATTTACTTAGTTGAGCCTGAAAACTGTTGATCAACCCGCCAGCACAAGCTAACAAACCGCGCGAGGGGATTTCGACTTCCCAACTCAATTCGGCGACGCATTCGGAAGAGTCTGAAAAGCCATACAAACGAGGTTGTCAGCAGGCAGTTGCTACTTTACTTCTAAATTTATGTTGTAAATTATACATAATTCGATTGTAAATTGTAAATGATCATCGGCAAGTGAATAAATTTCGAAATCTTTTTCGCGTTTAATGAGTGTGTTTGGCCTGATATTGTGGTTGCGAGGGTCGTAGGCGAGAATCCTAATTTACTACGCCACGTAATGTCATAATCGTTGGCAACTTCCGGTTTGCTGCGCACACGAATTCCGCCGGCTGCCCGAAAGTATGCAACAGTTTTTGTTTTCCGGCCATGTAGCCCACATGTACACACGCATACTTACTGCCCACCCACACAAACGCACTTCTCCAGCAATTTCATGCTTAACCAATTTTTGTTGGTTTCATTTGAGCCTGGTATTTTATTTTTTCGGCTTTCGGTCTGAGGTGTGAGTGGGTTGGATTGGGTGGCTTGGGCCGGGGTGGGTGTTAATCGCTGGGACTCCGAAATCCCCGCATTTTTACACCGCTGCACAACAAAACTTTAGAGGCCTGACGATGGCAGCAAAATTCACGGTAGATTAAGCAGGATCAGGACGTGCGGGGCACATAGGCGTGTGGGCATGTGCCACGCCCTCGTGCGAGAAAGAAAAACAATTTGGGGCTTTGTGGTATTTTTCAACGATTTGTTGGGTTTTATTTCTCATGTTTAGTTTACGTCGCCTTGCACATTACGGTAAAGGACTTTAAGTTAGTTCTCGAGTGTGTGTTTGTGTGTGTTCTTGGTGTGTGTGTCGTAACTTATATATCATTAGGGGTAGGTCTACCTATTTTTGTTTTTGTGCGAAACGCATTCAGAAATCGAAATCGACATCGAAGTTCAGTATTCAGTTGGATATTCGTGGTTTCCGAAAGTGCGCGCCAAATTTGTCACCGTAGCGTTCCGTTGCGAGTTATGTATGGACGTATCCCGGGGATACTCATACCTACACATACACTATATACTTAGTTTTTGCTCTTCCTCTTCCTACTCCTCTTCCTTGTTTCTGGCCTGGTTTAGAGTTTAGTTTAGTTGCTAGAAATGCATTCGAAATTTCGTATTTACAGTTCGATAGTTGGCTGAGCTCAGAGTTTCTCGATTTTAACATGTTTTTTTCTGCTTTTTTTTGGATACTTTAATACTTCAATGGGTAGAGGCGTATATGTATAAATTGCAAGTATCTAGAATTCGTAATAACTACGCTGCGCATCTGCTTAATGCTTACAAAAATAAATTCAACACATTCAAGTACAACAAACATCTTATCAGCTAACGCCGCTTACAGATACAGGTTACCGATTACAAGATTACGGATTACAATTACAGATTACAGATAGGGGTTACATTACATCCATTTAGGAGCAGCTTGAGTTCCGTACAAATAAATACCTTTGGGTTAACGAGTGTTGTCGTCTGCAGCATCCCAAACCGAAGGTTCAGTTCCATCGCTACAGATGCGCCAATATGTCGATCTGATCGAGGGCGCTGGCCTGGCCAGCTGGGTTTTGCGTTTGGGTTTGCGTTTGGCTGTGGGCTGTGCTGCCGGGCGACTGCGAGATGGTCACTATGGTCACCAGGTCCTTGCCCTGGCTCCTGGCGGTGGACTCCCTCTCTGGCACCCGGTTGGAGGACTCTATCTCCACGATGGCCGAGGTGAGCAGTGTGTTCGACTGCAGCGCCGTGTAGTCCGGCAATTGCTCCGCCACCGACGGCTCCGGCAGCTGCAGATCCTCGTTGGCCAGCAGCCTTCCCGACGGAGCCGTCTCGATGTTCCGCTCACTGCACACGAGGCTGGCGGGCGTGGCGTTCCGGGAGCGGTAGCTGGGCGGCAAACTGTACTCCGATCCGCCCATGCTGCTGCTGATGGTTCCCCCGGCACCGCCGCCGCCGCCTCCTCCCATTCCGGATCGCAGGGTGGTCAGTGGGGCCCTGCAAGTAAGTGAATCCAAGGTATGAATTATTTACACACGAGCCAAAGTCAATCCGGCTCTGTTTGCCCTTCTCGGGCATAAGAAGACGGCAAATATGTTAACCAAATGCACAAATTTGCATCCATGAGATGGGGTCCCTTCGAACTGGTCTTTCTGAGTCTTGTCTATCTGACTGCACTGGGAAATACAAAGCTACCTGGAGATCAACATACTCCTCCCCTTTTAATAACAACATTCTATTATCAAAATTATACTTTACTACCAATTTATTCCTTATTGATATTGTTCAAAACCTTTTAGTTTATTATTTTTAAACAAGTCCCATTAAGTTTACTGGTAACTTTCTTCTTCTAATATCCAAAAATCGCCATACACCAGGGCTATACTTTCTCAGTGCACTTAAGCGCTGGCAGATTCATCAGTATGTATGGGATACATGACGACTCTGTCCCTTTTCAAACATATAAGCCCGTGTGTATTCTCTATATATTCTCATCTTTGTCAATTTAAATAACAAAAGGCCGCTGTGGCAATTGTTGCCATGTGCCTGGCGATAGGTGAAAGGAGGGGATTTCCTGGGGGTTGGTGGCTTTTGAAAGGAGCTATTTTTGGGGCAGGGGTTCAGAGGGGACGAACTAAACCCAAATCACAGACAATTCACACTTCAGTCGGCAGAGCACAAAAGTCAACACTCAAACGCTCATCTGCACATAATGGCCTGCCCAAAGGGGGGCGTGGCTCAGCTTCTATGGGCGAGCAATGGGTGGGCGGGGCTGGTTGATTTCTCAAAATTCGAGAAGCAGCTCGCACAAATTGTATGGAGCAATTTGGAGTATGTAAAATTGCATTTAATTGTTCCGACAAAGACGCCGGGCAAACGGAAACAGGAAAATAAGTCATCGTGCAGGAGTGGTCGAGGAATCGGGCCTATCTATGTGTCGGTGGTCCTCTATTGCTGGCCCCCATTGTCTGGGATGCGATGTGATGTGCTGTGCATAACAGGCAATTTTCGCAGCACTTTGGTCGGCTCTTTGTTTGTTTAATTGACTTGGCCAGCAGCAAGGACAGTTTTCCGTCCTTGGAACGCAGGACCTTTTCCCACTTTCCGCCCGACCTGCCTGGTCTTCCATCCTTGCGGGCTGCTTGTTATGCGGCTTGGCAGGCTCTTCAGAAGTGCGCGCGTGTGTGTAAATATTTTGCGAAATTTTCCAGAATTCTTTGCCAGTTTTTCCCCCCAAACAACACTAACGTCATTTGAATACGCAGCTCTCACGCACACACACACATTAACTTGAGGGGTTGTCTTAAAGTATGCTGTGATTTCTTGCCACACACTTTGCATAAGTTTTACTTTTTGACATACTTCCCCTGGCTGCTTCCCCTTCCTTCCGTTTCCGCTGGCATTTTCGGCTAACCTAAGTGTGCGGGGAAGCCCCGAAATCAGATTTCCCTACTGCCCTGACTTCCCTTTGCATTACACGCATTATAAATATTCAAGTGCTGTGAGTGAAGTAAATTAATTTGACATAAATACGTTACGGTTTAAATGGCAATTTTGCAGAAACGAGCTGCAAATATTATTTAAATACGAATTTCAATCCGCCTTTGCCTTCTTCTCGGGCCGTAATTTGTAGGCCATAAAAATCAACTTTTCTCATTAGCCCAACATTATGCGTTCCGGGCGATAATTATTCCGGCCACCCCGCCAACCACTTTTCGGGAAAGTCCTTGTCATTTAAATTGCCTTTGTTCGGGACATGTTTTTCGAGGGCTCGAGGGCGGAACGCAATCAGATTGCTCATATATATTCGTGGGGGATTGGCTTATCTCTTCAATTAGTTGGCGAATCAATTGGCGAGTGTTTGCTGCCATCATCAGGCAATCTTTTGATTCGAGTCATCCCTTCGAATGGTTGAAATCGAAAATTCCCCAGAAACTTTTACCCGCCCCCCAAAAGCGATGTGTCAATGTTGACACCCTTGGAAAACCGCACAAAAGCCAAACCGCCGGAGCAGAGTCACCCCCAGATCCCAGATCTCGTATATCGCATCCCCAAATGTTCCTTGGTAGTCTGGAAAACATTTTGCGGTTTGGCAGGCGCCAAACTTTGCAAATAACTCACGAATGGCGGAACGGAGCACTCGGTTGAGAAGGTGGTCGCAGGGGGAGAGGGGATGAAGGGGAGGGAGTTTTCAGGGAGGATTCCGGCGGAAACGGAAGTACTTACCTCAGCAGGCTGCCCGCATGAGATCGATAAGTGGGCGGCGGCGAATTTCCACGCACCACGCCGTTCTGGCGATCGCGGTCCAACAGCAAAAGTCTGCGGGAGAGAAGCGGAAAGGATTCGGGTGAGTAGCTGTTGTAGTTGTGTGGCACGACAGGAAAAAGGCGGCCAGCAAAGGGTTAAGGGTGGGACAAGGCGGATGTGGACACGGGCAATAGATACACTGAGAGGCAGAGGGGGTTGGCTCTTACGAACAAAACTAATTTTACTTTGAAAAGCAGCCAAAGTTGTTAGTATAATTACAAGATAGATAGCTAATAGCTATCGTCAGAAGAACATTTAAATGTTAATATTAATGTTACATTTATAATTTATCAATCTCAAGTTTTTTGAAATTAATGAATTTCAAGCAAAAGATTAAGAGGGTGTCAAAATATAGCATTTGCAGAAACATTACTAAGCCTGAATTTTTGGTTCTTTGTGTATTTGTTTTAGAAGCTTAAAAAAAAAAATGTAAATTAAAAAGTTAGAATCAATGGACCTTTAAATATAATTTATACAATAAAGTTTAAAATATTCTAAAACTAGTACTTCTTTTTTAATTTACTCTTAACTGAGTCAGTTAAAAAAAAATTTAAATTAAAAAGTTAGAATCAATGGACCTTTAAATATAATTTATACAATAAAGTTTAAAATATTCTAAAAGTAGTACTTTTTTTTTAATTTACTCTTTACTGAGTCACATATGGAATTTTAAAATTGTTTTAATTAAATTCAAAAGTTTCTTAGCTTCTCTCAGTGCAGCTACAAATCGCTCTGGACGCTGCATAATTATGCATAATGCAATTAATTGCGCCAGGACATGCGAGTGGCGGCCAAAAGCCGCAGGTTCGCCACCAACTGCTGTCCTTGCGTGTAATTTATGCACCAGCAGTTCTGGTCCTCCAGCACTCCGTGCCACCCGCGGAACCCATAGAGTACTCACCTCAGCCGGTACTCCTGCATGCTGGCCTGGTACGAGGGCGGCGGTGGGCGGTGCTGGAACTCCGGATAGAGCAGTCCGTGCGGCGCTCCCCCGCCCCGGCTGCAGGGCCTCCGGCCACACCGCCCGAGGTCCACGCTGGTGCCCAGTCCGATTCCCAGGCAGCTCTGGCCGCCCGGCGCCGTCATCCGCCAGGCGGCGCCGCTTACCGTCACCAAAACGACGCCGACTCCTGGAATCGCAAAAAAGGGGAGGAAACTCAGTTAATTTCAGAGCTAGACTTCGGTTGACGCCCCCTTTCCGATTTTCCATTCAACTTTAGAGGCTTTAATTAGCCCACTCCCAACTCCCAAGGGGGGCGGGGCCCGCAATTACAGTCCCACTTAAGGCCCCAAATCCGCCATGGCCTAATCATGCCCAGCCGACAGGCCAACTTTCACTTTTACTCCTGCCGACCGAACGGGGCATTCAGTGGAGCATGTCATCATGGCAAATTTGCCAGCTAGACATACGATTTTATTAGCGAAAATTGTCATGAGCGTTGTGACATCTCCCCACAAAAGCCAAAGACCCCGAAAAGACCTCGCCCATCATCGTGATGACTGCGACGACGATGATGATGACGCTGGGACTCCACCACGCCATCCACCATTATGTTAGAGCCGTACATAGTTGGAGATTTGCTGACTGGCTGCCTTGATTGCCATTAAATTATGTAAAACGCTGCCGCACATACACTGTGAGTGTGGACTGAAAACTTTTCGGTAATTGCCACCGAAAATGGCGCAATGTCACGCTTCGCAAGCGCTAAACTAAACGCGCAGGCAATTGATTAGACGTCGCACACAAAACCGAACTTAAAACTCAAAACTCACAGCTGAAAACCGAAAACCCAGACTGCAGACTTCAGACTTCAGACTTTACAGCAAAGTGAAGCTCTGCACTTGGCCCCGCTTTTAGTGGTTGCGTAATGAATGATTCATGAGTGGCCCCAAAAGTTGGCAGAATTGATTCGATGGCGTTTTAATTCGAAAGAGTTCCCCGGGAGTTCGACCCCGGGTATACCAGAGTACCTTTAGTGCCGAACCCACCTGTGGATCTTGGCCAAAGAAATCGCAGCCGGAACTAAATGCTCTGCCAATATTGACAGCTGGCCTGTCTGGCTGCAAATTTGTTTGTTCTTCGAACTGGGTCAGCAGATGTACAAAGTATCGCACAAAGCCAGCTAGATACTCAGGTACACACAGGTAGGTGAGTACAAAGGTACTCAAACAGACACTGGGGCACCTCCTCTCTTTCAACGTGAAAAAAGAAAAACCCAGCACCGAATGCCATTTATAATTGTAACAATTGTGAACAAACACGGGCCTTTTCGCCGGCCAGGGGCTTTCCCTGCCTCCCGGGACTTGTGTAAACATCAGCGAACATCAAAAGACGCTCGTCGCCGACTTTAATGCCATTTTCCCTGCTCGATTTTTGCCAGATTACGTAATGGCCTAGCCAGCCTGCACTCGGGGAAAATTTAAATGGGACAGCATTGCCATATAAAACAGATAAATCACCCTGAAGTGTATGTTTAGGGTCTGGAAAATACCATTAAAGGCAAAACTTTTATAGGGTTTAAGCGCCTTTTCTTGGACAACAAAATTTTGTTGCTAAATTTTAATCAAATTCGTTCAAGTAACAACTTGTTCATTAAAAATAACATTAAAATGATATTTTTACCAAGCAAATGAAAAGTCAGGGCTACCAATTTTTACATTAATAAATTGTTATCATTACTCTTTATAGTTTTTCTAATATGGAAAAAGTGTAAAACCTTTTTTTAAACAAAGTAAAAAATAAAAAAAATTAAATCTGTATTGTAATTTTAAATTTCTCTTTCATGGCACATACCTCTCCTTGAACTCTTTACACAATTTCCCTAATAAATGCCTTTAATAATGTTGTGGAATCTCATAAAAGTCTCACTCACCAATCATTAGCAGGGCGGCCGTGAGGTGGGAGTTGGGCGGTCCGGCGAGGCCCGTGGCGCCCAAGGCCGCTCCACCCAGGGCGCAGGCCACGCCTCCCAGGGCGACGACGGCGATGAGGGCGCGCAGCGGCGGTCCGGCGAACCACTGGCCGCAGCAGCCTTTTCCCGATCTCTCCGAGGGGGATCTAAAAATTGAGCAGAACGGAAAACAGATTTTCAGTAAGGCAGCTGGAAAATGGCAAGGAAAAATGTAGGAAATTAGTTGGGGGTGGGAGAGCGAGAAATGTGTGCATCGCAGGTGGGACGGCGAGGAAAACAGATGCTCTGCTGCGCAGCAAATTGGCAAGCGGCAACGTCTCGGGCCAGGTCCTTTTCCTTTATCCCGGCGATGCCCCTACACAAAAGCGCAGCGAGTGCGCAATTGTTGTAATTTGATGATTTATGAGGCAAAAGACCAAAAATTTGCGCACTGCCCGCCAACACGAAACAAGCTGAAAGGAGCCTTCGCCGGCAATCCTTGGGCATCCTTGGCGGCGACGCAGGCAGCCAGGCAGCCAGACAGCAGACTAGCAGACGACGTAGAATATTTTTGCCCGGAAAGGACAATTTATGCGACGCAGACGGCGACAAAGGCAAAGGCAAAGGGACGTGTGTGCGTAAATTCATTAGGATACGGCCGGCGTTTTCCACACCCGACAAGACGAACGAACGAGCGAACCCTTGCCAAACAATTAGAGGAGGAAATATTTATGGTCCTTGGCGGGGCGGGGTGGGCCGAGGTGGAAAAGCGTCTGGGGCTCTTTTGTTGCCGGTGTCATCGAAGCCGCTCCACAAAAAGATGATAAATTGTTGGAAAATTACGTGCACAAACATACATCCGTAAACAAGTTGGGCAACCGGAAATTTATGTTTAATAATTTGATGCCCTTCTCGCTGGCAAAGGATTTTGGTTCGTGTATTTCGGATTTACACTTTTATGGCGGGCCATTAAAGAACAGAGTTTCCCTTTTCCTGGGCAGGGTTCATGGCCCCGGGGTCTCTGACACCCGTAATGCGGCGGCATGAATGTTTCATCAGTTGTCGTGTCATGATAAATTTGATCTTTTCAGCTCATCATCGCTCAGGCCCTCGGAAATGAGCGCGCAGATATGCCAAAAGGTGAGCCCAGTCCATCTGAACAATAGCCATGTGTGAAGTTTCTAACAACATGCGTTCCCAGGTTCCCAGTTCTTTGGATAACTCCGAAACACCCCGAGATCGCTGCTTAATGCGGCATTTCAATCAGGGCCCCATGCGGTGACAAAAAGTTCAACTACAGCGATGAATCTTCTCCCCCACCGAGATTCAATGTTGCTAAGCACCAGATGATTGATTGGCTACAAATTAGAGGCGGACCAGATCGGAGAACTTCGGTTCCCACTCCCATTACCATATGCATTCCCATCTGGGGTCTCATTAAGTCTCATTGCATTGCATGTGAGCAAACACTGCAATTGCGCACTTGCTATATGGTGGATATACTATGTGGCATCGTAGAAACACAGAGCAAAAATCAGTTATATATATTAGGGGTATACAAATATAATGAAAAGTAGTGTTTTTCAAAATAATTACAAACCATTACTAACTTATGATAAATCGAAAATTTATTCAGTGGAATGTAGCATCTCTAAACTGATCACAAAAAAAGATGTATGAATTTGATATTAATCATAACAAGTTGATATTGACAAATATCATATGAATATTAGAAAAAAGAAGCTGAAACTCATATGCAAATATGATATTTTTTTTACTTAAACTAACATATTTTAGTAGCAAGAGATACATGTTTATCTTATTTTTTGAGAGCAAACACAGAACTAAGTTTTTCCCCCGGTACACTTCTATCCACACATTTGTGTGAGTTGCATTCAAAGTGGTTCAGGGTCAGTTTTCGCTTTATAAGTCTAGCGAAGGCTTAGAAGCCAGTATAGTCAGCAGCTGACGGACAGTGAGCCAGCTCAGCCGCCCGTCAGTCAGTCATTCAGTAAGCTTGCAGGTCTTTCAGCCTGGCAATTATTCAATCAGGCGGCCGCATTTAATTTTCATTTATTAATTGCAGTTTGTAATTACCAACATTGACACAGTTCCATCGGCTGAGCGTACTTATTTATTTATTTTCGCTCAGGCCGCTTACTTATCGCTGAACTTTCATTTCTGCAAAAGTTTCCATTTAAATGGCGTTTCCGTTTCCTTTCCGCTCCTCTCTTCTTCTCTCCCCTCCCTTCCGGCAGCTGTCAGTTTGACATTTGCATGCGAGTGAACAGTTTCCAATTGATTAAGCAATTTGCAGTGCGTCAAAGACAAAGGCGGCTTTATTAAGATAAAAGTCAGCGGGATTTTTTATCAGGCCAACATCCGCCGACAAGCAACAACCAAAGACCAGCGACAACGTGGGTTCATTCATGTTTTTATGCGATCTCGTAAAACTGAGGCATTAATTCCGCTCGCACCCGCATGCCAATTAGAAGGCGAAGGAGCAGGCCTAATCAAAGTTTAATGGAAACTTAATTTTATTTATCAGGAGGCGAACTCCCTGA